>NC_142311.1:18770000-20020000 GCF_054855325.1 Carica papaya | reverse complement strand
TATGTATGTTGAGTGCTGTTGGCTTCTCTTTCCTCCTTTCATTCATTAGCTATTATGCTTCCAGGTATCATTTGTCAACTTTGAAATATTCCCTTGTTCACAAGCATGCACAGTCTGAGTAGTCTTTCTTTTGATTTTCATCTTGATTAATGAAAGATGAGGAGTAAATTCAAGACTTTTTTCAATGCTAATTAATGCTGAATGTTGGTTTTTTGAACTGATTGTTTTCCCTTTTCTGTAAATTGATGGACTGTGTAAAATCCAGTGCTCAAGCAGGGCCTATAACATGTGGGAAACCAATATTGAGATCGACTATTCCTTCTCTTTGTAATGTCCATTTCCAGAAGGCTCAGAAGCATGTTACCCGAGCTTTGAAGAAGGCAGGTCTTAATGTTTCCTCGTCAAGTAAACTTGCTCCTAAATTCCATGTCATAGTTACAGAGTATGTGCGTCAAATTCAAGCCAAAAGAAGAGCCGTACAAAAAGAAAATCTTGGTAAACCTGTGGTTCAAGAAGAAATTACTAGCTGAGCCTGGTGGCAGCTGTTGCATTCATTTTCATCAATGACCGTGTAAATCAATGCAAAAACCAAAGGTGAGGCAACTTTTCTAATTTCTTCGATGCAAAGATGAAATGTGTTTTCATAGATAATTTTTTATCCTGGTTTATACCGCTAATAGAGTTTTAAACTGTTTTGTTGTCTGAATCTCTGCTTGTTATGAAGGTTCTAATCTAATACTGCATGTTTGCATTTCTTTGCTATCAACATATATAAAGGTAGTAGAGAATTAAAGTATTTCAATTCAAGCAGTGTATGATCTGTCATTGCTTATAAAAGTGAAAGTAAAGAAACGTTGCTGGCTTGTGCAAACTGAGTCATGTATCTTGAAGAGAGTAAAGGTACTTCTTCACAAAGAGTAGACTTTCTTTTTATAAAAAAGTAAAAAAAAAAAAAGAAAACAATTAAGAACAAGGAATAAAGACTTCAGAAAGGTGTTAGTCTCTGTTCCTTGAAAGAACAGGAAGGTATTAGGCTGTGTGAGTTCAAGGTTTTCTCAGGTAGGGAAATGCCAAGCTTTTTGTATCTCATCTCTGATTTTATGGTTATTTTTATATGTAAGAAGGAAAAATCCAGGTTACCAAAGGTTTCTGCTGGGTGATAGACATATTTGCAGGAGACTATTTCTTTTTGACAAGGCTCATACACTTTTATTAGCACCTTAGACTAACATCCAAATGGCAGAATGACACTGATATTAGGCTGTCCTCTATCTGATAATATCAACATCTCCTTGGGCCATTTGCCACCTTTTCTCAATTCAAGGAATAGGTTTATCTAGTTGATGGTAGTTGTCCTCGTTAACATACAAAAGCTATTAAGTAATTATATGTTATATCGTTTGTTGTCAAATATCTAACAAATGAAGAATAGAGCATATTTTTGCTGTCCAATCCCATATTACCAAACACATAACTTTATCTATTTAGTATTATTCTGTCATATGCTGTGTTGTTAACATTTTATTTTATTTTTCTACCTATTCTTACCAAAATATGTTATTATGGTTGTGCTAAATATTCATTGAATTCTAAGCTTTGTAATTCCTTAGTTAAATTAAATGCAAAATCAAATGCCTTCAGTATCATTTTAACTTTTAGTCAATTGTAGGTTCATTGTTGAGAGTGTCTTTGTGTGTGTTTTTTATGCATCTTCAAATGGTTTTTCATCACAAAGCAGAAGCAAAATGATAAGGCATCTGAAGGAAATAACACTTTTTAGAGGGAGAGTTGAGCCAATCCTAGGGCTGTCTAACCTTCGCTCATGATTCTAACCTAACGGGTAAGTAGAAAGATTTGAGTTTAGAGAGAGAGAGAGAGAGAGAGAGAGAGAGAGAGAGAGAGAGAAAGAGGTGGAGAGAGATCGACAAAGAACCCAAGTTGATCCAAATGATCTCGGTGATGGATTCTTCATTCATTCACATCCTATTTATAGGTGAAATTGAGGTAGAATGCGCCAATTTGTTAGGCGCTCTAGCCCATTATGGGGATGATGCTTGCATTGGTTACAACTGATGCAACCATTTCCGGTTACAATAGTCGGTGTCGGTTGCAACAGTCGGTGAACAAAAGCCCTTCGAGAACTTTCTAAGGGTGAAAATCCTTTTTTTTAACCCTTGTGTGATTTTACCCTTTTTCCCTTGTACATTTATCCCAATTTGCCCTGTCTTCCTATAGTACACTTCTAATGCTTTTGTTACAATACCATCCCCTTGAACAATAACCTTGTCCCAAAGGTTGTCATTTGTAAATTGATATAAGATATACTTGTGGTTTTCCCATGTGCATTATTCAGTTGAGCACCTTCCCATTGGATCAGGACCTGGTCCACTGGCTTGTTGCCCCCTAGTATGGTTTGTTGTTGCAGAACTTGCTGAGGTTGAACACTAATGAAGCCTTCATAAGTATTGGGAGGTAAATCTTGTTTGATAATTTCTATGCCTGAGACGTATCTTTTGAGTTGAGACACATGAAAGACGGGATGGATTTGTGAGGTTGGTGACAACCTTACCTTTTATGCTACATTCCGGATATTCTGTGAGACTTGGAAAGGCCCACAGTAGCAAGGTGAATGGCTGTAGTTTAAGTAATTCTCAGTCTTGAACTTCAAAACTTCTCCCACTTTGATGTTTTTCTGTATATTGTGTTGGCCTAGACAATGCCTTCAAAAGTTGTTGTCTAATTGTCTTATTAGTTTCTTCTCTTTCAGTCAAGAACATCTCCACTAAGGGTGAAGCTAAGTAAAAGTCTGCAGTGTTCGAGAAATGTGGATGAGCATACCCATAAAATGCTTGGAAGGGTGTCATTTTAGACTTATGTGGCCGAATGGTGACTCATCCAACATTTTTTGTACTTGTTTCTCTATTTCATTCTTTTGGTGGAATGAATATCTATAAGGACGTATGTTCACTATGACATTCTCTTTAGTTAACGAAATGGCGTGATCGAAAGTTTTAATAGGGGCAACCCTCAGTGGTTCTTCAAAGATGTTCTTATATTGGTTAAGTAATGCTCCTAGTGCCTTGTTGGTGACCTCCGGAGTTTGTATCTCCTTTGCAATTTCTATCACCAAAAATATGGTTCTACCTTCAATTGGTTGCCTTTGCTTGGCCCATTTCTTGCTTTAATCGCTTTTGTTTCCGTGATTGACTTTATATAGGGTTCGTTTCTATTAAGCACTATAAATACGTCTCTATAATTAAGTTTAATGATGTCTTAAATGAAATCGAATATCATTCGACCGAACTGCTTCATCCACTTGACACCCAATATCATATCATATCCACCCAATGGGATCATGCGGAAACTGTTGAAAAACTTGTATCCCTGTATGGTCCATGACACTTCCGGACATTCGATGTGACTAGACATCTTCTGTCTATTGGCTACCATCACCATTAATGGCTTATTGCTAACCACATGTTTTTTGATCCGTTTGGCTGCTCCCTCATCCAAGACAGAATGCGAACTTCCACTCTAAGAGAACCAAGTTGTCATGCTTTGCCAGCTTCCCTCGTATTTTAATGGTATTTCTTGCATTCACTCGTCTATTGCTTGGATGGACATGGTATTTCTCCATCCTTTACAAGATTTCAAGGACCTTTTCTTCCAAGGTTTCTTTGGACATGGTATTTCTCCATCCTTTACAAGATTTCAAGGACCTTTTCTTCCAAGGTTTCTTCACTAACAATATCCTCCATCACCTTTATAGTTTAACTTGGGCAACGATATCCTAGGAAATATCGGTCGCCACGTTGGTAACATGTTGTCATTGATTTCCTAGGTTCCATTTCCCTTTCTATGGCTCAGGAGTTTGTTCATAATTTCTTTCCCCAGACCCTTCCTGTAGTTGGCCTGCTTTGTCAATGGAATATGAACTCCGGGATATTTTTATTATGAATTGCTCTTGGAGTAGGGTTGTTCAAAACCTTGGTTGAACGAGCATGGTTTAAGCAATTTTATCATTTGTTGTAGTTCTGGTTTGAGTAAACTGATAAAATTGGAAATAAAAATTTCTCTGAGAGAGTGGGATTGTCTGCGTCATTAAAGCTGTCTAAATGCTCTAAACGTTCTTGATACTTTAGAATACTTCCGGTTTGCATTAGTTTATTAGCATCGCTGAATCAACAACAAAGCTCCTAGACATAATGTTCCCATTCAAGCTTTTCACTTTTCGTCAACCACTCTTGGTACCATACATCCGCGACTTCACCGAGTAAGAATGATGCTACTCCCACTTTTTGTTCCTCCGGATTGCTGCGCACTGAAAATTACTTATCAAATCTCATGATCCAAACATGAGGATATACACCCTCAAATAGTGGAATTTCCACTTTGCGCAGACTGGGCAAAGTGGGCAGTTGACCAGGGAAGTGTGAACTGGGCCAATTCACTGTAAGTCCTGAATTGGTTTTTGCCTGATCCCAAATTTTCTTGACTGGTTTATTTATTAAACCAGTTTTTGGGTTCCCCATTTTTCATTCAGTCCATCTCTTCTTTTTTCATTTCCTTCGCATAACAGAGGGGAAGGAAGATTTCCTCTCTGCCCGATAGGGATTACTGCCGCTTGAGCTTTTGACTTGTGGCCTCTTAAAGAGAGATGCCACTGCACAACATTTCCACTACTAGATCCAGCTGCTATCGGGATTGTCTCTGGATTTCATAGACTTCTGTCATGAAGTCGCTTAGCTTTTGGTCTACCTCCTTCATAGTAGGCTCCGCTGATCTGACCTTTGCAATTTCCACTACTGCCGCCTTCCTTTTGGACCTGGTGCAAGAAGCGATTGAAGCATAGGTCTTTGTCAGTTCGAGTGGCTTTGATACCACTTTGTAAGAACCTCTGCTCATGGTTCCAACCTAATAGGTAAGCAGAAAGATTTGAGTTTAGAGAGAGAGAGAGAGTGAAAGAGAGGGAGAGAGATCAATATAGAGGAGATGAACTCAAGTTGATTCAAATGATCTTGGTGATGGATTGTTCATTCATTTGTAGCCTATTTTATACGCGAAATCGGTGTAGGACGTGCCAATGTGCTAGGCGCTCCAGCCCGTTACAGATGATGGTTGCATCATTTGCAACTGATGCAACCATCTCCGATTACAATAGCCGGTGTCAGTTGCAACAGCCGGTGAACAGAAGCCCGTTGTGAACTTTCTGTGTAAGGGTAAAAAATCCTTTTTTACCATTTTGTGATTTTACCCTTTTACCCTCGTATATTTATTCCTGTTTTGCCCTTCTTCCTATAACATGTAATGGTTTCGTTATAATCTGAGCTTCCTAATTTATCATTAATGGAAGATATTGCTTGGAGACAAGAATCTAGGATTAAATAAATAAAGGAGAGCGAGAAAATCACTCAATTTTTTTGCAGTCTGGCTGATTACCATAGATGATGCAATTTCATTGAGAAGATGGAGGTCAATTGTCAGGTTCATGAGTGTAATGGGGGCCATAGAGAGGCAGTCAAAGGCTTATTTAAGGGCAAGGAACTTTTTAGTTAAATGGTTCGGTTTGTAACTCTATAACGAGCGGTAGCAAGATTACCTTGAAGACCTTTCTATGGAGGTAAGATTTTTGATCCCTCAAAAGATGTAAAGGGGGATAAAGAACTGGATCTAGATGGATTCTCTAGGGCTTTCCTTCGGGTAATTGGCAATGGTTGAGGGAGACTATGGCAATGTTTTTAGACTTTTTCGAGAGGAGTTCCACCTTTTTGGGGCTCATTGTTAGTGTTGAACGTACCTATAATGCTAAGCATTATGGATCCATTAGCTTGGTGGGTATTGTATTTACAAGCTCATTGTTAAGTTATTGGCCAAAAGATGGTTGGAGGGTGGATAGCATGGTGGCAGATTTTCTGCTATGCTTATTTAAGGTTAGAAAAATTCTGGATGCTGCATTGATGCTAATGAAGGGGTTAACTCTATGTGAAGCCATGGTATGGAGGGTTTAATCTACAAACTTAATATGGAAAAAGCTTTTGACCATGTGTCTTGGGCTTCTTGTTTTATATGTTGCAGAGATTTGATTTAGAAGATAGATGGTGTTCGTGGATGAAGACTTGTATTTCTTCCACCTCCATTTTGGTTATTATCAATGGTGGCCCCTGCAGTTGTTTCAAGGCTCAAGAGGTCCAAGGTAAGGGTATCCTTTCTCCCTACTTGTTGTCATTGTTATGGAGGCTTTCAACAGAGTGTTTATCAGAGTCGAAGAACAATAGTTAATTTAGGGGTTGGTTGTGGGGGAAGGAGAGGAGGCAATGGATGTGTCTCTTTTGTTTTTTTTTTCGTTTTTTAAACGGTACTTTTTTAGGCTTTATAGTGATGCCCTCCTAAATGTTAGATGCATCCTCTTCTGCTTTTAAGCTGTTTATGGCATTGAGATTAACTTGTCTAATAAGGCTTGGGGTCTCTCGTGGAGGGTCTAAATATGGGAACTTTTGCTAACATCTTGAGCTCTAAGGTGTCTCTAGTCTTTTTTTTTTTTTTTGAAGAACTTGGGGTTGCCTCTTGAGGTCCAAATTTAAGACAATCGCGCAGGAGACAACATTGTTTAAATTTGAGAAGAGATTGGCAGACTGGGATAGAGATTTTCTATCAAATGGGGTTAGGTTCACTTTCATAAGACATATATTGTCTAACATGTCCATCTCTTTATCCTTGTTCACAATCCGAGCTAGCATGAAAAAGAACTTGGAGGCACTTCAATATTTGCATTTTGTGGGATGATTATGAGGTGTGGAGAAGGTTCCACATGTTAGATTCGGATTCTGGTAAGCTTCCCTTTGAAAGGTTCGGGCTTGACATTAGATCACTTGTTGAATTTAACCAAGCTCTTTTTTTGGAAATTGGCTTTGAAGATTTATGATTGTTGAGGGCATCGTGAAGTGGATGGTGATTAGGACCAAGTTTGGGCTCTAGGCTAGGGGTTGGAGAGCTAGGCAGTCCAGAACTCCACATGGCTTGGGTCTTTTGAAAGGATGTATGCTACTCTTGAGGGCAGCTTAAGAATATTTTACAAGGAAGATAAATTTGCATTAGGTTCTGAAACAATTGTACTACTTCCATACTACGTAATTGTAGGATTCTTTGTGAAATATTTTTGATATTTTTATATGTTTTGAAAAGATTATACCGTACAGATCAGGGTAGGAAGCCTTAATGACGCGAAAGGATATGAGGAGGATCGAATCAACTTCTATACCCCACACAACGTATGCAATATCGAAACTTAATTGCTTAGAAAATCCTTCCCTCTACTTGAATCTACAACACCTAATAGGCATGTATAAATAAGAACTAAAGAATTAAAAATAAAGAAAAGAAAAACATCACGGACTTACTGATAAGGTAAGAAGAGATATTTTTGTTGGATAAAAACTATCCCCATGGATCTGTGTCCCTGATTAAACACAGGGTGGGAAGCCATAACGTGGGAAGAGAGATTCTTGTTGGATAGAAACTATCTGTATAGTTCAGTGTCCCTGCCCCCACCCCCGGCCTAACCAATAATGAAAAGGAAAAAGAAATAACTAATGTTAGGGATTGAAAATAGTACCAAATTAAACATGGCAAGGGTTCAGGTTCCTGTTTCCTGAAAGAGCTGTTTGTGATGTCCTATGGTTGTGGTACCCACTCTTTATCGTTAGTTATTAAAATTTGACGATCTATTTCATCCATACTTATGCCAGATATACGAACAAAATTTATTGCTGCCGTTGTTTGATATAAGGAATTGAAGATGCTGGCGGGGCAAGAATATTTAATTATGATCTACTGATTGTTTAAATGTTGTGTTCTTTATTAAGCAGCATATATAATTCTTGCTGATTTTGTGTGGTGTTTGTAATAATATGTTTCAGGTGTTGATAACAGTGAGAGTTGAAATAAAGAGTAGGGTTTAAACACTTGACATGAACATAGTTGATGATGTTAAGGAGTAGGTGGCAAATCTCCTCGGCTGGGAAATGTACCATATGAACCTTGTCTTGAGGAAAGTTGTTTCTAATCCAATCTGAATAGTTGCTTCACAAAAGCTACATTCTTTTTTGGGGCAACTTTTGTATGCTAAGCCCCCCAAACCTTGTAATTGTATAGCTATTGAACTTCAAACGCCACTCTCTCTCCCTCCCTCTCTCTTTCTCTCTCTCTTTCTATATATACATATATCCATCTATACCTCTCTGCTCACGGGGATTTGATGGGTGAGTTTTCCAACCTTTTGGATCTCGGTCTGTCAGAGGTTCATCTTTGGATTGTAAATCGCATCCTTATTGGACAAGTCTAACCATGGGGTGGAAAATGCTTTGCTATGTACAGAAAAATTTAACCAAATATAGTGGTTGGGAAAATAAGCTACTTCATATTTGGAATAAATAAACATTTTATCATTTTTGTTCAAGTGCTACCATGCCATTGGTGCCTCTGAAGAGTAGAGAAAATCTTCATGGATGATTGAAGTTAACTTTTCTTTTTCCTGAAAACAATTCTTGTCAAAATGAAGAAAACAAACAAGTGTCAAATAAAATTCATCATCCTAATAGAAAACCAAACTCCAATGAAAGTCTTTTATAACCAGAAAATGCTTCATGAGGATTTGAGAATCTCCCTCAACAATTATGCTTTGAGGACCCATTGCAAGTGTTAGTCAAAGGTCATATAATATTGCAAGAATCTCTTCGATCTCCCCTTTCTTTGGACTTGATGATCATCGTATACCTGTAAACAACACACCCTTATCCCATCCTCAACAGATAGCACCCAAACTCGTCCATTCTCCTCTCTCAATAGTTGCATCAAAATTAAGTTTGCATATACCTAGGCTCGGTGAGTATCAAAATTGGGAAACCTCCATAACATTCAGCATCACAAGATCAACCCTTTTTGTTACATAGTTATATTCAAAGAAAACATTATGTAATTTTTCAACCAATTTTACGAGCCTTGATGCATCTTTGATGATGAATCCATATATTCCTTTCCTTTCAAATATCCTATAGAAGCAGCATAATATATTCTATAATCAAGAAAGTGCTTTGAAAATCCTTGACATAACCAAAGATTAAAAGATAAATGCAGATAGTGTTACCTCAAATAAGGCTGATCTTTAATACCTTATTTACACACTCACATGTCTTTAATAGATGCTCTATAATCTCCTTAAAGCTTATTTAGTTCAATTATTGAATGAGTCACTAAGGTAATAAGGTCTATCTATAAGTATATATTATAAGTATATACAGTAGACTCATAGTGGTTAGTAGCTCACTCAGGAACAAAAATTTAAATTGACTTCCATTTTACTTAACGGGTATAAGTTAAAATAAGTTAAGTGATATTAAATTTGATAAATATCAATGCAATGAATTGTTTGAAAGATTAACCTTAATTTGCGCCCCATTAGAATAGAATGAAATTCATTTGATTGATATATACATGTACCTACCAATTCGACATAAATCCAAGATATTTCATCAAAGCATGTGATGATCTCCACTCATGGGGTAAATGTTGTCAACTACAACTCCTTTTTTCTCTAATCTGCACAGCATAAGAATGATATCTTTGCACACTCTTTACAGAAGATGCTTAACATGAGGCCCCTGATAAAGTGTCACCTAAACTTTGGCACCTGGAATGCCAAGCTTCATAATAAACTAAATAGACCATATAGGTTATATCATTTGAATGACCTCAGATGATCTTATATGTTAAGTCTTCTGCTGAATGGAAGATTAAAAATTTGCTCAGCTTTACATGGCATAAATAATGTATTAGTCAAAGATACATTTTATATTGGTGTATGAGGTAATACCAGTAAAGACACCATAGATGGCGCAGGAGAAGGTGGTTTAGTGTTTATATTTTTAGCCTCCTTGAAATGACAACCATTTGTCTTGTCATATGTGGATAGACTACCATTCCCCATTCTCCATCGAAGCCCCTTTTCCAAGAAATCTCAACTTATCAATAAGCTCTTCTACATATAGTTGGGCTGTGAACCTAATTATGCAATTTGACATGATTCATCTCGAATATCTTGCCTACAACAAGCGGCATAAAAGTGAGCCAAAATTATATATAATTGTTTATACTTGTTTCTATAGCACAGCTAGATTGAAGCAATGGAAATCATGAAGTCCCATCCCATTATCTACCTTGTTAGGACATAATTTCAACCAAGCAATCTAGTCAAAATTTCTCTCTCCTCCTTACTTCCCATACCAAAATGTAGTCAATTTTTTCAAATTTTTCAAGTTGCAGACATGTATATTATGATAATAAGAAAATGCTCATGTAGTATCTGGGAATTGACTGAGCCACTAACTTTAACACAATTTCTTTACTTATACATTATAGTTTATTCATCTATAGTCTATTCATCTTCTGTCTCTGTACTTCATTTGCCACTAATTCATGAACTTAAGAAAAAGTTATGCTGCTGAGCGCAATAAAACCATAAAGAACCACAACTGGCATTATGTTCCTCCATCATGTTTAATCCAAGTAGATTTTATTGCTACTCCCATAACAGATTTCTCACTCCTATTAAGAAAGAGATAATAGAATTTTGTAAGTTAATTGATTGTCCTAGTGCCTTTTCATAAGCTTTCAAAATATTTTTGCTACACCCATAACCTCCACCATTGTTGCTCACTTGAAAATCAGGTATTATCTGCAAAGAGCAAATATAAAATAGATGAAGCTAATTAGACCATTTTTTAAGCCATTTAATATACTGTCGACCCAAGTAAAAGATAGAGTAAAAGATAAAGGGGCCCTTTGGCGAATACTCCTATCTGGGTAAAAACAAGTGTTGACTATCCATTAATCAAAATATAATATGACACTGTTCCATAACACTCCATTATTAGAATCTAAAAGCGTTGTCAAGGCATGATTCAAGGAACATATTTTCAAGAAAAACCCAAGCCACCATGTCATAAGCTTTACTTACGTCTAACTTAAGGGTGAAATATCCATGATGGGAGTTATGGCTATTACTCAGATGGTGAAACAATTCCATAGCTATGAGGGCATTATCCATAATTTGCCTACTAGGAATAAAAGCTTATTAAGAGGGATGTATATCTTCATATAAAAATTGCTTCATTTTTTTTATAATACACTTTGTTGTAAGCTTCATGATTACGTTGTATAGACTTATTGATTGAAAATCAAATGATATTTTGGATTGTTTAATTTTTGGAGGGAAAGTGATGTATTTGTGTTTCATGTTATGCAAAAGGGGTTCAATTATTTAAAAAGCCTAAAACAAAAGGTACCACATTAGATTTAACAAGATTCCAAAACTTTTAAAAGAATATAAGAGATATGGAATGCATTTGACTTACGAGAGTAACATAATCTCCATCTATCTACAAGGCTTTAGGAGTCACAGATTCATCTCTGACATAACTCAAGGTTGAACACAATCAAGTAGATGGGATATCACTAAGTCATTATCCTCTTGAGAAATTTTTGAGAAATGATTATAGAAAATTCTTGTCACTTTATCAACCTCCACTACCAATTCTCTAGACTCATACATTAAATTTGATAAATATCAATGCAATGAATTGTTTGAAAGATTAACCTTAATTTGCGCCCCATTAGAATAGAATGAAATTCATTTGATTGATATATACATGTACCTACCAATTCGACATAAATCCAAGATATTTCATCAAAGCATGTGATGATCTCCACTCATGGGGTAAATGTTGTCAACTACAACTCCTTTTTTCTCTAATCTGCACAGCATAAGAATGATATCTTTGCACACTCTTTACAGAAGATGCTTAACATGAGGCCCCTGATAAAGTGTCACCTAAACTTTGGCACCTGGAATGCCAAGCTTCATAATAAACTAAATAGACCATATAGGTTATATCATTTGAATGACCTCAGATGATCTTATATGTTAAGTCTTCTGCTGAATGGAAGATTAAAAATTTGCTCAGCTTTACATGGCATAAATAATGTATTAGTCAAAGATACATTTTATATTGGTGTATGAGGTAATACCAGTAAAGACACCATAGATGGCGCAGGAGAAGGTGGTTTAGTGTTTATATTTTTAGCCTCCTTGAAATGACAACCATTTGTCTTGTCATATGTGGATAGACTACCATTCCCCATTCTCCATCGAAGCCCCTTTTCCAAGAAATCTCAACTTATCAATAAGCTCTTCTACATATAGTTGGGCTGTGAACCTAATTATGCAATTTGACATGATTCATCTCGAATATCTTGCCTACAACAAGCGGCATAAAAGTGAGCCAAAATTATATATAATTGTTTATACTTGTTTCTATAGCACAGCTAGATTGAAGCAATGGAAATCATGAAGTCCCATCCCATTATCTACCTTGTTAGGACATAATTTCAACCAAGCAATCTAGTCAAAATTTCTCTCTCCTCCTTACTTCCCATACCAAAATGTAGTCAATTTTTTCAAATTTTTCAAGTTGCAGACATGTATATTATGATAATAAGAAAATGCTCATGTAGTATCTGGGAATTGACTGAGCCACTAACTTTAACACAATTTCTTTACTTATACATTATAGTTTATTCATCTATAGTCTATTCATCTTCTGTCTCTGTACTTCATTTGCCACTAATTCATGAACTTAAGAAAAAGTTATGCTGCTGAGCGCAATAAAACCATAAAGAACCACAACTGGCATTATGTTCCTCCATCATGTTTAATCCAAGTAGATTTTATTGCTACTCCCATAACAGATTTCTCACTCCTATTAAGAAAGAGATAATAGAATTTTGTAAGTTAATTGATTGTCCTAGTGCCTTTTCATAAGCTTTCAAAATATTTTTGCTACACCCATAACCTCCACCATTGTTGCTCACTTGAAAATCAGGTATTATCTGCAAAGAGCAAATATAAAATAGATGAAGCTAATTAGACCATTTTTTAAGCCATTTAATATACTGTCGACCCAAGTAAAAGATAGAGTAAAAGATAAAGGGGCCCTTTGGCGAATACTCCTATCTGGGTAAAAACAAGTGTTGACTATCCATTAATCAAAATATAATATGACACTGTTCCATAACACTCCATTATTAGAATCTAAAAGCGTTGTCAAGGCATGATTCAAGGAACATATTTTCAAGAAAAACCCAAGCCACCATGTCATAAGCTTTACTTACGTCTAACTTAAGGGTGAAATATCCATGATGGGAGTTATGGCTATTACTCAGATGGTGAAACAATTCCATAGCTATGAGGGCATTATCCATAATTTGCCTACTAGGAATAAAAGCTTATTAAGAGGGATGTATATCTTCATATAAAAATTGCTTCATTTTTTTTATAATACACTTTGTTGTAAGCTTCATGATTACGTTGTATAGACTTATTGATTGAAAATCAAATGATATTTTGGATTGTTTAATTTTTGGAGGGAAAGTGATGTATTTGTGTTTCATGTTATGCAAAAGGGGTTCAATTATTTAAAAAGCCTAAAACAAAAGGTACCACATTAGATTTAACAAGATTCCAAAACTTTTAAAAGAATATAAGAGATATGGAATGCATTTGACTTACGAGAGTAACATAATCTCCATCTATCTACAAGGCTTTAGGAGTCACAGATTCATCTCTGACATAACTCAAGGTTGAACACAATCAAGTAGATGGGATATCACTAAGTCATTATCCTCTTGAGAAATTTTTGAGAAATGATTATAGAAAATTCTTGTCACTTTATCAACCTCCACTACCAATTCTCTAGACTCATACATTATCCATGCTATCTTATTATGCCACCTTCTTTCTATTTTTTGAACATAAAAACTCATATTTTGATTGCTACACTTCAACCACTCTACCCTTGATCATCGAGCCTACATTATTTCTTTTTTACTGTATAGCTTCTCTAACTCCTCTTCTTTTCGATAGACCTCCCTTTAATTTACTGGACTCTCCACTTGCCTTCATAACTCTTGCAATTGAACCTATACTAGTGAGACCATCTTTTTAATATTCCACTCTACAAGGGGCTATGCACATTACTTAAGTTTTGTCTTCAATCCTTTGGGATCTTTTATTCTCTCCCAATCCATAGGATATGTTCACAAATCTTGACACTCTTTTTCCTCTAGCAAAAGAAGGTTTCAAGTGGAAAAATTTTACCTTGTTTTGAGCTCCCACTTTGTTCACTATACAACTTGAGACAAACAGGAGAATGGTTAAACCCATACGTAAATAAGTATTTAACTGTGATCAAGGAACATATCATATCCACTTGATTACACTAAAAACATGTCTAGCATTGCTTAGATTATACTACTTCGTTATCGTTCATTGCTCTGAGTATATTTACTACCTCGAAACCCCACATCTATCAGACCACAGTCAAACATCCCATTATAAGAATCTTGTAAGAAGAAGTGAGATGTTTGTGCCTTTATATTTATCTTCATGTACCATTATTTCATTAATATAACCATCCACCATCCGTGGAAGTTGTGATTCATCATGCAATTATTAAAGAAAATCCCTAGTTTTATGTTTGAAGTGCGAGTCAAACCATCTATAACTTCCTATGGATTTCTATTATTCTCTTCTAATACCATTTATTGATATATCAATATGATATTTAAAAAAAAAAGATATTTTGGTATTAATTACCCCTTGTACTGCTAAATCATCATGCCATGAAATACACATCTTACCTATTATGTTTAAAATACGACAACTCTTTTAGTAGGTCAGTTCAACCCTTATTCTTTTCTATTTCGAATAAGAAAATTATAAGGTGACGATTTCTGCAAAGTAATTGCTTGAGGAACAGTATTATTGTGTGCCTTCTAGAACCACAATAATTCCAACATAGGAGATTCATTGTTTTGTAACTTCTGTTATTTTTTTATATTTTGGGAATGTTCTTTTTTTCCCTCTAAACCCACACATTTGTCATTTTATTACTGTATCTTCCTCATATTGTGTTATTCTCTTCTAGCCAATCAAAGAGACTCTCATTATCATATAGGCTCCTATACTATGTTCCCCCTCATCACCCACTGGGTTTCAGCTCCTGTACTAATGCCTCATTCTCCTGCGTGTTCTTTGCTATCCTTCCCCTTCATATTTTTGGTCTCAGCTCCACCAAAGTTTAGTTGTTTTAACCTTCCCTCCCTTCTCTTGAATGTCAATGGCTATTTTATATATTTTTTGGATAAAAAAGAAGTGAAGAAGATGACACTTCTTGCCTAGGTAGCTAAGCATTTGGGTTGCCCTATTTTTCACACAAATTATCGGCCTTTAAATTTGGATCTCCAAGCTTGTAACATGAAGTTGTTGGAAAAATTTATAAAAATATGTAAACTCAATATAATGTTTTGTTTAAAATGGGAGGAAGAAGTAAGAGAGATTAATAGAAAAACTCAAGTTTTCATTTATGGTTGATGTTAAAAACCTTCAAGTACATGAATATATATAAGCTCTAATACAACTCCTAAAATTCCAAATATATAAATGATAATTATAAACCATGACCACTTGAAAAAACTCAAAAGACTCATATTAAATTTTAATTCATGAACTATTGACTTATAAAAATAAAAAAACACACATTTATATCCTTAACTTATAAGATAAAAAGTTCTCAAATTATTATTTTAAACTCCTTACTTAAGTCTATTTAATTTCTATATTATCATCTTTAACTCCTTAGAAGACAAAAGTCTCTTTGCAAATTATTATTTCTAGCACTTCCTCTTAGTTTGTAAATTTCCTTTTCACTCCAAGATTAGCATATAGTCTCTGAAAAGCTTCAAACTTGAGTGGTTTGGTGAAAATATCTCCAATTTGATCTTGAGTTTTCACATACTTGAACAACTTCCTTTATAACAATGTAATCTCTAATGAAATGATACGTTGTATTTATATGTTTGCTTCACTCATAAAACACCAGATTCTTGGCTAATACTTGCGCAGATTTATTATCAATAGAAATTTCAGTAGTTCCTTCTTGTGTCAAATGAAGTACCTTCAACAATCTTATAATCCATCATGATAAGTGTAAGAAGTTGCTGCCACATATTCAAATTCACAAATTGACAATGTAACGATCGCTTGCTTCTTAGAACTCTATGTTATTGCACAATTACCCAGAAGTAATACAAAACCGGTTGTACTTTTTCTATCATCAACATCTCTAATAAAATCACTATTATAAAATTCTACAAGCTTGAAATCATTAGATAGTGAATAAAATATTCCAAAATTAATAGTACCTTTAAGGTAATATAGAATTATTTTGGCAAAATTTATTTGAAAAATGGTAGGAGCTTCCATAAAATGACTTACTAGTCCAACTGTAAAAAGAATATCGGGTCTTGTAAAAGTTAAGTATCTCAAACTTCTCATAAGACTTTTAAAGAGAGTGAAATCGAGATTTTTTCTAGTATCAAACTTTGATAACTTGACTCTACATTCCATGGGC
The DNA here is from genome assembly GCF_054855325.1 of Carica papaya. Lineage (NCBI taxonomy): Eukaryota > Viridiplantae > Streptophyta > Magnoliopsida > Brassicales > Caricaceae > Carica > Carica papaya. The sequence goes on along the minus strand of NC_142311.1, from coordinate 20,003,477 downwards.
ATGTTTAGAGGATTGCAATTAAGTATTTTAAATTTCTCTAAGACTTATCTTGCATAGACTTCTTGAGAAATAAAAATGTCATTTTTCATGTGTTTCACCTCACGGCCCAAATAGTAAAACATGAATCCAATATCAGTTATATCAAATTCAAGTAATATGGTCTTCTTGAATTGTTCAAACAAACTTGGGTTATTGCCAGTACAGATGAGATCATCCACTTATAGACACACAAATAGGATATCACCATTAACATGATACTTCACATAAATAGTATATTCATGAAGACAACAAACAAACCCATTATATTCGAAATATCTGTTTACACAGCTATTCCATGCCCTTGGCACTTGCTTTATCCCATACAAATCTTTCTTTAATTTTAACACTTTATCTTCATGTCCTTCAACCAGAAAACTCAACGGTTGCTCCTCGATCATATCAATATCATCCAGGCACAAAGACGAAATCTCCTCAATTTTCAGGTTTGGCATCATATTAATCGTCTGACTTGCATCTTCCACCTGAACTACCAGCAAACCATCTTATCTATTTTTAAGTTCGTTACAAGATTCCATCTCACTTTCTAGGTCCGTAAAATTTTTTGTCGAATAATTTTTATAAAAAGATGAAATATCATTAATCTATATTACTTGTATGGTATCATCTTTCTGACCCTCCTCGTCACAATCCTTTTTCTTCGAGTTTCTCCTTTTGATCTCCTCCATCTCAATTGCAGAAATACTGGTCTCGACTTGGTGCGAGTCAAGCCTTTTGTTTTTCACACTTAATGGTTCTCTGTGTATGTGAACACTCTTGACTAGTTGTCGTCTCATTTTATCATGTTGGGTGTGGAATGGTCCATACACTTCAAATATGGATTTCACGGTCCATTTCTCATTCTCCTCTCTCAAATTTTTTTTTCTACCTTTAGGATCTATTCGAGTGTCCTATCTTGGTCTATTCTATCTTTTTTTATTCCATATATGTACCTCCCTCGAATTGTAGGCCTGATTACCTTTCGGATCAATCCGACCCGTGCCCTGACTTAATCTTAACTTGGATTTCGACCGTTCTACCTGTTTCATGACCTTTATATCGGCAGGGTGAGATTTTAGTATAGCCGCAGAGGACTTGGTGATGGCCACCTCCATTGATACATGGGTAGACACCTTACAATGTGGGTAGTTAAAATAACATTCCATTGGATAAATTTCTCTTGACCATCGGTAGGTTCAACTGTCCTTTTTGGCTGAGTACTTGGCTTAGGATTAACCATCAGACACTCTGCCAAATTGAAAGCTACTTTCATGAAGAGCCATCATCTCTTTCCCTCCATGCCATCTGATATAAATATTTTTTTTACCTTCCCCACACCACTAGTAGCACTAGGTATGGACCTCTTTTGTTATTTTTGAATGAGAGCCAAAGTTTGTAATCATGCCGGAATAAATGTTTTGCCCATGGGAATTTTACATTTACATTATGCTAATAAAATTCTTCCACTGCCATAAGCAACAAATCAAACTCTGTCTTATCTAAGAAGATAGTCATTGCCCATTCTCACAAATCCTCAGTCTCTCTATTCTCCTTCCCTCACATATTAAATAAAAAGATTTATTATCGATAACTAAACATCTTCGTCCATTTTGACTTGTATTACCATTTAGTGTTGTTTGGCTTATAAGCCGACCCCAAGTCACCGAAGCGAGAATTTTTTTTTTTTGAGAGAAATTTTAAATAGAGAGAGAGAGAGAGAGAGAGTTTTTCATGTTTATATAAACTCAAACACTATAGAAGGAAGCTCCAACCGACCAGCTTTAATTCCTTATACAATTTCTCTTTGTTTAGCTATAAATTGGCTAAATATGCCTTTAATGGCCATGATGCATGCTCACTCATCTGTAAGCAGTGATTTGTATAGGAGTACTTTCAGTCACTCCACCCTCTATATTGGCCCTTCTAATTATCCTGATTTCATCCTAAAGCTCCTCACAAGTCGCTTTTCTAAAATTAGAAATTTATACAATAAGGAGCAATTCTCTTCCAATTGTAGCTTTGTCCAATTAATAGTTCTTAATTTAGGAAAACTTAAATAGATAAATGTATGCTTATAAAAAATGATGCTATTCAAAATTTGACTTTAATTTCTCATATTTTCTATTCATTTATTATCTTTGGATTGATTTACTATCTTGCAATTTGAAGAATGATGCATGATTATTTAATAGTATTAATTTTTAAAAAATTTTATCCAATCAGTAGTTCTCAATTTAAGAAAACTTAAATAGTTAAATGTATGTTTATGACCAAGTGATTGTTTTCACTTAATTTGGCTTTAATTTCTAATGTTTTATGTTTCTTTGTTGTATTTGGATTGATTCATTATCTTTGGGTGTGATGAATGATGCATGATTGATTAACTGTATTAATTGTGGATAAAAAATTGTCTAATCCATAGTTCTCAATTTACAAAAACTTAAATAGTTAAATTTGTGCTTTAATTTTTGATTTTTTTAGTTCATTTATTGTGTTTGGATTGATTCACTATCTTGGGATGTTAAGAATGATGTGTGATTGATTAATTATATTAATTATTTAGAAATATTTGTCTAATCAATAGTTCTCAATTTAGAAAAACTTATACAGTTAAATGTATGTTTATGATAGAGTGATTACATTCAATTAATCTAATTTTAATTTATGATGTTTTGTGTTCATTTGTTGTGTTTGGATTGATTCACTATATTGCAATGTGAAGAATTGTGCATGATTGATTAATTGTATTAATTGTTTAGAAAAATTTGTCTAATCGGTAGTTCTCAATTTAGAAAATTTTAAATAGTTAAATATATGATTATAATAAAGTTATTGTGTTTAATTAATTTGGCTTCAATTTATGATGTTTTCTATTCATTTGTTGTGTTTAGATTGATTCACTATCTTGGGATGTGAATAATGATGTGTGATTGATTAACTGTATTAATTGTTTAGAAATATTTGTCTAATTGGTAGTTCTCAATTCATGATAACTTTTATAATTAAATGTATGCTTATGACAAAACAATTGTGTTCAACTAATTTGGCTTCAATTTCTGATTTTTTTTTGTTCATTTGTTGTGTTTGGATTGATTCACTATCTTGGGATGTGAAGAATGATGCATGATTAATTAACTATATTAATTGTTTAAAAAAATTTGTCTAATCAGTAGTTCTATATTCAAAAAATTTTAAATAGTTAAATGTATGTTTATGATAAAGTAATTGTATTCAATTAATTTGGCTTCAATTTCTGATGTTTTCTGTTCATTTATTGTGTTTGGATTGATTCATTATTTTGGGATATGAAGAATGATGTGTAATTGATTAACTGTATTAATTGTTTAAAAATATTTGTCTAATCAGTAGTTCTCAATTCATGAAAACTTTTATAGTTAAATGTATGTTTATGACAAAGATGTGTTCAGCTAATTTAGCTTTAATTTCTAATGTTTTATGTTCATTTATTGTGTTTGGATTGATTCGTTATCTTGGGATGTGAAGAATGATGCATGATTGATTAACTGTATTAATTGTTTAGAAAAATTTGAACCATGAATTTGTAAAGAAGAATCCAAAAGAAAAAAAAAACATGTAGATTGATTTTATTTTGTCGATTATGATAATCGAGATTTCCCAACATGGAAGGGAATGTTGTTTATATTTATTAGTCTTAATATCATACTTTGACCTTTTTAAGCTATCCACCGTTTCACAAAATGATAGCTAATCTATTGATGTATTGTCAATAAATTATAATATCTAATATGTTTCACAATATTTATTAGGGACAAAAGTGGGGCAGGGATGAGTCTACACAATTATCCTGTAAATTGCACAATGTGAATGAGAAGAGTGGGAATGAGGAAGACCAATTTGAATCTTACTATTTCTTAAATGCATGGTTGATTGCTCTCAACAAGGGGTTTTTAAAACTTAAGAAACTGAATTTGATCTCGTGTTTAAATATTTGAACTTTGGAATTATATAAAAAATCTAGGGTTCTACCTCATGAATTATACACACCTTTGTTTGTACCTACAACACTCTTGATAGATATATCTATGCATTTTGTGCTAGAATTGACTAGGACCAGGAGAGATAGTGATGTCATATTGTCATTATGGATAGATTTAGTAAGATAATATACTTCATTACATGTCATAAGACTAATGATGTGATAAATATCGCAAACTTGTTTTTTAGGATATTATGGGTGATAGAGATATAAAATTCTTTAGTCACTTTTGGAGAGTTCTATGGGGTAAATTATGAATCAAGCTGTTATTCTCTATTGCATGTTACCCTTATGATGGTCAGACTGAGGTTGTTAATAGGACTTTATGATCCTTTCTTTAGAGCTATAGTCGGTCGAAATCTAAAAACTTGGAGGATAGTCTGCCTATGGTAGAATTTGCATATAATAGGAGTATTCATACTTCCACTAAGTTTTCACCTTTTGATATTTTTTATGGTTTTAATCTTTTAATTTCGTTCGATTTCACGCCTTTACCTTTGTAGGAAATTCAAGACATTGATGGACAGCAGAGAGCATAACTTGTTAAAGTTATACATGAGTAGGTTAGGCAGCATATCAAGAAGAAAAATGAATCTTATACACGAAATGCTAATAAAAAAGGAAGTGAGTGGTTTTCTAACCCAACGATCGACTATGGGTTCATATGTAGAAGAAAATGTTTCTTAAGTAACGAAAGTTGGACCCTCGAGGAGACGGACCTTTTCAAGTCTTAAAGTGGGTCAACAATAACACCTACAAAATTAATCTCCCAAGTAAGCACGGAGTGTCTACTACATTTAATATTTTCAATATTTCCTTTTTTAATGTAGGTGACGATTTGAGGATGAATCCTCTCGAAAAATAGGGGATGATGTAAACTTGAACACCATGGAAAGAAGCACCAACCAGCTAGCTTTGATTCCTCATGCAATTTTCAACTAAGAAATCATCAAGATTCACCCAGAAGATGACTTAGGAGAATTAGAAAAAAAGATTCATGTTTCAGACGGGCCTATTACCCAGGCTCACGCTAAAAGCTTCCAAAAGATCTTCAATCTCCTTGTTCAAGATTGGATCATCCAAAAACCTAGTTTGAGGCTCAAGAAGCGGTAAGAAAAAGATCAAGAAAGCTAGATGAGTCTCAGTCATGCATGATGTTGGCCATAAAGGCCAAGGCCGAGAGGGATGAGAGGAAGGAGGTTCACCACTTGCTTACGCATGTGCATCGTTTAGCTAGGAAAAAGTAGCATATATTTCTTTTTTAGAGCTTGAAGACTTCTACTCAAACGCAAGGGAACCTACAAGAAGAACTGCACACTGTTCGACCATTAAGAAACCAAATGAAGAAAAGCAGAAAAACACAGAGGATGAAGATATGTTTCATCCAGTAGCAAGCTGCATGCTATTTTCCTAAGTCAAAACATAAACAAAAATCAATAATTGAATTCATTATAGAATCAGAATTTAGAGAGAAGAAGAAGATTGCTTGAAGAAGAAAAGTGATCGGGCAAGAAGAGAAGTCTTACCCAAAACTAAGACATAATTTGTTTCCAAACCATAAACTGAATCCTTCTTCAAGTCAATATCCATACCAAAAATAAAAAAGGAAATAAAGAAGCTAAAACCGAGAGGAATACAAGTCTCGAAGTCTGAAAAGGAATCTAAGGTTGCCCAAGAAGTTCTAGTTTATATCTAATTCTGGATTTTTTATTACAGTTTTTTTAATTAAGTATTTGAGTTTAATTTAAGTTAAGTTTTAATCTTTTATTTAGATTAAAATTGAGAATTAGATTTAAGATTCTTAATTTAGTGTTTAAGCCATATAAAGATGGTAAGCTCTCTAAATAGTGACCACCACCCTCACTTGTAATAACAATTCAAAATATCAATAAAATTTAACATTTTTATCTTAGCTTTAAATCTCTTAAGAATGAATTCAATAAGCGTGTCTTAGACCAACTTGTTGAGTAAGGAGTTGAGATCACTTATTGAGATAAATCTCATGGCATCTTGTCAATTTTAATTTTTCTCTTTCCTTATTACCTTTATTTTTACTTCCTTGTTGAGTGCAAATCAAATAGGGAGAGTTTTCTTAGGGTTTTGAGTTTCTGGTTATTGATGTATATACAGGATTTTAGATTGTGCTATTGATCCCGAGTTACATATAAAAAACTATTAGTTTTTTTTTGTTAGATTTCTTAATACATGTTAATACTTAATAAAAAGTATGAAATTTAATTATGTTATGTTTACTTTTATTATTTATGACTACTAAAGGTGAAAGAACATGTTTATGAAAATAATGATTGGGATCTTTTTTCACGTCTACATTAGAATTAAAATAATAAACATAACTATTTTATAGCAACTTTTGATATACGAAATTTGATGCAAATAGGGCTAAAAACACTCAAGATACTCAAAGAGTATCAATAGGTGACTTGGAGCAAATTTCAAATAACGTAAACACAAATAGAGTTTCTATACTTGGAAAGTTTAAACAGATCAGTAACAAGAGCAAAGATAAAGAAGTTTAAAAAATTGCTCCAAGTTTTCACTCAAAAACATGTGGATAATGGGTTAGCCAATTGTGAAAAGTTTAAATATGAGCTTTTTGAACAACCCAAATTCGTAACTTTAATTGAGTTTAAATGATTTGGGATAATTTGGCCTTGTTTGAGTCTTATTGGTAATAGGTGAATAAACGGTGTCTATGGGCTAGATTAGTTGAGTTGTTTTAAGTATTTTAGATTGTTTTATTTTAGTTTGAGCTAATTAAGCCCATATAGTCTCAAGTGTAACTCAGTTTGGGTTTAAGTCTTGTCTTAGTGTTATTACAAGAATGAGTCTATAACTATATGGTGCCACAAATAATTAGTAGTATTTGTTAAGAAGATTGGAGTTACAAGGAGTTACATAACAATTACATTCTTATAATTAGCTTAGTTATTGTTGGAGTTACAATTGTAATTATCACATAATTAGCTTAGTTATTATAGGAGTTACAATTGTAGTTATTGTATTATAACTTATCATTGATTTCTTTGGCTACAAATACCAAAAGAGCTCTTCTTTGTGGACATCAAAAGTTGTAATCAAATATTTCAGAATTGAGTTGAGAGTGTTTTGGCTTTCTTTTCACTTTATGCACAAGATGTTGATTTGGAATACAATTGTTATCACTTGTATTTCAATTTTAATTTCCTATTTCAATTGTTCTTGGTGCTTGTTTGGATTTGGTTCAAGAGATATCATTTATCTTTTTTGGGTTCTATTTAATTTCTACCATTTGGGTGATTGAACAAATTTGATTACTTTTTACTTGTGATCTAAATTCTGTTCTAAACCGATTAAAGAGTTATAAGGTTCAAGCAAAGATCTTGGGGTTCTGTATCATTTGGTATCAGAGTATTGGTTCACCAAGTAAATTAGTCTATCCTTATTTTGTTATCTTTATTTTCATTATTTTTTGCATACAAAAAAAAGACAAATTTGCATTCAGTAAAAAAAAAATCAAATTAGCCTAATTTGCTTAATTATGCAAAACACACTTCAATCAATTCTACATTATGTAATTGAAACACCTGCTATTATTTTCGTTTTACTCATATAACATTCAAATACATTTAAAATTTAAAAGAAAAACTCGTTTCAAGGCTGTTTATTTAGTTAATATTGTTTATGTAATTTTTGAAGCTGTTTGGAAACAACTCACCTCAATTGAGTTTGTTTTCATCCAAAACTGTTTGTTTCACTTAATTTGAGTGTTTTGGGGAGAATTTGTGGATTTATTTGAGAATTACAAGTTTCGTGCATTAAATTTCAGATTCACCATTTTTTTCTTCTTGCATCTTTAGTTTTCATTTAATATTTCTGCCCATTTACTTCTTATTACATCTTGAAGTAATAATATTGATTCGTTATTGCCTAATTAACATAAAAATCATCATATATTTATTTCTATATCAAGTGTGTACTCTTCATTGTTTAGATTGTTCTACTTTGCTTCTAGAGTTGAATTCGTGTATGTTATTTCTTTAGGAATTTTTTGTTATCTCTAATTAAAATTGAGTACATAGTAATAATTAATTGTTGTTTGAATTGGTCTTTTTGTATAAAGTTATAAAAGATTGCTTGAGTGGTAAAAAATAAGAGTGTGAGCTCAAAAGAGGGTAAAAGTCAAAATTGAATGGAACACGAGTGCCCAAACTATGAGAGTAAATACGTGAGGGAGTGATTTATGAGGTTGCAATCTATTTTGTTTGTCATTAAAATTTCAGATTTAAAGATGGAGCCACAAGGGAGTGAAAGAACATCAAAAGATCAAGAATTCATCCTCAAAGTAATGCAACAACAATTTAAGAGGATTCAATTAGCTATTGGTAACACGAATGAGAAACTAGAGAAACAACAACGTGAGTTAAATTCCATGAGAGGGGAAGCTTCCCAAACTAATCCAGGGGTAAGAAGACTTCCAACACCACCTTTTGATGAGGAAGTGGAGGAAGAATTCGATGACCAAGCTACTTTAGTCAATGAAGGTCGAAATTATGGTAGAGGTTGAAACGATCTTGATAAAAACATTGGGAGCATCAAAATGAAAATCACATCGTTTCTAGGCAAAAATGATTTGAATGCTTATCTTAAATGGAAGCGCAAGGTGGAGCTTATTTTTGAGTGCCACAATTATTCGGAGGAGAAAAAGATAAAGCTTGCGGCTGTGGAGTTTGGAGAGTATGTCATTGTGTGGTGGGATCAACTCATCACAAGTAAAAAGAGAAATGGAGAGAGACCTATTTCCACTTGGGCCGAAATGAAGGCTATCATGAGAAGGTGCTTTGTTCCTACTCACTACTATAAGGACAAGACTTAAATCAAAAATTGCAAGGCCTTATACAAGAGAACAAGAGTGTAGAAGACTACTACAAAGAGATGGAGATAGCCATGATAAGGGCTAATATTGAAGAGGATAGGGAAACTACTATGGCAAGGGTCTTAAATGGCCTTAATAAAGAGATAACCAACATTTTAGAGCTTCAACATTATGTGGAGATTGATGATATAGGACACATGGTTATAAAAATTGAAAGACAATTAAAGCGAAAAGGGAACACAAGGCAAGCCAACACTTATTAGGCCTAAAATTTCAATTGGAGGCCGAATTGAAGGGGAGATAACAAAGCTGTCCAACTCAAAAGAGATGACAAAACCAAGCCAAAAGATGCTAATAATAATAAAAATAAAGGTATCTCTAACTCCCAAACTCCTAGGAATAGAGATATCAAGTGTTTTAGATGCTTGAGTTTTGATCATATTGCATCTCAATACCCAAATAAAAGGTTAATGGTGATGCGTGGTGATGATGTTGAAACGAATGATAAGAGTGATGTGTAGGATGAAATGCCTCATTTGGAGGATAGTAGTGATGGGGAAACGCCTATGGAAGGTAGATTGTTGGTTTCTAGGCGTGTTTTGAATACGCAAGTAAGGAAAGATGATGAGGGGGTTAAGTTACAAAGAGAGAACATTTTTCATTCTAGATGTCTAGTGAATGAAAAATTGTATAGCATGATTATTGATGGGGGTTGTAACGGCCCCGGAAATTTAAAATGAAATGTGTATTAAAAATATCAAATGCGGAAGCGAAGTCAAAAATTCGATTAACATCCCTTACAATAAAACCAAAAACGTGCTCACAAAATATAAAAGATCAAACTATCTAAAGGAGAAACTTGAAAGTAAAAGCTACGAATATGACTATGGAGTCTTTAGGCGTCCCCTTCGTCATCCTCCTGCGGAACGGGCTCGGGAACAATGTCTTCCTGATCTGAAATGATTAAATAAGGAATGAGCTTCGCTAGCCCAGTAAGGACATCACGATATATCACCGTCACGGAGGTAAAGGTGGGTAGAAAACACAAAAAGACCAATGGAGCATAATTTACAACAAATTCTTTTATCAATAATAAATCTTTCGCCATCCAGGTCAATGTGGCCAGAGATAGTATACATACCGTGTACCACGTCCGGGTCTGCGTCGGCATCCTTCTGGGTAAGGTTGTAAACTCTGCCCTGGATTGGAGGCCTTCCTTGATTCTGGTTCCTAGGGCATTCCCTTGCATAGTGCTGGGCACTGCCGCATATGCGACAGGTGTTGTTGAGGCCGTAGCAGGGTCGGTCCCCGTGATCCCTGCCGCAGTACTGGCAGATCTTCCCACGTGCTGCCCCCGTAGCCTGAGGAGGGGCCTGGACGGCGGGTCTGGGCCTCTTACTGGGTTGGACAGGCATGGTAGGTGCTGGCCTGCGGAGCGGGGCTGAGGGTCGGGAACTTCCCGCTAGCTGAGGGCGGGTGTCGAAGCTCCTTTCTATGATCTGCGCCTTTGCCAGGACTGCCGAATATGTCTCGAGCTCCATCACCAGTAAGTGCTGTCTGATCTCCGGGCGGAGACCCCACTGGAATTTCCTGGCCTTTCGGCCCTCATCCATCAATGTCTCCGGGGTATGTCGGCCTAGCTCCAGGAACTTACGGGCATACTCCGACACTGTCATATTTCCCTGGACCAATTGAGCAAACTCCATTTCCTTTAGATGTTGGATGTGTTTAGGGAGATACTCCGCATGGAAGGCTGCTAGGAACTGCTCCCAAGTAGCTGGTGCAGGCAGGGTGGCCCGCTTGAGCTCCAACCAGCGTACTGCTTCCCCTACCAGCATGTAGGAGGCAGTGGCAGCCCTCTGCTCAGGAACTACTCCCAAGGTCTCGAAAGCTCTCTCAGTCTCTGCCAGCCAGTATTGGGCCTCTTTAAAAGAGGATCCCCCTGAAAAAGTAGAAGGGTTCAGTCTTCTTTAGCTCTCTATGAAGCCGGGGTCGATCAAGGAATGAGCGGGGTCCCGAGGTAGAGGGACTGGGGCCGACTGAGAGTAAACTGGGGGACCCTGTGGTGGCACCTGCGGATGTGGTGGGGGTACTGGAATGTGCTGTGGCGGTGCCTGCTGGTACCGTGGCTGTGGTACCGGGTCGTACCGCGGCTGTGGTGCCGGGTGGTACTGTGGAGGAACAGGCTCCTGCCGAGGTGGCTCGGGATCAGCCTGCTGTAGCAGGGGCTCAACCTGCACTAGCGGAGGAGGTCCGGGTAACTCCCTTCTCTCCTCTTGCCTTTGCTGGGCAGCTACGAGAGCCTCCACCATCGCAAATAGTCTGTCTAAATCCTCCCGAAGTGAATTATCTTGGGCCACTCGGTTTAGTGGGGGCCTTCCTCTCCTCATTCCCGTGTACCTGCATTCACAAGAAATGATTGAGTAACGATATATCGGTGAGTATAACTCTAAAGCACTATTGTGTAAGGGATGGGTCCAAGGAAATGCGGCTCTGATACCAACTGTAACGGCCCCGAAAATTTAAAATGAAATGTGTATTAAAAATATCAAATGCGGAAGCGAAGTCAAAAATTCGATTAACATCCCTTACACTAAAACAAAAAACGTGCTCACAAAATATAAAAGATCAAACTACCAAAAGGAGAAACTTGAAAGTAAAAGCTACGAATATGACTATGGAGTTTTTAGGCGTCCCCTTCGTCGTCCTCCTGCGGAACGGGCTCGGGAACAATGTCTTCCTGATCTGAAATGATTAAATAAGAAATGAGCTTCACTAGCCCAGTAAGGACACCACGATATATCACCGTCACGGAGGTAAATGTGGGTAGAAAACACAAAAAGACCAATGGAGCATAATTTACAACAAATTCTTTTATCAATAATAAATCTTTCGCCATCCACTTACCACGGTGAAATTCATAAAACAGTATACGAAAGTCATAACATTATCATCATCATGAAATCATATATAAACTGTATAACATAACACTTATCACGCCTTTTGTAATTCAATCATTACACAACATATTTTCCTCATTTACCAGCCCACTACTATCCATGGGGATCCATAGGGGTCCCGCTACCCGTTAACTCTTAACACTTGAAATCAGATTCCAGGGCCGTCCCCATACCCCGTCCGGTATGGGCGCCAAAACTATAAACCTCATTACCCCGTCCGGTATGAGGGTGAAACGGGCCGTCCCCATACCCCGTCTGATATGGGCGCCAAAACACAAAAGATCTCTATACCCCGTCCGGTATGGGAGACCACAATCCCGGTAGGGTTCCCTACGGACCCGGTCCGTCCACCATCTCCCAGGATATCTAGTCAGGCTGACCACATTATACAATTACCCATTTACATAATCTTTCATTCTCTTTTTCCTCAGTCAGCATCATTAATCCACATACAAACAAGCAAAACAGTAATTTATGCCAAACAGACAACATACAGCATCAATGTCCCAGTCATTCAATCCATAATCAATAAAACATTAAAATATGCACACGAAACTATAAAATAAAAACATCAAACCTCATACTGCATTTAAAACTGTAAAATAAGCCAAATGACAGTTAACCGATAAACACACTAGACTCGGGCTCCATTAGCGACCTTAAGCAATTTCACACATTCGTTGATTTAAGAAAATACCGTTTTATCATTATTGAACTTTAATACCGTGATAGGAAATAGGGTGAGGGGTCCTTACACGTTTCGGGGTCCGAACACGGCTTCACAGTGCGCCTACAGGCTGTCCCTAATTTTTCCTGAATTTTTCCCGGGGAACTGAAATGCACTACTGGTACCTGTACGTATTCCAAAAAATCCCAAATTAGGCTCAGGGCCCCTTTTTGGCCAATATCGCAATTCCGGCACGGTAGCTTCGCCGTGCTCCGGCGACGGCCCCGCCGCTTGCGGCGGTGATTCTCCTCGGTTTAGCCGTTTTTGACCGTTTCCTGCCGAATTCGGCCACACTTGCATTGCGATAAAACAACCCTAGGGCCCTCGGGGAGCCAAAAAATTACGAAAAACCGAAGCTTACCGGCGACGGTGCTCTCGGGTGCGGCGGCTCTCTGGTGAAGTTTGTGTTTTGGTGATTCGGCTCTGATCAACCTGTAGAGAAAAAAATGGTGATCACGGTGATATAAAAATTGCATCAAACGGAGGCCAGGAAGGGCCTCATCGGAGGCAAAAATCGAGAAGGGATGCGGCGGCGCCGCTGGGTTTCGGCCGTGTTTTCCTGCCGTTTGGCTGGGATTTTAGCTCCGATTTGGCCACAGGGGAAATCAACGTGGAAAAACGAGTCGGGGGTATGAATTTTACCTCGATCGGCGGTCGAAAATCTCCCCGGTGCGGCGGCGGGTGGCGGCGGCCGGCGTCTCCGGCGTCTGGTTCGTCTTCTCCGGCGAGGGCAGGCGACTAGGGTTTTTGTGGTCAGGTGTGGGGGTTCTATTTATACCCTTTTGCCTTTTGATCTCAGCCGTCCATTTTGTTTTAATCTGGGCCGTCCGTGCGCACGCTTGATCTGGGCCGTTCGATCGCGCATACGTGGATCGCCAACGTGGCCCGTCCCCGGTCGACGTGGTTTTACCACATGGCAGGTCCTGGTTGGCCGGGACTGCTGACTGGGTCTGTTGACGTGGCTGCTGACGTGGCATTTTTTTTTTCAATTTCCGGGCGTTACAGGGGTAGTTGTGTAAATGTGGCTAGTACCTCGTTTGTTGATAAATTGGGTTTGGAAACTATAAAACATCCTAAACCTTATAAACTTCAATGGCTTAACAATAATGGGGATGTGAGAGTTAATAAGCTAGTGAGGGTGCCTTTTACTATTGGAAAGTATAGTGATGAGGTGAAATTTGATGTAGTTCCTATGCAAGCTAGTCATATTTTGTTGGGTAGACCATGTCAATGGAATAAAAGAGTGATGCATGATGGTTATCTCAATAGGTACATGGTAGAAAAAATGGGCAAAAAGTGTACTCTTCTTCCTTTAACTCCTAAACAAGTTTTTGAAGACCAAATGCAACTTGAAAATTCCCATGATGAATTCGCACAAAGAGAGGCTGAGAGAAAAAAAAAAGAAAAAGAAAAAAGAGTGAGAGAAAATTAAAGTGGAAAAATAAATATCAAAAGGAAAAAGAAAGAGAGGTGCATTCGACAATAGAAAAGAATGAGGGAAAGAAAATGAGCTTTTATGCTAAAATTAGAGATGTGATAAAAGCTTTATTTTCTAACAAGCCAATGATTGTACTCATGTACAAGGAAGCTTGTTTCTCAACTAACGAACTTGACCATTCTTTGCCAAATGTTGTTGAAGTTTTGCAGGAATTTAGTGATGTCTTTCCCGATGATCTACCTCAAGGTCTACCACCTTTGAGAGGGATTGAACATCAAATTGACTTCATTCCCGGGGCTGCCATACCAAATAGACCAGCCTATAGGAACAATTTCGAGGAAACCAAAGAGCTTCAAAGGCAAGTGGAGGAGCTCTTACAAAAGGGGCACATTCGAGAAAGTTTAAGCCCATGCACAATGCCCGTCTTATTTGTATCCAAAAAAGATGGTAGTTGGCGTATGTGTGTTGATTGTATAGCCATCAACAAAATAACGGTAAAATATCGATAACCAATTCCTCGACTTGATGATATGTTAGATGAGTTGCATGGTGCTTGTATATTTTCTAAAATTGATCTTAAAAGTGATTATCACCAAATAAGAATGAAACTAAGAGATGAATGAAAAACTGCTTTTAAAACAAAATAAGGGTTAAATGAGTGGTTGGTTATGCCATTTGGCTTAACTAATGTGCCAAGTACTTTCATGCGTTTAATGAAGTATGTTTTACGTGAATTTATTAGAAAGTTTGTGGTTGTCTACTTCGATGACATTCTTGTGTATAGCAAATCTATTGATGAGCATGTCATGCATTTAAGGCAAGTGTTTGACACATTGTGCAAATTTCAACTATATGCTAATATGAAGAAATGTATATTTTGCATTGATAGCATCATTTTCTTAGGATATCTCATAAGTGCAAAAGGAATCGAGATAGATAATGAAAAGATAAAAGTTATTCAAGAGTGGCCGACACCTAAAAGTGTAAGTGAGGTGAGTAGTTTTCATGGTTTGGCAAGTTTATATAGGAGATTTGTTAAAGATTTTAGCACCGTTGCTGCCGCTTTAACTGAAATCATGAAAAAGATAGGGAATTTATTTGGGAAAAAGAACAAGAACATGCGTTTTCCTTATTAAAAGAAAAGTTATGTAATGCGCCTTTATTACGATTGCCTAATTTTGATTCAACTTTTGAAATTGAATGTAATGCCTCTGGGCTTGGGATAGGTGTTGTTCTTATGCAAGATAAAAGACCCATTGGTTACTTTAGTGAGAAGCTCAATGGTGCACAATTGAATTATTCCACCTATGATAAAGAGTTTTATGCTTTGGTAAGAGCATTAGAGATATGACAACATTATTTGTTACCAAAAGAATTTGTGATTCACACCGATCATGAATCTTTGAGGCATTTGAAAAGGCAAGGCAAGCTTAACATGCAAAATAGATAAAATTCATAGAGTCCTTCCCATATGTGATCCAGTATAAACAAAGAAAAGAAAATGTGGTAGTTGATGCACTTTCAAGAAGGAATTGATTCGAGGAGGAATCCTTTTGAGGGGAGGGGAAATGATGCAAACAAGGCTAAAAACACTCAAGATACTTAAAGAGCATCAATATGTGACTTGGAGTAAATTTCAAATAACGTAAACACAAATAAAGTTCCCAAACCTCGAAAGTTTCAACAGATCAATAACAAGATCAAAGGCAAAGAAGCTTAAAAAGTTACTCCAAGTCTTCACTCAAAAACATGTAGATGATGGGTTGACCAATTGTGAAAAGTTCAAATATGAGCTTCTTGAACAACCCAAATTCGTAACTTTAATTATGTTTAAATGATTTGGCATAATTTGGGCTTGTTTGAGTCTTACTGGTAATGGGTGAATAAGCCTTGTGTATGGGCTAGATTAGTTGAGTTGTTTAAGGATTTTGCATTGTTTTATTTTAGTTTAAGTTAATTAAGCCTATATAGTCAAGCATAACTCATTTGGACTTAAGTCCTGTTTTAGTGTTATTACAAAAATTAATCCATAGCTATATGGTGCCACAAATAATTAGTAGTATTGGTTCAGAAGATTAGAGTTACAAGGAGTTACATAACAATTACATGCCTATAATTAGCCTAGTTATTATTGGAGTTACAATTGTACTTACCACATAATTAGTCTAGTTATTGTGGGATTTATAATTTTAGTTATTGTGTTATAACTTATCATTGACTTTTTTGGCTATAAATATTAAAGGAACTCTTCTTTGTGGACATCAAGAATTGTAATCAAATATTTCAGAATTGAATTGAGAGCGTTTTGGCTTTCTTTTCACTTTATGCACAAGGTGTTGATTTGAAATACAATTGTTATCACTTGTATTTCAATTTTGATTTTCTATTTCAATTGTTCTTGGTGCTTGTTTGGATTGAGTCCAAAGAATATCATTTATCTTTCTTGGGTTCTGGGTTCTATTTAACTTCTACCATTTGGGTGATTGAACAAATTTGATTCCTTTTTACTTGTGATCTGAATTCTATTCTAAACCGATTGAAGAGTTTTAAGGTTCAAGCAAAGGTCTTGAGGTTCCGCATCAAAAATTTTGAAGGAGGAAATTTTTTTAAAAAAAAAATCAAACATATCATGCATTTCAATTAGGAAAATAAGCCGATGTTAAAATAAATCTAAAAATATTGTGTCTACATATAGGCCACTAGAGCCCCTCCATGTGGCTCTACCTAGACCAACTAGAATTATTACCATGGGCGGACATCAATATGCATACGTCATTGCTGATGACTATTCTAGATATATATGGGTAATCTTTCTTAATTATAAAAGAAAATAAACTATTACATAAAATGTCTATGTCAATATTATGTGAAAATAACATGTCAAATATTTTTGGGCAGAAGCATCCAATACTATCTACTATATTTTAAATATAACATCAATATGTCCAATCCTATATAAAACACCCTATGATGTCCAAAGGTAGAAAGGCCAACATAGGGTATTTTAATACATTTAAGTACATGTTTTATATCCTCAACAATAACAAAGATAACTTGAGAAAATTTTATGCTAAAATCTTATAAAGGAATCTTCATGAATTCTTCAACTAGCAAAAGTTATATGATGTTTAATAAAGAATCCTAGTGGCCAAAGAGTCCATTCATGTAGTGTTTGATGAGAAAACCTATGAACAACCTAAAAACGATGATATTGATGATAAGAAAGAAGTAGTTTGTAGCGCCCGGAAAGGGGCCGAAAAAAAAAAAAAAAGAAGCAACTTCGGCAGCCACGTCAGCAGTCCCGGCCAACCGGGACCTGCCACGTGGCAAGACCACGTCGTTCCAAAAAGGGCCACGTTGGCGATCCGCATATGCGCGATCGGACGGCCTAGATCAAACGTGTGATCGGATGGCCCAGATTAAAACAAAATGGACGGCTGAGATCAAAAGGCAAAAGGTTATAAATAGAACCCCCACACCAGACCACAAACCCTAGCCGCCTGCCGCTCGCCGGAGAAGACAAACCAGAAGCCGGCCGCCGCCACCCGCCGCCGCACCGGAGGAATTTCCGACCGCCGATCGAGGTAAATTTCGTACTCCTGACTTGTTTTTCCACGCTGATTCCTCCTGTGGCCAAATCGGAGCCAAAATCCCGGCCAAACGGCCGGAATACACGGCCGAAGCCCAGCGGCGCCGCTGCGCCCCTTCTCGGTTTTTGCCTCCGATGAGGCCCTTCCCGGCCTCCGTTTGATGCAATTTTTATATCACCGTGATCACCATTCTTTTCTCTACAGGTTGACCGGAGCCGAATCACCAAAACACGAACCTCGCCGGAGAGCCGCCGCACCCGAGAGCGCCGCCGCCGGTAAGCTCCGTTTTTCCGTGATTTTTTGGCCCCCCGAGGGCCCTAGGGTTGTTTTCTCCCAGGGACCGATGCGAGTGTGGCCGAATTCAGCCGGAAACGGCCGAAAACAGCCAACCCGAGGTGAATCGCCGCCGCCAGCGGCGGCGCCGTCGTCGGAGCACGGCGGAGCCGCCGTGCCGGAGTTGCGATTTGGGCCGAAAGGGGCCCTGGGCCTAATTTGGAATTTTTTGGAACACGTGCAGGTACCAGTAGTGCGTTTCAGTTCCCCGAGGAAAATTCAGGAAAAATTAGAGACAGCCTGCAAGCGCACTGTGAAACCGTGTTCGAACCCCGAAACGTGTAAGGACCCCTCACCCTATTTCCTATCACGGTTTTAAAGTCTAATAAATGATAAAACGGTATTTCATGAATCAACGAATGTGTAAAATTGGTTAAGGTCGCTAATGGAGCTCGAGTCTAGTGTGTTTGTCGGTTAACTGTTATTTGGCCTGTTTTACAGTTTTAAATACAGCATGAGGTTCGATGTTTTCATTTTATAGTTTCGTGTGCATATTTTACTGTTTTATTGATTATGGATTGAATGACCGGGATATTGATGCTATATGTTGTCTGTTTGACATAAATTATCGTTTTGCTTGTTTGTATGTGATTGTAATGCTGACTGAGGGAAAAGGAGAATGAAAGATTATGTGAATGGAAATTGTATAATGTGTTCAGCCTGACTAGATATCCTGGGAGATGGTGGACGGACCGGGTTCGTAGGGAACCCTACCGGGATTGTGGTCTCCTATACCGGACGGGGTATGGAGATCTTATGTGTTTTGGTGCCCATACCGGACGGGGTATGGGGACGGCCCGTTTCACCATCATACCGGACGGGGTATTGAGGTTTATGGTTAAGGCGCCCATACCGGACGGGGTATGGGGACGGCCCGTTTCACCCTCATACCGGACGAGGTATTGAGGTTTATGGTTTTGGCGCCCATACCGGACGGGGTATGGGGACGGCCCTGGAATCTGATGACGAATGTTAAAGGTTAACGGGTAGCGGGACCCCTATGGACCCCCACGGATACTAGTAGGCTGGTAAATGAGGAAAAGATATGTTGTATAATGATTGAATTACAAAAGGCGTGATAAGTGTTATGTTTTACAGTTTATATGATTCCATGATTATGATAATGTTATTGCTTTCGTATATTGTTTTATAAATTCCACCGAGGTAAGTGGATGGTAAAGGTTTTATTATTAATAAAAAGATTTGTCGTAAATCATGCTCCATTGGTCTTTTGTGTTTTCTACCCACCTTTACCTCCGTGACGGTGAGATATTGTGATGTCCTTACTGGGCTAGTGTAGCTCATTCCTTATTTAATCATTTCAGATCAGGAAGACATGGTTCCCGAGCCCGTTCCGCAGGAGGACGACGAAGGGGATGCCTAGAGACTCCCTTAGTCATACTCATAGCTTTACTTTCGAGTTTCTTTTTTTTTTGTTAGTTTAACCTTTTATATTTTGAGCACGTTTTTTGTTTTCGTGTAAGGAATGTTAACTGAAATTTTGATCTCGCTTCCGCATTTGATATTTTTGAATATAAATTCCATTTTAAATTTCCGGGGCTGCTACATAGTTGACAACTCAATGTATACCTCAAAATCACATTAGAAACACAAATAAAGAGGTTGTTAACAACTCTAAGCTACTTAAAAAATAAAGGTATGCTCATAAACACGTAAAAGACAAATATTCTAAGAACTAGATCCTCATTAAGAAATGAAAACAACTATATAATGTTTATCTTTTAAGCCTAATGCATTTAAAAACACATAAAATGATGAAAATTGTACGAGTACTATATAAAAGAAGCTTAATTAATTCAAGAGAAATGAGATGCGAAACCTAGTGCATAAAGTTAAAGGAGATAACCATAATTAACATAAAATGGGTACTTAGAAAAATAAAATGAATGT
Organism: Carica papaya; assembly: GCF_054855325.1. Classification (NCBI taxonomy): domain Eukaryota; kingdom Viridiplantae; phylum Streptophyta; class Magnoliopsida; order Brassicales; family Caricaceae; genus Carica; species Carica papaya. The sequence continues at coordinate 19,983,591 of NC_142311.1, read as the reverse complement.
ATTAAGAATGATTTTGTTATTGATGTATTTTGTTAAGTATCACAACTCTAGTATACAGATTTTCTATGACAAAAAATGATATTAACAACTAATTATGATTAATTACAGATGTGTTGATTTTTTCTCTTTAATGCTCTGATTTATTTCTTATTTAATATTTTGATTTACTTCATCTTTGATTTCTTGATTTATTCTCTTAAATGCCTTGATTTGTTTCCTCTAATAGCTTGATTACTTTTATATTTAACACTTCCCCTCAAGTTGGAAAATAAATGTTGTCAATTCCCAATTTGTCTATGAGAGTTTGGATGGAGGATTATTTACACATTTAGTTAACACATCTGCTAATTGAGAATTAGTAGACATGTATAGGGTACATATTAGACTGTTATCAAGTTTTTCTTTGATGAAATATTTGTCAATCTCAATGTATTTGGTATGGTCATGTTGCAATGGATTATGAACGATACTCATGGTTGACCTGTTATCACAGCATAGGTACATAATTTTTTCACTTGATTTTAAGATTTTTCAAGACTCTTTTTATCCATTTTAGTTCATATATCCCTTATGTTATTATCTAAAACTTTGATTCTGCACTTGATCTTACAATTACATTTTGTTTCTTACTTTTGTAGATGAGTAGGTTGATTCAACTGAAAGTACACTAGCCTGTAGTAGATCTTCTATTTACAACCAATCCTGCATAATCTACATCAGTATAGACTTCTAAGAGTAATCTATCATTTTTTAAAATATAATTCTTTTCTATTATGACCCTTTTAACTATTACAATACTCTGTAGGCTACTTGTAGGTGCATTTCTTTCATATTATGTATGAATTAGTTTACAACACTTATTGTATAGGTAATGTTTGATCTTATGTGGGATAGGTGGGTAAATCAATCTAACATCTCATCTTTCATACATTTTCTTATTTACTGTGTATCTTCCTCTCTATTCATAGTTTGTGATTAAGATTAATGAGAGTGCTAGCTAGTTTATATACTAGCTTACTAATGTCTTTTAATATATCATGAATGTGCTTTTTTGAGAAATAAAACTTTCAAATTTGGAGTGAGCAACTTCAATTGCTAAAAAATATTTCAACTTATCTAGTCCTTTAATTTCAAATTCTTTTATTAGACATGGTTTTTATTGTCCTTTAACTTATCTAGTTCTTTTCATCATTTCCTGTTACTATAATATCATCAACGTAAAATAGAAAAGCTGTAACTCTCTTTGTTTATGAGTGTTTGATGAAAATAATGTGGTCTCCTTGAGTTTGCTTAAGTCCCAGATTTATCACACCAAACCTGTCAAACCATATTCTTGGTGATTACTTAAGTATATATAAAGTTTTATTAAGTTTACATATTTTATTTGGTTTTGCTCATCTGTCAAATATTGGTGAAATATTCATGCAGATTTCTTCTTCTAGATTTCCATACAAAAAGATATTTTTCATATCAAAGTATTGTAATTGTTAGTCAAAATGGACAACTAATGATAATAAGATTTGCACAGTAGTCATCTTGGCTATTGATGTAAATGTCTTATAATAGTTTATTCCATATGTTTGTATATAACATTTTACCACCAATCTCGCTTTATATTCTCGATTGTGCCATTTATTTTATATTTGATTGAGAAAACTCATTTTCATCCTGCTAGTTTCTTACATTTTGATTGATCCACAAATTTCCAAGTGTGGTTCTTTTCAAATGCTTACATTTCCATACTTATAGCATTTTTCTATCTTTCACAAGATAATGGCTTAGATACTGTCTTAGAGATATACTCATTGTTTAAACTTATGAGAAAATATATATAGGTTGATGAACACTTATTAAATAATAGAAATTATGAGATAGGGTCTAGAGTATGTTTAGTGCATTTTTTTTACCTTTACGAATTGTAATAAATATATTATTATTAATGGAGTATGTGATGTTTTTCATGATTTACCTCAGTTCTAGGTTAAAGATTAGATTCTTAGAGCTACTTTGACTTAATATTCGACATCTCCCTCATTGTATACACTTGAAAAGATCTAAAGTCTACTATGATATTTTAAGATGATGAATTTTGATGGTTTTCTCATGGTAGTGAGTTTTCTGGTGGATTTTAAACATTTTCTTGTGGTGATGATTTTGGAATTTATGACAATGGTGGTAGATTAAAATTCATTACAAATTCTATATCATTTATCTTCTAATATTGGCTACCATTAAAGATAAGATTGAGTAAAGTAAGATTCTTGTCTAACAAATGTGATATTCGTAGATACATAAAATTTTTGGGTGAGCGGATAACAACATTTGTACCCTTTTTAAGTAGAGGAGTACCATATAAAGGCATGTTTTAGGGTTTGAGGATCTAATTTTTCTTTTTGATGGGAATGAATATGAATAAAATCAGTACATCCAAGTTTATAAATGACTAGATGGTTTCTAACACTTATTGATGGATAAAATTGTTGAAGTATTTCAAGATAACTTTTAAAATTAGGGATACTTATGGGCAAACGATTAATAATGTATGTAACAATAAGGATAACTCTGCTCATATATTTTTTTGGGATATTGTTTTGGAAAACAAAAAAGCTCTGATGGTTATTAAAAGGTGACTATTCCGGTATTCTGTTACTCTGTTCTATTATGAGGTGTGGACGTAGGATTATTCATAAAGAATTCTTTCTTAGTGGAAGAATGTTGAAAATGTGTGATTGAAAAAAAAAATTGACATTACCAATACAAATTTTTTTATGGATGTTCCAAATTGAGTTTATAACATATTACAAAACTGAGGTAAAATATGGCTAACATTGTATTTGATTTTAAATAAAAATAGAAAAGTGACTCTAGTACAATCGTCAATAAATGACACAAAATATAGAATTTTATAAACATTAAACCTTGGAAATAGCCCCCAAACATCACTATGGATTAATAAAAATAGAATTAAACTTTGTTTATTCCTAATGAGAAATATCACACGCTTATGTTTTACATCTCACAGATATCGCAACGTACACTCCATATTTTGAATTCTTAATTAATAATAAAAACATCACTTTTTAAGATAGAGAATAATGGATGCCTAAGTCTTTAATGGTGAAATCGAATCTTGTATATAAGGTCAATAATAATAGCAAAAAAAAAAAGATCTTTCACGTGAATCCAAGTAGTATTGTCCATTTTTGCCTTTAGTGTATACAATTATCTTCCTTGAATTCTGATCCTGAAAGTTACAATGAGAAAAATCAAATATGACTTTACAATTCAAGTCTTGTGATAGTTTACTTATTGACACAAAATTAATACACAATTTAGGAATATGTAATATATTTTTCAGGATAAGGGTAGTGGTAAGCTTATTATTGTCATTGCTTCCAATACTCAGGCATAAAAATATATGTACAAAAATATTTACAAATATTGGTCATATAATCTGTGGCTCCCGAGTCTAAAATATAAAATTTTTTAAAAGATTTATCTTAGACATTTAGTTTAAGTAAAGTGGAAACTATACCTGATTGTACTGATAAATCAGTACCTATTTGTTTCTTCATGGACTCACGTCGAACCATTAATCTTTCAATCTATATTTTGAATTTACTAAGATCTAAAGTTGTCATGTTCTAATTTGCTACCATAACTTGGGATGTACTCTCCGACATCATTTTAAGAATTTAATAGTAATTAATTATCAAAAAGAAAAAAATTACTCGAAAGATTTTACCCGAAATATGTGGTTGCATGAAGTCATTTGCATTTGGTCGCAATGAAGGTGACAAAGAGATATTTGCGCAACAATGAGTACTTGTGGACAACTGTTGGAGTAGCAACTGTTATAGGATCGACTATGAAGGTCAACTAGTGATATCTAGTGACAGGGGTGGTGGTGGTTGGCTACGAAGTCTGACCCTTTTTAGGTTTTTTTTCTTCAACAATGAAGGTCGAATATGATTTATAAAAGAGTTCAAAGATTTTTTAACCTAAAACTTTGGTATCGTATTAAAAATAATTTTTTTATTAATATATTTTGTTAAATATTACAATCCTGTATATACATATTTTTTAGAATAGAAAATGAAATAGATAATTAATTATAATTAATTAAAGATGTGTAATTATACATTGATTTTCTTTCTTCTTACCAATATGATTTATTTTCTTTTTTGTATTTTGATTTATTTCTTCTTTAATACCTTGATTTATTTATTCTTTAATGCCTTAATTTACTTTTTTTTAATAGATTAATTTACTTCCATCTCTAACATAATGAAAATGAAGTTATAATTAGGAACAAGGCTAAGCTAGTGGCAAAAGGGTAAAATCAAGAACGAAAAAGTTTATGTTGATGAAACCTTTGTCCTAGTAGCATGGTTCGAAGCCATTAGAATGCTATTGACATTTGTTTATTTTAAAGACTTTACATCTTCTCAAATGCATGGGAAAAAGTGCTTTTTCAATGTATACATTGCGAAAGAAGTCTATCAAGAGCAACTACAATACTTTGTAAATTCATATTTTTCTTATCACGTCTATATACTAATAGAAGCTTAGTGGTCTTAAACAAACACCAAAAGAGACAAAAATGACATACTAGTCATACAAGTATATGTTGATGATATGATTTTTAAAGTTATGGGAGAGAAAATATGCCAAAATTCTCGGTGCATGCAAGTTGAGTTTGAGATTAAGATGATGAGTAAACTTAATTATTATTTTTTTCTGCATGCAAATAAAATAATCCAAGAAAGATATTTCTATAAACTAAAACAAATATATTAACGGCTCTTTAAAGAAATATGATATGTAAAATTTAAATCTAGTAGTACATCAATAAACACCTTTAAAAGTAATAGATAATGCCTTGTACAATGATTTTCTCTATCTCTATGATATCAAAAAAAAAAAAAAAAAGGAACATTACTTTTTGTAATTTTTTATTTAATTAAAAGCATTAACAAATTAACTATTTTTTTTTAAAAAAATTTATAATGAAATTTTCAGTTTCATATATTTTCTTTATCTCTATAACATTAAAAAAAGGAAACGAAAAAAAGAAAAGGGTATTGATTTTTTGTTTTTTGTTTTTAAGTTTAAAAGAATTAATTGATTAAGCTAATATTTACTTAAATTTTAAAATAAAATTGTCAAATTCATAAATATTTTTTGTAGTTTTCCATAATCCTAAATAAATTAATCGTCATTTCTTTATTGGTGGCATAGACTAGTTGACTGCCTAACAAAAAATCAAGACGAAAATGTAACCAAATAATTATTTTCAAAAGCTCACTTTCAAAGCACACAAAAAGAAAGAGTATTCAAGCTAAAGAAACAACAAAAACCTGAAAATTATGGACAATAAATAGATTTTTAAAAAAGAAAAATATAATGAATAAAATTTTTTTAAAAAATAATAAATAAATAATGGGAACTCATCAAGCTAGTAATAAGTACATAGCGTCACCCGCGTGTTACGATACCCTCTGTCACCGCCCAATGAAATCTTAACAGGTAATCCTGATACGTGATTGGTCCGTCAACTTGACGGTGCGATGATTTAATTTTTAAAACAAAAAAGGAAAAAGAAAAAGAAAGAAGAGTTGGGTTGTCTTCTAATAAGTTCTCAAAAAACCGTGTTGTGAATTCAAAGCAAGAGAACAGAGAGGAGTGAGAGATTTAAATAACGTTCCTGGTTTTCTCTTTCTGCATATTCTTCGCATCTATCCGGCAGCTTTCTAATTTCCGTTTTCTTACCATCGAAAAGGGAGTTTCCAGTTGATTCACTATCGAAAAACGTATTCTTACCAACCATCTTCAAATCGAAAAACGTATTAGAAATCAAATTTCACTGCGGGATATATATTTTTAGAGAGAGAGATTTGGATTTCGGTGGAGGCATTGGATCTGACTCGAGAAATCGCAGCCGGGGTGTTTAATTTGGAGATGCTCACTTAAGAAGCTCTTTCAGGTAGGATTATTTCTGTGTTATTAATTTGGTGTCTGTGTTCGAGTCTTTTTGTGCTTAATTTTATTGGAAAAGGCTCAATTTTCACTTCGAGTTGTCAGATCTCGCTTATGTTCTTTGATGATTATGGCTCTTTTGGATCCAACTATGTGGATTAGATCTTTGCTTTTGAGTAAATTGTGAATTGATGTGATGTCAGGATCTTGCAATGTATTGGTTTCTCTCTCTCTCTCTCTCTCTCTATCTATCTATCTATATGCATGTAAGTGCATATATGTATGCGTGTTAATTACCTAATCTACTCACTGGATTAGGTAAGATATAGTTTTTGATATGGATATGATTAGAACCCCTTACTAGTAGTTGATCCACAAGTGTGCTTGTTGTTTTGAGAAAACGACAATTTAAGCATTTCAAGAGGTTAGTCTACTTGGATTTTATGCTTTTTTCTGTAAATTAGCAAGATATTAGAAATTCATTTTAGACCTTTTTCTTTGTGCAGTTTAATCACTTTTCCATATGGTTGCTTCATGTTATAATCTATTCGTGGATTTCTGCACCATCTGTATATAACTTTTTGTGTTCCTTGTATCTTGTTTTTTTTTTCCTTCTGGAAATTGTTTGGATGCTATTTTGGGTGCATCTATTTCTTGCTATGTATTAATTCCCAGGTGATGATTAGCAGTATATTTGATTGTACGAATCCTTCGTTGTGCCTTTCCTTTATGCAGATTTAGACGTGTGAAGTGCCATAGTTGGGGGGAAAACCAATGAAAAACGGGATGATGGAGTGCAGTGTCTGCCGTTCGAGGTTGGTTTCCCCAACTAACAGAGCTGTTTCAAGGGCTTATGATCGTCATAAGAGCAGAGTATCCTCTAAGCTACGTGCCCTCAACATCCTTTTGGTAGTAGGTGATTGTATCCTAGTTGGACTACAGGTAGTCTTTTGCTATCTTTGATCTTATTGATTTCTTGCATCTGGTATCTCCTTATAAGGCAGTATTTTGGAAATACTTGTTGGAAGGGTTATCCCATCAAATTTCTGCCAAAAATCATCTGTTTTAAATGCGAGAAAGGGGAAGATTTTTCTATATGCCTTCTTATTGATAGAGTCCAGATAAGTGATTTTTCAGTGAAGTGATGAAGGAACTTCTGCTAGTCCTTTTTCTTTAGCATTATTTTTTGCGCATTTTATGTATCTCTGTTTCATAGGAGTTTCAATGTCAGTTGCATATTTATTTATACATGCTTTGTAAAACACGAAGTAACTAAAATGAGAATTGATTATGTCTTTGGATTTGTTCTCTTTCATGGTTTTTTATTCTTAACGTGTTTTATGGGTTTCTTTGCCAGCCTATTTTGGTCTACATGTCCAAGGTGGATGGCCGCTTCATGTTCAGCCCTATTAGTGTTAACTTTTTGACAGAGGTTGCAAAAGTTCTGTTTGCAATTGTTATGCTTCTATGCCAGGTACAGTTGCATATTTCTTAATCTATTTTTTTTGTTTTTCCTGTTGACTGAAATAAATATCCTTAGTCTAGTTTTTTTTGTATTAATTTTTTCTCTCCTTACCATATGGTAAATTCTTATTTGAGGCAGTGCAGGACTTTAGGGGGATTACATAGGCCAATCAGATCTTCATACTTTTATTTAAAAAAAAAGTAAAAAAACATAAGCCAATCAGATACATAGTTTTTCAGCTTCTTTGTCTCCACAATATAGTTGGCATCTCACCTTAATCTGAACAAATTATTAACAATTAATTTCTTGTTCCGTTGGTGTGTATTGAGATACCATTTTTTGTTCCGTTCGTCTGTATCGAGATAAAATTTCTTGGCTGCATGTCCATTTGTTTCGGAGAAGTTGGAATACTTGAGATGTAGACACAGTATTTAACTGAAAAAAAGTTATATTGTATGTTTGAGTTCCATTGAGAAGGAGCTCAAAATGAGATGTAGACACGGTATTTAACTGAAAAAAAGTTATATTGTATGTTTGAGTTCCATCGAGAAGGAGCTCAAAATGTTTATGTATGCCCATGTTTGTGTAATTTGCTCTTCTTGAGGACTTAATCTTCTTAATAGTAGTGTTTGCATGGAGCTTCCCACACTTTCTCTTTATGTGCATTAGTGTAAATTATTGTTGCTAACTTTGGTAATTCTGCAGGCTAGGCATCAAAAAGTTGGAGAGAAACCTCTTCTTTCCATATCAACATTTATTAAGGTGCTTCTTTTTGCTAAAGCTAATGGTTTTTTTTAATATATATATATATATATATATATATTTGAAGTAGTGAAACGAGGCAGCAGTCTTGGAGCTCATGTTTGATGATATTGAAGAGAATTTTTGCTTTCTTTTTTCTTTTTGAAAAAATATATAGAATCTTAGGTTCTTGTCATTTGCATTCTATTAGATGGCACTATGCTATTGTCAAAGTCCCATGATTATCGTATCATTTTGAAGTAACTGAGCAATATTTATGATTGGCATGGAAGACAGATGACTTAATGTGAAGGTGTTTATGCTATAGTATGGTAATTAATGTATTCCTGTGACAAATTGTTTCACTTGTTTCTTTTTTTTTTCCTCTCTTTACCTGGCTTTATAAACATTGTTTGGTGATGGCTTTATTCTATGCTCTACGTATAGGAAATGTAGACACTTTATAAAGGTCATTCTTATCTGTCATTTGAATACAATACATTGCAAAGGTAGATCCAGTGCTTCAAGAACTCATCTAATTTGAAAATGAAATTAATTTTTGAGGAATTTGTATAAGATAAAAGTTGGTACCTGGCTACAATGCAATAATCTTTAGTAATCTGTAGAATATTGATGAAGAATTTTGGGTTACTAGTATGGAGAAATTCTTATTTGAGTTAGAACTGATGTAGGTATTTGAAGAGAAAAAAGTTTTAATGATGTTGGATGGAAAGGATACATGTCATGATCTCAAAAGAAAAAAAAGATATATTCCAAACTATAAAACCATTATGGAACATATGGGACTTGATACAAAAGTATTCTGAAGTTTTTAGAGAAAATAAATTTCTAATTTTTTTTTTTTTATTTTGTTTACATTTAGAAGATATATATAGATTAGTTATCCTTATTCTATTTGAACTCTAATTATAAGATATAATTATACTATTAAAACTCTAAATAATATAGTATTGTACTTAACATAAAATCCTTATTAACACTTCTTCTCAAGTTGGCGCAAATATGTCACACATGCCCAACTTGCAAATTAGGTTTTGAAGAGATTTGTTTCATACTTTTTTAGTAAAAATGTCAGCCACTAAGTCGCCAGAAGATACATGATATAAGCATAGAGAGTCACCAATCACCTTCTCTTTTATGAAGTATCGATTAATTTCAATGTGTTTTGTCCTGTCATGTTGAACTGGATTATGATCAATGTTAATTGCTGCTTTATTGTCACAAAACAGGGTTAGTTTCTCATTTTTAAACAATTTTAACTCCTTTATTAGATTTTGCAACCATAGTACTACACATACTCCTTGGGCCATTGTTCTATATTCTGCTTTAGTACTTGAGCGAATAACCACACTTTATTTCTTACTTTTTCATGTGACTAAGTTGCCTCCAATAAGTGTGCAGTAACCTGTAGTTGATCTTCTATCATATAAGGAACCAGCCCAATTGGCATATGTAAATACTTCTATTTTAAGGTGAGTGATCATGTTTAGAAAAGAGCAGACATTTTCCTAATGTAAATTTCAGGTATCGTAATATGCGGAAGACAACATGTAAATGAGTCTCACGAGAATCATGCACGTACTGGCTCACAACACTAATTGCATATACTATATCGGGTTTGGTATGTGAGAGATAAATGAGTCTTTCAACTAGTTTTTGGTATCTTCCCGAGTCAACTGATGTACCACTACCTGCTTGCAATTTGTGGTTGCTTTCAATAGATGATTTTGCCGGCTTGCAACTTATCATACCAGTTTTTTTTAGTAAGTGTGGGATATACTTCTTTTGATAAAAGAAGATTTTTTTATTGAATCTAACAACTTTAATCCTCAAGAAGTATTGCAATGTTTCTAAATTTTTTATTTCAAACTATTGAGCAAAAAGTTCCTTCAACCGAGTCATCTCCTTTGTATTATCTCTAGTCACCACAATATCATCCACATAAACAATGAGAATAGTGACTTTACCTTCACAATATTTAATAAATAAGGTATGATCCGCATCGCTTTGTTGATTTCCAAAAGAGATTATAACTGTTCTAAACCGTTCAAACCATGTTCTTGGAGACTGCTTCAATCCATATAAAGCTTTTTTTAATTGACAAATTTTTTCTTGCATCATCTCATCTTCAAATTCAGGTGGAATTTTCATGTACATATTTTCCTCTAAGTCTCCATGGAGGAATGCATTTTTTACATTAAACTGCTATAAATTCCAATCAAGGTTAGCTGCACAAGACAAAAGTACCCTAATTGTGTTCATATTCGCAACAGGTACAAATGTCTCCTGATAGTCAATCCCATATGTCTGAGTAAATCCTTTAACCATTAATCTAGCTTTGTACCTTTCGATTGATCCGTCTGCTTTGTGTTTTACAGTGAACACCCATTTGCAACCAACTATCTTCTTTCCCTGTGGAGGTGAAACAAGTTCTCATGTTTCATTCTTTGTCAATGCTTTCATTTCTTCAATTATGGCTTTCTTCAATTTGGGATCTCCTAGAGCTTCTCTCCAATCCTGTGGAATAGACACAGAGGAAATAGACAAGATAAAGGCTCTATAGGAGGAAGATAGAGAGTCATAGGAAACAAGTTAGATATAGGGTGCTTAGTGTAAGTTCTCGTTCCCTTTCTAATAGTAATAGGTTTATTTGATAAATTACAAGAGAAAGATAACTCATCAGTATCTTCTGGAAACAAAGAAGATTCTTGACTTGGGACAGACTATATAATAACTTTTTCAGACTTCTCTCTCATTGTATACCTTTTCAAGTTTGATTTATTTAGATGTCCAACATTATTTTCTTGATTAAAACTTTTTATAATAGAATTCTCCCCCTGAATATGATTCTTAATCGTTACCCAATTAAGTGTCACTTCTTCCTTCTCACTCTACCCTTGAAGAGGTGTTGGGTTTGAGTTGAAGTAAGACTCATTCTCCCTAAAGGTAACATACATAATTACAAAGTATTTTCTAGATGCTGGATGATAACACTTATAGTCTTTCTGGGTCGAAAAATATCCAACAAATACACACTTAAGAGCTATAGGTTATAGTTTACCCATATTTCTAGGATGAATAAAGCACACACATCCAAACGCTTTTGAGGGAACAATGTAGGAATTTTTTCCTTACAAAACTTCCATAAGACTTTTAAAATACAGGATCTGCAAAGACATTTTATTGATAAGATAGACAGCTGAGAGAACTGTATCTCCCCAGTAACTCTTTGGTAGATTCATGGTGAACATTAGTGACCGAGGTACCTCTAATATGAGTCTGTTTTTTCTTTCAGCAACTTTATTTTGTTCACTGGTGTAGACACAATTTATTTGATGAAATATCCCATTTGATTTCAAGTAGGCACGGAAACCACTATCCATATATTCTGTACCATTGTCAGTTTGCAGAATCTTAACTTTAGCACCAAACTATGTACATATCATTTTGTGAAAAAATTGAAAATATGAAAATACATCACTTTTTACTTTTAACAGATAAATCCATGTTAATTTAATACATAGTGAATAAAAGTAATAAGTTATCTATAATCAGAAAGAGAGGTATTCTGAGTAGGTCTCCACACATCAGAGTGAATAGTATTAACAGAATCAATACTTCTATTATTACTTAAATGATAAGAGCTCATTTTATGTTTAGCAAGTTTGCATGCATCACAAAATAAAGATTCCATAGAAGTTCTTTTAAATAATTTAGCATATAATTTTTCTAAAACAAAATAGGAAGGATGTTTCAATCGTCGGTGCCATTGTAGAATCTCTACATTGACTTCTTTATTCCCTGTGGTTGCTTGATTTCCAATTAAGTTCAGATGTTTATCTAAGACATATAAATCATCTTGCAGTCTACCAGTGCCAATTCTCTTCTCGGTTTGAAGATCTTGAAAGATGCAATTATCAAGAAAAAATTTAATTTTATAGTTGAGATCTCTAGTTATAGCACTAATAGATAAAAATTATCAGAAAAACTAGGCACATGTAAAACTGAAGAAAGTGTAATAGTAAGAGTACAATTAATAGAACTTGTTCCCGATACGGGGGTGTATGACCCATATGCTATACGAACATTATCCCATTTAGTACAAGAAGAATAGGTTAAGAATTTTTTAGAAGAGCATCTCATGTATCTGTTAGCTTTAGAATCTATGATCTAATTATCAGGAGTGGAAATATAATGAACAATACCTAATTTTATCATATTTAATGTGCCAACAGTTGATGGAGAGTTAAATTGACTCAGAAGGCGTTTCAAATTTTGAATTTGTTCTGTGGAAAAGGCTCCAATGGATGGTGAACTAGCTGTTTCCCTAGCTTCAACAAAATTTACTTGAGCTCTTGTGGTTCCACCTCTTCTTCCTCTCCGACCTCTAATTGGTCTTCCATACGATTTCCAACAAGTTTTCCTAGTGTGCCATGACTTGCCACAATAGTCACATTTCCATATATCTCTGGATTGATCAGACTGAGCAACTAATTCAGCTTTCTTAACTGGTGCAATGTGAAGCATGACATTTCTTATACTCTCTTCTTGCTGAACATAAGCATAAGTTTGTTCTAATGAAGGAAAAATATCCTTACCAGATTCGTATTTGATCATATTTGGTGTTCAAACTAACTAAAAAATTATAAATTCACTCTTTTTCTATCAATTTCTGAAATTTGACTGCACCTGCAGGGCACTCTGCTTGAAAATCTTAATAGGAATCTAACTCCTACCATAATCCATTTAGTTCAGAAAAATATTGAGAAATAGTCATCTCTTCTTATTTTGTGTCATGAACTTTATTTCAGAGTTCATAAATTTGAGCGTCATTACCGATCTATGAATATGTAAGAGATACTGCATTTCATATTTTTTCGGCAGTGTTAAGCAACATATATGTTCTGACAATATAGGGTTGCATGGAATTTATGAGCCATGACATTACCAATGAGCTCTCAGAGTCCCATCTATTATATTCTAAATTACTAATATTTGGTTTCTTCACCTCACTAGTAATTTAATCCTGCAATCCTCTAGATTTGATGAACAATAAATAAGATATCGATCAAGTAAGATAATTAATTCCATCAAGTTTTACGGGACTAATTTGTAATGAAGGATTATCAAAGTTAGTAATACTCACTTTTTTTGCTTCTGTCATTTTAGAATGCTAAAAATAAAAAGAAAAAATACACAGTAATGAAAAATGGATCTCTTATCTGCACCAAGGAGCCAAAAAAACGGAATTAGATCTGGTTCGGCTCTAAACGGCTCGGCTTTAGTTCTAAAACGGTTCAGACTCGTCTTTAGAACGGCTCACACTCGGCTCAAAGTCGGCTTGGCTTGTCTTCTCTGGACAGATCTCTGAACGTGCGCAGAAAAAGGTAATGGTGTGGCCTTTTTTACCTGCATCTATTGATGTGCAGCTGTAATTTTTTATTAGTGTTTCTGGATGTGCGATTTAAATTTTTATCAGCGTCTTCGAATGTGCGGCTGCACTTTTTTACTGGCACTTGAGGATGTACGACTGTAACCTTTTACCAATGCTTATGGTTGTGCGGTTGTATATTATTACCGGCGCTTTCAGAGATGCAACTGTACTTTTTAACCGACGCCTGCGAATGTACGGTTTCAATTTTTACTAACACCTGCGAATGTGCAGCTTCAGCTTTTACCGGTGTTTACGAATGTGCAGCTTCAGTTTTTACTGGCGCCTGTGAATGTGTTATTTCAACTTTTTACCGGCGCTTTTAGAGGTTCAGTTGCACTTTTTTACCGGCGCTTTTAGAGGTTCAGTTGCACTTTTTTACCGACGCCTGCAAATGTGTGGCTTCAATTTTTACCAACACCTGTGAATGTGCAGTTTCAGTTTTTACCGGCGTCTGCGAATGTGCAACTTCAGTTTTTACCGGCGCTTGTGAATGTGTGACTGGAACTTTTTACCCGACCAATCTGGTATTTCAATTTTGTTATAGCATGAGTGCCATGCTATGGTTGGAACGTGAAAATGGGCATATCTCTCTCTTTCTGCCAAGCAATATTTACTGTAAACTTAGCGAGTGCATGACAGTAGAAATGTACATCAGAATCTCTTTGACATGGATATGAGGTCTCTAATAGGGACGGGAACAATGCAAAGATCATATATTCTCTTATTCTTTTAGATTATATCTGGCCTTAGCCTCGTTCAAGCTTGAGCTTATTCATACTAAGGTTTTCCATGCTCAAGAAATCAATTAGAAAGGCAGTGATAATAATTCCATTCTAGTTATGTAATTGAAGGAAGCTTGAACTGCTTTTAATTTTCTTTGGACTAATAGACTCCCATTGTTTATAGTAGTAAAATTGATATATGCTAGTGATAGTTATTAGTTGTTTAGCCTCTAAAATACTGAGGAAACAAATGGTCAAGGCTTTTCAATGGGTAGAAATCACAATGGTGCCATATCCGTTCTAAGAAGTTCCTCTCGTTAGCTAGTTCCTGAGAAGAAACTTCTTGATGTAGGACAAATTAAGGTTAAATTTGAGATAAACTAGATATTACACCTAAAGTTTGTTAGTTATAACATTCAAGAAAGGGTTTCTTGGGTATCGTATTTAAGGCTTGATTGCATTGCACAATCAAGATTTGAGAAAAATCTCACTAATTCATTGACTCATGGTTTGTTTGATCTCAAAAGAGAGATTGCAAAGGTATTTAATGCTTAATACTATTAGAGTTGTAATAGTAAGTAATTCAATGATCTTATTTTTTTTTTAAACAAGTAATTCAACAATGCTATATCTAAAAGAAATAAAATTCCTGATGTATTTAAAAAATTTGCAAGAGAAAAGCTGGTATAAAGCCCATTTTGCATCATTCTCAGATTGGAGAAAACTTGTCCACGAGTTTGAGATGACAAATGATATAAAACCTCAATCTTTGAGCTTCGCAATGAAAATTTAGCGAACTTTGCACTTGGTCATTCTTGTAAAAAGAAAAAACAATGGAAACACACAATTAGTTAGCAGAATGAAAACCTCTAGGGTGGACAAAATCAATGAATTAACAACTATGTGCTTCATGATTATTCTTGAGCTGAACATTAGAAGGCCCAATTGTTGCCTTGTGTTCCTCCTTGGATTGAACTTCTATAGAACTTTCTTTAGGTGAAACACTGTTAGTATTTTTAAAGTCTTTGTTGTTATAAGTAACTGTTGCTGATACTTCTTCTTGCTCTTCCACTTGTTCATCTATCACCTTTGTAATAAAATCAGAAGATTAAAAATTTGTCACCTGGGGTTTCAATTAGTTTAAGAAGGAAGGTTCAGGTTAGAGTTTAGCAGCAATTTGAGCTGTACTATGATACAATGTTGTAAAATGATAAGCCGAACTGCAGATAAAGGGAGAGAATATGTTTCATGTTGTATTTCATATGATCATATACAAATATCTGTATAGACTTTCCATGGTAGGATACCGAGTTATAGATGGCTACAAAAATAAGAAGTGGAATAATTAAGGGATTTTACTTAAATGAAAATATCCACAAAGTAGAAATGATAAGCAGATCGTGTATAAGAGGATTTCAGAAGTCAACATTTATTTTAGAGTTATTACAATTTCTGGCCTTGGTAGTTTGTGGGATTCTGATTTCAAGAATTCATTTTTAATGGTAATGGAAAATTTCTTAATTCCAAAATTTATTATTGGTAATGAAAATTGCATTGTCCCATCACTTTGTTGCAGGCAGCTCGCAACAATGCTCTTCTTGCTGTTCCTGCACTTCTCTATGCAATCAATAATTATCTGAAGTTCATCATGCAGGTATTGTTGGCATCCATGACTAAATCCTTTTGATATTATCCTATTCATATAATTAACTTTTCTTACACGACCTCTCAATATGTGAAGGTGACTTTTTTATATTGTCCTAGAGCTTATGACGTAACTTCTTATCAAGGCTGCATTTACCTAGAATGTATTGCTTATTTTGCAGCTATATTTCAATCCTGCAACTGTAAAGATGCTTAGCAATCTAAAGGTATTCTATTTTTTTTAATTATTTTTACGATTAGTATCTTGATCATATTACATATTGCTTGGATTAGCTGTTTAAATCTCAGGATGCCATCAGCCTTATAGGTGTTTAACTTTGATTTTTATATAATTGTTTATATCATCCATCAAAGTCTTTCTTAGTTCAACAATAATCTTCTGCTTATCTATGTGCATTCTTTTCATATGTATGCTTGCATCAGTTTTTGGCAAAATGAAGACCAAAATTGATTTAGCATGTTTTCTCAGAGTGCCAAACAAGCTCTTTGATTACTTGTTTTTACTTAAGGCTTTGATTGTGATTAGTATTCAACATATATAGTAGAGGGGCACATGCAAAAGAATGACACTAAGTAAATGTGGAATTCTTGTGTTTCATTGAATTATAACAATAAAACTTTTTCAGGATTGAATTTTATTGTTTTCTATTTTGTTATTTCTTCTTTTGTGGACAGAGGAAAAGGAGGGGTAAATTGGGTGAGAGTGTTAAAATGGTTCTGGTTACAAAAAAAAGACAGTCTTTGGATGCATAAATCTGAGAATGCTATATTTCACAGAAACATATTTGACATTTGTTGTGGGTGTAGAGAAAATGTTTGGGCTGGATCTTTGTGTTTATCAGTTATTTTAAAATGCTGCTGAAATTGAATACCTTTGATTTGAAACTCGTTTATGGAATTACCATTCAATCTTCTTCAACAGATTCCAAATTGCAGAGATTTATTTCATAGTCAATTGGTGGTTTTTGCTTGGCAGAACCCTAAGTATATATCTTAGACAATAATGTTCTTTTAATGTGCATTTTATGTGTGTATTTGGTATATGGGTGGCACCTCCTTTGTACATATATTAAGAAAATTATTATATTGCAGACATTTGCATTCTTTCTCAGTTATTGTCTTGTATCTTCTTATCTATGCAGGTTTTGGTTATTGCCCTTTTATTAAAGATGATTATGAAGCGCCGGTTTTCCGTAATACAGGTTATCTTCACATTCTGGGATCAATCTTCACTGTATTTGTAGGATGTTATATTTTAATATCTGAAAACTGGCAGAAATATATCCATCTAACCATATTTACGATATTATATAATCTTAGTTTTGGTAGAAGATTTTCATGTTATATTTTTCTTGGGTGACTAACCTTTCTCTGTTAAAATTAGTTAGTTAAAGTGATAAAACTATTTGCTGCTTCATTACAGTGGGAAGCTCTTGCTTTATTGCTCATTGGAATCAGTGTAAATCAGATGCGTTCTTTACCTGAAGGTACTACTGCATTGGGCCTTCCGGTTGCTACGGGTGCATATATGTACACACTGATCTTTGTAAGTGGCTTTTGGTAGTTTATGAGGTGATGTTTATGTACTATTGGAGTGCTGGCAAACAAACCATTTGGACAGTTAATGCTTTTTGGTGAATAGTGTTTTCTTATGCTTACTATGCATGCCAAGGACTTACTTTAGGAATCCATTGTACAGGTAACTGTTCCCTCATTGGCATCTGTTTATAATGAATATGCTCTGAAGAGCCAATACGATACGAGCATTTACCTTCAGGTGATATGTTAGTAATAGTACATATATTTTTTCTACTTTTATCAGGGAAATGATTTACAAGTATTTTTTCCCTTTCTGAGGTTTGGGTTCTTGGATGTTGATACGAGATGGTTTAATTGTTTTGGTCGATATGTAAAATATATGCATATATGTTATCGTTTATGTTTATGAAATACAAGTAGTGTGCCTTACACTTGGAAGTTATATTGTTGACCCTGAGAAAAGTGTATCTTGGCCAAGCCGATTGAGTCAAAGCTATACTCTGGAAGTCAAGCGGGGGTACTATTTTCATCGATTATATATTTCATGATGAGGTTAGGTGTCTTTTAACTTCCATTTGGGTCATCTGATGACTTTTAAGTGGATGATGCATTGGACTTTCAGCATCTAATGATGAATTCGGCATACTCTGCAGTATCCTTAACTATAGTGGTCTTTTTGGCCCTTAGAAATTATTATTCAAATTCTGTAATAATTGTACCAAAATATTTAATTTTATCTGGGATGCAGAACTTATTTCTATATGGCTATGGTGCCATATTCAACTTCCTGGCAATATTAGGAACAACTGTTGTCAAAGGTATGCACAGAATCTTTATTATTTAATCTTGTAAAGGTTTTATGCTGAAGAGCTTTGTGTCAGCTTATTTATAATAATTTTCAAGTATATACGATAATCTGGTCTGCTTATCTGGAGTTATAATTGTTATTATCTCATTTGGTTTCTTAATCTTTTAATGGGTGTGCCAAACATTTCTCTCCATGAACGAAGTAGATTCTTATTTTGGCAAATTATAGTTTCACCCCAGTGTTTGGTGTTATTGCAATTCCAACCTCGTACTTGCAGTTGGTTTTATGTTATTTTACATAAATTATTAGTCTTATGGATTATTATTTTATAAATGTTTTTTTTTCTTGATTTTATTTTTCAGCCTTGAAATTTTACATGTTCATATTTAGAAGCCCTAACACATGTTACATGTACAAAAGTTAAGTTCACCAACAACGGTTAGTCTGTTGGCATTGAATTACACTTTCTACCTAGACTGCCTAGGTTCGACTTTCATGGTAATACTTCAGGAGTAAATTCCGGAATACGTCAAGCCTATATGAAGGAGTGTACTGTTAAGATTGCTACTGGAGGGATTTAATCTTGGTGTTCAAAAGTTGACTTCAGGATACTAGTACTGATAATATAAAAAAAGAAAGTTTTCCATTTCAGTGAATAAGGATCTATGTAATATTGTGAACCAAAATGCGCAAGTTTTCCTTGTTTGTGAAGAGACCTTTATGTTACTTCCCAAAAAAAAAAGGAGAGACCTTTATGTTGGAAACACTTTCTTTTAATTGATTTGAAAATAAGCACGGCTTAACATAAATATTTTAGGTCTTGGGAGCCAATTTCTATAAGCGAGAAGTGCAAATTATTTATCCTCTCTTCTTGCTTTTCTTGTTGAAAAAAGATGTACTCAGAGTACGATTTTAAGTTAAATGTCTACTTGGGTGCCCTGCAAGAATAAATTGCTTTTTGGCCTCCTTTTGTTGTGATAGATGCATATTTGTCCTCCTATGAATGTTGTAGGTCTTAGAGGCAGATACTATTAAGAAGATTTGCAAATTTGAACTATTTCCAAGGCCTGATATGTTCAAATGTCATAAAAGCTTCTTTCTAAATGATCATTTAACTGGTTTTCAGAGGGCAAAATTAAACACAGTAAGGCCATTAAAGCTGCCTGAGCACTTAGACACCCTCCAAAAAAATAAATTTGTTGAATTTGGGCTTATCAGATGTTTGGGCTATACTTAAAGATGTTTTACTTAAATTTTTGTTTAATGTTTCAGGTCCCAGTAGCTTTGATATTCTGCAAGGTCATTCCAAAGCTACTATGCTTCTGATACTTAACAATGCGGCACAAGGAATTTTGTCTTCTTTTTTCTTCAAATATGCAGGTTAACATATAACCAATTTATTTGATTTTTCCTCTAGATTATTTTATGACTGGATTTTATGTGTTTAAATGAATGCACTTTATTTTAAAAAAAGTTTTTAAATGAATGCATTAAAAAAATCCTGATTGATATAATGTGATTCTCAAATAGGAGTTTGGCATGCATGCTAAATTTTTGAGAGGCTACAGCAACTCCTTCTGGGGAGATAAGAAAGTAATAACGTAGTTGCAATTTCTCAATAGAGGTATTGGCAATCTTTTCAACAGAAACACAATGACAGAATTCCTGTAATCCCTCATTTTTTGGGGGTGAAAATCGTACTTAAAATTTTCAGTACAGGCACTGATAAAATATTTTCAAGAACAAACACTAATAGATTCCCTGTAATCCCTCAACTTTTTAAGATTGATTTTTGTCCAAGATACTTTTGGTTTTGCTTGAGCTATCAAATTCACTGTCTTCCTGAGCTTTTCTTTTTCCTTTTTCCCTTCTTGCTCTTGTCAGATCAATTTTCTTGTATTCCTCTTGCACTTGAGTTTGCATTTGGGGTTTCAGTAAATTATTTGGTTATTAAAAGACTTAACTCCATGGTAGTATTGTTCATTAATGCATCTTGATTGGTGATGTTTCTGGATGCTTTCAGAACATTTTTAACGAAATACTCAATAACTTCATGGTAGTTTTGTTCTTTAATGCATATTAATTGGTGACTTTTCTTGATGCTTTCAGATACAATTTTAAAGAAATACTCCTCAACAGTGGCCACAATCTTTACAGGCATAGCATCTGCCATCTTGTTTGGTCATACTTTGACCATTAACTTTATTTTAGGGATTTCTATTGTTTTCATCTCCATGCACCAGGTAATCAATAGAAGTACAGTTTAATGAGTAGAAAGAAAAGATGGACATTCCTCTTGCTGTCTTGCTGACCTTTCTTTCTGGAATGTACTTTGTGTTTTCTTTTGTTTAGTTCTTTTCACCCCTTGCAAAAGTCAAAGATGAACAACAAAATGGGAAGATGGAATTAGTTGATGTTCAGGAAGATCACAGGTTTCTGCATCCACCTTTCTTTTTATGATTTTCTGATAGACAATTGAATATGTTGTCTGTTAGTATAACCTTAGTGGTCTTAGTTTGATGAATGATGTTTAAATATCGATGGCATATGGCCAGAACTCATGTAACTACGATATAATTCAAGCTCCATATTAGGGACGGAATGAATGATGATAAATGATTTCTTGAAAATTATTTTACATCATCTGTTAAAAGTGAGTTCATTTTTTTTTCTATCTTGGGAGAATGATTTTTGTATTTGCACTTTCCAGGTCTAAGGATTCCTTCATAAATATGACAGCGGGAGCAAATGAAGAGGTGCGAGTTTTCATTTATGGCATCTTATAGAGGCGGTTGTTTATAGTTTATATCAAAGCTGATAACATGTTTCTTCGTTTCTTATTTTGTTATCCTTCCAGGCTAGTCACCGTGTTGGATCTGATGACAGAGAGCCACTTCTTCCCAAATAAGTTTGTTGGAGTAAGTAACAAACTCTACAGTTGACTCTCCGAGGTGAATTGTCTATCATGTTTAGTGAAAAGTAGTTCAAACAGACTTAAACATGCAACTCAAAAGTATAAACTAGAGGAAAAAATTAGAGAAGTGAAATTGGGAACAAGTCCAAGAAATTCTCTTTTTCATTGTGAAAGTATTTTTAATCTTTATTTCTTAAATTGTGCTCATTCAATGTTCATAGAGGTGTGCGTTTGTGGAATAATTAAAACACAAACAAAAATAATTTGTTTAGAAAACACTGAAAATAACATTCTAAAATCTTAGTACTTTGTTATCATTTTTGCCTGTTATTTCTTTTTAATTGTTGACTGACATTTTTTTGAACAAAATACATACATTTTCATATACCAAATAGATTGTATCATTGACGTGTATGCCAAATCATCTTTTATTCCCCTAATAATCCACAGAAGTAGTATCTTCCAAAATTTTAGACGTAATGAACGAGCCTAATTCTGGCAGTTCTACTCTTGTTTCTCAGTACTTGGATATAATAGTAGTTCAGTTGTATATACGTGTCAAATATTGAACCATGTTACCCTAAATTACACTGCAGGTTTTTGTTTGAAGATTCTTTTGGCTCGGGTTGTCGGATGATACAAGAGATAACCCAGTTGTCAACACAATTTAGTGGAATAAGAAGTTAAAGAGTAGACATAGTTTCACTTGTCAAATCCTTTTCCTGCTGCTTATTGTTAGATAGGTGGCCAAGAACTGTAGCATTAGGATTTCGTCTTGCTGGATGCTTAAACAAAAAGATAGGAGAAGAGAATGCTCAGACAAAAAAGTTACTGCCGTCCCTCATCTGTATCTCAAGCCTTATTTTGTATTCTTTATCTTAGACTCTGCTTGGGCGTAGTTAATTCTTTTTAATATATAATTTGTGCTATTTTCTAAATGCTGTCTGAATTTGGTTTTTAGTTCTAGCAAATGATGGTCTGTTTTCCTGTTATGTTGTGAATATTGCATTTCAGCAGTATGAGCAAAGGATTTTTTTTTCTTTCTTAATTATACATGAAATTTTCCTATTAACATGCTACTAGAGTATGATCTGAATTATGTAAGGATTCTGATGTTTTGACATTATCATTATTATTGCAATTCAGATTATTGTTTTTTTACAATAACATAACACATGGGAAATTTATATGGATAAAAGTTGAAATTCACTCTTTTAACATAGAAAAGATTATTATTATGTATGATTTGGATGTGTAATGGCATTGACAAAAACATACAAGGAAACAAGAGCATCCACCTCTGGGCAGGTTATATTAAATTGGACAATGATATGGTCCACGACAGTACTGCCTTGCAAAGCATTTTGGTTGGAGTCTTTGTAAAGAAATCTAACTGACGAAAATGAGATTAGCAGAAGAAGTGTTATGCTTGATACTATTAGTAATAAGTGTGAATAGCACAAGTGGATGTGGAGAATTATTCAAAGAGTGTGATTATTCTTTTAAAGTATGACTCTTAAACCCTCCGCGGTAACCATATTGGATGTTGAATCTTTTCACCATTGGCAACATCATCATGGCATAACCTATCAATATTAATGAAGAACATGGTTTTTATGGTAACTATGGGTTATATGATGGTGAGAAATCAATGGATTCATAACAAATGATGGATAGAGCTCTACTTGTTACTCAAAAAAATTCACATATTATATAATGAATGGGAGCAAGATGATCGACAATGTGAGCATCCAAAGGAAGTATGAATATGATAGGTCTATCAGTACCAGATAAGTAACAACAAAAGCTTTTTACTTTAGACGAGAAAAACCATAATTTTTAGATGCAAATTGAACCCATTTATTGTTGATACTTATAATGCCTAAATACAAACAATTCTTCCAACTACTTCCTACATCTACGTGGTAGAATTCAAAAATGGGATAATGGGGAAATAGGGATAATGGGATACATTTATTGGGATAGATAATAGGGATAATAGAATGTTGGTTGACTTATTCCCTAATGACTAATTTTCCACATTCACTGGAGGTACTTTGGGTTGCGTATGGGTTTTCGATGAGATCTTCTTGATTTATCATTGTCTCCTCCATTTTTTGGAACCTTGTCCTCAAGGTTCATGTTGTTGAACCGTTCGTGCAATTCTTCAATATTTTCCCATATAACTTCTTTTTCCAGTAATTACTTCCATTTAACTAGATTTTTCTTCACAAATTTGGATTTTTTTTTTTAATATAACGATTATTTAAGATGAGTTATAGCTGAAGAATGATATCTCATTTGTTGGTGATTGACAGTTCTTCAATTGAGAGAATGAAATCTCTTATTTTCTTTTTAAGCATGGAGATCCAAAAGATCGGGTGGATGCGAGATCATTTTGGTAATTGGAGGTTATATATGACTGAGCCTATTCTTTACATAATCTGGTAGGATCCATAATAGTGGCATGCTAGTTTTTGAAATGTTCTTTTGAATGCAGCTTGTTGACGGTATGACTGGAACTTGAGAGAAACCCACCCACCTCCTTAGAATTTGATATCACGCCTTTTAAAATTAGTAACTTGTTGCATTCAGTTGTTAACTGTCTAGAGGTTTTCAGTAGACAAAGTATTTCATCTTGGGCAATAAATTGTTAATCTACTTCATTTACTGGTGGTGTATCGATGCGATAAGGAGGGATGGTGGGAGGAGGATGCCTGTAGAGAGCTTGGAATGGTAGCATGCTAATGAATGAATGGTAGGAGGTATTGTAGCAAAATTCGGCCCATGAGAGAAATGTGCTCCATTTGCAAGGTTGTTGATGGTTGAGACATATGAGATATTGTTCCACACACCTATTCACGACTTACAATTGCCAATCAGTTTGAGGGTGATAAGATAAACTCATCTCTAACTGAGTCCCTAACATATTAAAGAATCCTTGCTAGAAATGGCTAATGAATGTAGGGTCATGACCATTGAAAATGGAGTGTAGCATGCCATGCGGTTTGATTATATTGTCAATAAATTTCTCTACCACCATTTTTATAGTGTAAGGATGAATCAATGCCACAAGGTGTGCGTACTTACTAGGGTAGTCTACTACTACTAGAATTATATTTTTACCATTGAAAGCGGGAAATCCTTTGATGAAGTCTATGGTGATATTGTCCCATACTTGATAGGGTATGAGTAACAGTTGAGGGAGTCTTGCAGGAGAACATGTGTTGGATTTGGCTTGTTAACATATGTCACATGTGAGTATATTCTTTTATGTTTTCCGACGCATTAGGGGCCAACAGAACTTTTGAACAACCCTTTTATAAGTTCGTAGCACCCTTGAATGTCCACCAATGGGAGAATTATGGAATTCCTACAAAAGTTTAGTAATGTTGGATTTTGGGGTACCACGACCTGGTTCTTATAGTAAACTAGCCCATTTCTCGTGGTGTAGGGTTGACCGGGGTTTTCCTTAGCGAGTTTTTCAATCTTCTACATATAAGAGTGATTGGTTGATGCCTCCCATATATTGTCCAGAGGTCACTTTGGGGAACAAACATAACATTAAAAGTTAGGTGGCCCTCTTTGTGTGAAAGTACATCAACATATGAGTTTTCTTTGCCTGGCTTGTAGAAGATTTCATAATCATACCCAAAAAGTTTTAAGACTCATTTATGTTGTTCTAGCGTGGTAATGCGCTGCTCTGACAAATATTTAAGATTTCTCTGATTAGTTTGGATGTGACCCATTAAATAAGGTCGCTAGAGTTTTACTGTAATGACAATAGTTAGCATTTCCTTGATATATGTTGACAATGCCTTTTTAAAAGTCTCCAATGCTCTATTCATATAAGCAACATGCTGTTTTGTTGGTGTAAGAAAAACCACAATCCCATCTCCTAATCCATTTGTCCCAATCGTAAAAGGCTCATTGAAATTGGTTAAAGGTAAAGTTGATGTTGAAGTTAAGGCGTGCTTTAATCTTTTGAATACAACTTCAACTTCTTCATTCCATCTAAATTGTTCATTATTTAACAGATTGGTAAGTGGTCTAGCCATAATGTCATAGTTCGGTTATGTTTATAAGTTTGGGCCAATTGATCATTGCTTATATATTACTCTGGTCTACTTTCACTCTCTTAGGGGTAACGATGTGACTTAGATATTTCAATTTCTATTTACCAAATACACACTTTTTGAACTTGACATAGAACTAGTTTTCCCTTAAGATCTCCAATACCTATTTAACATGATCTAGATGCAAGGTCCAATTTGGACTATATATCACGATATCATCAAACAGTACGAGAATAAACTTATGTAGATATAGTCCAAAGATTGCATTCATGATGGTTTTAAATATGGAAGAGGCGTTGCAAAGATCGAAGGACTAAGTACTCAAAGTGGTGATTATGGGTGCGAAAGACGGTCTTGTGAATGTCTAATGGTTGCACTCTGACTTGATGATAGCTAGCTGTTAGATCTAATTTGGTGAAATATGTAAAACTGTCTAATTCGTCCAACATGTCCTCAATAGTCGAAATGAGAAAAGAGTGTTATATGGTGGCTACATTAAGGCTCTATAGTCTGTACAGAATTGCCATATGCCATCTTTTTTAACTAGTATAATTAGTGATGAAAATTGGGTAGTGTTTGACTTAATGAGTCCATTCTTAAGCATCTCATCAACTTGTTTATCAATTTTATTGCAGGTGGCAACCGATCAGGTTCTCTAAAGATTTTAGTGTAGTAATCCAGTACCTCCCGTATGTCTGGCTACATGACGGTTGTGATAGGGTGTGATTCTATTAGCACATAAACGAAAAATAGGAAATGTCATTGACGCATCTTTCTGGTTATCTCCTTCACAATCATAAATTGGGGTTGGTAGGTGTTAATCTCGTGCAGCTGGTGGACTTGGTTATCCCATAAAAATTCCATGGTCATATTCTTCTAATCACACATGATTATCCCCAGCTTCTCTAACCATTATACCCTAGCAACTCATCTAATTCGATTAGTGATAGAACATATAGAGGGTGAACGAAATACCTTGGAGCTTGATTAGAATGTTCTCAAACTGGCATTGACATTTTAAGAGAGTTCAATTTGCAACCTTCAAGATAAACGGTAACGTTGATACCATTAGCAGTTGAAGCAGATTGGTGATGCGTTTACCATTAAAATTGTGTGTCGAGCCACTATCTATCGAGACCATCACTTCATGGCTTCTTATGGTGACAACTATTTGCATGTTTTGGGCCATTGACTACCCGGTGAGAGTATGGAAATAGATCTCTGCTTTCTCAGGTTCAACATTTTCTTCTTCTTCATTGCCTTCTAGAAGAAACAATTGCAGTCAGCGGCATTTGTGGCTGGTTGTGAATTTCTTGTCACAATTGAAGCACAATCCTTGTGCTCGCTCGCTGTCTCTACATTTCATCCCATGAGAGTTGTTTAGTGGTGATGAGAGGAGTAGCTAGGGTTTGTTGATGAAGAGTGACTGGGGCTTGCTGGTTCTGAGTGGGTGGTTTTCGCCTGGACCAGTTAGACTGACGTTGCCGGTCCAGTTTGTGTTCTCTAATATGAGCTAAAGTTATTGCTTTCTTTAGAGACTTGACCGTAATATTCTGATGCCATTAGTAATTTCGGGCTTAAAGCTAGCGATGAAAGTTTCCACCAAGACTTTCTGGGTCCATCCTTGGACTTGGTTACCAAGCCTTTCAAATTCCTTTTGATACTCACACAACAGGCCAAGTTGCTTGATTTTGGATAGGGCTTTGTAAAAATCTTCACATTTAGTTAGGTTAAAACTAGCCAGAGCTTGTCCACATATGTAACCCATGTGGCATCTCTTTCTCTTTCCCTGTATGTCGGCTGCATCCACTGCCACCACTGATTGGTCTACCCTTCTAGATGAAAGGAAGCCAGTGAGACCTTATGTGTTATGGCAACCCTTGAAACATGCAGAGCTGGTCAACTTGGTTCATTCACTTGGTGGGTTTTTCGATGAAGTAAGTGAGAAACTCTAACTTTGCTAATTTTGAGTAAAAAAATTGTTAACCCCGTCAGTTTTTTTGGTACTGTCATCATGGGTCGGTTGTGCCTAACTAGGTCAGCTCATGGAATTATTATTAGAGCCTTATCTATTTGATAATTTTTTCCGTAAGACGCTTAAGAGTTTCCTCAACTTGTTGGAGCTTGTCGACCATCTTGACCTCTATGCAGCTCACACTGCCTTGCAAGCTGCTCAAGTTGATCTCCAGATTCTTGATTCATTCCTTCTTAAGCGTTATTGGCAGCCTAGTTTTGATACCAATTGATAATTTTCGATCAGAATCAAATAAGTAATAAGAAAAGCTTTCCACTTTGGGCGAGAAAAATCATAATTTTTAGATACAAATGAAACTCCTTTATTGTTGATACTTCAATGCTTAACTGTAAAATTTTTTACAATAGTTCCTATATCTACATAGCAGAATTCGAAAATAAGATAATAGAAAAATGAGTATAATGAGATACATCTGTTGGCGGAGATAATGAGGATAATGGGATACTAGTTGACTTTTTCCACAACGACTAGCTTTCCATGTTCACTAGGTACTTTAGGATGCTTATGGATTTTTATTGAGATCTTCTTGGTTTATCAGAATACAATAAGAAAATGAGAGCCTCCACCATTGGGTATTTTCAAAATAAAGGTTGATGCATCGGTTTGAGAGTGATGATGAAAATGAGAGCCTCCACCATTGGGTATTTTCAAAATAAAGGTTGATGCATCAGTTTGAGAGTGATGATGATCTAACATGTGCAAATTGGGAGGGACGAATAAGGATTTTTCAATCATTGTTTATTTGAGGACACTATAGAATTAAAGATATTACATATTAAATTTTTATGTTTTTTCAAGAGCTTTTCTAACTTTTTTTTTTTTTTGATAAGATGATTATGATTAAGTAATGTAATATTATTTTTTCTCATAAAAGACATTCGTGGTTTTGTTTTATTTGATTCAATTAAATTGTGGATGCAATATCAAGAATATATATAATAATATATATGTTATTCAAATATATATATATATATATGTATATATATGGGGTAAAACATGAACTTTTCTTGATAAGATACGGTTGCCTTCTCATTTCCGCATAAAAGCAGGCATCCTTCCTTGACCGTTACTTCAAACGAACTGCAGCGACGGGTCTGTTCTCCCTAAGCAACCCAAGCTGCCATATA
Organism: Carica papaya; assembly: GCF_054855325.1. Lineage (NCBI taxonomy): Eukaryota > Viridiplantae > Streptophyta > Magnoliopsida > Brassicales > Caricaceae > Carica > Carica papaya. The sequence continues at coordinate 19,955,065 of NC_142311.1, read as the reverse complement.
CTTCACTCTCGTTTCGCACATCCGCTCCTTCTGCTTATTCATCTTCTCGACCGTCACCGTCACCGTCACCGTCACCGTCACCGTCACCGTCACCGTCATCGTCATTGTCGTCATGAAGTTTTCAAGCTAAGTTCTCTTCTAGGCTTGGCATGTGTAAAGAAGACAATGAATTGTGTTAACACACTTCCCTTTTCTTCTTCTTCTCCATACTTCACCATGAAAACTTCTCCCCGGAATATTCCCTCACTCTATTTTTCCACTCCTAAACGCCGTCGTTCTCGCGCTTCACGAAGAATCTCCACCACCAAACCAGTTGACAACAGTAACTGCAACAACAAGACTATCCTCGTCATTCCTTCCTCCGATGCTCAAAATCTCAGCTTAGTCCTTGACTTGAACCAAGTAACGGCTGTTGCCTCTTCTAGATTTCACCAATTTCTCGATCTGGGCAGAGAGGCTTATCTGGACTTGCAAAGTCTTATCACCATTGATGATAATAGAAGAATCGTGGTCTCATGTCGCCGGAAAACAATGCAATTTGTTGGAAGTTTGGTTGTTTTGGGATTTCTTTTTGTTTTTGCTATTAGGATTTTGGTTAAAATTTGTTCGGCCTTCAGGCGTGGATTTGAGTCAAAACCGAATGTGGTGGTCAGAAGAGATCGGAGCCTCGGAGGAAGAGAAGTAATCGTGGGGATAAAAAAGAACGATCAAGAGTTTCGGTCTTCGAGAAATCCCGTGTCTCTGGGTCAGGTTTTCGAGAGAAGACCAACTAGTTATCGAGTTCGGGTCAAAGAGAAGCTGCCAAAATGGTGGCCTGAGTCTGTGGCAACTTGGACTTCTGTGGTGAACAAGGAGGATTATCAGAAAGAGGCCAACAGATTAATTCGAGGTTTGTGTTTGTTTATTCTTTAGCATAGTGATTATTATTATCTTTTTCCTGATGCCATTGGAATAGAGGTTATTTTGTTTTTTGTTCTCTAAAAATTGTTAGCATTTTGGAGTTGACGCGAGTCATCTACCATATTTACTTGCTGCTTTGCAAAACTAAGATATGGGGCGAATGAATTTTCGTTCATGGCAATTGAACTATTTAGGTGAATTGGTAAATAGATTATGGTTTAAAATAGGACTAGGATCCTGCGTCAGTTAATGGCAAACAGTTACTTGAAAGGTTGGTATCTATATTTATAATCTGAATGCTACAATCTGAACATTGAGTTTGATGGGATACCATACATTTTATGAACATCTGGAGAGGCTGTTTGGACAAGGATTGGGAAGTGGATGAATATTGCAATTTGCTTGGCTGTTTGACCAAATATAGCTGACGGAAATTGGGGACAGCAGATTTTGGAAACTTGACAAGCAGAAGTGCTTCTCGGTAAAGTCATATTACAATTTCTGCAATAAAGGGGATGATGTTTTGCTGTCAGCACCATATAGGCAGATCTGGAGGTCAAAAACTCCTCCCAGAATATCTTTTTTGCCTGGGAAGCTGGTAGAGGCAGTATCCTTACTATTGATATGTTGAAAAGGAAAGACAACATTTTGGTTAACAGATGCTATCTTTACAAATGTGCTGAGGAATCATGCAATCGTCTCTTATATTGCCCGTTTGTTTACAATATTTGGACGACAGTCTATGGGATGATGGGGTTAAATTGGGTCAGTGCGGACGCTGTTGGCAAGGAGTTATGGGCTTGGTCGGGTATATGCAAAAAGAAAAGACAATTGTTCCTTGTTCCACTTACCATTTTTTGGGTTGTGTGGAAGGAAAAAAATATGAGAGTTTTTGAGAACATAGAAACTGATTTTGTAAAAATTAGAGATAAATGAGTTAATACTTTTGGTTCAATATTATTGAGTCATGACATGAAAGATTGGAACGATATTGGAATGGTCATCGACCACTTGACTGAGATATAAATCTATTTTGTATACGGGCAGTACTCCTTTGGTAGTATTGTTCATAATAATATTTCTCTTTTATTTAAAAAAAAAATTGAACATCTGGAGAGGTGTACTCGTGTTATTTTGGATCTACAAATGCTTCACATGAATTTCTGTTAGTTCATTTTTCCTTCTTGAGTGAATTTCTTTCCTTGATTAACCCTAAGTGGTTTTTATTGTTTTTTCTTTTTTTTCCCCCAACAAGTGAATTTGTTTTAAGTGTTCAATTTTGAAGTCTTTTGCTTATCAAATTGATGGGACAAGCTTGTATTTATTCCAAGAATGATTTTCCTCTCAACCATGTCAAATTTGAATCACCTTGAGATTTGTGGAATTTAGTAATTTAGTAAGGGATTAGCTGGTACAGATTGGCTAAAATAAAATCAAGTTCATCTAGATATTAGTCAAAAGATAAGAACTACTCAATGCTTTCTGGTGATTAAAGCCATGTTGCTTTCAATTGTAAGAGCTTTCTCGCAGTATTGGTATTATCAGCAGCAATAGGAATGGGTTCAGCAGAGAAACCTTCTTTGTGGCCAAAAGGCTTCATAAAGTGTTCGCATCAAGTGCTGGCTTTCTTTGTGTCTGCCCTTTCTTTTTGATTAGTTTTAAAGCTGATATTCATTATGGTTCTCTCTAATAATGATATCTCTTGTGTCTGGGCTTGATATTTTTTTCAATTTGTAAGAAGGCTAAATTTGGTTATGTTTCTACTTTCCTTGTTACAGGTAAAAGATGCACATTTTCCAATTCTTGTAATTGTTCTGGTCATGCTTTGCTTCTTCAAATGCAACTTTTCGGCTTGGTTTCCAGTGATCATGGACAATAGAACGGGCGGAAAGGATATTATGGAGGATGATATAATTCAAGTCAGTGTCCTCTGTGCCCATGAGATATGTTAGTATACTGTTATTTTTTTAAATAAAAAAAGAAATATTATGAACATGACACCAATGGGATGCCACCCAAGAACAAAAGTAACTACACAACATTGAAAGTCAAATATCAATGAGGTTCCAAGATCTTCTCCATGAAGGGAGGATGACCTTTGAACAAGGTAGATAAGGTTTGGGACAAATGATTTTTTTTTTGAAATAAAAAATATAGATATATTAACAAAGCACTGAAGGGATGCAACCAATGTACAAAAGTAGTACATATTTGTTAGGCAATCTATTATATACCCAAAATCATCCACTCTATACAAATTATGCCCAATAATTAGAGATCCAAATAAATGGAACCTATCTAGTCCTAATTTTTCCAATGTCGTTTTCAATTCCTTCAAAAACCCTACCATTTCTTTATTTCCATATAATTCAAAAAACAGTGAGAGGAATTAATCTAATTAGCTTTTTCTTCCCTTTACCCAGACCAGCCCAAGCCCCCAATTCCTCTCTGATCGAACCCGCCACCACCCAGCTGACCCCAAGAAGTCTGAAAATCATAGACACAGCTCATAGACAGCAGAACAATGAAGGAGGTGATAGCCAGTCTCTAACTCCCTTTTACACAAATAGCATCTGTTGACCATCACCATATCCTTTCTCATAAGATTATCCAACGTAAGGCTGCTGTTTCTGCTGGCTTCCCACGTGAAAAAAGCAATCTTTGGTGGGGCCTGCGCCCTCCAAATCTGTTTAGCAGGATAGCACATCTGGCTACAGCCCCTCTCCCCCACAATATAGCCATAATAAGATTTCACGGAGAACTCCCTGTTATTCTTATGTTTCCAGACCAGCTTGTCATTGTCAAGTGAATGAAATTTTGGAAAGCATAAGAAGTAGATTCTCATATTCCTCCACCTCCCAATCATTAAGGTACCTATTTACCATCACATTCCAATTCCCAGGACCCCCATCCCTACTCCACACCTCTTCCACCAGCATATTCTTGTTATGAGCAATAGCATATATTCTGGAAAATCTGTCTCTTAGACAGCCTCCATCCTCCCAGTCATGAGTCCAAAAGTACACATTGTTACCTCTCCCTATCCTCCACCTCACACACTCACTCCAGCAGCCACACTCCGCAGTAATGCTCTTCCATAGACCAGTACCATACCTACCCCCAATGCCTTCCCAAACACCTCTCACATCCCTTGGGACAAATGTTATCTAATGCTATCAAAAAGAGAACAAATCCCCTGAGAAATTGTTCTGTTTCTTTCTTTTATCATCATTCATACAGTACCTATTGGGACGAGGAAAAGTAGTTTCTTTATTTTTGTTGATTATCTAGAATACTACAGATTTGACTTTAAGAATGAATTGTTGACTACCAGATTTTATCGTGTAGATAGAATATTACAGATTTGATTTTAAGAATGTATTCTTGACTACTAGATTCAATCTTGTAGATGTTCTATATTTATTTGTAAATCCCTAACTTCTAGAAACATATTATTGTGCTTTTATCCTTAGTTTCTCATTATTAAAATTTTGTGTAAATACATTTAAATCAGTTCAGGCTATGCAGAAAAATTTTCTCTTTCTCTACTTCTACTATTGTTTCAACATGGAATTAGAGCTATGCCTATGATTGCTGCCTACTCGAAAACCTGATTGTCCAGCACTCCCTAGGGTCTTAGGTTCCTGAAGCCAACTTATTTGGAAGCTCTGCACCTTCCTTTTTTTCTTAGATATGGTGCAGGCGACTCAATTCAGTCTCTACTTTTCTCGGTGCAGCAATACCATTAGTGGGAACAAACTCAGGAACCAGGGAGAGTGCTGAAATGCCGTTTGAATCAATCTTCCTAATGATTTGGCCTCTGGTAGTGGACAGAGTGCGCCAACATGCCATTTGCAGTTGGAAAACGGTGGTGTGCCTGTGACATGAAGTTCCTCGCAGTGTCACACATCTTGTTTTGATGGACAAAAAAGTCGGTTCACCTGCAGGCAGAAAGTAATAGTCGTCTATGACACATTGCCTACTTCACAGCATTGCATGTCTTGGCTTCTTCTTGAACAGAGAAAGTTGACACTCTAGGAGATTGTTTACTGTTTTATAAACAGTAGGGGAAATTACACTAATAAGGTTGCTAAGGAAATGCAGAAGTCAGTAATGGTAAGTTCAGTGCTGGAAGTTTTTTCAAAGAAGAGGTACAGATCCTAAGGCATCTTTTATCACAGCTTGACTCTCATTCATCCACAGTGATCTCATCGAACTTTGTTTAAGTCAGTAGAACATTTCTTGCTATTCTTAAAGAATGAAATAACATGTAAATATTAGATTCATGTGCTTCAAGCCATATGATGAAACATCTTTAAACCTATACAACCATGCTCAGGTAATGATAAAATCCATATTGCAAACAAGTTTTTATTGCCTATTATTGGTAAGGTTCCACTACTAGCAAACCCTCCAGTAGACTCTCTTCTGTCCTTCATGTTCCTGAATTTTCTAGTAACCTGTTGCTTATAAGTACAATCACCATTGACCTTAAATGCAAAGTTGAATTTTATCCTATTCAGGAACTAGAAACCGGGAAAATGGTTGGCTATGCTACATTGCAAGATGGCTCTATGTGTCAGCGGAGGGTAATGACTCTTTGATCTCTTCTAGATTTCGAGCTATAGTAGGCAATTTTATATTCGGTAATAAACGAGATATCCAGTTGCATAAAAGATTAGATCATCCATCTCTTCTTGTTTAAGAAATGATTTATCCTAGTTTTGTTAAGAAGTACAATATAGAGTCTTTGGTTGAATGAATTTCCAAAACACGTAAAAATGTTATATCCTTTGACTGGCAATAAAAGTTACGTATTTTTTATGACTATTTGTTTTGACGTGTGAGGTTTTGCTCAAATGTGTCATTATTTGTCTCTAGTTGGTTTTCTCATTCGTTGGTTGTTGCACTAGAATAGCTTACATTTATCATTTGCATGCCAAAATGAGGTCTTTTCTTGTTTAAGTTAGTACACAGAATGGTCTCATATAGTTCGATGGAAAAATCAAAATTCCTTAAATTGATAGTTACATGGAATACATGGATGGTGCCTTTCATGAGTATCTTGATTTGCGTGTGTGTTAGACTAGTTGCAGCAGCTCTAGTGGCTAGGATGAGATTGCTAAGAAGAAGATAAGACACTTGCTAGAAGTTGCCCGAGTTCTCATGTTCATCATGATTGCCTTTCATGAGTATCAGTATGTTTTGATACTAGTTGTAATACACCCACGCTAAACACCATGGACGCAATAACTTCTTTTCGTCCATACTACTGAACTTCAAAAATGTCATGGATGCAATAATTTTTTTTTTGACCATGGACACAATAAATGGAGAACCTGCTCCTAGCAGTATTCTCTGTGACTTGAAAAATGTCATTGATTTTCTCTTTAAGCACATTGTAATTCTTTCAATCAGAAAGAATTTTCTCAGTTAACGTACTTTCGTGTTAGACTAAGTTGTACAATTTGTCTTTAAAGATGGTGGAGGGGTGAGAGAGTGCCAGATTTTAGTACAGAGACCTCTAAATGACTGGGAGATTGGAGAATGCAATAGGCTACTTGGTACTCTTTCCCAGGTTACTCTTGGTGATGGTAGAGACATTCTTGTGTGGAGCCAGACAGAGAAGGAGTGTTCATTGTTAAATCTTTCTACAGGCAGCTTTTCAGGCATGATGACAGTAGTTAATGTATCCCATATAGGTAGATTTGGAAGGTGAAAGTCCCACCTTGCATCTCGTTCTTTGCTTGGGAAGCTAGCATGGGATGCATACATACTATTGACAAGCTCCGAAGAAGAAGCAAGATCTTGGTGAATGTCTGTTACTTATGTAAAGGGGTGGACGAAAATTGTAATCATCTGCTACTCTGGTGTCTAGTGGCTTATAGAATTTGGACTATGGTTTACAGCATTCTTGGTATTAGTTGGGGTTTTGCCGGTTCAGTGAGGGATGAATTTTGGCTTGAAAGAGGTTGGCATGTAAGAGGAAGCAAGCGGAAGATATCTTGCTTGTAACGGCCCCGAAAATTCAAAAAGAAATGCATATAATAATTTGAGTGCGGAAGCGAAATAAAAGATTAATGTTAACATCCCTTACACAATAACTTAAAAGTACTAAACAACATCACAGAATAAGTTCTCTGAAAGAAATACGAGAAATGAGAAAAATTAAAGAAACTATAAAACATCTAGCATCTACTTGCAGTATTCTTGTGGATCGGGTTCGGGAAGCAGGTCTTCCTGATCTGAAATGGTTAAATAAGGAATGAGGTACACTAGTTCAGTAACGACATCACACTATATCACCGTCACAGAAGTAAAAGTTGGTAGAAAATCAAAACAACCAATGGAGCAGTAGATTTAAACCAATACATTTATTTAAAATAAAACCATTTACCTTTTTTCTTACCATCGGGGAATTGATGGAAACAAATTTCAGAAGCAGTAATATCATACAAATCACAATTTCATGCATAATCAATAACATAAAATATATCATAAATTCGTATGCATTAATAATAACTGATTATTACCGTTTCTCGTTTTCACCAGCCTACTAGTATTCATGTGGATCCATATGGGTGTTCCCGCTACACGTGAACCATTCTCCTTAACAATCTTAATTCCAGGGCCGTCTTCATACTCCATCCGGTATGAGCGCCAAATGACTAAGTCTCCATATCCCGTCTGGTATGAGACTACGTTCGCGGTAGGGTTCCCTATGAACCCGGTCCGTCCACCATCTCTTAGGATATCTAGTGAGGCTGTCACCTTATCTGTTTTCCCTTAGTCTCCGTTACCAAGTTAAACATAATCACATAAACAATAAATATGCACCCGGTAATACAATCATATCTTAAATTCCAAAATCACGCAGTGGTCAAGTGAGACAGTAATACATGCATTTAAAACCATAGAATAGATAAATCAGATATTATAATGCATTTAAACTGTAAAATAAATCAAACAGGAATCGACAGAGAATAATGTTCGGTTCGGGCTCCATTAGCAACCTTAATTAATTATGCATATCTATTTAATTTGTACAAAATACAGTATTATCATTTATTCAAACTTCAATTTCATGATAGGAAATAGGGTGAGAAGTCCTTACTTGATTTGACGTCGAAAAGTTAAATGGTTACTGCGCCTATGGGCGGTCCCTGGGTTCCCTGAATTTTTTTTTTGAGAACTGAAACGCACTTACAGTACCTACAAATGTCCCAAATAACCCAAAATCAGTCCCAAGGCCTGCTCGGCCAATTTCAGAAATCCGGCACGGTGATCCGCCGTGCTCCGGCGACGGCACCGCTGCCCGCGGTGGCGATCCGCCGTGCTCCAGCTGGCTGTTTTCGGTCGAATTCACCCAAACTTGCATCGGCTCCTGTGAGAAAACACACTTAGCGCCCTCGGTGGGCCGAAAAAATGTAGAAAACCGAAACTTACCGACGGTGGGGATTTCCGGTGTGGCGGCTCCTCCGGCTCACGTTGCGGTTGGGTGTTTTGCTCCAGTCAACCTGTAGAGGAGGAAACGGTGGAAAAATTACATCGAACGGGAATCGGAAAGGGCCTCATTGGAGGCGAAAACCGAAACACCCCGCGGCGGCGTCGCTGAGTTTCGGCGTCATTTTCTGGCCAATTGGCCGGTTCTTTCATTCTGATTTGGTCATGGGTGGGTTTGAAATCAAATTATGAGCAAATGGTAGAATTTTTACCTCGTTTGGCGATCGGAAATTGTTCCGGTGCGGCGGCGGGTGGCGGTGGTCGGCTCCTCGGCGGCTGGGCTATCTTCTCCGGCGAGGGGCTCTGGCGGCTAGGGTTAGGATTTGGGTACGGATGGGGTTATTTATACCCATCTGCTTTTGATCTAGGCCGTCCATCGCTTTTAATCTGGACCGTCCGATCGCGATTAAATAGGGAGTGAATTTGGGCTGTTTATCACGATTCAATCTGGGCCGTCTGTGCACGATTCAATCTGGGCTGTCCGTGCGCGATGCAGTTTGGGCCGTTCGTGCACATTTTTTATCTGGGCCATCAGTGCGCGCAGGAATGAATCTCAGCTGTTCGATCGCGCGCATGCGGATCGCGCACGTGGCTTCCCCGCGTGGCCTCCCGCGTCAGTGTCGTATGATACCGACTGGTACTTCATGTAGCCTCCTTTGGTGTGTGGTTCTGCCATTCGACCTTTACAAAGGAAATTTTCCGGTTGCGGAGTAATATGCTCTTTCGATCCGTAATACCGATTGGTACTTCATCGTATGATAAGGCTTCCTGAAGTGGGAGAGATTCGTGGGCCAAGACATGAGAGGAGTCCGGGTTGTATTTGCGTAGCATGGACACATGAAACACATTGTGGATCTTAGAAAGTTCTGGAGGCAGTGCTAGTCTGTAGGCGACAGTACTAATCCTGTCTAAGACTTCAAATGGTCTAATAAATCAGTGGTTCAGTTTCTCCCTCCCGCTGAACCTACTAATTCCCTTGAAAGGAGTGACCTTAAGGAACACCCGGTCGCCTTTCTCAAACGCTAAATCTCTCATCCGAGTGTCCGCATAACTCTTCTGCCTGCTCTGAGCCGTCTGAATGTTCTTTCTGATCTTAACTATTTTGGATGTAGTCTCCTCTACCAGCTCCGGGCCGAACAATTTTCTATTGCCCACTTCTTCCCAACAAATCGGCGATCTGTATGGGCGCCCATATAACGCCTCATACGGAATCATGCCAATACTCGCTTGGTAACTGTTGTTGTAGGCGAACTCTATCAGGGGTAGATGGTCGTCCGAGTGGCCCCCAGAGTCAAGGACAAAGTTTTGAGCATATCCTCAAGTGTACGGATTGTCATTTCTGACTGTCCATTAGTCTGAGAGTGGAAGGCAGTACTGAGGGACAGCTTCGTTCCCATAGCTTGCTGAAAGCTACTCCAAAATCGAGAAGTGAACTTGGGGTCCCTGTCGGACACCACTGTTACTGGGACTCCATGCAATCTGACTATTTCCCGGATATACATTCTTGCCAACTTGTCCAAGAGATCAGTCATCCGGATGGCTAAGAAGTGGGAAAATTTGGTAAACCGGTCAACAATTACCCAGATGACATCATTTCCTGAGCGTGCCTTAGGTAACCCTGTCACGAAGTTCATAGTGATATGTTCCCACTTCCATTCTGGGATCGGTAATGGTTGAAGTAACCCACCTGGGCGCTGATGCTCTGCCTTGACTTGCTGACATACCAAGCACTTAGACACAAAGTCGGCTATATCTCTTTTCATCCCGTTCCACCAAAACCGGGGTCGCATACTTTGGTATATTTTAGTGCTTTCGGGATGTATAGCAAACTTTGAGCTATGGGCCTCTGTCATGATGTCTTTCTTTAACTCACTGTCACCTGGAACACACACGTTGTCCTGAAATCGGAGTAATCCATCGGCGGAGACTCGGAATTCTAAGCTAACCCCTTGTTTTGCATCATTCTGGAGGGCTACTAGGGTGGGATCAGTTGACTGAGTTTTCCTTATTCTCTGGATTAACTCAAGGCTGAACAGTCGGATGACCCAAACATGTGACTCTCCTCAAGTTCTGAAGCCGAACCTGTTGTGTGGCCCAAATCTGCCTGTATTTTGAAACCATTAAATGAGCTAATATACCTGCACTTTTCCTGCTGAGTGCATCAGCTACCACGTTGCCCTTACCCAGATGGTACAAGATGTCACAATCATAGTCCTTAAGAAGTTCTATCCACCTTCTCTGATGCATGTTGAGATCCTTTTGAGTGAATATGTGTTTCAAACTCTTGTGATCGGTATAAATCAGAAAGATCTCTCCATATAAATAATGGCACCGAGTCTTCAAGGTGTGTATTATTGCGGCAAACTCTAAGTCATTGATGGGATAATTTTTTTCATGACTCTTTAATTGTCTGGATCGATAGGCTATGACCTTCCCATGCTGCATTAAAACACAACCCAGGCTTAGATAGGAGGCATCACTATAAACTGTATATCCCCCCGATCCACTCGGCAAGGATAGCACAGGTGCAGTAGTCAGCCGCTTCTTTAGTTCTGAAAAATTTCTTCCACAATCTTCATTCCACTTGAACTTGGCATTCTTCTTTGTGAGTCGGGTCAGAGGAGCAGCTAGACTAGAAAATTCCTCAACAAACCTGTGGTAATAGCCTGCCATTCCCAGGAAGCTACGGATCTCTTTAACTGATGTCAAATTCTTTCAGCCGAGCACCGCTTCAACATTTTTAGGGTTCACTGATACTCCATTCTTAGATATGATGTGTCCCAGGAAGGTGGTCTGCTCAAGTCAAAATTCACACTTACTCAACTTTGCATACAGTTTTTTTCTTCTAAGAACCTGCAAAACCTGAGCTAGATGGTGAGCATGTTCTTCTCTGCTTTTTGAATAAACCAGAATGTCATCGATGAACGCGATAACAAATTGATTTAAGAATTGTCTGAAGACCCTGATCATCAGATCCATGAAGATGGCTGGGGTGTTGGTTAGCCCAAACGGCATGACCAGGAACTCATAGTGTCTGTACCTAGTCTGAAAAGCTGTCTTGGAGATGTCTTCTGTTCTAATTTTCACTTGATGGTAATTTGAACATAGGTCTATTTTAGGGAAGACCTGCGCACCCTCCAACTGATCGAAGAGATCATCAATTCTGGAAAGGGGATACTTGTTCTTGATTGTAACTCTATTCAATTCTCTATAATCAATACATAGTCTCAATGTTCCATCTCCCTTTCTGGTGAAAGTGACTTCGGCACCCCAAGGGGACACACTATGTCTGATAAAACCACTGTCCTACAATTCAGTGATCTGTTTCCTCAGCTCCTCCATCTTAACGCGGCTCATGCAGTAAGGAGCCACCGAAATAGGCTGGGTGCCTGGTTGTAGATCTATGGTGAACTCGACTTCCCTGTCCACTGGCAGTCCTGGTAGTTCGTCCGGAAACACATTTGGAAAGTCTCGGACTACCGGAATCTCTTGAATACAATTCTCTTTCTTGAGTTTGCCCTGTACCACGTCCCGGTCGGCTTCGGCATCCTGCTGGGTGAGGTTGTAAGCCCTGCTCTGGATAGGAGGTCTGCCCTGATTCTGGTTCCTTGGGCACTCTCTCGCATAGTGTTAGACACTACCACAGATGCGACAGGTGTTGTTGAGGCGGTAGCATGGTCAGTCCTCGTTATTCCTGCCGCAATGCTGACAGATCTTATCATGTCCTGCCACTGGAGCCTGAGGGGGAGCCTGGATCACCGGTCTGAGCCTCTTGTTTTGTTAGACAGGCACAGTAGGTGCTGGTCTGCAGGGTGTAGCTGAGGGTTTATGGTTCCCTGCTGACTGAGGGAGGGTGTGGAGGCTCATCTCCACTAACTGTGCCTTGGCCAGAATGGCCGAATAAGTCCCGAGCTCCAGTACAAATAAATGTTGCTTGATCTCTGGGCGGAGGCCCCACTGGAACCTCCTAGCCTTCCTGCCCTCATCCAACAACGTCTCAGGGGAGTATCAGCCCAACTCCAGGACCTTACGAGCATATTCTGATGCAGTCATGTTTCCCTGGACCAACTGGACAAACTTCATCTCCTTCAGATGTCGGATGTGCTCTAGGAGGTACACTGCATGAAAGGCTGCTAGGAACTGTTTCCAAGTAACTGGAACAGACAGGGTGGTCTGCTTGAGTTCCCACCAGCGGTCTGCTTCTCCCACTAACATGTAGGTTGCAAGGGTGACCCTCTGCTCGGGAGTCACCCCTAGGGTCTTGAAAGCCTTCTCCGTCTCCGCCAACCAGTACTGGGCATCTTCAAAAGAGGATTCCCCTACAAAAGTAGATGGGTTCAGTCTCCTGTACCTCTCTATGTAGTCTGGGTCAATCGTGGGAGGAACTGGGTCCCGTGGAAGAGGAATTGGGCCAGGCTGAGGATAGACTAGGGGGCCCTGTGGTGGTACTTACTAATACGGTGGGGGCACTGGATTATACTGTGGCGGTGCCGGGCAGTACTGTGGCTGGGGCACCGGATTATACTGCGGTGGTGCCGGGTAGTACTGTGGAGGAGTAAGGTCGTACCGGGGTGGCTCGAGATCCTCTCGCTGCAGTGATGGCTCAACTTGTGGCAGCAGGGGAGGGTCAGGTAGCTCCCTCCTCTCCTCTCGACCCTGCTGGGTAGCAATGAGTCTCTCCAGCATCTCAAATATTTTGTCAACGTCTTCCCGAAGCGAACCATCCCAGGCTGCTCGGTTTAGTGGGGGTCTTCCTCTTCTCATCTCTCTGTACCTGCATTTCGCAAGGAAGGGTTGAGTAATGATTCATTGGTTTGTTGTTTCTCTAAGTATTATTGTGTAAGGGATAAGTCCAAGGAATGCGGCTCTGATACCAACTATAACGACTTCGAAAATTTAAAAAAAAATAAATACAATAATCTGAGTGCGGAAGCGAAATAAAAAATTAAGTTAACATTCCTTATACAATAACTTAAAAGTACTAAACAACATCACGGAATAAGTTCTCTGAAAGAAATATGAGAAATGAGAAAAATTAAGGAAACTATAAAGCATCTAGCATCTACTTGCAGTTTTCTTGTGGATCGGGATCGGGATCGAGAACCAGGTCCTGATTTGAAATGGTTAAATAAGGAATGAGATACACTAGCCTAGTAAGGACATCACACTATATCACCATCACAAAAGTAAAGGTTGGTAGAAAATCAAAACAACCAATGGAGCAGTAGATTTAAACCAATACATTTATTTAAAATAAAATCATTTACCATTTTTCTTACTATCGGGGAATTGATGGAAACAAATTTCAGAAGCAGTAATATCATACAAATCACAACTTCATGCATAATCAGTAACATAAAACATATCATAATTTCGTATTCATTAACAATAACCGATTATCACCGTTTCTCGTTTTCACCAGCCTATTAGTATCCATGGAGATCCATAGGGGTGTCCCGGCTACACGTGAACCATTCCCCTTAACAATTTTAATTCCAGGGCCGTCCCTATACCCCGTCCGGTATGAGACTACATTCACGGTAGGGTTCTCTATGAACCCGATCCGTTCACCATCTCTTAGGATATCTAGTGAAGCTATCATCTTATCTGTTTTCTCTTAATCTCCGTTACCAAGTTAAACATAATCACATAAACAATAAACATGCACCCAGTAATACAATCATATCTTAAATTCCAAAATCACACAGTGGTCAAGTAAGACAGTAATACATGCATTTAAAACCATATAATAGATAAAATAGATATTATAATGAATTTAAACTGTAAAATAAATCAAGTAGGAATCGACAGAAAATAATGTTTGGTTCGGGCTCCATTAGCAACCTTAATTAATTATGCATATTTATTTAATTTATACAAAATACAGTATTATCATTTATTCAAACTTCAATTCCATGATAGAAAATAGGGTGAGTAGTTCTTACTTGATTTGACGCCGAAAAGCTAAATGGTTACTTCACTTATGGGCAGTCCCTGGGTTCTCTGAATTTTTCTTTGGGAACTGAAACGCACCTACGGTACCTACAAATGTCCCAATAATCCAAAACCAGTCCCAGGGCCTACTCGGCCAATTTCGGAAATCCGGCACGGCGATGGTACCGCCGCCCACGGCGGCGATCCGTTTCGAGTTGGTTGTTTTCGTCTGTTTTTGGCCGAATTCAGCCAAACTTGCATCAGTTCCTGTCAGAAAACACACTTAGGGCCCTCAGTGGGCCGAAAAAACGTAGAAAATCGAAACTCATCAGCGATGGGGCTCTCTGGTGCGGCGGCTCCTCCGCCTCACGTTGCGGTTGGGTATTTTGCTCCTGTCAACCTGTAGAGGAGGAAACGGTGATCACAACGGTGAAAAAATCACATCGAACGGGAATTGGGAAGGGTCTCATTGGAGGCGAAAACCGAAACACCCCGTGGCGGCGCCGCTGAGCTTCAGCGGTGTTTTTCGGCCAATTGGTTAGTTCTTTCACTCCGATTTGGCCATGGGGTGGGTTTGAAATCAAATTCTGAGCAAATGGTAAAAGTTTTACCTCGTTTGGCGGTCGAAAATTGCTCCGGTCTGGTGGCGGGTGGCAGCGGTCGGCAACTCGGCGGTTGGGCTGTCTTCTCCGGCGAGGTGCTCTGGCGGCTAGAGTTAGGGTTTGGGTGCGGATGGGGTTATTTATACTCATCTGCTTTTGATCTTGGCCTTCTATCGCTTTTAATCTGAACCGTCCAATCGCGATTAAATAAGGAGTGAATTTGGACCATTCATTGCGATTCAATCTGAGTCGTCCGTGCGTGTTTTTTATCTGGGCCGTCCGTGCGCGCGAGAATGAATCTCAGCCGTTCGATCCCACGCACATGGATCGCCTACGTGCCTCTCCTCGCGTGGCCTCCCGCATCAGCTTCTCTGCCACCTAGCGCATCCTGGTTGGTCGGGGCTGCTGACCGGGCAGCTGATGTGGCGTAACTTTTTTAAATTGCGTTTTGACCTCCGTTTTCCGATTTTTCTTTCAAAAATACTCCAAGAACCTAAATTTTCACCATTTTTCTCCAAAATTGTTTTCAATTAAATTCTCAATTATTTTTTTTCACAATTTTTATTATTATTATTACTATTATTTTTATTAAATCAAATTAAAATAAAATAAATTAAATTCAATTCAATAATACATATTTATATTTATATAGAAATAATAAAAATAAAATAAAATAAAAATAATTGGGTATTACACTACGTACTATTTTCTGGGTTGAATAGAAGTAGAGAAACAAATGGGTTTTTGAGGGGATTGACGATATTGATGGATATGATTTACTTAAAAATAGATGGATCCAAATTCTAGGTTTCTTATTGACGGGCCATTATATTAATTCATCTATGAAATTAGGGAACCTTCTAGATAATGTAATTGATTTAGAAATAATTTTGTAAATGAGTGGCACCAAAGCACATAAGAAAAAAAAAAAAATTTTGTCTTTACAAATCTGTGTGTAAAATGCACACACTAAAAAGAAAACAGTGAACAATGGAATACTTATTTATGATGGATAGAGTGTGTTTTAACTTTAAACACCTCTTCATCAGATTTCATTTGTATGGTAATGGGTGAAGGTTAACTTGGCTAACTTGGCATCAATCTTAGCAGGGCAGCAATTTAGTTCATATTATAGTCCTTGGTTTAACATTTGAGAATTGCAAGCCTTATCATACTTTTCTTTTTCTTGAATTAAGCAATTCCTGTCATACTAGCTTTTTAATTTTAAGCAGCCTGTTTTTTTGACTCTGCAACTGTTAAGTGATCCCATATAATCGTTGCATTTAGGTGGCTTGTTTAATTTGAGTATATGGAACCAATATTGTCCTGACAGGACCAACGTTTCGTAAAACTTTTATACGCTTAGCTAATCGATGTTTTATCTGCTTTGCACCTCAGATTGTCTTTCACGATCGGATTTGTACCAAAAAACTATGTTATTTGAAATCAGTTTTTTCCCTGCAGAATATTGTTTCGGAAATGTGCTAAAATTGGTTTGGTGTCTTATAAAATCAACTTCTTTCTTTTTTCTTCTTTTATATATATAGATATTATATATATATGTCCGCATATGGAAATACATGAGCATTTGTCATCTGCTGGATGCGGGATTTGGCATTTGTCATTCTATGCTACTTTAGATGTGTAAATTTTAGTAGCATGTTGGGAAAAAATTATGTGCCAATCAATTTTGTAGATGGTGAATCGTGAACAGTGAAGACGTGCAAGACTAAAGTTTTTAGAGGGATAGAGTGCTTGTAATTTTATTGAGTATTGGTTGGTTTATTTAAAAAAGAACAGGCAGACCATATTTCCTTGCAAAATATAGATCCTTGCTTCAGTCTTTATAGATAAGTATTGCCTTCATATCCTGCTTCTGTGCCGGCCTCTTAATTGATGTAAACTTTTTTTTTTTTAAAAAAGTACTTAATATATGGAATAATTATATGATCATATTGTAAGTCATCAACATCTTTCTCAGAACTTGTTCTTTTTTAACCTTTGTTAAGAGAACATTGAACTCAGGCAATAAATTTTAAGTTGCCAAGGAGCTCTATGCTATAATTTGCACAAATCATAGTTACTTTTAATCATTGTGATTTGATCTAAACTTTCTTGCTACAAAAATTGATCATTCAGTAATATACTGGACTTCTTTTGCCTGTATGGTCAGCAGCTACGTAGAGTCTGCAGGATAGCTGGAGTAGGAGTCACTATTGACCCAATAAACACCAGAGATTCATTCTATCGCACGTCGGTTGAGTTTGTTTTAAATGTTTGCAGCAGGTGGGGCTTGTTAATTCAGACTGTTTCTTAGGTTCTGGACAGTGGTCTTTATTCGTATCTAGTTTTCTTCTTTGGTTCTAATTTGTTTAGGAACTCAGCAGGGCACCTTTCCAGTCAACCTCTGTTGAGATTGACTATGAAGATGCTCGAGAGTTTATTGCTGGGCTTGCCGAGAACATTGGGCTTGAAAAAATTCGTGCTGCAAGAATGGTATCTGCGGCTGTTGCTGCACGCACGCGTTCGTGTTTTCTGCAAGCTTGGGTAATTATTCTGCCATCCTCATGTGTGCTTGCATTTGGATCAATAACTATTCTTGTTTGCTGCTTGCTTAGGCACTTATATAAGGCTACAAGTGGTACCCCAAAACATTTTTTCTGTCATAGGACTTCTGTCAGTAATTATTTATAAAATTACATTTATGATTCTTGTCATTGACGTTGGTGGAGTAATAAGTAAATTAAAACAGCATAAATTTTAGTCAATGCTGAAACCCAGTTCCAACTGGATCTTGCGATGGTCAGTTGAATTTCATTACTTGTTTTATGCTCTAGGCTCCTAATTTTTAAGTTTCAATTTATTACTCAAAAAGGTAAAGTTAATAGAAACACTTCATTTTGTGATAGTTGGATTTTTTTTTGTTTATAGTACTTCATGAGTCAGAAAACTTTTATGATTCTGAAATGCCATTTCTAATATTGCTAGTTCTAGACAACTGTTAGAACCAAATGCATAACAGAAGAATTTGAGAATAGCGAAAAAGTGCAGGAAAGCATAAACCAAAAGAAGAAGGAAAAAAGATGAAAAGAAAATGCATTGCAGACAGGTCCAAACTAGTCCATTTTCATTTGCTATCCATGTTCAGGAATGTTATGTGTCATCGGGGTGAGAGTCTGGTTGTCCTTCCATATTTTCATCTCACAGAAAGATACAGCGTAGGGAAAATTTAACATCTAGGATTGTCTTGATAGTTTGGGATTTCGTCTGTTAAAAATATCATTGTAAAGCTTGTGTTTCATGCATTATTTCTTACTGCAGGCTTTGGAAATGCAATGTAAACATGATGAAGCAGTATTGGAGCTGTCAAAAATATGCCTTGTCCATCGCATATTTCCTCCTGATGAGTTCTCTGTGCGTTCTTTTTCTTTTTTTCTATTATTTACCAAATATTAGAGTTTTTTATAGTTGTGCTTTTGAAAATGCTAACAGAACATCTAGCCTACTCATGGTAGAGCTTAAAAAACTTTCCGATTTTCATATAAGTTTGTGTGTATATTTTATATTATGCTTATACATACCAGATATGTATGTATGTATATACATGTAAAAAATATATATATATATTAAACATGCATGTATTATAGCATGTACATGAAGGTTCCACTAAAATAACTTTTTTATCTTTTCAAAGTCAAGAAATTTTCACTTTTATTTTCTCCATATTGCGTTAATGTTCAATGGCCTTAATATTTTTGCCCCATTATTTGTTGCTAAGTGCTTATTTACTCATTGCACAAGACATGAGTTTGCCTTTTTGTTTTCAACATTCTGTTATGGGCCTTATGAACATATCAAGTTATAGGACGATTAACATAAAATTCAGTTGCTATTTACGAATATTTATGGGCTTTTCTTCCTTTACCTATTTTGATCTAGGTATAGGCTCAAAAGTTGATAAACTTTTCTTCATACAAAATTCTGTTCAAAGGACAACAATAGGGTTTTATCAAAAGGAGAAAGAGATAGTTACTCTGGAAGTTATTTAAGTTATCTAGAGTCTAGTAACTACCTTCTTGTTTTATCCTTAACTTATTCTTAACTTACTAACAACTAATACTTAATATGTAATTTGAAGAATGCCTAGTCATGTGTAATGTTCGTCGGATAATCTGATTCTAGATCTTTCTTCTTTCCCTCGTTATGATTTCTTAAACGATTTATTGTGAATTATTTCCAAACCCATCAAAGGGAGCTTGACACATTGGACCTCGTTAGAGAGAATTCCTATCTCTACATTGTAATTATAATTATACTTATCTCTTTATTAATGATAGAATTCTTTAAATAAGATTAAATGCATTACATTATAGGAAATCTTTATTATTTAGGTTTCTCATAGCAAAAATAAAGGAGATTCCTAAATTAGGAGATAAGTCTCCAAAATAAATTTTAGTTTGAAATAAAATATCCAAAATAAAAACTAATTTCCTAAATAAAAAATAAATTTTCCTAACTAAGAGATATGTTTCTAAAATAGGGTAAATCTTAACCATATAATAAAAAAATTAATTCCTAAATAAGAGATAAACTTTACTAACTAATAGATAGATTTTCAAAATATGATAAACCTAAACCATATCAGCTCCTTATTTGCCTTTTCTGCAATAAGAACGACCCACAAAGGAGTCTATAACATCATACTAAATGCACTTAAATACATAAACAAACTAGTTATTATTAGGTGCAACTCCTTTCTTTTTCTTTGGAATAAAAAAGTGTATATTAACTGATTGTTTTGACGTAATTTATGAGTAAAAAAGCAGTAGGAACAAGAGTGAAGAGTGCAGTAGCAATAAATGCAAGATTATTCACTAACACTTGGTTTCTATTTCGGTTGGAAGTATAATCAACTTTCTATTAAGGATATGACAGAAAGAAATAATAGAAAAAGAGCTCCAGTATAAATATCTTCCATATATACCACCACTGATAAATACCAGAGTAAGTGATATTCGTTGGGCCAAGAGCACCCTCTCGAATAAAAGCTTCCACAGCCGGTTGCTCGAATAGTACAATCCTTTGTCACCCCAAAATGAAAGGGATTGCAACCTGTGTATAAAAATAGTTATATGTCTAACACAATATCTATCAGGTTCCTAGATCCTTACTAAAAGTTAGCTGTTGGCTTATTAATAAAAAACCTATGAGTATGGAATCATGTATCTTTAAATCTATTAAAGGAAAACTCTATTACTTTAAAAGTCCTATTTCTCTCATTCTAAATAACCTAAAAGGTAACTGGAGGGATAAGTTTTAAAGATTACTTATCACAATGGATGTCATTCCAAGTCCAAAAATCTTCCATCACAATGTCAGCTATAACCCAATTAACAGCCCAACAAGCTATAAAACAACGTTCACAGTTGGTGAGCAAACAGATACCAAAAGAGGATGTGGTTACATGTCTCTGCTCTTTTTTTTGCATAAATAACATATGTTCACTTGGATTTTCCGCCTTAGAATTTATCCAACGTGATAGTCTACTACCGTACAGCTTCGCATGCAACCCCTTTTCTTTCTCCTTCAATTCACTTATCAAAAGATGTTATCTTCCCATTAATATGGCCCTCCACACATTCTCTCTCCCTCCCTCTCTCTCTCTGTCTTTCTCTCTCTCCCCATCTATCTCTCTGTCTGTCTCCTTCTCTCTTCCTTTGAACCTATTTGATTATAATTACTTTGGTGGTGATGTAGCTTGAAGAGCCCATGAATTAAATTCTAGCACATGGTATATATGACCATCTACCATTAAACTTAAAATATACTATCAAAGACCATAAATATTTTACCTTCCTCTTGTATGTCTTTTTCATTAAGATGTTAATCCCTTGATTATTTTCTTTTTTTTTTCTGGTTACCATATGTAGTTGCTTCTGTGCGTAGTAACTAGTATATATGTGGGTATATGAATATGCATAAAACATCTTCTTCTCCTCTGGTTTTACTTTTAGTTTCAATTTGGTATTAAAGTGTAGCCCATTATTATTATTATTTTTTAAATAAACGTAGCCCATGATTATTGCCCTCAATAATAGACTTGCTTTAACATCAGTTAATCTCAATCAGAGACAGTTGGACTCATTCAGGTTCGTTATCAGTGTGGTGATGCTTTAGGAAAAGTAAAGCAAATATTTTCTGGAAACATCAGTCATTTTTCTCGTATAAGAGTTTAGAGTTCAAAATATTGATCGTGGCTAGCGTCTTTGAAATGGAGTCATGTACAAAAAATGATCAATGCCAACCCTCCTCTTCCATGTATTGTGTGTTAGCCCTGTCTATGGAACCAAGTTGCATTCCAAAAAAGATGGACTTAAGCTTCTCACGTATAATGCCGCATAAGTCTTGTTTGTGGATAGAAAAGGTTGACTATGGGTCTCATTTGTGTATAGAGAGACTTGATTCTATGAACAGAAAAAGAGAAAAAGGTAATTGGTCATACATCATAATTTTTTTTTTATAGAGAGAAACAGAACACAAATATGGTCAGAGTTTGGTGCTAGTAAGATTTAGGTGTTGGAAGAAAATTTGGCATTATAAATCGGTCTGATAAAGCTGGATGGAACCAATACCTTGCACGGAGGAAGAAGAAACTTGATCGCACGGCTCTGTGTGCGGCTGGGTTCGCCTTTCTCCTTTGTTGACTCGCGGCTCTGACTCGCAAAATCTCTTGGATCTGCAATTCGCGCAGCTCTGACTCGCAGTAACCAGAGGCTTCCCAAATTTGGCTCTCTCCCTTCTGATTTGGCTTTCTTTCTACTCCGCTTATTTTTGTTGTTTTAGGGTTTGAAAGAAACCCTAAAAGTAAAACTCCAAAATACTCTTATTTTGCTTTAATACCATGTAGATTTTGAAGAAAAAATATAATATTTATTTCTCACCCTTTAGGGTCTTACATTTAGTGTAGTTATAAAACTCTTAAACTATTAATAAAGAAATTACCTATTTTGATAGAATTCGTATTACATAAAATTTTTATTATAGTAAAGTTTTTATTTTAGTAAATAATAATAAAGTATCTTATTCAACAGTTGTATAAGTGCCATGATCCATCTTACTAGTATAAACAAGGCATGATTAGTTGCTGGCATCACCTATGAACAACCAAAGACCAGTAACCAAGGACAAAGATCAGTTACTTGTGATTACTTGGGAGACTGTGACATACCAGAGAGACGTGTTGGAAGCATAATGGCATGCTAAATTGAGGGCATGGAGGTAAGTGAAATAATTTCACATGTTAGTAAAACCAACTTATCTAAGACGATTGAAACGTCAATATCAAGAGAAGTTTCTGATACTGGGAGCTAGTCCAATTAAAAGATACAATTTTTGAAATGACTTTTTTTCATAACTCGAATCCCAGTCATCTGCAATAACTTGCTCTAACTTTGCCAAGTCAGGTATGTTGTTTCTTGCCAATTTGAAAAAATGTGAAACGTGGGTTATAGATTTAGGAGATTCTGACCATATGATACGCTTTTTAGGTAATCTTGAAAACTATACACCATGTATAAATGATGATAAAGTTCATACTATAGACAAGTCTTTAGCATCTATTATTCATAAAGGTTCTATCGCCTGTACAGTTTCCATTGTATTATCTAATTTCCTGCATGTTCTTCCTAATAACTTATTGTCTTTAAGTGCCCTGAAAAAATTACTCTTAACTGTAAAATCGAATTCTATCCTACTTATGTGTTTGTCATGAACTGAAAAATAAGGATATGATTAGTTATGGTAACTTTGGGTTAGTGGCAGTTGACAATTTTTTTATCTCTCCAAGTATCAGAACTATGGTTGAGGAATCAACATCTAACAATCAACAAGTTGTCTAATTGCATAGGACATTAGGCCACCCATTATTTGCAATTTTAAAAATCATTTATCTTAGTATATCCAAACAATTGCAATTCAAAATTGTTAGTCATTGATCCATATCAGTTTGCAAAACATACAAGAACCTCTTATCTTATTTTCAATAATAAAAGTTCTATTCTTTTTTATGATCATTCACTAGATGTGTGGGTCTCGCTAAAACTTTGTCATGACCTTGTTATAGGTGGTTTTTCACTTCATTGACTGTTGCTAGAGAATGACCTGGGTCATCTGCTGTGCACAAAAAGCAGTCTCTTCCTATTTTAAGTCATTCCACAAAATGATTTCTACATAATTTGATGTAAAAGTCAAAGTCGTTCTTTGACTTTGGCACTAACACATACAGGCGGGCGGAGTAGGAATTCGATCACTGGCTGATTTCAATAAAGTGCTGCAAGGAAAATGGCTGTGGAGATTCTTGAGAGAAGATGGTAGAATGTGGAGGAGGGTGATAGTGGCTAGATGGCAGAATTGTGCTCTCACGGGTGAGGGCAGGGTGGACAGGAGAGGACATGGACTGGGTCTATGGAAGAAAATCAAGATAGGTTGGCCTGGTTTTGAAAAGAATCTGTTTTGGAAAGTGGGAAGAGGGAATGACACTAGATTTTGGTACGACTCTTGGTTAGATGGTGGCTGTTTAAAGCAGAGTTACCCTAGAATTTATGCGATTGCACAAGACAAAGAAATGATGGTGGAAGAGGCTTATTCGTGAGAGTGTAATAGATGTGTTTGGACTATTAATGTGAACAGAAATTTGAATGATTGGGAAGTGGAGGAGTATGACAATTTATTGAAGAAAATTTCTGAAGCTAAAATGGGTAATGACCCAGATCAGGGGCAGTGGAGGGTGAGTAAAAATGGCGAGTTCTTTGTTGGCTTTTACTACCACATGTTAATGGGTATAAGCAGAATAGCTCTTCATGTTTTCCGAGTAAAGCAATTTGGAAAAATTCTGCACCTAGAATGGTATTCTTTGCTTGGGAGGCTTGCAGGGAAAACATATTAACCTTGGATAAACTGAAGTCGAGAGGTATTACTCTTGCAAATGGATGTTTCATGTGCCTTAGGGATGAGGAAAACTAGCACCACCTTTTGCTTAGGTGTCATTTTGCTTCTGAATTATGGAGTTTGGTTTATGGTCTGCTTCACATTTGTTGGGTCCCTGCTGGGTCGATTGGGGATGAAATTCAGGTTTAGGAGGGTGTTGGATTAAAAACAGAAATTGCAAAACTTATATCTTCATCCATTTTTTGGGTTTTATGGAAATAGAGGAACTTGAGAGCCTCTGAGGAAGTTGTGAATAATGTAAGCAAGTGAAGAGAGAGATGCTTCAATTATTTTGGCTTTCTTGTACTTGGTCATGACATCATCAGGGATGAGAATTTTGGGGATATCCGTGATACACTAACCAATTTGTAAATTTTTTGTATATGAGTGGTACCCCCTCTTGTTTTGTACCATATTAATATAATTTTTATGCTTTTTCTTTCAAAAAAAAAAAGTGAGTATCTTGATCTCTACTAAATAGTGCACTGGACCAGTTGTAGTGATACTAGTGCTTAAAATGGGGTTGTTAAGAGAAACAATAGGCACTTATAAGAAGTTTTCGAAGCTCTCATGTGGTTTGTGAACGTTCTAAAACCTTATTGGGGGATACAATCTTAACAACAACCTATTGTATCAATCAAATGGAAATGCAAATATTGGGTTTTAAAAGTACCTTAGAAGTTTTTTTAAGGGACCAGCTCCTATACCGTCTCTCCTAAGGTCTTTGGGTGTGTCTTTTTATCTATAAGGGACTTGTGAGAAAATTAGATCCTGGGACTCTCAAATGTTTATTGGGTCTACTTAAAAGGGTTATACCTATTATCTTCCAACTAAGAAAATGTTGTTTTTTTAGTACGGATGTCATCCTTTAGGAATTTGAATCATACTTCTCTTTACTCTAGTTACCTCTTCAGTAGGAGACAAGAGAAGACAATGAGGTAATATTCCTCAGTGGATTCATTTCTGCCATCCTTCGTCCCTAATGATGGGGATGACAACCTGCACAATCTAGATCCTAGTAGACTAAATAGGAAAATCTGATACTGCTGTAGACTAGGCCGTTGAGCAAAGTCTACCTAGCTAATCACATGCACCAAATTCATTTCCTAAAGAAAAACCTGGTGAGTTCAATACTATTCTTGGTTCTCTCTCTATTATTAATGATCTTAATGCTCCCAACTGTTAGAAAATAGTTAACGCTCTTTATCTAACCACATCTTGTACAATTCATTGTTACCTTCCTATAAGACCTTTATATTGTTGTTATCTTCTGTTTCTAGCCTGTAGGATTGACAAGAAGCTTTGAGAAATCGAAAGTGGAAGGAAGATGTGGATCATGTGAGATGAGAGCCTTGATAAAGAATAAAGACATGAGAACTTGTCAATCTTCCATTGCAAAAAAAAACTAATAGGCTATAGGTGCGTGTTCATTCTGAAACAAAAATCTGATGAGACTATTTGGATTATTTAAAATCTTGGTGGGTGGCAAAAGGTTTCACCCAAACCTACTTTATCAACTATCAACATATGTTTGTCCCAGTTGCAAAAATAAATTCTATAACAATCCTCTTAACATGTGAAGCTAATCGCGATTGGGACTTGCAATAGTTTGATGTTGGAAATGCATTTTTAAATGGGAATCTAGAGGAAGAAGTCTATGTGGAGATTCATTTATGATTCAATGTTGAAGAGAGTAAGGGAAAGTGGAGATGATTATAAGAGATACTTTGTAGATATCATTGAGAGTATGGTTTAACAGGTTTAGTAATACTACAATATCCTTTGTGTATCACCAGATTTATATTGTTCAGATCCTACTTTTTAAAAAAAAAAAGTAAAATGTAAGGTATATATTAATAAGGTATCAAAAAGGGGGTACCACCCATGTACAAAATTTACAATGTGGTTAGAGTTTTAATGACCTTCCCAAAATTCTCATAACAAATAATGTCATGATCTAACACATTAGTTCTAAAATAGTGTATCTATCTATCTCTGAATTTATACAAGTCTAGAGTTTTTCCCTCAAAGGCTATAGCATTGCTCTCTTTTCAAATAACCCAAAAAATGGTCAAAAGAATTAAATTAGCTACTTTCTTTTTAACAGCTAACCCTTCCCAAGCCCATAACTCCCCACAAAAGTCCCCGAGATCACCAAATAATGCCCAATAGTCCATAGATCATGTTCCAAAGTCCATGTGCCATAGGACACCAAAGAAATAAATGGTTGCAAGACTCTTCCGCACTCAAACAGAGAATAACAGCAGTTTACAATGATCTGACCCTTTTTCTAAGCTTATCAATAGTGAGAATACTTTCTCTGCATGCTTCCAAGCGAAACAATTCTCATAATCATCTTTACTTTTGAAATCTGTTTAGCCGGGAATTTGTGTAAAACCCTCTCTGGTTCATCAACCAACTGCCTGTAATATGACCCAACAGAAAAATTACCACTCTTCTCCAGCTTCCACACCACCTTGTCCTCACAAGATTTTATTTCTTAAGCCTCCAACAGTGTTAGTAAATCAGTGTACTCGTTGATTTCCCAATCGTTAGGGTTTCTTGAAACAGTTACCGACCATTCTATACTATCATTACATCTTCAATGGGCTTCTTTAACTAACATCTGTTTTGATTGAGCAATTTCATATATCCTTGGGAATCTTCTCATAAGAGGACCTGTTCCAATCCAATCATCAAAGCCAAAATCTGATCTTACAACCATTACCATGACGCCATTTAATGAATTGTTTGAATCTAGGCTACTTCAGCATGATTTTCTTCCAAAGACCTCTACCATGTGGTATACTGAGTTGGTTTCTGCCTCTCCCAGAAGACAAATCAGCAGTTGACAGATCTCCTCGTCTTGCAGCTACAATACTCCTCCACATTCTGTTACCACCATAATCATTTTCCTTGTAGAGCAATATTCATGCTGGCTATAGACCTTAATCCCAACCCACCTCTATCCATAGGTTTCTTAATTTCCTCCAATTTCACCAAATGATATTTCTGATTATCAATCTCATCACCCCAAAAGAACCTACATTGAATTGCTTTCAGGTTCTTTGCAATGTTAATTGGAATTGTGAGAGTGGAGAGGTAATAGATGGGAAGATTGGCTAATGTGCTTTTGATTAGAGTAAGTCTGCTACCTTTTGACAAGAAATTACGTTTCCATCCCGCAAGCTCATTCTCAAATAGCTCAATAACCGGATCTCAAGTGATTTTTTCTTTCAATTTGACACCCAAAGGGACCCCAAGTTATTTCAAAGGGAGATTAACAGCTTTACATCCCAAAACCTCAGCAAACATGCTACTGTCCCCATCATTACCAATTTATCCCAGATCAAGAATCTTCTTTAGTTCCCGAAGATACAGATGAGTCATCTTTACCTTGTGAATTATCTGATAAACTTATTACTTTTAGAAAAATAATCAGAACTTGCATTAAATATTATATATTTAACTTTGTTTCAAACGATTCTATATCTCCCGGCTATAGAACTTTTGTCTTGTCTGTTTCCTCTGTGTTTATTTCACAGGATTGGAGAGAAGTTTTAGGAGATCCCAAATGAAAGGAAGCGATGATTGAAGAATAAGAGCATTGACAAAAAATGAAACATGGGAACTTGTTTCAATTCCACAAGGAAAGAAGATGGTTGGTTGCAAGTGGATGTTCACTGTAAAACACAAAACAGATGGGTCGATTGAAAGATTCAAAACTAAACTAATGACTAAAGGGTTTAGTCAAACATATGGAGTTGATTACTAGAAAACCTTCGCACCTATCACAAAAATGAACACAATCAGAATATTATTATCCTGCGCTGCTAATCTTGATTAGGACTTATACCAGTTTAATAATGCCTTCCTCCAAGAGTTTTAGAGGAGGAGGTATACATGAAAATTTCACATCAATTTGAAGATAAAAGAACACAAGGGAAGATTTGCAAATTAAAAAATGCCTTGTATGGATTAAAGCAGTCTCCAAGAACATGGTTCAAAAGGTGCAGAAGAGCTATGATTTCCTTTGGATATCAGTAAAATAATGCTGATCATACTCTATTTATCAAACATTGTGAGAGTATGATCACTCTTCTTATTATTTATGTAGATGATATTGTAATAATTGGAGATAATACAAAGGAGATGACTCGATTAAAGGGACTTTTTGCTCGAGAATTTGAAATTAAAGATCTTGAAAAATTACAATACTTCCTAAGAATTGAGGTTATCAGATCTACTAAAGGAATTTTATCTTTCAAAGAAAGTATATTCTAAACTTACTAGAAGAGACTGGTATGATGGGTTACAAGCTAGCAGAATCCCCTATTGAAAGAAATCACAAATTACAAACAGGTAGTGGTACATCAGTTGATATTGGAAGATATTAGATATTAGTTGGAAGAATCGTTTATCTCTCACATATCATACCAAATATAGCATATGCAGTTAATATATTCAAGACATGCATGATCCTCGTGAGATTCATTTACATGCCATCTTTCGAATACTACGATATCTAAAATCTGCACCAGGAAAATGTTTACTCTTCTCTAGAAATAACCATTTTAAGATAGAAGTATTTACAGATGCTGATTTGGTTGGATATCTAGATGATAAAAAGTCAACTACTGCTTACTGCACACTCGTTGGAGGCAACTTGGTTACATGGAAAAATAAAAAGCAGAGTGTAGTTGCCCATTCTAGTGCTGAAGCAGAATATACAGCAATGACCCAAGGGGTATGTGAATTATTATGGGTGAAAAAATTAATGAAGGAATTAAAATTGTTTAAAGAAGAAAGTCTATTATTGTTTTGTGATAATAAAACAGCTATTAGTATTATTCAAAATCCAGTCCAACATGATTGAACAAAACACATTGAAATTGACCGTCACTTCATAAGAGAAAAAGTGATTGATGGCTCCTTATGCTTACATCATGTGCCTTCTAGCAATCAGGTGACAAATATTTTCACCAAAAGACTCTGCAACGAAACTCTTTAGAATTTAATATGTAAGTTGGACATGTATGATATATTTGTACCAACTTGAGGGGAAGTGTTGACACGAATATTTTGTTGCCTAAATGATCGTGATATTTTTTCCTATATAGTCCTATAATTTATTTCCTCCGTAATAATGTAATTATTTAGAATCTTTATTATAAGAAAAATTTTCATATTTGTAATTAAGAAGTCTTGTATATATACGAGTCAATTGTAATACCTAAAGTAGAGAAAAATAAAGTGCAAATATTTTTCCCAAATTTCTACAGTAACTTGTATATATATGGTCTTAAAGAACCATATGGATATATGACTATACAGAAAACATCTTCATCTTCTGTGGTTTCACTATTAGTTTCAACGATATATAATTAACTTAAAAGGAGCTTTTTGTATATTGATAATTAAAGAATGTTTGGGATTGCTTAAAGAAATTTTCCCAAAGTAATGAAATTGTTATGTAAGAAAATAAGTAGTTTGCTTTTAGGTAAAATGTTAATTACAAAATATAAGTAGTTATTCTTTTATTAATAAAAAAATATAAATTTATTACAAAGATTTCATAACTTATATAGTTAAGTTGTTAAAAATAGTTGAATATCATAGCATTATATATACAAGTTTTCTTAACTTAAAAAGGAAGTAAACCATTAGTTATATTAATTACATGTGATGTATTTTACCTAATACCTTTTAACCTAACTAAATACTCTGATCAATATTTTCTCTTAAGTTAGGGAAATAGATATTGTCAATCCCTAGCATGCCAATAATAGTCTTCACTGTTGGATTACTTAGGTTTTGAGTTAGCACATCTGCAAGCTGTGAACTGGTCAGCATGTATGGGGTATATATTAAATCATTGTATTTAGCTTTTCTTTGATGAAATGTCTATCAACTTCAATATATTTTGTTTTTTCATGTTGCACAGGGTTATGAGTAATACTTATGGTCGATTTATTGTTATAGTATGGGCGCATGGAGTTAACCTATTTAATTTTCAGATATTCTAAAATTTTATTTAACTATAGTAATCCAAGTATCCTTTGAGCCATCACTTGGGATTCTGATTATGCACTTGACCTTGTAACTATATTCTGTTTTTTCCTCATCCAAATAACTAGGTTATCGCTAAGGAAGTTGCAATAACCTGTGATAGGTCTTTCATTCACCACTGAGCTGACATAATCTACATCTGCATAGGCGTTTAGGAGCAACTTGTCATTTTCTTGAACACGATCTCTTTCCATGGTGATCTTTTCGGATAATCAACATTCTCTAGGTTGCCTTTAAGTGTACTTCCTTATATGCATGAATTAACTTATATCAGTTACTGCATAAATGATGTTTGGTCTTGCATATGAAAATTATGTCAATCTCCTTACCAATCCTTGATACATCTTCTTATTTATAATCTTTTTTGTCTGTCCTAGTTTATGATTGGAGTCGATATAAGTACCTTACATGTTAGTTTGCCCATATCTTTTAGTAGGTCATGAATGTATTTTTACTAGGAAGTGAAGATCTTTGATTTTGACAGATGACTTCAATTTCTGGAAAATACTTCAACTTTTCTAACTCATTAATTTCAAATTCTCTAGTAAGGTATTACTTGAGCATCAATTTTTCTTTTTGATTATCTCTTGTTACAATAATGTCATTGAAATATACTAGTAGAGCTGTAATTCTATTTTTCTTCGAATGCTTGATAAGTTGAGTGTGTTCTCCTTGAGTCTTTTAGCAAATTTACTAAACCATGCTCTGAGTGATTGCTTGAGTTCATAGAGTGTTTTCTTCAATTCACAAACTTTTTATGGTCCTGTTTCTCTTTCAAAACTTGGGAGAGTCTCCATATAGCTTTCTTCTTATAGATCTTCATGTAGAAATATATTCTTCACATCGAATTCCGTAGTTGTCAATCAAATTGAGAAGTTAAGGATAGCAAGATATGCATCATGTTTATTTATCTACTAGTACGAATATCTATCATCTATCGGATAGGTATGGGTATAACATGTTTCAGGGGTTTCTTCCCTTTGAGTAAGTCCACCACTTTCTAGGTCTTGTTTTTCTCTACGGTATGCATTTCAACATTCATAATATTTTTCTATTTCTCACATAATAATGTCTCATATATAATGTTAGGGATAAATTCGAAATTCAAACTTATAAGAAAATTTTATGAGACTGTGAATATTTATCGAATAATATAAACTGTGATATGGAATAAAGATGATGTTTAGTGCATTCTCTAGTTCATTTACAAATTGTACTAGGTATGTTATTATCAAACCGTGTAGCATTTTTAGGGCTTACTTTAGTCTCAAAATTCATGTCAGATTCTTGAGCAAGAGTGAACATTGGATCAGATGTAGTTTCTTGAGTGGATGAGTTATTTGGTAGTTTCTATGGGTTTTCTTGTGGTCATGGTTGAGTATGCGGCAAATGTGGTAGGGTAAAGAACTCAATATCCTTATTTTCTAATGCAGAGTTTTCCTAAATATAAGGTTGAGAAAAATATGAGTCTTATTCAACAAAAGTGACATCTTCAGACTCATAAAGTTTTTGTATATGTGGATGGTAATACTTCTCTTTTGATAAGAGGATTATTTTACGACTACACATCTCAAGACTTTGAGATTAGGTTTCCCGTATTGATGTAGATGAATATGAACATAGACGATAAATCCAAATATTGATTGGAGTTGATGGTTTGTGACATGGGTAGAATTTGGAAAGAGTGTCTATAGAACTTTTGAACTCCATGGCACTAATAATATATGTGGCGGTAAGGACACCTTCACCTAATATTGTCTTGGGACATGATTCTGAAATAGAAAAGCTCTAGTGGTCACAAAAAGGTGAATTCTTATGTTATATCATTTAGTTCTCTTGTGGAGTGTTGACGCATGACGATTCATAAAAAATCTCTTCATAGTGTAAAAAGGAAGAGATTTTCTGATTAAAAAAGTCTTTTGCATTGCTAGTGTGAAATCATTCTATATGGGTTTTAAATTGGGTTTTTATTATTTTGCAAAACTGAGAGTAGTATGTGATTAACTTCTTATTTGAATTTGAATGACAAAGCTATGTAATTCTAGTGCAAAACATTAATAAATGATACAGACCATCGAGTCCCAAAAATATTGTGAATTATGGGATGACCTCCAAACAACATGATGAATTAAAACAAAATAAGGAAGAATACTTCTTTTATTATTAATAGGAAATTGTACTCTGATGTGGAATGTGTTATAGCTGAATAAATTAGAAATAATAATTCTTTTAAATACAAAATTATTATATTGTTTAGAAATATAATATTATAATTTTAGTAACTTACGATTTTTATATTTGTTACTATTTTCTTATTTATATTAGAATTAATGTTCCTAATATTAACAGTATTAGTTTCTTATTCTTATTAGGATTAGTATTACTAATTCTATTAGTTTGTTATTTTTTATTTTAATTTTAGTTAGGAAAAGTTACTTAAAAATTATTATAAATGATTTTATAATTTCATTTATTGATCATTCAAGTATTCAATAATAACTTTTTTTTGAAGATTTCTCTTTATTGATTGTGTGTGACTCAATCAACCCTTACATGTGATGCCTAACAACTTTAGGTGCGATATTTAAGTTTTTTTCCCATTTTTTAAGTTGGCAAATTAACCCTAATTTGTGCTGCATCAATTTGATATCAAAGTTAAAAGAGTCCTACACCTAAATTTTCCAAACCCTACATCGCAAACCCATCTGAAAAAAATTGCCAAAAGATAATTTCAAAAACCCTAAAACAGACACGACCACCCTTCACTAGCCACCTGCCGGAGGTGATTGACACTGTCACCACCACCAACTGCAGGAGGTTGCAGTCGGCCAACCCTTGAAACTCTGCTGCAAACTCCATTGGAAGCTGCCATTCTAGCCAATGCAGGTTCCTCAGCCGCTACCTCTCTCAATCCTGTACTTCTACTCTGCCATGTCTTACACCACCCTCCAGTCTGCAACTGCCATCTTTATTCAAGGTTGACTGACTGAAGATCGGTGACCGTAAGCCCGTGCATGAACCCCACGCATGCTCACCCACAAGTAAGCAATGCGAAAGTGTCTTCTGTTTGACTTTTTTGAATAAAGATTGGCGAAACCGGTTTGGCCACCCACTTTATCATCTCTCAGACCGGTTCTCAGTAGGAACCCAGGTATTTTTTTCTCTCATTTACGAAAGTTAGTGCAATAAAAAAAGTTTAAATATGTGGAACTATAAGGGGGGGAGAATGAGTCATCTTTGAGGATGATAGAATTGACAAGTCTTTCTTAATAGTAGCTAAGCACAACTATGCAGTTCAAGTGAAAAGGGATAAAAAATATTCTTTAATTTGGGAAACTGATGCATGCTGTGAAAATAAATGTAAGAAAGTTTTTCATTCATGAAGAATGTGCATAAATATTGTTTCAATATCTATAGTTGAACCACTCAATCGTTGGACCCAACCACATCCCCAACTATACAGACTAGTATGGACGGATAATAGAGCATTTTGTTAACTCAACAAAGTCTTGTTTCTATTCATCATGGTACCTGTGGTAGTCCAATATTATGTGATATAGTTCAAATGATGTTCACACATATTCTTCTTGATCTTAACTTTTTGATCGAAAAGCTCAATATGATAAGATTACTAACACTTATCATTTTGTGTATGGTATAAAAAATATAATTTTAGAGTTTCTGACTACAAAAGGGATGAATAAATATATCCTCCAAAGGCACCTCCAGTCAGTGAAAAACATAAAGAGGACTATCGAAGTTGAGAAATAAGAAGAACTGTCATGTCTTCCTAAAAGGAAAGATTTTGATGTTATTCAAGATGTTTCACTATCTATTGAGAGTTTTGTTGAAGTTAATGTAAGGAGGATCCTAAGCCAATAATCATGACTAATGATGTTCAACTCAAGGATGAAGTTGAAGGGCAAATTGATCAATATGTTGATTTCATCCTACCATCAAGATTCCAGCCCTTGTAAATGGTTACGGGTTTCCACATTGTTTGTTGCTAAAGAGAATGGCCAAGCAAACATGTTGCTATATTTTTACGGGAAAGCTTAAGTATCAATATTTTATATTATTCATCACTTAAAAACTCGTGAACGAATTTACTCCAATGAGGAAAGAATGGTTTAGAATGGTTTGTGCCTAAATAGATTACAAATAATAAATTTTAAATGTAAAAATACTGTACTATTTAGAAATGTAATATTATAGTTTTAGTAATTTAGGATTTTTATTTTTATTAATATTTTCCTATTTGTATTAAGATTAGTATTCATAGTATTGTTAATATTAGTTTCTTATTCTTATTAGAATCAGTATTTTTAATTCTATTAGTTTACTATTTTTTATTCTAATTCTAGTTAAAGAAAGTTACTTAGAAATTATTATAAATAGTTTTGTATTTCACTCACTAATCATTCAAGTATTTGGTAATATTTTTTTGATAATTTTTTGTAAGTGATTGTGTGACTCAATCAATCATAAGTGTGATGCTTAAGAACCCTACGTGTGATACCTAGATTTTTCTTATTTAATAGGCAAATCAATCCTAATTTTTCCTATATCATACATGCTTATATTTGGCTAACTTGCGTATATCGCAATGTAGATTCCCATAATCAAAATTTTTAAATAATAAAGGAAACATAACCTTTAAAATGAAAAAGAATGTATGATCAAGTCTTTTGTGGTAGAGCCAAAACTTGTGGTTAGGATGAGTAGAAACAACGTGGAAAGATCCACTAGGTGCATTCTAGTAGTACAATCTATTTATGGCCTTAGTATGTCCAATCATCTTTCTCGAGTTCTAATCTTGAAAGTCATAGTGAGAAGAAAAATGGATATTTTATAGTTCAAATCTTGTGATAATTTAGTACTGGCGGAAGGTTTGTATATAATGTAGAAACATGTAACACATTTTTGTAGAACCAAGGTATGACTCAACTTAATGTTGGCTTTCCCAGCAATGATGCTTGGGAAACTGTGACAATTTTTTTTTTTACTATTAGGGCATGGAACATAAATGCAAAACAATTTGGAAGTATTGGTCATATGATCGATTGACCTGTAAGTCCACCATCCATGAGTTTTCAAATGGTTTATTGGAGGCACTAAAACCATGTGAGAAAGAAAACACATATGAGTGCTTCATCAAATCTTTATCTTTGGGTTTCTTAAGATCTTCTAATATATTTCGTATTCATTCTATTTCAATCTTGAATTCATTGAAATTAGGAGTTTTGTCTTCATCAAATCTGTACCTTTGGGTTTCTTAAGATCTTCTAATATGTTTCGGAGTCATTCTATTTCAATCTTGAATTCATTGAGATTTGGAGTTTTGTCTTCCTTTTTCTGGTCGGCTACAAAGGCCTGTCTGTGGGATTTCTGTAGAGTATTCTTTAATTCCGCTCCTTGCTTGAGGTATTGAGCTTGTCATGAAGTTTTCAACATTTATCTTTTGCATCTGTAGACTTCTTGCAAAAAATACACTGAAGTCCTTGTTGTCGGTGCTAGGCGCTGAATTTTCAGCTTGACTTAATTTCTTTGTCTGTTTGTGTGGCTTGGGAGTCTTTGGAGATTAGTTGCTAAGCTATCAGTGGGTCAGTATTCTAATATGGTCTATCTTCTGCTCTCTTTTTGCTGATACAATAACAATTACGTTGTTTAGTAATGACGTTTCGTCTTTGCATAAGATTTGGCTTCTTGATCAAACTCTTGCTTGAGTCCTGCCAAAAATTGAAAAGTCCAATATTTATCCACAAACTGTTTGAGGTCAGCTATATCATTGTCACAGTCCATAGTAAGGGTCTGGTACTGTTCCAATTCCTATCACCAAACATTTAATATATTAGAATATTTAGTGATTGACCTGCTTTTTTGCTTGGTAAACCATGTCTTGAAGTTCAAGTAATTTGAGCAGCATCTTTGACTTTAGAATAGGTTTCCCTAATTGCATCTTACACTTCTTTGGCTGTACACAAGAATATAATTATTTTACTTATCTCTGACAACATGGAGTTCCAGAGCAACGCCATGGTCATTGAACCTTCCTTATCTCACACGTTAGTGGTTGGGTCTCCTGGTTTTAGTTTAATTCTTAAGAGGTGCCTGCACTTTCATTTCCCTTTGAGAGTGATCCCAATTAATTGCAACCAACTCAAGTAATTATTCCAGTGAAGCAATAAACAGTCTGGATTGGCTAAAATTCACTATTGTTTTAGGTAGAATTTTTTATGTGGAATTTGTTTCTGTACTTTAAGATGTAATCTCCGATATATTTTAAGAATTGTAGAGCAATTAAGAAAATAAAAGGTCATGGGAAGGATGTCAGTAGTGGATATTGCGGCTGTCCCTTGAACAGATCGCCACCTGGAGCGGCTGAGCAAGAAGATGGCAGCATGGGTCTTGACAACCTGGACAAAGACGTGCATGGTAGAAGGGGCTTGTGGCTAGTTGACACGTGGCTAGCAGTGGATATTGCGGCTGTCCCTTGAACAGATCGCCACCTGGAGCGGCTGAGCAAGAAGATG
This sequence comes from Carica papaya, assembly GCF_054855325.1. Taxonomy (NCBI): domain Eukaryota; kingdom Viridiplantae; phylum Streptophyta; class Magnoliopsida; order Brassicales; family Caricaceae; genus Carica; species Carica papaya. Next base: position 19,918,539 of record NC_142311.1, on the reverse strand, counting down.
GCAGCATGGGTCTTGACAACCTGGACAAAGACGTGCATGGTAGAAGGGGCTTGTGGCTAGTTGACACGTGGCTAGCTGTGCGTGGTCGAGGTGACTGGGTGTGCGACAGAGGAAGTTGGGTGTGTAGTTGTGACGAGGCTGGCTAGACAAGAGCTACGCAGTGCAGGCTTGCGGTTTTGGCAGCTAGTGGCTGAGCAGTTCCTTTGGCTGCTTCTGGCCGTGACGTTCTAGTATCTATGGCTGGCTTGTGGTGGAGATGGCCTCCATGTGGTGATTGACAACTAGGGTTTTGGTGGCCAGCGATGGAAGTTGACCTCCTTTAAGGTTTTCTTATTTCGCAATGAAGGACGAATATGATTTATAAAAGAGTTTAAGGTTTCTAAACTTGGAGTTATGATACCATTGTTAAAAATAGTTGAATATGTATTTTATTAAATGTTACAATTTTATATATACAAATTTTCTTAAATAGAAAAGAAAATAAACTATTAATTACATATAGTGTGTTTTACACTAATGTACTTTAACCTAATTATTTATATTTTTCAACATAAGTAAATTGGTTAATAGATGATTTTTAAGAACTTAATAAGTACTCTTCTTTTCATATTACTGAGTACGAAGATTAAGGAATGCTGCCTAAAGCTATTTATAAGCAGCAAATAAGCAAATCCAAACACTATAATACGCAAATAAGCAAATTCGAACACCATAACACCCTCTCAAATAGTGTCAACTTAGAATATAATAGCATACTTGTAATAAGCTAGAGAGCCTATAACATTTACGATAACGTATTTGTTATATAATTTTTTCTGGAAATAAAGAGCTGCTACACTTTCAATATGGGGAATATTAGCTGAAGCTATTTTTTATATATTTATTTAGTCAATATTAAATTAGTTCCTAGAGTTTATGCGTTCTCTAAAATGAATGCTGTTGCCTATCATCTTTCCAAAAGTGCTATTGTTAAAGCTTATAAACTATCTAGCTTATAAAATTATTATTGATGACCAAGCATATCATCGAAAATTTTCAAACTCTTAGTGAGCTATAAGTCTTTTTTAATCAAAATTTAATCTAAGCCAAAAAATCCTCTAATATTCTCTGGGATATTGGAAACTTGGAAGATAATGGACATGTTGACTATCAGTTTTAATCTGTACTTTTGACTAAATTGATATGGGACTTGCGTCCTTGAAAAATGGATATTGTGGTTCTCTCTCTTGGCTATTGTCTCCAAATCCTAGAAAGTAGATAACCTATACAATTATTTACTGTTTCCATAACTCCTAAATCTGATTCAGTGACCAAAGAATCTAACTCGATTTTATACTTATTTGTATTCTCCTGGTGGTTTGGTATAGGCTCATTATTTGTCATTACCATTGGTGAAGTGAAGGCTCCTGGATCTCTGCTATGATCTTCATTAGTTTGTATATTTGCTACTTTTTGATAGATTGTTTCTAGTTAATTTTATTCTTGATGGGTGTGTTTCAACAGCCGGAGATGGAGATGGTAGCACGAGGTTTAGAGAAACTCATGAAAGCAGAAGAGAGGAAGTTTCTAATGGACCTATTTGTAAGGGTTTGTGGTGAAGAGGCTCGTAGAAGTGCGGCAGAAGCTTTAGGTTTGGTATGTTCATACTTCTTCTCTGCCTCAAGATTTGGCATTCCTGCAGTTGTCTTTCATGAATGTGCTCCTGCGATTAGCTTATTCCTGATTGCTATATTACTAAATAAATTCTGAGGAACCTTTGATCATCACATGCATATGCTACTTTACTCAACAAACTATTTCGAGAATGCGTCATTCCTTATATATGTAACAAAATTTTCAAACATGCAGGTGGAAATAGAGGGACGAAAACTAGATTCGAACTAATCTATATTTTTCCATGGACCATTTTTATGATGAGTTCATCGAATTTAGGAGGGAAATTTGTGGCTGAAATGAAAAAGTAAGTAATAAAACTCTAACTGCATGTTTGATTCAATTTCTGTTTAATTCTTATCTGATTCTTTTATTTTACTACTGAAATATTATTTGTATGCGGATTGTGTTTTAATTTTTTTGTTTGAGTTATTTTGGTCTTCCCTTAAATTCTTTGGAGATAAATTCACTTAGCTGAATTGCCAAGTCCTACTTAATTGAGTATAATTGGAATAGAAAGAGTAAGTTAGAAAAATAATTAACTTAAATATGAAATGTATGATGTGATTCTTATAAATGAACTCTACAGGAGTTCTTTTTATGGATGTGATGAAAATATCGGTTAGTTCGTTTGTGAGATTGGCTTGCTATTATTTCGTCAGAGCAGCTAGTTGTTCTTTTCTCTTTTTTATCATCTTCTCTATGGATGCCTATTCATCTATCCCAGTAATTTATTTCTTACTAATAATCCCTCTGATGTTTCAAAGTAAAAAAGAAATCATTGTATCCTGTTTGGCAAAGACTTGATTTTGAATTTTGAAATGCAGAAGCAGCGAGAATACGAAAACTGGGATTCAGTTTTCCAAACAATTGAAACCCAAGAAGCTTGAGATCTGGGAGAAAACAAGGATACTTCCAAAATTCTGATTTCCAGAGGAGCAACGAATCAATTATGCAAAAAACAAAATCAACAAGTGGAAGAACGACCAAATTATGGTTATCGATATTGGTTCCTAAATTTTTTTTTTTTTTTTTTTTTTTGTAAGCTATATATTTAGAATAAATTTAAAATTTATGTGAAATTTATTTGTAGATCTACAACTTTTCACTTTGCAAATGATAAAAGTCCTACGTCTAGAATTTCACGTGGATTAGAACAATAGATTCTAAATTCCATTAAAATTGAAAGAATTCTGTATGAGTTCAATTTTTATCATCTCTTAACTGAAAGAATTCGTACAAATTCTAAATTTATTTCAATCATAGTCACTTCAAGAGAATTTCAACCAACTAGAATATCCTCATAGGCAATGTCAGTTGTTTGACACTAAATTAGAATATCCATTCAATTTGTTCGGCAAAAATCATAAATCTTTCATAATCTTTTATACTAATTCAATTGCTTCACCAATCTTCGTATCTTAAGATCATTAGATTATTGTATTTCCATAGAATTTTGCTCACTTTCCAAGTCGTTTTCTTTCTAATCCAATATGCTAGGCTCTTGTGTGATAAAACATCCACAATTTTCTTGACTTTGATGCTTGCTAATCATCCTTTTGAACATGTCAACCTTATTATTTGCCTCCTACGTAATAATTTTTAAATCTTTAAAATTAATTTGAGAATAAGATTACTTATCAATAACAAGTTAGTTGTATGCTTATTTAAAAAAAAAAAATCGTAGATTTGAATTAGATTGTACTCGTATATTCTGATTTCAAATTTGTATTTTTTATAATATGAGGTTGTCTTATATCATCTAATATACAAATGTATGTACTAAAAAGATGTATAATTCTTTATGAGATTTTATTTTTTTTGTATGTGAAACATTTGTTTTCACTATTTTGTGTATTAGAAGATACAAGAAATCCGTGTGAAATAACAATGATATAAGCAATATCATTAACAACAATCTTATGCTCCAACATCATCTTAAAATAGTTCATAACTAAAAAAAGGTGCAATATTGTAGGAGTTCGACCGATTTTACTTTTTTATTATATATTCATATTAGTAAAAGATTTTAAATTAATCGTGTAGAAACTTATTGTTTATAATTGTAATGGCCCGTAACTTAAAAGAAAATAAAATCATAAATTGAATGTAAAAGCAAAATAATAAAGTTAGGGTTTACATTTCTTACACAATAATTTAGAATACGTAATAGGCATATGGGAATGACTATTCTAAAAGAACAAGTGAAAAATTAAAAAATAAATGAAAAGTAAACAATTAGGTATCTTATGACAACCTTCACTAGCTTTTGAAGGGAGTTCAAGTAGTAAACAATTCACAACTCTCTTGTTGATCGGGATCTGGATCTTGGTATTTTTGATCTGAAAAGGTTAATGAAATGGTGAGGTACACTAACCCAGTAAGAATATCACACTACTCACCGAATTTATTTATCATAAATAAAATCATTTATTGCATACTTACCATAGCGAGATTTTCAAAACCGATCTATAGGAATAATAGCTCAACAACATCAAAATCTCATGTTCAAGTAAGTAAGAATAACAATTTTCTCTTTTTATCTGCCTACTGGTATCCATGGGAGTCCATAGGGATGTTCCACTACGCGTGAACTATCATTCAATATTGTCAACTAACCGACCGTCCTCATACTCCGTCCAGTATGAGTGCTATAAATACCATCCCTCAATACCCCCTCCGGTATGAGGGTGAAACGAGTCGTTCCCATATCTCGTCCGGTATGAACGTCAAAATACCAATCTTCGATACCCCGTCCGGTATGAGACAACGTTCACGATAGGATTTTCTATATATTCGGTTCGTTTACCATCTTTCAGGATATTCAGTAAGGCTACTATTTATTCATTCACTTAATCAAACAATTTACGTTTACATTTAATTTTTAGTTTCACAATTTAACTGTAAATCACATCAGACAAGCAATACATGCATTAAGGTAACACAACTGAATCATCTTAACAATTTCTGTATATTATTATTTATTTAAAACTGTAAGATCAAACAATCAATTAAAACATGACAAACAGTAATAACTAACTGGTTCCGGCTCCATTAATAACCTTTAATTAATTATCGAAGTTTTTTAAATTACACAAAATACCGTATTATTTATAATTAGACTTCAATTCTACAACATGGAATAAGGTGAGGGATTCTTACCCAAATCGGTGTTTGAAATATTAAACTTTCAACTGTGCCTACTGGCGATCCCTGAGTTTTCTAAATTTTCTTGCGAAGATTGAAACACGTTTCACGTACCTAAAAATACCACAAAAAATCTAAAATTGGTATTAAAACTCTTTTCTGGCAAATTTTAAAATTCCAACACGGCAGCACCACTGTGCTCAGGCGACGGCACCACCGCCCGCAATGGTGGTTTGCCTCGAACTGGTCGTTTTCGATCGGTTTTATATCTATCCCGCTGAGAAAACACGTCAGAGGGACTCGGTTGGCCGAAAAAAGTCAAAAAATAAAAACTTACCGACAGTAGAATTTTTCAGTATGGCGGCTCCACCGACTCACATTTGTGGTTGGACATTTTTCTTCAGTCAACTTGTAGAAAACAAAATGATGAATACAATAGTGAAAAAATCGCACGAAAGGAGAATCGGGAAGGGGCTCATCGGAGGTAATTTTTTATTTTTTTACGACAACGCCGCTAGGCTAAAGACCCGCAGTTTTCAGTTCATCCACCAGTCTTTTGCTCTGATTTGGTCATGCGGGTGTTCAAAATCAAATTTTGAGCGAATGAAAGAATATTTACATTTTTTGGCGGTTAGAGGTGGCTCCGACGCGGCGGTGGGCAGCGATCGCCTCCCTTCTCGGGCAACTGGTTCTTCTTCTCCGGCAGAGGGCTGGCGGCTAGGATTAGATTCGATGTGAAGTGAGATATTTATATCCGTCTCCCTTAAATCTGGACCATTCATCGCGTTTGATCTCGACCGTCCGATCGTGTTTAAAGAGAAAATGAATCTGGACCGTTCATCGCAATTTGATCTGAACTGTACGATCGCATTTAAAGAAGGAACGAATCTAAGTCGTTCATTGCGTTTAATCGCGATCATCCGATCGCACCTGAAAAGGGAACGGATCTGGACCGTCCACGTGTGCGGGAACAATTCTAGGTCGTCCGATCGTAGGCACGGAATCGCCAGCGTGGCCTCCAGCGTTGCATTAAGTCAGTGTGCCTTGCCACGCAGCGCGCTCCGGTTTGTCGGGACTGCTGACTGGGCAGTCCTACGTGGTACATTTTTCTTAAATTGCGTTTTGATCTCAGTTTCTGATTTTTCTTTCAAAAACACCACACGAACCCAAATTTTTACCTATTTTTTTCAAAATTATTTTTAATTTCATCATCCACCTATTTTTTTCAAAATTATTTTTAATTTCATCATCCACTTATTTTTTTCTAATTTTACATTAAATAAAAATATATAAATTTAAAATTTATATTTTTTATATTAATTTTAATTTTTAAAATTAATCTCAGACTAAATTTCAGGTCATGGTATTACAATAATTTAACCATATATTCGATTAGAATATAACTAAGAAAAGAAACTGAGATCGCTCATGTTGTAAATTATATTTGATTAAAAGATTTTAAAGCTAAAAGTTTAGAGAATTCTCTATAAACATAAAATAATTATAAGTTCAATATGTATGATTGTAAGTTTGAAACAATAATCTATCAAGAGTTACAAATATAAGATCCAACATAAAAGTTATAAAATTTGGTCATAAATTAAAAAATAATCAAATCATTCGCTAATTTGACACACTTAAATATGAGTTTAAACATAAATATCTTATGAAATAATTTATAAAATCAAATACAAATACATATGAATTCATCCATAAGAGAGCTCTTTTGGTGGTAAGACGAAAGGCAAAACATGAGTAGGGTTCATGGGTACTTGGTGTTGACAGTATGACAACTGAACTAGAAAGAAAAAATAAACCGTGAGGAAGAGAGTTGTTTCTGTTTCAAATATGCTGCCTGATTGGTTGTGGATTTTTGCCCAACCTTATTAAGTTTGGACCATGTTTGGTTGCAGGGAGAAATCCAACCAGGTCTAGTTTAGGTTTGTCTAACTGCAAATTAATCCTCGCTTCAATTTCTCCTTTTTTTTTTTTTTTTTTTCTAAAATAACAAAAATCATTATCCTAGAATTTCTCCATGTGGAAAATAATAATAGTGAAGAATAATACATATATAAATAAATAAAATAATTTTTATGTTAATGTTTAAATTCTAATTCTATAAAATATGAACAAAAACAAAATACAAATAACATCAAATTTTAAATAAAAATAATAGTTAATTCTACGTCAAGTCCATATTCAATTCAAATTTTACAGTTTTTATGATTCTTTTCTTAATAAATAAGAGCACTAAATTTATAATTGGAAAATTAAAAATAACAGAAAAGTTAATTAAATTATATATTAAATACTTAAGTTATAATCAATTTCAATTTGGTAGATAATTATTATCTATGAATTAAATGAGAAATCCATCTGTGAATTTTTAACTTGGATTCATCTTGGGAATTTTTCATTTACATTGACTAGCTGCATGGGATTTTATTTTCATGTTTTCAGTTTTTTAATTCTTTTGTTTTCTATCAAAAACCATTATTGATCATGAAAGTGTAGGATATGAATAATTATAGAAGAATATATTCTTGATGTGTAATGTGTAATGTGCAATAGAGAATATATTCCTTGATGTTATTAAAAGATTGCATTTAGTATATTTATTGATACATAAATAAGTGATACATGCAAGATGTTTAAGTGTCTATTTGATCGAATTTCTATTTTTGTCGCCATAAAAAATATTAGTATAATTTGACAATAAAAAATAAAAATATTTTTCATATAAAGTTAAGATATAGTTTTTGTTTTTAAATTAGTAAAATCAAAAGTTAAAAATAGATGTTTTGGTGAATGACTTAAGTTGTAAAAGATGAATACTTTCTAATGAGTAAATTTATGAAATTTTATGTTTAATTAATTTACTATGTCTAAAATAAAAATATAATATTAATTTATTATAAATAATATCAAATATTAACGTCCAATATGATTGCCATAAAATCTTTAAGGACAGAGTCCATCTTCAACTCTTCCATTTTGCATGACATAAAAAATCTCCATTAACTGCCAATGGTTTGATCACAATCACTTACCAACTGAAATGGAATGGGTACTAATGAGTTTATAGGTGATTCAAAATTTTAATTGTAGGATTAGAAATGACCTGGTCATATAGAATGAATAGTTCATTCATTTCTTAGAACAACTTTATTCACCACATGCTTAATTGAATATATTAAATATACATACACTTCTAGGATTGCTAGTATTATAATACTATTTGTTGAATTGAAACTTTCACATTTTTCGAATGCATTTCTTAATAATTGCAATATGGCTTATGAGATAACAATGATCAAGTTACATTACTGATGGTGTTGCGATTTCTTGTTTTAGCCTTTTCCTTTCTCCATGACTAGTAAACATTAAAGTGTGGGAGAGTTTAACAAGTTATTTTTTAAATTGACCTGTATGAACCTAATACCATTAATTTTTCCTATCTCTTTATCATATTTTATGGGCTAATTTGTTAAAAATATATTTTCGATATAAGAAAAGGCTCGAGATAAGGATCATCGTCCATTATGAATAAGAGAAACATAAATTAAAAGTCAATGGTCAAGGCCCTAGTATCAAAATGGGGGTCAAGATGCTAGAAAAAATAAAATTCAGAATCAAATTCTAGAAAGTCAACACCTAGGCGTTGGGAGTTAACTCCTAGGCATCAATGCAGATATAAAAAAATAGAACCTTAGTACTGGGACAATGGCTTTTGGCGTTCTAATGCTTGAGGGGACAAATTTTTGCCCTTTTTAATTTGAAAAGTTTTGATGGAGATCTGTAAAAATGTTCAGAGCTTCAAAAAATGGAGAAATACCAGAGAAGAGATTTGATTTGAGAGAAAGAAAAAAGAGGATAAAAGAGAAGGTGGGATTTCATAAAGGCAATGAGGAAAAAGAGAGAATTTTTTACAATGTGGATCTCGTTCTATGCCTAAATGTTCTTTTTCTTTTCATTCTATATAACTTTTATGGATTCTATGATAATATATGTTGGTTGTAAGACTACCATGAAATAATTTTCTTTATTTTGGTGAGATGGAACCTATGCCCTTAGCAATAATGTGATTTGTTGAATAGATTGAGATTTTGATATTTTATGACAAATATTGTGTATTTTGTTTAATGCTCTCTAATAATTAGATGTGGATGCATATGTGATAATGTATTGAGAAAAGATTACATGTGTTGATATAATGAATGTTTATGGTTGATTCTTCAATAAGAATCTATTCAAGCAATCTATACGTATTTTAAGATATTTATGTAGTATATTTAAGTCTACTCAAGAAGGACATTGAACTGCAAGGGAATACCATAGAATTTAATGCATTCTAAATAGATTTAATCTAAAATTTATCTGTAAAGAATATTTGACATTAAAACTGATTAAGAAACTTAATTCCACATGTTAAGCATAATTATAACATTAGAAAATTCTACTATTTTCTACATATCAAACCAATCCACTCACTGTTACTTAATAACCATTAAGGGATAGGTAAAGTTAATTCTTTGATGCTTTTCCATTATTGATTTTTAATTTTTGTGCGACTCGTTTGTTTTCTACTTTTTAGCTAAGTTTAATAAACTTTACCATTATCTTGTTCAATCATTCATATTACACTTTTTATGCGTATTGTATTTTTAGATACAAAATACTTCAATTCTTGTGGAAAGATATATTTTATCATTATATTATTTATCTAACTAGTAGATTTACCAATATATTTTATCATGTCAAATAGATAATAAATTCTTACCCCAAATAATATGATATTAGAAAGGGTTGTGCGAAAACTATACAAATTAATTAAATTCTCATACTTAATAGATAAGAAATTATATCATTTAATAATAAAAACTATAAATATTATAATATTAGTGAATAAGGAAATCACAAGTTTGTAGACCTCCAAGAACTAAAAATCCATGCCCTACCAACTTAGTTTGATAAAAAGAATGGTTATTAGTTGTCTCAAATATGCATTTTCTTTCAGAAAATGAAAATGAAAATGAAAATGTAAAAATTCTTTTTACAAGTCACTTGACTACGGCATGTAGAAGAAGATGTGGCAATCTCTTTACATCAAATACCTTATTGTGCAATTAATGATATTATATTTTTGCTACAAGTTAAATCATTTTATGATAATATTTTTAAAAAATGTAATTTTGAAATACATTTTAAATGATAAATTTGATTGTTGGAATTAGGAATATTTTATCATAATTTTATTATATGTGACTTTTTGGTTTTTTTTTTTTTTTATATTTAGTTGAAAATATATATTAGTAAATCTTTAGAATTAATTTATTCAATATTACGTGAAGATAAACAAAATATATATATGTCTATATACTTATTAGTAAAAAGTTATAACAAGAAGAGCTAATATATCATTGAAAATTAACAAAATTTTTAAACATGAAGTAACTAAAAATGTCATTTTTATGTAAAACAATAAAAACAATAATTCACCTATGATTTCTTTTATTGTAAATAAAAAATTAAATCATCATTAGGTACTTTTATTTAAAGAATAATTATATAATTGACTTAAAATTATAAAATATATATTAGGAAAATGACTAGTCATAATTATGGGGCCATGGGTTTTAATTATATAAAGTCATACAATCACAACTCTAATTTAAACAAAGAATGTAACATCCAAATTATTTTTTTTGTATTATTATTATTATTATTTTTTATTTTTTGTATTTGAATTTTTCAGATTTTAATTTAATTTAATTTAATAAAAATAAAAATAATAATAATGATAAAATTGGGTAAAATTATTATTTGAATTTAATTGAAATTGATTTTGGGAAAAATGGGTGAAAATTTGGATTATGATGGTGTTTTTGAAAAGAAAATCGGAAACCGGAGGTCAAAACGCAATTTGGAAAAGTTGTGCCACGTCAGTAGCCCGATCAACAGCCCCAGCCAACCTGAACATACCGCGTGGCAAGGAAACGTTGACACGGGACGGGTCACATGGGCGATCCGCGTGCGCGCAATCGGACGGCCCAGATCTGTTCCCGCGCGCACGGACGACCCAGATCAAATGTGCGCACGGACGGTCCAGATCGCATCGCGATAGACGGTCCAGATTTAATCCCAATTAAATCACAATCGGACGGTTCAGATTTAATCTTGATGGACGGTTGAGATTAAAAGGCAAATGGTATAAATAACCCCACCCACACCTGACCACAAAACCCTAGCCGCCAGTGCCTCGCCGGAGAAGAAGAACCAGACGTCGGAGGAGCCGGCCGCCGCCGCACCGGAGAATTTTTCGACCGCCAATTGAGGTAAATTTTCTCCTCCTGTCTCGTTTTTCGATGTTGAATCTGCTTATGGCCAAACCGGAGCCAAACCACCGGCCAATCGGTCGAAAAACCCCGCCAAAGTCCGGCGACGCCGCCGCGGCTTTCCTCTATTTTTGCCTCCGATGAGGCCCTTCCCGGTCTCCGTTCGATACAATTTTTATACCACTGTGATCACCGTTCTTTTCTCTACAGGTTGACCGGAGCAAAACATCAAAACGTGACTCACGCCGGAGAAGCCGCCGCATCCGAGGGTACTACCGTCGGTAAGTCTCAATTTTTCGTGATTTTTTGGTCCACCGAGAGCCCTAGGGTTGTTTTATCGCGGGGACCAATGCAAGTTTGGCCGAATTGGGCTGAAAACGGCCAACCCGAGGTGGATCGCCACCGCAGGCGGCGGCAGCGACGCCGGAGCACGGCGGAGCCGCCGTGCCGAAATTTTGATATTGGCCGAAAGGGGCCCTAGGTCTGATTTGGGATTTTTTGGGACACGTGCAGGTACCAGTAGTGCGTTTCAGTTTTTCGGAGAAAAATTCAGAGAAATTAGGGACAGCCCGTAGGCGCACTGTAGAGCCAATTTCAGACTCCGAAACAAGTAAAGACCCCTCACCCTATTTCCTATCACGGTATTAAAGCTTGATAAATAATTAAACGGTATTTTGAGACTTTATAGATGTATAATTGATTGAGGTTGCCAATGGAGTCCGAGTCTGGTACATTATTGGTCAGTTGTTGTTTGATCTATTTTTCAGTATTAAATGCAGTATGATGTTTGATGTATTTATTTTATAGTCTCGTATGCATGAATCATTGTTTCTTTTATTATGGTTAGTATTATAGTTAACCCGATACTGTATTATTTTGTTTGGTGTCGATGACTGGTTTACATGTTTGTGTATGATTGGATGATTGAGACTAAGGAAAAGGGCAAAAAAATTATGTGAATTGATAAGTGGATAATGTGGACAGTCTGACTAGATATCTTGGGAGACGGTGGACGGACCGGGTCCGTAGGGAACTCTACCGGGAACATGGTCTCTCATACTGGACGGAGTATGGAGACCTTATGTGTTTTGGCGCCCATACCGGACGGGGTATGGAGACGGCCCATTTCACCCTCATACCGGATGGGGTATTGAGGTTTATGGTCTTGGCCCCCATACCAGACGGGGTACGGGGACGACCCTGAAATCAGGTTATTAATGTTAATGGTTCACGTCGCCGGAGCACGGCGGAGCCGCCGTGCCGGAATTTCGATATTGGCCAAAAGGGACCCTAGGTCTGATTTGAGATTTTTTGGGACACGTGCAGGTACCAGTAGTGTGTTTCAGTTTTCCGGAGAAAAATTCAGAGAAATTAGGGATAGCCCGTAGGCGCACTGTAGAGCCGATTTCAGATCCCGAAACAAGTAAGGACCCCTCACCATATTTTCTATCACGGTATTAAAGCTTGATAAATAATTAAACGGTATTTTGAGACTTTATAGATGTATAATTGATTGAGGTTGCCAATGGAGCCCGAATCTAGTATATTGTTGGTAAGTTGTTGTTTGATCTATTTTTCAGTATTAAATGCAGTATGATGTTTGATGTATTTATTTTATGGTCTCGTATGCATGAATTATGGTTTCTTTTATTATGGTTGGTATTATGGTTAATCTGATACTGTGTTGTCTTGTTTGATGTCGATGACTGGTTTACATATTTGTGTATGATTGGATGATTGAGACCAAGGAAAAGGGCAAAAAAGTTATGTGAATTGATAAGTAGATAATGTAGGCAGCCTGACTAAATATCCTGGGAGATGGTGGACGGACCGGGTCCGTAGGGAACCCTACCGGGAACGTGGTCTCTCATACCGGACAGGGTATGGAGACCTTATGTGTTTTGGCGCCCATACCGGACGGGGTATGAAGACGGCCCTAGAATCAGGTTATTAATGTTAATGGTTCACGTGTAGCGGGGACCCCCTATGGATCCCCATGGATACTAATGGGCTGGTAAAAGAGAAAATTTATTGTCTGATTATTGAGGTACAAAAGTTGGACATGTGTTCTGTTACAAAGTGTATACGATTTTATGATGATTATTAATGTATTGTTTTCATAAGTTATTTTCATGAATCTCACCGAGGTAAGTGGACGGTAAAAGTTTTTATGTTAATACATGAGTTTGTTATAAATTATGCTCCATTGGTCGTTTTTGTTTTCTACCGACCTTTACGTCTGTGGTAGTAAGATAGTGTGATGTCTTTATTGGACTAGTGTAGCTCATTCCTTACTTAACAATTTCAGATCAAGAAGACGTGATTCCCGAGCCCGTTCTACAGGAAGACGGCGAGTTAGACGCCTAAGGACTTTATAGCTCTATTTATAGTTTTTATTTCGAGTATCACTTTTAATTAGCTTATTCTTTCATGTTTTGAGTACGTTTTTGGTTATTGTGTAAGGGATGTTAATCAAAATTTTTATTACACTTCCACATTTAAGATTTTTAATACATACATCTTCATTTAAATTCCGGGGCCGTTACAGTAATTGTTATTACGCTTCCGCATTTAAGATTTTTAATACATACATCTTCATTTAAATTCCGGGGTCGTTACAAAGAAATCCATAATAATTACTTCCATAATAATAATAATAATTTCATTATTTTGTTGAGAGTATCAAACTATTTAAAATAGTTGTGTATTTTCCATTAAGCTATTTTATTTTTCTAAATTTAAATAATTAAAATTTAATTTTAAAATTTAAAACACATTTTTGAGGAAAAAAAAAAGAAAAAAAAACTATCTAAAGAAGGCAAAAAATTATCCATGAAATTAGGCCAAGACTCCCTCATGGTGTTTATTAGTAAAAATTATTAACAATAATTAATGTTAATCTAAATTATTAAACTAATTTTTAAATTTTAGTACTAATTATAATTTAATTCATAATATTTTTTGTTATAATTTAATTTTTTCTATTTTTTATTCGTTTCATATATTTTTTTATATTTTATTAACAAATTTTTTTTTAATTAGATTGTGTTTGAATATTTTAAAAAATAATATTATTTTTATTAATTTATTAATTAATATTATTTTTTGAATTATTTGTTAAAATATTAAGATATAATTCAATTAATTTTAAATTTTTTTATAAAAAAATAAAAGATATTAGAGATGTTAGTGATGAACTTGAGAAAATGATTAATAGCTTCTGGTGGGGATTGAAGAGAGATGGGCGAAAAACTATACATTGGTTGTCATGGTATGCAATGTGTAGAAGTAAGGAGGAAGGCGGGTTAGGATTTCGTAAGCTTCAAGCATTTAATTCTGCACTGTTGGGTAAACAATTCTGGCATATACCTAGTGATCCTCATTCTCTAGTGGCAAGAGTACTAAAGGCTAAATATTTTCCTCATAGCGAAATTATGTTTGCATCATTGGGATCAAATTCAAGCTTCACATGGCAAAGTCTGTTTATCTGCAAGAGAATTAATTTATAAAGGAATGCGTTGGATGTACTTGTGTTCCATGGTTACCAAGGGAGTCTTACTGTTATGTTAGAAGTACTTGTGTTCTTAGATTTGAAAATTTGCCAGTCTCGGATCTCATGAATGAAGATTGTTCAAGTTGGAATGCTGGTATGGTGATGGGTTTACTTAGTGAGGACGAGGCGGATCTTGTTTTGAGTATCCCTCGAAGTTTATGGCCTAGGCAGGACAGATGTATATGGGTTCTGTAATGCCCGGAAATTTGAAAAAAAAAAAAATTTATTATTTTATTATTAATTATTTTAATTAGGTTTAACAAAAAACGCCACGTCAGCAGTCACGTCAGCAGACCCAGTCAGCAGTCCTGGCCAACCAGGACCTGCCACGTGGCAAAACCATGTCGACCGGGGACAGGCCACGTTGGCGATCCGCGTACGGGCGATCGGACGGCCCAAATTCAATAAAAAATGGACGGCCCAGATTAAATCAAAATGGACGGCTGAGATCAAAAGGCAAAAGGGTATAAACAGAATTCCCCGCACCTGACCACAAAAACCCTAGCCGCTTGCCCTCGCCGGAGAAGACGAACCAGACGTCGGTCGGCGCCACCCGCCGCCGCACCAGGGAGATTTTCGACCGCCGATCGAGGTAAACTTCATACCCCCGACTCGTTTTTCCACGCTGATTTCCCTTGTGGCCAAATCGGAGCCAAAATCCCGGCCAAACGGCCGAAAAACACGGCCGAAACCCAGTGGCGCCGCTGCGCCCCTTCTCGATTTTTGCCTCCGATGAGGCCCTTCCCGACCTCCGTTTGATGCAATTTTTATATCACCGTGATCACCATTCTTTTCTCTACAGGTTGATCGGAGCCGAATCACCAAAATACGAACCTAACCGGAGAGCCGCCGCACCCGAGAGCACCGCCGCCGATAAGCTTCAGTTTTTCGTAATTTTTTGGCCCCCCGAGGACCCTAGGGTTGTTTTATTGCAAGGACCGATGCAAGTGTGGCCGAATTCGGTCGGAAACGGCCGAAAACGGCCAAACTGAGGCGAATCGCCGTCGTGCCGGAATTGCGATATTGGCCAAAAAGAGGCCCTAGGCCTAATTTGGAATTTTTTGGAACACGTGCAGGTACCAGTAGTGCGTTTCAGTTCCCCGGGAAAATTTCAGGGAAAATTAGGGACAGCCTGTAGGCGCACTGTGAAGCCGTGTTCGGACCCCGAAACGAGTAAGGACCCCTCATCCTATTTCCTATCACGGTATTAAAGTTCAATAATGATAAAATGGTATTTCTTGAATCAACGAATGTGTGAAATTGTTTAAGGTCGCTAATGGAGCCCGAGTCTAGTGTGTTTGTCGATTAACTGGTATTTGGCATATTTTACAGTTTTAAATACAGTATGAGGTTTGATGTTTTCATTTTATAGTTTCGTGTACATATTTTACTGTTTTATTGATTATGGATTGAATGACTGAGATACTGATGCTGTATGTTGCCTGTTTGACATAAATTACTGTTTTGCTTGTTTGTATGTGAATTGATGATGCTGACTGAGGAAAAGGAGAATGAAAGATTATGGGAATTGGTAATTGTATGATGTGGTCAGCCTGACTAGATATCCTGGGAGATGGTGGACGGACCGGGTCCGTAGGGAACCCTACCGGGATTGTGGTCTCTCATACCGGACGGGGTATGAAGACCTTATGTGTTTTGGCGCCCATACCGGACGGGATATGGGGACGGCCCTGGAATCTGATTTCAAGTGTTAAGGGTTAACGGGTAGCGGGACCCCTATGGATCCCCATGGATACTAGTGGGCGGGTAAATGAGGAAAATATGTTGTGTAATGATTGAATTACAAAAGGCGTGATAAATATTATGTTATACAGTTTATATGATTTCATGATGATGATAATGTTATTGCTTTCGTATATTATTTTATAAATTTCACCGAGGTAAGTGGATGGTAAATGATTTATTATGGATAAAAGGATTTGTTGTAAATTATACTCCATTGGTCTTTCTGTGTTTTCTACCCACCTTTACCTCCGTGACGGTGAGATATCGTGATGTCTTTACTGGGCTAGTGTAGCTCATTCCTTATTTAATCATTTCAGATCAGGAAGACATTGTTCCCGAGCCCGTTCCGCAGGAAGACGACGAAGGGGACGCCTAAAGACTCCATAGTCATATTCATAACTTTTACTTTCGAGTTTCTCTTAGTTAGTTTGATCTTTTATATTTTGAGCACGTTTTTGGTTTTGGTGTAAGGGATGTTAATCGAAATTTTGACTTCGCTTCCGCATTTGATATTTTTAATACACATTTCATTTTGAATTTCCGGGGCCGTTATAGGTTCCTTCTGTAACCTCTCTATTAAATCCCACTAGAGTGGAATAGCTCTTATGTCGGGAGCACATCTAGTTTTTGGAAGCGTTTGTGGAGAGCTAATATTCCTCCAAAAATTAAGAACTTTATGTGGAGACTAATGAGAAATGTTCTCCCTGTAAAAGAGAGGTTACAAGAGAAAGGGTTGTCGATTGGTACAGATTGCCCTCGATGTGGGCAAGAAGAAACTACATTGCATGTGTTTATGGAGTGTGCTAAAGCTCGGAGTTGCTGGAGGTTGATGAATATCCAGTGTTCGGTACTGAGAGGTACTGATATGTTTGGGTGGGTGGAACAATTAGTCAATTCCCTTACATCTCAAATGGTTGATGAGTTGTTCTGTTGTTTATGGAGGATTTGGTATGAATGAAATTCATATACCTAGAATGGATGTCAGTTTGCGGATCAAACAACAGTGTATTTATCCCGTAAAATTTTAACTGAGTGGAGACAAGCACAGGTTGTTCGGTCGGGAAGGTATGAATCGGATAATCGCAATGATGAACAAATATCAAGTTGGCATGCACCGAAAAAATGGCTATGGAAGTGTAACATTAATAGTGTGGCGTGGCCAGTATATGCTGTTGTCGGATTTGGAGCTGTTCTTCGAAACTGCCATGGTTACTTGTTAACTGCTTTTTCTAGGCAATATACAGGTTGTCATATGCCTTTCAAGGCTGCATTATTGGGTTGTCGTCAAACTTTACGTAATTTGTCATCGTTTTGTTCAAAGGGTTAGGAGTGGTGGAGGTTGATTTTCAACAGGTTCAACGGGCTTTGTTTTCAAATGATCCCGATTACTCTACCATTGGTTACATGGTGACATTCTCAAACAGCTTCCGGGTGTGCGTATTGTATGGGTTGGGAGCTCCTGTAATAGGGTAGCCCAGGCAGTTGCAAAATTATCAGGCTTATATCCATGTTTTCAAGTTTGGGAGGTGTTTCTTTCCTACTGTATTTTCATTTATTAACTAATGAATGTTTGGGTTTTTTTTTTTAAAAAAAAGAAATTTGATGGATTAAATTGTAATAAGGTTGAAGTTTAATAATTAATATAATAATTTGTTTTATTATTAATAATAAAAAATTGTATAAAAAATTGTATACCAAAAACGGTGCGCAGAGCTGAGTTGGAGTTCCCGAGTTGGCCATCTGTCTCTCTCTCTCTCTCTCTCTCCATTTGCCTTGTCAACCGCCCGTCATCTCCTTTTTGAAACATTCTATCTATATTTAGATGCGTTTATACATTTCAGTATATATATATGTGTACATATATATAGAGAGAGAGAAAGTAAATAAGGCATCATAATCTTGTAGAGAGAGAAAGTAAACCCTCCAAAAAAAATTGATTCATTTGCTATTTTTCTTGATCCTGCCCGCGTTGCCTTACTGTCTTTTCCCATTACTTGTTCTTAAAAGCAAAGCCAACCCCTTCAAAATCAAAATCCAAGCTGTCTTTCTTTCTCTTCTTCCTCCCTCTCTCTAACCCAATTGACAACGAACAAACAAACCCCAAACCCTGACAGATTATATTGGCCAGCGAGAGAGAGAGAGGGAAAGAGAGAAAGAAACAGGTAATCTATCTTTTTTATTGCCCTTATTTTCGGCTTTTGATCTCGTTTTTTCTTATCTGTCTATTCCTTTTCTGCCATTATTTCTGCTCCCGTTCTCTTCCGTTGTTTTGAAGTTTTCTCAATTGAGTTTTCTTTAAAATTGTTTGTCCTCTTTTGGGTTTCGTTGAAATTTAGGGATTTGTTTTGTATCTTATCAATTTGGCTGTTTGTTCTTTTTTTCTTTCTTCGTGAATTGTTTGTGGAATTCGAGGAAACTGGCGCTGAGTCGTGTTTGATCTCTGATTTCTTGTTTACTCTATCTGGCTGATAACTCTGCTCTTGAATTTTGCGTTTGTTTCTTGATGGAAGGCAATTATCATCGGCCAAGGGTGGTAAGGATTTTGGGTCTCTTTCTTCTTTTAATCAGTTTAGATTCTTTATTTATGAGAAATGATTACATGCAATTCAATTGGATGTTATAGGTGCGAATTTCATGTGAATTTTGATTTAGGGGTTATACTGATTAAGAGAGTTGCAATTTGGTTGAGTCATGATTTACGTGTCTCTCAGATGAATTCGTTCAATTGAGTTGCCTATTATTCACATTAAGTTTTTTAAATTCTGATTTTGTTTTGCTTAGTAAAGGTATCATTTGGAGTGAGAGCATATCTCACTTTCTGTTTATTCTTTCTTTTTGGAGGGAGCAAAACTTGTTTTACAGTGCATTCTCCTAGTTTTGTGGTTTTCCAAAACTCCTCTTTTTCATAAATGCCTGTTGAATTTTATATCACCGCCGTATTTGAATTTTTTTATCTATAAATTTTTTTCCTAATTTTCTGTTTTTTATTCGGGTTTTGGGTTCATATCTTCCACTTATGTATGTTGTTTGAAGAGCTATTGCAATTATACTCGTATTAATAAGTTTTATATAGTTTATTTTAAATGATGTAATGTACTTTCTTTGGGGCCTGTGGCTTTTGTTGACATTCCATATATGATAATGATTGTGGCAAGCGGCATTTTATTTGTGCATATCTTTTTCATTTGTTATATTTGTAGACGGCAAGTTGTTTAGAATGTTGACAATTTCAGTGATTCAGTATTTGAGATTGATGAATTGACCAAACGTGGTAGATGGTTGTAAGAACCAAAATGAAAAATGAATCAATATTTACCAGAAGTACAATTTTCCATAATTTTTTAGAAAAGAGGAAATAAAAATTTTCCATTAGTTTATTTTAGTGTAAATTACATAAATGCATTTACTTCTGCCTCCTCTAAATTATACATATTTTCAATTATATCTTTTTTATGTCATGGTTTTAGCTGTTCACAATCAGGACTCAGATTATTTTCCAGAAAAGTCTTGACTTTCACACATTTTGCACATTAAGTTTCTATATGAAATGAAATTATTGCATTTATGCATCTTTTGCTAATTAAACCCCTTTCTAACATGATCCTTCCTGGGGTTAAACAAAGTGTTATTTAGTAACATATATTTGGAAATGATGTTATTTCACAGGAAGAACACTCACGGAATGTGTTAATTTTTGGCATAATTTACTGAGAAAGTGAATAACTGTTCTTCTTAGCTGGAGATATTTAAAACTTCTTAGCCCTGAGATGGAATTGAACTATGAGTCTTATTTTGAAACATTGATACAATTACATAGCATTTCATACACTTATCATTTATTTCATGGAAACTTGCTTAAGGGCCTTTTTTGAGGCCCTGGACACAGGAGCTTAGACATCATGTTCCCAGTTGCATTTTATTATCTGAATTTCATTTGGAATTATCAGGCAGGTATTTGTTAGGTTATGACTGGAGCAACACTAATTATATTTATGGCACCATGCAGTCACATGCACCTACCCCTGTTTACTTTGAACGACTGGAGAAAGCGAGGGCTGACGACGATCTATACTTGAGTTATAAAAGTTATAAGAAATCAAAGATGCGCCGGTGGCTCTGTTGTACTTGTCATGGAGAAGAGTCTTACCCGTCACATGAACATGAGCACCTCAAAAGCCCGGGGAACCAATTCGATGGTATGCAGATTTAACTTCAATCTCCCAAACTAATATGAAAGGAAATGGTGGTATGATAATGTTGTTGTTCTACTTACTAACCGTGATTGGCTTTCTCCTAGGGATAACTTTATGTCTTGGTCTACTAAACATATTTATTTTCATTAAGGAGTTGATAGATGTCATTCATTTTTTGAATGGAAGTTTTATCTGTCTTCTATTAATCATAGTATTCTATCAACATTTGTTACTGACTGATTTTGTGCATATGTAGGACATCAAAAAGGCTCAAAGGTGTCAATACCTACGAAACCTGAGGTGCAGAAGGCAATCCCACCAATTGAAGTGCCGGCATTGTCCTTGGATGAGCTGAAAGAAAAGACTGACAATTTCGGATCAAAAGCATTGATTGGGGAAGGATCTTATGGAAGAGTGTACTACGCAAACTTAAGCAATGAAAGAGCTGTGGCTGTGAAAAAACTTGACGTTTCTTCTGAGCCTGAGTCAAATGTTGAGTTTTTGACACAGGTATGTTTTGGCCCTCAATAAGATTTGCATATTAATGCATCCTGAATACTTAAAAGTAATTGTCAATGGTACTTACTTCTTTGTACAAAGATTTTTCAGTTTCACAGTTTTTTATTAATCCTTTTTTTTTGTCTATCCTAGGTTTCCATGGTTTCAAGACTGAAGCATGAAAATCTTGTTGAGTTGCTTGGTTACTGTGTTGAAGGAAACCTCCGTGTGCTTGCGTATGAGTTTGCGACGATGGGATCACTGCATGACATTTTGCATGGTATCCAGTGCTATCTTGTTTGTTCATAACTCCTGTATTCTTACCATCTTTGGGTTTCAGAAGAAGGGTGGGGAAGGGATCATTCTTAATTGCTGATCATATTTCCTTGAAAATAGTTATTCATTTATGAAATTTAATTAATTAATACTGGCTTCTAATCATAACAGGTAGAAAGGGAGTTCAAGGGGCACAACCAGGTCCAACTCTTGACTGGATGCAGCGGGTGAGAATTGCTGTTGATGCAGCTAGGGGTTTGGAATACCTGCATGAGAAGGTTCAACCTGCAGTAATACACAGAGATATCCGATCCAGCAATGTGCTGCTGTTTGAAGACTTCAAAGCCAAAATTGCAGATTTTAATCTCTCAAATCAGGCTCCTGATATGGCTGCCCGCCTTCATTCTACTCGAGTCTTGGGGACTTTTGGTTATCATGCTCCAGAGTAATGTTTCTGATACTCATGTTTGTTTGTTTCTTTCTTGGTTACTTCATAATTATATCTTGATATTTGTTTCATTGTTCTGGATTACTTTCCGCATTTCAAATTCCTAAAGTATAACACTCGATATACTTATGGTACATATGCTAGCCATCCATGAATATCCTGCTTTCGCCACTACATCAATTGTAGATTTGTTGGATACTGAGGGTGAATTTTATTCTCAGGTTTATGTTTCTGGATTAAGTATTTGTTTTCCTTTAGGAGGCCGTCCTAAGATATAAAAGAAAGTTTCCGTTGCATTTTGGAAAATACTGTAGAACTCCAGCCCATCAGTTTGGGTTATACAGCCAGGAAAAACAGCTTATCTTCTGCTCTGGACTGGATTTGGAACTTGATGTGCCAATTACATTGCACTTATTTCAGAAAAAAAAGGTTGTCAATTACGTTACACCTTATGCATTTGGCAGATAGAGGAATCTCTCTTGGGACACAGAAGTGTATTCTGTTTGTTTCTAGCATTTCAAAGTTGATCCGAACCATTATCTGTCCTCTAAATGAGAAAGGAAACTAAAAAATAAGAATTATGTGCACAAATAAAAATGCTAACTGCTAGAATAATTAATCAATGTTTCTGGAAGCTGCAAGTTTTTGGTTATCCAATTTAAATTTTTCTCTTCTGATAATCTAGCTTCCCTTAGAGTTTGCTTTGTGTTACCATCTAGGTACTTTTTCCCAAGTAGTATTGGATATCTGCCGGAGTATTTCAAGGTTACATGTAGATAAGCTCAGCCTGGAAGTAGGGTACCTTATTAATCTAGTCATGCCATACTGTAATTTTAGTTTTATTTAAAGCATGCAGGATGTTAAGATGTAGTTTGTGATGGTTCTGCATATCATTTGGCCCCTTTGAAAAATCTTCTGCATAGATCAGATACATCTTTCTAATGCTAACTTGTTGAACATTTTCAGTTTCTCAATGCTCCTGCTATTGTCCGGCACATGCATTGTCAATTTTTAGTTTCTTCGTAGAAATCTTGGCAAAAAGGATAAATAATAAAAGTTGATGTTAAAAACTATTTGCAGATATGCAATGACTGGACAGTTAACACAGAAGAGTGATGTCTATAGTTTTGGGGTTGTCCTTTTAGAGCTTCTAACTGGAAGAAAACCTGTTGATCATACCATGCCTCGCGGTCAACAGAGTCTTGTTACCTGGGTGGGTTTGTCTGTCTATTCTCATTTCTTAGAGTATTCGATGTCTTTCAGTATGCCCAGCTATTATTAGCTGTTCTCTTAAAATGCTTGTGCTTTTTGTTAGGCTACTCCAAGGCTAAGTGAAGACAAGGTTAAACAATGTGTTGATCCAAAGCTAAAGGGAGAATATCCTCCTAAAGGAGTTGCTAAGGTATCCATCTCACTAGAAAAATGTGCATATAAGGATGTTTTTCATTTCTTCGCTTCCTGGGTGGACTTGCTAAATTGGTAAGTACTTATTTGTTTTTTGTGTGATGATGCAGTTGGCAGCTGTTGCAGCATTGTGTGTGCAGTATGAAGCTGAGTTTCGGCCAAATATGAGCATAGTCGTGAAGGCTCTGCAACCACTTCTGAAGCCTCCACCCGCAGCTCCGGATGCTTAGAAGCAAATAAAGTCAGTATCACTGGAATATCTGCAAATTGTGCAGTTTGGTTTCTCTTTTTTCTTTGCAGCAGACTACCAAATCTTATTTTCTTTTTATTTTCATATATGAGATTGGGATGTGTAGGGTTGAACTGGGACAGAGAAATTGCTGACAAACTTGGTGATTGCTTAAATGTATTAAAATGGGGTTTGATGTGCTTTTTGAGTCATAAGATTTGACAATGAGATTGGAAGTTGGGTGGAGGCGTATCGTGAATCTTGGCTGTGTTCCTGATGTTTTCTTTGATTGGTTTTCTTTCTTCGTTCCTTAACTCGTCTTTGTGGTTGCCTTAACCCTTTTCACCAGCTTGGGTGTATGGATATTGTTTTGTTGAATCTTCTTCACTCCAAACGTCAACTGATCTAATTCCTCATCTAATTTCCATCTCTATTCTTCATGTTCTTTATATGGATGAATTTTATTTCAGCAAATTGAACTGGGAATTGTACCATGTTTAGTGGAAATTATGGGATTCCTTAGTTCTCAATTGTAAAATAGTGTTTTCTTTTATAACTTTTATTCCCCTTCAGATTGAGTAATTGGAATTTTATTCGAAAATAGGTCTATTTTTCAACATATTTCTTTAATTAAGGTAATCTATGTGTTAAATATGGTATATGTTATCAACTATATTGCAACGTTTGTATTGCATAATTATTTGTATAGAAGGATTCATAAAATACCAAAGACCAAGTATGCAGATAAAGTTTTTTGGTCAGAAAAAAAAAAAAATGATTCTACGGAAATTTTTAATATTTGTACTCCATCTATGTTAAAACTTCAACGAAAAATATAAATTCTTTGTAGGATATGAAAACAAATACAAATAGATATGCAAATGTTTATGATTATATTATACCTACATAGTTTTATTTATACGTACAAATGTGTCTATGATTAGATATATCCATATATACATGTATACTGTTTTTTGAAGAAATATACATATATTCTAGTTTAATTAGGTGACATTATTTATTTCTAAAATACTGTGCAACTTTTTTTTTCCGAGACATTCTCCACAAAATGTTTTCAAAACACTGTCTAATATTTTTTTTTGGGATATATTTGTTATGCAACAACTTCAGTAATATATCTATTTTAGACTAAAATAACAATTTGGTATATATACTATTTACTTTTTTAAAAAAAAGTAATCAACACCTCAATTTTCAATCAAATTATTTCTTATATTTTTTAAAAAATTTCAATTTAATCTCTACTATTAATTAAAATAACATCATTACTAATCAAATTTTTATTTATTATTACGTGATGTCTTTTTATTAATTTAATTATAAGTTAGACACCATATCAAATATCATGTGTAATCTAAAATAGTATTTAAAAATATATAAATAAGGTAGTTTGAACTAATTTACATGAATCTTAATATGTTTCTAGAATTCTTGTGCTTCTTCTCCCAAATTTTTCTTCACATGAATCTTAGGGATCTAGAGGAGCAAGAGAGTAAAGACAATTTTGTATTTAATCATACCAAATATGTATTTTTTTTTTTGTTTTCGTTTTCTTCTTTCGCCCATCAACCCATTTTGTTTTCTCTTAAAAAGTGAGTTTCTTCTTCTTCTTCTAAGTGGCAATGAAGTGAGGGAAACTCGACTCTCTGTGTATTTATAAAAAAAATGGGTTTGTCAAAGCACTTCTTTTTTGCTCCTTCACTACCGAAAGATTCTCTATATCTGTCACTCTACCATCATTTAGACCCTAGTCTCTAACCCAGGCCTCGCTAAGAATGCTAACATATTTGGCCCTAGATGTCGATACCATCAATAGTTGGCTCCTTGCAATTGTCTAATCTATAATTCTACTTCCTCCATTTAATGCCTTGGTGCCCTACGACCTCAATTGTGGCAACTACATCTTCCTTTCACTCTTGCATTCTCTCCACGAGGTTGATGGCACCACCCATGACAGTGCAAATGACTTTTTTTTTTCTTTTTTTCCCCTATATTTTAATTGTGACAATAATAATAATATTGGACATATAAACTCCTAAACTGTGCAACAAAAAAGATACAAGATTTAACGTGGTTAGACAGTATGCCTATATCCACAAGTAAGATTGATAAGAAAGTTTTTTGCTATTATCAAAAAGTATATCACCAATAGATTAGCAAACATATATATGAAGAGAGAGACTGAGAGTGTTTCTCCAACAAAACTCTTTAGGATATACATTATATATTCCCTAGCATAAATACAAAATATCCTCAAGATATATGTAAGATTTCCATTAGGATAAACATAAAATATCTTTATAAATACATAAAAGATATCTTCAAAATTCAAGTCACATCAACAAATCTTTCCCTTAATTTGAATTCCTTATATCATCAAAGAAATTGATCGTCTCATCACACCATCTTGCCACCATACTCTCACTTGAGCACTATCGAGTATAACATGCTCCAACTAAGTCTAAGTCATGCTTAAATTTGCTACTTGATCTCCAATCGAAGTGATGTCTATTATCAAGTTCTTCACACACAACACCATCTCCCTAATTTGCATTTGAACTCTCTAGTTCCTGTAAATCAACTGTTTCTGCAACTAACAAGATATGTGCAACCAATTTTTCATACCTATGTGGTGGTCTAGTTTGTCTTTTATCCCTACCTATTACAATACTATATAGTTGTTGTTGATCAAGTGCACCATTACCTTCTATCTCTACTTGTTCTCTGGCATTATGATCTAATTATGTTATTGTTTTCTCCTTCTGACTCTCTAGTGAAGCAAACTTATCAAATGTTACATCTCTGCTGATAATTAACCCTACAAACTTGGGATCACTACACCACAACCTGTAATCTTTTACTTTAAATGCATGCCCCAAAATATATTTTTTTTTTGTCCTCGGCTCAAGCTTACTATCCGTTACATGAGTATAAGTAGGACAACCAAACTCTTTCAATTGAAAGTAATCAATAAATAAGTGACCCAAACCATACCTCAAAATGAGTTTTACCCTCAATAGTTGTGGGAGCAGATCTATTAACCAAGTAATAAACAATATTCACAAATTTAGCCCAAAATTCCTATCCTAAACTTAAATGAGATAATATGCTTCGTGCTCTATCACAAAGTATTATATTTATACGTTCTGCAATACCATTATATTATGTTGTCCCAACATAAGTGTAGTGTCTCACTATGCATTTTTTACTATAGAAATCATCAAACACATTATTGTAAACTTTCAATCAATTATCAATCCTAAGACATCTGATCTTCCTCTCTGTCTACTTCTTAATTATGGTCTTCCATATAACAAATGTTGGAAATGCTTATTCCTTAGACTTCAGAAAATACACACTCAAACCTTTTGAGAGTGAAATACTTAGTACCACTCTTGGAAGAAACTCTGATGGACCCTATTAGTCAAAATAAACATAATTTAACTTACTTTTGGTCTTATGCACTGCCCTTTTGTTGAATTTCACCATGGTCTGTTTGTCAAACATATAATGTTCACAAAAACTCATACATTCTTTTTTACACCCGTTCAACAAACTTTGTTTACTCAAAATAGATGACCTTTCACTCATATGACCCAAACTTAAATAACACAATTGATTCTAATTACTGTTCTCTGTGTTATAGCACCTTCCCCAGAAACTGCACTCTCCTAAAGAATATATAATCTAGATTTGAAACTGTCTTTCATGAATACCTTAGAAGTTTTACATACTTTAAGAATATCATTCTTTATATGGTTCTTATAATCCTAAGATGTCAGTGTAGAAAGAGAAACCATATTCTTCTTTATATGAGGAATATGTCAACACTCAATAGTTTTAATAACACAATCAAATATTCTTAATTTGAATTTTACTAATTCCAACTACAGTCAATGAACTATTATTACCTATATACTCATTACCACTCATCTACTTGTAGGTAGCAAACCAATGCTTACGTAGACACATGTGGAACGTAGTACCAAAATTAAGAATTTAAGAATTTTTTCTATGATTTGAACTCACAAACAAGACTTTCCTAACAATACTAAAATTATTATCATTATAATTATTCTTGTCGACTATATTAGCAGAACTCTTATTTTTTTCCTCTTTTCAGCCGAGGACAATCTCTCTTAAAGTGATCTACTCCTCGAACTCACTACAGTTTATCTTTTTATTTGTAGATTTTGATATGATATTTATTTGTACTCTTCCCTTGTTTACCAAACCTTCCCTTTCTATTCTATACTCTGAAAAAAATTCAACTTCTTTGATTTTAGTGCATTACTAATATCATCTAGTGAAGTACTAACATTCTCATACAATAGAGTATTAACAAAAGTCTTATAAGAAGATGGTAGTAAACATAATACAATCAATATTTGATCCTTATTATCAATCTTAAAATCTATGTTATTCAGGTACATAATTAAACTAATCAAGATATTATTTAATAGACGTTCCTTCACTCATCCTCAGATTATATAACATTTTCTTCAAATAAAAACTGTTTGTCAGCGATTTTATAGAGTATAACTTTTCTAGTTTGTTTCATATAACTGAAATCGAAATCTCTCCAATAATTTCTCGCAAAATATTATCAGTCACATTCATGAATATCTTATATAAGATTTTCTGTTGCAAATTTGCTTTATCTAACTCTTTCATACCTTTAAGAAATATTTCTTAAATTGCCCTTCATAAACCTTGTAAAACTAGTAATGACTTCATCTTAATTCTCTACAGACTAAAACTCCTTCCACCATTAAATTTTTTTATTTCATTCTTTACAGATGTTATCTCAAATTCCTAAATTATGCACCAAAAAACAAATAAAGAAAATTACCATGTCAGAAAATAAAGAACACAGGAAAGCACCATTGTTCAGAAAACTACCATGCGTAACCATCGAATCGACATGTGCCTCACACGCTATCACGAGTACTCTATGTGTCGCTGATATTGACCACCGTATGCCGCCACGAGCTCACCTTAGAACCATGCGCGCACTCAGATCCAACACGAATATGATGAAATCGCGCTAAGAATCGTCAGAAAATATCGCGAATCTGGCCACCACATGGTAATTCATCTTCTTTGGCCACTCGCATGTTCTATCTCTGGCTTTCTGGCCTTGCACTTACATAGATCTAGCTAGACAATCAGTTCATGTGTAGATCTGCCTCTTTCCGTGGCCTTTGATTTAATTGTGTTGATCGAATCTTCTCCTCCTATCACGATATGCTTTCCTTTGTGTAGATCTAAATGAACGCAATGACCCTCTATTTTTCGATCGACCATTGTCGTGCCCCTTTGACTAATATGATCTACTCCATTGAAAGTCGTCTCGTCAGGACTGATCGATTGCATAAATCTAGCCAAGACCTTTCAACTTTTTTGGGGTTTGTTTTCTAACTTTTTTCACTAACTTGGGCTCTGATACTACTTGTTGGGAAAATAAATCTTTGAACTGCGCACAATCATAATAAAGTATAAAAAATAGAAAAGACATATAAGATTTAATGTGGTTCAGCAGTGTGCCTACACTTATAGGTGAGATTAATAAGAAATTTTTTTACTATGATCAAAATAAAGTACATCAATAATAGATTAATAAATTTTATATGTAGAGAGACTGCGAGAGTGAAATCTAACAAAACTCTCCAAGATGTACATCATATATTCTCCTAAATACAAATAAGATATCTCTAAATTCAAACCACATCAGCAAATAAGCAGATGGAGGTTAAACTAAGTAGATTGAGGTTAATGAGATTCTTTTCTCAATTAACATTATAACAATAACATAAAATCAATCTCTTTATATAATTAGCATATGCTCACTTTTATAATCTTTAAGACACACTCTATATTTATCTTCAAATAATTTATGAAAAATATATAAATATTACATATTAAAATATGCGAAACACTTATAAGACAAATTGGTAACTCAAGTCTAATAATTACTATATGATTTCTTACTTGATGTGTAAGCAAAATATTAGGTAAAAAATCGTAAGTAAATTAGTGCAATTAACTCAAGTTTTGATGAATATATATGCACTTTTATTAAGTGTTAATTATACAAATAATTGATGAGATCAACCATACTTAATTTTAATTGAGCATAATATATTCCAATATAACTATATCAATGATTTCTTTTAGTATTGATTTTATGATCAATAACATCTATAATCTCTTCTTCATCCCAACTTCCTTTTTGTATCTTATATACTTTTATAATCTATGAACAAAGTAATTCATAATTTGAAGAAAAACAAAATAATAACAAGCCCATGATACGATGTCGTTCTGTCCCTGGGACAGCTACAAAGCTCTCTGCCCTTCGTCGATGGAGGAAGAGAGGAAGGGAGGCTTTGTAGTTCTCTTATCATGATGATGATGTTCTCTAATGATGAATGATGAAGACCGAACATTGAGGAAGGAGATGGTCGCGCGTCTGAGCCGGCTCACGAGCAATGAAACAACGAGGAGCGGAGATAGAGAGAGAAAGAAAGAAAATCAGAGAAATTGAGCAAGAGAGTAGGAGTAGATAAAGCACGCGGGAGTGAGGCGTGTGAGGAGGAAGGACGAGTTGGGAATGCGTGAAGAAAAAGGCAGCGAGATAGTGAAAAATCAGAGCAGAAAACATGTGTGACAAAATCTGTAGGTGAGACGTGGCGAGGAAGACTAGGACACTCGAAGCAGATAGAAAGGAAGAGGGAAGGGGAGGCAAAGAGGAGGAGAAGGCTTTGTCGTTGAGGAAGATTCTGGGGTTACGGGGGAGCGAAACGGTATATCGAAACCCTCTTCCTTTTCTTGTCTAATATGCTTTCTGTTTCTCAGAATTGTAAAGAATTAGAGCCCTTTTATGACGGATGAAACTTAGCATGACCTTTCCTTTAATAGCCAGGGATTGAAATTTTTTATTTAATCTCCAAATTGTTTCTATCATATGCGTTTTTCGCAGTAGTGACTTTTGTGCATATGGATGATTTTCTACTAGATGTTGGAAATGCAGAAACTTGTGATATTGTGGTGTGATTGAATTTAAACTCTGTTGGGATGATGGACTGATTAATTATCTATTTTAGGAATACCGTGTGTTTGAATAAATTCTCTTTGTAAAATAACTTTGTTTTTATTCACGTTTTGTTTCATGAAAATGCATCTCATGTCTTTTCTTTTAGGTTATTTGAACGAAATCTCAAACTCTGTATGATTTGATTTTGGGAAACAGAGAATCTGCTTCTGGGAGCAGATGGCGGAGTACTGAAAGAGTGATAGGCTACAAATTGCTTTCTAGACTTCTCTTATAGAGGAAAAGATTTTCTTTCACATAGGAATATATGATGACAGAATATTTCAATTTTTTATCCCCCAGATCTTCATGTTTCATTTTTGTATTTTCATTCCCTCGCAATATTTGATTGGTCTAATTGAGGTAAAGCCTCTGACTCCATGAAAAAGCCAGGGCAAGGATTTGAGTTTCATCTTTCTTTCCAATTTAAGATGGCATTATCCATGCTAAAGTAGCCATGGATTTTCCTCCTTTGTGGTCTTGGTTTCTGCTATATCGTGATTATATGCTTTTATAGTAATTGCATGTCTGTGTGGACACATGGTTAACTTTTACATGAAAAGATATGAGGGTGTATGGGATTGACTCTTACTTTTGGCTGCTCAAGCAGCAAGGTCTAGGCATCTTTGCTCTTTATCTTTTTGGTTCTACACTCCGGCATGAAAGATCTGTCTGCATTTATAGTGATGTGTTTATTTTATTTTTTATTTTAATTTTGTTATCATTCAGATTTCAAGGTTTGCTTCAGTCTTTTGCCATTTCCTGATTTTGTGTTTGTAAAAGCTAGCATATAAAGTTTTATGTTGACTAGGCTTCATAAAAGACTCTCTTAACCATTTGGGTGTCAAAATAAGAGATGAATGATAAATCCATAGCACATTGAAATATACGTGTAGACATATTATAATATGCAGGTGATGGTTATTCAGGAAGTTCAAAAAGGAGAAAGAAAAAAGGATTCTTTGGACAAGATTTCAATTCTAAATTTCACCTCTTAGCTTAGGCTTGCATGACGTTTTTGAGCTGGTCTGCTTTATTGGTTTTTCAGGTATTCAAACATTAAGCCATTACTTGCTGACTGGTGGATTGAAAACAGGAAATTTTAGATTGTTAGGGCATGCTTCCATGTCCAAAAATTTGGCACTCATAAGAGATCTTTCAAATCTTTGGCTTCTTAAAGTGGACAATATGTGAAAGCCCAAAATGAGTTAGAGACATGGCTTTTTTGTGACCTTACACTGATTGCACAACACATTTTCAAGCTCCTTTGCATCAATTAGTGCTAACTAGGTTGCTTCTCTTTTGTTGACAATTTTATTTTTCGCCCTTGCTGACTATTAATCTTATCGTTTTGTTTGTTCGGAAATATATAAGCCTATACTAGTTGGCTTATCCATTATGGATCCTTCACCTCTTCCAATTCGATACTTTCTTTTAAATTTAGCTTCTCTTTATATGGTCAGTGCATAATTTGATATCTAATCTGCTTTAAATGAATTAGTGGCAATTCCTTCTAAAATTTTGAATGAAATGTATATTTTTCAGTGTGTCCATGTAACTGTTGTGAAAAGTCTCTCCTCCTGTTTCGTGCTTTTCTTGCTCCCTTGTCTTCATAAAAAAATAAAAATTAAAAAAAAAAGAGGAATTGAGGATGAACGAGAGGGAGTGTATAGTCAGGTGGATGTGTTTTTAGTGTTTTACACTGCAGACGTATTATATCCTCAGTGGGTAGTTTTGAAAATAAAAGGCAATACGAAGTATCCTCCTAAATAATTTTATTTTTTGAGAAGGTCTATGTAAATAATACTTGTCGCGTTTAAACATTATAATTGATTAACTAAGCTGTTCAAATCCACGCAGAAGCTACCATGGAATCAAGGGTTAAGAGAGTGAAAAGAAATTCTGCCGCCACTCCAACTCCACCTCCTGTGAAACAATTAGATTATAGCACGGAACAGTCAGGTCGAAGTCCAGAGGACAACCCTCATGCTGACTCCAACTCCATTTCAGAATTCCGGTTGGCCAGGGCTTCAGTCATCCCAGCTCCATCCATAAAATTGGTAGGCTTTTTGAAAAGAAAAATTCTGAAAGCATTTGTGTGTGCTAAAGTGCAGGGTTTTAATGGATGTAGGTGTGGCTTCATGAATGGTGGCTTACGAAAGCCGAAGGCAAGGGCTTAGGCATTGCAGGATTTGAGAACAGAGGGTGATTTTTAACGAAGTCAGTTTCATGCAATTTGCAAATAATCCATTTATTAAAAGCTAGTCTTCGTTGATGTGAACAGGAGAGTGGGCATTAGAATCTTCCACTCTGGAGCAATTGCAAAGAGAGTTGATGTTACCACTTTACAGACTGCAGATGGCATCACCGTAAAACTCAGTGGGCTTATAAACAGGAATCGCACACATGACAATGGCTTTCCATTCCAGGTTTGTTCGGCCTTCGTTTCTTCTGCAAAGAAAACGACATTAAAGTGATTAATTGTTTGAACTTTGAATTGGAATTATTAGGTTTGCCATCATTTTCTGTTTGGATTTCCATACTACTGGAAAGACTACACTTCACAACTCTGTCCAGCGAAACCCATGTCCTTGGACAGTAGCGAATCATTGGATGATATCCCTGTGTCTCGGCTACGTGATCATCTTATGTCTCCTTCCGGAGGTTCCGAAAGGAATATTTTGGATCATGTATTGTCCACATTAAGCGGGAAGGCCTCCAACATTACTTCAGGCATGAATAGAAGTCGAAGTCCTGTCACAATTGTAAGACGAGAAGGCTTAAGGAGCCAGCCGGAGGCTACAGTTCCTACAAGGGGTGTGGCTACCAGAAGCATGACGAGATTGGAGTCTCTTTCTAAGAAATCAAAATAGTAACTTCAACAATAATAATGATAGTTATTTATTTTTTTACTATCTACTTTTAGTTTTAAATCTTCTCCCTGTATTTTTTGTGGTCTGGGATTAGAACGGACTGAAGTTTTTTTAATCTCCTAGTCTAATTTTGTTTATTCAGTTGGGTTAAATTCATATTTGAGGAAAGTAACAGCAATTGATCGAATTTGGGTTGGATTTCAGCCAATCTAAACCATAATTTTAGACAAGTATTTTATATGGGAGCCAAAACAGAATAAAACCATCATCTCATAGATTTGAGTGTAACATATATTTCTCTACTGGTTAAGTTATAGTAGAATGTTTTTATTGCGTGTGTAAATGTTTATGCTTTTTTATTAAACCGAAGGCATTAATTAAGCAAGCAAGTGCTTACAACTTGCCATATTTGTATTCCTTCCCTGTAAGCATAAGCATCCCTATTCTTCCCACAAATTCCTATACAAGTACCAGGAAACCAAGACATGTTTTTTAACAATTAATCTAAAGATTCCTTTTCATACATATTAACCTATTCTTCATCCAATATATATATTCAACTACTTGTAATATGTACCAGGAAAGTAGAAAAATCTTCTTACTCCCTCAAGAAAAGGCTATAATTTCTTATGACCCCAGCTCACATTTGAAAAAAAAAAAAAAAATGTAAATGAATGGTTATTTATTTCACATGGCTGACACATAGATAAAGACAAAAATTAGGAGGTAGAACAAGAAGTAGAGACTCTTATGAGTATAGATGAATTAATATTAACAATAGAAGACCAAGACAATCATAAATTTTTGGAACTCCCAATGATTAATAAGATCCTTTTTCTAAACATTATTCCTTTTAATGCTATTTTACATGTCTTATCTTTTAGATGGTCCACAAATCATGGATTTTCATTTTAAATCACTTGAAAAGCATATTCATGTGCTCTTTTAAGCATGAAGTAGATAGAAAGCAAACTAAAAATAAATGCATATAGAATATTAGATGTTTATACTAGAGATAAAAGAATGCCAACAAAATTTATTTTTGTTAATATTTTTATGGCTAGGATTATTGAACTTCCTCTTGGGTATTTAATTAAACAAATGCAAGGATGATTGCTAATATGATAGGCAAGTTTACAGAGAGAGAGTTAGTCGAAAAAGAATGATAATAGTCAAATTATATCATATTCTTAGAGGAGATCAACACTTCAACCACTTGCTTTAGGTATTTTCTTGTCAAAACTAAATAACAATGAATACTGGATACAATATAATTATGAGAAGTTCTCTAAATTTTGTTACAAGTATGTAATCATTGGGCAATGATAGCAAAATATGTAATAAAAGAGACCAACTACCATACCTTTTCTTTCTAGTCAATGGGGAAGCCACTAGGACTTGGTTAAGAGTGTAATCAAACCTTCTACATAAGGAACCATGGCAAGATGGATTAAAACTCAAGTCCAAGTTATTACAAGAAAAATAAGCTCTAGAAAGCATCATTAAAAAAAAATCTTCCTCACAAAGGTACCCCATGCATAATTCCAAAGGACTCTACTAAGCTCACGAGACTCAATAAGAACCATAATTCCTAGTTGTCCATATTAAATTTAGACAATATTGGTTACCTTACTAATGAATGTCTCATAAAAAAATCATATATAAAGAAGGAAGAACGTTTAAATTAGAAAGCATCTCATTTAATAAGCACATAAAATGATACACTGTCTTAACAGAAGTAGTACAAGAAGGAGGGCTCTGTCTTGCTTAGAGCAAACCCCTAGTGTTGAAATTATCCAAAGTAATGAAAATTTAATGCGTAACTGTAATTATTATGAAAAATAAATCAATATAGATATTTTTAAAAGTATATACCCCTATATCATTTTAAAAAAAGGCATTTTCTCAATAAGTTCTTGACTCTTAGGGCCAATCACACCCTTCAATTGATATTAATAAGGGAAATGAATAGGATCATCGACCCAAGAGAAAAAAGTAAACATGTGACAAGCATATTAGAAAAAAAAAGCTTACTTTTAGGAGCTAGTTAGCCAATTATTAGCCCAAGGTCTAGGACAACCCAAGCAGGGGTAAATTAGGTTTCCAAGAGTAAAAACAATATTGATGTTTTTAAATGTATATACCCCTTATATCATTTTAAAGAAAGGTATTTTCTCAATAGGTTCTTAACTCTTAGGGCCAATCACACCCTTCAATGAATATTAGTAAGGGAATTCAACGAAATCATCGACCCAAGAGAAAAAAGTAAACGTGCGACATGCATATTAGAACATGAAGCTTTCTTTTGGGAGCTAGTTAGCCAATTTGGCCTTGTTGTGGCCTAAGGTTTAGGACAACCCAAGTAGGGGTAAATTAGGTTTTCAAAATTCTAAGGCCTCTAAAGGTATTTTCCAATTCTTTTTAGTGTTGTTTAGTCTAATATAGAAACGTATGTTTATGTAAGAATCTTTGTCAATTGATTTATACAATCTACTCTAAATTAATAAACCAATATGATAGTATGAGCAATGAACTTGCTTTATGATTATTATGTGGGAGTGAGTATGCAATACCAAGTAATGATACGTAGCAAATAAAGTAAAGAGCAAAACAAAGGGAATGCAAACTCTTTTATAAAGGTTCAGCCACATGACTCGTGCGTACATCTTCTTTTTCAACTCAATCACCTGATATTTTACTACTTTTTCTTAAGTATTATATATGCTAATTGTTCATAGCATCCAACTCATCACTAGCTTATGTTCCATTGAACACTACTTGCCTATTTTTTACAGTGCAAAAGTTATATTTCACTCATGTTCCCTTAAACACTACCCACCTTTTACCAATGTTATAATCTCACCCTTCACTCATGTTCCCTTGAAACATAACTACTTATTTATTAAGATGTGAAACTCACTTATCACTTGTGTTTCTTTAAACACTACCCACTTGTTTATCAGGATTCGAAGTTCATATTTGATTCTTGTTTCCTCGAATATTACAATGCTAAAGGCTTCTAAAAAAACTTTTGTACGGTGCCTCAAATAGCAAACATGAAATGTTTGTAACTTTTCTCTCCCAATGAATAGATTTACAAATGATAAGCACACTTAGGGTTCACTGCAGATCAAGATAATAAGATTTTTCCTTTTTTTTCACAATCAATTTTTCTCTTTTCTTTTTCTCTTGTGTAAAATTTGGAGGAATAAATCATTTACACGTCACAAATTAAATATAGTTGTTGAAGGCTTTTCAAAAATTAAATCCAACATTTAAAAGAGCTTAAATTTTGTCATTTAAGAATCCAGATTTTTTTGTATAGCGGATATTACATACCATACTTACCATAAAAAGTGGTTTATTTTAAATCCGTGTAAAGTTTGACTTAATTTGCAAAAACTATATCCTCTGTCAAATCCATTTTTATTGGAAAAATCATGTTAATAAATGCAATTTGATTTGAGAACTGTGTTATTTTGAAGTA
The DNA here is from genome assembly GCF_054855325.1 of Carica papaya. Lineage (NCBI taxonomy): Eukaryota > Viridiplantae > Streptophyta > Magnoliopsida > Brassicales > Caricaceae > Carica > Carica papaya. The sequence goes on along the minus strand of NC_142311.1, from coordinate 19,881,583 downwards.
ATATGAAATAGAGCACATGTTTAATCGCACTTAAGGTTAGAATATTCTTTTTGTGTGTCTTGAGAAATATTATGCTTCATCATCTTTTATGGTACATCAACCATTTAAGGCAATATTCTGTATATTCAAGAAAATGATTCTTAGAATCTCATCTTCTAACATATAAAATATGATTTCTTTGAAATTTATTTCACATTTTTTTTTTAATTTTAAAACATAGATAGAAAAATTTAAAGCTAATTTTTTTTTGCCATAAATAATTTTCAAGAAAAGCATGTTTTTAAAGGGATTTTCATGACTTAAAAATTAATAGGAATTCTCTTAAGCCATTAATTATAAGTTACTTAATTTACATAAAAGATGAGTAGACTTGTAGGAGATTTATGTTCGATTTTCAATCAGTTTCTTTTATTATTGATGCCTTTGCCGTCTTTTAATATATTTTCTAATTTCTTAAATTGCACTGCTTGCGATCTTAAAAACTCAATTGACATTGTTAGCATGAAAATTCATCAAAATCAATAGCATAATTTATTTTGTTCAATAATTTCCTTATTTTGATGGATGATACAACTTTGTTTTCTTCAAAGCAACATATATCATATAAGAAAGCATTTAAGATACTTTCAAGAAATCTCCCCCTTAGTTCAAAAAATTTCTCCCTTAGTATGTTCTTCTTATTTCCTCTCTTTTAAATTACATATAAACAACATTTTATCCATCATCTATTCATGTATCTCTTAAAAAGCTTTGAGGAAATTTTAAACAATGAGATAATTTAGCAACTAAACTTCTAGCAATTATCATTACCTTTTACCTTCTCCATAGTGCTTTACCATTACAAGTATTTCTTTATTAATACTAGTACTTCTCTTTTTTTTTTCATGAATAAAAAAGTCTTAGAGAACAAGAATTCTTCTCCAACACTTCTCCTCCTTTTCCTTTATAGAAATCAAAAGACAAGAAGTAACATAAAGCGACAGTAGAAACACATACGCCAACCACTAAATTAGAGAAATATGTTCAAGTATAATCAAGTGGGAGAATGGGGGATATGCCAAATATATTCAGAATGCAAGAAGAAAACAAAATAGGTAAAACATAGATATAATAAGTATATTGTTGGAATAGATTGCATAAGTACCATTAAAGTAAAGTGCACAAATAGTTTTCCAAAAATATTATAAATCATATTGGTCCTGGCTAATTTGAATAAAATTTTAATCACCAGATCATTTCATTATGGAGATCCTAACCAAATTCCAAATTCTACACCTATACATTTAAGTTTTGATTGAAGGTCTTCATTTCAATATGTAGTTCATCATTTTGCTTAAAATTTTGCTCAAGTAGGGATTCCAGCATAGATGTAGAAGTGACTGAGGGTTGTGAAGGTGCTAGAGGTACTTCAACAGGTTTTTGACGTGAGAAGTCAAGACTCTAAATGGGATCTGGTGCATTAGTGCTAATATGATTGCACCTGTCATATTCCGCGCTGCATATACATATACCCCTTCTCCTTCCCACCCCCTCTCATCATTTATTTCGCTGTGTACGCACACTGCATCTTTGCTTCTAGTTATAATATCAAGCGAAATGCTCCGGTGTCTCGGCTCATGCCCAGATGAACGGACCGTCTATTGCACATCTAATTTCGTTGTTCTACTATATAAGATAATCGTAATGACACTCTTATCACGTGGTGGATTATGAATGATTACACAAAAAATATTAAGCAAAATGCTCCGGCATTGCGATTCAATTTTGAGAGTTAACCTGTGGATCGTAGGTCCGGTTGCACGTAATGTTTAATGTTCCGTTTGCAAAAAGATGAGTGCAACACGAGGGCTTCCCAAGAGGTCACCAATCCTAATACTTCTCTCGCTCAAGCACGTTTAACTATGGAGTTCTTATAAGATCTAGTGCATTAGTGCTTATATGATCGTACCATAATCATTTTGCGCTCAAATGCATGCACCCCTACCATTCCCTACCCACTCCCATCATTTATTTCGTTGTGCGTGCACACTGCACATCTGCTTCTACTTCTAATATAAAAAAAATGCTCTGATGCCTCGACTCACGCCCAGATAAATAGACCGCCCGCCGCACCTCATTTTTTGTTGTTCTACTATGTAACATACTCGTAATGACACTCTTATCACGTGATAGAATATAAATAAATTTACGAAAAATATTAAGCAAAATGTCTTGACGCTGCGACTCACGCTAGCAGACTGTGGCTCCCTTCTCGCGTAATGTTTAATGCCCATTCCATAAAAAGACGGGTACAACACGAGAACTTCTTAGGAGGTCACCAATCCTAGAACTACTCTCGCTCAAGCATTCTTAGCTGCGGAGTTCTGATTGGATCCGGTGCAATAGTGCTGGTATGATCACACCCGTCCCATTCTGCGATACAAATGCATGTACCCCTTCTCCTTCCCTCTCCCTCCCATCATTTGTTTCACTGTGCGTGCACACCTCACATCTGCTTCTAGTTCTAATATCAAACGAAATGACTCAGTACCTCGACTCACACCAAAATGAATGGACCTCCCGCTGCACCTCTATTTTCGTTGTTCTACTAATTAAGATGCTCATAATGACACTCTTATCACATGGTGGACTATAAATAAATGCACAAAAAATATTAAGCAAAAAGTCTTAGCGCCACAACTCACGCAGGCAAATGAACCGACAGAGCATGACTCCGGTCACACGTACCATTTAACACCCCGTCCGAAAAAAGACGGCTGCAACATGAGAACTTCCCAGGAGGTCACCCATCCTAGTACTACTTTTGCTTAAGCATGCTTAACTACGGAGTTTTGATGGGATCCGGTGTATTAGTGCTGGTATGATCGCACCCATCCCTTTTCGTGCTACATATACATATAGCACTTCTCATTCCCTCCCTCCTTCCATCATTTGTTTTGCTGTACACACACACTGCACCTCTGCTTCTAATTAAATTATTAAGTGAAATGTCCTAACATCTCGACTCATGCCAAGATGAACGGATCGCCCGCCGCACCTATGTTTTTGTTGTTCTATTATGTAAGTGGCTCGTAATGATACTTTTATCACGTAGTGGACTATAAATGAATGCACAAAAAGGATAAAACAAAATGTTCCAGTGCTGCGGCTCACGTTTGCAATTGAACCGGTGGACAATGGGTCCGGTCTTGCGTAACGTTTAACACCCGTATGCAAAAAGACAGGTGCAACATGAGAACTTTCCAAGAGGTCACTCATCCTAGTACTACTCTCGCTCAAGCACGCTCTACTACAAAGTTTTGATGGGATCTGGTAGATAAGTGCTGGTATGATCACACCTATTCCATTACGCACTGTAAATACATATGCCCCTTTTCCTTTCCTTTTCCCTCCCATCATTTATTTTGCTGTGCGCGCACACCGCACCTTTACGTCTAGTTCTAATATCAAGTAAAATGTCTTAGCACCTCGACTCACACCAAAATGAACGGACTACCCGCTGCACCTCTGTTTTCATTATTCTACTATGTAAGATGTTCGTAATCAAATTCTTATAACGTGGTGGATTATAAATGAATATACGAAAAATATTAAGAAAAACGCTTCGGCACTGCGACTCACATTTGCGAATGAACTGACGGATCAAGACTCCCGTCGCATGTTATGTTTAACACCTGATCACTAAAAAGTTGGGTGCAACACGATGACTTCCCAGGAGGCCACCCATCTTAGTACCACTCTCGCCCAAACATGCTTAACTATGGAGTTCTGATGAGATCAAGTGCATTACTGTTGGTATGATCTCACCCTTTTAATTTTGTGCTCAAATGCATGTACCCCTACTCCTACCCTCCATCCACCCATCATTTATTTCGATGTGCGTGCACACTGCACATCTTCTTCTAGTTCTAATATCAAACAAAATGCCACAGCGCCTCGACTCACGCCAGATAAACAGACTGCCCACTGCACTTCTGTTTTCGTTATTCTTCTATGTAAGATACTCGTAATGACACTCTTATCACATGGTGGACTATAAATGAATGTACAAAAAATATTAAGCAAAATGCATCGGCGCTACGACTCACATTTGTGAATGAACTGACAGACCGTGGCTCCGATCGCGCATAAGTTTAATGCTCCTATCTGCAAAAAGACAGGTGCAACACGAAGACTTCACAGGAGGTCACCAATCCTAGGACTACTCTCACCCAAGCACGCATAACTAATGAGTTCTGATGGGATTTGATACATTAATGCTGGTATGATCGCACTCTTTCCATTTTGCACTACAAAATAAATACACTTCTTCTCATTCCTTCCCCTCTTCTGCCATTTATTTTGCTGTGCGCGTACACCGCCTCTCTGGTTCTAGTTCTAATATCAATAAAAATGCTCTAGTGGCTCCACTCACGCCCAGATGAATGGATCACCCGCCACACCACTTTTTTCATTATTCTAATATGTAAGATGCTCGTAATGATACTCTTAATCACATGGTGGATGATAAATGAATCCACAAAAATAAATTAAGTAAAATACTTTGGCGCTACAACTCATACCGTGGGACTATGTCTCTAGTTGCGTGTAATGTTTAACGCCTTATCTGTAAAAAGATAGGTGCAACACAAGGTCTTCCCAGGAGGTCATCAATCCTTGTACTACTCTCGGCCAAACACGCTTTGACTGTAGAGTTTCGATGGGATCTAGTGCATTTGAGCTAGTGTAATTGCACCAGTCTCGTTTCGTGCTGCAAATACATATACTCCTTCTGCTTCTCTCCTCCCTCCCATCAATTACTTTGTTGTGCGCGTACACTGCACCTCTGCTTCTAGTTCTAATACTAAGCGAAAAGCGTCGACGCCTTGATTCATGCCCAGATGAATGGATCGTCTGCCGCACCTCTGTTTTTGTTGTTCTACTATATAAGATACTCGTAATGACATTCTTATCACGTAGTGAATTATAAACGAATGCACGAAAAATATTAAGCAAAAAGCCCTGGCGTCGCCACTCATGTTTGCGAATGAACCAACGGACCGTGGCTCCGGTCGCGCGTAACATTTAATGCTTCGTTTGCAAAAAAATGAGTGCAACACAAAAAATTCCAAGGAGGTCATCAATCCTAGGATTACTCTCGCCCAAACATGCTTAACTGCTGAGTTATGATGGGATCCAATGCATTATTGTTAGTATGATGGCAACTTTTCTACTTTGCGCTGCAAATACATATACTCTTTCTCCTTTCCTCCCCTCTCCCGTCATTTGTTTTGTTGTGCGCGCACACCACCTCTCTGTTTTTAGTTCTAATATCAAGCAAAATGCCTCGGTGGCTCGACAGACGTCCATGTGAATGAACCACCCGTTGCACCTCGTTTTTAGTTATTCTACTATATACGATACTCGTAATGACACTCTTATCACGTGGTGGAGTATAAATGAATGCAAGAAAAAGATAAAGCAAAATTCTCCAACGTCACGACTCACGTTTGCGATTGAACCGGTAGATCATGGCTCTGGTCGCATGTAACATTTAACGCTTCGTCTGCAAAAAGAAGGATGCAACATGAGGACTTTTCAAGCATTCTTTACTGAAAAGTTCTGATGGGATCTGGTGCATTAGTGCTACTTTGATCATACCCCTACCATTCGGCGCTGCAAATACATATGCCCCTTCTTCTTCCCTCCCCCTTCCCATAATTTATTTTATTGTGTGTGCACACCTCACCTATGCTTTTAGTTATAATATCAAGAGAAATGTCCCAACACATCGACTCACGCCCAAATGAATGGACCGCCCATCGCATCTCTATTTTCATTGTTCTACTATGTAAGATACTCGTAATAACATTCTTATCACGTAGTGAACTATAAATTAATGCACGAAACATATTAAGCGATCCAGTGATATGACTCATACCGGTGAATGAACTGGTCGAATATGGCTTCGGTCGCACGTAATGTTTAACGCTCCATCCACAAAAAGACGGGTGCAACACATGGACTTTCCAAGAGGACACCCATCCTATTACTACTCTTGCCCAAACACACTTAACTACGGAGTTCTGATGGAATATAGTGATTAGTGCTGATATGATCGCACCCATACCATTCTGCACTGTAAATACATATATCCCTTCTCATTCACTCCCCCTCCCATCATTTATTTCGTTGTGCGCGCACAGTGCATCTCTACTTTTATTTTGAATATGAAGCAAAATATTTCGGCGCCTCGACTCACGTCCAGATGAACGAACCGCCTGCTGCACCTCTTTTTTCATTGTTATACTATGTAAGATGCTCGTAATGATACTCCTATCACATGGTGGATTATAAATGAATGCACAAAAATATTAAGATAAATGTCCCAACGTCGCGACTCACGCTGACAAATGAACTGACAGACTGTGGCTCCGGTCGTGCGTAACGTTTAACGCTCCATCTGCAAAAAGACGGGTGCAACACAAGAACTTCCCAAGAGGTCACCAATCCTAGTACTACTCTCGCCCAAGCATGCTTAATTGCAGATTTCTGATAGGATTCGGTGCGATAGTAGTGCTGGAATGATCGCACTCATTCCATTTTGCACTGCAAATACATATACCCCTTCTCATTCCCTCACCCTTCCCATAATTTATTTTGTTGTGCGTGTACATCGCACTTCTTCTTCTAGTTTTAATATCATGCAAAATACCCTGCTGCCTCGACTCACGTCCAGATTAACGGACTGCCCACCGTACCTCATTTTTTTTTATTCTACTATGTATGATGCTCGTAATGACACTTTTATTACGTGATGAAATATAAATGAATGCATGAAAAATATTAAGCAAAATGCCCGACGCCACAACTCACGCTAGTGAATAAATCGGCAAACCGTGGCTCAGGTCGTGCGTAACGTTTAATGTTCTACCCGCAAAAGTACTTCCCAAGAGGTCAGCCATATTAGTAGTACTCTCGCCCAAGCACGCTTAACTGCAGAGTTCTGATGGAATCTAGTACATTAGAGCTGGTATGATCACACTAGTCCATTTTGCACTGCCAATACATATATCCCTTCTCCTTCCATCCTATCTCCCACCATTTATTTTGTTGTTCGCGCACACTGCACCTTTACTTCTAGTTCTAATATAGAGTAAAATGTCCTGGTGCCTTGACTCACGCACAGATGAATGGACCACCCGCCGCACCTTTGTTTCCATTATTTTACTATGTAAGATACTCATAATGATACACTTTTTTCGTGATGAACTTTAAATGAATGCACAAAAAATATTAAGTAAAATGCCCCGGTGCCACAGACTCACGCCGGTGGACTGTTTCTCTGGTCGCGCACAATGTGTAATGTCCCATCCGCAAAATGACTTTTACAAAATGAATACTTTCTAGGAGGTCACTCATCCTAGTACTACTCTCGGCAAAACAAGCTTAATTGTGGGGTTCTGATGTGATCTGGTGCATTAGTACTTATATGATCGCACCCGTAATATTTCATGCTGCAACTATATATATTCTTTCTTTTCATCCACCCTCCCATCATTTATTTTGCTGTGCGCGCACATCGTACCTCTGCTTCTAGTACTAATATGAAGCGAAATGCCCAGGTGCTTCGACTCATGTCTAGATGAACGGACCACTAGCTGCACCTTGTTTTTCATTGTTCTATTATGTAAAATACTCGTAATGAAACCCTTACTACGTCGTGGACTATAAATGAATGCACGAAAAATATTAAGTAAAATGCCCAAATGCCATGACTCACGTCAGCGGACTGTGACTCTGGTCGCACATAACGTTTAATGCCCCGTCAGATAAAAAATAGGTGCAACAAGAGAACTTCCTAGGAGGTCACCCATCCTAGTACTACCATTGCCCAAACACGCTTAATTGCAAAGTTCTGATAGGATCTGGTACATTAATGCTAGTATGATCGCACCCCTACTATTTTGCGCTGCAAATACATATGCTCCTTCTCCTTCCCTCCCCCCTCCAATTATTTGTTTCACTGTGCGTGCACACCTCACCTCTGCTTCTAGTTTTAATATCAAACGAAATGTCTCAGTGCCTCGACTCACACCTAGATGAACGGACTACCCATTGTACCTCTATTTTTGTTGTTCTATTATGTAAGATGTTCATAATAAAGCTCTTATCACGCGGTGGACTATAAATGAATGCATGAAAAATATTAAGCAATCTAGCACTGCGACTCATGCTGGCGAATGAACCGGCAGAAATTGCCTCCGGTCACATGTAATGTTTAACGCCCTGTCCGCAAAAAGACGGGTGCAACTCGAAAACTTCTCAGGAGGACACCCATCCTAGTACTACTCTCACCTAAACATACTTAACTGTGGAGTTCTGATGGGATACGATGATTAGTGCTGGTATGATTGCACCCATACCATTTCGCACTGCAAATACATATATTCCTTCTCCTTCCCTCCCTCCTTCCATCATTTGTTTTACTGTGCGCGCACATCGCACCTCTACTTCTAGTTCTAATATCAACTAAAATATCCCGGTGGCTCGACTCACTCCCAGATGAACAGATATCCTGCCGTACCTCTTTTTTCATTGTTATACTATGTAAGATGCTTGTAATGACACTCTTATCACGTGGTAGATTATAAATGAATGTACCAAAAATATTAAGATAAATGCCCCAACACTGTAACTCACGCTGGCGAATGAACTGGCAAACTATGGCTTTAATCACGCATAACATTTAACGCCTTGTCCGTAAAAACACAGGTGTAACACGAGGACTTCGTAGGAGGTCCCCCATCTTAGTACTACTCTTGTCCAAGTACGCTTAGTTGTTGCGTTTTGATGGGATCCATTGCATTAGTGCTGGTATGATCGCACCAATCTCTTTTCCTACTGCAAATGTATGTACCCATTTTCCTTCCCTCCCTCCTCCCATCATTTATTTCGCTGTGCGCACACACCGTACCTCTGCTTGTAGTTTTAATATCAAGTGAATTGCCTCGGCGCCTCAACTGATGCCCCAATGAATAGACTTCCCACTGCACCTCTGTTTTTGTTGTTTTAATTTGTAAGATACTCGTAATGACACTTTTACAATGTGGTGGACTAAAAATGAATGCACAAAAAATATTAAACTAAATACCCTTGCTTCACGATTCATGCTAGTGAATAAACCAGCAGACCGTGGCTTCGATCACACATAATGTTTAACGCCCCATCCACAAAAAGACGTGTGCAACACGAGTACTTTTTAGGAGGTCACCCATCCTAATACTACTCTTGTCCAAGTATGTTTGACTGCGTAGTTCTGATAAGATTTGATGCATTAGTGGTAGTATCATTGCACCAGTACCATTCGCGCTGCAAATGAAAATAACCCTTCTACTTTCCTCCCCCCTCCCGTCATTTGTTTCGCTGTGCACACACACCACACCTATACTTCTAGTTTTAATATCAAACGAAATGCTCCGGCACCTTGACTCACGCCTAGATGAACGGATTGGTTGTTGCACCTCATTTTTCGTTGTTCCACTATGTAAGATGCTCGTAATGAAACTATCATCACGTGGTGGACTATAAATGAATGCACAAAAAATATTAAGTAAAATGTCTCGACGCCACAAGTCACTATGGAGAACTGTGACTCCGGTCTCACATAATGTTTAATATTCTGTCCACAAAAAGATAAGTGAAATACGAGGACTTCCCAAGAGGTCACCTATCCTAGTACTACTCTCGCCCAAGCACGCTTAACTGAGTTTGATGGGATTCGGTGCATTAGTGCTGGTATGATCACACCCCTTCCATTTTGCGCTACAAATACATATACCACTTCTCCTTCCCTCCCCCTCTTGTTATTTTTTTCGCTGTGGACTCACACTGAACCTCTGCTCCTAGTTCTAATATAGAGCGAAATGTCCTGGCGCCTCAACTCACGCTCAGATGAATGGATCGTACGTCATACCTCTGTTTTCGTTGTTCTATTATGTAAGATACTCGTAATGACACTCTTATCTCGTGATGGACTATAAATGAATAGACAAAAAATATTAAGCAAAATGCCCTGACACCACGACTCACGCTGGCGAATGAACTAGCGGTCCGTGTCTTCTGTCACGCGTAATGTTTAGTGCCCTGTTTGTAAAAAGACGGGTACAACACGAGAACTTCCTAGAAGGTCACCCATCCTAGTACTACTCTCGCCCAAATATATTTAACTGCGGAGTTCGATGGAATTTGGTGCATTAGTACTGGTATGATCATACCCCTTCCATTCCGCACTGTAAATACATATACCACTTCTCCTTCCCTCCCCCCTCCCATCATTTGTTTCACTATGCGCGTACACTGCACCTCTGTTTTTAGTTCTAATATCAAGCGAAATACACCACCGCCTCGACTCAAGCACAGATGAACGGACCACCCGCCGCACCTCGTTTTTCGTTGTTCTACTATGTAAGTTGCTCATAATGACACTCCTATCATATGGTGGACTATAAACAAATGCACGAAAAATATTAAGAAAAATGTCCCTGCGAGATGATTCATGCTGACAGACTGTGGCTCCTATCGCGCGTATCTCGCACATATCATTTAACACCTCGTCTACAAAAAGGCGGGGGCAACACAAGGACTTTCTAAGAGGTCACCCATCCTAGTACTATTCTTGCCCAATCACACTAAACTACGAAGTTCTGATGAGATCCGGTGCATTAGTGCTCGTATGATCGGACCCTTCCCATTTTGCGCTTCAAATACATATACCCCTTTTCTTTCTCTCCCCCCTCCCATAATTTGTTTCGTTATGCGTGCAAACCACACCTATGCTTCTAGTTCTAATATCAAGCAAAATACCCCAGCACTTCGACTCATGCCCAGATGAATGGACTGCCCGCCACACCTCTATTTTTATTATTCTACTATGTATGATACTCGTATGACACTCTCATCACGTGGTGGATTATAAATGAATACACAAAAAATATTAATGAAAATGCCCTGGCACCAAGACTCATGTTTATGAATGAACCGGTGGACCGTGGCTCCGGTCACGCGTAACGTTCAATATCCCATCTACAAAAAGACGGTTGTAACACGAGGAATTCCTAGGAGGTCACCAATTCTAGTACTACTATCGCCTAAGCACGCTTAACTGCGGAGTTCTGATGGGATCCGGTGAATAAGTGCTGGTATGATCGAACCCATTCCATTCTACACTGTAAATACATATACTCTTTCTCCTTCCCTCTCCCCTCCCGTCATTTGTTTTGCTGTGTGTACACATCACACTTCTGCTTCTAATTCTAATATAGAGCAAAATATCCTAGTGCCTCGTCTCACGCCCAGATGAATGGATCGCCTGCCGCACCTATATTGTCGTTATTCTACTATGTAAGATATTTATAATGACACTCTTATCTCGTGATAGACTATAAATGAATGCACGAAAAATATTAAGTAAAATTTTTCGACGCTGCTTTTCATGCCGGCGATTGAACCAGTGGAGCATGTCTCCAGTCGCACGTAATGTTCAACGCCCCAACTGCAAAAAAACGGGTGTAACATAAGGACTTCCCAAGAGGTCACCCATCCTAATACTACTCTCCCCCAAGCACAGTTAATTGTGGAGTTCGATGGGATCTAGTTAATTAGTAGTTGTATGATCGCATCCCTTTTATTTTGCGCTGTAAATACATATACCACTTCTCCTTCCCTCCCCACTCCCATCATTTGTTTTACTGTACGTGCACATCACACCTCTGTTTTTAGTTGTAATATCAAGTAAAATACATTGGCACCTCGACTCATGCTCAGATGAATAGACCGCCCGCCGCACATCTATTTTTGTTGTTCTACTATGTAAAATACTCGTAATGACATTCTTATCTTGTGATGGATTATAAATGAATGCACAAAAAATATTGATTAAAATGCCTCAACACCGCGACTCACGCTGGCAAATGAACTGGCGGACTATGTCTCCGGTTGAGCGTAACGTTTAACACCCCGTCTACAAATGGACGAGTGCAACACGAAGACTTCCCAAGAGGTCATCCATCCTAGTATTACTCTTGCTCAAGCATACTTAATTACGGATTTTGATGGAATCCGGTACATTAGTGCTGGTTTAATCGCACCCCTTCCATTCCCCGTTACAAATACATATACCACTTCTCATTCCCTCCCCCTCTCGTCATTTATTTCATAATGTGCGCACATCGCACCTTTGTTTCTAGTACTAATATCAAGTGAAATGGCCCGACACATCTCCCGCTTAGATTAAAGGACGGCCCGCCGTACCTCATTTTTTGTTATTCTACTATTTGACATGGTCATAATGATACTCTTATCACGTGGTGGACTATAAATAAATGCATAAAAAATATTAAGCAAAATATTCCAGTGCCCCAACTCATGCCAGCTGGTCGCGCGTAATATTTAACGCTCCGTCTGCAAAAAGGTTAGGTGCAACACTAAGACTTCTCAAGAGGTCACCCATCCTATTACTACTATCACCCAAACACGCTTAACTATGGAGTTATGATGAGATCTGGTGCATAAGTGCTGGTATGATTACACAAATTTCATTTTGTGTTTTAAATACATACACCCTTTCTCCTTTCCTCCTCTGTCCTATCATTTGTTTCGCTGTGCGCGCACATCATATATTTGCTTCTAGTTCTTATATCAAATGAAATGCTCTGGCGCCTCAACTCACACCTAGATTAAAGGACCGGCCGCTGTACCTCATTTTTTATTGTTCTACTATTTAAGATGCTCGTAATGACATTCTTATCACTTGATGGACTATAAATGAATGCACGAAAAATATTAAACAAAATATTTCAGTGCCCCAACTCACGCCGGTGAAATCGGAAGATTGCGGCTATGATCGCGCGTAATATTTAACACTCTGTCTGCAAAAAAATTGGTGCAACACCAAGACTTCCCAATAGGTAACCCATCCAATTACTGCTCTCGCCCAGGCACGCATAACTACAAAGTTATGTTGGGATCTAGTGGATTAGTGCTGGTATGATCGCACCAGTTACATTCCGTGCTGTAAATACCTGTACTCCTTCTCTTTCCTTCTCCCCTCCCGTCATTTGTTTCGCTATGCGCACACATTGCAACTCTACTTCTAGTTCTAATATCAAACGAAATGCCCCGGTGCCTTAACTCACGCCCAGTGAATGGACCGCCCGCCACACTTCTTTTTTTGTTTTCTACTAATTAAGATGCTCGTAATGACACTCTTATCATAGGGTGGACTATAAGTGAATACAAAAAAAATATTAAGCCAAAAGCCCCGGCATCGTGACTCATGTTGGCGAATGAACTGGCGGACCATGGGTTCGGTTGCACGTAATGTTTAATGCTCTGTCTTTAAAAAGAAGGGTGCAACACGAGTACTTTTTATGAGGTCAATCATCCTAGTACTAGTCTCGACAAAGCACGCTTAACTGTGGAGTTCTGATGGGATCTGGTATATTAGTGTTAGTTTGATCGCACTCGTCTCATTCTGTGCTGCAAATGCATATACCAGTTCTTCTTCCCTCCCCCCTCCCGTTATTTGTTTTGCTATGTGCGCACACCGCACCTTTGCTTTAGGTTCTAATATAGAGCAAAATGTCCCAGCGTCTCAACTCATGCCTAGATGAACGGACCGCCCGCCTCACCTTTGTTTTTGTTGTTCTATTATATAAGATACTCATAATGACACTCTTATCTCGTGATGGCTTATAAATTAATGCATGAAAAATATTAAAAAAAATACCCCGGTGCTACGACTTACTTTACCAAATGAACCAGCGGACCGTGTCTGCAGTCACGCGAAACATTTAACGCTTCGTCCGCAAAAAGACGGGTCAGGAGGCCTACTGAGAAGGTCACCCATCCTAGAATTACTCTCGCCCAAGCATGCTTACTGCGGAGTTCTGATGGGGTCCGGTGCATTAGTGCTTGTATGATCGCACCTGTCCCATTCCGTGCTGTATATACATATACCCCTTCTCCTTCCCTCCCATCTCCCATTGTTTGTTTCACTATGCACGCACACCTCACCTTTGCTTCTAGTTCTAATATCAAGTAAAATTATCCGGCAGCTCGACCACGCCCAGATAAACGGACTGCCCGCCGCACCTCTTTTTTCATTGTTATATTAATTAAGATGCTCGTAATGATACTTTTATCACGTGGTCGACTATAAATGAATGCATGAAAATTATTAAGCAAAATGCTCCGGTACCGCGATTCATGCGGGCAAATAAATCGGTGGACCGTGGCTCCAGTTGCGTATAACGTTTAAGTCCCGTTGCAAAAAGATGGGTACAACATGAGGACTTCCAAGTAGGTCACCTATCTAAGTACTACTCTTGCCCAAACACGCTTAACTATGGAGTTCTGATGTGATTCGGTGCATTAGTACTGGTATAATCGCACCCGTCCCATTTTATGCTGCAAATACATATACCTTTTCTTCTTCCTTCCTCCGTCCTATCATTTTTTTCGTTGTGCGCCTACACCACACCTCTGATATTAATTCTAATATAGAGCAAAATGTCCTGACGCCTCGACTCACGCCCATATGGATGGACCACCTACCGCACCTCTATTTTTGTTATTCTACTATGTAACGTACTCGTAAAGTCTTTCTTATCTCATGATGGAGTATAAATGAATTCACAAAAATATTAAACAAAATGTCCCTGCGCTGCGACTCACGCCAGCGAATGAATTGGTGGACCATGTCTCTGGTCATGCGTAACGTTTAATGCCCCATCCGCAAAAAGACGGGTGCAACAGGAGGACTTCCTAGAAGATCACCCATCTTACAACTACTCTCACCTAAGGCATTTAACTCGAAGTACTGATGGCATCCGGTGCATTAGTGCTTGTATGATCGCACCTCTTCTATTATGTGCTGCAAATACATATACCGCTTCTCCGTCCCTCCCATCTCCTATCATTTTTTTCGTTGTGCACACACACCGCACTTCTGTTTCTAGTACTAATATCAAGTGAAATGGCCTGGTGTGTCGATTCACGCCCAGATTAAAGGACCGCCCGCCACACCTTATTTTTCATTGTTTTACTATTTAAGATGCTCATAATGATACTCTTATTACGTGGTGGACTATAAAGGAATATAGAAAAAATATTTAGCAAAATGTCGTGGCACCTGTCCCATTATGTGCTGGATATACATATACTCTTTCTCCTTTCCTCCCCTTTTCCATCATTTGTTTCACTGTGCGCGCACACTTCACCTATACATCTAGTTCTAATGTCAAACGAAATGACCCGACGCCTCGACTCACGCCCAGATGAACGAACAGGCTGCCGCACCTCTGTTTTCATTGTTCTACTAATTAAGACGCTCGTAATGATACTCTTATTACGTGGTGGACTATAAATGAATGCATAAAAATTACTAAGTAAAATACCCCGGTGCCGTGACTCATGCGGACGAATAAATCGGCAGACCATGGCTCTAGTCGTGCATAACATTTAACTCCCCGTTCGCAAAAAGACGGATGCTACACTAGGACTTCCGAGTAGGTCACCCATCTAAGTACTACTCTTGTCCAAGAAAAATTAACTATAGAGTTCTGATTGGATCTGGTGCATTAGTGTTGGTATGATCATAACCTTCCCATTTCACGCTCAAATGCATGTACCCTTATTCATTCCATCCCCCTCCCATTATTTGTTTGGATTTGCGCACACACCGCACATCAGTTTCTAGTTCTTATATTAAGTGAAATGCCTCGGTGGCACAACTCACGCCCAGATGAACGGATCACCTGCCGTACCTCTTTTTTCATTTTTTTACTATGTAAGATGCTTGTAATGACACTCTTATCACATGATGGACTATAAATGTATTCACAAAAGATAAAATGAAATGCTCCGGTGCTGTGACTCACGTTTGCAAATGAATTGGTAGACCATGGCTACGGTCGTGTGTAACGTTTAATGCCCTATACGCAAAAAGACGGGTGCAACATGAGGACTTTAAAGGAGGTCACCCATCCTTGTACTACTCTTGTCCAAGCACGCTTAACTGTGGAGTTATGATGGGATCTAGTGCATTTGTGCTGGGATGATCGCAACCGTCCCATTTTGTGCTGCAAATACATATATCCCTTCTTCATTCCTCTCCCCTCCTGTCATTTGTTTCGCTATGCACGTACACCACACCTCTGATATTAGTTCTAATATATAGCAAAATGTCCTGGCGCCTCGACTCATGCCCATATGAATGGACTGCCCGCCACGCTTTTATTTTCGTTGTTCTACTATGTAAGATACTCGTAATGACACTCTTATTATGTAATGCGCTATAAATGAATGCACAAAAAATATTAAACAAAATACCTCGGTGCCGCGACTCACGTTTGCGAATAAACCAAGACCGTGGTTTGTCGCTTGTAAAGTTTACTACACCGTCTGGAAAAAAAATGGGTGTAATACGAAAACATCCCTGGAAGTCACCAATCCAAGGACTACTGTCGCCCAAGCATGCTTAACTGTTGAGTTCTGATGGGATCTAATGTATTAGTGCTGGTATGATCACACCCTTTTCATTTTACTCTACAAATACATATACCCCTTCTTCTTCCCTGACCCCTCTCGTCATTTGTTTCGTT
Source organism: Carica papaya (assembly GCF_054855325.1). Lineage (NCBI taxonomy): Eukaryota > Viridiplantae > Streptophyta > Magnoliopsida > Brassicales > Caricaceae > Carica > Carica papaya. The sequence continues at coordinate 19,864,940 of NC_142311.1, read as the reverse complement.
GTGTGCACACACCGCACCTTTGCTTCTATTTCTAATATCAAGCAAAACACCCTGGTGGCTCGACTCACGCCCAGATGAATAGACTGCATGCTGCACCTCGTTTTTTATTGTTCGACTATGTAAGATGCTCGTAATGATACTCTAATTATGTGATTGACTATAAATGAATGCACAAAAAATATTAAACAAAATTCTTCAATGTCAGTACTCATATTTGTGAATGAACTGACGGACCGTGGCTCCAGCATGTAACGTTTAACGCCTTGTGTGCGAACAGAGAAGTGCAAGATGAGAATTTCTCAGGAGGTCACCCATCTTATTACTAATCTCGCCGAAGCATGCTTAATTACTAAGTTCTAATGTCATCTGGTGCATTAGTGCTGGTATGATTGCACCTGTCTTTTCGCACACATGATGTTAAATGTTATGCGATGAGTCACGGTCCGGCGGTTCATTCACAAACGTGAGTATTGAGGCTGGAGAATTTTGTTTAATATTTTTTGTGCATTTATTTATAGTCCATCACATTATTAGAGTATCATTCCGAGCATCTTACATAGTGGAATAACGAAAAATGATAGTGGGCAGTCCGTTCATCTGGGCATAAGCTGAGCCACCGGGGCGTTTTACTTGATATTACAATTAGAAGCAGAGGTATGGTGTGCGCGCACAACGAAACAAATGACAGGAGGGGTTAGGGAAGGAGAAAGGGTATATGTATTTGTAACGCCAAAATGGAAAGAGTGCAATCATACAAGTACTAATACATTAGATCCCATCAGAACTCAACAATTAAGTGTGCTTGGGCGACAATAGTCCTTGGATTGGTGACATCCTGGGATGTTTTCGTGTTGAACCCATATTTTTTCAGACGGGGCGTTAAACTTTACTCGCGGCCAGAGTCACGATCCACCAGTTCATTCATAAACGTGAGTTACAGTGCCGAGGCATTTTGTTTAATATTTTTCGTGCATTCATTTATAGCGCACCACGTGATAAGAGTGTTATTACGAGTATCTTACATAGTAGAACAACAAAAATAGAGGTGCGGCAGGCGGGCCGTTCATACGGGCGTGAGTCGAGACACTAGGACATTTTGCTTTATATTAGAACTAAGATCAGAGATGCAGTGTGCGTGCACAGTGAAACAAATGATGGGAGGGGGGAGGGATGAAAAAGGGGTATATGTATTTGTAGCACTAAATGGGACAGTTGTTATCATGTCAGCACAAATGCACTGGATCCCAACAGAACTTCATAGTTAAGCATGCTTGGGCTACAGTAGTACAAGGATGGGTGACCTCCTTAGAAGTTCTCATGTTGCGCCCGTCTTTTTGCGTATAGGGCGTTAAACGTTATATGCGACCAGAGCCACGGTCTGCCAATTCATTCGCAAATGTGAGTTGCGGCACCAAAACATTTTGTTTTATCTTTCATGCATACATTTATAGTCCACTACATGATAAGAATAAGCATCTTACATAGTAGAAAAATAAAAAAAGAGGTATGGCGGGGGATCAATTCATTTAGGAGTAAGTTGGGCCACTGGGCATTTCACTTAATATAAGAACTAGAAACTGAGGTACAGTGTGCGAGCAAATCGAAACATATGATGGGAGGGGGGATGGAATGATTAAGGGTACATGAATTTGAGTGCGAAATGGGAAGGTTGCGATCATACCAGCACTAATACACTAGATCCAATCAGAACTCTACAGTTATTCATGCTTGAGCGAGAGTAGTACTTAGATGGGTGGCCTACTTGGAAGTCCTCATATTGCACTTGTCATTTTGCAGATAAGGCGTTAAACATTATGCGCGAACTGAGTTACGGTTTGCCAGTTTATTCGACCACATGAGTCACAACGCTGGGGTATTTTACTTAATATTTTTCGTGCATTCATTTATAGTCCATCACGTAATAAGAGGGTCATTACGAGCATCTTAATTAGTAGAACAACAAAAACAGAGATGCGGCGGGCAGTTCATTCATCTGGGCGTGAGTCGAGGCGCTAGGTCATTTTGCTTGATATTAGAATTAGAAGCAGAGGTGAGGTATGCACGCACAGCGAAACAAATGATGGGATGGGGGAGGGAAGGACAATGGCTATATATATATGTAATGCGAAATGGGACAGGTACGATCATACAAGCACTAATATACTGGGTTCATCTGGACGTGAGTCGAGGTGTCGGGACATTTCACTCTATATTGGAACTAGAAGCAGAGGTGCGGTGTGCGCATATAGCAAAACAAATGACGGGAGGGGGAAGGGAAAGAGAACTAGTATATGCATTTGCAGCGTGGAATGAGACGGGTGCGATCAAACCAGCACTAATATACCAGATCACATCAGAACTCCACAGTTAAGCGTGCTTTATCGAGAGTAGTACTAGGATGGGTGACCTCTTGATAAGTACTCGTGTTATACCCTTCATTTTACAGACGGAGTGTTAAACGTTACACGCGATTGGAGCCACGGTCTGCCAGTTCATTCGCCAGTTTGAGTTGCGGTGCCAGGGCTTTTTGCTTAATATTTTTTCTGCATTCATTATAGTCCACCACGTGATAAGAGTGTCATTACAAGCATCTTAATCAATAGAACAACGAAAAGAGATGTTCGACGGGTAGTCCATCCATCTGGGTATGAGTTGAGGCATCGGGGCATTTCGTTTGATATTAGAACTAGAGCAGAGTTACGATGTGCGCGCACAGTGAAACGAATGACGGGAGGGGAGAGGTAAAAAGAAATGGTATAGGTATTTGCAGCACGAAATGGAACATGTGCGATCATACCAGCACTAATGTACTGGGTCCATTAGAACTCTGCAGTTAGGCGTACTTGGGTGAGAGTAGTAATAGGATGGGTTACCTCTTGGGAAGTCTTGGTGTTGCACCTCATCTTTTTACCAATGAAGTGTTAAATATTACGCATGACCGGAGTCACGGTCCGCCGGTTCGTTTGCAAGCGTGAGTCGGGGTATCGGGACATTTTGTTTAATTATTTTTGTGTATTCATTTATAATCCACCACGCGATAAGAGTGTCATTACGAGAATTTTAAATAGTAAAATAACAAAAAAATGAGGTACGACGAACTATCCTTTAATTTGGGCTTAAGTCGAGGCGTTGAGGCATTTCGCTTGATATTAAAACTAGAAGTAAAGGTGCAGTGTGTGTGCATAGCAAAATAAATGACAGGGGGATGAGAGGGGGGAGGAGAAAGGGTGTATGTATTTACAACGTGGAATGTAACTAGTGCAATCATACTAGCACTTATGTACCATATCCCATCAGAACTCCATAGTAGAAGAATGAAAACAGAGATGGGTGTGCGGTCCATTCATCTGGGTGTGAGTCAAGGTGCCAGGGCATTTCGCTCTATATTAGAACTAGAAGTAGAGGTTCAGTGTGCACGCACAATGAAAAAATGACGGGAGGGGGGAGGAAAGAAGAAGGGATATATGTATTTACAACGCAGAATGGAATGGGTTCGATCATGCCAGCACATATTCACAAGTTCCCATTAAAACTTCGCAGTTAAACATACTTAGGCGAGAATAGTACTAGGATTGGTGACCTTCTGGGAACTCCTCGTGTTGCAACCGTCTTTTTGCATATGGGGTATTAAACACTACGTCAGACCGGAGCCACAGTCTACCGGTTCATTCGCAAACTTGAGTCTCAACACCGAAGCATTTTCGTTAATATTTTTCGCGCATTCATTTATAGTCCACCACGTGATAAGAGTGTCATTACGAGTATCTTACATAGTAGATCAACGATAATATAGGTTCGGTGGGTGGTCCGTTCATCTGGGCGTGAGACAAAGTGCCGGGGCATTTCGCTCTACATTAGAACTAGAAGTAGAGGTGTGGTGTGCGCGCACAGTGAAATAAATGGTGGGAGGAGGGAGGGAAGAAGAATGGGTATATGTATTTGCAACACAAAATGGGAAGGGTACGATCATACCAGCACTAATGCACCGGATTTCATCAGAACTCCGCAGTTTAGTGTGCTTGGGAGAGAATAAGGTGACTTCTAAAGAAGTTTCTTGTTGTACCTATCTTTTGTGGACGAAGCGTTAAACGATATGCGCGAGATACGCTCGACAGGATCTACAATCTGCTGGTGTGAATCGTGTCGCCGGGACATTTTGCTTAATATTTTTCGTGCATTCATTTATAGTCCATTATGTGACAAGAGTGTCATTATGAGCAACTTACATAGTAGAACAATGAAAAAGAGGTGCAGCGGGCGGTCTGTTCATCTGGGCGTGAGTCGTGGCGGCAGTGTATTTCGCTTGATATTAAAACTAGAAACAAAAGTGCAGTGTGCGCGCACACAACGAAACAAATAACGGCAGAGGGGGAGGGAATGAGAAGTGGTATATGTATTTGCAGTGCGGAATGGAAGGAGTGCGATCATACCAGCACTAATGCACCAAATCCCATTAAAACTCGGCAGTTAAACATGTTTGGGCGAGAGTAGTACTAGAATGGGTGACCTCCTAAGAAGTTCTTATGTTGTATCTGTCTTTTTGCTAACGGGGCATTAAACGTTACGCACAATCGAAGACACAGTCCACTGGTTCATTCACCAGCGTGAGTCGCAGCGTGGGGGCATTTTGCTTAATATTTTTTGTGCATTCATTTATAATCCATCATGAGATAAGAGTGTCATTACGAGTATTTTACATAGTAGAACAATGAAAATAGAGGTGGGCGTGCGGTCTGTTCATCTGGGTGTGAGTCGAGGCGCTAGAGCATTTCGCTCTATATTAGAACTAGAACCATAGGTTCAATGTGAGTGCACAATAAAAAAAATGACGGGAGGGGGGAGGGAAGGAGAAGTGGTATATATATTTGTAGCGCAAAATGGAAGGGGTGTGATTATACCAGCATTAATGCATTAGATCCCATCATACTCCGTAGTTAAGCATGCTTGGGCGAGAGTAGTACTCGAATGGGTGACCTCTTGGGAAGTCCTCGTGTTCCACTTGTCTTTTTACAAACGAGACGTCAAAAGTTATGCGAGACCGGAGTCATAGTCCCTCGTAGTGAGTCGTAGTGTCGGGACATTTTACTTAATATTTTTTGTGCATTCATTTATAGTCCACCACGTGATGATAGTTTTATTACAAGCATCTTATATAATGGACCAACGTAAAACGAGGTGTGGCGGGCGGTCCGTTCATCTGGGCGTGAGTCTAGGCACCAGGGCATTTCACTTAATATTAGAACTAGAAGCAGAGGTGCAGTGTGCACGCACAGCAAAACAAATGAGGAGAGGGGGAAGGGAAGTAGAAGGGTTTTTTGCATTTGCAGTGCGAAATGGTACTAGTGCGATGATACCACCATTAATGCACCAGATCTGATCAGAACTCCTTAGTTAAGCATACTTGGACGAAACTAGTATTAGAATGGGTGACCTCCTACAAAGTATTCGTATTGCACACGTCTTTTTGTGGATGGGGCGTTAAAGGTTATGCGCGACCGGAGCCACGATCTGCCGGTTTATTCACCAGCGTGAGTTGTGGCGCCCAAACATTTAGTTTAATATGTTTCGTTCATTCATTTATAGTCCACCACATTGTAAGAGTGTCATTACGAGTATCTTATAAATTAGAACAACGAAAATAGAGGTGCAACAGGAGGTTTATTTATCGGGGCATCAGTTGAGGCACTGGGGTAATTCACTTGATATTAGAACTACAAGCAGAGGTGCGGTGTGCGTGCACAACGAAATAAATGATGGGAGGAGGGAGGGAAGGAGAATGGGTACATACATTTATGGCACGAAAAGGGACGGGTGTGATCATAACAGTACTAATGCAACATATCCCATTAGAACTCAACAACTAAACGTGCTTGGACGAGAGTAATACTAGGACGGGTGACCTCTTACGAAGTTCTCGTGTTGCACCCATCTTTTAACGAATAAGGCATTAAATGTTACACGTGATCTGAGCCAAGGTATGCCAGTTCATTCGCCAGCGTGAGTTGCGACGCCAGAGAATTTTACTTGATATTAGAACTAGAAGCAGAGGTGTGGTGTACGCGCATAGCGAAACAAATTATGGGAGCGAGAGGGAAGGAGAAGAGATATATGTATTTGCAGCGGGGAATGGTATGGTTGCGATCATACCAGCACTAATCACAGTATCCCATCAAAACTCCGCAGTTAAGTGTGCTTGGATAAGAGTAGTACTAGGATGGGTGTCCTCCTAAGAAATACTCGGATTTCACCCGTCTTTTTGCGGACGGGGTGTTAAACATTACACGCGACTGGAGCCACATTCTGCCGGTTCATTCACCAGTGTGAGTCGTGGTGCTGAATTGCTTAATATTTTTTGTGCATTCATTTATAGTCCACCACAAAAAGACGGGGTATTAAACGTTATGCGCGATCGGAGCCACGGTCCTCCGGTTCATTTGCTAGCGTGAGTAGCAGTAGCAGGGCATTTTACTTAATATTTTTTGTACATTCATTTATAGTCCACCACGTGATAAGAGTATCATTACAAGTATCTTAAATAATAGAATAACAAAAACAGAGTTACGATGGGCAGTTCGTTCTTCTGAGCTTCAGTCGAGGCACCGAGGCATTTTGCTCTATATTAGAAATAGAAGCAGAGATGAGGTGTTCATGCACAGTGAAACAAATGATGGAAGGGGGAAGGAAAGGAGAAGGTGCACATGCATTTGCAGCGAAGAATGGGATGGGTGTGATCATACTAGTATTAATACACCGGATCCCATCAGAACTCCGCAGTTAAGTGTACATGGGCTAGAGTAGTACTAGAATGAGTGGCCTCCTTGGAAGTCCTCGTGTTGAAACCTTCTTTCTGTGGACAGGGTGTTAAACGTTACGCGCGACCAGAGACAAGGTCCGCCAGCGTGAGTCATGTCACAAGGGCATTTTTTAAAATATTTTTTGTGCATTTATTTATAGTGTAATATGAGATAAGAGTATCATTACGAGTATTTTACATAGTAGAAGAAAAAAAAAGAGGTGTGGCGCGCGGTCCCTTTATCTGGGTGTGAGTCGAGACACCATAACATTTCGCTCTATATTATAACTAGAAACAGAAGTGCGATGTGCACGCAGAGCGAAACAAATGACAGGAAGGGGGAGGGAACGAGAAGGGGCACATGTATTTGCAGTGCAGAATAGTACAAGTGCGATCATACTAGCACTAATACACCAGATCCCATTAGAACTTTGCAATTAAGCATGCTTGGGCGATAGTAGTACTAGGATGGGTACCTTATGGGAAGTCCTCTTGTTGCACATTCCTTTTATCGGATGGGACATTAAACGTTACGCGCGACCAGAGCCATAGTTCGTCGGCAAGAGTCACAGCGCTGGGGTATTTTGCTTAATATTTTTTGTGTATTCATTTATAGTCCACAACGTAATAAGAGTATCATTACGAGCATTTTACATAGTAGAACAATCAAAAAAGAGGTGTGGCGGGTGGTCCGTTCATCTGGATGTGAGTCGAGGCACTGGGACATTTCGCTTGATATTAGTACTAAAACCAGAGGTGTGGTGTGCGCGCACAACGAAATAAATGACGAGAGAGTTGAGGAAAAGAGAAGGAGTATATATAGTTACTACACGAAATGTTACGGGTGCGATCATACCAGCACTAATGCATTGAATCCCACCAGAACCCCCATGTTAAGCTTTCTTGGACCAGAGTAGTACTAGGATGAGTGACCTCATGGAAAATCCTCATTTTGCACTGATTTTTTTACGGATGGGGCATTACACGTTACATGCGACCGGAGTAACAGTCCGCAAGCGTGAGTCATGGTGCTGGGGCATTTTACTTAATATTTTTTGTGTATTCATTTATAGTTTATTAAAAGAAAAGAGTATCATTACGAGTATCTTACATAGTAGAACAAAAAAAAAATAACAAAGGTGCGGCGGGTGATCCATTCATCTAGATGTGGGTCAAGGCACCGAGACATTCCGCTCAATATTAGAACTAGAAGCAGAGGTGCGATGTGCGCAAACAGCAAAATAAATGTTGAGAACGGGAAGGGAAGGGGAAGGGGTATATGTATTGGTAACGCAAAAAAGACTGGTGCGATCATACCAGCTCTAATAACTGGACCCCATCAGAACTCCACAGCTAAGCGTGCTTGAGCGAGAGTACTACTAGGATGGGTGACCTTTTGGGAAGTACTTTTGTTGCAGCCGTTATTTTGCTGATAGAGCATTAAAAGTTACGCGCGACTGGAGCCACATCCGCTGGTTTATTCGCTAATGTTAGTCGTGGCACCAGACATTTTGCTTAATATTTTTAATGCCTTCATTCATATTTCACCGCGTAAAAAAAGTATCGTTACGAGCATCATACATAGTAGAACAATGAAAAACGAGGTGCGGCAGGTGGTCCGTTCATCTGGGCATAAATCGAGGCACTAAGGCATTTTGTTTGATATTAGAACTAGAAGGAGAGGTGCGGTTTGCATGTATAACAAAACAAATGATGGGAGAGGGGAAGGAAGAAGGAGTATATGTATTTGCAGCCCAAAATGAAACGGGTGCGATCATACCAGCACTATCGCACCGAATCCTATCAGAACCCTGCAATTAAGCATGCTTGGGCGAGAGTAGTACTAGGATTGGTGATCTCTTGAGATGTTTGAGTATTGCACCCGTCTTTTTACTGACGAGGGGTTAAACGTTACGCGTGACCAGAACCATAGTCTGTTGGTTCATTCGCCAGCGTGAGTTGTGGCACTGGGACATTTATCTTAATCTTTTTCGTGCATTCATTTACAATCTACCACATGATAAGAGTGTTATTACGAGTATCTTACATAGTATAACAATAAAAAAAGAGGTGCAGGAGGAAGTCCGTTCATTTGGGCATGAGACGAAGCACCGAAATTTTTTTCTTAATATTAAAAATAGAAGTAGAGATGCGGTGTGCGTGCACAACGAAATAAATGATGGGAGGGGGAGGGAAGGAGAAAGGATATATGTATTTATAACGTGGAATGGTATGGGTGTGATCATACTGGCACTAATCATCGTATTCTATCAAAACTCCGTAGTTAAGTGTATTTGGGCGAGAGTAGTAATAAGATGGGTGTCCTTGTGTTGCACCCGTCTTTTTGCAGACGGGGCATTAAACGTTATGCGCGACTGGAGCCACGTTCCGCCGGTTTATTCACTGGTGTGAGTCACAGTGTCGAATTGCTTAATATGTTTTGTGCATTCATTTATAGTCCACCACGTGATAGGAGTGTTATTACGAGCATCTTACATAGTAGAACAACAAAAATAGAGGTGCGACAGGTGGTCCGTTCATTTGGGTGTGAGTCGAGGTGCCGGAACATTTCACTTGATATTAAATTAGAAGCAGATGTGAGGTGTGCGCACACAGTGAAATAAATTATGGGAGGGGGAGGGAAGAAGAAGGGGCACATGTATTTGTAGTGCCGAATGGTTTGGGTGCGATCAAACTATCACTAATGCACCAGATCCCATCAGAACTTTGTAGTAAAGTGTGCTTGGGAAGTCCTCATGTTGCACCCTTCTTTTTGCGGACGGGGCATTAAACGTTACGCGTGACTGGAGCCACGATCTGCCAGTTCAATCGCAAACGTGAGTCGTGGCATCGGGAAATTTTACTTTATCTTTTTTTGTGGATTCATTTATACTCTACCATGTGATAAGAGTGTCATTAAGAACATCTTATATAGTAGAACAACAAAAATAGAGGTATGGCGGGCGGTCCATTCATCTAGGCATGAGTCGAGGCACCGGGGCATTTTTCTTCATATTAGAACTAGAAGGAGAGATGCATTGTGTGCCCACAGCGAAACAAATGATAGGAGGGGGAGGGAAGGAGAAGGCTATATGTATTTGCAGTGCAAAATAAAACAGGTGCAATCATACCAGAACTAACGCACTAGATCCCATCAGTATTCCGCAGTTAAGCGTGTTTGGGCGAGAGTAGTATTAGAAAGGGTGACCTCCTAGGAAGTCTTCGTGTTGTACCCGTCTTTTTGCGGACGGGGCGATAAATGTTATGCGCAAACAAAGTCATATTTTGCCAGCGTGAGTCGCAGTGCCAAGGCATTTGCTTAATATTTTTTGTGAATTCATTTATAATCCACCACGTGATAAGAGTGTCATTACGAGCGTCTTACATGGTAGAACAATGAAAAATGAAGTGCGTCAGGCGGTTCGTTCATTTGAGCCTAAGTCGAGGGGCTGGGGCATTTCGCTTGATATTAGAACCAGAAGAAGAGGTGTGGTGTGCACACACAACGAAACAAATGATGGAAGGGAGGAGGGAAGGAGAAGGAGTACATGTATTTGCAGCGCAAAATGGGATGGGTGCGATCATACCAGGACTAATGCACTAGATCCCATCAGAACTCTGCAGTAAAGTGGGCTTAGGCGAGAGTAGTACTATGATAGGGGTGACCTCCTAGGAAGTTCTCTTGTTGCACTCGTCTTTTTACGGATGGGGTGTTAAACGTTACACACGATTGGAGCCACAGTCCACTAGTGTGAGTCACAGCGCCGGGGCATTTTAGTTAATATTTTTTGTGCATTTATTTATAGTCCACCGCGTTATAAGACTGTCATACGAGCCTCTTACATAGTAGAACAACGAAAAATGTGATGCGATGGGCGTCTGTTGAGCCGCTGAGACATTTTGCTTGATATTAGAACTAAAAATAAAGAGGCGGTGTGCGCGCACAATAAGACAAATGACAGGATAGGGGAGGAAAAGAGAAGGGATATATGTATTTGCAGCACAAAATGGAAAGGGTGCGATCATATCAGCACTAATGCATCAGATCCCATTAGAACTCAACAGTTAACTATGTTTGGGAGAGAGTAGTATAAGGATGGGTGACCTCCTGGGAAGATCACGTGTTAGACCCATCTTTTTATAGATGGGGCATTAAACGTTACATGCGACCGAAGCCACAGTCCGTCGATGTGAGTCGGGGGGCCAAAGCATTTTGCTTAATATTTTTCGTGGATTCATTTATCGTCCGCCATGTGATAAGAGTGTCATTACGAGCATCTTACATAGTAAAACAACGAAAAAAGTGGTGTGGCAGGCGGTTCATTTATCTAGGTGTGAGTGGAGCCGCCAGGGCATTGCTCTTGATATTAGAACTAGAAATAGAGAGCTGGTGTGCACGCACAGCGAAACAAATGATAAAAGGGGGGAGGGAAGGAGAAGGGGTGTATGTATTTGCAGTGCAAAATAGAAAAAGTGCGATCATACCAGTACTAATGCATCGGATCCCATCAGAACTCAACAGTTAAGCGTGCTTCGCCGAGAGTAATCCTAGGATTGGTGACCTCTTAGGAAGTTTTCATGTTGCACCTGTCTTTTTGCAGACAGGGACGTTAAACATTTGCCACGGTCCATCGGTTCATTCGCAAACATGAGTCGCAGCACTGGGGCATTTTGTTTAATATTTTTGTGCATTCATTTATAGCCCACCATGTGATAAGAGTGTCATTACGAGCATTTTATACAGTAGAACAACGAAAATAGAGGTACGGCGGGCGGTCCGTTCATCTGAGCGTGAGTTGAGGCGCTATGACATTTCGCTTGATATTAGAACTATAAGAAGAGGTGCAGTATGCACGCACATCGAAATAAATGATGGGTGGAGAGAGGGAAGGAGTAGGGGTACATGTATTTGAGTGCAAAATTAGAAGGGTCTGATCATACCAACAGTAATGTAATGGATCCCATGAGAACTCTGCAGTTAAGCATGCTTGGGTGAGAGTAGTACTAAGATGGGTGGCCTCCTAGGAAGTTTTCGTGTTGCACCTGTCTTTTTGACGAGGCATTAAACGTAACAAGTGACCGGAGTCTCGGTTCACCGGTTCATTTGGAAACATGAGTCGTGGTGTCGGAACATTTTGCTTAATATTTTTTGTGTATTCATTTATAATTCACCACGTGATAAAAGTTTCATTACGAGCATCTTACATAGTAGAAAAATGAACACAGAGGTGCGGCGGGAAGTCCGTTCATCTTGGTGTGAGTCGAGGCGTTGAGACATTTTGCTTAATATTAGAATTAGAAGCAGAGGTGCGTTTGACGCGCACAGCGAACCAAATGATGAGAAGGAAGAGGAAAATAAAGGGGTATATGTATTTGCAACGCGTAATGAAACACGTGCGATCATACCAGCACTAATGTATCGGATCCCATTAGAACTCTGTGGTAGAGCGTGCTTGAGCGAGAATAGTACTAGGATGAGTGATCTCTTAGAAAGTTCTAATGTTGCACCCGTCTTTTTGTAGACGGGGTGTTAAATGTTACGCACGACCGGACCCACTGTCCATTGGTTCAATTACAAACGTGAGTCGCGATGCTAGGGCATTTTTCTTTATCATTTTCATGCATTTATTTATAGTCCAACACGTGATAAGAGTGTCATTACGAGCCACTTACATAATAGAACAATGAAAATAGAGGTGCGGTGGGCGGTCAGTTCATCTTGGCATGAGTCAAAGTGTCAGGGCATTTCGCTTTATAATTTAACTAAAAGTAGAGGTGCGATGTGCATGTACAACGAAACAAATGATGGGAGGAGGGACGGAAGGAGAAGTGCTATATGTATATGTAACGCAGAAAGGGACGGGTGCGATCATACCAGAACTATTGCACCGAATCCTATCAAAACTCTGCAGCTAAGCATGCTTGGGCGAGATTAGTTCTAGGATGGGTGACCTCCTAGGAAGTTTTCGTGTTGCACCAATCTTTTTGCAGATGGAGTGTTAAACATTACGCGAGAACGGAGCCACAGTCCACTAACATGAGTCCCGACGCCGGGACATTTTATTTAATATTTTTTGTGAATCCATTTATAATCCACCACGTAATAAGAGTGTCATTTCGAGCATCTTAATTAGTAGAACATGAGGTGCGGCGGGCGGTCCATTCACCTGGATGTGAGTCAAGGCGCCGAAACATTTTACTTGATATTAGAACTAGAAGCCGAGGTGCAGTGTGTGCGCACAACAAAACAAATGATGGGAGGTAGCAAGGAATGAGTAGGGATGCATGCATTTGAGTGCGAAATGGTTAGGGTGCAATCATACAAACACTAATGCACTGGATCCTATAAGAACTCTGCAGTTAAATGTGCTTGAGTAAAAGTAGTACTAGGATGGGGATCTCTTGTAAAGTTCTTGCGTTGCACCCGTTTTTTTACAAACAGGACATTAAATATTACGTGCGACCGGACCTACAGTTCGCCGGTTCATTCACAAAAGTGAGTGGCACGCCGGAGTTTTTTACTTAATATTTTTCGTACAATCATTTATAGTCCACCACATGATAAGAATGTCATTATAATTATCTTATATATTAGAACAATAAAATTAGAGGTGTGGCAGGTAGTCCGTTCATCTAGGCGTAAGTCGAGGTCGGGACATTTTGCTTGATATTAGAACTAGAAGAAAAGATGCGATGTGCGTGTACAGCGAAATAAATGATGGGAGGGGGATGGAAGGAAAATGTGTATCTGTATATGCAGCGCGAAATAGGACAAGTGCGATCATATCAGCACTAATGCACCGGATGCCATAAGAACTCCCTAGTTAAACATGCTTAGGCGAGAGTAGTACTAAGATGGGAATCCTCTTGGGAAGTTCTCGAGTTTCACCCTTTTTTTTACAAATGGGATGTTAAGTGTTACGCGCGACTGGAGTCACGGTCCGTCGGTTCATTCACAAATGTGAGTCGCAGCGTCGATGCATTTTACTTTATCTTTTTTATGCATTCATTTATAGTTCACCACGTGATAAGAGTGTCCTTACGAGTATCTTACATAGTAAAAAATAAAAAACAAACGTGCGGTGGGCGGTCCCCGTTTCATCTGGGTGTGAGTCAAGGCACCGGAGAATTTTGCTTGATATTAAAACTAGAAGCATAGGTGCGGTGCGCACGCACAACAAAAAAATGATGGGAGAGGGGTGGGGAGGAGAAGGGATATATGTATATACAGCTTAAAATGGGATGGTTGCAATCATACCGGCACTAATGCATTGATCCAATCAGAGCTCCCCAGTTAAGCATTTTTGGAGGAGAGTAGTACTAGAATGGGTGACCCCCTGGAAAGTACTTATGTTGCAGCCTTCTTTTTTGCAGATGGGGCATTAAATGTTATGTAGGACTGGAGCCACAGTTCGCTAGTTCATTCGCAAATGTGAGTAACGACACTGATACATTTTGTTTAATATTTTTTGTGTATTCATTTATAGCGCACCACGTGATAAGAGTATTATTACAAGTATCTTACATAGTAGAATAACGAAAATAGAGGTGCGGCGAGCAGTTCATTCATCTAGGCGTGAGTCGAGGTGCCAGGGAATTTAGCTTGATAATAGAAATAGAATGAGAGGTGCGGTGTCTGTGCATAGCGAAATAAATGATGGGAAGGGGGAGGGAAGGAGAAGGGGTATATGTATCTACAGCGCAAAATGGGACTAGTGCGATCGTACCAGCACTAATGCACCAGATTGCATCAGAACTTCGCAGTGAAGCGTGTTTGGACAAGAGTAGTACTAGGATGGGTGACCTCTTGGGAAGTTCTCGTGTTGCACCAGGTTTTTTACTGACAAGGTGATAAACGCTATGCGCGACCGAAGCCACAGTCCACGGGTGTGAGTCGTGGTGTCAGAGCATTTTGCTTAATATTTTTAGTGAATTCATTTATAGTCAAACACATGATAAAACTGTCACTACAAGCATCTTACATAGTAGAATAACAAAAAATAAGGTGCGGCGAGCAATCCGTTCATCTGAACATGAGTCGAGTTGTTAGGGCATTTCGCTTGATATTAGAACTAGATGTAGAGGTGCAATGTGCACACATAGTGAAACAAATTACGAGAGGGGGCAAGGACGGAGAATAGTTATATGCATTTGCATCGCAAAGTAGAACTTATTCGATCATACCAATACAAATGCACTGGATTCCATCAGATCTCCGCAATTAAGCATGTTTGGGCTAGAGTAGTACTAGGATGGGTGACCTCCTGGGAAGTTCTCGTGTTGTACTCTTCTTTTTGCGAACAAAGCGTCAACTACTACGCGCGACTTGAGCCACAGTCTGTCAATGTGAGTCACGATGCTATGACATTTTTCTTAATATTTTTTGTTCATTCATTATAGCCCACCACATAATAAGAGTGTCATTACGAGCATTTTACATAGTAAAATAATAAAAAATGAGGCACGACAAGCGTTCCGTTCATCTGGACATAAGTCGAGGCGCCGAGACATTTCGCTTGATATTAGAACTAGAAGCAGAGGTGCGGTGAGTGCACACAACAAAATTAATGACGGGAGGGGTGAAGGAAGGAGAACAGATGTATGCAATTACAGTGGGGAATGGGATGAGTGCGATCATACCAGCACTAATACATCGGATCCCATTAAAAATCTACAGTTAAGTGGGCTTGAGCGAAAGGAGTACTAGGATGGGTGACCTCCTTGGAAGTCCTCATGTTGTGCCATTCTTTTTGTGGATGGGGTGTCAAACGTTATGCGTGACAGGAGCCACAATCTGTTGGCGTGAGTCGCAGTGCCGTAGTATTTTTCTTAAAATTTTTTGTGCATTCATTATAGTCTACCACATAGTAAGATTGTCATTATGAGCATCTTACATAGTAGAATAATAAAAAATGAGATACGACAGGCAGTCTGTTCATCTGGGTGTGAGTCGAGGCACTGGGACATTTCACTTGATATTAAAACTAGAAATAGAGGTGCGGTATGCACGCACAGCAAAATAAATGATGGGAAGGGGGAAGGAAGGAGAACAGGTATATGCATATGCAGCAAAGAATGGGATGGGTGTGATCATACTAGGACTAATACACCATATCCCATTAGAACTCTGTAGTTAAACATGTTTGGATGATAGTAATACATGGATGGTTGACTTCTTGGGAAGTCCTCGTGTTTCAATAGTTTTTTTCGGACAGGGTGTTAACACGCCACTAGAGCCACAGTCTGCCGGTTCATTTCTCGACGTTAGTCGCTAGTGTCGGGGCATTTTGCTTTATTTTTTTCGTACATTCATTTATAGTCCACCGCGTGATAAGAGTATCATTATGAGCATCTTACATAGTAGGATAATAAAAAATGAGGTGCGGCAGGATGTCTGTTCATCTGGGTGAGTCGAGGTGCCAAGGCATTTCGCTTGATATTAGAACTATAAGCAGAGTTGCGGTGTGCATGCACAATAAAACAAATGATGGGAGGGGAGAGGGAAGAAGAAGGAGTATATGTATTTGCAGTGCGGAATGAAATTGGTGCAATCATACATGAACTAACGCACTGGATCCCATCAAAACTTCGCAGTTTAGCGTGCCTCGGTCAGAGTAGTACTAGGATGAGTGACTTCGTTGGAAGTCCCCGTGTTGCACTAGTCTTTTTACGGACATGGCATTAAACATTACGCGCGACTGGAGCTGCGATCCGCCAGTTCATTCAGCAGCGTGAGTCGCAGCGCAAGGGCATTTTACTTGATATTTTATGTGCATTTTTTTAGTCCAACACGCGATAAGAGTGTCATTATGAGCATCTTACGTAGTAGAACAACAGAAACAGAGTTGCAGTGAGTGATAGGTTCATCTGGGTGTGAGTCGAGGCGTCGAGGCATTTTGCTTGATATTAGAAATAGAAGTAAAGGTCGGTGTGCATGCACAGCAAAATAAATGATGGGAGGGGGGAGGGAGTGAGAAGGGGTGTATCTATTTGCAGTGCGGAATGTAAAAGGTGCGATTATACCAACACTAATGCACCAGATCCCATCAAAACTCCATAGTTAAGCTTGCTTGGGCGACAGTAGTGCTAGGATGGGTGACCTCTTGTGAAGTTCTCATGTTGCACCCGTCTTTTTACAGACAGGGCATTAAAAATTAGGTGCGATCGGAGACACAGTCTGTCGGTTCATTCGCAAGCTTGAGTTACGGCGCCAGAGTATTTTACTTAATATTTTTCGTGCATTCATTTATAGTTCACCACGTGATAATAATATCATTACAAGCATCTTAAATAGTAGAACAACTAAAATGAAGATGCGGCAGGAGGTCCGTTCGTCTGGGTGTGAGTCGAGATAATGGGACATTTCGCTTGATATTAGAACTAGAAACAAAAGTGTGGTGTGCACGCACAATGAAATAAATGATGGGAGGGGAGAGGGAAGGAAAAGCGGTATATGTATTTGAAGCGCAGAATGGGATAGGTGGGATCATACTAGTACTAATGCCTCATATCCCATCATAACTCCACAGTTAAGCGTGTTTGGGCGAGAGTATTACTAGGATGAGTGACCTCCTGGGAAGTGCTCGTATTGCACCCGTCTTTTTTACAGATGGAGCGTTAAACGTATGCGCGACTGGTGCCATAGTCCTCTAGTTCCTTCGCCGGCATGAGTCACGGTGCCAGGGCATTTTGTTTAATTTTTTTTATTCATTAATTTATGGTCCACTACGTGATAAGAGAGTCATTACGAACATCTTATAAAGTAGAACAACGAAAAACAAGGTGTGGCGGGTGATCCTTTAATCTGGGCATGAGTCAAGGCGGTAGGGGATTTCGCTTCATATTAGAACTAGAAACAGAGGTGCGGTGTGCTCGCACAGCGAAAAAAATAACGGGAGAGGGGAGGGAAGGAGAAGGGGTATATGTATTTAAAGCGCGAAATTGGAGGGGTGCGATCATACCAGCACTAATGCACCGAATCCCATCGAACTCTGTAGTTAAGCGTGCTTGGGCGAGAGTAGTACTAAAATGGGTGACGTCCTGAGAAGTTCTCGTGTAGCACCCTTTTTTTACAGAGGGGGTATTAAATGTTACGCATGATCGAAGCCATGGTCTGCCGGTTCATTCAGAAACATGAGTCGCGGTGCTAGGACATTTTGCTTTATCCTTTTCGTGTCTTCATTTATAGTCCACCACGTGATAAGAATGTCATTAAGAACATTTTATATAGTAGAACAACAAAAATAGAGGTGCGGCGGGCAGTTCGTTCATCTTTGCAGGAGTCAAGGTGCCGAGTCATTTCACTTGATATTAAAATAGAAGCAGAGATGACGTGTGCGCACACAGTGAAATAAATTGGGGGGGGGGGAAGGAATGAGAAGGGGCACATGCAATTGAAGCACGGAATGGGACGGGTGCGATCATACCAGCACTAATGCACCGGATCCTAACGGTTCATTCGCCAACGTGAGTTGTGGCACTGGAGCATTTTACTTAATATTTTTCATGCATTCATTTATAATCTATCATGAAATAAGAGTGTCATTATGAGTATCTTACATAGTAAAACAACAAAAATAGAGGTGCCATAGGCGGCCCATTCATTTGGGTTTAAGTCAAGGCCCCGGGGTATTCCGTTCTATATTAGAAGTAGAAGCAGAGGTGTGGTGTGTGCGCACATCGAAATAAATTCGAGAGAGGGGAGGGAAGGTAAAGGGATATATGTCTTTGCAGCGCGAAATAAAAGGGGTGTGATTATACCAGCACTAACACACAGGATCTCATCAGAACTTTGCAGTTATACATGCTTGAACGAGAGTAGTATTAGGATGGATGACCTCTTGGGAAGTTCTCGTCTTGCACCAATCTTTTTGTGGACGAGGCGTTTAACATTACGCGTGACTGGAGCCATGATCCGTTGGTTCATTCTCCAGCATGAGTCATGATACCAAGGTATTTTACTTTATATTTTTCGTGCATTTATTTATAATTCACCACGTGATAAGAGTGTCATTATGAGCATATTATATAGTAAAAAGGTAAAAAAATGAGGTACAACAGGCGGTCCATTCATCTGGACGTGAGTCGAGGTACAGGGGCATTTCGCTTGATATTAGAACTAGAAGTAGAGGTGAAGTGTGCACATACAACAAAATAAATGATGGGAGGGGGGAGGGAAGAAGAAGGGGTATATGTATTTGCAGCACGAAATAGAACTGGTGCAATCATATAAGCACTAATGCACCAGATCCTATCAGAACTCTGCAGTTAGGCGTGCTTGGATAGGAGTAGTACTAGGATGGGTGACCTCTTTTGAAGTCCCTGTATTGCACCCGCCTTTTTGTAAATGGGGCATTAAATGTTATGTGCGACCAGAGCAGTGATCTTTCAGTTCATTAGTCGGCGTGAGTCGCAGCACCAGGATATTTTGCTTAATATTTTTCATGTAATCATTTTTAATCCACCACATGATAAGAGTATCATTACGAGCATCTTAAAGAGTAGAACAACGAAAACAGAGTTGTGTCAAGTGGTCCATTCATTTGGGCGTGAGTCGTGGCATCAGGGCATTTCGTTTGATATTAGAACTAAAAGTAGAGGTGCGGTGTGCGCGCATAGCAAAACAAATGATGGGAGAAATGAGGGAAGGATAAGGAGTATATTTATTTGCAGCGCAAAATGGGATGGGTGGGATCATACCAGCACTAATACACCGTATCCCATCAGAATTCTGCAGTTAAGTGTGCTTGGGCGAGAGTAGTACGGGTGACCTCTTGGGAAGTCCTCTTATTGCACCCATCTTTTTTGCAGACGGGGGGTTAAACATTACGTGCGACTAGAGCCACGGTCTGTCGGTTCATTCGCCAGCGCGAGTTATGGCGTCGGAACATTTTATTTAATATTTTTTATGCATTTATTTATAGTCCACCATGTGATAAGAGTGTCATTACTAGTATCTTAAATAGTAGAATAACCAAAACGGAGGTGCGATGGGCAGTCCATTCATCTGTCTGTGAGTCGAGGTAGCGGGGCATTTCACTTGATAGTAGAATTAGAAGTAGAGTTATGGTGTGTGCGCACAACGAAACAAATGATGGGAGGGGGGAGGGAAGGACAAGGGGTATATGTATTTGCAGTGCAAAATGGGACGCGTGGGATCATACCAGAATTATTGCACCGTATCCCATCATAACTCCGCAGTTAAGCGTGCTTGTGTAAGAGTAGTACTAGAATGAGTGACCTCCTTGGAATTCCTCATGTTGCACCCGTCTTTTTGCTGACGGTGCATTAAACGTTATGAGCGACCGGAGCCACAGTCCGCCTGTTTATTCACCAGAGTGAGTCGCGGTGCCGGGGCATTTTGCTTAATATTTTTCGTGCATTCATTTATTGTTCACCATGTGATAAAAGTGTCATTACAAGCATCTTAGATAATAGAACAATGAAAAATGAAGTGTGGCAAACGGTCCTTTAATCTTGGTGTGAGTCGAGGCACTAGAGCATTTCACTTGATATTAGAACTAAAAATAAATGTGCGGTGTGCGCGCGTTATGAGAAAAATGATGGGAGAGAGGAGGAAAGAAGAAGGGGTAAATATATTTACAGCGCAAAATTGAAGGGATGCGATCATACCAGAACTAATCCACCGGATCCCATAAGAACTCCACTGTTAAGAATGTTTGGGCAAGAGTAGTACTAGAATGGGTGACGTCCTGGGAAGTTCTCGTGTTGCATCCATCTTTTTATGGAGGGAGCGTTAAACGTTATGCGTGATCGGAGCCAGGGTCTGCCGGTTCATTTGTAAATATGAGTCGCAGTGTCGGGGCATTTTGTTTTATCTTTTTTGTGCATTCATTTATAGCCCATCTAGTGATAAGAGTGTCATTACGAGCATCTTACATAGTAGAACAACGAAAACAGATGTGCGATAGGCGGTCTATTAATTTGGGTGTGAGTCGAGGTGCCAGGGCATTTCGCTTGATATTAGAACTAAAAGCAGAGGTGCGGTGTGCGCACACAATGAAACAAATGATGGGGGGGGGAAGGAAGGATAAGGGGTATATGTTTATACAGTGCGGAATGGGACAAGTTCGATCATACCAGCACTAATACACCGGATCCCATCAGAATTATGCAGTTAAGCATTCTTGGGCGAAAGTAGTATTAGGATGGGTGACCTCCTCGGAAGTCCTCATGTTGTACTCTTCTTTTTTTGGATGAGGTGTTAAACGTTACGCGCGATTAGAGCCACGGTCTGCCAGTTCATTCGCAAAGGTGAATCGCGGCGCTGGGGCATTTTGCATAGTATTTTTTGGGCATTTATTTATACCCCACCACGTGATAAGAGTGTCATTACGAGTATCTTATATAGTAGAACAACAACAAAAAAGATGTGGCAGGTGGTCTGCTCATCTGGGCGTGAGTCGAGACATCGGGACAATTCGCTTGATATTAGAACTAGAAGGAGAGGTGCGGTGTTCGCGCACAACGAAACAAATAATGGGAAGGGGGAGGGAAGGAAAAGGGGTATATGTATTTACAGCGCAAAATGGGACAGGTGCGATCATAACTGCATAAATGCACCGGATCCCATCAGAACTTCGCAATTAAGCGTGCTTTAGTGAGAGTAATACTAAGTTAGGTAACCTCCTGGAAAGTTCTCGTATTGCACCATTCTTTTTGTAGACAGGGCATTAAACATTACGCAGGACTGGAGCCACAATCTGCCTATTCATTCGCAAAAGTGAGTCGCGGCATAGGAGAATTTTGCCTAATATTTTTTGTGTATTAATTTATAGCCAACCTCATGATAAGAGTGTCATTATGAGTATCTTACATAGTAGAACAATGAAAACAGAGGTGCGACGGGCGGTCCATTCATTTGAGCGTGAATCGAAGCGCCGAGGCATTTCACTTGATATTAGAAATATAATTAGAGGTACGATGTACGAACACAGTGAAACAAATGACGGGAGGAGGGAGGGAAGGAGAAGGGCTATATGTATTTGCAGAGCATAATTAGATGAGTGTGATAACATCAGCACTAATGCATTGGATCCCACAATTGCTGTTATACGTGCTTCTACAAGAGTAGTACTAGGATGGGTGACCTCCTGAGAAATCTTCGTATTACACCTATCTTTTTATGGACAGGGTGTTAAATGTTACACGCAACTGGAGACACGGTCTGCTGGTTCAGTTGTCGGTATGAGTCGCGGTGCAAGGGAATTTTGCTTAATATTTTCATGCATTCATTTATAATCTATTACGAGATAAGAGTGTCATTACGAGAATCTTACATAGTAGAATAATAAAAACAGAGGTGCAGCGGGTGGTTCATTCATCTGGGCATGAGTCGAGATGCTTGGATATTTCGCTTTATATTAGAACTAGAAACAGAGGTGCGGTGTTCGCGCACAGCGAAACAAATGACGGGAGATGGAGGGAAGGAGAAGGCGTATATATAGCGCAGAATTGGACGAGTGCGATCATACTAGCACTAATGCACTGAATGCCATCAGAACTCCGCAGTCAAGCGTGCATAGAAGAGAGTAATACTAGGATTAGTGACCTCCTAGGAAGTTCTCATTTTGCACCCATCTTTTTGCGGACGGAACGTTAAATATTACGCGCGACTGTAGCTATAGTCCGCCAGTGTGAGTCACGGTGCCAAAGCATTTTGGTTAATATTTTTTGTGTATTCATTTATAGTCCACCACGTGATATTAGTATCATTACGAGCATCTTAATTAATAGAACAACGAAGAAAGAGGTGCGGCAAATGATCCATTTATCTAGACGTGAGTCGATGCGCCGGGTCATTTTTCTTAATATTAGAACTAGAAGCAGAGGTTTGGTGTGTGCGCACAGCGAAACAAATGACAGGAGGGGAGAGAGAAGGAGAAGGGATAAATGTATTTGCATTGCAAAATGCGACGGGTGCTATCATACCAGCAGTAATGCACTGGACCACATCAGAACTTCGCAATTAAGTGTGTCAGGGCGAGAGTAGTACTAGGATGGGTGACCTCTTAGGAAGTCTTCATGTTGTAATTTTATTTTTACAGATGGGACGTTAAATGTTACACGTGACTGGAGACACGGTCCGCTGATTCATTTGTCGACGTGAGTTGCGGCACCGGAACATTGTACATAATTTTTTTTACAATCATTTCTAGTCAATTACGTGATAAGAATGACATTACGAGTATCTTACATAGTAGAACAACGAAAACAGAGGTGCAGCAGGCGATCCGTTCATCTGGGCATGAGTCGAGGCGCCTGGTTATTTCGCATGATATTAAAACTAGAAGTAGAGGTGCACTGTGCACATACAGCGAAACAAATGACAAGAGGGGAAAGGGAAGGAGAAGGGGTATATTTATTTGCAGCACGGAATTGGACGGGTGCAATCATACCAGCACTAATGACCTAGATCCCATCAGAACTCAAAAATTAAGCTTGCTTGGGTGAGAGTAATACTAGGATGGGTGGCTTTTTGGGAAGTTGTCAAGTTGCACCCGTCTTTTTGCAAACGGGGCGTTAAACGTTACGTGCAACCAGAGTCACAGTCCGCCAGTGTGAGTCGTGGCTCTGGGGCATTTTTTTTAATATTTTTTTGTGCATTCATTTATAGTCTTCCACGTTATTAGAGTGTCATTATGAGCATCTTACATAGCAGAACTACAAAAAACGACGTGCGATGGGCGGTCTGTTAATTTGGGCATGAGTTTAGCCGCCGAGACATTCACTTGATATTAAAACTAGAAGTAGAGGTGCAGTGTACGCACACAAAGAAACAAATGACAGGAGGGGAGAGGGAAGGAGAAAAGGTACATGTATTTGTAGTGCAAAATACGACGGGTGCTATCATACTAGTTCTAACGCCCAGACCGCATCAGAACTTCATAATTAAGCATGCCTGGGCGAGAGTAGTACTAGGATGGATGACCTCTTAGGAAGTTCTCGTGTTGCAATTATCCTTTTGTGGATGGGACGTTAAACATTACAAGCAACTAGAGACACGGTCCGCCAATTCATTTGTCGGTGTGAGTCGCGACGCTAGGGCAATTTACTTAATATTTTTCATGCATTCATTTATAATCCATCACGTTCATCTGGGCATAAGTCGAGGCGTCGGTACATTTTGCTTGATATTAGAACTAGAAGCAGGGATACAGTGTGCGCGTACCGCAAAACAAATGACGGGAAGGGAGAAGAAAGGAGAACGGGTATATGCATTTGCAGCATGAAATGGGATGGGCGCGATCATACCAGCACTAATGCACTGAATACAATAAGAACTCCGCAGTCAAGCGTACTTAGGCTAAAGTAGTACTAGGATGGCTGACCTCCTGGGAAGTTCTCGTGTTGCACCCATATTTTTGCAGATCGGGCATTAAATGTTGCACCCTACCAGAGCCATAGTCCGCCGACGTGAGTCGCGACATCGGGGCATTTTGCGTAATATTTTTTGTGCATTCTTTTATAGTCTACCACATGATAAAGATGTTATTACGAGTATCTTATAGAGTAAAACAACGAAAAATAAAGTGCGGTATGCAGTACGTTCATCTATACATGAGTCGAGGCACCGCGGCATTTTGCTTGATATTAGAACTAGAAAAAAATGTGCAGTGTACGCGCATAGCGAAATAAATGACGAATGGGCGAAGGGAATGAGAAGAGGTATACGTATTTGCAGCACATAATGGAACAGGTGCGATCATACTAGCTCTAATGTACTGGATTCCATCAGAACTCCACAGTGAAGGATACTTGGGCAAGAGTAGTACTAGGATGGGTGATCTCCTAGGAAGTTCTCGTGTTGCACCCATCTTTTTGCAGACGGGGTATCAAACATTACGTGCGAGCAAAGACACGATCTGCTGGCTCTTTGGCAAACGTGGGTCGTGGCGCCGAGGCATTTTGCATAATATTTTTTATGCATTCATTTATAGTCCACCACGTGATAAGAGTGTTATTACAAGTATCTTACATAGTAGAACAACGAAAATAGAGGTGCAGTAGGCGGTTCGTTAATATGGGCGTAAGTCGAGGCGTCGGTGCATTTTGTTTGATATTAGAATTAAAAGTAGAGGTGTTGTGTGCGTGCACAGTGAAACAAATGACAGAAGCAGGGAGAGAAGGAGAAGGGGTATATACATTAGCACAGAATGCGACCAGTGCGATCATACCAGCATTAATGCAACAGATCTCATCAGAACTCCACAACTAAGCATGCTTGGACGAGAGTAGTACTAAGATGGGTGACCTCCTAGGAAGTTCTTGTGTTGCACCTGTCTTTTTATGGACGAGGCATTAAATGTTACGTGCAACCAGAGACACGGTCTGCCGGCTCATTTGCCGGCGTGAGTAGCGGCGTCGTGGTATTTATCTTAATATTTTTCATGCATTCATTTATAGTCCACCATGTGATAAGAGTGTCATTATGACCATCTTACATAGTAGAACAATGACAAAAGAGATGAGACGGGCAGTCCGTTCATCTGGGCATGAGTCGAGACGCCGGAACATTTTGCTTGATATTAGAAGTAGAAGCAGTGGTGTGGTGTGCGCGCACAACAAAATAAATGATGGGAGGGGGAAGGGAAGGAAAAGGGATAGATGTATTTGTAGCGCAGAATGGTATGGGTGCGATCATACAAGCACTAATCACCGTATCCCATCAGAACTCCGTAGTGGGAAGACCTCGCGTTGCACCCATCTTTTTGAATATGGGACGTTAAATGTTATGCGTAACCGGATCCACGTTCTACTGGTTTATTTGACAGCGTGACTCGTAGTGCCAGGTTGCTTAATATTTTTTGTGCTTTCGTTTATAGTCCACCATATGACAAGAGTATTATTACGAGTATTTTACATAGTAGAACAACAAAAACAGAGGAGCGATGGGAAGTTCGTTCATCTGGGCATGAGTCGAAGCACCAGGTCATTTTACTTGATATTATAACTAGAAGCAGAGCTGAGGTGTGCGCGCACAGTGAAAAAAATGATGGGAGGGGAAGGGAAGGAGAAGGGGCACAAGCATTTGCAGTGCAAAATAGGACGGGTGCGATCATAACAGCACTATTGCACTAGATCCCACTAAAACTCGCAACTAAGCATGCTTGGGCGAGAGTAGTACTAAGATGGGTGACCTCTTACTCGTATTGCACCTATCTTTTTGTGAACGGGGGAGCCACTATCCGCCAGTTCATTCGCTAGCATGAGTCGTGGCGCCGGGGCATTTGGGTTAATATTTTTCGTGTATTCATTTATATTCCACTACATGAAAAGAGTGTTATTACGAGTATCTTAAATATTAGAACAACAAAAACAGAGGTGCGGTGGGCGGTCCATTCTACTGGGCGTGAGTCGAGGCACTAGGGCATTTCACTTGATATTAGAACTAAAAGCAGAGGAGCGGTATGCACGCACAGCGAAACAAATGATGGGAGAGGGGAGGAAAGGAGAAGGGGTATATGTATTTGCAGCGCGGAATGGAATGGGTGCGATCATACCAGCACTAATGCACCAGATCCCATCAGAACTCTGCAGTTAAGCGTGCTTGGGTGAGAGTCATACTGAGATGGGTGATCTCTTGGGAAGTCCTCATGTCCCACCCGTCTTTTTACAGACAGAGCGTTAAACGTTACGCACGATCGGAGCCATAGTCTGTCAGTTCATTTGTCAGCGTGAGTCGGGGCGCCGGGGTATTTTACTTAATATTTTTTGTGCATTCATTTATAGTCTTTCACTTGTAAGAGTTTCATTACGAATATTTTACATAATAAAATAATGAAAAATGAGGTATGACAAGCAGTCCATTTATCTGGGCGTGAGTCGAGGCACCGGGGCATTTCGTTTGATACTAAAATTAGAAGTAAAGGTGCGGTGTACACGCACAGTGAAACAAATGATGGAAGGGGGGAGGGAAAGAGAAAGGGCACATGTATTTGAAGCACGGAGTGAGATGGGTTCGATCATACCAACAATAATGCATCGGATCCCATCAGAACTCTGCAGTTAAACGTGCTTGGGCGAAAGTAGTACTAGGATGGATGATCTCCCGGGAAGTCCTCGTGTTGCACCCTTCTTTTCGCAGATGGGACACTAAACATTACGCGCAACGGTAGCCATGTTCCATAAGTTCATTCGCCAACGTGAGTCGCAGCGTGATGGCATTTTGCTTAATATTTTTTGTGCATTCATTTATAGTCCACCACATGATAAGAGTGTCATTATGAGCATCTTACATAGTAGAATAACGAAAAATAAGGTGCGGTGACCAGTCCGTTCATTTGGGCATGAGTCAATGCGCCATGGCATTTCACTTAATATTAGAACTAGAAGCAGAGGGGCGGTGTTCATGCACATCGATACAAATGATGGGAGGGGGGAGGGAAGTAGTAGGGGTACATGCATTTGGGCCCAAAATTGAATCCTATTAGAACTCCCCAATAAAGCGTGTTTGAATGAGAGTAGTACTAAGATTGGTGACCTCCTGGAAAATTTTTGTGTTGCACCCATCTTTTTGGGGAAGGGGCATTAAACATTACGTGTGATCGGAGCCATGGTCTGCTGTTTCATTCATCATGATAAAAGTGTCCTTACCAGCATTTTAAATAGTAAAACAACAAAAATAGATGTACAGCAGGCTGTCTATTCATCGAGGCATGAGTCGAGGTGCTGGGGTATTTCGCTTGATATTAGAACTAGAAGTAGAGGTGAGTTGTGCACGAACAGCGAAGCAAATGATAGGAGGGGGAGGGAAGGAGAAGGGTCACGTGCATTTGCAATGCGAAACAGGACGAATGCGATAAGACCATCACTAATGCATCGAATCCCATAAGAACTTTGCAGTTAAGTGTGCTTGGATGAGAATAGTACTAAGATGGTTGACCTCCTGGGAAGTCCTCGTGTTACATCCATCTTTATGCGGACGGAGCATTAAACGTTACACACAACCAGAGACACAGTCCACCGATTCATTTGTCGGCATGAGTCGTGGCACAGAGGCATTTTGTTTAATATTTTTCGTGCATTCATTTATAGTCCATCACAATATAAGAGTGTCGTTACAAGTATCTTACATAATAGGACAAAAAAAACTGAGATGCGGCGAGCGCTCCATTCATATGAGTATGAGTTAAGGAACCGGGGTATTTTACTCCATATTAAAACTAGAAGTAGAGGTACAGTGTGCGCACACACCGAAACAAATGACGAGAGGGAAGAGGGAAAGAGAAGGGGTACATGTATTTGCAGCTTAAAATGAGAACAATTCGAGCATACTAGCACTAATTCACCGGATCCCATCAGAAGTCCGCAGTTAAGGATGCTTGGGCAAGAGTAGTACTAGGATGGGTTACCTCCTGGGAAGTCCTCGTGTTGCACCCTTCTTTTTGCAGATGGGGTGTTAAACGTTGCGCAAGACTGGAGCGACAGTCTGCCGATTCATTTGCAAACGTAAGTCACAGGGTCGGAGCATTTTGCTTAATATTTTTCAGGCATTCAATTATAGCCCACCACGTAATAACATGTCATTTCGAGTATCTTACATAGTAGAACAGCGAAAGTAGAGGTGCAGCGGGTGGTCCATTCATCTGGGAATGAGTCAAGGCGCCAAAATATTCTGCTTGATATTAGAACTAGAAGGAGATGTGTGGTGTGCACGTACAGTGAAATAAATTATTGGGGGTGGGGGGGGTGGAAGGAGAAAGGGTATATGTATTTGCAGCACAAAATTGAATGGGTGCGATTATACCTGTACTAATTCACTAGATCTCATCTGAACTCTGCAGTTAAGCGTGCTTGGACGAGTGTAATACTAGGATGGGTGACATCTTAGAAAGTCCTCGTATTGCACCCTTCTTTTTGTAGACGAGGCGTTAAAAATTACGCGGGACAAGACCGATGATCCGTCGGTTCATTCACAAAAGTGAGTCACGATGTCGGATCATTTTGTTTGATATTTTTTGTGTATTCAATTATAGCCCACCACGTGATAAGAGTGTTATTACGAGCATCTTATATAATAGAACAACGAAAAATGAGGTGCGGCGGGCGGTCCATTCATTTGGACGTGAGTCGAGTCACCGGGGCATTTCACTTTATATTTGAATTAGAAATAGAGGTGCGATGTGCCCACATAATGAAACAAATGATGGGATGGGGGAGGGAAGGAAAAGGGTTATATGTATTTATAGTGCGAAATGGAACGGGTGCAATCGTACCAGCAATAATTCATCGGATCCCATCAGAACTCCGCTGTTAAGCGTGCTTGGATGAGAGTAGTACTAGGATGGGTGACCTCCTAGGAAGTCTTTGTGTTGTACACTTTTTTTTTCAGACAGAGCATTAAACATTATACGGGATCGAAGAAATAGTCCGCCAGTTCATTCGCAAATGTGAATCACGACGCTGGGGCATTTTACTTAATATTTTTCGTGCCTTCAATTATAGCCCACAACGTGATAAGTGTATCCTTACTAGAATCTTAAATAGTAGGACAACAAAAATAGATGTACAGCGAGCTGTTCGTTCATTTAGGCATAAGTCGAGGCATTGGGGCGTTAGACATTACGCACGATTAGAGCCATGGTCTGTCGGTTCATTTGTAAATGTGAGTCGCGGTGTCGGGGTATTTTACTTAATATTTTTTATGCATTTATTTATAGTCCTTCATGTGATAAGAGTGTTATTACGAGCATCTTACATAGTAAAACAATAAAAAAAAAGTTGCGGCAGACGGTCCGTTCATTTGGGCATGAGTCAAGCCACTAGGGCATTAGATGTTACACACGACCGGAGCCACGATCCGCCAATTCATTCACAAAATTGAGTCGCAGTGTCAGGATATTTTACTTAATATTTTTGGTTGATTCATTTATAGTCTTCCATGTGATAAGAGTGTTATTACAAGCATTTTACATAGTAGAACAACGAAAAACAAGGTGCGACGGACGATCTGTTCATCTGGGCATGAGTCGAGCCGCCGGGGGGTTTTCCTAGATAATAGAAATAGAAGCAGAGGTGCGATGTGCGCGCACAGCAAAATAAATGATGGGAGTGGGGAGGGAAAGAGAACGGGTAGATGTATTTGTAGTGCAAAATAGGGGGGGTACAATCACACCATCACTAATGCACCGGATCCCATATGAACTCTACAGTTAAGCATGCTTCAAATAGAGTAGTACTAGGATGGGTGACCTCCTGGGAAGACCTCGTGTTGTACCCATCTTTTTACAAACGGAGCGTTAAACGTTACGCGCGAGTGGAGCCACAGTCTTCCAGCATGAGTAACAGTGTCAGGGTATTTTACATAATATTTTACGTGCATTCATTTATAGTTCACCACGTGATAAGAGTGTAATTATGATTATTTTACATAATCATTGGGGCATTTTACCCGATATTAGAACATGAAGCAGAGGTGCGGTGTGTGTGCACATCGAAACAAATGGCGGGAGGGGGGGGGAAGGCGAAGGGGTATATGTATTTGCAGAGCGAAATGGAACGGGTGCAATCATACCAACACTAATTCACTGGATCCCATTAAAACTCCGTAATTAAGCGTGCTTGGGCGAGAGTAGTACTAGGATGGGTGACCTCCTTAAAAATTCTCGTATTGCACCCCTCTTTTTGCAGACGAGGCGTTAAACGTTACGCGGGACCAGAACAATGATCCGCCGATTCATTCACAAATGTGTCACAGCACCAAGGCATTTTGCGTAATATTTTTTATGCATTCAATTATAACCTACCACGTGATAAGAGCGTCATTACGAATATCTTGCATAGTAGAACAACGAAAATAGAGGTGCGGCGAGCAATCCGTTCATATGGGCGTGAGTCGAGGTGCTGGGGCATTTTGCTTGATATTAAAACTAGAAGCAGAGGTGAGGTGTGCGTGTACAATGATACAAATGATGGGAGGGGGAGGGAAGGAGAAGGGGCACATGCATTTGTAGTGCGCAATGGGACAAGTTCGATCAGACCAGCATTAATGCATCGAATCCCATAAAAACTCTGCAGTTAAATGTCTTTGGGTGAGAGTAGTACTAAGATGGTTGACCTCTTGGGAAGTTCTCATGTTGCACCGATTTGTTTGCACACGAGTCATTAAACATTACGTGCGACCGGAACAACGGTCCGCCAGTTCATTCACAAACGTGAGTCGCAGCGCTAAGGTATTTTGCTTGATATTTTTTATGCATTCATTTATAGTCCACCACGTGATAAGAGTGTCATTACGAGTATCTTACATTATAGAACAATGAAAATAGAGGGGTGGCGGACAATCCGTTCATCTTGGCTCAAGTCGAGGCACCGGGGTATTTCGCTCTATATTAGAACTAGAAGCAGAGGTACGGTGTGTGTGGACAGCGAAACAAATGACAGGAGTGGGGAGGGAAAGAGAATGGGTATATGTATTTGATGCGTGAAATGAAACGGGTACCATTATACTAGCACTAATGCACCGGATTCTATCAGAACTCCGCAATTAATCGTGCCTTGGCAAGAGTAGTACTAGAATGGGTGATCCTTGAAATTCTTCGTGTTGCACTCGTCATTTTACGAATGGAGCGTTAAACGTTACGCATGACTAGAGACACGGTCCACTGGTTCATTCTCCGATGTGAGTCGCAATGTTGGAAAATTTTGCTTTATATTTTTCGTGCATTTATTTGTAGTCCATCACAGGATAAAAGTGTCATTACAATTATTTTATATAGTAGAACAACGAAAATACAAGTGCGGTGGGCAGTCTGTTAATATGGGCGTGAGTTGAGGCACCGGGGCTTTTTGCTCTATATTAGAACTAGAAGCAGATGTGCAGTGTGCGTGCACAAGAAAATAAATGACGGGAGGGGGGAAGAATGGAAAAGGGGGGTATGTATTTGTAGCGCGGAATAGAACGGGTGTTATCATATAGCAGTGGTACACCGAATCCCATAAGAACTTTGTAGTTAAGCGTGCTTCGGCGAGCGTAGTACTAGGATGGGTGACTTCCTTGGAAGTCCTCGTAATGCACCTGTCTTTTTGTGGATGAAGCGTTGAACGTTACACGTGACTGGAGCTACAATCTATCGGTTCATTCGCCAGCGTGAGTCGCATCGCCAGGGCATTTTTTTTTTCTTTTTCGTGCATTCATTTATAGTCCACCACGGGATAAGAGTGTCATTACGAGCATCTTACATAGTAGAACAATGAAAAAAGAGGTGCGACAGCCGCTCCCTTCTTTCTGGGTGTGAGTTCAGGCACCGAGACATTACGTTTGATATTAGAACTAGAACTAGCGATGCGGTGTGCATGCACATTGAAACAAATGATGGGAGGGGGGAGGGAAGGAGTAGGGGTACATGCATTTGACCACAAAATGGGACGGGTGTGATCATGGTAGCCCTAATGTGTTGGATCCCATCAGAACTCGAAGCTAAGTGTGCTTGGGCGATAGTAGTAGTAAGATGGGTGACCTCTTAGGAGGTCCTCGTGTTGCACAAGTCGTTTTGTGAATAGGGGGTTAAACATTATGCGAGACTAGAGCCACAGTCTGGCAGATCATTCGTCAGCGCGAGTCACATTCCTAGGACATTTTGTTTAATATTTTTTGTGCATTAATTTATAGTCTACCACGTGATAAGAGTGTCATTACGATTATCTTAATTAATAGAACAACGAAAACAAAGGTGCGGCGGGTGGTCCATTCGTTTGGGCTTCAGTTGAGGAGCCGTGGCATTTTGCTTGATATTATATCTAGAAGTAGAGGTGAGGTACGCGCGCACAGCAAAACAAATGATGGAAGGGGGGAGGCAAGGAGAACGGGTATATGCTTTTATAGCACAAAATGGGACGGGTGCAATCATACAAGCACCAATGCACCGAATCCCATCAGAACTCGCAGCTAAGCATGCTTGGGCGAGAGTAGTACTATGGGTGACACCCTGGGAAGTTCTTGTGTTGCATCCATCTTGTTGTGGATGGGGCGTTAAACGTTACACGTGATCGGAGCCATAGTTTACCAGTTTATTCACTAGCGTGAGTCGTGGTGCTGGGGCATTTTACTTAATATTTTTCGTGCATTCATTTATAGCCTACCATGTGATAAAACCGGTATTATGAGCATCTTAAATAGTAGAAAAACAAAAACAAAGGTGCGGCGGGCGGTCTGTTCATCTGGGCGTGAGTCAGGTACCAGGGCATTTCACTTGATATTAGAACTAGAAGTAGAGGTTAGGTGCGCGCACACAACGAAACAAATGATAGGATGCAGGCACATGTATTCACAGTGCGGAATGATACGAGTGCGATCATATCAGAACTAATGCACCAGATCCCATCAGAACTTTGCAGTTATGCATGCTTGAGCGAGAGTAGTACTAAGAAGGGTGACCTCCTGGAAAGTTCTCTTGTTGCACCTGTCATTTTGCGGACGAGGCATTAAACGTTACATGCAACCGGAGACATGATACGTTGGTTCTTTAACTGGTGTGAGTCGCGGTACTGGAGCATTTTCCTTAATATTTTTTTTGAAATCATTTATAATCCATCATATGATTAGAGTGTTAGTACGAGTATATTAAATAATGAAAATAGAGGTACGGTGGGTGGCGTTCATCTGGGCATTAGTCGAGTCGCCAGGGTATTTTCCTTGATATTAGAACTAAAAGCAAAGGTGCGGTGTGTACCCATAGTGAAACAAATAACGGGAGGGGGGAAAGAATAAGAAGGGGTATATGTACATGTAGCACAGAATAGAACGGGTGTTGTCATACCAGCACTAAAGCATTGGATCCCATCAGAACTTTGCAATTAACCATACTTGGGCGAGAGTAGTACGAAGATGGGTGACCTCATAGGAAGTTCTTGTGTTGCACTTGTCTTTTTGCGGACGGAGTGCTAAACGTTACTCGCGACTGAAGACACGATCTGTCGATTCATTCGCCGGTGTGAGTAGCAGCGCCGATGCGTTTTACTTAATATTTTTTGTAAATTCATTTATAGTTCACCACATTATAAGAATGTCATTACGAACATTTTACATAATATAACAATGAAAACAGGGGTGTGGCGGGCAGTCCGTTCATCTGGGCATCAGTCGAGGCGCTAGGGCATTTCGCTTTATATTAGAACTAGAAACAGAGGTGAGGTGTGCGCGTACAGTGAAACAAATGATGGGAGAAGGGAGGGAAGGAAAAAGAGCATATGCATTTGCGGCGCGAAATGGGACGGATGCGATTATACCAGCACTAATGCACCAGAACTCCATCGTGTGGCGTGCTTGGGCGAGAGTAGTACTATGATGGGTGACCGCCTGGGAAGTTCTCGTGTTGTACCCATCTTTTTGTGGACAAGACGTTAAACATGATGCGCAACTGGAGACACAGTCTGCTAGTTCATTCGTCAATGTGAGTCGTGGGCCAGAATATCTTTCTTAATATTTTTTGTCCATTCATTTATACTCCATCACTAGATAAGAGTATCATTACAAGTATCTTAAATGATAGAACAATGAAAATAAAGGTGCGGCGGGCAATCTGTTTTTTCTAGGCATGAGTCGAGGTGCCGGAACAAGTCGATTGATATTATAACTAGAAGCAGATATGAGAGGTACGCACACAGTGAAACAAATGATGGGGGGAAGCAGAAAGGGAACATGCATTTATAGCACGAAGTGAGACAGGTTCGATCGTGCCAGCACTAATGCACCAGCCACCAAAACTCTGCAGTTAAACATGCTTGGGCGAGAGTAATACTAGGATAGGTGACCTCCTAGGAAGTTCTAGTGTTGTACCCTTTTTTTTATAGACGGGACGCTAAACGTTACGCGTAACCGTAGCCACGGTATACCAATTCATTCGCAAACGTGAGTTGCGACGCTGGAGCATTTTGCTTAATATTTTTCATGCATTCATTTATAGTCCAACATGTGATAAAAGTGTCATTACAAATATCTTATATAGTATAACAACGAAAAACAATGTGCGGGGGGAAGTCCATTCATCTGGGTGTGAGTCGAGGCACCATGACATTATGCTTGATATTAGAACTAGAAGCAGAGGTGCGGTATGTGTGCACATCAAAACAAATGATGGGAGGGGGGAGGGAAGGAGTAGGGGTACATGCATTTGAGCACAAAATTAGAAGTGTGCGATCATACCAACACACCCTTCTTTTTGAAAATGAGGCGTTAAATGTTATGCGAGACCGAAGTGGCGGTCCATTGGTTCATTTACAAACGTGACTCACGGCACCGGGAGCTTATTACTTAATATTTTTCGTGCATTCGATTTTAGCCAACCACGTGATAGAGTGTCATTACGAGTATTTTACATAGTAGAATAACGAAAAATGAGGTGCGACAAGCAGTCCAATCATCTAGACGTGAATCGAGCTACCTAGGCATTTTGCCTAATATTTTTCATGTATTCAATTATACCCCACTACGTGATAAGAATGTCATTACAAGTATCTTACATAGTAGAACAAAGAAAAATGAGGTGCGGCAAGCGGTCCGATCATCTAGACGTGAATCGAGCTGCCGAGCATTTCGTTTGATATTAGAACTAGAAGTCGAGGTGCAGTATGCGCGCACAGTGAAACAAATGACAGAAGGGGGGAAGGAAGGAGAAGGGGTATATGTATTTGCAGTGCGAAATGGAACGGGTGTGATCATACCAGCACTAATTAACCAAATCCCATAAGAATTCTACAGTTAAGCGTGTTAGGCGAGAGTAGTACTATGATGGCTGACCTCTTGGAAAATCCACATGTTGCACCCTTCTTTTTACAGACGGGACATTAAACGTTACGTGGGACCAAAGCGACGATCTGTCAGTTCGTTCGCAAACGTGAGTCACAGCGCTGGAGCATTTTGCTTAATATTTTTCATGCATTCAATTATAGCACGCATCGTGAAACAAATAGAACTGGTGCGATCATACCAGCACTAATTCACTGGATCTCATCAGAACTTCGCAGTTAAGCTCGTGTTACACCATTCTTTTTGCAGATGGAGTGTTAAACATTACAGGGGGCTAGAGCGACGGTCCACCAGTTCATTCGCAAACATGACTCACAGTGCCGAGGCATTTTACTTAATATTTTTCGTGCTTTCAATTATAACCCACCACGTGATAAAAGTGTCATTACAAGTATCTTACATTGTAAAACAATGAAAAATGAGGTGCGACAGGCAGTCCTATCATCTGGGCGTGAGTCGAGCTGCCAGGGTATTTCGCTTGATATTAGAACTAGAAGCAGAGGTGTGGTGTGTGCGCACAACGAAATAAATGACGAGACGGGGGAAGGAAGGAGAAGGGGTATATGTATTTGTAGCGAGAAATAGAACGGATGGAATCATACCAGCACTAATTCACCGACTCCCATCAGAACTCTACAGTTAAGTATGTTTGGGCAAGAGCAATACTAGGATGGTTGACCTCCTGGAAAGTTCTCGTGTTGCACCCTTCTTTTTACAGACGAGGCGTTAAATATTGTGCGGGACCCTAGCGAGAATCTGTCAGTTCATTCGCAAACGTGAGTCACAACGTCGGGGCATTTGCTTAATATTTTTTGTGCATTCAATTATAGCACGCACAGCAAAACAAATGACAGGAGGGGGGAGGGAAGGAGAAGGGGTATATGTATTTATAGCACAAAATGGAATGGGTGCAAACATACCAATACTAATTCACTAGATCCCATAAGAACTCTGCAGTTAAGCTCGTGTTGCACCCTTCTTTATGCAGACGAGGCGTTAAACGTTACGCAGGACTAGAGTGACGGTCCGCTGGTTCATTCACAAATGTGAGTCAAGGAGCTAGGGAATTTTACAAAATATTTTTTGTGCATTCAATTATAGCCCACCACGTGATAAGAGTCTCATTATGAGCATCTTACATAGTAAAACAGAAAAAAAACGCGGTGCGGGGGGGCTGTCTGATCATCTGGGCATGAGTCGAGCCCCCGGAACATTTCGCTTGATATTAGAATTAGAAGCAGAGGTGCGGTGTGCCCCCACAATGAAATAAATGAGGGGAGGGGCGATGGAAGGATAAAGGGTATATGTATTTGTAGCACAAAATGGAGTGGGTGCGATCACACCAGCACTAATGCACCGGATCCCATATAAACTCTGAAGTTAAGTATGCTTGGGTGAGAGTAGTACTAGGATGGCTGGCTTTCTCTGAAGTCATTGTGTTGCACCTTTCTTTTTACAGGCGGGGCGTTAAATGTTACGCGAGATCGGAGTTACTATCCGTTGGTTCATTTGAAACGTGAGTCACAGCACCGGGATATTTTGCTTAATATTTTTTGTGCATTCAGTTATAGTATGCATAGTGAGACAAATGATGGGACGGAGGAGGGGAGGAGAAGGGGTATATGTATTTGTAGCACAAAATAGGATGGGTACAAATATACCAGCACTAATTCTCCGGATCCCATCAGAACTCCGTAGTTAAGCTCGTGTTGCACCCTTCTTCTTGCAGATGGGGTATTAAACATTACGCGGGACTAGAGCGACGGTCCACTGGTTTATTCGCAAACGTGAGTCAAGGCACTAGGGCATTTTGCTTAATATTATTTGTGTATTTATTTATACCAAACCACGTGATAAGAGTGTCATTACGAGTATCTTACATAGTAGAACAACGAAAAATAAGGTGTAGCAGGCGGTCCGATCATCTGAGCGTGAGTCGAGCCATCAGGGCATTTTACTTGATATTAGAATTAGAAGTAGAGGTGCGGTGTGCGCGCACAGCAAAATAAATGACGAAAGGGGTGAGGGAATAAGAAGGGGTATATGTATTTGCAGCACAAAATAGGGTGGGTGTGATCACAGCAGCATTAATGCACCGGATCCCGTATGAACTCTGTAGTTAAGTATGCTTGGGCAAGAGTAGTACAAAGATAGGTGACCTCTTGGGAAGACCTCGTGTTGCACTCATCTTTTTGCAGACAAGGCGTTAAACATTATGAGCGATTA
Organism: Carica papaya; assembly: GCF_054855325.1. NCBI lineage: Eukaryota > Viridiplantae > Streptophyta > Magnoliopsida > Brassicales > Caricaceae > Carica > Carica papaya. Next base: position 19,827,153 of record NC_142311.1, on the reverse strand, counting down.
GAGCCATAGTCTGTCAACGTGAGTAACGGCGACGAGACATTTTGCTTAATATTTTTTATGCATGCATTTATATTCCACCACGTGATAAGAGTATAATTACGATTATTTTACATAGTAGAATAATAAAAAATGAGGTTCAAAGGGTGGTCCATTCATCTAGAGTGAGTCAAGTCACCGGGGCATTTCTTTTGATACTATAACAAGAAGTAGAGGTGCAGTATTCACGCACAGCGAAACAAATGATGGGAGAGGGGAGGGAAGGAGAAGGGGTATATGTATTTACAGTGCAAGGTTGAACAGGTACGATCATACCAACACTAACGGATCTAATTAGAAACCCACAGTTAAGCGTGCTTGTGCGAGAGTAGTACTAGCATGGATGTGACCTCCTAGAAAGTCCTCTTTTTTCACCCGTCTTTTTGCGAAGGGGGCGTTAAATGTTACGCACGACTGGAGCCACAGTCCACTAGCATGAGGCACAGGGCTTGGTTATTTTGCTTAATATTTTTTGTGCATTTTTTTATCATCCACCAAATGATAAGAGTGTTATTATGAATATCTTACATAGTAGAACAGCGAAAATAGAGGTGCAGTGGGCGGTCCATTCATCTGAGCGTGAGTCAAAGCGCAAGTGCGGTTCTCTCTATATTAGAATTAGAAGTAGAGGTGCGGTGTGCATGCACAGCAAAACAAATGACAAGAGTGGGAAGGAAGGACAAAGGGTATATGTATTTGATACCAAAATGGAACGGGCGTCATAATAGTAGCACTAATGCACCGGATCCTATCAAAACTCTGCAGTTAATCGTGTTTTGGCGAGAGTAGTACTAGGATGGGTAATCTTGGGAATTTCTCGTGCTGCACTCGTCATTTTGTTGATGGGGCGTTAAACATTACGCGCGACTGGAGACACGATCTGCTGATTCATTCGCCGGCGTGAGTCACAGCGCTGGGACATTTTGCTTAATATTTTTCATGCATTTATTTATAGTCCATTACGGGATAAGAGTGTCATTACGAGCATCTTACATAGTTGAAATATGAAAACAGAGGTACAGTGGGTAGTCCGTTAATCTGGGCATGAGTTGAGATGTCGGAGTATTTTGTTCTATATTAGAACTAGAAACAGAGGTGCGGTGTGCGCGCATAGTGAAACAAATGATGGAAGGGGTGAGGGAAGGAGGAGGATATGTATTTGCAGCACGGAATGGGAGGGGTGCAATCATACTAGTACTAATGCACCGGATGGCATTAGAACTCTGCAATTACACGTGCTTCGATTATATTAGCAATAACATAGGTGACCTCCTAGGAAGTCCTCGTATTGCACCTGTATTTTCACACACGGGGCGTTAAATGTTATGCCCTGGAGCCACGGTTCGTCGATTAGATCACAAACGTGAGTATTAGCGCCGGAGAATTTTGCTTAATATTTTTTGTGCATTCATTTATAGTCCATCACGTGATTAGAGTGTCATTAGGAGCATCTTACATAGTAGAATAACAAAAAACAAGGTGCGACGGGCAGTCCTTTCATCTAGGCATGAGTTGAGCCACCGAAACATTTTACTTAATATTAGAATTAGAAGCAAATGTGCGATGTGCGCACACAACAAAATAAATAACGGGAGGGGTCAGGGAAGGAAAAGGAGTATATGTATTTGCAGCACAAAATGGAAAGGGTGTGATCATACCAGCACTAATGCATCAGATCCCATCAGAACTCAACAGTTAAGCGTGCTTGGGCAACAGTAGTCCTTGGATTGGTGACCACCTGGGATGTTTTCGTGTTGCACCCGTCTTTTTTGCAAATAGGGTGTTAAACTTTACACGCGATCGGAGCCACGATCAGCCGGTTCATTTGTAAAAATGAGTCGCGGCGCTAGAACATTTTGCTTAATATTATTTGTGTATTCATTTATAGTTCACGACATCATAAAAGTGTCATTACGAGCATCTTACATAGTAGAACAACAAAAAAAGAGGTATGGTGGGCGGTCCTTTCATCTGGACGTGAGTCGAGGGGCCGTGGCATTTCACTTGATATTAAAAATAGAAGAAGAGGTACATTATGTGTGCACAGCGAAACAAATGATGCGAGGGGGAGGAAAGGGGAAGGTGCGCATGCATCTATAGCGTGGGATAGGACGAGTGCAATCATACCAACACTAATGCACCAGATCCCATAAGAACTCTACAGTTAAGTGTGCTTGGGCGACAGTAGTACGAAGATGGTTGACCTCTTGGGAAGTTCTCGTGTTGCACCCATTTTTCTACAGACGGGGCATTAAACGTGACACGCGACTGGAGATACGGTCCATCGGTTCATTCGCTAGAGTGAGTCGTGCTGCATGGGCATTACGTTTAATATTTTTCATGCAGTTAAACATGTTTAGACGATAGTAGTACTAGGATGGTTGACCTCCTCGGAAGTCCTCGTGTTGCACCCATCTTTCTGCGCGACCGTAACCACAATCTGTCGGCGGGAGTCACAGTGTCGGAGTATTTTACTTTCGTGCATTAATTTATAGTCTACCACGTGATAAGAGTATCATTATGAGTATCTTAATTAGTAAAACAACAAAAATAGACGTGCGACGGGCGATTTGTTCATCTGGGCGTGAGTCGAGGTGCTAGGTTATTTCACTTGATATTAGAACTAGAAGCAGAGGTGACGTGTGCGGGCACAACGAAACAAATGATTGGAAGGGGGAGGAAATGAGAAGGGGTATATGTATTTGCACCGCGAAATGGGAAGGGTACAATCATACCAGCACTAATGCACCGGATATCGTTAAAACTTCGCAGTTAAGCATGCTTTAGCAAGTGTAGTACTAGGATGGGTGACCTCCTGAAAATTACTCATGTTGCACCCTTCTTTTTACGGTTGGGGTGTTACATGTTATGTGCGACCAACGACACTGTTCGCTAGTTCAATCACTAGCATGAGTCGCAGCGTTGGGGCATTTTGCTTAATATTTTTCGTGCATTCATTTATAGTCTATCACAAGATAAGAGTGTCATTACAAATATCTTACATAGTAGAACAATGACAATATAGGTGCGGTGGGCAATCCATTCATCTAGACATAAGATGATTTACCGAGGTATTTCGCTCTATATTAGAACTAGAAGCAGATGTGCGGTGTGCGTGTACAGCGAAACAAATGACGGGAGGGGAGAGGGAAGGAGAAGGGATATATGTATTTACAGCGCGGAATGGAAGGGGTTCGATCATACCAGCACTTATTCACCTGATCATATCAGAATTCTACAGTTAAGCGTGCTTAGGCGAGAGTAGTACTAGGATTGGTGACCTACTAAGAATTCCTCGTGTTGCAACCATCTTTTTACAGATGGAGTATTAAACGTTACGCGGGACCAGAGCCACAATCCGCCTGTTCATTCGCAAACGTGAGTCTTGACGTTGGGGTATTTTTATTAATATTTTTTGTGCATTTATTTATAGTCCACTATATGATAAGAGTGTCATTACGAGTATCTTACATAGTAGAACAACGAAAATAGAGGTGTGGCTGGCGATCCATTCATTTAGGCGTGAGTCGAAGTGCTAGGGCATTTTGCTTGATACTAGAACTAGAAACATAGCTGCGGTTTGCGCACACAGCGAAATAAATGATAAGAGGGGGGAGGGAAGGAAAAGGGGTATCTGTATTTGAAGCGCAAAATGGGAAGGGTGCGATCATACTAGCACTAATACACCAGATCTCATCAGAACTCCGCAATTTAGTGTGCTTGGGAAAGAATAGTACTAGGATGGGTGACCTCTTGTGAAGTACTCATGTTGCACCCGTCTTTTGTGGACATAAATGATATGTGCAAGATACGCGCGATAGGAACCACAATCTGCCGGCATGAATCGGGTCGCCAGAAAATTTTTCTTAATATTTTTCGTGCATTCGTTTATAGTCTACCATGTGATAAGAGTGTCATTATGAGCAACTTACATAGTAGAATAACGAAAAACGAGGTGCGGTAGACGGTTCGATTCATCTCGGCATGAATCAAGGCGGTGGTGTATTTTGCTTCATATTAGAACTAAAAACAGAGGTACGGTATGCGCACACAGCAAAACAAATGATGGAAGGGGGAGGGAAGGAGATGTGGTATATGTATTTACAGTGCGAAATAGAAGGGGTGCGATCATACCAGTACTAATGCACCGGATCCCATCGAACTCCACAGTTAAACGTGTTTGGGGGAGAGTAGTACTAGGATGGGTGACCTCCTAAGAAGTTCTCATGTTGCACCCGTCTTTTTGCGGACGGGCCGTTAAATGTTATACATAACCGAAGACACGGTCCACCAGTTCATTCACCAATGTGAGTCGCAATGTCGGGGCATTTTACTTAATATTTTTCATGTATTTATTTATAGTCCATCACGAGATAAGAGTGTCATTATGAGTATCATACATAGTAGAATAATGAAAATAGAGGTACGGCGTGCGATCCGTTCATCTAAGCAAGAGTTGAGGCACCAAGGCATTTCGCTCTATATTAGAACTAGAAACAAAGGTTCAATGTGCGTGCACAGCAAAAAAAATGATGGGAGTTGGGGGGAAAGAGAAGTTGTATATGTATTTGTAGCACAAAATTGAAGGGGTGTGATCATACCAGCATTAATGCACCGAATCTCATCAAACTCCGCAGTTAAGCGTGTTTGGGCAAGAGTAGTTCTAGGATGGGTGACCTCCTGGGAAGTCCTCGTGTTTCACTTGTCTTTTTGCAGATGGGACGTTAAACATTATGCGAGACTGGAGTAACAGTCCTCCGGAGTGAGCTGCGATGTTGAGACATTTTACTTAATATTTTTCGTGCATTCATTTATAGTCCACCACGTGATGATAGTTTTATTACGAGCATCTTACATAGTGGAACAACGAAAAATGAGGTGCGGTTGGCGGTCCGTTCATTTGAGCGTGAGTTGAGGCACCGTGGCATTTTGCTTGATATTAGAACTAGAAGCACAGGTGCGGTGTGCACACACAACGAAAAAAATGACGGGAGGGGGGAAGCAGTAGAAGGGTTTTTTGCATTTGCAATACGAAATAGTACTGGTGCGATGATACCACCACTAACATACCATATTTGATCAGAACTCTGATATTAAGCATACTTGGGCAAGAGTAGTATTAGGATGGGTGACCTCTTGGAAAGTACTCATGTTGCACACATCTTTTTATAGATAGGACGTTAAATGTTACGAGCAACCGGAGTCACGGCAACCGGAGTCACGGTCCGCCGGTTTATTCGCCAGCGTGAGTCGTGGCGCCATGGCATTTAGTTTAATATTTTTCAAGCATTCATTTATAGTCCACCATGTTGTAAGAGTGTCATTGCGAGTATCTTATAAATTAGAACAATAAAAATAGAGGTGTTGCGGTAAGCCTATTCATCGGGACATCAGTTGAGGCGTCAGGGCAATTCACCTGATATTAAAACTACAAGCAAAGGTGCGGTGTGCGCGCACAATGAAATAAATGATGGGAGGGGGAGGGAAGGAGAATGGGTACATATATTTGTAGCGCGAAAATGTATGTGTTATCATACCAGCACTAATGCAACAGATCCCATCAGAACTCAACAGCTAAGCTTGCTTGGATGAGAGTAACACTAAGATGGGTGACCTCCTGCAAAGTTCTCGTGTTGCACTCGTCTTTTTACGGATAAGACATTAAACGTTATGCATGATCGGAGCTACGGTATGCCAGTTCATTCGCTAGCATGAGTCGCGATGCTAGAGCGTTTATCTTAATATTTTTTATGTATTCATTTATAATCCACCAGGTGATAAAAGTGTCATTACGAGCATCTTACATAGTAAAAAAATTGAGGCGCGGTGGGCAGTTCGTCAATCTGGGTGTGAATCGAGGTGTAGGGACATTTCGCTTGATATTAGAACTAGAAGTAGAGGTGAAGTGTGCGCGTATAGCGAAACAAATGATAGGAGTGGGAGGGAAGGAGAAGGGGGTATATGTATATGCAGCGCAGAATGGAACTGGTGCGATCATACCAGCATTAATGCACCGGATCCTATCAGAACTCCGTAGTTAGGCGTGCTTGGGCAAGAGTAGTACTAGGATGAGTAACTTCCTTGGAAGTCCCCGTGTTGCACCCGTATTTTTGCGGATGGGGCATTAAACGTTACACGCGACCGAAGCTGCGATCCATCGATTCATTCGTCACCATGAGTCGCAGCACCGGGATATTTTGCTTAACATTTTTTATGTATTCATTTTTAGTTCACTACCTGATAAGAGTGTCATTACGAGCATCTTAAAGAGTAGAACAACGAAAATAGAGTTGCGACGGGCAGTCTTTTAATCTGGGCATGAGTCAAGGTACTGGAGCATTTCGCTTGATATTAGAACTACAAATAGATGTGCGGTGTGCGCACACAGTGAAAAAAATGATGGGAGAGAGGAGGGAAGGAGAAGGGATATATGTATTTGCAGCAGGGAATTGAAGGGGTGCAATCATACCAGCACTAATCCGCCAGATCCCATCAGAACTCCGCTCTTAAGCACGTTTGTGCAATAGTAGTACTAGGATAGGTAACCTCCTGGGAAGTCCTCGTGTCGCACTTGTCTTTTTATGGATGGGGCGTTAAACTTTATGCGCGATCGGAGCAACAGTTCCCCAGTTAATTCGCAAACGTGAGTTGCATCGTCCGGCCATTTTGCTTTATCTTTTTTGTGCATTCATTTATAACTCACCACGTGATAAGAGTGTCATTACGAGTATCTTACATAGTAAAACAAGGAAAACAGAGATGCGGTAGGTAGTCCGTTAATCTGGGTGTGAGTCGAGGTGCTGGGACATTTCGCTTGATATTAGAACTAGAAATAGAGGTGCAGTGTGCGCGCACAACGAAATAAATGATGGGAGCGGGGAGGAAAGGAGAAAGGGTATATGTATATCCAGTGCGAAATGGGACAAGTTCAATCATACCAGCACTAATGCATCGAATCCCATCAGACCTATGTAGTTAAGCATTCTTGGGCGAAAGTAGTACTAGGATAGGTGACCCCTTGGGAAGTCTTCGAGGGTCACCCTTCTTTTTGTGGATGGGGCGTTAAACGTTACACGTGACTAGAGCCACAGTCTACCGGTTCATTCGCAAATGCAAGTCGCAGCGCCGGGGCATTTTGTTTAGTATTTTTTGTGCATTTATTTATAACCCACCACGTGATAAGGGTGTCATTACGAGCATCTTACATAATAGACCAATAAAAATAAAGGTGCGGCAGGCGGTCTGTTCATCTGGGTGTGAGTCGAGATGCCGGAACATTTTGCTTGATATTAAAATAAGAAAAAGAGCTGCAGTGTCTGCGAACAGCGAAACAAATGATGGGAGGGAGGAGGGAAGAAAAAGGGGTATATGTATGTGCAGCGCAAAATGGGACCGATGCGATCATACCTGCACAAATGCACCGTATCCCATCAGAACTCCACATTAAGCGTGCTTTAGCGAGAATAGTACTAGGTTGGGTGACCTCCTTGGAAGTCGTCGTGTTGCACCCTTCTTTTTGCAGACGGAGTGCTAAACGTTACGCGGGATCAGAGTCACAGCACTGGAAAATTTTGCTTAATATTTTTCATGCATTAATTTATAGTCAACCACATGATAAGAGTGTCATTATGAGTATCTTACATAGTAGAACAATGAAAATAGAGGTGCGACAGGTGGTCTGTTTATCTGGGCGTGAGTTGAGGCATCGAGACATTTCACTTGATATTAGAACTATAATCAGAGGTATGGTGTGCGTACACAGCGAAACAGATGACGGGAGAGGGATGAGAAGGAGAAGGGCTATATGCATTTGCAACGCAGAATTAGATGGGTGTGATCACACCAGCACTAATGCACTGGATCCCATCAAGACTCTGCTGTTATATGTGCTTATGCGAGAGTAGTACTAGGATGGGTGACCTCTTGGGAATTCTTCGTGTTGCATTTGCCTTTTTGTGGACGGAGCATTAAATGTTACGCACAACCAGAGAAATGGTTTGTCGGCTCAGTCGCTGGCATGAGTCGTGGCGCAAGCAAATTTTACTTAATATTTTTCGTGCATTCATTTATAGTCTATCAGGAGATAAGAGTGTCATTACAAGTATCTTATATAGTAGAATAATAAAAACAGAGATGTAACGGGCGGTCCGTTCATCTAGGCATGAGTTGAAATGCTGGGGTATTTTGCTCTATATTAGAACTAAAAGCAGAGGTGCGGTGTACACGCACAGCGAAAAAAATTATGGGAGATGACAATGAAGGAGAAGGGGTTTCAACGTGAAATGGAAAGGGTGCGATCATACCAGTACTAACGCACCGGATTCCATCAGAACTCTGTAGTTATGATGAAGCCACAGTCCGCTGGCATGAGTCGCGGCGCTAGAACATTTTACTTAATATTTTACGTGCATTCATTTATAGTCCACCACATGATAAGAGTATCATTACGAGCATCTTACATAATAGAATAATGAAAAATGAGGTGTGACGGGTGGTCCGTTCATCTGGGCATGAGTCAAGGCACTGAGGCATTTCGCTTGATATTAGAACTAGAAAAAAAGGTGTGGTGTGCACATACAACGAAACAAATGACGAGAAGGGGGAGGGAAGGAGAAGGGGTATATGTACTTGCAACGCAGAATGAAAGGGGTGCGATCATACCTGCACTAATGCACTGGATCCCATTGAACTCCATAGTTAAGCGTCCTTGGGCGGAAGTAGTACTAGGATGGATGACCTCCTGGGAAGTCCTCGTGTTCAACTCATCTTTTTGCTGACGGGGCATTAAATGTTACGCGCGATCAGAGCCACAGTCCCCTGGAGTGAGTCGTGACGCTGGGACATTTTTCCTAATATTTTTCATGCATTTATTTATAGTCCACCACGTGATAAAAGTATTATTACGAGCATCTTACATAGTAGAACAATGAAGAACTAGATGCGGTGGGTAGTCCGTTCATCTGGATGTGAGTCGAAGCGTCAGAGCTTTTTGCTCGATATTAGAACTGGAAGTAAACGTGCAATGTCTGCACACAGCAAAGTAAATGACGAGAGGGGGGGGGGGAAGGAGAAGAGGTATATGTATTTACAGCGCAGAATGGACTAGTGCGATCATGCCAACACTAATGCACTGGATCCCATTAGAACTCCGCAGTGAAGCGTGCTTGTGCAAGAGTAGTACTAGGATGGGTTACCTCTTGGGAAGTCCTCTTGTTGTACTCGTTTATTTGCAAACAGAGCATTAAACATTACGCACAACTGGAGCCACAGTCCACCAGCGTGAGTCGCGGTGTCGGGTCATTTTGCTTAATTTTTCCATGTATTCATTTATAGTCCATCACAAGATAAAAGTATCATTACGAGTATCTTACACATTAGAGCAACGAAAAATAAGTTGCGGCGGGTAGTCCGTTTATCTAGGCGTGAGTCGAGGCGCCGGGGCATTTCATTTGACATTAAAACTAGAAACAGAGGTGTGGTGTGTGGGCACAGCAAAAGAAATGACGGGAGGGATGAGAGAAGGAGAAGGGAAACTTACATTTTCAGCGCAGAATTGTATGGGTGTGATTATACCAACACTAATGCAGCAGATCTCATCAAAACTCTGCAGTTAAGTGTGCTTTGGCGAGAGAAGTACTAGGATGGTTGACCTCCTGGGAAGTTCTTGTGTTTCACCCATCTTTTTGCGGATGGAGCGTTAAATGTTAAAGACGATCGGAGCCACAGTCCTCTGATTTACTCGCTAACGTGAGTCGCAGTATCGGGGCATTTTACTTAATATATTTTGTGCATTCATTTATAGTTCACCACGTAATAAGAGTGTCATTACGAATATCTTACATAGTAAAAAAATGAGGTGCGACGGGCGGTCCGTTCATCTGGGTGTGAGTCAGGGCATTGGGGCATTTTGCTTGATATTAGAACTAGAAGTAGAGGTGTGGTGTGCGTGCACAGCAAAAGAAATGACGAGGGGGGGAGGGAAAGAGAAGGAGCACAAGTATTTGCAGTGCAAAATGGTATGAGTGCGATCGTACCAGTACTAATGCACCAAATCATATCAGAACTTCGCAGTTAAGCGTGCTTGGGCAAGAGTAGTGCTACGATGGGTGACATCCTAGGAAGTCCTTGTGTTGCGCCCATTTTTTTGCAGACAGGGCGTTAAACATTACGCATGACCGAAGCCACAGTCCGTCTTCATAAGGTGCGGCGTTAGGGCATTTTGCTTAATACTTTTTGTGTATTTATTTATAGTTCTCAACGTGATAAAAGTTTCATTACGAGTATCTTATATACCAGAACAATGAAAAACAAGGTGCAGCAGGTTGTCCATTCATTTGGGCGTGAAACGAGGCGCTTGGACATTTTGCTTGATATTAGAAATTGAAGCAGAGGTGCGGTGTGCACGAACAGCAAAAAAAATAACAGGAAGGGGGAGGGAATGAGAAGGGATATATGCATTTACAGTGCAAAATTAAATATGTGCAATCATACCAGTACTAATGCATTTGATTCCATCAGAACTCCTCAGTTAAACATGCTTGAGCGAGAGTTGTATTAAGCGCTAGGACATTTCGCATGATATTAGAACTTGAAGCAGAGGTATGGTGTGCGCGCACAGAAAAATAAATAATGGGAGGGGGAAGGGAAGGAGAAGGGATATATGTATTTGCAGCGCAAAATTAAATACGTGCAATCACACCAGTACTAATGCACCTAATTCCATCATAACTCCTCAGTTAAGTGTGTTTGAGCGAGAGTTGTATTAGGATGGGTGATCTCTTGGGAAGTTTTCGTATTGTACCCTTTTTTTTTCAGACAATGCGTTAAACATTAGGTGTGAATGGAGCCATGGTCTGCTAGCTCATTCGTAAAAGTGATTCACGATGCTAGAGAATTTTGCTTAATATTTTTTGTGCAATCATTTATACTCCATCCCTTGATAAGAGTGTCATTACAACTATCATACACAGTAGACAATAAAAACAGAGGTGCGGTGGGCGGTCAATTCATCTAGCCATGAGTTGAGGTGTTAGGGTATTTCACTTGATATTAGAACTAGAAATAAAGGTGCAGTGTGCACATATAGCGAAACAAATGATGGTAGTGGGGAGGGAAGGAGGGGTATATGTATTTACAGCGCGAAATAGAACAGGTGCGATTATACGAGCACTAATGCACCAGATCCCATTAGAACTCCGCAGTTAATTGTGCTTGGGCGATAGTAGTACTAGGATGTGTGACCTTCTATGAAGTTCTCGTGTTGCACTCATCTTTTTGCGGATGGGGTGTTAAACATTACACGCGATCGGAGACACGATCTGCCGGTTCATTCGTCGATGTGAGTCGCCGCGCCAGGCCTTTTTTCTTATTAGTTTTCATGCACTTATTTATAATCCATCACGAGATAAGAGTGTCATTATAAGTATCTTATATAATAAAACAACGAAAGTAGAGGTGCGGTGCGCAGTCTGCTAATTTAGGTGTGAGTCAAGACACTGAGGTATTTCGCTCTATATTAAAAATAGAAGCAGAGATGTGGTATGCACACTCAATTTCGTGTTAGAAATATATATACCCCTTCTCATTCCCTCCCCCCTCCCATCATTTGTTTAACTGTGCGTGCACACCGCACCACTACTTCTAATTCTAATATAAAGCAAAATGCCATGGTGCCTCGACTCATGCCCATATGAAAAACTGCCCGCTGCACCTCTATTTTTTTTTGTTCTACTATATAAGATACTCGTAATGACACTCGTATCTCGTGATGGAGTATAAATGAATGCACGAAAAATTTGAAACAAAATGCCCTTGCACCGCGACTCACACTGGCGAATGAACGTGCGGAATGTGTTTTCGGTCTCACGTAACGTTTAACGCCCCCTCCGCAGAAATATGGGTGCAACATGAAGACTTCCCAGGAGGTCAACCATCTTAGTGCTACACTCACCCAAACACGCTTAACTGCAGAGTTCTTATGGAATTCGGTGCATTAGTGCTGGTATGATCGCACCCGTCCCATTCCGCATTGTAAATGCATGTGCCCCTTCTCCTTCCCTCTCCCCTCCCATCATTTCTTTCTCTATGCACGCACACCTCATCTCTTCTTTTAGTTCTAATATTAAGTAAAATGCCACAGCACCTCGACTCACACCCAGATGAACGGATTGCCAGCCGCACCTCTGTTTTCATTGTTCTACTAATTAAAATGCTTTTAACGACACTCTTATCAGGTTGCGGACTATAAATGAATGCAAAAAAAATATTAAGCAAAATACCCCGGTGCCGCGACTCAAACGGTCAAATAAACCGGCTAACCTGGCTACGGTCGCGCGTAATGTTTAACGCCAGCATGAGTTACGGCACCGAAGCATTTTGTTTAATATTTTTCATACATTCATTTATAGTCCATCACGTTGTAGAGTGTCATTATGAGAAATTTAATTAGTATAACAACAAAAAAAGAGGTGTGATGGGTGGTCCGTTCATCTTGGTGTGAGTCGAGTCACTGTAGTATTTCGTTTGATATTAGAACTAGAACCATAGGTGAGTTGTGCACGCACAGTGAAACAAATGATGGGAGGGGGGAGGGAAGGAGAAGGGGCATATGCATTTGCAGCGTGGAATGGGACGAGCGTGATAATATCAGCATTAATGCATCGGATCCCATCATAACTCCGCAGCCAAGTGTGTTTGAGCGAGAATAGTGCTAAGATGAGTGACCCTATGGGAAGTTCTCGTGTTGTGCTAGTCTTTTTGCGCAGGAGTGTTAAATATTACAATCAACCGGGGCCACAGTACATAGGCATGAGTCGCGGTGCTGGGGTATTTGGCTTAATATTTTTTGTGCATTCATTTATAGTCCACCACGTGATAAAAGTGTTATTACGAGCATCTTACATAGTAGAATAACAAAAAAAGAGGTACAGCAGGCGATCGGTTCATTTGAGCATGTGTCAAGCTGTTGGGGCATTTCGCTTGATATTAAAACTAGAAGCAGAGGTACAGTATGCACGCAAAGTAAAACAAATGATGGGAGGGGGGAGGGAAGGAAAAAGGGCACATGTATTTGTAGGGCAGAATGGGACCTGTGCAATCATACCATAACTTATCCACTGGGTCCCATAAGAACTCTATAGTTAAGCGTACCTCGACGAGAGTAGTACTAGGATGGGTGACCTTTTGGGAAGTTCTTGTGTTGCACCCGTCTTTTTACAGAAGGGGTGTTAAACGTTTCGTACCACCGGAGCCACGGTCCGCTAGTTTATTCGCAAACTTGAGTCGGTGCTGGGGTATTTTGCTTAATATTTTTTGTGCATTTATTTATAGTCCACTACGTGATAAGAGAGTAATTACAAGGATCTTTCATAGTAGAACAACAAAAATAGAGGTGCGGCGAGCAGACCGTTCATCTTGGCGTGAGTCGAGCCGCCAAGGCATTTTACTTGATATTAGAACTAGAAGTAGAGTGAGTGCATAGCGAAACAAATGATGGAAGGGGGAGGGAAGGAGAAGGGGTATATATATTTGCAGCGCAAAATGGGATGTTGTGATGATACTAGCACTAATGCACTGAATCCCATAAAAACTCTACAGTTAAGCGTGCTTAGGCAAGAGATGTACTAGGATGGGTGACCTCTTGAGAAATCCTTGTGTTGCACTTGTCTTTTTGTAGATGACGCATTAAATGTTATGCGCCATTGGAGACACGGTCCGCTGGTTTATTCACAAACATGAGTCGCGATGCTGGGGTATTTTGCTCAATATTTTTCATGCATTTATTTATAGTCCACCACGTGATAAGAGTATAATTACGAGGATCTTTCATAGGAGAACAACGGAAATAAAGGTGCGGCGGGCAGTCCCTTCATTTGGACGTGAGTCGAGCCGCTAGGACATTTTGTTTGATATTAGAACTAGAAGCGGAGGTGCGATATGTGTGCACAGCGAAACAAATGATGGGAGGGGGAGAGAAAGAGAAGGGGTATATGTATTTGCAGTGCAAAATGGAACGGTTGTGATCATACCAGCACTAATGCACCGGATCCCATAAGAACTCTGCAGTTAAGCGTGCTTGGGCGAGAGATGTACTAGGATGGGTGACTTCTTGGGAAGTTCTCATGTTCCACCCGTCTTTTTACGAACAGAGCGTTAAACATTACATGCAACCGGAGCCATGGTCTGTCGGTTAATTGGCCGACTTGAGTCGTGACGCCAGGGCATTTTACTTAGTATTTTTTATGCATTCATTTATAGTTCACCAGGTGATAAGAGTGTCATTATGAGTATCTTAAAATATAGAACAACAAAAACAGAGGTGCAGCGCACAATCCATTCATTTGGGTGTCAATCTAGACGCCGGAGCATTTCGCTTGATATTAGAACTAGAAGCAGAGGTGCAGTGTGCGCGCATAGTGAAACAAATGATGGGAAAGGGGAGGGAAGGAGAAGGGGTACGTGCATTTGCAACGCGGTATAAGATAGGTGCGATCATACCAGTGCTAATGTACTAGATCCCATTAGAACTCCGTAATTAAGCGTGCTTAGGCAAGAGTAATACTAGGATGGGTGACCTCCTTGGAAGTTCTCGTGTTGTTCCCGTCTTTTAGCAGACGGGGCATTAATCATTACACGCAACAGAACCACCATCCGCCGGTTCATTTGCCAGTGAGTTGCGGTGTCGGGGTATTTGCTTAATATTTTTCGTGCATTCATTTATAGTCCATCACGTGATAAAAGTGTCATTACGAGTATTTTACATAATAGAACAACAAAAATAGAGGAGCGGCAGGCAATCTGTCCATCTGAGCATGAGTCGAGGCACTGGGACATTTTGCTTGATATTAGAACTAGAAAAATAGGTGAGGTGTGCGCGCACAGTGAAACAAATGATGGGAAGGGGAAAGGAAGGAGAACGGGCATAAGCATTTGCAGTGTGGAATGAGACAGGTGCGATCATACCAGCACTAATGCACAATATCCCATCAGAATTTGCAGCTAAGCGTGTTTGGGCAAGAGTAGTATTAAGATGGGTGACCTCCTAGAAAGTTATCGTGTTGCACCTGTCTTTTTACAGACAGGACGTTAAACGTTACGCGCGACTAGAACAATAGTCTGCCAGTTCATTCGCCGGCATGAGTCGTTGTGCTAGGGTATTTTGATAATATTTTTTGTGCATTCATTTATAGTCCACCGCATGATAAGAGTGTCATTGCGAGCATCTTAAATAATAGAACAACGAAAACTGAGGTATGACGGGCGGTCCGTTCATCTTTTAGTGAGTCGAGGCGTCGAGATATTTCGCTTGATATTAGAACTATAAGTAGAGAGGTGATGTGCGCGCACATCGAAATAAATGATAGGAGGGGGGAAGAAATGAGAAGAGGTATATGTATATGCAGCCGCAAAATGGGATAGGTGCGATCATACCAACACTAATGCATGGGATCCCATCAGAACTCTGCAGTTAAGCATGTTTGGGCGAGAGTAGTACTAGGATGGATAACCTCTTGAGAGGTTCTCGTGTTGCATCCTTCTTTTTGTGAACAGGGTGTTAAACATTACGCGCGACCAAAGCCACAGTCCACCGGTTTATTCGCAAAAGTGAGTCGCAGTACCAGAGTATTTTGGTTTATCTTTTTCGTGTATTCATTTATAGTCGATCATATGATAAGTATATCATTACGAGCATCTTACATCGTAGAACAACGAGAAAAGAGGTGCGAAATGCGATCCGTTCATTTGGGCGTGAGTTGAGGCACTGAGACATTTCGTTTAATATTAAAACTAGAAGCAGAGGTGTGGTTTGCACGCACATCGAAATAAATGACATAAGGGGGGAAGAGAATGAGTAGGGGTATATGCATTTGAGCGCGTAATGGGAAGGGTGCGATTATACCAACACAAATGCACCGAATCCCATAAGAACTCCACAATTAAGCGTGCTTGGGTGGGAGTAGTACATAGATGGGTGACCTCCCGCGAACTTCTCATGTTGCACCCGTCTTTTTATGGACGGGACATTAAACATTACATGCGATAGGAGCCATGATCTATCGGTTCATTCGACGGCATGAGTTGCGGCGCCGGGACATTTATCCTAATTTTTTCGTGCATTTATTTATATTCCACACGTGATAAGAGTGTCATTATGAGCATCTTACATAGTATAACAATGAAAAAAGAGATGCAATGGATGGTCCGTTCATCTGGGCGTAAGTCGAGGCGCTGGGACATTTTGCTTGATATTAGAACTAGAAGCAGAGGTGTGGTGTGTGCGCACGATAAAACAAATGATGAGAGGGGAGTAGGGAAGGAGAAGGGATATATGTATTTGTTGCGTGGAATAGTATGGGTGTATCCCATTAGAACACCGCAGTTAAGTGTTTTTGGGTGAGAGAAGTACTAGGATGGGTGTTTTCCTAGGAAGTCTTTGTGTTGCACCTGTCTTTTTGCATATAAGGCATTAAACGTTACGCACGAATGGAGCCATGTTTTGCCGGTTCATTCGCCAATGTGAGACACAGTGCCAGGGCATTTTGCTTAATATTTTTCATGCCTTCATTTATAGTCCATCACGAGATAAGAATGTCATTACGAGTATCTTACATAGTAAAATAACAAAAAAAGAGGTGAGGTGGGTGCTTCGTTCATCTAGGAGTGATTCGAGGCATCGAAGCATTTCGCTTGATATTAGAACTAGAAGCAGAAATACGATGTGCGCACATAGCGAATCAAATGATAGGATGGGGAGGAAAGGAGAAGGGATATATCAACACTAATGCAATAGATCCCATTAGAAATCCACAGCTAAGCGTGCTTTGACGATAGTAGTACTAAGATTTGTGACCACTTGGGAAGTCCTCGTGTTGCACCCGTCTTTTTACGGATGGGACGTTAAACATTACACGCGACCAGAGGCACTATCTGTCGGTTCACTCGCCAGTGTGAGTCGCGACGAGCGGTCCGTTCATCTGGGCATGAGTTAACGCGTTAGAACATTTTGCTTAATATTAGAACTAGAAGTAAAGGTGTTGTATGCACGCACAGTGAAACAAATGATGGGAGGGATGAGGGAAGGAGAAGCGATATATGTATTTACAGCGCGGAATGGTATGAACGCGATAATAGCAGCACTAATCACTGTATCTCATTAGAACTCTGCATTTAAGTGTACTTGGGCGAGAGTAGTATTAGGATGGGTATCTTCCTGGGAAGTCTTCATGTTACACCCGTCTTTTTGCAGATGGGACATTGAACATTACGCACAACCGGAGCCACATTCTACTAATTCATTGACCAGTGTGACTCGCGGCACCGGGTTGATACATATTCTTCGTGCATTTATTTATAGTCCACCACATGATCAAAGTGTTATTACGAGTATCTTAAATAATAGAATAACGAAAATAGAAGTGCGGCGGGTGGTTCATTTTACTGGGCGTGAGTCGAGGTGCTGTGGCATTTCACTTGATATTAGAACTAGAAGCAGAGGTATGGTGTATACGCACAGCGAAACAAATGATGGGAGGGGGAGGAAATGAGAAGGCGTATATATATTTCTAGCGCAGAATGGGATGGGTTTTATCATGAAAGCACTAATGCACCAGATCCCGTCACAACTCTGCTGTTAAACGTGTTTGGGTGAGAGTAGTACTAGGATGGGTAATCTCCTGAAAAATCTTCTTATTGCACCCATATTTTTACGAATGGTGTGTTAAACGTTACGTGCGTCGAAGCCACGATCCACCGGTTCATTCATCAGCGTGAGTCGTGGCGGCGGGGTATTTTTCTTAATATTTTTTTTTCATTCATTTATAGTCCACAATGTGATAAGAATTTCATTACAAATATCTTAAATAGTAGAACAACGAAGATAGAGGTGCGACAAGCAGTATGTTCATCTGGGCGTAAGTCGAGGCACCGGGGCATTTCGCTCTATATTAGAACTAAAAGTAGAAGTGAGGTGTGCGCGTAGAGTGAAACAAATGATGGGAGGGAGAAGGGAAGGAGAAGGGGCAGATGTATTTGGAGCGCAAAATGGGACGGGTGTGATTATACCAGCACTAATATACCGGATCCCATCAGAACTCTGCAGTTAAGCGTGCTTTGGCTAGAGTAATACTAGGATGGGTGACCTCCTTGGAAGTTCTTGTGTTGCACTCATCTTTTTGCAGACGGGGAGTTAAACATTATGCATGACCGGAGACACAATCCATCAGTTCATTCACCAGCATTAGTCGCGGCGCATGGCATTTTGCTTAATATTTTGTGTGCATTCATTTATAGTCCATCATGAGATAAAAGTGTCATTACAATTATCTTATATAGTATAACAATAAAAATAGAGATGTGGTGGCCGGTCCATTCATCTAGGCATTTGTCGAGGTACCGAGGCATTTTGCTCTATATTAGAATTAAAAGCATTGGTGAAGTGTGCGTATACAGTGAAACAAATGATGGGAAGGGAAAGGGAAGGAGAAAGGGCATATGCATTTGCAGCGTGGAATAGGACGGTTGTGATCATACCAACACTAATGCACTGAATTCCATCAAAACTTTCTAGTTAAACGTGCTTGGGCGAGAGTAGTACTAGGATGGGTGACCTCTTGACAAGTTCTCGTGTTGCACTCGTTTTTTTACGGACGGGGTGTTAAACATTGTGCACTACAAGAGCCACAGTCCGTCGATTCATTCCCCAGCGTGAGTTGTGGGCCAAGGCATTTTGCTTTATCTTTTTCATTCATTCATATATAGTCCACGTGATAAGAGTGTCATTATGAGTGTCTTATATAGTAGAAGAACGAAAACAGAGGTACAGTGGGCGGTCCGTTTATCTAGGCGTGAGTTGATGCGCCAGGGAATTTCATTCTATATTAGAACTAGAAGTAGAGGTGCGGTATACACGCATAGGGAAATAAATGACATGAGGGGGGAGAGAAAGAGAAAGGGTAGATATATTTGCAACGCGGTATGGGACGGGTGCGATCATACCTTGCAACTTGTAGAGGTTAAATTAAGTTTTATTATCTTGGAGTCAATTGATCATAGACATGACTGGCCAGAATCTCAAGGACTTCTTCCTTACTTTGAGTTTCTACCTTCAAGTGCAAGGTGGCAATAAGGGAGATGAAGTACTCATAAGGTAACAAGGCTGGTTTAGTCTTAATATGTCCTTCATTTTTTCAAAGTTAATGTGGGTTAGGTTCATAGGTTTTCCAATCACTAAGTGCCACATTATCAATGCTTTCATAATGGATACTCATGTGATAACACTAGAATAGGGGAAAATGTTTTTCCTAATTATGTGATGCAAGATTGAAGATGTTAAAGAAAGTCTTCAACTGTAGGCTTCCTAGTTTTAGAAAAATCTAGGTTTCTAATCAAAAGCGTGAAGACGTCTAAGTACAAAAATTTTAAAATATTTGTTGGTCACGTGCCTTATCTTCATAAAAAGTGGCTCCCTCGCATAGAGTTAGCATCTACCGAGCCAATTTTTTAATGCTTACCTCTAGAGATACATTGCATATTCTAATTTGATTGTGGCCAAAGGAATCAGTTTCATGTTCATATAAAATAAACAAATAAGCATGTAAAATTATGTGAGGATATTAAACTGGAAACGAACACAAATCAAGAAAAAATGAGATTTATCAAGTAGAATGAGCGATGCTTGGAAAGTTCGAGAGAGAGAGAGAATGAAAAAAGAGAGAATGAATTCCTGAAGTAAACTGGAAAGTGATTTTTTATTTTTTAAATGTCAACAACAGGTATTTATATACATATTTAATTTAGGACTATTTACAAATATAGCCCCAAATTTTCAGTATTTATAAATACTCCCCAACTATTATTCTAATAACTCTCCCTCAAATTGGAGTATACAGATTTTATATAATAAGCTTGACAATGGCAGTTCAGAACTAAGAGGGGGAGAAATACCTTAATGAAGGAATCGACAAGTTGATAGGATGAAGAGACTGGCAGCAATTTGATAAGTCCTTTAAAACTCTTTTGACAAATAATATGACAATCAATTTCGATATGTTTGGTCTGTTCACGAGAGACTAGATTTTCAACAATTTTAGTAGTTAATAAATTGTTACAATATAAAGCAACAACAAGAGTAGTGATGTGTAAATCACTGAGGAAAAAATAAAGCCACTATATTTCACAAGTAACTGTAGCCAAGGTACATTATTATGCTTCAAAAGAAGATTGGGAAATAGTATTTTGTTTCTTAATCTTCCAAGAAATAAATGAGTCACCCAGAAAAATGCAGAAACTAGTGAGAGACTTGCAAGAATCAACACAAGAGCCCCATTCCAAATCACTAAAGGCCTTAGATGTAAAGAAGTTTTTGTAGAATAAAAAAGGCCTTGGCGTGGTGTCCCTTTTGAGTACCTTAAAACTCAGTGTGTAGCTTGTAGATGTAGCTTAGTAGGAACATCAAGAAATTGTGAAAATTGCTTAATTGAATAGCTAATATCAAATTTAGTGTTGGTAACATACAAGAGTTTACCAACTAGCTACCTGTACGAAGTAACATCTGCAATAGTTGAGCCATCTTGCCGAATTAATGATGTTGATGAAGCCATAGGCATTGAAGCCGATTTACAATCCAAGAATCTAGTATCTTTAAGAAAATTCAGATTATATTTTCTCTTGCTAACATTAATATATTTTGATGAATGAATAACTTTACATCCCAAGAAAAATCGAAGTTCACCAAGATTTTTAATTTTAAACTCAACATGAAGCAAATCTTTTACTATATAAATCTCAGTCATATTTTCACTTGCTAAGATGACATCATCAACATATATAAAAAGAGCAATGAATGAAGAATCTATATACTTGTAAAACAAGGAAAAATGAAAAGCAGCTTGTACAAAATCATGCTTTTTCAATGCATCAGTCAATTTAAAATGTCACTACCTACTTGCTTACTTAAGACCATGAAGACTTTTAATAAGCTTGCATCCCTGTTTATCCATCGCATTAAAACCAGGAGGTAATGTCTTATAAACTTCTTCATGTAAGTCACCATGAAGAAAAATATTTTTAATATTTAGTTGATGCAAGTGCCACCCTTTCACTGTAGCAATTGCTAATAAAGTACGAATCATTGTCAACTTGGCAATGGCAACAAGAGAAAAATTATCTGAAAAATCAATTCCAGATTTACAAGTATACCATTTGACAACTAGTTTGGCCTTATACCTATTAATAGAACCATATGCCTTTCGTTTAACTTTATACATCTACTTGCAACCAATTAGTTTTTTACTATGAGGTAAATCAACTAATTCCCAAATTTTTTTCTCTTTTAGGGGCTTAATCTTATCAGACATTGCATCTCTCCAGCATTGAAATTGTATTGCTTGATGATAGGTTTTAGGTTCAATGTCTTGTATGATGGCAAAAATAAAAGGCTTAGGCATGGCATCGATATTGGTGTATGAAAGTGTCTGTGAAATATTACATGGGGTAGAAATGGAACTAATGCTGGATTTAAGACCATATAAATAGTAATCATGTAAATGAAATGACTGCCTTGTGGACCTTGTAAACTTTTTAATTTGTAAAGTGGAAGACATATTTTGTAAAGTTTCTGTATGACTAGGAAAATGAGAATGAGAAACATTGGTTTCGTTAGTGTTAATAAGAAAAATTTTAGAAGTATTACTCGAAAAAATAAAAGAAATATTAGAGGAATGTAAAGGAGTATTAATATAAGAAACTGATTCACTAGAATTGTTCGGAACTACATTACCTTGATGTTCCAGATTCTGAAATTGATCACTATATGTTGTCATTAAATCATCAGCACAAGGGAAGACAATTGTTTGGCCTTTTATTAGCAAGAGAAGTAAAAGGAAAATTATTCTCAAAGAAATGGACATTTCGAGAAACAAACACCTTGCTAGATTTTAAGATCATACACCCAATACCTTTTAGTTTAAGAAAGATATCCAATAAAAATGCATTTAGAAGATCTGTAATCAAGTTTAAACCTCTTAGGATTAAGATTAAATTGGTAACATAAACATCCAAAACCTTTTAAATGATGATATCTAGGGTGGGAATGAAATAAAATTTCACATGGAGACTTATTGATGATGACCAGAGAAGGTGATAGGTTGATTAAATAGGTCACATGCTGCACACAATCTGCCCAAAATTTCTTAGAAAGATAAGCTTGAAACATCAGTGATCTTGCCACATTAATAATATGTTGATATTTTCTTTCAACCACACCGTTTTGTTGTGGTGTGTATTGGTAAAAACACTGGTGTATTATTCCTTTGGCAGCAAAAAATTTTGTCATTTTGAACTCTTGGTCATTATCGGTGGGAACACACATTATTTTTGCATTGTGCTGAGTTTCCACGTATGCGAAAAAAATTTTAGAATTGTTTTCACTTCTCATTTTCTTTTCATATGATATAACCATGTATACCCACTTTTATCATCAACAATAGTAAAAAATAATGGTGACTATACAAGGAATG
This sequence comes from Carica papaya, assembly GCF_054855325.1. NCBI lineage: Eukaryota > Viridiplantae > Streptophyta > Magnoliopsida > Brassicales > Caricaceae > Carica > Carica papaya. Next base: position 19,804,603 of record NC_142311.1, on the reverse strand, counting down.
AATGGATAAAAGACCCCAAATATCAATGTGAATAATATCAAAAGAATGTTTACTAATAGATTGGCATACAAGGAATGAAAGTCTTTTTTGCTTGATGAAATGAAAAACATCACAAATGAAGGTAGTACAAGAAGAAACCTATTTATCCAATTGATGAATTAAAAAAAGTTTTGGTGTAGAAGGATGACCAAGGCAATAGTGCCAAAGATTAAGATTATTAACAACTTTAGTAAAATGAGAAAAACTAGAGTTTGTAAGGGAAAAATTAAATGAATAAGACCTAATGACATTTACAATATTTACACTTTTGATTCTGTTTGCTCAAGGTAATACAGTTCTTGCTGTTCTGATGGACTAATTGGCAAATGCACAAAATCATTCAAGTAATAAAGTGATAAATAGAGTATCGTCCCATAGGGATTGTGTCTCAAATACCAAAATCGTAGAAAACTATACTATTATCTAAAAATCAAAATTAAATTTTTACAAAAATTAAAACTACTTAATCAAAGTAAAATGATTTACATTACGAAAACTATCAATGGAGATGCACCAGAGTCATTCATTTGACCTGAATATTAGATATATTTGAGTTTTAATTTCACAATTAATTTAATCTAGTTTACAATGGTTGAACTATTCTAATATACTTTCGGTTTTCTTCCTAATATTTCTGGTCTATCAATTAATAACTGCTAATATTTTGTAATAATTATTAATTTGATTTAATTAAATATGTTATAATTCAATTAATCCACGTTAATTTTACTAAATTACTCTCGTTCATGTCTCTATTAATATTTAACAGTATATGTCTAATTAATGAAATTATACTCTCATTACTCTAAAAGCATTAATCATAAATAAAATTATGAGTTGGTTAATTCTTATAACCGAATTAAGTTCAATACTATTAAATTACAATAAAAAGAAAATTAAAAATTAAATCTTAAACATACATTTGATTCAGACTACATCAATCATTCTAACAAAGAAAATTTAGTTAGATATGGTGAATTGAGTAATAATAATTATATTAGAGAAAAATATACTCATGTAATAATCAAAAATAAATTTTAAAAAAATTTCAAATGCTAGCATTCGAGTCTTATTATAAAAAAAAAAATCTTTAAAAATTTACAAATTAAAAATTAAATAAATATATTACTTGATTAATCTTTTTTTTTTCAGCTCTCTCACAAAAACTTTATGCCTTCTCGCTCAGCTTTCTCGTTTGCTTCTGTAAATTTGTTTTTTACTTCTATGCAATATTACTTTGTTGCTTCTCTACTTCGATTCTCAAAGTCTAGATCTACTTTCTCTTCAAATTTGACTTTGTTCTACACTTGAAGCTTGCTATCTTCTCCACGAATTCTGTTATCTTCTCCAAACTTTCTCTCTCTAGCTCCCGTCTCTCTCTCTCCCTTTATAGATCTAATATTTCCTCTCAATCTATCTTTTTTCTTCTTCCTCATATCTCTCTTTTGTAGGTAGCAGGAGGTAGGGCTCTCTTGCGCATGCCTCATCCCTTTCCTTCCCAGCCCCCTCTTTCCCTTCCCAACCTATCTATTTTTGTTTCTATTTTCTTTTTCAAAAGCAACAATGTTAAGGCTAATGGTTCCCAGCTACAAAACGACGTAGTTTTGCATGTTGTTGGGATGGGTTCATTTGCTAATCTGGGGCCTTTAGACTCTTTCCTCTTCTCTTCTTTTTTTTTTCCAGCATGTTTTTCTCTTTTCTTCACCAATATAACATGCATTAAAATTTTACTAACTAATTGATTTTTAATTCAACATTTATTCAAAAATCTTTTCAAATTTAAGTAAAAATAGTATTAAAAATATAATTAAAATCTAATATATCAAATACCCCCAAACTTAAGTTTTTATTTGTCCTCAAGCAAAAGACTAAAAAGAAACACTTAAAAACCCACTTTTCTACCACATTCATATGTTCAATTTGATAGTATTGAACCTTTATTACAATTGTTCGTCAATTGAATTTAAAAGCAATGTTGCAAAAAATAAATAAACTATTAGCTCTTATACCCCTCAAAAAAAATTTTATAATTTCAATACATAAGTTCCTTCTTTAAGTTTCTACCATGCTTCACTGACTACTTATGATGAAAAACTTAGCACTTTAATGTATAAAAAGAGAAAATATAAACTTAAAAAAAGGCAGTTTAAACTCTAAAGACCCAATACCTTCAAACTTACTATGAACATTGTCTTCGCTGTTTACTAACACATTATGCCCAAGAAAATAAAAAAAAATAGTGAAGAAACAAAATATTTTCCTAGCATGGTGTCCACGTAGCCTACTCTAAAAATAGTCACTAGAATTTTGTACTGAGAATTGTTCTACTACAAAACATAAATCATCATTATCGAAGAGTAAACTGGCTGAACCTTAATGAAAATCTACAAGCGTTAATGACACAGTTATAAATTAAGAGAGAGAAGTGCAAAGAAGAAAAATATAATAAATAAATAAATAAAAATAAATGAATAAAAAATCTAGAATTCAATCAAATAAACAAAATAAATATTAAAATAAAAAAATTACTTATCTATCTAATATCATCTATATTGGGTTACCTCCCAACTAGCACTTTGTTTATAGTTGTTAGCTTGACTCTACAGCAAATGGCTTAAGTGGAGCTACGGTGTATCTCAACGTTTCGAAATCTCCTTCCAAATACATACCTTTTTTTAATTTTTCTTGTCTTGCCCCATCCTCTTTTTTATCATCCTCTTCATTTGATTCGGCTGCTTCCTTGACATCAAGTGTTTTTCTAGCTTAGGAGTCTTTTGGACATATACTCATTAATTATATCAATATTAAAGTATTCATCAGTGTCCAAAAGAAATTTTGACGTACAAAAAATGTTTAAAAATTACATGTTCATGCCCAACTCACAATGTTAACTTACCATCTTGCATATTAATTAATGTTATGTCTATTGTGATGGAGGGTCTTCCAAGTATGAGTGGAACTTCTCTTTCAACTTCCATGTCTAGAACTATAAAGTTAACAATGACTATGAGGCTCTCCACTTTTATCAGCACATCGTCTATTATTCATAAAAGGTATCTCACCAATCTATCCACCAGTTGCAATGACATTATTGTGGGTTTAACCTTGCCAATAACTAACTTTTTAAACACATAATAAGGCATTAAGTTAATCCTAGTACCAAGATCACAAAGGGCATTTTTAAAATAAGAATTTTCAATATTACATGGTATAGTAAAACTCTATGGATCTTTCACTTTAGGCAGTAACTTATTCTAAATAATGGAACTGCACTCCTCAATGAGCATAACAGTTGTATGATCTTCCAAACTCCTTTTCTTTGTTAGAATCTCTTTAAGAAACTTCATATACTTTGGCATTTGAGTAAGAGTCTCTGCAAAAGGAATATTAATGTGAAGTTTTTTAAATATATCAAGAAATTTAAGAAAATTCTATCTTCACTATATTTTTTGAGGCGTTCTGGAAATGGAACGGGTGGTACAAAGGGCTTGAGCATAACTTGCTTCTTCTCCTCTTATTTCTCCACCCTCTCTTTTTCAAACTTTTTCTTTTTTGTTCCTTCATCTATTCTTGCATCTATCAACTGCTTTTCGCTTCTCAAGGTGATTACCATAACATATTCTTTTGGATTTGTCTCAGTGCTACTCTATAAGGTACCTTGAGCTCTTCCATTAATCATGTTTGTTAATTACCCCATTTGGATTTCCAGGCTCTTGATCGATATTTACTGATTCTACAACATAAGTTGTTAATTTTGAATGGTTGCTTCAGTCTTTGTTGCAAACTTTATTGTGTTCTTATGAATGGCTACAATCATATATTCAAATGAGGGCTTCTTTTCTTGAGGTTGAAATCATAGGGAAGGTTCGGCCACATTCTACTAATTCCTCTATGAAAAATTTGGATGATTTCTCATCTCAAGATTATATATATTAGAGTATGGATTATATGGTGGTCTGCCCTGTTTAGTTACAAAACTCACTTGCTCCATTTCACATCCTTGAACAGGATCTTCACATAAATCTTGCACATGAAAATTAGTAACATTAAGACTCTTTTAATCAATTATGATTCGGATTTATTGGCTCAATCTGTTGTAAAAAGTTTGAACCAACAACCACTTAAGTAACCCATGATAAGGACATTTTCTAATCAATTCCTTGATTTGCTCTCATGCCTCATACATTGTCTCTCTATCCATTTGATAGAAACTAGTGATGTTGTTCCTCATTCTTGCCGTCTTGATTGACGAGAAAAACTTACCCAAAAATTTTTGAACTAGATCTTCCCATGTAGTAAATATATCTGTAGGAAGAGAGTACAACCAACTTTTACTTTTATCTCTTAAAGAAAAAAGAAAGAGCTTAAATTTAATTGCATCACTAGAAACACCATTCTACTTAAAAATATCACAAATTTATAAAAAAAATTTAGAAAGATGTACATTAGGGTCATCATTTGAAAAACTCCCAAACTGAATCGAGGTTTGGATCATCTAAATGATGGCAGGTTTGATCTTGAAGTTGTTAGCATTAATACTCACTCGAACAATGTTGGATGAAGCTCCCACAAGTGAATGAGTAGTAAAGTCGTGAGTGTGCTCTCATTATTCTTGGTTTAAAACATCCCCGGCTCGTCTAATTTCTTCTTGTTTAGCCATCTCAACTCTTGTTTGTCTTTCTGCCGTTAATTGTTTCATTCTCTTTCAATTCAGTTATCTATAAGTTTTTTCAATCTTTGGATTTATAGGAAGTAGTTATGCGTTGTTCGAATAACTAATATACCAACTAAAAATAGAAAAAGAAATGATGTAGTCTTCTCACGAAAAATAATAAATAAAAATAAAATAAAGTAAATAAATAAACAAAATAATAAAAAAATTGCACTTGAATTAAAAGTAATAAATAAATAATAATAAAACTAAAATGTAAGTAAACCAAAAATAAGAAAATAAATTCTAGATTAAGAATAGAACCCTTAGTATTAATATTGATATCACTAATCCCCAGCAACGATGCCAAAAACATGATGGACGAATTCGCAAGTGCACGAAATCGTTCAAGTAATAAAATTATAAGTCGAGTGATGTGAGTATGGATCATCTTGGGCCACATGAAAGAGATATCATTATGCCAAGTGGGACCATAATAAGGAGCCAAACCCAAGGATTATAATAAGTTTTCCAACTCTTCATCCAAGCTTAAATTAATGAGGAAGATGGATTTGGATCCACACAAAAAAGCCCAAGGAAATAAGTTACCCAACTAATTAATCTAAGGGCATAATGGTCTTATTAACTTTCTTCAAGCACATGATGGAAATGGGTAAGAAAATGAAGCAATCGGCCAAAAAAAAGGAGAAAACCATATCTATCATTATTAGGAATTTGGATTTAAATTTTAATTAATTTCCTATGTAATTGTAGCTAGTTAGGAACTTAGACTTTATTTTCAATTAATTTCTTATGTAATTGCAATTTAATTAGAAGATTTTTATTACCTTTTTATTTACATGACTTACCGTATAAATAGCTCATCAAGGCTTCATTGTAAGCATTCAAGATTAAAATCGATAATATTGTGAGTCAAATTCAAGAGAGGTGTCTTCATCATTCTTATTGAGCAAGGAGTGGATCTACTTATCAAGGTAATTCCTTGTGGCGTTTTTTCATTCTTCTTTTAATTCTCTGTTTTCTAGTGATCTTAGTTCCTATCAATCTTGATAAACGGTTAAGTAGGGAGAATTTTTATATGATCAAATTCTTTTAGTGTCTTGAATTTGTGTGAGTTCCTAATTATATTGGTTGATATTGGGTTCCACATCATTTGGTATCAGAGTTTTAGCTCCATCTAAACCTATTATCTTTTACTTTTGTACTTTTAAATTCTTGCACCATTTATTTATTTATTTTGTTCATCTAAAAAAAAGATTATATCATATGTCGATCCAAGCAAGACATAACGTCAATTGACACTTTCTTGGCTTGATAAAATCATTGTTGAGTACCATTTTTTTAATCTACTTTTCTTGCAATTTTGTTTCTTGTACAAAAAAGAAAAGAAAAAAAGAGAAAAGAAAAGAAAAAAAGAAAAAAAAAAGAGAAATAAAAGGAAACAATGAAAGAAATCTCATAGGAAAAGTACTTACCTTTTTGGTACTCAATCATCCTTCTTTGAAACAGTGCAAGAACCACTTCTTCATAAGGCAAAAACCCTTTTTATTCTACAATTTTTTTTTACAATCACGTGCATCCACACTTACACAATTCATTAAAGGCGTTTTTTTTATTGAATGTAATGTACATCAAGAATATATTGGTGGAATATCATTTGGATTTCTTCTTGGATTAATACCAAATCCCTACATCTTTTATAAACCATCAACTTTTTTGTTTCTACTCTCAGTTTCTTTTATTGTTCTAAGCTTTAGTTTCTTGATACACCTAAGCATCTAAATTACATCTTAGAGCTAAACGTAATCGATAACACACTATTTCTTCCTCTGTGTGTTATACTCTTACTTTTAGTATTAGTGCAATATTTGTTCTATAGGACTCCTTGCGGTGTCTTAAAATAATACTTGAGAATACTTTGATTCAAAAGGATCTATTCAACACTCAACTTGAGGATGGGAGATAGAAAGGTAAAAGGCAAGAGCGTGTAAGAATATCATAGGGTAAAAGCCAAGTGAGTAAAACACGAGAAAACCAATGAGGAATCTTTATTTGGGATTACTAACCTCTTCTGCAAGGAATTCTTTTCTAAAGATGTCAAGCGAATACCAAAGCCCTGCTGACATAAGAATATTTTTGGAGGCTATGCAAGCAGAATTGACACAACTCAGTAAAAAAGTGGATAATCTAAATGGTGGCCAAAGTGAGGCAAAACACGGAACACAAAACACCAGATGACCTAAGACTCAACACCATGACAATGACGCTGGGTCCTCTATTGATGAGGAGGAAGATAGGGTAGAGAGGAGAAAAGAAAAGAGGGATAGTAATATTAGCTCCATAAAGATGAGAATACCACCTTTTAAAGGTAGAAATGATGTTGAAGCATACTTGGAGTGGGAGAGGAAGGTAGAACTAGTCTTTGATTGCCATAATTACTACGAAAAAAAAGATCAAATTAGCAGCGGTAGAGTTCACGAACTACGTCTTAGTGTAGTGGGATCAACTACTCCTCACTAGATGGGATAATGGAGATCGACTAATTTTCTCCTACAAAGAGATGAAAGTAATCGTGCAAAAAAAGTTCATACGCTCTTATTACTATAGAGAAATGCATCAAAAGTTATAGTGTTAACGCAGGGGTCTATGTCTGTTGAGGACTACCATAAAGAGATGGAGATGGCTATGATCAGAGCTAATATAGAAGAGGGTCTCAAAGCAACCATGGCAAGGTTCCTTGGAGGTCTCAATAGAGATATCGCCAACATCGTGGAATTACAACGCTATGTGGAGGTGTAGGACATGGTCTACATGGCCATGAAGATTGAGAGACAACTAAAGAGTAAAGGTAAGGGAACATTCTATACCACTCTTACCTTTAACTCAAGATGACCAAAGAAAGAGGAAAGGAAGGGAGTTGAGGCAAAGAAGGAGAAGGCAGCCACACCTGACTATAAAGGTAAAACACCTATCTCATCTCAGAAACATTCAAATGTTTCAGGTATTAAAGATCCCAGCACATTATTTCCAAATGCTCGAATCAAAGGGATTGATAAGAGACAATGGTGAGATTGATAGTGACTCTGAAAGCAATAGCATGTCATCATTAGAGGATGAGGATGAGGAGAATGAGTATGTGGCTCAAGGAGAGTCCTTGGTTATAAAGAGAGCCCTCAACATTCAAATAAAGGAGGAGGATGACCAAAGAGAGAACATATTCCATACACAGTGTCTTGCGGGTGAAAAGTATGCAGCATGATCATCGATGGAGGTAGTTACACCAATGTAGCCAGCACAACACTTGTTGACAAGTTGGGATTAGCTCGTACCAAGCACCCCAACCCATACCGGCGACAATGGCTGAATGAGTGTGGAGATATCCGAGTAAACAAGCAGGTAATGATAACTTTCACCATAGGAAGGAAGGTATCATGATCAAGTTCTTTATGATGTCGTACCTATGCATGCTAGTCATATCTTATTAGGGCGACCATGGCAATATGACCGGTGAGTTACACATGACAGTTTTAGAATTGCTATGCCTTTAGCTTCAACGGGCGTTTTAATTACACTCTTATCCCGTTGACACCTAAGGAGGTATATGAAGACTAGTTTAAAAATAAAAAGTAAATGGAAAGAATAACAGCATATAACGAAAAAAAAACAAAAGAGGCCCAAAAAAAGAAAAGGCCCAATGAGTGAACAAAAAGAGGCCCAAAAGAAAATAGAATGCATAGTGACAGAAAAGAAATAAGAGAAAAAAGAGTGTCTACTTTTTAGGTAGAGAGAGTTGAGGTGAGCGTATTGTGAAAAATAAAGTCTAGTTGTACTTCAGTATAAGGAGGCTTATTTGAGTTTAACTAACCTTAACCCCCACTTTGCCTAGTATTTTGTTGTCTATTTTACAGGAATTCGATGACGTATTTCTGGAAGAGATACTAGATAGATTACCACCTATACGAGGGATTGAGCATCGGATCAACTTCACCCTTGGATCATCGATATCCAATTGCCCCGCCTACCAAAGCAATCTTGAGGAGATAAAGGAGCTTCAAAGACAAGTAGAGGAGTTGTCGGAGAATGGACATATTTGTGAAAGTTTAAGTCCTTGTGCAGTGTCAGTCCTGTTGATACCCAAGAAGGATGGATCTTGGAGGATGTGTGTGGATTGTCGTGAATAAAATCACAGTTAAGTATAGACCCCATTCCCCAACTCGATGGTATGCTCGATGAGTTAAGTGGCGCAAGCATCTTCACCAAGATCAACTTGAATAATGGCTACCATTATATTCGTATGAATTTTGGAGATGAGTGAAAGACTACCTTCAAAACGAAGTACTGTTTGTATGAGTGGTTAGCTATGCCCTTTGGTTTGACTAATGCTTTTAGCACATTTATGTATTTGATGAATCATATTTTATAGCCATATCTTGGTAAGCTTGTAGTTGTTTACTTTGATGATATTTTAATATATAACAAATTATTAGAAGATTACGTTGAGCATATTAAAAGTGTCTTAGCAATATTGCGAAAAAAAAAGTTGTATGCTAACCTCAAAAAGTGTACCTTTTGTAGTGAAAACTTGATCTTTTTGGGCTTTGTTGTTAGCACACAGAGTATTGAAGTAAATGATGAGAAAGTAAAAGCCATTAGAAATTGGCCTACGCCTAAGACTACAAGCGAGGTGATGAGTTTTCATGGCTAGCCAATTTCTACTGACGGTTTGTAAGCGATTTCAGTTCCATAGTGGCACCTTTAAATGAACTTGTTAAGAAGGACACAAAATTTATATGGTCTGACAAACAGGAAAATGCTTTCACTTTACTTAAAGAAAAGTTGTATACTACGCCTATTCTAGCATTACCAAATTTTGACAAAACATTTGAGCTTGAATGTGATGTTTCAGGTATTGGTGTAGGAACAGTACTGCTACAAGAAGGGCACCTCATTGCCTATTTTAATTAAAAGTTCAACGGTGCACCTCTTAATTACTCCACCTTCGATAAAGAACTATATGCACTAGTGAGAGCACTGGAGGTATGGCAGCATTATCTCATACCTAAGGAGTTTGTGATCCACATAGATCATGAATTATTAAAATATCTAAAGGGACAGGGTAAGCTCAGCCGCTGACATGGTAGGTGGGTAGAATTCATTGAAACATTTTCTTATGTCATCAAGTATAAGAAAGGTAAGGACAATATTGTAGCGGATGCATTGTCACGTAGGTATATATTACCTACAACTCTTAGTTCTAAATTGCTCAATTTTGAGTATATTAAAGAATTATACCCTAATGGTAGTGACTTTGCTAATGTTTATGCAACATGTGAAAAATGTGCCTTCAATAAGTTCTATAGGCACGATGAATTTTTATTTAAAAATGAAAAATTGTGTATACTTATATGCTCCAAGCGGAAACTGTTAGTACGTGAGTCATACAGTGAGGGACTCATGGGATATTTTGGGGTAACTAAGACTCTAAGTATTCTACAGAAACACTTTTATTGGCCTAACATGCGCAGGGATGTAGAGCAAGTGTGTAAGAAATGTATTATATGTAGGCAAGCTAAGTCTAGGTCCTTACCGCACAGACTATACACTCTATTATCCATTCCGTCAGTACCATAGACGGATGTGTTTATTTATTTTATGTTAGGGTTACCAAGGACTAAGTGAGGAAGTGATAGTACATTCGTTGTAGTGGACAGGTTCAGTCAAATGGCATACTTTATAACGTATCATAGAACAAATGATGTCAATGAATATAACCAATCTGTTTTTTAGTGATGTCATGCGACTACATGGTGTCCCCAGGGCCATAGTTAATAATAGGGATGTCAAGTTCCTAAATCATTTTTGGAGAATCTTATGGCAAAAATTGGGGATTAAACTATTATTTTCCACTACCTATCACCTCTAGACAGATGGACAGACAGGAATAGTTAATAGGACTCTAGGAGCCCTATTAAGGGCGGTAGTTGGAAAAAAATTTAAAACGTGGGAAGAGTGTTTACCTTTAATGGAGTTTGCTTATAACAAGATTATTCACTTTTCCACTAGCTTATCTCCTTTTGAGATTGTATATGGGTTTAACTCACTAACCCCAATTGATTTAACTCATTTACCTCTGCATGAACTTGTTAATTTGGATGGACAACAAAGAGCAGAGTTTATCAAAACTATACATAAAAAGCCACAATAGCACTTGGAGAAAAAGAACTAATCATATGCCCACAAAACCAATAAAGGGAGAAAACAAGTCACATTTCAACCTGCAAATTGGGTATGGGTCCATATGAGGAAGAAAAGATTTTCTAAACAAAGGAAGTTAAGCTTGACCCAAGAAGAACTAACTCGTTCCAATTCTTGAAGCGCATCAATGACAACGCCTACAAGATAAATCTCCCAGGTACATATGGTGTTTCCACCACCTTTGATGTTGCTAACCTTTCCTTTTTCAATACAGGTCCAGATTCGAGGATGAATCATCTTGAAGAGGAGGGAGATGATGTAAGCATAGATCATCTTGGGCCACATGGAAGAGACATCATAATACTAAGTGGGCCCATAAGTAGGAGCTAGACCTAAGGATTACAACAAGTTTTTCAACTCTTCATCCAAGCTTGGATTAATGAGGAAGATGGGTTTGGATCCACAAAAAAAGCCCTGGAAAATAAGTTACCCAACCAATTAATCCAATGGAATAATGGTTTTATCAACTTTCTTCAAGTGTATGATGGAAATGGATTAGAAAAGGAAGCAATCAGCCAAGAAAAGGGGGAAGACCATATCTATCATAATTAGAAATTTTGACTTTAATTTTAATTAATTTCATATATAACTGCAGCTAGTTAGGAATTTAGACTTTATTTTAAATTAATTTTCAATATAATTATAATTTTAATTAGGATATTTTTATTACCTTTTTATTCACATAGCTTATCCTGTAAATAGGTCATCAAGTCTACATAGTAAGCATTCAATATTAAAATCAATAATATTGTGAGTCGTATTCAAAAGAGGTGTCTTCATCCTTCTTGTTGAGCAAGGAGTAGATCTACTTATCAAGATAATTCTATGTGGCATTTTTCTTTTTTTTTTTTAATTCTCTATTTTTTAGTTATCTTAGTTCCTATCAATCTTGATAAAGGGTTAAATAGGGAGGGTTTTCATAGGATCAAATTTCTTTCGTTCCTTGGATGAAATTGTATGAGTTCTTGATCACGTTGGTTGATCTTAGGTTCCACATCATAGAGTATCCTCCCACAAGAATTACGTATTAAGTGCTAAAGTTGTAGAAAATTCTACTATTATCTAAAAATCAAAATTAAATTTTTATAAAAATTAAAACAATTTAATCAAAGAAAAATAATTAAAATTAGGAAAACTATCAACAGATATGCACTAGAGTAATTGATTTCACTTGAATCTTAGGTACATTCGAGTTTTAATTTCTCAATTAATTTAATCTAGTTTGCAATAATTTTACTATCTTAATATACTTTCGGTTTCCCTTCCGGTATTCCCTAAGTCTATCAATTAACAACTGCTAACTTTTTATAATAATTATTAATTTGATTTAATTAAATATATGATAATTTAATTAATCTATGTTAATTTGACCATATTACTCTCGTTAAAGTCTCTATTAATACGCAACAATATATATCTAATTATTTTAAATATATATCTAATAAAATTTCACTTCTGTTACTTTAAAACGATTAATCACAAATAAATTTATGACTTGGTCAATTCTTACAACTAAATTAAGTTCAATACTACTAAATTACAATTAGAAGAAAACTAAAAATTAAATCTTAAATATACCTTTGATTTAGGCTACATCAATCACTCCGATAAATAAATTTAGTCGAATAAGGTGGATTGAGTAGCAATAATTATATCTAAGAGAAATATAGTAATGTAATAATCAAGAATAAATTTATAAAAAAAGTTCAAACACCAACAATCGGGTCTTATCATAAAAAATCTTTGAAAATTATATTCCAAAAATATACTAATTGAAAATTAAAAAAATATAATACTTGATTAATCCTTTTTTTTCAGCTCTCTTCGAAGAAACTTTCTGTCTTCCCATTTCAATTTCTGCATCTACTTCTGCAAATTTGTTTTCTACTTCTCTACGATTCTACTTCACTGCTTCTCTACTTTAATTCTTAAAATTTAGATCTAATTTCTCTTCAAATATGCATCTGTTCTATGTTCAAAGTTTGTTGTCTTCTCCACTAGTTCTGTAATCTTCTCTAAACTTTCTTTCTCTAGCTCCCCTCTCTTTCTCTCTGTACAGATCTAATTCTCCCCCAATCTGTCTTTTTCCTCCTTCCTCATATCTACCTTTTGTAGGCAGTAGGAGGTAGGGTTCTCTTGCACATGCCTCATCCCTTTCCTTCCGAACCTCTTTTTTCCATTCCTAACCTATCTGTCTGTGTTTTTGATTTTTTTTTTTAAAACGGTGTCATTTTGGCTAATGGTTCCAAGTTTTAAAACGACATCATTTTGCATGTTGATGGGATGGGTTCATTTGTTGGTTTAAACTTTTTCCTCTTCTCTTTTTTTCTTTTAAGCATGTTTTTCTCTTTTCTTCGCCAATATAACCTGCAATAAAATTTTACTAATTAATTGATTTTTTAATTCAACATTTATTCAAAAATCCTTTCAAATTTAAGTAAAAAGAGTATCAAAAATATAATTAAAATATAATATATCACGCTCCTTAGCTAAACCAATCCTCTTCTGAGTATGAGCATCCTGAATTAAGTAGTAATTATTGTAAAAAGCTAGACAATAAGAAGAGTATGTCAACAATCTGCCCACATATATCAAATTGAGGGAAGATTTTTATGTATATAGTGCACTATGAAGAACAAATGTGGGAAAGATATAGACATCACCAACATGAGTAAGAAGGACTATTTCAGAGTTAAGTAATGCCACAAACATATTGTCTACGGGTCTATACAAGGTAAATATCTTGATTATACTGACCACATGATTTATAGCACTTGAATCAATGATCCATTCATTTAATGTAGTATTGAGAGGTAAAGAAAATGAAGTAGTACCTGGTGTTGGTGTAGATTGAAAGTTGGCAGTAAAGGTGTTCACATGTGGTACTATATTTCTGGTTGATGTAGGCGTTGGAAGCTGGATTAAGGCTAATAGTTTCTAGTATTGGTCTTTTGTGAATGAGAAAGATTAGTCTTTTGAGTTATGGCCCTTAAAATTGGACTTAACCTGTGAATTCTTGAGTTAAGAATCTATCTCTATTGTGTGAGTACTCATCTGATTGCAAACATTTCTCTGTCTCGGTTTGTAACCTAGATGATATTCATGCTTTTTTAAAAAATTTGTCCACTATGTGACCAACAAACCCACAGTGAGTGCAGGTAGGTCATTTATTATTAGTTCTAGAATTCTTTTTTGAATTTCCTAGACTCTAATTATTCATTACCTTTTATCATGGTTCAAAAATTTTATTTGCATAAAGGATGCTTGATTCATATTGTTCTGCATAAACTCTAATATTAAAACTGCATTTGTGTTGAATCACCATAACAGACACCTTGTTCAAAAGTGGCAATGGTTCCATAAGTAGTATTTGTTATTTAACAACATTAAAGGACTCATTCAGTCCTTTGAGAAATCTTATGATTTTGTCTTCTTCATAATATCTTCTACTTACACACTGCGACTGACATTCACAAGACGGTTGTAGGTTGGACAACTCGTCCCACAGAATCTTTAACTGAATGAAGTACTCAGTGATTGAATAGTTTTCTTATCATAAGGAATTAATTTTTTCATACAAGTATGAAATTCTAACCAAATCACCTCACATAATAGATCATATAGATCTTTCTAAATATCCTTAGCATAGTCATTTCATATAATGCTTTGAGTGATTGAAGGAGATATGGACTTTATGATCCAAGATAGGACAATAGTATTACACCTCTTTCATGCTTGTACATAAGATCATCCTTGTTTGGAATAGGAATCGATCCATCTATGACACTCTCCTTATTTTTAGAAATTAATGCTAACTTCATCAAACAAGACCATGAGTGATAATTATTACTTGTAAGAAAAATTGATTTGAGGTAAAGCGCCAAATTCTCATTTGGATGAAGGTAATATGGATTCAACATAAATTATTCACGTTTTACCAAATCTGAAATCGGAACATCATCCATGATATTTGGACGATTGACGAACAAAAGCTAGAGTTTCAGAACAATTTCATGATAAGTGATTTATAAGAAAATTTTATTATGCTCTGATACCATGTCGAGTTATGTGAGGATATTAAATTAGAAACATACATAAATCAAGAAAAAATGAGATTCATCAAGCAGAATGAGCATTGCTTTGAAAGTTCAAAAGAGAGAGAAAGAGAGTCAAAAAAGAGATAATGAATTCCTGAAGTAAACTAGAAAATGATTTTCTATTTGTTAAATATCAACAGTAGTTATATAGGACTATTTACAAATATAGTCCCAAATTTTTAGTATTTACAAATAACTCCCCACCTATTATTCTAATAAAGTCATATATAAACTCTATGGGTGTAAGCCAAAAAGCAATCTTATTCTTGTTATATCAAAAAATCATTCAAACACCAAATAGGGAGGTTGAAGTGAGACATTTTAATTGGCACGTGAAGTCAAATGTAAGAGAATGCGAACTTATTTGGTACCTAAACTTAGTGTTTAAGGATTCAAAATTCATGTTTTAACTTGCTCAAAGCCTATTACAGGAGTTCCTTTTTATGCCTACTCATTAGATGATATGGAATTAGAGAGCTTTATGTAAACAACGAGCTACTAAGACTCTGAATTAAAGGATTCCTCTCTAGATTTAGTGGGTTATGTGTTTGACGAATGAGCATGAGATGAGGAGCTTATAAGCCATCAATTTTGATGCGAGAGGAGGCTGGGATTAGTTTTGGAGGATCGAGCTTATGTTTTTTATGGTGGAAAAGGGGTTTTTGGACTTGAAGTTAGTGAGGTTGAGGTTGAACTAAAAAAAATGGAAGGTTCAAGATCTGGTTCTTCCTAAGGCTTCTTTTTTTTCTAATTAGGCATCTTTTTTCAGTGTCCTATTGTGACATAGTAGGAGTAAAATAAAGGAGGTGATGAAGGGGAAGACTAAGGCTAAGCATGTGTTTTGTAATGTAAGGGAGGTTGAGTTATCCTTTAAGTAGATGACAGATTAGTAATTGAAAGGATTAAAAGAGACGTGATATGATGTTTGAAGTGTAGACAAGGTAAGAGATATGACAACTAGCAAGGGGGTGTGAGAGGGAAGGGTGATGAGTCTGCCAACACACGTAGGGGATTGAGGCCTTTTGAATTTTGAAATTTAGGATTTTGAGGTTCTAAATTAAATACAAAACTACCACTTCACTTAAAGCATTTTTTTAACGTGTTATAGCTCGAGAGTTATAAGTTAGGTAGTGTGATTATAATGATTACATATTTCAATATATAACACATTCCAATAGTTAACCAACCTAGCCTTGACATTATTCAAATAATCGCATATCTTATCACATCACTAGTACCAAATGGATGCTGCAAAATTTAACAAAGTAATCTTGATGCAATTTAAATAATCACATATCATGACACACATAAAAACAATATAACACGAATCTGATATGATTATAGGAATCAAATGATTTAACATCACAAAATCATGAGTGACTTAAGTGATCATACATTTTAGTATATCAATCACCTGGATCACATCCCTAATTCTCCTATAATCATGGAGAATCTCTCTGTACTTAAAGGTTTTGTAAAAATATCAACAAATTAAAACTCTTTAAGGATAAATTCAAGTTTTACATCTTTTTTTTTACATAATTTGTTCTGAAATGATATCTTATTTTTATGTATTTAGTATGAAATGTTGTCTTATTTTTATGTATTTGGTTCTAAAGTGTTGTATGGGTTTTTACTAATATTGATGACACTAGTGTTATCACACCTGATAAGAACACTTTCTATTTCAATTCCAAAATTTGAAAGTCCTTGCTTCATCCATAGGACTTAAGCATAACTACTCCTACGTATAACACATTCAGCCTTTGCAATTGATAAAACAACTGAGTTTTGTTTCTTAGATAACCAAGAGATAAACATGTTTACCAAATATTGACATATTCTACTAGTACTTCTTCTATTAATTTTGTATTCCCCAAAATTGACGTAGGAATAACTATTTAATACTAGGTAACTTATTCTTGAATACCATGGTCTTAGGGATTATATCTCCTTCAAGTACTTGAATATCCTCTTGACAACATGTAAGTATGACTCGTTTGGATTAGTTTGAAACAAGCCCCCCTATATATATTAAACATGATATTGAGTCTACTTGTCATATGTTAAAGGAGAGATCCTATTATGTCTTTTATAAAACTTATTATTAATAGATTTTGATTCTCATCTTTATCAAGCTTTGTTGACGTGCTTATGGGATTAGACCTTGGTTTCACATTTTTCATACTATATTTCCTTAGGAGATCTTTAATATATTTGGTTGGTTTATAAAGATCCCTTCTTTCATTATTTGATTTGTAGACCTAATAAATAATTAAGTTCTTCTATCATACTCATCTCAAATTCGGCTTAAATGCTTTTTGAGAGTATATGTTTTAATTAGTTGCATCAAAGATTATATCATCCACATATACATGAACAAGTAAGATATCTTCTCCAGTAGTCTTTTTTGAATAATATATTGTTAAGTTTCCTCTCTTGAACCCTTTTTCTAGGAGAAATTTATTATGATGTTTATGCTAAGCTCTTGGAGATTATTTTAAAACGATACAATGCATTATTGAGTTGTTTGTAGCTATGATTGGGAAAGTCTAGGTCTACAAAACCATATGATTGTTCTACATAAATCTCTTCTTCTACAAAATGATAATATGTACCACAAGTTTAGTGGTAGTAAATATTTTTTTTATTTTATATGTTGATGACATACTGTTTGCCAATAATAACATAGGCTTATTACATAAAACCAAGATAGTGTAGAAGGGATGGGAAAAGATCGTTTTATCTCCTGAAAGCTTACACGATGTTATAATTAGAAAACTTAATCATCTAGTTAACCTTCCCAACTTGAACCACAACTAACGGATTGATCACAAACCAAGGTAACTGAGAAAATAAAAAAAAATTGAAAAGACACCACGACTTACCCAATAAGTTGATTCGAGATTTATCGACTCTACAAAGCAGTATGAAACTCCTCACTTGAAGATGCTTAAAGAACACTCACTTTCAAATTAGTAAAGCTAACAAGAAGAAATAAACTTAAAGTTTATTAATTGATTTATTGAATTTTCAAAGTTGTGTTTACAAGTCTAATGAAGAAGCCTTCATATAGGATTTAATTTTCTAATGAAACTAGAAGTAGGATTACATATTCCTACTTGAATACTTAAATTTAATTAGACTAGAAAACAACAAATTAAATATTAAAATATTTTAATTCTAATCTAAACTTAAATAAAATAATTAAAATAATTAAGATAATTTCTTGAGGAGGACTTTTCCTCTCTTGGTCGAACTCTATGTCTTTATATTCCTTGGACTTTAAATTTGAGTAGAATTTCTTCTCTAAATCAGCATATTAAACACATGTGGAAATTAGGAAAATGTAGAAGTCTGTCTTGGATTTGGTAGCTTTCCCATGTGTGGGTGGAAGCTTCTCCCACACGTGTTTTCCTGCATGTGAGCAAAGGATGCCTAAGGGCATAGCATGATCCAGCCCACTTTCTTTTGGCGCGACATCCCTAGGTTGTGGCCCTCCTTGACTGTGAGGCATTGAAGCCTTCCAGGGTTAGACTAAAGTTGGCATTTTTTCTTACTTTGCACACCTTCAAGTCCATGAGACTCACTTCGGCCTTAAGCTTTCAGTTTGGCCCATCCTTTATAATAATCCCAATTATAAAAGTTATTAAGGATGTAGTTACTTTCCTCTTTAGGTCGTTTGAGTTTAGGAAATTTGAACTCACTTTACCATTTGAAATGATCCTGTTTAGGAAACAAAAACATTTTAAAATTTACTTGTCTGTTTGGGACAGGACCTGTAGAAGGCCTTGTAGGAATTTCCTTCTCCCACATGCGTGTTGGACATGCGAGTCTGCGTCTGCGTGCTATATGCTTGCACGTTGTGTGCTGCATATCCTTCCTGTGTAGCTGCAGACTTGCGGGTAATTATCTTATAGGAATCCTAGTTTTGGAAAGATTCATCTGTGATGCAAAATGCATTATTAGAATTAAATTTGGGTGATTTAGGATCACATCACAAGATTTTTATAAAACAAGTTTGAAATGAAATATCTTAGGGATGCTTCTTTTTTATTAAGAACTCAAATTTATCAGTATTGCTCTAAGTGTATAATTGGATTATCACAAAAAAAAGTATATAAAAAAGGTACTTTAAGAGATTTGGCATACAGGATCATAAATTAGGCGGTACTCATCACTAGAGAACACAAATTCAATTTAAATCCACAAATCCATACTGCATTAGAAATTAGGAGTCCAACGTACACTCAAGTTTGTACTGTCTAAATATTACATATGTTATAGGACTACATGCTCACATATTGAAGATCATATTAGTTGGAGATCATTGAGTATTTCAATTCTAATTTTGCTAGATACAAAGACAGTCAAAGATCCACATCAAGTTATATCTAACTGTTAACTATAAGAGTTATTTCATAAAAAAAAAAAAAAATATCAAGTAAATACTTGTAGCTTCTTCTACTATGGCAAAAGGAAGTTTATAGCATATTATGTTTAACACCCAGGTCCAAAAAATTGGCCCAAGATAATTTTTTAATTAATAAAAATTAAACATTTAAATAATTTTATCTTATTTTATTTTAATTTTGTGAAATTTTTGAGAAAAATAAAATTAGAGACGAAATTAAAAATAATTATGTGGGAAAGGGGTGAAATTGTGAATAAAGGGAGTGTTTCTGAAAGAAAATTTGAAAACATGGGGTAAAATCGTAAATATATATATAGTCACGTGGGACGGCCCCGTCAGCAGCCACAATGAGTCATAACACACCGCATGGCAGACACGCTGATATCCGCTCCACAAGGGAGGCTATACGGGCAATCCACGTGCTTGGGTGATCTAACAGTCTAGATTACATCCCCCGCGCACAGACGACCCAAATACGTTTTCCCTTTAGGCACGATTGGACTGTTATATTCAATCCGATCATGCGGTCCAGATCCATTCCCCGAATAAGAGGGATATAATGGATGGAAAAGGGCTACGTGTCCCTACACGGACGACCCATATTGACTTGGGGAGGATATTTAAACATCGTATTTCAAGGAACCCTAACCCTAGCCACACTAGTTCTCGCTGGAAAAGAATAAAAAGGGTAGTCGAAAAAGAAACCAACCGCCGTTGCCACGGCACTGAAGTCACCACCAACACTGAACAAGTACCTTTTTTCTCTTTTCCCACTCGAAATCCAATCCCGAATCTCCCTATGCCCATATCGGAGCTGAAAGGCCGATGGGTGAGCTGTAAAACACGAGCAAAGCTAGGTCGAGCCACCATGGTCAATATCCAAAACCCTCTCCGGTGACTCCCTTCTCGTTTCCCGTTTTGCATGATTTTCTAACTGTTGTGTTCTTCATCCTTTTCTGGTGTAGGTTAACCGAAAGAAAACCCTAGCCGAAAAGGAAAAACGGCAGAGCTGCCACACCCGCAGACCTTCTGTCGGTATGGTTTCGATTTTTTATCTTTTCCAGCCAACTGAGATCCCCTAACTTGGTTTTTTGTAGGTTTACGTATAAAACTGGTCAAAAATGGCCTAAACCGACTGAAAATGGCCATACTGAGGGGAGTCGACACCGGACCATGGTAGCGTCGCCTTTCTAGAACCCTAAAATTGGCCATAAAAGTTTTAAAACGCATATTTTAGCATTTTAGGGTATTTTAGATACATGAAAAGTATTTTTAATTTTCACAGAAAAAATTCAGGAAACCCGAGGACTGCCAAGAGGCGTAGTGAAAAGTATGGTGTTTTAGTCACAGATCCAGGGTAAGAATTCCCATATTTTTCTCTGTTACGGTAAATTGAAGTTTAATAATCAATAACGTTGCGTTTCATAAAAATTAAAAAACTCTAAAATTAATTACAAGTCACTAGTAGAGCCGTAAACTGGTCAGTGTATATTTGTCTTAGTTTATTATTTATTTTCTCTAATTGTAACACCCAAGTAATTTAATTTTTATCTTACTATTTTTATTTTTATTTATTTCAATTATTTATATTTTTAATTAATTTAATTTGATTTAATTTAATTTAATTTAATAAAAATAAAAATAATAATAATGATAAAATTGGGTAAAAATATTATTTGGATTTAATTGAAATTGATTTTGAGAAAAATGGGTGAAAATTTAGATTATGGGGGTGTTTTTGAAAAGAAAATCGGAAACTGGGGGTGAAAACGTAATTTAGAAAAATTGTATCACGTCAGCACCCACGTCAGCAGCCACATCAGCGGCCCAGTCAGCAGTCCCGGCCAACTAGGACACGCCGTGTGGCAAGGAAACGATGACCAGGGGACGGGCCACGTGGGCGATCCGCGTGCGTGCGATCGGACGGCCCAGATCCGTTCCCGCGCACTGACGGCCCAAATCAAACATGCGCACGGACGGCCCAGATTCACGCGTACGGACGGCCCAAATTGCATCGCGATGGATGGTCCAGATTGTATCGCGATAGACGATCCAGATTTAATCCCAATTAAATCACGATCGGACGGTCCAGATTTAATCTTGATAGACGGTTGAGATTAAAAGGTAAATGGTATAAATAACCCCACCCACACTTGACCACAAAACCCTAGCCGCCAGTGCCTCGCCGGAGAAGAAGAACCAGACGCCGGAGGAGCCAACTGCCGCCACCCGCCGCCGCACCGGAGAAGTTTTCGACCACCGATCGAGGTAAATTTTCTCCCCCTGGCTCGTTTTTCAATGTTGAGTCCACCTATGCCCAAACCGGAGCCAAACGGTCGGAAAACCTAGCCGAAGCCCAGCGGCGCTGCCGCGCCCCCCCTCTGTTTTGCCTCCGATGAGGCCCTTTCCGGCCTCCGTTCGATGCAAATTTTATACCACTGTGATCACCGTTCTTTTCTCTACAGGTTGATAGGAGCCAAACATCAAAACGCGACTCACGCCGGAGGAGCCGCCACACCCGAGAGCACTGCCGCCGGTAAGTTTTGGTTTTTTGTGATTTTTTGGCCCACTGACGGCCCTAGGGTTGTTTTATCGCAGGGACCGGTCCAAGCGTGGCCGAATTCGGCCGAAAACGGCCAAAAATGGCCAGCCCGAGGCAGATCGGCTCCGCAAGCGGCAGCGCCGTCGCCAAAGCACGGCAGAGCCGCCGTGCTGAAATTCTGATATTGGCCGAAAGGGGCCCTAGGTCTGATTTGGGATTTTTTGGGACACGTGCAGGTACCGGTAGTGCATTTCAGTTTTCTTGAAAAAAATTCAGGGAAATTAAGAACAGCCTGTAGGCGCACTGTAAAGTCGAATTCAGACCCCGAAACAGGTAAGGACCCCTCACCCTATTTCCTATCACGGTATTAAAGCTAAATAAATAATTAAACTGTACTGTGTGACTTTATAGATGTATAATTGATTTAGGTTGCCAATGGGGCCCGAGTCTGATATAGTGTTGGTCTGTTATTGTTTGATCTAATTTTCAGTATTAAATGCAGCATGATATTTGATGTAATTATGTTATGGTCTCGTATGCATGAACTATGGTTTCTTTTATTATGGTTTGTATTATGGTGAACCCGGTACTGTACTCTCTTATTTGGTGTCAATTACTGGTTTACATGTTGTGTATGATTGGATGATTGAGATTAAAAAAAAAGGTAAAAAGGTTATGTGAATTGATAAGTGAAAAATATGGACAGCCTGACTAGATATCCTGGGAGATGGTGGACGGACCGGGTCCGTAGGGAACTCTACCGGGAACGTGGTCTCTCATACCGGACGGGGTATGGAGACCTTATATGTTTTGGCGCCCATACTGGACGGAGTATGGGGACGGCCCGTTTCACCCTCATACCGGACGGGGTATTGAGGTTCATGGTTTTGGCGCCCATACCGAACAGGGTATGGGGACGGCCCTGGAATCAGGTCGTAAATGTTAATGGTTCACGTGTAGCGGGGACCCCCTATGGATCCCCAGGGATACTAGTAGGCTGGTAAAAGAGGAAATCTGTTTCCTGATGATTGAAATGTAAAGGTATGATATATGTTATGTTATAAAGTGTGTATGATTTCATGATATTATAAGGTTATTGTTTTCATATGTTGTTTTCATGGATCTCACCGAGGTAAGTAGACACTAAAGGTTTTTATGTTAATAAACGAGTTCGTTATAAATTATGCTTTATTGATCATTTTTGTTTTCTACCCACCTTTACTTCCGTGGTGGTGAGATAGTGTGATGTCTTTACTGGACTGGTGTAGCTTATCCCTTATTTAACCATTTCAGATCAGGAAGACGTTGTTCCCGAGCCCGTTCCGCAGGAAGACGGCGAAGGGGACGCCTAAAGACTTTATAGTTATATTTATAGTTTTTATTTTGAGTATCTCTTTTAGTTAGTTTGTTCCTTCATGTTTTGAGTACGTTTTGGTTATTGTGTAAGGGATGTTAATCAAAATTTTTATTACGCTTCCACATTTGAGATTTTTAATACATATATTCCATTTAAATTTCCGGGGCCGTTACACTAATACTGTCTAAAATGCTTACTGTCATATTGTGTGCTTTAAATTATTAGTTTTAAATTGCTTCCTCGGTTATTTAGTTTACATAAACTGTGTTGGCCTTATCTGTTGATTTGTTTACAATAAATATGTTAATCATGTTTTCTTGATTTATGTATCGTCTATTTGCATGATTTACTATTTATAAATATGAGATATTGGTATGTAATTGGTGATTGGTTGATGATGTGGAATATATATATGAAAGATTTCTCGGATGCCCTGGGGAAAGATGTACAGACTTGGTGCATAGGAAAAATCATATCGTGGGCATTACCTCATAATGGAAGGGGTTGGGAGGTATAATTCACCCTCATACTGGACGGAGTATTGAGGCGATAGTGTATTTTGGCACCTATTATCGAACAGAGTATGAGGACGGTCAGTTAATCGATAACTTAGATATTGGACCCATGTGTAGGAGGGACACTTACGGACCCCCAGAGGTACTAATAAACAGGTAAGAAGGTAAGTTGTTATTGCTGCTCACTTGGATATGAAATTACAATATTATTTGAGTTATTGTCTTCATAGGTCGATTTTGAAAACTTATAACAGTAAGTATGAAATAAACGATTTTATGTTTAATGAATTTATCTAAACTAATAGCTCCATTAGCTATTTTATAATTTTTACCAACTTTCAGTTTTCCATATCAGTTATAAGTGTGATATTCTTACTAGATTAGTGTAGTTCATTCCTCTATTTAACTATTTTAGATCAAAAAGACCAAGATCCAAATCCTAAAAAGCAGGAAAATTGCGAATAAAGGTTCCCCCCAGACCATCAGAGTTGTCCAGCGGAGGTTAACTCCATAGAATTTTTGTCTCATTTGTTTTAACAATTTATTTCATTACTATGAACTGTTGTAAAAGGACATTTTGGTAGCCTTATTGAACATCTCTATTTACTGTGTATGTAAACTTTAAATTATTATTTATTTTCGCCATTACAATATATATTCTTTTTCTTAAAGTTTTGGGTATTTACATTATGAGACATCCAATTATGGAATATAGTTGTAAAATTTTGCTACAGAGCTATGTATTTTAGATGATGAAAGACTACCAAAGTTATTTTGTGATAATATGTTGGCAGTGGTATAGTCCAATAACAACAGGAGCTCAATAAAGTCAAAATGTATAAATAAGTTCATTTTTGTTAAAGAAAGTCAAAGTGGTCAAGTGTCTTGTAGAATATATTGACACAAACTCTAGTTAACACACAAGGTCTTTCATGAGTGCATTACTCACATAGGTGTTATATCTTGGAGATATGTCATTTTAGTGGGATTTTTTTATTTTAGATTATTTTTTAGTTATAAACATTTTTTAGTTATTTTATCAATAATTCATGATTGTTCACTGCTATAACAAATTTTCTAATTTATTTTCATTGTAAATATGTCTAGTTTTGATCTCATTAAATAATAAGGTCGACCATTTGAAAATAGGCATATTAAAGATTCCATTACATTTAATTTTTATGCTACATATTCAAACTTGAATCATGTCATCTATTATATTATTATATGTAACCGCTGATAAATTAATTTATGATACATAGAACGAAAATCACTTTGATTTTAGGTATATATGATTGATAGACATAATTGATTAGAGATGTTTTGTTTAGTGATAGCAAATTTTTGAGTTCATAGAGTTATACTATGAGATACAATTATAAAGTGATAGATTTAGCACAAATAAGAGATTGTTGGACATAATTTACTGATTATATTAGTAGGCCTATATATATTTAATAAGAAAGGTTATCATAAAAGTCAAAACTAATTAAAATAATCAAATAAAGTTTAAGACATCGGCATGATAACGTCTCATAAAATATAAAATTTGATTATATATAGATATCAAAAATTTAATTTTTAATTTTATAATGAATTAAGTCAAAAATTATAAAAACTAAAAAATTAAGGAGGATTATGGTCTTCAAAGTTATAGATAAAAGTGTTCTTTTCTAAAATATCAACGTTAGCGAGAGAGAAAGAAAGAATTCCAAAGAAAAGTTGGAGAGAAAGTTTCATCTTGAAAATCATCTATTTATCAACTTGGTGACCAAAAATGCAGATTAAATGCACAATGATATTCTCTATGGATCGAGATAAACTTTCATTTGTATTCCTCTTAATAATTTGACACAAAAGTTGATTTTCATCCCTCATATTCAGTCTCCTAAAAGTATTTTTACATGGTATCCAAAAATATTCTTAAACAAAAAGCTAGAAAATTGCATCAAGAAAAAGTTTAAGTGCTAAATCAAATCATAGCAACACACAAAAAATAAACAGAATGGACTCAAAGCAAAACGTGATGGAAAAGCATATGCCTAACAACAAATAATTCATGAACATCGCATTTCAGTTTATACATAAAGAAAATAGCGATTGAAAAGACAAATGCATATATGTAAAACATAAATAATCAGTATGAACAAACCTCTTCTACTTAATCCATAAAAACATTAACAACATCAATGCAGATTCATAATTTCTATTCAACATGTCATTACAAAATTCAGATAATTCAAAAGGAATCAGACCTATTATTGGACTGCTACCTTCTAACTCCAACCCATACTCAACAAAAAAAAAAATACTTTCTTAACTCATGTTTTGGGATCCTGCAATGGCGCCTCTCAACTTTCTTCTCCACAGCTACCACAAGCATGCCTCTGTTAAAGAAACCATGAAGAAGCCGACAATGAAGATGGCGTTGCACGGTGCCTTTCATCTCAACCTCAAACGACGTCGTTTTACTCGAACACCAAATTGCAAAATTTTGTTTACTTCAGGGATGTTGCTGGGCTTTACACGACACCATTTCTTTACTAGAATATTCTCTGGGCGTTCTTCTCTTGGGCTTGTGCTGGGCTGGATGAAGAAGGAGAAAAGAAAGTCGTGGATTCTTAATTATTTTACTTTTTCCATTTTTCATTTCTCTATTTTCTTTTTTTTTTTTCCTTTTCTTTTTTTTTATTCTCTTTCGTCCATATTTTTCTTGGTTTTATCATATATGTAAGACTAATATAATAATAATAATAATATATTAAAATTAACTCAAAAAAATTAGAGCGCAATGGAAAGACATGAAAATAAAAATTTTAAAAGAAAAGATCTGTCTTGAATTCTAAGAAATTTGCCTTAAATTTTGAAATGAGATAGTTTCAAGAAAAAGATAAAACAATAAACAAAAAGTGAGAATACAAAGCGAATAAAGACAAAAATGAGGGAAATGTGAGGAAAAAAGGAATGAGAGAAAAGAGAGATTAACAAGAGAGAGAGAGAGAGAGAGAGAGAGAGAGGAGAAATGAGAAAAATGGAAAAAGATTTTAATTTTTACCTGATTTATTTTGCAAAAGATTCAGTAATGAGGACAAATTTAATACCATAATTTTATTTGAATTAATTTTTTTGTAAAATAAATTGCTATTATTATTATCGCATTGTTATGTACATTAAAAAAAAAAAAAAAAAAAACCAGAGAGAATCGGGGGAAGAGAAAAAAATCAAAAGAAAAGGAGAGAGAGAGAGAGAGAGAGAAGAAAGGGAGAAGGAAATACAGAAAAATGAATAAAGAGAAGAAAAAAAACAAAGAAAAGGCCCCTACTAAATCCTCGGAGGAAGATGATAAGCTCGTCTTGCCCAAGTCGTCCAGCCTACCTCCTTAAAACGACGTCGTTTGAAGGCGTGGAAATGTCTATCTCCAAAACAGAGCCAAAAGGCTGTCGTTTCACTGAAGCCAATGAAGGAGAAGAAAAGCAGGGAGATGGCAAGCGAAAAGAAAAAAAAGGAGAAGTTGATGCGTGTAAAAAAAAAAAAAGGTATAAAGAGAGAGGATTCTTCGGGATTGATGGAATGGTGAAATAACAGTGAATCATGGAGGATTTCTAAAGGCAAATCCAGAAGGAAGAGCGAAGAGGAGTTTGAGTCTGCAAAATATAGCTTTTTGGGGAAGTTGAAATTAGTGTGTTTTCTTTTTACCTAAAATCAAAAAAGAAAAATTTTCTTTCTTGTTTTATCTGTTTAATTACGGTATTTTTAGTTTATTAAGCACAATGCTTAAACGAATTCGCGAGTATGCTTTTAATTTTTTGCTAAATAATAGAATTATAGACCAATCGTGTTCTTGAATTATGAATATAGGTTGTAGTTCTGTGTTAGTGTGTATTTTTAGTTAAAATCTTTTTAACATTGTTAATTACCCATATAAATGGTGTTAGATAAAATTTTAATTTCAGTGGCTATTTAGTAGTTTAATCTATCTATCACACTATTTTAATATGTATTTAGCTATTCAAAATTTTGATAATGATGAGAGGAGTACGTGGAAAAATTGAAGAGGTACCAAAGTCTATATTGAATTGAAAGGTGGGCAAAAGATATGGTCAAAAATTAAGTAATAATAATAACAACAAAATCATTTGATTATGAAGAAAAACCTCACCTCATGGTGAATTGGGAAAGAGTGGAAAATTTTGACTGAGGAGAAGGAGCACTAGAGAGCATCATTTTATTGTCAATTTAGTTTTTTTTAATTTTCCCCTTCAGATCTTAATCTACTGGTTCGAATCTTGTTTTTGAATTGGAAGGGGAAAGGATATATATTTTCTTTTCTTGTTCTTTGATGTAGTTTAAATCATCATCCTTCTTTCATTTGTAAAATTAAATATGATCAATGGATTGACCACTTTCATACACTTGCACCTTACAATTTTTAACTTCCATATACAAATTAAACTAATTAATTAATTAATTTATATCACCAATTAGGTGTTTCATATCTTCCTTTTTGACATTATCCCTATATTTAAAATTTCAATTTTATCGGTACATATTTTTTAATGATGTTATGTTTTCGCTTCTAATATAATTGGTAATGACTTTGAGATTTGATTTAAATTTTGAAATTACATTTTTCATACTGTCTTTCTAATTGAAAAGACTATTTACTAAAACAAAATGAATCAATATAAATATTTTTCTCATCCCAAAATGTAAGGGAGCCAAACATGTTAATTAATTTCATCCTATTTCTTTGTGCAACATTTCATAAACTAAATTCTTTGCATTCACACTTACGCCACTTAAGCAAAAACTTCAACATGGAGAATGTGTTTGATAGGGTGTAGCGGTAGTCTCACAAACAGATTTTGTACAGCTTCAGTTCCTCATAAAAAATAATTGACTTCCTTCGTAAGAATTTCTCTACGGTCCTTTTGCAGTCCATAGTTAATAGAATTTCTATTAAAAGAATCAATCCTAAATTAGGGTTAAGGTAAGGTGACCGTCTCTTTCTATGTTCGCTTATATTATACATAAAAACTCTATCTACAATATTGATAAAAGTTGATAGTAACTACTTGAGGTGTGTATTCGTACCAAAACTAAATTAACCTTATCGTCTGACCAAAGATCACCATAGGAGAATTAATCATGTCTTATATGGGCTAAAATTTTTTGATTAGATCCAATCTAAACTAATTCAGTTAGAATATTGAAATGTTATTTTATTAATTCAAATAAGAAAGAGATGTATTTTCATAAAAACATAAAACTGAAACAAGGAAAACAATAAACAAAAAGATCAAACGAAGAAAAAAATAGTCACACCCTAAACTTTAGAATTCACATTTGGAAATACTTCTAAATTCTTATTTAACTCCTCTCTCTCTCACATATTTGTGTATATGTGCGAGTATATATATATTTTGATATTACTCATCAATTGCTTTTACTACTTAAACCTTCTTGAAACTCCAAGAAAGAGAGAGATCAAATAGATAAATAGATAGTATTTGTAACACCTAAGTGAAATAAAATTATATTTTATTATTTTTATTTTTTATTTATTTGATTTTTATGTAATTTATTTTAATTTGATTTAATTTAATAAAAAATAATGATAAAATTGGGTAAAATATTATTTGGATTTAATTGAAATTGATTTTGGGAAAAAGGGGTGAAAATTTGGATTCTGGAGGTGTTTTTGAAAAGAAAATCGCCCAAGCACGCTTAACTGCAGAGTTCTTATGGAATTCGGTGCATTAGTGCTGGTATGATCGCACTCGTCCCATTCTGCACTGTAAATGCATGTGCCCCTTCTCCTTCCCTCTCCCCTCCCATCATTTCTTTCTCTATGCACGCACACCTCATCTCTTCTTTTAGTTCTAATATTAAGTAAAATGCCACAGCACCTCGACTCACACCCAGATGAACGGATTGCCAGCCGCACCTCTGTTTTTATTGTTCTACTAATTAAAATGCTTGTAATGACACTCTTATCAGGTTGTGGACTATAAATGAATGCACAAAAAGTATTAAGCAAAATACCCCGGTGCCGCGACTCAAACGGGCAAATAAACCGGCTAACCGTGGCTATGGTCGCGCGTAATATTTAACACCCTGTCTGCAAAAGGACGGGTGTAACACAAAGACTTCCCAGGAGCTCACCCATCTAAGTACTACTCTCACCCAAGCACGCTTAACTGTGGAGTTCTTATGGGATCTGATGCATTAGTGATCGTATGATCGCACCCTTCCCATTTCTTGCTCAAATGCATGTACCCCTATTCATTCCCTCCCCCTCCCATTAATTGTTTTGTTGTGTGTGCACACCGCACCTTTATTTCTAGTTTTAATATCAATAAAAATCCCCCAGTGCCTTAACTCACGTCCTGATGAACGGATCGCCAGCTGCACCTCTATTTTTATTGTTCTACTATGTAATATGCTCGTAATGATACTCTTATCATGTGGTTGACTATAAATTAATCCACAAAAAATATAAAGCAAAATACCCCGGCATCGTGACTCACACCGATGAATGAATCAGCAGACTGTGGCTCCGGTCGTACGTAACGTTTAACGCCCCGTCTAAAAAAGACGGGTACAACACGAGGGCTTCCCAATAGGTCACCCATCCTAGTACTACTCTCGCCCAAGTATGTTTGACTACGAAGTTCTGATGGGATCTGGTCCACTTGTGCTGGTATGATCGCACCTATCCCATTTCGTGCTATATAAACATATACCCCTTCTCCTTCCCTCCCCCCTCCCATCATTTGTTTTATCGTGCGCTCACAACGAACCTCTACTTCTAGTTTTAATATAAAGCGAAATGCCCTAATGCCTCGACTCACGCCTAGATGAACGGACCGCCCGCCGCACCTCTGTTTTCGTTGTTTTATTATATAATATGCTCGTAATGACACTTTTATCACGAGGTGGATTATAAATGATTATATAAAAAATATTAAGCAAAATGCTCCAGCACTGCGACTAACATTTACGAATGAACCGGCGGACAGTAGGTCCGGTCGCGCGTAATGTTTAACGCCCTAGCTACAAAAAATATGAGTGCAACGAGAATTTCCAAAAAGTTTACCCATCCTAGTACTACTCTTGTTCAAGCACACTTAACTACGAAGTTTTTATGGGATCCGGTACATTAGTGCTGGTATGATCGCACCCATTTTATTTTAAGCTATAAATACATATACCCATTCTCCTTCCCTCCCCCCTCCCATTGTTTGTTTCACTATGCACGCACACCGCACCTCTACTTTTAGTTTTAATATCAAACGAAATGCCTTGACGCCTCGACTCATGCCCAGATGAACGGACCGCCTGCTGCACCTCTATTTTTGTTGTTCTACTATGTAAGATACTCATAATAACACTCTTATCTCGTGCTGGACTATAAATGAATGCACGAAAAATATTAAGCAAAATGCCCCTGCATTGCGACTCACGCCGGTGAATGAACCAGCAGACCGTATCTTCGGTCGTGCTTAATGTTTAGCGCATCGTCCGCAGGGTGCAACACGAAGACTTACTATGAGGTCACCCATCTTAGTACTACTCTTGCCCAAGCACGTTTAACTACAGAGTTCGATATGATCCAGTGCATTAGTGCTAGTATGATCACACCCCTTCCATTCCGCGCCACAAATACATATACCCCTTCTCCTTTCCTCCTCCTTCCCGTTGTTATACTATGCGCGCACACCACACCTCTGTTTCTAGTTTTAATATCAAGTGTAATGCCCCGACGCCTCTATTCACGCCCAGATTAACAAACTGCCTGCTGCATCTCATTTTTTGTCAAACAAATGATGGGAGGGGGAGGGAATGAGTAGGGGTACATGCATTTGAGCGAGAAATGAAAGAGTGCGATCATACCATCACTGATGCACCAGATCCAATCAGAACTCCACAGTTAAGCGTGCTTTAGTGAGAGTAGTACTTAGATGGGTGATTTCTTGGGAAGTTCTCGTGTTACACTTGTCTTTTTGTGGACAGGGCGTTAAACGTTATGCACGATTGGAGACACGGTCAGCCGATTCATTCGTCTGTGTAAGTCGCGGTGCTGGGACATTTTACTTAATACTTTTCGTGCATTCATTTATAATCCATCACGTGATAAGAATGTTATTATGAGCATTTTAATTAGTAGAACAACAAAAACAGAGGTGTAGTTGACGGTCTGTTTATCTCGGCGTGATTCAAGGCACCGAGTCATTTCACTTAATATTAAAATTAAAAGAAGAGGTAAGGTGCGCGTGAATAGAGAAACAAATGATGAGAGGGGGGAGGGAAGGAGAAGGGGCACATGCATTTGCAGCACGGAGTGGGATAGAGGCGATCATACAAGCACTAATGCACCAAATCCCATAAGAACTCAGCAGTTAAGCGTGCTTGGGCGAGTGTGGTACTAAGATGGTTGACCTCTTGGGAAGTTTTCGTGCTGCACTCATCTTTCTGCGAACGGGGCGTTAAACGTTACAAGCTACTGGAGACATGTTTCGCCAGTTCATTCATTAGCATGATTCGCGGTGTAAGGGCATTGTGTTTAATATTTTTTGTCCATTCATTTATACTCCATCAGGATATAAGAGTGTCATTATAAGTATCTTATATAGTAAAAACATAAAAACAGAGGTGTGGCCAGCGGTCCATTCATATGGGCATGAGTCGAAGCGCTAAGGCATTTTGCTCTATATTAGAACTAGAAGCAGAGGTGCATTGTGCGCCCACAGTGAAACAAATGATGGGAAGGGGGAGGGAAAGAGAAGTGGTATATGTATTTATAGCGCGAAATTGAGTCGGTGCGATCATACTAGCACTAATTCACCGGATCTTATTAGAACTTCGCATTAAGCATCCTTGGGTGAGAGTAGTACTAGGATGGATGACCTCCTGGGAAGTCTTTATGTTGTAGCTTTTTTTGTAGAAGGGGCTTTAAATGTTACACGCGACCGGACCTACAATCCGCCGGTTCATTTATAAGTGTGAGTCGTGGCGCCGGGGTATTTTGGTTAATATTTTTCGTGCATTCATTTATAGTCAACCACGTAATAAGAGTGTCATTACGAACATCTTACATAGTAGAACAACGAAAACAGAGGTGCGGTGGGTGGTCCATTCATCTAGGTGTGAGTTGAGGTACCAGGGCATTCCCCTTGATATTAGAACTAGAAGTAAAGGAGCGGTGTGCACGGACAGCGAAATAAATGACGGGAAGGGGGAGGGAAGTAGAAGGAGTATTAGCATTTGCAACGCGAAATGGGACGGGTGCGATCATACCACCACTAATGCACCAGATCTTTTCCCGGCCTCCGTTCGATGCAATTTTTATACCACTGTGATCACCGTTCTTTTCTCTACAGGTTGATCAGAGCCAAACATCAAAACGCAACTCACGCCGGAGGAGCCGCAGCACCCGAGAGCACCGCCGCCGGTAAGTTTCAGTTTTTCGTTATTTTTTGGCCCACCGATGGCCCTAGGGTTGTTTTATCGTAGGGTCCGATGTAAGTATGACTGAATTCGGCCGAAAACGGCCAACCCGAGGCGAATCGCCGCCGTGCCGGAATTGCGATATTGGCCGAAAGGGGCCCTAGGTCTGATTTGAAATTTTTTGGGACACGTGCAGGTACCGGTAGTGCGTTTCAATTTTTCAGAAAAAATTCAGAGAAATTAGGGACAGCTTGTAGGCGCACTGTAGAGCCGTATTCAGACCCCGAAACAAGTAAGGACCCCTCACTCTATTTCCTATCACGGTATTAAAGCTAAATAAATAATTAAACTTTACTGTGTGACTTTATAGATGTATAATTGATTAAGGTTGTCAGTGGAGCCCGAGTCTGATACAGTGTTAGTCTGTTCTTGTTTGATCTAATTTTCAGTATTAAATGTAGCATGATGTTTGATGTAATTATGTTATGGTCTCGTATGCATGAATCATGGTTTCTTTTATTATAGTTTGTATTATGGTGAACCCGGTACTGTATTGTCTTATTTGGTGTCAATTACTGGTTTACATATTGTGTATGATTGGATGATTGAGATTAAGGAAAAAGGCAAAAAGGTTATGTGAATTGATAAGTAGAAAATGTGGACAGCCTCACTAGATATCCTGGGAGATGGTGGACGGACCGGGTCTGTAGGGAACCCTACCGGGAACGTGGTCTCTCATACCGGACGGGGTATGGAGACCTTATGTGTTTTGGCGCCCATACTAGACGGGGTATGAGAACGGCCCGTTTCACCCTCATACCGGACGGGGTATTGAGGTTCATGGTTTTGGCGCCCATACCAGACGGGGTATGGGGACGGCCCTGGAATCAGGTTGTAAATGTTAATGGTTCACGTGTAAAGGGGACCCCCTATAGATCCCTAGGGATACTAGTAGGCTGGTAAAAGAGGAAATCTGTTTCCTGATGATTGAAATGTAAAGGTGTGATATATGTTATGTTATAAAGTGTGTATGATTTCATGATATTATAAGGTTATTGTTTTCATATGTTGTTTTCATGGATTTCGCCGAGGTAAGTGGACAGTAAAAGATTTTATTATTGATAAACGAATTCGTTATAAATTATGCTCCATTGGTCATTTTTGTTTTCTACCCACCTTTACTTCCGTGGCGGTGAGATAGTGTGATGTCTTTACTGGGCTGGTGTAGCTCATTCCTTATTTAACCATTTCAGATCAGGAAGACATTGTTCCCGAGCTCATTCCGCAGGAAGACGGCGAAAGGGACGCCTAAAGACTCCATAGGTATATTTATAGTTCTTATTTCGAGTATCTCTTTTAGTTAGTTTGTTCTTTCATGTTTTGAGTACGTTTTGGTTATTGTGAAATGGATGTTAATCAAAATTTTTATTACGCTTCCGCATTTGACATTTTTAATACATATATTTCATTTAAATTTCCGGGGCCGTTACAGTATTCGTTTTTTTTTTCTTTTTTTATTTATTAATATTGATTTTCTATTTATTGAAAGATGATGATTTGTGGATAGTGATGAGGCTTAAACTTTATACAACTGGGACAAAAAAAATCAGATATTAAAGAGAAAAAGTGATGTGGTATTGGATAGCTCCAAATTTTATCAGGAATTTGAAAGAAAATAATAAAAAGAACAGTTCAAAAATGAAAATAATTTATCAGATAAGATTGAATAATTCTAAAAATTAAAAAGAGTTTGATCCAATGCTTTATTTCTATTGTAGTTGATCATGCTTCAACATTATAAATATATTAATTTTTTTCCATTAATTGAATACT
This sequence comes from Carica papaya, assembly GCF_054855325.1. Lineage (NCBI taxonomy): Eukaryota > Viridiplantae > Streptophyta > Magnoliopsida > Brassicales > Caricaceae > Carica > Carica papaya. Next base: position 19,769,429 of record NC_142311.1, on the reverse strand, counting down.
TCTCTTTTTAAATATTGCATATTTGATTCCATCCATAGATCTAGTTTCTTTCCTATAAGTTTGAGTCTTAATAAGAATGCTAATTCTTATTATTCGTATATTATGATATAACTATATCAAATTAATTTGTTATATATAGATGATAAAATTTTATTGATACAAAATCAATTCTAATAAATTTATTGGAGGGAACCAACATTATCAACTTGAAGAATTAATGACCTAATGTTTTCTTCTATTGTCATTTAAATGAGTATTAGACTTAGTCTGTTTAATCTTTCTTAAACTTTATTAGAAAACTTTCGTTCTTTATTGGCAGCATTAATAATAGCAGTGGATTTATCAATGAGAAGTGCCAAATCAACATCCAAACACATGATTGAAATTGAATTTGTTCAAACAATCAAGAAAATTTAAGCCCATTGAACTTCGTAATAGATGAAGGTTGCAAATGAAGAGAAACAAATGTTGCAAATTATTTAAAATGCTCATAAACTATTGCTTTGACTTATTAACTTCAACAGATAATACAAATTCATACATATAGTAAACATACACTGAAGTTATCCTTTTGGTGATCCAACAATGCATGATCTTAAGTATAATTGATGTTTGATTTAATTATAAAATTGTAGTTAAATATATTTTAATCAAACATGTTTATTAACTTTGGATATGTCAAACATGTCTAATCAAATATATCAATTAACCACGATTATGTTCATGATTATAAAATAATTAATTAACATTTGAGTGGTTCTTTCTGTTACAGGCTAGTTGTAACGGCCTCCGGAATTTTAAAATGAAATATGTGTATTAAAAAGGTCAAATGCGGAAGCGTATTAAAAATTTTGATTAACATCCCTTACACTAAAACCAAAAACGTGCTCAAAGTATAAAAGAACAAACTAACAAAAAGAGAAACTCGAAAGTAAAAGCTATAAATATAACTACGGAGTCTTTAGGCGTCCCCTTCGCCGTCTTCCTGCGGAACGGGCTCGGGAACAATATCTTCCTGATCTGAAATGATTAAATAAGGAATGAGCTACACCAGCCCAGTAAAGACATCACACTATCTCACCGTCACGGAGGTAAAGGTGGGTAGAAAACACAAAAAGACCAATGGAGCATAATTTACAACAAATTCTTTTATCAATAATAAAATCCTTTACTATCCACTTACCTCGGTGAAATTCATAAAACAACATACGAAAGCAATAACATTATCATCATCATGAAATCATATGAGCTGTATAACATAATACTTATCACACCTTTGCAATTCAATCATTACACAACATATTTTCCTCATTTACCAGCCTACTAGTATCCATGGGGATCCATAGGGGTCCCGCTACCCGTGAACCCTTAACACTTGTAATTAGATTCCAGAGCCGTCCCCATACCCCGTCCGGTATGGGCGCCAAAACTATAAACCTCAATACCCTGTCCGGTATGAGGGTGAAACGGGCCGTCCCCATACCTCGTCCGGTATGGGCGCCAAAACATATAAGGTCTCCATACCCCGTCCGGTATGAGAGACCACAATCCCGGTAGGGTTCCCTACGGACCCAGTCCGTCCACCATCTCCCAGGATATCTAGTCAGGCTGACCACATTATACAATTATCAATTTACATAACCTTTTATTCCCCTTTTCCTCAGTCAGCATCATCAATTCACACACAAACAAGCAAACCAGTAATTTATGCCAAACAAGACAACATACAACATCGGGTTCTCAGTCATTCAACCCATAATCAATAAAACAGTAATATATGCACACGAAACTATGAAATGAAAACATCAGACCTCATACTGCATTTAAAACCGTAAAATAGGCCAAACAACAGCTAACCGACAAACACACCAGACTCGGGCTCCATTAGCGACCTTAAACAATTTCACACATCTGTTGATTCATGAAATACCGTTTTATCATTTATTGAACTTTAATACCGTGATAGGAAATAGGATGAGGGGTCCTTACTTGTTTCGGGGTCCGAATACGGCTCTACAGTGCGCCTACAGGCTGTCCCTAATTTTCCCTGAATTTTTTCCGGGGAACTGAAACGCACTACTGGTACCTGCACGTGTCCCAAAAAAATCCTAAATTAGACCCAGGGCCCCTTTCAGTCAATATCGCAATTCTCGCACGGCGGCTTCGCCGTGCTTTGGCGACGGCGCCGTCGCTTGCAGGTCTGCGTCGGCATCCTTCTGGGTAAGGTTGTAAACTCTGCCCTGGATTGGAGGCCTCCCTTGATTCTGGTTCCTAGGGCACTCCCTCGCATAGTGCTGGGCACTGCCGCATATGCGACAGGTGTTGTTGAGGCGGTAGCAGGGTCAGTCCCCATGATCCCTGCCGCAGTACTAGCAGATCTTCCCACGTGCTGCCCCCATAGCCTGAGGAGGGGCCTGGACAGCAGGTCTGGGCCTCTTACTGGGTTGGACAGGCATGGTAGGCGCTAGCCTGCGGAGTGGGGCTGAGGGTCGGGAACTTCCCGCTAGCTGAGGGCGGGTGTCGAAGCTCCTTTCTATGATCTGCGCCTTTGCCAGGACTGCCGAATATGTCTCGAGCTCCATCACCAATAAGTGCTGTCTGATCGCCGGGCGGAGGCCCCACTGGAATTTCCTAGCCTTTCGGCCCTCATCCAACAATGTCTCCGAGGCATGTCGGCCCAGCTCCAGGAACTTGCGGGCATACTCCGACACTGTCATATTACCCTGGACTAATTGAGCAAATTCTATTTCCTTTAAATGTTGGATGTGTTTAGGGAGATACTCCGCATGGAAGGCCGTTAGGAACTGCTCCCAAATAACTGGTACAGGCAGGGTGGCCCGCTTGAGCTCCCACCAGCGTACTGCTTCCCCTACCAGCATGTAGGAGGCAATGGCAGCCCTCTGCTCAGGAACTACTCCCAAGGTCTCAAAAGCTCTCTCAGTCTCTGCCAGCCAGTATTGGGCCTCTTCGAAAGAGGATCCCCCTGAAAAAGTAGAAGGGTTCAGTCTCCTGTACCTCTCTATGAAGCCGGGGTCGATCAAGGAGGGAGCGGGGTCCCGAGGTAGAGGGACTGTGGCCGGCTGAGGGTGAACTGGGGGACCCTGTGGTGGCGCCTGCTCATGTGGTGGGGGCACTGGAATGTGCTATGGCGGCACCTGTTGGTATTGTGGCTGTGGTACCGGATCGTACCGCGGCTGTGGTGCCGGGTGGTATCGTGGAGGAACAGGCTCCTCTTGCCTTTGCTGGGCAGCTGCGAGAGCCTCCACCATCTCGAATAGTCTATCTAAATCCTCCCGAATTGAATTATCTGGGGCCGCTCGGTTTAGTGGGGGCCTTCTTCTCCTCATTCCTGTGTACCTGCGTTCACAAGGAATGATTGAGTAACAATATATCGGTGAGTATTTCTCTAAGGCACATTAGTGTAAGGGATGGGTCCGAGGAAATGCGGCTCTGATACCAACTGTAGCAGCCCCGGAAATTTACAATGGAATGTATATTAAAAATATCAAATGCGGAAGCGAAGTCAAAATTTGAATAACATCCCTTACACCAAAACCAAAAACGTACTCACAAAATTTAAAGGATCAAACTACCTAAGGGAGAAAACTCGAAAGTAAAAACTACGAATGTGACTATGGAGTCTTTAGGCGTCCCCTTCGTCGTCCTCCTGCGGAACCGGCTCGGGAACGATGTCCTCTTGATCTGAAATGATTAAATAAGGAATGAGCTACACTAGCCCAGTAAAGACATCACGATATCTCACCGTCACGGAGGTAAAGGTGGGTAGAAAACACAAAAAGACCAATGGAGCATAATTTACAACAAATCCTTTTATCGATAATAAAACCTTTACCATTCACTTACCTCGGTGAAATTCATAAAACAATATACGAAAGCAATAACATCATCATCATCATGAAAACCTATATATGAACTGTATAACATAATACCTATCACATTTTTCATAATTCAATCGTTACTCAACATATTTTCCTAATTCACCAGCCCACTAGTATCCATGGGGATCCATAGGGGTCCCGCTACCCGTTAATCCGTAACACTTGAAATCATATTCCAGGGCCGTCCCCATACCCTGTCCAGTATGGGCGCCAAACCATAGACCTCATTACCCCGTCCGGTATGAGGGTGAAACGGGCCGTCCCCATACCCCGTCCGGTATGGACGCCAAAACATAGACCTCATTACCCCGTCCGGTATGAGGGTGAAACGGGCTGTCCCCATACCCCGTCCGGTATGGGCGCCAAAACATAGACCTCATTACCCCATCCGGTATGAGGGTGAAACGGGCCGTCCCCATACCCCGTCCGGTATGGGCGCCAAAACACATAAGATCTCCATACCCCATCCGGTATGGGAGACCACAATCCCGGTAGGGTTCCCTACGGACCTGGTCCGTCCACCATCTCCCAGGATATCTAGTCAGGCTGAACACATTATACAATTTCCATTCACATAATCTTTCATTCTCCTTTTCCCTCAGTCAGCATTATCAATCACATACAAACAAGCAAAACGATAATTTACGCCAAGCAGACAACATATAGCATCAACATCCTGGTCATTCAATCCATAATCAATAAAATAGTAAAATATGCACACGAAACTATAAAATGAAAACATCGAACCTCATTCTGCATTTAAAACTGTAAAACAGGCCAAATAACAGTTAACCGACAAACACACTAGACTCGGGCTACATTAGCGACCTTAAGCAATTTCACACATTCGTTGATTCATGAAATACTGTTTTATCATTTATTGGACTTTAAAACCGTGATAGGAAATAGGGTGAGGGGTCCTTACTCGTTTCGGGGTCCGAACACGGCTTCAAAGTGCGCCTGCACGCTGTCCCTAATTTTTCCTAAATTTTCCTCGGGGAACTGAAACGCACTACTGGTACCTGCACGTGTTCCAAAAAAATCCCAAATTAGGCCCATGGCCCCTTTCGGCCCAAATCGCAACTCCGGCACGGCAGCTCCGACGTGTTCGGGCGACGGCGCCGCCGCTGGCGTGGGCGATTCGTCTCGGGTTGGCTGTTTTCGGCCGTTTCTGGTCGAATTCGGCCACACTCGCATCGGTCCCTGCGAGAAAACAACCCTAGGGCCCTCGGGGGACCAAAAAATCACGGAAAAACGGAGCTTACCGGCGGCGGCGCTCTCGGGTGCGGCGGCTCTCCGGCGACGTTCGTGTTTTGGTGATTTGGCTCTGGTCAACCTGTAGAAAAAATAATGGTGATCACGGTGATATAAAAATTGCATCAAACGGAGGCCGGGAAGGGCCTCATCGGAGGCAAAAATCGAGAAGGGGCGCGGCGGCGCCGCTGGGCTTCGACCGTGTATTCCGGCCGTTTGGCCGGGATTTTGGCTCCGATTTGGCCACAGGAGGAATCAGCGTGGAAAAATGAGTCAGGGGTACGAAATTTACCTCGATCGGCGGTCGGAAATTCCTCCGGTGCGGCGGCGGGTGGCGGCGGCCGGCTTCTGGTTTGTCTTCTCCGGCGAGCGGCAGGCGGCTAGGGTTTGTGGTATGGTGTGGGGGTTCTATTTATAACCCTTTGCCTTTTGATCTCAGCCGTCCATTTTGTTTTAATCTGGGCCGTCCGTTTTTGATTAAATCTGGGTCGTTCGTGCGTTTAAATCTGGGTCGTCCGATCGCACCTACGCGGATCGCCAACGTGGTCCTTTTTGGAACGACGTGGTCTTGCCACGTGGCAGGTCCCGGTTGGCCGGGACCGCTGACCGGGCCTGCTGACGTGGCTGCCGACGTGGTTTTTTTTTTTTTTTTTTGGCCCCTTTCCGGGCGCTACATATCTGAAAATTATATATATTTTAGATTAAAGAATAAAACACAACCACATGTATTTGAATTCAAAAAACCAAAAAATCTAAATATCAAATATTTAATACAAGGTGGTTTTAATACTAGTTGTTAGAAATCAAATCAAAGTAGATTTAAAAATTGTAAACAAATCTCGTACTAAATCAAAGAGAATGAACATAGAAGTGTACTTGAATCTATACCGAAATGAATCTTCACGTAGTATGATAGATCTTTCAAATCGACACGTGGCATCTTCAATTTTCTTTTTCTTGTAATGGAATAACAAGAAAAATAAAACCATACGTGCGATTTGGGGACTATAACCACCTTTTTGTATCGTTAGCTTTTGTCATTTTTCATTTTACCCATAATAAAATAAAAAATTACTAATATGGTATCTACACTATAACACTTGAGTCAAAATATTTGGCTTGGAATTATTTAATATTAATGAAATAATAAATTAAAAATTTTAATTTTTAAATTTTTTGTAAAATTTTGAAGAAAAATAGATTTTGGATGCATTTGAAAATATTTTCAAAAATTTGGGCCAAAATATAAATAAGATAAGATCTATTTGAAAAAAAATCTAAAAAACTAGGGTAAAAATAAAATTAATAAAACTTTGGCCATGTAGACCGTCACCTCAGCAGTGCGGCCGATCTCCGTGCGCCGCGTGGCAAACACATGGACGTGTGTCCACACGGGTGATCCACGTGCCAACAAATCCGACAGCCCATATTGCAAACTGCGCGCATGGACAACCTAGATCTGTTTCCTCTTCAGGCGCAATCAAATGACTCGATTTGATTAGATTGTGCGACCCATACTAATTTCTAAAATAAGAGCGATCTAATGGTTGAGGATGAGTCACGTCTCTTTGAACGGACAACCCAAATTTAATGAAAAAGATATTTAAACTCTTCTTAATAAGAAACTCTAACCTTAGCTGCCAGAGAGGAGATCGGAGAAGACGAAGAGAGGCGGTCAAAAAGTGAACCAGTCGCCAGAGAAGAAGACCTGCAACCATCGCCATCGCACTGGAGCTATTGTTGACGCCGAAAAAGTAAAATTTTTCTCCTTCGGCTTGAAATTGAATTTCAAACCTCCCCATACCCATATCGAAGCCAAAAGACCAACGGGTGAACTAGAAAATATGAGCAAATATCGGCCGAACTGCCGTAGCTGCAACCCAAAAACTCATCCAATGAGCTCCTTCCCGTTTTCTATTTCCCTTGATTTTTTAACCTTTGTGTTCCTCGTTTCATTCTGTTGCAGGTTAGCCGAAGAGAAGCCCCGCCTGCAAGAGAGGAACAACAGAGCTGCTGCATAGGAAAAATCCTCCACCGGTAGGGTCTCAGTTTTCTCTTTTTTCGACCAACAGAGGCTCTCTAACCCTATTTTTTACAGGTTTCCATGCAAAACTGGCCAAAATTGGTCGAAACTGGCCAGACAAAGTGGAACTATCACTGTGGGCGGTAGAGCCGACACCGGAGCTTGGTGGCAGTGCCGTGTGGGAACCCTAAACTGGCCGAAAAAATTTTAAAATGCTCATTTTAGCCTTTTTAGGGTATTTTGGGATACGTGACGCGTGTTTTTTATTTTCGCATAAAAAAACCCAATAAACCCGAGAATCTCCAGGAGGCGCAGTATAGTTTTTCGAATGCTAATCTGGGGTAAAAATCTCTCACTCTTTTATCCTGTTACGGTAAATTAAAATTTAATAACTAATAACGGTGTGTTTTATAAAAATTAGAAATTCCTAGATTAATTGTAGATCACCAGTTGAGCCAAAATCGGTCAGTGTATAATTACTCTAACTATGTTGTTTATTTTCTCATATACTATCTAAATTGCTATTATTTATTTATCTTAATATTTTCTTATTTATTGATTATTTGACTGATTATTCTCACCTATTGATTGATTCGAAGTAAATGTCCTAATCACATTTTCTTAATTTTCGTATTGTCTATTCGCATGACTTACTGTTGATCTATAAATATGAAATGTTGGTATGTAATTAGTGATTGATTGATGATATGGATATATGTATGAAAGGTTTATTAGGTACCCTAGGGAAGGGTGTACGGACCCAATGCATAGGAAAAACCCTATCGTGAATATTATCTCAGTTGAACGGGGTTAAGAAGTCCCATACCGGAAAGAGTTAAGAGGTATAGTTCACCCTCATACTAGACGGGGTATTGAAGCGGTAGTATATTTGGCACTCATTATTGGACGTGGTATGAGGACGATTGGTTAAACGATAAATTAGAAATTAGGTCCACGCGTAGGGAGGATCCCTATGGACTCCTAGAGGTATTGGTAAACAGGTAAGAAGATAAGTTTACTGTTATTGTTCATTTAAATATGAAATAAAATATTATCCTAGTTATTATCTTCATAGGTCAGTTTTGGAAACTCATAAGGGTAAGTATGAAAATAACAGTTTTTATATTAAATGAATTTATTTAAAAAGTGATAATGGCTTCATTGGTTGTTTACGATTTTTACCAACCTTTGTTTTTTCATATTGGTACTAAGTGTGATATTCTTACTGAGTTTATGTAGTTTATCTCTCTATTTAACTATGTTCATATCAGGAAAATAAAGATTCAGATCCTGAACTGTAAGAAGAAGGTTGCGAATAAAGCTATCTCCCGCATCCCATCAGAGTTGCCCAATGGAGGTTAACTCTATATGATATTTGATTTTGTTTTCTTTATTTTATTTATTTCGTTTTTGAAAACTTCGTTAAATGGACATTCTCATAACTCTATTGAGCATCCCGATTCATTGTGAAAGGAATGTAAATCCTAAACTCTTAATTGCTTCCTCTTTTACAATATATATTCATTTCCTTTAAGTTTTGGGTCTTTACATGCACATATTACAAGCTCATATTTAAGCCTGATCCATTAAGACTCATAACTATTTAACTGTAACTGATCACTTTTAAACGACTTCAATAAATTGACAGCCTGTTACGCTGTAATACTCGGGCCCAGAAATTGGTCCGGGTTTAATTTTAAAGTTTTAAACAAAAATATAATTTTTAAATCTTTAAATTTTGTTTAATGTAAAATTAGGAAAAAAAAATAGGTTGAGGATGAAATTGAAAATAATTTAGAGACAGATGGGTGAAAATTTGGGTTTGGAGGTTACTTTTGAAAGAAAAATCGGAAACTGATGATCAAAACTCAATTTAAAAAAATTACACCATGTAGGACCACTCAATCAATAGCCCCGACGAACCGGAGCGCACCACGTGGCAAGGCATGCTGACTCGGTGCCACGCAGGAGGCCATATTGGCAATCCGCGTGCCCACAATCGGACGGTTCAGATGCGTTTCTGTGCGCGTGGACGATCCGAATCCGTTCCCTCATCAGGAACGATTAGACGGTCGTAATTAAACATGATAAACGATTTAGATTCATTTTCTCTTTAAACGCAATCATACAATCGAGATTAAATCGCAATGAACGGTCCAAATTCATTTTTTCTTTAAATACAATCGGACGATCGATATCAAATACGATGAACGATCTAGATTTAAGAGAGACGGGTATAAATATCTCGCAATACACTGAATTCAAACCTTAGCTATCAGCCTCCCGCCGAAGAAGAAAAACCAGTCACCGGAAAAGGGAGCCGATCGCCGCCCGCCATAGCGCCGTAGCCACCTACGACTGTCAAAAAAATGTAAAAATTATTCTATTCGCTCGGAATTTGATTCCAAACACCCCCATGGCCAAATCGGAGCAAACTCGAAATCGTCTCCGATTAGCCTCTTTCCGTTTCTTGTTTCATGCGATTTTTCCACAATTGTGTTCACCATTCTGTTTTCTACAAGTTGACTGGAAAAAATGCCCTATCGTGAAGGTGAATCAGCGGAGTTGCCGCACCGAAAAATCTCGCCATTGGTAAATTTTTATTTTTCGACTTTTTTGGGCCAATTGAGGCCCTCAACGATTTTCTCGTAGGGATAGGTATAAAATAAGATGAAACTGGCCAAAACTAGACAAAAACTGCCAGTTTGAGGTAAACTGCCATCGCGAGCAGTGGTACCGTCACCGAAGCCGGAGTGCCGTTGTGCCGAAATTTTGAAATTGGCCGAAAAATATTTTTAACACGAATTTTGGATTTCTTGATGTATTTTTAGGTACGTGAAACTTATTTTAATCTTTGCATGAAAATTCAAGAAACTCAGGGACCGCCAATAGGCGCAACTGAAAGTTCAGTATTTCAGACACTGATTCGGATAAGAATTCATCACCTTATTTCCTGTTATGGAATTAAAGTTTAATTATCAATAATACGGTATTTTGCGTAATTTAGAAAACTTCAAGAATTAATTACAGGTTACTAATGGAATCAGAACCGGTTATTTATTATTGTTGTCCTGTTTAACCGATTGTTTGATTTACGGCTTTAAATGCATGATAATATATTAAAATTACTAAAATGATTCTGTTGTGTTTTCTTGATGCATGTATTATTTGTCTTACATTGATTTACGGTTAAATTATAAAATTGAAAATTAAATGTAAACAGAAAATTGATTAATTAAGTGAATGAATGAATGGTAGCCTTATTGGATATCCTGAGAGATGGTGGACGGATCGGGTACATAAGGAACCTTACCATGAACGTCGCCTCATACTGGACGGGATATGAGGATGGCCCGTTTCACCCTCATACCGGACGAGTTATTGAGGAATGGTATTTTTGGCGTTCATACCAGACAGGATATGGGGATGGTCGGTTAGTTGACAAGATTGAATGTTGGTTCACGTATAATGGAACATTCCTATGGACATGGATACCAGTAGGCAAATAAAAAGGAAAAATTGTTATTCTTACTTACTTCAATATGAGATTATGATGTTGTTGAGTTATTGTCTCAATAGGTTAGTTTTGGAAATCTCCCAACGGTAAGTATGTAATAAATGATTTTACTTATTATAAATAAATTTACCTAAATTAAGAGCTCAATTAGTTATTTTAATGATTTCTATCAACCTTTATTTTCTGTATCAGTGAGTAGTGTGATATTCTTACTGAGCTAGTGTAGCTCAACCCTTTATTAACTATTTCAAATCAAGATAACCAAAACCCAGATCCCGATCAACAAAAGGATTGTGAATAGTTCACTACCCATACTCCTTCAAAAGCTAGTGAAAGTCGTCCTAGGATGCTCATGTAACACCCAAGTAAATTAATTTTTTTCTTATTATTTTTATTTTTCTTTTGTATTTGAATTTTTTAGATTTTTATTAAGTTAATTTAATTTAATTTAATGAAAATAAAAATAATAATAATGATAAAATTGGGTAAAAATATTGTTTGAATTTAATTGAAATTGATTTTGGAGAAAAGGGGTAAAAATTTGGATTCTTAGGGTATTTTTAAAAAGAAAATCGAAAACTGGTGGTCAAAATGCAATTTAGAAAAGTTGTGCCACGTCAGCAGCCACGTCAGCAGCCTGGTCAGCAACTCCGGCCAACCAGGATACGCCGCGTGGCAAGAAAATGCTGACATGGGACGGGCTACGTGGGTGATCTGCGTGCACGCGATCGAACGGCCCAGATCCGTTCCTGCGCGCACGGACGGCCCAGATAAATCGCGCTCGGACGTTCTAGATTTAATCTTGATGGACGGTTGAGATTAAAAGGCAAATGGTATAAATAACCCCACCCACACCTGACCACAAAACTCTAGCCGCCAGTTCCTCGCCGGAGAAGAAGAACCAGACGCTGGAGGAGCCGGCCGCTGCCACCCGCCGCCGCACCGGAGAGGTTTCCAACCGCCAATCGAGGTAATTTTTCTCCCTTTGGCTCGTTTTTCGATGATGAGTCCGCCTATGGCTAAACCGGAGCCAAACCACTGGCCAAACGGCCAGAAAACCAAGCCGAAGTCCGGCGCCGCCGCTGCGACCCCCCTCTGTTTTTACCTCCGATGAGGCCCTTCCCGGCCTTCGTTCGATGCAAATTTTATACCACTGTGATCATCGTTCTTTTCTCTACAGGTTGATCGGAGCCAAACATCAAAACGCGACTCACGCCGGAGGAGCTGCCGCACCCGAAAGCACTGCCGTCGGTAAGTCTCGGTTTTTTGTGATTTTTTGGCCCACCGAGGGTCCTAGGGTTGTTTTATCGTAGGGACCAATGCAAGTGTGGCCGAATTCGGCCAAAAACCGCCAACCTGAGGAGGATCGCCGCCGCAAGCGGCGGCACCGTCGCCTGAGCACGGCAGAGCCGCTGTGCCGGAATTCTAATATTGGCCAAAAGGGGCCCTAGGTCTGATTTGGGATTTTTTGGGACACGTGCAGGTACCGGTAGTGCGCTTCAGTTTTCTGGAAAAAAATTCAGGGAAATTAGGGACAGCCTGTAGGCGCATTGTAGAGTCGAATTCAGACCCCGAAACAAGTAAAGACCCCTCACCCTATTTCCTATCACGGTATTAAAGCTAAATAAATAATTAAACTGTACTTTGTGACTTTATAGATGTATAATTGATTAAGGTTCCTAATTTAGCCTGAGTCTGATACATTGTTGGTCAGTTGTTGTTTGATCTAATTTTCAGTATTAAATGTAGTATGATGTTTGATGTAATTATGTTATGTCTCGTATGCATGAATCATGATTTCTTTTATTATGGTTTGTATTATGGTGAACTCGATACTGTGTTGTCTTGTTTGGTGTCAATTACTGGTTTACATGTTGTGTATGATTGGATGATTGAGATTAAGAAAAAGGCAAAAAGGTTATGTGAATTGATAAGTGGAAAATGTGGACAACCTGACTAGATATCCTGAGAGATGGTGGACGGACCGGGTCCGTAGGGAACCCTACCGGGAACGTGGTCTCTCATACCGAACGGGGTATGGAGACCTTATGTGTTTTGGCACCCATACCGGACGGGGTATGGGGTCGGCCCGTTTTACCCTCATACAGGAACGGGTATTGAGGTTCATGGTTTTGGCGCCCATACCGAACGGGGTATGGGGACGACCCTGGAATCAGGTTGTAATGTTAATGGTTCACGGGTAGTGGGGACCCCCTATGGACTCCCATGGATACTAGTAGGCTGGTAAATGAGGAAAATATGTTGGTTAATGATTGAAATGCAAATGTATGATAAGTGTTATGTTATAAATTCTATATGATTTCATGATGATGATAATGTTATTGCTTTCATATGTTATTTTCATAGATCTCACCGAGGTAAGTGAACAGTAAATATTATTATGTTAATAAACGAGTTTATTATAGATTATGCTCCATTGGTCATTTTATTTTCTACCCACCTTTACTTCCGTGGCGGTGAGATAGTGTGATGTCTTTACTGGGCTGGTGTAGCTCATTCCTTATTTAACCATTTCAGATCAGGAAGACATTGTTCCCGAGCCCGTTTCTCAGGAAGACGGCGAAAGGGACGCCTAAAGACTTCATAGTTATATTTATAGTTCTTATTTCGAGTATCTCTTTTAGTTAGTTTGTTCTTTCATGTTTTGAGTACGTTTTGGTTAATTGTGTAAATGATATTAATCAAAATTTTTATTACGCTTCCGCATTTGAGATTTTTAATACATACATTTCATCTAAATTTCCGGGGCCGTTACAGCTCATATTTGTAAGGAAATGGGATGAGACGTTAAGATTATGTATTGACTATAGAAGACTGAACAAGGTCACGATAAAAAATAAGTACCCCCTCCCTAGGATCGATGACTTTTTTTATCAGTTGCAGGGTGCCCAAGTCTTTTTCAAAATAAACTTGCATTCAGCTTACCATCAGGTAAAGATCAACACAAAAGACATTCCCAAAATAGCTTTTCAAACTAGGTACGGATACTATGAGTTGCTGGTCATATCATTTGGAGTAACCAATGCACTAGCCATCTTTATGGATTTGATGAATAGGATTTTTATATAATTCCTAGATCAGTTCGTAATTGTATTTATCGATGCTATCATGATCTATTCAAAAAGTAAAGAGGAACACGCTCATCATCTGACTTAGGTTTTACAGGTTCTTAGAAAAAAGAAGTTGTATATAAAGTTGAGTAAGTATGGGTTCTATCTCGAGCAAACTACCTTCCTAAGGCACATAATATCAAGGGACAGTCAGTAAACCCCAAAAAAGTTGAGGTAGTTCTTGGTTGGGAGAAATTGACCTCGGTCAAAAAGATTTATAACTTTCTAGGGATGGTAGGTTATTACCACAGATTTGTGGAAGGATTTTCTAGCTTAGCTGCTCATTTGACTTGGCTCACAAAGAAGAATGTCAAGTTTGAGTGGAACGATGACTATGAAATAAGCTTTTCAAAACTAAAGAAGGGGTTGACTACTGCATCTGTCCTGACCTTACCGAGCAAGACAGGTGGATATATAGTTTATAGTAATGCCTCCTACATGAGGTTGGGTGGATTGTGTTCTGATACAGCATGAGAAGGTCATAGCCTATGGGTCCAGACAGTTGAAGAGTCATGAGAAAAATTACCCACTCATGACCTAGAATTTGTCGCAATTATCCATGCCTTGAAAACTTGACGCCATTACTTGTATAGAGAGATTTTTCAGATCTATACCGATCATAAAAGCTTGAAACACATATTCACTCAAAATGATCTCAACATGCGTCAGAGACGATGGATAGAACTCCTAAAGAACTACGATTGCAACATTTTGTATCACTCAAGCAAGGGTAACGTGGTAGCCGATGCACTCAGCAAAAAAAAGTACAGGTATATTAGTTCACCTAATAGTTTTAGAATGCAGGGTAATAAAGGCCGCACAACAGGTACGACTTCAGGACTTGAAGAGAGCTACATGTTTGGCCCACCTAGCTGTTCGACCTGAGTTGATCTAGAGAATAAAGGAAGCCCAATCCACCGATTCCATCCTAACAGCCATTAGGAAATATGCAGAATAGGGAATAAATTCAGAATTTCGAGTCTCTGTTGATGGGATGTTCAGATTTCAGGACAGGGTGTGGAACAGGGTGTGTGTTCCATGTGATAGTGAGCTGAAAATGGACATCATGATAGAAGCTCATAACTCAAAGTTTGTCATGCATCTCGGAAGCACTAAGATGTTTTAAAGTATGCGATCCCAGTTTTAGTGGAACAGGATAAAAAGAGAGGTGATCGACTTTATTTCCAAGTGTCTAGTGTGTCAGCAAGTTAAGGTAGAACATCAACACCCAGGCGGACTACTTTAGCCACTACCAATTCTAGAGTGGAAGTGAGAACACATCCCAATGGATTTTGTGATAGGATTGCCTAGGGCACGCTCGGGACATGATGTCATTTGGGTAATTGTTGACCAACTCACCAAGTCTTCCCACTTCTTGGCCATTAAGATAACTGACCCCTTGGAAAAGCTAGCAAGAATGTATATCTGGGAGATAGTCAGGTTACATGGAGTGCCAGTGACAGTAGTATCCGACATGGACCCCAAGTTCACTTCTCAGTTCTAGTCTAGTTTTTAGCAAGCTAGGGGAACAAAATTGTCTCTTAGTACCAGTGACAGTAGTATCCGACAAGGACCCCAGGTTCACCCTCAGACCGATGAACAATCAGAAAGGATGATCTGCACACTAGAGGATATGCTCTGAGTTTGTGTTCTTGACTTTGGGGGCCATTGGGATGATTATTTATCATTAATAGAGTTCGCTTACAATAACAACTACCAAGTAAGTATCGGCATGGCTCCGTACGAGCCATTATATGGCTGCCCATGCAGATCACCAATATGTTGGGAAAAGGTGGGTGATAGAAAATTGTTCAACCTAGATCTTGTGGAGGAGATTACAGCCAAAATAGTTAAAATCAAGAAGAACATCAAGACGATTCAGAGCAAGTAGAAGAGTTATACGGACACTCAGATGAGGAATTTAGAATTTGAGAAAAGTGATTGAGTGTTCCTTAAGGTAGTGCCTTTCAAGGGAATTAGTAAGTTTGGCAAGAGGAAAAAACTAAATTTTCGGTTTATTGGGCCATTTGAAATCTTAAATAGAATTGGTATCGCTGCCTACAGACTGGCACGACCTCCAAAACTATCCAGAGTTTGTAATTTGTTTTATGTGTCCATATTACGTAAGTACAACTCAGACCGCTCACACATCTTGACCCACGAGCCCCTTTCACTTCAGGAGGATCTGTCCTATGAGAAGGTACCGGTAGGTATTGTGGACCGAAAGAGCATGGTACTCCGCAACTGAAAAATTCTCTTTGTTAAGGTCCTATGACAGAATTACACATAGAAAGAGGCCACATGGGAACTAGAATAAGACTTTAGAGTCTAGTATCTCCAACTGTTTGATTGAGTGAGAGGGGGACAAATTTGAGAGAGCAAATTTCTTTTAAGGGGGGAGAGTTGTAATATATGAGCTCGAAAATTAGCCCGAGATTAATTTTAAAGTTTAAAAAAATGTATAAAAATATAATTTTTAAATTTATAAATTTTGTTTAATGTAAGATTAGAAAAAAAAAAGGTTAATGATAAAATTGAAAATAATTCTAGGAAATAGGGGTAAAAATTTGGGTTTGAATGATATTTTTGAAAGAAAAATTAGAAACTAGAGGTCAAAATACAAAAAAAAAAAATACACCACGTAGGACTACCTAGTCAGCAGTCCTGACGAACTGGAATGTGTCGCGTGATAAGACACGCTGATTCGGTGCCACGCGGGAGGCCACGCTACGCGTGCCCGCGATCGGATAGCCCGGATGCTTTCTCGTGCGCGTGGACAATCCGGATCCATTCTCTCTTCAGGAGCGATTAGACGGTCGTTATTAAACACAATGAACGGTTTAAATTCGTTTCTTCTTTAAACACGATCGTACGGTCGAGATCAAATCGCGATGAACTGTCTAGATTTATTTTCTCTTTAAACGCGATCGGAAAGTCGAGATCAAATGCAATGAATAGTTCAGATTTAAGGGAGATGAGTATAAATATTTCGCATCACACCGAATCCAAACCCTAGCTGCCAGCCTCTCGCTGGAGAAAAAGAACCAGTTGTTGGAGAAGGAAGCCGACCGCCGCCCGCTGCCACACCAGAGCCACCTCCGACCGCAAAAAAAGGTAAAAATTATCTTGTCCGCTTGAAATTTGATTCTGAACACCCCCATGTCCAAATCGGAGGAAAAAGAATGGCAAATGAGCCAAAAACTGTGGGTAAAGCCCAGCGGTGCCACTGCGGACAAAATCTAAAATCGTCTCTGATGAGTCCCTTTCTGTTTTCTGTTCCGTGTGATTTTTTTACTATTATGTTCATCATTCTGTTTTCTAGAGACTGACCAAAGAAAACTACCCAGCCACGAAGGTGAATCGGCAGAGCCACCGCACCGAAAAATTATGCCGCTGGTAAGTTTTTGTTTTTTAATTTTTTTCAGCCAACTGAGGCCTCCTAATGTGTTTTCTCGCATTGATGGGTATAAAACTGGCCGAAATCGGCCAAAACTGACAAAAAATGACCAGTCTGAGGTAAACTACCGCCACAGATGGTGATGCTGTCGCCGGAGCACGATAGTGCCGTCGTCGGAGCTGGGCAGTGCCGCTGTGCCGGAATTTCAAAATTGGCCGAAAAAAGTTTTTAACACCGATTTTGAATTTTTTGGAGTATTTTTAGGTACATGAAGCGTGTTTTAATCTCTGCAGGAAAATTCAGAAAATTCGAGAATCGCCAGTAGGCGCAACTAAAAGTTCAGTATTTCGGATACCGATTCGAGTAAAAATCTCTCACCTTATTCCCTGCTATGAAATTGAAGTTTAATTATCAATAATACGGTATTTTGCGTAATTTAAAAATTTTCGAGAATTAATTACAGGTTATTAATGGAGCAAGAATCGATTATTTATTATTGTTGTGCTGTTTAACCGATTGTTTGATTTTAAAACTTTAAATGCATAATAACATACTGGAATTGGTAAAATGATTCAATTGTGTTTCCTTGATGCATGTTTGTTTGTCTTACATTGATTTATGGTTAAATTATAAAACTAAAAATTAAATATAAATAGAAAATTGATTGATTAAGTGAATGAATGAATGGTAGCCTTACTGGATATTCTGGGAGATGGTGGACAGATCGGGTACATAGGGAACCCTACCGTGAACGTTGCCTTATACTTGACGGGCTATCAAAGATTGGTATTTTGGCGGTCATATCGGATGGGGTATGGGGACGACCCGTTTCACCCTCATACCGGACGGGGTATTGAGGGATGATATTTTTGTCGCTCATACCGGACAGGGTATGGGGATGACTGGTTAGTTGACAAGGTTGGATGTTGGTTCACGCATAGTGGGACATCCCTATGGACCCTCGTGGATATTAATAGGTAAATAAAAAGGAAAAAAATATTATTCTTACTTACTTGAATATGAGATTATGATGTTGATTTATTGTCTTTATAGATCGATTTTGGAAATCTCGCAACGGTAAGTATGTAATAAATAATTTTACTTATGATAAATGAATTTACTTAAATTAAGAGCACCATTGGTTATTTTTATGATTTTTACCAACCTTCATTTTCTGTATTGGTGAGTAGTGTGATATTTTTACTCGATTAGTGTAACTCACCCTTTTGTTAAGTATTTTAGATCAAGAGGACCAATACCCAGATCCCGATCAACAAGAGGGTTGTGAATAATTTACCACCAAGACTCCTTCAAAAGCTAGTGAAGGTCGTTTTATGCTACTCAGTTGTCTACTTTTTGTTTATTTCTTTGATTTTCGTTTTTTTTAGAAGGACCATTCCCGTAACCCTATTAGGTATTTAAAACTATTGTGTAAGTAATGTAAACCCTAACTCTATTATTCCGCTTTCGCATTTAATTTATGATTTTATTTTCTTTTAAGTTCGCAGACCGTTACATACGCACACCAAATCTTAGATTAAACCCACTTGTTGATAAAAAATCCAATAAGTCATAGACTAGTCCGCCTTCGCACATGTTGTGCATTGTGTTTTTTGACTGCCAGAGTGCCCTCCTACCTTTGCTATCTTCAATAATGAAATAAATCCTAACATTAAATTAAATTATTAATTAATTAGTGAATTAATGTTATTAAATTAAAGAAAGAAAAAAGTGGCTGTTTACACAAAGTAAATTATTTTTTAATTATTTTAAAATTTAAATTAAACTAATTTTTAAAATTTTAAATATTACTTAATTATCTTAAAAGTTTTTCCCATAAAAAAGTGACAAGAACTGGACTTATTTATTTTGGAAAAGTGACAAGGATGAAAAGTCATCATTTTTGGAAAAGTTTTCTCTGGTTACCAAAGTCAAGAGTTTATTTTTATTTATTTAATTTTTGTTAAAAAAAATCAAAATCTTAATTATTTAATTTCAACATAAACCTTATAATTTTGTGTCAAATTAGTATCTAATAATTAAAACCTAATTTCATGGAGAAAATGACTTTTTTTATAAAGCCATATATAATTTTAGAAATTTTTTTTACCTTAGTAAACATGTTTAATTTTACCCATTTCTGTTTGGGTAATTTTTTTAAATAATAATATCTTAATAAATATATTTTTGGTAATTTTTATTAATCTTAAATTATCCAAAAAACACTTATTTGCTGCTTTGTGTCCATGAATTATTATAAAACTACATGTGACTAAATATAAATTACCAAAAATTATTTCAAGTGAATTATTAATTTATTGATTACAAATGTAAAATTAAAAATAAAAATAAAAATAATTAATTATTTAATTAATTGTATTTTTGAAAGATAAATTCAATATCTTATTTTATTACATAATCACATCACTAAGATTATGAAATTAATTTGTGGGCAATATTTAGATTATTAGGAGAGAAAATTTTCTAAACTATTTGAATTATTGTACCTAAAGTGGTCTATTAATATGTTAAATGAATTATTAGGTGTTTAATTTAAAAATATGTTAATAAAATATTTTAAACAAAAATATGATTCTTTAAATGAATTGACCATTCAAAGAGAATTATTACTTCTTAAAATATATTATTTTTCTCTTCTAAAAAAATTAATAATATTTTTTGAAATTATAAGTTAATTATATTCTAAAACTTATTCAAATGTATTATTTTTCGTAAGTCGTGTTTATATAAAAATATTGAAAGTCTAACAAATATTTTATTTTTAATTAATTGTGATTTTTAAAAATGTTTTTATTTGTAATTAAATTTATGTGTCTAAAATTATCAATTTTGTTTAAAATGCAACAAAATAGTAATATGTGCAAAAATATTTTAGTATTTAAATTATTTTTTATATAATAATAATTTAAAAAAGTTAATTTCTAATACTCAGAGAAATCCCACTATAGAGATATTACAACTGAAAAAGAAAAAATAATAACAATAATATTATTAATAATAAATGAAATACATGTTTTAAATAATTAAACAACAAAAATATTAATTAAGACAGTAATTAAGTGTGACAGAATATCAACTCTCCAAAATCCGTCCAAAGCCGCCGCGTCGCTTTCACCCGCTGCCGTGTGGCGATCATCACCTGGCTTCTTTATTATAAATCGAACCGGGAGCCCTTTTACTTTCTCTTCCGCTAAAACCCTCAAACTCAAACCTCAAAAATCTCCTCCTCTCTCATTTTTCTCCATTTTTCTTCCTTCTCCATGGCCTCAGCTTCCTGTACTCCAGCTTTCTCCACCTCTGCCATCACCCCCTCCTCCTCCTCCTCCTCCTCCATTTACTCGCAAATTGTCAAATCCTCTTTCCGTCCTCTCCATTTCCATTCTAACAATACCTTGTCCATTTCTCTTTTCCCTTCTTACAAGCATTCTTATAGAACTCTCGTTTGCTGCTCCCAGGAAACCAACTCCGTTCCCTCACTTGGCCGTCGTCGACGCCGCCCCGACTATATTCCTAACCGTATTGACGATCCCAACTACGTTCGCATTTTCGACACCACTCTCCGCGACGGTGAACAGTCCCCCGGCGCCGCCCTCACTGCGAAAGAGAAGCTAGACATTGCTCGACAGCTTGCTAAGCTTGGCGTAGACATCATCGAGGCAGGATTCCCCGCCGCTTCTAAGGAAGATTTTGAGGCTGTTAGGACGATTGCGAAGGTCGTCGGTAATTTCGTTGACGAGAGCGGTTATGTTCCGGTTATTTGTGGACTTTCTAGGTGTAATCAGAATGACATTCAAACAGCATGGGATGCTGTTAAATACGCCAAACGCCCCAGAATTCATACCTTTATAGCCACAAGCGAGATTCATATGCAGTATAAGCTTAAGAAGAGCAAGGAGGAAGTGTTGGAGATTGCTCGGAGCATGGTTAGCTTTGCCAGGAGTTTGGGCTGTGATGATGTGGAGTTTAGCCCTGAAGATGCCGGCAGGTTTTGTTTTTGTTTTTATTTTTGGTTTTCTTGAAATCTCTCTTTGTCGTCCCTGCTTCATTAAATAATTTATACTGGTCAGCGTGACATATAAGGGAGATTAATATTTTATCAGTCAGTTGAATATGGACTCGGTGACAAGAACTTAATTCTCCTTTGCAAAATGGGGTCGGTAGTAGGGGATGGAATTTATTTATATTTCACAAAATGGTTTGCTTCATGTTCAGAGGTTGTGTAGCCAGGGACACAAATGGCTGTGATTCGTTTCTGAAAAATCTACATAGTAGTCTGCTATGGTGAAAACTATCCATATGATTGGTTTGTTGTAATTGTCAATAAAGTGACAAGAAATGAAATTTTGGAAGGACGAAAAATTTTTAAAATCAAGGTATGTCATATCTAACCTATTTTATTTCAAAAAAATGGCTGATGGTTGTTTTTGAATGTTTTCTTGGAAGAATTGTATGGGTTATTTCATTTCGGTCAATCCTGTTGGAAATCTTAATCTTTTATATTTAGCTGATGGTTTATTTTTTGTTTACCTCCACAAGCAGATCTGACCCAGAGTTTCTATATCAAATTTTGGGCGAGGTCATTAAGGCTGGGGCAACAACTCTCAACATACCAGATACGGTTGGAATAACGATGCCTACTGAGTTCGGAAAGTTGATAGCTGATATCAAAGCTAATATTCCGGGAATCGAAAATGTTATCATATCAACACATTGCCAAAATGATCTTGGGCTTTCAACTGCCAATACTATAGCGGTATATGTAGCTTTTTTCTTTCCTCACTTAATATGCACGTGCTGAAAACCACATTGCATTTACGTATCAATTCTTCTCGACTCAGGGAGCACAAGCCGGGGCAAGACAAGTAGAAGTGACAATCAATGGCATTGGTGAAAGAGCTGGAAATGCTTCGTTGGAAGAGGTGAGCGTCTACCTTATGCTTGAACTTGAAAAATATTTGTTGCCTGTATAACCGTGCAAAATTTAAGATGAGTGATATCAACCTTTGATTTAGGGGCCTTGTACGGGAGAATGAAGCAAACCGTAAAACACCAGACCTGCTGCACTTTTTCTTGTCTTAGATAATTATTTTATATTGTAGCATAGACATTCTCTTCTTTAAATGATTGGTTACATTTTTTAGCCAGTACCTCCTTCCCAAACTAAGGGAGCTGGAAAGTTAACTTTTGCCGCCAGTGATAAAGAACTGTGGTTTCCTCGAAGGAAAATCAAAGCTATGAAATGCTAAGTTTTCTTGATATCACCTGCTCCACTTTTTCATCAGTATGTGGGAGTAGTTTAGGTTATGATGACAATTAAACGGGTTTATGAGCTTTTGTCCCCTGTTGCTTTGTTCAGAGTTGCCATTACTTTTGAGATTTCTAGAGAAGTATCCTTGCATCTTAGAATTGTCTGAGTTCTTCAAAGGTCTAATTGAACTTTATGAACCACCAATTAACTGGGCCTTTTTTCACTAAGCACTGTAAAATCTATGATCCAATAGCGTCAGCATTGGCTATGTTAGTGAAGGATTAAATCTATTCCAACCCAATTCTTATAGTTGCTCTTATGCTTGATGCATTACCCATTTGTTCTATATCCTAGATGTTCTAGATATAACTTTTACAGTTAAGGAAATGTAATAGAGATTTCCTTTTCCAGATGAGCGAGCAAGTGATTTGTTCCTTCACTTTTGCATCTACTACACTGAAAAGAAGGTAGTTTTATGTTCTCTAAGAAAAAAGAAGGTCATTTTTTGAACTGATCATATTGGCCAATATGATAAGGCTACTATGTTATTTGCTTTGTACTAACTTGAGAGACTCATCTTTGCCTGTGTAAGGTCATTCAGTAAACTTGCAAACACACATTCATGAAAACTATTGAATATGAGAGTTTTCTAAATTGGTATATAGTGAATTGAGTGGTAGCATTTTGATGAAATTAAAGGACTGGACGTCATAGAAAATTTGGCTCCTTCAAAACCATGGGACTAAAGTCTTCTTAGGACACCAAGAAACACTTTGTAATCATTGAATATTGTCCTCACATTTTTTGTTTTACGAATTCACCTTCATCATCAGTATAGAGCCAAACTAAGACTTCTTAAAAACATTTCATTAACAGCTTTAGATTTTGGAAATACTGCATTAGATGCAACCAGATGTATAATTAACATAAATGGTGAAGTCCATTAAAGTAAATGGTCAACAAAAATTATATAATAAGCATAATTACCAAACATCAATAAATCAAAATTTGGACATTTGACTAGAAAAAGATGATGAGCCAAATGACAAATGATAAAGGATGGCAGAGGATGGGTGGCCAATGTGGTTATGCCAAGCCTTGGAGGCTGAAGCAGCAATGACAGATTTGAAGGAGAAATTGTAGAAGTTATAGTTTGCATTCATACATACTTTTTATTCTTGCTCTGCATGGGAGGTGCCTCTTTTTTTTGAGATAACGCATGGGAGGTGCCCCTATGATATGATCTTTTATAATAATATCATATGCAAGAATTTAGTTGAGATGTAATTGGAGGAATAAAGTTGTGAGATAGGTAAAAAATTGTTTTTAAGAGAATGGACCAGCATAAGACATTAGACAAAAAATATATTTGGTCATCTCTACATGAATGACACTTGGTCATCTCTGTTATATTTTTTATTTAAAAAAAAAAACCAACATGATATGAAGGTGACATAGTCAATGACCCATGGTTGATGCTGATGCTGATGGAGGAAATAGAGTTGATAGAGGGACTGTACTTAAAATGTTGTCCTTTCTTGAAATGTTGTTTGGAACTATGTTTGGTCGTGACATAGAACATTTATGTAGATGGGTTAGTTGTTAGACTAGAAGAGAATACATCAAACTTTGACAGGAAAGTTAATTATTTATGAGTGTTATGGTGAACTATGTTCAAATGGTAGGAAGGATAGTAGTCATGCTGGTTTTGTTATAAGTTTATTCTATTATGGTGGCAAGGACAGTACTTACGTTGGTTTTGTTATAAGTTTATTCTATTTCTATTGTTTATATTAAGATTAAGTTTTAATTCTTTAATATATAACGTTTAGTCGTAATTTACATATTTGATGCATAAATCAACTAACACCACTCAAATTCAATTTCAAATTGATGGATTTGTCTCCCACTCGTCAAGGAAGGAATTATAAAAACACGTGTCTTCAATTGCAGATGGAATTGAATTAAAATTGGACTTTTTGTCGACAAATGTTAATCTCATTTGTGCTGTATGCAATTCCTATTACAAAAAATTGCAAGTTAGACCAAACTTGCAGAACTAAAAAGTTGCAGTGCAACTAATAGTGTTGGTGGTAGAATGAAGAGGTTCCTGAAAAAAGTCAAAGCACTAGGGTTTTTGCATACACAGACAAATGTGTATGTGTCTGCAAATAGATAGCTGGTTTTTTTCTTTACCATGTTGATTACTAATGTCTCACTATCGTCCAGTTTAAGGACATAGTATGGTTTTGCTATTGTTTGTCAATTGTTTGTTTGGAGCAATATCAGCCTCTCGAAAATACATTAGTTTGGAGTTTCTGTAGGCATAAAGATTTATTCAAGTTGATTGGATAGTTCAAATGTGAGTTTGCCGTTAACATTATTTTCTAATTTGATCTTTCTAAAAAACATGCAGGTTGTAATGGCCTTAAGATGCCGTGGAGAGCATGTGTTAGGAGGACTTTACACTGGAATTGATTGTCGCCATATTATTATGGCAAGCAAGATGGTATTCTTTTTTTTTATATTTATGTAGAAAATAAGGGAATAAATTTCAAATTAGTTAGGTTTATTTTTCCAGCTATTTTCATTTTGTTTAAAATAAGTATATTAGCTATACATTTTCTGTTTTCTGCTGTAAACGGAGGCAGTCACAAAGTTGGTGGAGAATAACCAATTTTGTTATTTCCTCCTCCCTATAATTCTGTTAGGAGTTTGTTATAATTTAGGTTGTATATATACACACATTTGGTGAATGAAAATGATAAACAGAAGCATTATTTCCTCCATTAAATTCTTTATGGTATTAGAGCTTACCTGATCCAAAAGAAAAGAGATCCCTGATGAGCAAACGTCTCCAATGGCCATGGGTAAGCTTCCGTCTTCTCCACCAGAGGTTTCCTTTGGTTCCTATCACCACACATCAACCACCAGAGCTGTGAGTGAGATGTCATCGTCCTGTATTACCGGACACAAACTCAACGGTAGCAACTACCTTCAATAGTCGTCGTCTGTCCGCTTATTCATCCACAGAAAAGGGCGTTATGGGCACCTAACTAGCGAGCTCGTGCCTCCTCTAGCGTCCGATTCAAATGCGCAAGTCTGGGAGATTGAAGATAGCATGGTCATGTCCTGGCTTATCACCTCGATGACTCCTGAAATCGGAGAGAATTTTCTTCTCTACGAAACTGCCCACGAAATCTGGAAGGCAACTCAAGAATTCTACTCCAGCAAGAAGAACACCTCGGTTATTTTCAAAATCGAATCGACACTCCATGACCTTTGAAAAGGTGAGTTGAGCGTCACTCAGTATTACAATCTCCTAACCCATAATTGGCAACAGATGGATGTCTTTGAGGAGCGTCGTTGGAGCTGTTCCAAGGACGCGAAAAGGTCCAAAGCTTTCGTTGAAGAGAAGCGAGTCTTCAAATTTTTGCTAGGGTTGAACAAGAATCTCGATGAGATTTGGGGACGCGTACTGAGCACCAAGCCATTGCTGAGCATTCGGGAAGCTTTTTCTGAGGTTCGACGCGAGGAAAGCCGTTGGAAGGTCATGATGGGAGAGATTGACCAAACTCACCCGACTGAAAATGCTTCAACATTCACGACCCGAACTGTTGACAGTCGAACAAAGAAGACGAGGCCCTGGTGCAATCACTATTGGAAGCTAGGGCACACTCGGGATTGTTCCCTGGAAACCATCTTCAGGTGAGTGGAAGACGTCGAAGGTAGAGAGCTCCAGCAAGCATCAAGGGAATCACGTTGTTGCTGAGAAAATACCCCTTGATGTAGTGAAAAAAGACCCATTTATCCCTGAGCAATTGGAAGCCATCCAATGTATTCTGTCCAAGAAATGTTACCTGGTCAGTGCCTCTGTGGCACACAAAGGTAATATTCTTGGTTTGTCTGTTTTTTCAGAAAAAGGGCAGGTGTGAGTGGTAGACTCTGGAGCATCTGACCATATGAGTGGAGATGCCTCAATGTTTCAAAATTACAGAAGATATAAAGAAGATTTTTCAATCAGAATTGCATATGGTTCTCTCTCAAAAGTGGCTGGAATGGGTTCTGTAAATTTGTCTCCAAATTTGACTATCTGTTCAGTTCTCCATGTTCCAAATTTGGACTATAATTTATTATCAGTCAGCAAGCTATGTGAAGATTTGAAATATGCTGCAAAATTTGTTTCTAATATATATAATTTTCAGGACTTGGACTCGGGGAGGACGATTGACAGTGTTAGGATGAGTTCAGGATTATATTTTTTTCAAGTCAATGCTTCTAAAAGACAAGCTCACATATGTGCAAACTCTGTTTCTATTTCCGCAAATAATGACCATGATATTATGTTGTGACACTATAGAGTAGGACATCCAAATTTCATGTACTTGAAAAAGATGTTCCCATTACTATTTAAAAAAAATGATCTAGTTTTATTACAGTGTGAAGTATGTCAATTTTCTAAACATACTCGAAGTTCATTTCCTAGCTTTCCATACAAACCCTCAACACCATTTGCGTTAATTCACAGTGATGTATGGGACCCTTTCAGGGTTTCCAACATTTCTGGAAATAGGTGGTTTGTATCTTTTATTGATGACCATACAAGAATCACCTGGGTATTTCTCATGAAAGAAAAATCTGAAGTGGGATTTCTGTTCAAAAAATTCCATACAATGATTCGAACTCAATTTCATCACTCATGTTCACCACCCATGTCCCAAAATTTCTTTGGGAGAGGTTGTTCTTTCAGCTGCTCATTTGATTAATCGGATGCCCTCCCGTCTTTTACAGTTTCAATCACCTTACACTATCATTTCAATTGCCTTTTCCGATTCATACATCTTAAACACTTTGCCACTTAAAGTCTTTGGTTATTCAACATATGTCCATGTTCATAAACATTTTCGTGGAAAATTAGACCCAAGAGCAATAAAGTGTATTTTTATTGGGTACTCTGCTAATAAAAAAGGATACAAATGTGTAGTTCCGGAATCCCGCCATTTTTATAATACAATGGACGTCACATTTTTTGAGAAACAATCATTTTATCTCACTATTGATATTCAGGGGGGAGACATTCACTCAGGAATATCAGTTATGGGATGTGAGTGTATCTCCTCTGTACCCACAAAATCTACCACCGGACAAACCTTCTTTGGAACCTTAACCCAAAACCTCACAAAAGGAACGTGAACCAAAACCAGTTACAGAAAACACATTACCTGCAACGAGTGAGTTACGTGTTTATACGAGAAGAAACAAATGAAAAGCACCTGAATCATCCAAGCACTGTCATGAATCCACTCCTGATTCAGGTAATGTAATCTCTGTACCAACTCTTGATTCTTTTATTCCTATTGCTTTGAGGAAGGGTACCCGAACATGTACCAAACATTCTATACAGGATTATGTTTTATTGGACAAATTGTTCTCAGAACATTATGTTTTTGTGTGCAGGATAAACAGCAGCTCACCAGAGTCTAGAACAATACATGAGGCTTTGGAAATTCCAGAATGGAAGATAGCTGTCCTATATGAGATCAAGGCACTTGAAAAGAATGAGACATGGGAGCTAACTAATCTATCTCCAGGAAAATATCAAGTGGGGTGCAAATGGGTCTTTACAACCAAATATAACTCAGATGGGAGTGTGAATCGGTTTAAGGCCTGCCTGGTAGCCAAAAGTTATACTCAATCATATGGTGTAGACTATCTAGAGACGTTTGCACCAGTTGCCAAGCACAATACTATTCGAGTACTTCTCTCACTAACATCTAATCTTGATTGACCACTTTATCAACTAGATGTAAAGAATGCATTCCTTAATGGCGATTTGGAAGAAGAAGTGTATATGGATATACCACCAGGGTTTGAACTAACAGACAATTCTCAGAAAGTGTATAAACTGAATAAATCATTTTATGACCTAAAACAATCTCCAATGACATGCACAATGTCAATCTAATCATACAATGTTTGTCAAACACTGCATCTTAGGTAAGAAAGCTATTTTGATTGTATACGTTGATGATATCATTCTTACAGGAGATCACCTTGAGGAGATTTAGAAATTTAAGAATTCTTGGTCAGAGAATTTGAAATAAAATATTTTGGGGTACTGAAATACTTCCTTGGTATGGAAGTGGGTAGATCCAAAAAGAGAATTTCAATATCTCAACGAAAGTACGTTTTGGATCTCCTAAAGGAGACTAGGATGCTAGGAAGCAAGTCCGCTGACACCCCGATGGATTCAGTTATCAAATTTGGATTCAGAATCAGTGATAAACTGATTGACAAAGGGAGATACTAGAGACTTGTTGGGAAACTTATCTACTTAGCACATATAAGACCAGACATCAGTTTTGCAGTGAGTACAATAAGTCAGTTCATGAATCAGCCAACTGAAGATCGCATGAAAGCTGTGTATCGAATTCTAAGGTATCTTAAGATGACTTCAGGATAAGGATTGTTCTTTCGAAAGACAGAAAGAAGAGTTGTTGAAATTTACACTGATACTGATTGGGCAGGTTCTACAGATGACAGAAGATCTACATCAGGATATTGTACTTATGTTTGGGGTAACCTGGTTACCTGGAGAAGCAAGAAACAGTTGGTTGTCTCTTGCATCAGTGTAGAATCTGAATTTAGGGCGCTTGTTCATGGTATTTGTGAAGGTGTATGGTTGAAAAGGATACTTGAAGAATTAAAAGCTCTTAACAATATGCCTATGAAAGTATAGTGCGACAACCAATCAACTATCAGTATGGGTAAAAATTCAGTACACCATGACAGAACTAAACATGTGGAGGTCGACCGCTATTTTATTAAAAAAAAATTAGAAGATGGAACTATTACTCTGATGCACATTTCAACGAATTAATAGATTACAGATATTTTAACAAAATCTCTACCTAAAAGAAATTTTGATGACATAATATCCAATTTAGGTTTACTAAACATATATGTAAATTAGATTGAGGGGGAGTGTAAAAAATAAGGGAATAAATTCCAAATTAATTAGGTTTATTTTTTCATCTATTTTCATTTTGTTTAAAATAAGTATATTCGCTATACATTTTCTGTTTTCTGTTTTAAACGGAGGCAGTCACAAAGTTGGTGGAGAATAACCAATTTCGTTATTTCCTCCTCCCCATAATTCTGTTAGGAGTTTGTTAGAATTTAGGCTATATATATACACACCTTTGGTGAATGGAAATGATAAGCAGAAGCATTATTTCCTCTATTAAATTCTTTAATTTCTGCTGATCTTTAAAGTACCACATCAGCCATTTTGATTTCAACATGTAGTGAAGCATGCTTCTTTATTCAGGTTGAAGAGTATACTGGCTTGAATGTGCAGCCCCACAAGGCTATTGTAGGAGCTAATGCCTTTGCTCATGAAAGTGGTATTCATCAGGTTGGTGTTTCTGAAAGTTTAGTGCAAAGAATTTTGCTTATCAGCTTATTATATTATAAGATATCTTTTCTATCATACATACATTGCCAAGTCTGTATTATCTGCTCCTGTCCCCTGAAAAGCAAAAACAGCCATCTTCACCGTTGACTATAGTTTTTGCACAAGTCACTTGGTGTTTTAGACTCTTCTTGAACTGTGATAGGACTCAACTTTACCTCTTCTTGCTGAAGAGCATTTGACTTGGAATTTTCTTTGAGAGAAACTTTTATCGTGGTCAGCTTATGCTTATCTTCATTTGAATAAGAATTCAGAAATCACTCAAACATAAGATAATATTTGGGTCAAAACCTAAGCAGAAAACCCAACCTTTTGTTCTATACTTTGTGAGCTGATAACATCAGCGATGCTGTCTACTGTGTAGGATGGAATGTTAAAGCACAAGGGCACATATGAAATTATATCTCCTGAAGATATTGGGCTTGAAAGATCCAACGAGGCTGGTATTGTCCTGGGCAAGCTCAGGTAGATGGCATTTCATTCTTCAAATTTTCTTTTAGGATGACAAGATTATTTCCTGTCTGTTATTTAAGTTGTTTGAATTATTGCGTTTCTTCTAAATTCTTCAAAAAGTACTTTGGGTCTTCATTAAAAGATAATTTTCTTTCTGCCCAAAATATATTACTGCTAAATATTATAAGTAGATACAACAATGTTAGCAAAAGAGCAGAGCAAGAGAAACTTCTATGTAATGTGTGTGTATGTATAGAAGTGAAAAACTCTCAGCACACACAAACACGCACATCTATATTGAGCTGGATAATTTTCCTTTAGGCTATTTTTGGAATATATCCTGACAAAAATTATGTGGAAGTCTTTTACAAGTCCTCACTTAGCTCAACTAGGAAAAATGTATAGATTATATTAGAGTGACAAAAAACTTGAGCATATGTAGAATTCTACATATGGAATTTGGATAATATATTCCAAATTCCATCAGATTTGGTGAAATTTGGAATGTAATTGTTTCAACTCCTTATGATCTTAATCCTGTAATTTTTTAGTTAGAATTTCCAAATCTTCTAGCTAAGATAAATGTGGAATGAACTTACAAATTCCGTCTGATTTGGTGAAATTTGGAACGTATTGTTTCAATTCCTTATGAACTTAATCCTATAATTTTAGGTAGGGCTTTCAAATCTTCTAGCTTAGTTAGACGTAGATTTACAAATGAATTTCATACAGCAAATGAATTTCATACAGCATTTGAATTTGTTCAAATATAGTCTTGAGTTTCAATGATTATGGGGTAATATAATCATAATTCCGTGCATTATCCTGTAATTGTTTTTGCTGGATGGTACGAATCTATGGATGCAATCTCTTATTCTGATATTCATTTAAAATATGACTTTTTTCAAATCACTTATCCTTTTTTCCATTTTTTTCTTTCCATTTCAAAATTTTCTGGTGAAGTGGGCGCCACGCTTTGAAAGATCGATTGAAAGAGGTATAAAATGTTTTCTAAAAAAGGGTCTCTCACAACTATTTGTAATTACTATCTTTTTATTGTGATTTAACATTCTGTTCATATCTTTTTCCCAGCTTGGTTATGAACTTGATGATGAGCAACTTAAGAACATATTCTGGCGTTTCAAAGCTATAGCAGAACAGAAAAAAGTGAGTAGGACTTTTGATGATAACTTAATATCCCCTTGGAAAACAAAAAATTTTCAATGTATTTTGCATTGACAAATGGTTTATTTTGGGATGCATTTAGTTATACCTTTTAACCTTGATCTAATGGAATGAGATGATTCTACTATTTCCAAATTCTGCATAGGAATGTGCCAAGGAAAGGAATAAAATTTGCGGTGTTCTTCCAACTTAATGAGATGTTTGAGTTGGTAATGCCTAGAACTTGTTGATTTTATAGGCAAAGTTGCTAGGAACTTTTTGGTCATGGACCAGAAAAAAGATAAAAAAGCACAGGGATGTGGTTATTTCCGTTGATCTTTCACTTCGTTTGAGGTGAGTTGGGGGTGCTTCCCAATCTCAATGGAGATTGTTTCATAAGGGTAATGTGACTCCTCTGGGCTATCACTTAATTGTGCATCTCATTACCCTAGAATGTATCTATAAATTAAAATGCACTCCCTATTCCTCCACCCCACTTATAGGCATGGGTGTTTTTAAGGTTATTGTTTTGCATATTATCACATTTATCAAAGGAATTAATTTGATTATGGTTGGGAATTATTGAATTTTAGATTGTGGTATTCCTAAATCCTCTGTCCAAATTAAATACAAAAAATCATAAAATGAACTACTCCTTGTGGGAGGTTAATATGACAAGAATCAAATAATTTGAATAGAATTAAAATGCGAAACTTTTGAATTTGGCTGGTATTATTCTGATTACAGAAGGTGATAATTCCTGTTTTTCATATTACTGGAGTACAATCCTGCTGAAATGGGTGGATGTTGCTAATTTTTTTATAATTGTTATGAAAGAGATGTTAGAATAGATAACATGTTTGTAGCAGCTAAGTTTGTGAAATAACATGATGCTGCATGATTTCCTTCACTGCGTCTTCTGGATGAAGCACAGTGGTAAACTATGGAATATGCGTGTACAGATTTTATGCTCTTTCAACATTGTCGTTTGAATATGATGTTTAGACGTGCCCCATGAAGTGGAATGTATTTTTTTTGAAATAAAATGAAATAGAATGGAGTATGAAGCTGGGCATCTGATTCCTCCTTGGTGCATTTATCCATTTATGCGGCAAAAGCCGAAAAGCAAGGTTTTTTTATTTGATAAACTATTAATAATTATTGCAGAGCAGCAGGAACTGAAATTCTTAAAACATTACTGGGGCATCTGATTCCTCCTAGGGAAACCCCAAGTGAAGGGGATAGATGAGGCTTTTATTTATTTTTTCAGTATTTTAAGCATACAAAATTTGTTTTACTCTCATCTTATTGTTATTATTTTTAATTTATTGTGTCACAGAGAGTAACTGATGCTGACCTAATAGCACTGGTATCAGATGAAGTTTTTCAACCAGAAGCTGTGTGGAAACTCCTTGATCTTCAGGTAAACTTTGATTGCCTTTAGCAATTTGAATTGGATAGGGTAGCCTAGTGAAATAAACATGAACCTTGCTCTATCGGCTGTTCTGGATGCATTGATTTAGTGAATGACTCGTATTTTCTTATCCTACTTGTACGTTCGGAAACACTATAGTACACTTGAATCATTGATCATGTATAATTAAGATAATACTTTAAAAATATAGTAACATAATATTTAAAAATTATTTGCTTATTTTAAAGCAAACTTTATTATATATTTGTATTATATTTAAATTAAATATTTTAAAAATTTATTATAATACAATGCCCTTCTCTTCCCTTTTGTCATTTCCTCCTCCAGTCTAAAGAACAATACTATCATAACAAAAGGAAACCCATTATTTATCAAAATATCTCAAATAATAAATCCAATTCTCATTGTGTTATTTGGTGACAAACTGTTCTAGCTATTTTTGGTGTTTTCTTTCTCTTTTGCAACCTTTAGTGCAGCTCTTAATTTATATGAAACTGACATACAGGTTACTTGTGGAACTCTTGGTCTTTCTACTGCAACAGTAAAACTTATTGATGCTGATGGGAATGAGCATGTTGCTTGTTCTGTTGGAACTGGGCCTGTAGATTCAGCTTATAAGGCTGTTGATCTCATTGTGAAGGTTTGGTGTTACTTATATATATCTTTTGTTCTACTAAACTTTCTCTTTGATCTTGGAAAAAAAATGTGCTCTCACAAGCTCATCTTGAGGTGATTAAGTGGAAATTTGGATACTTTTTGCTCACAGGATAACTTGAGATGCAGGGCAAAAGGCAATGACAGGCTGCATAATTTCTTGCTTAGACAATATATGCTTGAACACTTAATATTTAAGGCAGCCTATGGCATTGTATGATATGTAATATAATATTTACATGCTCAAAAATCTTTAGAATCATTTGCAAATACAGAATTTTTTAAAACAATAATGTGGATTTTCAAATAATTCTACTGTTTTAATGTGGATTTGCAAATAAATTATATATATAGTGGGATTTATTTGTTCCAAGCAGTGTAATAACAGTTTTATCTCTGAGGATTTGGTTTCTTGTTATGGACCATAATCATGTAATAAATCTACTTAATTATCCACAGGAATCAGTAACGTTGCTCGAGTATGCTCTCAATGCAGTGACAGAAGGAATTGATGCCATAGCCAGCACCCGAGTTTTGATTCGAGGGGAAAACAAACACCATTCAACTCACCCTTCAACTGGTGAAACAATTTATAGGACATTTAGGTAAGGAATGTGAAGTGATTTCCTTCTAAGTGTTTATTTTTGCTGCTTCCAAACTCACTGCAAAAACTTTTTTATGGCACTAGTGGAACTGGAGCGGGCATGGATATTGTTGTTTCCAGTGTAAGGGCCTATATAGGGGCATTAAACAAGATGCTGGGCTTCAAGGAACAGTCACCTTCAAAGGCCTCCCTGGGAAAAACTGCATTGTCTGCTTGAAGAGCTTGACAACTCCGTATCTGTATGGTGCACAAGGCAAGCATGATTGTACTTCTATATGAGGTTGCATCTACTGGGCAGGGTTGGGACAAAATCGTGAGAACTCTTGGTCCTCTTTATCTCAAAGTTTTGTTAATTATATGAGACAGAGTATATCGCAATCCAGTGACACATCAAGAGATTTTAGTTTAAGTTTATGTTTATTGTGCATGTGGTTATTCTGCAGAATTGTTTGAAACGATTAAGCTTGATATGAAAAATTTTGAGCCGCTTTAAAAGATGTCTGGTCAGGTAATATTGAACTAATGTATTTCTTTTTAGTTTCATTTTCTTTTTCTTGTATACATCTGTTGTATTCAACAAAATGCTTCTTTTGTCCTCTGTTCTTCGCCTTCTGTCTTTTATTTGCGATTATCCTGATGCCATATTCTTTACACATTACTTCGTAGTGTTTTCTGGTGGTTTGCTTGTATTTTATTTTTTCTTGTCCTTTTTCTCTCTGCTCCTATCCTATGCTGGTTTTCTTTGGCCTTACTCTTGCAGGGCTACTATCCAGTGCTCAGGCAGGAGTCGGCAGCAACATCCGAAAATTCAATTGAATTTTCTCTCACCCAGTTTATGGTATCAAACATGATTTCCTTGGAGTTTGAGAAACAGAGAGGAATAGATTGTCCTTCCAGAAGAGACCGAAAACAGAGGAGATAAAAGTAATGCAGGCTACTTGGCAGGTTTCTGTTTAGATTTAAAGATAGCATTTCAAGTCCCCAACTTCTCTTAATAAAAGTTGATAGTGTCGACAGCCATCTTCAATCAGACTTGTCCAATATCCCCTTTGGATGATGATCTGTATATCAGCAACCCCCCTCCCTCCCCTCCTTGTACTAATGATCTGGTAACAAAAGCCATAGTGTCAAGAATGGGAAGGTTCATCCAAAGAGATGACAGGAGAGACACAAATCGGTTTCATTTTCTTCAGTTCAGAATCAAATTAGATGCCAGGAATCCAGGAGAGCAGGAGATCATATTAAGAGTATAGATTCAGAAATCAAGGTAAAGTTTTTATTTATAAAAAAAAGAAATCGAGGTGAAGTTAAAATATGAAAACATCTATCCGTTCACTACTATTATGGCTGCTTGTACATACCTATAGGTGCTGCAAATTACATTATGACAGGTATTAAATGAAGCAAATTTGAGATTTAGTGATGGGTTACGACATCACCGCTGAAAAAATTCAGTACCATTTATTAGTCGCCACCACTTTTTGTTTTCTGGGGAAAGAAGCTTAATAAGTGGCGGGAGAATATTCCCATATCCAATGAGCAAAAATCAGTGGAGTTCAGAAAGTGAAAAGTGACCCCATAACTTGGTATCTTTTCGTCAACCTCCCCAAGATTGTATAACAGATTATCAGAGTTAAGATAGCCCAGAAGAAGAAAGAAAATAAGAAAATTTTGTTGTATTCATGTATGTGTATAATGGATTACATGCTCCGTTTATTTATATAGCAGAGTTGTTAATTAGTTGTTAACAAATTACAAATTAATTTCAACTAATTGTAACTGATTACAACTACAAACTAATTTTAACTAATTGTAACTGATTACAAACTAATTAATAACTAATTCTATTACCCTCCCCTCAAGATGGAGCATACAAATTGATGACGCCCATCTTGCCGAGGAATGAGTAAAACAATTGTGAAGACAAAGCCTTGATCATTATGTCTCCAAGTTGATTCTGTGATGATAAGTGCATAGTCTTTAAATGTACTGACTGTATTTTTTCTCTGACAAAATGACAGTCAAATTCAATGTGCTTTGAACGTTCATAATAAACTGGATTTGAAGCAATGTACAAAGCTATCTGATTGTCACAGTATAATAATACCGGTCCTTCGTGTGAAATCTTAAGTTCTTGTAATAAGCTGAGAACCCAAACTATCTCACACGTAGTATTGGCCATTGATTTGTATTCTGTTTCAGCTGATGATCTAGATACCACATTTTGTTTCTTTGATTTCCAAGAAACAAGTGAAGAACTTAGAAACATACAAAATCCAGTCAACGACCGTCGAGTATCTGGGCAAGTTCCCCAATCTGCATCAGAAAATCCTTTTACTTGTACTGAAGATGATGATGAAAAATGAAGTCCTTGTCCAGGTATTTTCTTAATATACTGTAGAATACGCATGACGGCTTGTAAATGTGAAGTTCGTGGGGCATACATGAACTGACTCAACCTGTTAACACAGTAACACAAGTCTGGTCTGGTGATAGTGAGATATAACAGTTTTTTAATTAGTCGACGATAACTAGCTGGATCTTCATGAATATCACCATCTTCTTTTGACAAGTTTAAGTTTGGCTCCATTGGAATAAAAACAGGTCTACAACTTGTATATCCTGTTTCAGTCAAAAGATCAAGTGCATACTTTTTTTAACATAAAGATATACTAGTTGAATTCCGTGCTACTTCCATACCCAGAAAATACCGAAGAGGACCCAAATCTTTCATCTTGAATTTCTGACTCAAAACTGTCTTTAAGTTCTGTACTGGTGTATCATTATTGCTGGCTATGACAATGTCATCAACATACACTAGTAAAGCAACAAAAATATTATTATGAATCTTGACAAATAAAGAATGATCACATTCAGATTGCTTGAATCCTTCTTGTATTAATGCAGTAGAAAACTTATGAAACCACTGTCTTGATACTTGTTTAAAGCTGTAAATGGATTTATGAAGCCGACATACTGCTTTTGGTGGAAGAATGTCCCCCTCTCCTGTTAAATATCCAGGAGGTAATTCCATGTAGACTTCTTCACTAAAATCACCATGAAGGAAGGCATTGGTGACATCAGGTTGTGTCAAACTCCATCCATATGTGGCAGCAAAAGACAATAATATTTTGACTGTAACAAGTTTTGCCACAGGAAAAAATGTCTCAAGAAAATCAATACCATACTGTTGTGTAAAACCCCCTTTGCAACAAGGTGAGTTTTGTGTTGTTCAAGAGAACCATTAGAATTGTATTTATTTTTAAATACCCATTTGCAAACAACCTTCTTGCCAGCTGAAAGAGAAACAATAGTCTAGGTATTATTGCCTTTCAAGGCACTCGACTAAGTTCGCATAGCTTGTTGCCATTATGGGGAAGATGAGGCTTGTGATAGGTTTGCAGGCTCAGAAGAAGTAGATATGGCAGATATATAAGAATGATAGACTGGTCGTAATCTGGTATAACAAAGATGTGTAGAAATGGGATGCATGATACTCTGTGTAGAATAACAATGATAGTCAGCCAAGTGTGAGGGAGGTTTCCTTACTCTAGAAGGCTTAGAAGAAGAAATATCAAGAAGATCAGAAGGAACGGAAGGACTAAGACTAGTGTCAAGATCAGTAATGGGTAATAGAAGAACTGAAGAACCAAAGAAATCATCATAAGGAAGAGATTCCCGAGAATGAAAAGGGAAAATATCCTCATGAAACACAACTTGACGAGATATATGGATCTAATTTGTTTGCATATCCAAAAGTTTATAGCCCTTGTAACTGAAGGGATAACCAAGCAGAATACAAGCTCTTGCACGAGAAGAAAATTTATGACGATGTGAAATAAGAGTAGAACTATAACATAGACACCCAAAAACACGAATATGTGTATAAGATGGTTGTTTAAGATTAAGAATCTCAAAAGGAGTTTTATGTGACAAAATAGTAGGAGTTTTATTTATGAGATAAACTGCTGTAAGAATACAGTCTCCCCAATATACAAGAGAGAGGTGTGATTAAAAAAATAAGGCACGTGCAACATTTAAAATATATTGGTGTTTTCGTTCCACAACAGAGTTTTGTTGTGGAGTTTCGACACAAGAATGATAAGACATGATGCCTTTGTCTTGAAAGAAATTTTTAAAATCCAAGTCATGTACATTATCCGACCTAACTGCTTTTATAAGAGTATTATACTAGATAAATATGAAGGTATAAAATGTGGGAAAAATTATAAGCACCTCAAATTTGGTATGAAGCAAATAAACCCAAGTGGCCCGAGAGCAGTCATCAACAATTGTTAAAAAATATTTGTATCCTTCAGGAGTGAGAACAGTGAATGGTCCCCATATATCTATATGAACTAAATCAAATGAATGTGGTGCTAGTTTATTTGAGGAAATAAAGAGCAATTTTTTTTGTTTTGCGAAATGACAGGTTTGACAATGAAATTGCTTTTCAGAATCTGATAAAGCAATATTATGCTCTTTATTGATAATATATATCTTTGTAAGGGAGGGATGTCCCATTCTATCATGCCAAAGAGATTGTTTGGATACAATTGAGCTAGAAAGGAAAATTTTATTACAAAATAAAGGGACAAAATTCAAAAAATAAAGGTTCCCGTGTTTGCTACCCGTCCCAATCGTTGACCCCTTGGTAAAGTCCTGGATAGCACATGAATCAGACAGAAATTTAACCATACAGTGACTATGAATTGTTAGCATACTGATACTCAACAGATTGAAGCTAAAAGTAGGAACATATAGGACATGTTATAGTGTAAGAAATTCGGTAAGAACAACATTCCCAACTTGGCTAACTATCACCATATTACCATTAGGCAGTGTAATTTCAACAGGGGAAATGGTGTGTAGTGTGGAAAAATATTTTGCATTGCAACATGTATGATGAGTGGCACTAGTGTCGATTATCCATGAATCTCGGTTAAGATATTTATTGTTAAATGAAAGCAGTAAATGTGAAAGGTGTATTATACCAATATTGGGATGAGGCTGGCCGAGATTGGCTGTGGTGTTGCTGCCCGCGTGAGAAGCCGCGGATTGAATAGCAGCAATGTGGGGAATATAGGTCAACTGCGGCGGTGTAGATTTCAAGGCGTCTGACGAACGGAGTTGAGTGCTTAGATGAGCGATCATTTCCTGGATTTGAGAGGTGGTGTAAGTGGCAGCGGCGGCGGCTGGCAGAGAATACCCAGAATCAAAACTGGGTTGAGCAATCGGAGAAGACGATGAACTTTGGGCCACATGCCCTACCCCTCTCGCCTGGGCCGTATTATTTTGGGATGAACTTTTATTCTTGATTGGGAGCTGGGCGGGTACCCGTGGAGTTTATAACACCGATCCACGGTGTGACCCGTCAACCCGCAATGGCTGCAAATAGGTCGGTTCCTAGGCCGTCCCTGACCTCTAGAACCTCCCCCAAACTTAGCTCCAACGCCGCCAGCGAAAACCATCGCCTCGCGGCGATTTGTACTGCCATTGATTCCGATGCCTCGCTGTCGCTCTTCCTGAGTGACCAAATTAAATACCTTTAAGACTGGAGGAAAAGGATCCATCATCAGGATCTGTGCGCGCAAGCTAGAATAGCTGTCATTCAACCCATAAGGAACTGCATTCCTTGTTCTTTCTGTTGGCATTCCGTCCACACGCGCATTCCACCACATGAACAAGCCGGGACAGGTAAGTAATTGGTCAATTCGTCCCACAATGCTTTAAGCTTTGTGTAGTAAGTGTTAACATCGAGACTGCCTTGTGAGAAATTCTGGAGAAGATGTTTAATCTGATAGATGCGTGGTTCATTGCTTTGTCTGAAGTGGTCTCGAAGATAATTCCAGATAGCTCTTGCATTATCGTGAAACAAGAGGCTGTCGGCGATATCTTTTGATACAACATTTAGAATCCATGAAGCGACCATACTATTGCAGCGCTTCCAAATTCCAGCCAATGGATCTGTTGCATCCGGTTGAGGAATTGACCCATCAATAAATCTAAGCTTATGTTTTGCCGTGAAAGCCATAACCATGGCTCGGCTCCAAGTTGTATAATTTGGACCCGTTAGCATATGAGAGACAAGTGTAGCACCTGGATGA
Source organism: Carica papaya (assembly GCF_054855325.1). Classification (NCBI taxonomy): domain Eukaryota; kingdom Viridiplantae; phylum Streptophyta; class Magnoliopsida; order Brassicales; family Caricaceae; genus Carica; species Carica papaya. The sequence goes on along the minus strand of NC_142311.1, from coordinate 19,729,048 downwards.
TCGCTGCTGTGAAGAAAATAGGGACTATGAGGATTAGTATCACTCATAGCTGATGTCGTAGCAGCAACTTGTTCAACAACAGGTGATATAAGTGGTGGAAATTGTTGTGAGGATGGTGGTGGACAGTGCTGTGGAGAGGATTGTCCTCCACGAGCCATGCTTGAACTGGTGTGTAATCTATAGAAAAACAAAGATGAACAGAGTGTCGAGATGGAGGAGGAAATACAAAAGAAATTCTGATTTCTAAACCACGAGGATGAACAGCGGAAGCTTTATTATAGATGCTTCTTGAATTTGAAGCAAAGTTTTGGCAAAAGCTTTGATACCGTATCAGAGTCAAGATAGCCCAGAAGAAGAAAGAAAATAAGAAAACTTTGTTGTATTCATGTATGTGTATAATGGATTACATGCTCTTTTTATTTATAACAGAGTTGTTAATCAGTTGCTAACAGATTACAAACTAACTTCAACTAATTGTAACTGATTACAAACTAATTAATAACTTATTCTATTACCGATGAACCACAAGACCAATGCTCTTTCCTTAAGAGAAGGCCAACAGTGGATTAGAATTTTTTTACTGAAACCATCTAGTATTTAGACCTAACTCAAAAGGTATCTAAAGTACCCCATGTTACTGGGCCATAAAAAATCATATTTCCTAGTAAAGGAACCCAATTTTGAGATCCTAAGAGCTGTAAAAAGCCCATCCTAACAACTCAAACCCAACCAAGAATCCTCAAATTTGAAGCCTAAATAGTTGTCCGACCTAATTGACCTGAAATTTGAATATGAAATTGATGCGAAACTCGGGTTCAGCAATGCAATCCAAAATCCTGCATATACATCAATAATCAGAAACTCAAAATCCTAAATAAACATTCCTTATTTGATCTGCACTCAATAAGGGAGAGAGAACTAAGATAATTGGAAAATAGTCAAAGAATTAGAATTGAAAAAACGTCACGAGACTTATCTAGATAAGGGATTTCAATTCCTGACATAACAAGTTAGTTAAAAACTCACTCACTCATTCTTGAAAAGCTTGGAAGCTTAAAACAAGAATAGTTGAATTTTATTAATAAACTAAAAATTTCTAAATGAATTACAACTCTGAATTGAATGTTTATTTATAGTGTAAACTATGCGAATAATAAGAAAAAAAATTTCCCCTAATTAATAGTCAAAATTACATAGGAAATTAAATTTAAAATAGAATAGAAAACTAACAAAAATTAAGAAAATTACAACTAAAATATGATATATATGATTTTTCTATGAAAAAAAACTTTTTGAATAACAAATATCTTATTAATTATGGCTGATTTAGTAGAAGAAATTCTGCAAAGATATTTTTTTCTTTTTTAAATTTTTTCTTTTTCTATGGGATTTAGCATTTAAAGAGTTTTTCTCCTTCTCAAGATACCTTACAATTTAAGAAAAAATTTCTCTCTTGGCTGATATTTAATTATGAAAATTTCCCATAGAATTAAGAAATAAAATATCATAGAAATTTTTTATTTTTCATGTCTTGGAGAAATTTTTCTTTTTCTTATTTATCTCATTCTTGCACTTGGGCTAAATTGTATATATCATTATACCATTTGGTTAATGGTCTTGTTGTCTTCTTTCCTTAGGCTTCTTTAGTGGGTCCAACCCCATCTTCCTAATTGATCCATGTTTGGACAAAGAGTTAAAAGACTTGTTATAATCTTTTAGCTCTCTCCCTTGTAATGAGTTCACTTGTCATTGAGATATCATTTCCGTCGACTTGATTCATGTCCAAGCTCACATCATCATCTCTCTCTTCAAAAAGATTCATTCTCAAATTTAAACATGCATAAAAAAGAGAAATGTCATAAACATGAAATGTAGCAAACACATTGTCCTCACCTGGGAGATCAATTTTGTAGGTGTTGTTATTGATACGCTCTAAGACTTAAATATCCGTCTCCTCGAGGGTCCAACTTAAATTTTCATTGATTGAAAAATCTTTATTTTTGCATGTTAAGTTGTACCCAATTGTTGGGTTGAAAAACTACTTGTTTTCTTCCTTTATTGACGTGTCGTGCATAAGATTCATTATTCTTTTGGATATGTTGTATGACCTTTTCATGTATAGTTTTAACAAGTTCTGATCTCCTCTGACATCGTTGTCCTGAATTTCCTGCAAAGGTCAAGGCGTGAGGTCTAACGAAATTAAATGATTAAAATTATAAACAATATTAAAAAGTGAAAACTATGTACAGGTATGAATGTTCCTATTATATGCAAGTTCTACCATAGGCAAACAATCCTCCAATATTTTTAAAATTTGGCCAACTACAAGTCTCAACAAGGATCCTAAGGTCCTATTAATGACTTCAGTCTGACCATCAATTTGTTGGTGACATACAATAGAGAATACCAAATTTGTTCCTAATTTACTCTATAAAATTCTCCAATAGTGACCAAGTAATTTCACATTCCTATCACTCACAATTATCTTAGGAATGCTATAAAGTCTCACAACATCCTTGAGAAACAAGTTTGCGATATTTATCTCGTAATCAGTCTTATGACATGTAATGAAGTGTGTCATCTTACCAAATCTATTCATGAAGATAAATATGCTATAACTACCTTTCCTGGTTATAGAAAATCCTAAGACAAAATTCATAGATTTGTCTATCTAGGGTGTTGTAGGCCTGTGTAAAGGTGTGTATAATCCATGAGGTAGAACCCTAGATTTGGTCTGTTTACATGCAATGCACCTACTACAAATGCATTTAATATTTTTCTTCATGTTAGGCGAATAAAAATGTTCATGCAATATTTCTAGTGTTTTAATTACCATAAAGTGGCCCATCAATCCCCCACTATGAACTTTACGTACCAGTGATTCTCTAAGAGAACAGTTAGGTACACATAATTTACCATCCCTAAGGAGAAAATCATCATGCCTATAAAATTTTTAGAATGCAAAATGCTCAAATGCAGTATAAACAGTAGAAAAATCATTATCATTAGCATACATCTTCTCAATATGTTCAAATCCTAATAATTTAGAGCTAAATATAGAAACCAAAACATACCTACAAGATAATGCATCAGCGACAATATTATCCTTACCTTGTTTATACCTAATTTCATAGGAAAATGATTCAATGAACTCAACCAACTTATCGTGATGACAGTTGAGTCTAACTTAGCTCTTCAGATGTTTTAGGGACTCATGGCCTGTGTGGATAACCAACTCTTTTGGCAATAAATAGTGCTGTCATACCTTTAATACTCTCACCAAGCCGTACAACTCCTTATCATAGGTTGAGTAGTTTAATGGTGCACCATTAAGTTTATCACTGAAATAAGTCATGGAGCGCTTTTCCTACATCAGAACTGATCATATACCGATATTTAAAGCATCACGTTTAATCTCAAAAGTTTTGTTAAAGTCATGTAAAAGTAAAATAGGTGCAGAACATAATTTGCCTTTCAATAAAGTAAAAATTAGTCATGGGGCGCCTTTCCAACATAAGAACTGCTCATACCAATATTTAAAGCATCACATTCAATCTCAAAAGTTTTGTTAAAGTCATGTAAAAGTAAAATAGGTGCAAAACATAATTTGTCTTTTAATAAAGTAAAAATATGCTCTTGTTTTTCGCCCCATATAAATTTTATATTTTTTTTACTAGTTCATTCAATAGTGCTGCAATAGAACTAAAATCCCTAGCAAACCTACTATAGAAGCTTGCCAAACTATGAAAACTCCTTATCTCAATGACTAATGAATTATATATTTTTTTTTACCAGTTCATTCAATAGTGCTGCAATAGAACTGAAATCCCTAACAAACCTGCGATAGAAGCTTGCCAAACTATGGAAACTCCTTATCTCACTTGCTGATGTCGGAGTAGGCTGTTCTCTGATTATTTCACCTTATCCTCATCTACTTCAATGCCCGATGCACTAACTGAAAATCTTTAAAATATTATATTTTCATTGCAGAAGGTACACTTTTTGGCATTGACATCCAACTGTCATTTTCTAAAGACCTCAAGATAGACCTGATATGCTGAAGATGATCCTCTAAAAACTTACTATAAATCATGATGTCATCAATATAAACTACTACAAATTTATCTAGAAAATGTCATAGAACATGGTTCATGAAGGTGCTATGGGTATTTGATACCCAAAACATTACTAACCACTCATACAACTCATACTTGGTTTTAAAGGTAGTTTTTCACTCATTTTCAAGTTTCATCTTAATCTAGTGGTATCCACTTTGAAAATCTATCTTAGTAAAAATAGTAGATCCATTTAATTCATCCAACATATCATCTAACCTAGGGATAACGTGTCTATACTTTATTGTAATCTTGTTGACGACTCGACAATATACACACATCCTCCAAGAGCCGTCATTCTTAGGCACAAGTAACACTAGAACAACACAAGGGCTCAAACTCTCTCTCATGTCCCTTACCTAACAACTCCTCCACTTGCCGTTAAAGTTCCTTTGTCTCATTGGGATTACTTCAATAGGCTAGGTGGTTGAGAATTGACGCACCAAGGGTAAAGTTAATAGACGTTCGACCCATCGTAGTGGTGGTAGGCCATCCGAAATCTCCTCCGGGAATATATCCTCATATTTCTACAAAAGAAAGGAAATAAAACTAGGCAACTAAGTGTCAATGTCAGAAAAATTTAGATAAGCCTCCTTGTACTGAAGTACAATTAAGTTTCTCTTCTCACATATCGCTCTTTTCACTTCTCTCTCCCTCATATATAAATTCTTTTTCTCTCTTCCTCACTCTCTCTCATTAGGCCTCCTTTGTTTTTCTTTTGGCATCTTTTTCATTCTATGGACTTTCTTTATTTTTTTCAGCCTCTTTTTCTCTTAGTGGACCATTCTTTTTCTTTTTGACATCATTTCTTTCTTTTTCTTTTTTTGAATATTCTTCAAAAGATCTCTCGATTTTGATTTAATCAACATAGACCTCTTTTGGGGATAGAGGTGTCAAAATATGTAGCAGACCATCTAGATATAAAAAATATTGATTATTGAACCCATCATGATGTATTTATCTATCATACTATCATGGTTGTCCAAGCAGGATGTGACTGGCGTGCATGAAAACAACATCGCAACATACCTCATTTTTATATTTACTTATGGAGAAGGGAATCTTAACTTACTTGTTTACACTGACTTCTCCACACTCATTGAGCCAATGCAGTCTATAGGGATTATGATGTTTTGTGCATGATAACCCTAACTTATCAACTAAAAGAGTACTAGCAACATTAACACATCTTCCTATTCACGTGACATCTGGTATGGAAGATATTATCTCTTTGATTCTTGGATTGCATATTCAATATTCTCCTGGCAACTAGGATCTCACCCTTGCACAAGGGCTGCTAAACTGTCTTCAAAATCATTCAATGATGTTTTGCTATCATCATCACTAGTGTATTCATTGACACTTTCTATCTCGCCATTGTCTCGTAATAACATGATCCTTTTATTGGGGCATTGCGAGGCGATGTGTCCAACTCCAAGACACCTAAAACACCTAGTAGAACTTTATTTTTGAGGAGTAGTAGGTGGTTTAGAGTTACCATTAGATTCAATAGAGCAAGAGTTGTCTCTCCTTTCTTCAAACCTCTTCCTCTCTTCCCTTTTGGGCCATCTAGAACTAAACTGAGGAGCAAACTGATAATTTTTTCTAGAGTTTGTTCTTCAGTTATCTCTCAATCTTCATAGCTATGTGCACCATCTCTTCTAGATCTATATAATGATGTAGCTCCACAATATTGGCAATTTCTTTATTCAGGCCACTCAAAAATCTAGCCATGGTGGCTTTTGAACTCTCATAAACTCTAGCCCTAATCATCATCTTCTCTATCTTCTTGTGGTAGTCTTCTATAGACATAAATTCCTGGGTCAATCTTTAGAGCTTCCGGTGTAATTCCCTATCACAATAAAATGGAACAAATCTTTTTCTCATGATGGACTTTATCTCTCTCCAGTTGAATACATATTGGTTCCATCTCTCCTCTTGAGGGCAATCATTTGATCCTACCAAACAAGTGCACAATTTGTAAACTCGACTGTTGCTAGCTTTACTTTCTTAGCTTCACTGTAGTTGTGGCAGTTTAAGATCAACTCTATCTTCCGTTCCCACTCAAAGTAGGTCTTTACATCATTCCTGCCTCTGAATGGGGGTATCTGTATTTTGATGGATCTGATGTCATCATATTCCCTCTAGACTTCTCTTTTATTGACTTTACTATTGTTTCCATAAGACATATCATTTTTCGGGCAATGTCACGTCTAGGATGGCCATGATTCCTTCCTCGATCCTTGTTGCTATACCTTCAAGGAGTAAACTCATTCTGTTGTACATGTCATTCATCCTAGTCTTCATGCTTTCCAATATCACAGGTTAGTTGGCTTCACTAGACTGTAACATATTTACAAAAAGATATTAATGATAAAGAAAAGAAATCACCCCCTCACAAATCACTCGTGTTTACCTCTCCTATCTTCTTCTGTCAAGTTGAGGGTCGAAAGATCTCTTAAATCAAGACAAGAAAGGTTGTCTTTACGACTCTATAAATAATCTTAAAAGGGATCTTGTCTTCTAGAAGTCCAGAAGTAAGAACACAAAATAAGAATATGTGATGTTTTTATGCTTAGAACTAAGCAGTTAGGATGCAATTAACCACTTAGATGCGTAATGAAACTAGAGCATTCAAAAAAAAAATGAAACTGGGAGTATAAAAAAAAATCATGGACTTAAAATGTCAAGGATCTGATTAATCCATACGGATATAACCGAAATGTTCTACCTAATTATTTTACCCAGATGACAGCTGTGCTCTATTGCTCACTTGAGTTTTTGTAATGCAGGTGCTAATGCAGAATAATGAATGCAATGTTGTAAAAAGAAAACAAGAAAATCAAACATCCTTTTTAAATTTTTGATATGGTGGTTGATTTTTCCTTACTTGGACTAAGACTTAATCTTGGAATTTGTTATTTCATGATTTTTTTTTTCACAGAATCTCTTTTTTTTCACATTTGTTTTCATGGATCACTCTTTTTTTTTCCACAGATTTTTTGCATAATCTCTTTTTTTTTTCCATAAATTTTGTTTTGCTATACTAGCAATGGTAAAGAAATTTCTTGAAAAGAAACTAAATGAATAACCACTTTATGCAATGAGTGCTAATTCAATGCAAGAATTGAATGCAAACAGTAAATTAAAAAGATAGTAGATTTACTAGAGTCTAAACTCTGATACCAACTGATGCAGAACTTGAGATCAATAATGCAATTCAAAATCCCACATATACATCAGCAATCAAAAACTTAAAATCTTAAGTAAACCCTGCCTACTTGACTCGCACTCAACAAGAGAGTAAAAACTAAGGTAACTTGAAACCCTAAGTAAACCCTCCCTATTTGACCCGCACTCAACAGAAAAGTAAAAACTAAGGTAATTGGGAAAGAGTCAAAGAATTAGAATTGAAAAGATGCCATGATACTTACCTCAATAAGTGATTTCAATTTCTTGTACAACAAGTTAGTTGAAGACCCACTCACCTACTCTTCAAAAACTTGTAAGCTTAAAATAAGAATACTTCAATTTTATTAATAAGTCAATTTTTTGAATGAATTACAACTCTAAATTAAAGACCTATTTATTGTGTAGGCCACATGAATAATAAGAAAAAAAAACAATCTCCTAATTAATAGTAAAAATTACATAGGAAATTAAATTTAGAATATAATAGAAAATTACTAAAAATTAAGAAAATTACAACTAAAATAAGATATATATGATTTTTCTATGATAAAAATTTTTTAAATGGAGAATATCTTAATTAATTGTGACTGATTTACGGGAAAATTTTTTGCCAAAATAGTTTCCTCTTTATCAAGTGTTTTCCTTTTTTGTAGAATTTGACATTTAAGGAGTTTTTATCTTTCTCAAGATATTTTGCAATTTAGGAGCAATTTTCTCTTTTAGTTAATCTTTAATTATGAAGATTTTCCACAGGATTGGGAAATAAAATCCTATAGAAATTTTTCTTTTTCATGTCTTGGAGAATTTTCCTTTTTCTTGTTTATTTCCTTCTTACATTTGGGGTGAATAGTATATACCATTATAACATTGGGTTAATGACCTTGTTGTCTTCTTTTCTTAGGCTTTTTTAGTGGGTCCAAACCTATCTTCCTCATTAATCCATGCTTGGATAAAGAGTTGAAAAAATTATTGTAATCTTTTAGCTCTCCCCCTTATAATAAGCCCACTTGGTATTAAGATATCATTTCCTCCAACTTGATTAACGTCCATGCTCACATCAGAATAATTTAAATAAAAACCTCCTTTGATGATTAGGGAATTGAGAGAAAGGGCCGAAAAGAAAAGAAATTGTGTAGAAATTCTATTGGGAAAGATATGAGAATCCAAAGGTAAGAATGATATGCTTATGGAAAATATAGTTATTGGTTAGAAGACATAGGGGTATTGAATTTTGGTGTGCATAGAAATACCAAAATGTATGAAATGGTTCGGATACTAAGGGACCAAAAATCGGTTCATTTCACTCTAGACTGAAAACGGAAAGGTTTGAATAAAACTACAAAAAAAAAATTGATTTTAAGAAGTTCGGTACAGTTTTAGACCGATTCCCACCCTTAAGGGGACATGCAAAATTGAATATCAAATTTTTTATGATCAAATTTAGCCAATACTTGATGTTGCAATGCAATTTGATGTGATTAATGAGTTAGTGAGCTTGAAATTGTTGAGGTTTAGAGGATGCCTTCACAATTTGGTCTTCATTGGAACCTTAAAAACTCAGTTTCTTGATTGTGTTTTATTAGTATAAACATAACTCACATGTGAAGAAATTTAAGTGGTTAGGAAAAAGATGGGTATGAAAATTTGTACATAAATTGGTCAGGTTTTCATTTGTTAATATAAGTTAGGTATGAAATTTATATCAAGACTATATTGAAATAAAGGATTCACTTATTAGTTCTCTAGAGATTGTATATCACTTTAGTTCTAAGAACTCATTAGCATCCCTGTCTCCCTCATTTTTTTCAATATTTCATTCATCACTTCCCACATCTTCACTTAGTTAACAAAAAGATCACAATTTCTTTTTTAAAAAATTTCCATAACTTGTTTTCATCTCTCATCAAGTCCACTAGAGTGACATGAAATGACGAAGTTATATACTTAAAGAATGAGAAGTCTCTATAGCTGTGGTGGAGCTGGATCTGCCACCTCATAGAGTGGTCTTGGAAAGAATCATGACTAAGAACCCAAAAAAAAGTGTAGTTGGTAAAAAATAAAAGTAATGAATTATTTTTGTTCTTTTTAGTGTAAGAGAATTAAGTTTTTTTAAATTATATAAGAAGGTTGGGTTTAAAAAGAAATTACATAAATAGAATTCTTAGCTAACACTATTTTATATTTTAATTTTTGATTTTTTTATTCAAATCAATTCAAAAAAAAAATATCAATCTTCTAATCTTTGGACTACAGACTGGATTGAACAGTTTGATTTTTCAGTCAAAACCGAAGTTGACACCCCTAAGTGGTAGAATGAATTATGTAAAACTAAGTTTTATTAGAATTAATTCACCCAATAAAAATAATAAAACCTAACTTTCTGAAAAAAGAAGCCCCAAATCCGTTTTGATTTTATTCATTTATTTTAATGTTAATTTTTATTTTTCTTTTTTTATGTAATAAAGATTTTTGTGTTTTACGTGAACGTCATAAATTCGAATTTTCTTGAAGAATTTTTTTTGAGTATTATGGATGGGCTAGTATTGTTAACCTATAATACTTGACTGAATGGATCAATAACATAACTCACTATTATGTTAGTAGTATTGTAATGACTAAGTTGAATTATGTCTCAGTGAATATATTATGTTATTAATGGAACTTAACTACACCAAAATGTTCACTTAGGTCATGAGTTCAAATTTTTCTAAAGATTCTTTTTACTATTATAGGTGGGCTAACATTGTTATCCTATAATGCTTGATTAAGTGGATTGATAACTTAATTCACTAATATATTAGTGGTGCTTGATTAAGTGGATTGAGTTACATCTCAGCAAGTTTATTACATTTTAGATAAAATAAATATTATGTTATATTTAGGTTCCCTTAATTGGGGTAGCCATAATATATTAAAAAAATTGATATAATATTTTTATTCCTAAAAAAAGTAAAAGCAAGATCAAGGGAACAGTTAGCATGATGATTATGGGACAGATATATTTTGATATCACCAACTGAATAAAAAGAAGAAAGATCAGCAAGTGAAATTGTGATGACGATGACGACGATGATAATGATGATGAAAGCTACTCGAAAGGTGAAACGGCTGAAAGGAGCAGTTATAGCATAATGATAGGAGATGATGATGATTGATGGATGACTTAAGGCAGAGAGAAACAACGCAACTAAAGAGTAGGAATATGAAATCCATCCATGAAGGATTTGCAGGTGATAACACTTGAGATAAAGAAAGGTATCACAAAATAAGGAAAAACATCGATTTAGAATGGGGTTGGGGTGGAGGTTTTGATTATAAAATGAGAGGATTCAGGTGAGAAGAAGCAAGGTGGAAAAAAGAGTAAAGAGACAAAGAGCAAGAGAGAGAAAGTGTGAGACCTAGATGAAGAATAAGAGATTGAAAGGAAAAACCGAGAGCAATAAAGAGGAATAACTGGTGAAAACCTTGTTACTCACCTTCTTGATATACTCTAATTTTTTTTAGGTTTTAAATTTGGAAATTATTTAATGAATTGATACCTTAGAAATGAATGAAGTTAATTATGATTTTTTGTTAAACTTTAATGAATTTCTTATGTTCATGGTTACCAAGAATTAAAAATCAAGAGTCTTATTTCACTTCTTTATTTTGCTGGATGTTTGAACAAAATGTGATATAAGCTAGGACATCCACCAAAATTTCCTGGACATTTGAGAAAAGCAAGCCTGTGAGCAAGCAAATTCCTGCAAGATTGCTCGCAGGACATGCACGGAAGAGCAAACTACGTGCGCACAACAACCTAACCACACGCACATGCCCACCCACAAGTGGAGAGCTTTGTGGACGCATGCACCTGCATCCTAGGAAGAGCCCACACCTATGGGAGGAGGATTTTTCCTATGAGAATTGAGAGTTTCACTCCCACTTGGATTCCCGTTATCCCGATACTAAAGAGAAAGATAGTTTTGGTCTAAATCTATTTCTTAATCCATCTTAAATCAAATAACATCCCAAGATCATTCAAGAAAATGAGTTTAGAGAATTAAGAAAGAGGATTCAAATGCCCCTAGGCCCAATCATAAGAAATTAGGCGAAGAAACACTAACAAGCTTTCAACATATTGGTCCAAGATTGGATGAGTGAGGAACTAAAGATGGAGGCCCAAGAACTAGCAAAAAAAGACCCAAATTCTATAGACAACCCACCACCAAAGCATCTTGTGCATGTGAGTGTCCTATCTCACATGTACAGGCAAGACAAGGATCCCACTCATGCTAGACTTTTTAAGGTGTGAGGACTTCCCCTTGCTCGCAACTTCTCCTCCTTCAAACTGATTTCAAGAGTCCTTTTAGGAATTATATTGGCATCAAGATAAGGATAAGAGCTAGCAGAAAATCGAAAGAGATTCCTTGGAGAAGAAAAACTAGCAGGAAGAGCAATCTGAGAGGGAGAAGGATTCCCGCTTGTGCGGGATAACCAATCCTAGAAGGACTCATCTTCCCTCTTTTTTCTCACATGTTTTTTGTGTGTTTTCTTTCATGTGGAATTATGACTAAAGGACTACACCAAGTAGGAGATCCATTTCAAGAAGGACACAAATCCGCCCAAGAGATAAAACATTAGAGTCCATGTGAGAATTGCCCAAAGAAGTTCACTCCTAACCAATTTTTAGCTCCATCTTCCTACTCCAATACCATCACTCTTCAAGCATCTTCAACAAGGAATCTCCACCAAAAAATAATTAATTAATGAGAGACTCAATCTAAGAATAATCAAGAGACTCAAACCTGAATTGGGCTCAAATAATTAGCAAAGAGAGAGGAGATGTAATCCAACTTTAATTTTGCTTTATTTATTAATATAGTTTTAGATAAAGATGTGTTAAGTGTTTAATTATGTTTTTAATTTCTAAATTTTATATAGATTTGTACAGTGAAAGTCTATAAATAGGTTGCACCCCTTCAGTTGTAATCATTCGATTTCAAATTAATAAAATATTCAATTTATTACTTTAGTTTATGCTAAATATGAGTGGGTATTCAATCAAGTGAGATTTCTTCAACCATCTTATTAAACCAGGAATCGAATTGACTTATCAAGTAAACTCATGACCTCTTTTCTATTATAATTTTATTCCCAATTATTTTAATTTGCATTCACATGTTGAATGTTGGTCAAATAGTAAGGGTTTATCTAGAAAATTAAGTTTTCTGTATACTAATATTATATACGAAGTTTTTAATTGCACTGTTTATCTTGGATTCTGCATCATTTAGTATTAGAGCTTAGATTCCAAATAAATCTACTAACCTTTTATTTTTCTGCCTTACATCATTATTTTGCATAATTAGCACATGTTATATATGGTGATAATTCGTTGTTTGCATATAACTTGAAATTTTATTCATCATTATTATTTAAGTGATTTTTTGTTTATCATAGTAAAAAAAAAAATCAAAATCTGAATGCTCAAAGAAAGCAAGCAAATCGAAAAAATTGTTTATTTCATTATCGTTGTATTCATCATTCATCATAAAATCAAGCAGTTTCTATTAGATCAAGCAAGGCCGACAATCCACCACAAAAATACAAAATGGTGCATGATTCCCCTTGTTTTTTCTTTCAGTATTGCATTCATTACTTTGCATGTGCATTTGAATGAAAAATATTAAATCATTCGTAGAGCATAGTCATCATTGTATAAAATATTTAGGCATAACACTCGGGATATATTCCTGAGGAATAACTGGATCCATTATGTTTTAAGTCAAGAATTATTGAACTCCAAGTTTTATTCCTTCAATTCGACTTTTGTTCTATGGTGTATTCTAAGTAGCTAATTACATTCTGATTACTTACAAAAATAATAATAATAAAAACATCACCTCAACTTCATCTGTGTGTTCTATTTCTAATCTTTTATAAACAAGATCCTGTTTAGGATTCCTTGCAGAGTCCTAAGACAACCCTACTTGTCTCAGTTTAAGAGGATCTAGTTCTAAATGCTCAACCCGAGGGAAAAAGATTGTGTTGAGGGATTGTGAGGTAAACACAAATGAAAGGTGAGGGAAAGAATTTTTTCACTAACCATCTATCTTTTGGTATTTCACTATGTCTCAACCAATTAAAGAAACTCTTATTCGAGGTGATGTTTTTGTTGCTCGAAGAGCTATAAACATGCAAGCCAAAGGGGAAAACAATGAATAAAGAGAGAACATATTCCACACTCACTATCTTATCAATGACAAGGTATATTGTATGATCATTGATGAAGGAAGTTGTGACAATGTGGCAAACATTTTACTTGTGGAAAAGTTTGTGTTAACATGTACTAGATACCCTAATCCTTACCAATTATACTGGTTGAATAAATGCAACGAAGTTAAAGTTATAAAACAAGTCATGATACCATTCTCCATCAGCAATACAAAAACGAGATATGTTGTTATATGGTACCACTACATGCAAGTCGTCTACTGCTAGGGTGACCATGGTAGTATAATAGACAAGTCAGTATAGTGGTTTCATAAGTCATTACTCTACATATGGATGGTCTAAATCACATTCTTACATCTTTATCACCAATCAATTGAAAGTTAGAAAAGCTTTGACAAATATTTAAAAAAAGAAAAAAATAGAGAAAAGATGAAAAAGAAAAAGAACGACCCACTAAAATAAAAAAGAGAGTGAAAAATAATGAAAATAGCATACTGAGAGAAAAAGAGGCTACAAAAAATGGCCCATTGAGTGAAAAAGAGGCCCAAAAGAAAAATAGAGATGACCCACTGAGAAAAAAAGAGAGAAAGAGAGAGAAAAGAAAAAAGAGTCTTTATGTTAGGGAAAGAGAGTTTAGACAACAATTTATGAGAGAAAAATTTTGGTTATACTTCGGTACAATGAGTTTTATTTAAATGTATTTGACCTAACCCTTGTTTGTCATGTTCTGTTATCTCTCTTTTGCAAAAATTTGAAGATGTCCTTCATGAAGAGATACCAGATGGTCTTACACCACTACGAAGAATCAAGCATCATATTGATTTTGTCCCTAGCACATCAAATCCCCAACCGCCCCACCTACCGGATTAATTCCAAAAAAACGAAGGAACTTCGACAACAAGTGGAGAAATTATTAGAGAAGGGTCACATTAGGGAGTGCTTGAGTCCTTGTGTTGTTCCAGTTCTTCTAGTACCGAAGAAGGATGGTTCCTAGAGGATGTGTGTCGATTGTAGAATTGTCAATAAAATAACGGTAAAGTATAGATATCTCATCCCTAGGTTAGATGATGTGTTAGATGAACTTAGTGGGTCATGCATTTTTACCAAATAGTTTTATATGAATGCTTGGATATGCCTTTTGGATTATCTAATGTACCTAATACTTTTATGAGGCTAATGAATCATGCTTAAGTCCATTCCTTGGTAAATTTGTTGTAATCTACTTTTATGATATACTAATTTATAGTAAATCATTGGAAGAGCAAATTCACCATATTAGGTATGTTTTAAAGGTCCTTAGAAGGTGAAATGCCAAAAAATGTATTTTTTGTAGTGAAACACTCATATTTTTAGGATTTATAGTAAATGCACAAAAAATTAAGGTGGATGAAGATAAGGTAAAAATAATAAGATACTGGCCTATCCATACATCAGGCAATGAGGTAAGAATTTTTCATGGGTTGACTAGTTTCTATTGCAAGTTTGTTAAAGATTTTAGTTCTATAGTAGCTTCTTTAAATGAATTGGTTAAAAAGAATGTTAAGTTTGAACGGATTGAAAAATAAGAACATGCTTTTACTTTAGTGAAGGAAAAACTATGTTCTGCACCAATTCTTACATTACCTAACTTTAACAAAAATTTTGAGCTTGAATGTGATGTCTTCAATACAAGTATATGAGGAGTTTTGATACAGAAAGGGCACTCCATTGCTTATTTCAGAGAAAAACTTAGCGAAGTGCCACTAAATTACTCAACCTACAACAAGAAGTTGTATGGCTTGGTACGAGCCTTAGAGGTATGGTAACGCTACCTCCTACTGAAGTAATTTATGATCCACACCGATCATGAATCACTAAAGTATCTGAAGGGTTAAGGTAAACTCAACTGTCGACACAGTAAGTGAGTTAAGTTCATTGAGTCATTTTCCTATATCATAAGGTATAAACAAGGTAATGATAACATTATGGTGGATGCATTATCTAATAAGTATACTTTGATTTCTACTCTTAGTTCTAAGTTATTAGGATTTGAACATATTAAATACATGTATGCTGATAATTATGATTTTGCCCATGTTTATAGTGCATGTGAGCATTATGCATTCCAGAAGTTCTATAGGCATGATAGTTTTCACCTTACGGATGGTAAATTATGTGTGCCTAATTGTTCACTTAAGTAATTGCTAATGCATGACGCACATAGTGGGGGATTTATGGGTCACTTTGGGATAACAAAAAATTTAGGCATATTGCATGAACACTTCTATTGGCCTAACATGAGAAATGATGTAGAATAGATATGTAGTAAATGCATTGCATGTAGATATGCCAAGTCTAGGGTTTTAACTCATGGTTTATACACACCTTTACCTGTCCTTATAGCTCCCTAGATAGATATTCTCATGGATTTTATATTGGGATTGCTTAGGAGTTGGAGAGGTAGTTATAGCATATTTATCTTTATGGATAGATTTAATAAGATGACAATTTTATTTTATATCATAAAAATAATGATGCAACTAATATTACGAATTTTTTCTTTAAGGATGATGTGAGATTGCATGGCATTTTTAAAACCATAGTGAGTGATAGAGATGTAAAGTTCTTAACCCACTTTTGATGAGTTTTATGGGTAAATTGGGGATTAAACTAATATTTTATGCTCTTTGTCACCCCTAAACTAATGGTTAAACTGAGGTGGTCAATAGGATCTTAAGATCTTTATTACGATCAATAGTTGGTCAAAATTTGAAAACTTGGGAAAATTGTTTACCTATAATTGAGTTTGCATATAATCATAGTATTCATACTTCTAATAGGATTTCCATATTTCGATATTGTTTATAGTTTTAATCTTTTAACTCCACTTGGTCTGACACTTTTACCTTTGTAGAATATCACCAACACAAATGGAAAACAGAGGGCGTAGATGATTAAGGCCATACATGAGAAGGTCTTACAATATATCCATAAAAAGAATGATTCTTATGCACACAACGCCAGCAAAGGAAGAAAACGAGTTATGTTCCAACCAGGCGCTAGGTTTGGGTTCATATGCAGAAAGAAATGTTTTCTAAACAAAGCAAATCTAAGCTAGATCCTAAAGGCGATGGATCGTTTCAAGTCTTGGAGCGTTTCAAGTCTTGGAGTGCGTCAACAACAACACTTACAAGATTGATCTTTTAGGTAAGTATGGATTGTCCACTACTTTTAATGTTTCTAATTTTTTTTTCCTTTTTATATAGGTGAAAGTTCAAGAATGAATCATTTTAAAGAAGGGAGGGATGATGTGAACTAGGGTATCCACCAATAGGATATCTGAGAGAAGCACGCCCATTCCTACCAGGTTACCCACGGATATGCACAGAAGAGCAAATTGTGCACATGCAAGATGTTGCGCAAATGCGTACAACAACACAATCATGTGCGCACACGCCTCCAAGCAAAGAGCCTCACGCACACATGTAGCTACATCCTGGGAAGAGCTCACACTTTCAGGAGGGGGATTTTTCCCATAGGAATGGACAATTTCACTCCCACTTGGATTTTCGCGATCTCGACACCAAAAGCAAGGCAGTTTTGATCAGAATTTGTTTTCTAATCCATCTAATGTCTTATAAACCATTCAATAAAATGGGCTTGGAGAATTAGAAAAGATTATCCAAATGCCCTTAGGCCCAATAATAAAAAGTCGGGCCAAGAAACTCCAATAAGCTTTCAACATGTTGGTCCAAGATTGGGTGAGTGAGGAACTAAATATGGATGCCTAAGAACTAACAAGAAGAGACCCAAATTCCATGGGCAAATTATGGCCAAAGCATGTCGTGCATGTGAGTATCCTAACTCATATGTGCCAGCAAGACAAAAATCATGTTCCTATGAGACTCCTTGAGGCGTGAGGACTTCTCCTCACCTGCAACTTCTCCTCCTTCAAAACCGATTTGAAGCGTCCTTTTAAGACTTGTATTAGCAGCAAGATAAGGATAAGAGCTAGAAAAAAATCGAAGGAGACTCCTTAGAGGAGAAAAACTCGCGAGAAGAGTAATCTAAGAGGGAGAAGGATTCTTACCTGTATGGGATGACCAACCCGAGAGGGAATCGACTTCCCTCCTTTTTTTCACATGTTTTTTTGTGTTCTCTTTCATGTGAAATTACAACTAAAGAAAAGGACTACACCGAGTAAGAGATTCACTTTAAGAAGGACACAAGTTTACCCAAGAGATAAAACATTAGAGTCCATGTGACAATCGGCCAAATAAGTTCACTCCTAACCGATTTTCACCTCCATCTTCCTACTCTAACACCTTCACTCTTCAAGCATCTTTAACAAGGAATCTCCACCAAAAATCAATTAATTAATGAGAGACTCAATTCAAGAATATCAGGACACTTAAACTCGAATTGGGCTCAAATAATCGGCTAAGAGAGAGATGTAATCCAACTTTAATTTACTTTATTTATTAATACAGTTTTAGATACAGATATGTTAAGTGTTTAATTCGAATTTTAATTTCCAAATTTTATACAAATTTGTACGGTGAAAGTCGATAAATAAGTTGCACCCCTTCAGTTGTAATCAATTTGATTTCAAATTAATAAAATATTCAGTTCATTGCTTTTAGCTTATACTAACTGCGAGTGAGTGTTCAATCAAGTGAGGTTTCTTCAACCGTCTTATTGAGCCAAAGAATCAAATCGACTTATCAAGCAAATTCGTGGTATCTTTTCTCTTCTAATTTTATTTCTAGTTATCTTAATTTGCATTCACAGGTTGAATGTGGCTTAAGTAGGGTGGGTATATTTAGGGATTTAAGTTTTCTGTATGCTAATATTATATTTAAAAAATTTTATTGCACTATTGATCCTGGGTTTCGCATCAAAATGCTTCATGAATAGAGTCGATTACCTTCCAATAAAACCATTGAATTTTTTTCGAGTTACACATAATGTGTGAAAAAGTGATTGTAGTGTGTTTACAGAATCTTATATGTGTATATGTTCATTATATTTGCACCAGTTAGAATAAGTCTGTTAATTTTGTATATTATAAGATTATTATGCCAGTGAAACTTCTCTTAGCCATTAACAAAAATTATCACCATTCAAAAATTTCCATTACGGTAAATATGCCATGTAAAAAATTTTGTTGACATTTTAATTTAATTAAGTATCTTGGCCATGTGCAAAGTCTTAAATTAAGATTTCTAGTTAATATATCTTTTCTACCATCATTGTTATTTGTATCAATATGTTAAGATCACTAAAAATTAAAAGTAGAAAAAACTACGGGTTAAAGGAGATCATGAAATTGAATGGACTAATGATTTTGATTATATTACAATAGTGAGAACTATTGGGCTTTCAAAGGAATAGAGTTGATATTCTTTAGATAACCAGTTACTCACATGTTTCCACGTGTTAGCACATAGAATATTTTAGAGAAAAAAATCAAGGGCTTTATTTTACTTAGGTCAAAGGAGATGTTTGGGAGAATTTTTGAAAATGACTCGTGAAGGGTCAATTGACATTTTATAATTTATTTATTGTACCTTTTTAATATATTTGCAATTCTCCTCATTCAATAGAGTTTGGAAATATTTTTCGTTTTAATTTTATGGATAGAGATTGCATGACACAAGCACAAAAGTCTAGGTTGCTAAAATATGTATACAACATTAAAAGCTTAATTAATTAGTCTACACTATAAGACGAATGTCTTTATACTTTCTCATTCTGTATTATTTGACCTAGATTTCTATTATAAGATTAGTATACATTTTAGCATCTAATTCTGTTTCTAATAACATCAAAAATGATTCTTTCTTATCTTTGCTTTCAAAATTAAAAAGAAAATAAATTTCAAAGAATATTTATTTTGAAAAATAATTTGTCTCGCGTCATATCAGTATATGATAATGAAAGTTAGTGGGTCGATATTCTAAGTGCTTAAATATGTTCATTATGGGAGTTAGACCCCTTTCTCTTTTCTAACTTATATTTTTGTGTACTTTTTGTACTTAACCATTTGATATTTTTACTTTGACTCTAATCTTTGTCAAATTCATTTTACCAATTCTACTTCATCACACATTTTTAGGAATTCATAGAATTAACAATAATCTACAAATTCATTCTATAACTAATTTTTTAATATCAATATGCATAACAACATATATAAACACATTAACACATAACGAACTATATGTAAATATTCACGGTATAAATACCTCTTGTAGAAAATCAAACTTTTAAAAAAAATCAATTAAAAAATTTCTTCATCTTCTTCTTCATAGAAGCATAAATTTTTGTGTGAGAGAGTATGTGAGTTTTATCTCTATATGTTTTTTTCTTCTTTTTTTTTTACAGATTGCTAAGTGGGTAACTTTTGCTAGATGTGGTAACTAACTACAATTGCAATTTTAAATTTTAACTAAGTGGGTAATCCTAATCGGTTCGGCTCCCATCATGGATGACCCTCCCAATTAAATTCAATATCTCTCACTCACACGTGATGGGACCACCTCTCCCTTTAATTCTACAAGACTCATATGTAAATAAGTCGTGTGACCATGCATACTTCGAGAGCACTTTAGTTATATATCTATTAGGAGTATATAGTTTCTCAAATAGTGAAACTTAGAGTATATAATTGTATGTTATATCCTAGATCACATATCACATTTATGTCTCTAATGATCTTATTTAACTAATAAATCGAGTATATTCATAATTATATTTTTCTTTAGATAAACATAATTGGTCGACCAATGAATGTACATCAATAATATAATGTATTCTTTAAATTGTGATCTTCCTCTTATCTTGATTCTCTCACATTTTATTTAATTTATTTTTCCAGAGATATTCCATTAGACTGAATCATTCATGATCCTTTGGTTATGTCTTAAGATAGTGAGCCTTAACTAAAAAGCTCAAGAAACATATTAGATTAATGAGAGTATTAAATGAGATTCTCTTAAAATCTCAAGGTCTCACACAATATTAAAGTTAAGATCCCACTTTTATTACCCTTTGGTCAAATTAGTTGCACATATGGTATGAATCACATGTTACAGTATTTTCTCCTTTCTATGTAGTGCATGTCTTTTATTTCTTATAAATATCATACATATTATAATCAGATATACTCAATATCTAACTCGAGTTCACTTACATACCTTTTTAACTCTTTAGAACTCTAATATGGAAATAAGATAGATAAAGTGATAATCATTAAATTATTCACATACTATCATAAACTTAGCAATTTTGTTATGACTTAATTCCTCACCGTGATGAGTGGCGGCTATTATTAATATTTATGTTGGCTCTCAATTATCTCCTACGTAATTAACTTCAATTTGTGAGAAGGCCAATCTTATACCTGTCCGACATGTTTTTGCTGAATTTATAGATGTATACAACATATACACATATGTTTGTATATGTATGATCCCCAACAAATGTAAATAAGGCAATAAGAAAGAAAAAAATAAAGTATTTCATTAATAACATAACTACTAAACATGGTTGAAAAATATATAAAATGTAAGTACATTTAACACCTATGAAAACCTAATTGTTTAACATGCCTATAATATGCATCTCTTGGTGTAGGTTTTGTATATGGATCTGCTACCATATCATGCGTAGAAATGTACTTCCTATTCACTTCTTTTCATGCAAACTACATCCTTAATGAAATTGTATTTAATATTTATATATTTATTTTTCCATGAAATTTGGGATCTTTGATATATGTTATTGTTGTTTGACTGTCATAGTTCACAATTACTGGTTCACTAACAGTACTATTGACTCTCAAATAGTCCATAAACCTTTTTAACCAAACAGCTTCTTGCACTACAGCTAAAAAAGCTACAAACTCAACTTTTATTATGGAAAGGACTATACATGATTGTTTCTTACTACTCCATGATATGGCACCGCCATTTAGTGAGAAAGCATATCTAGAGATAGATTTTCTCTCATCTAAATCTCCTCCCCAATCAGTATCTGTATAACCCTTCAAGTGTAAATCAACCCCTTGATAACACGATGAGTAATCAGTTGTGCCTTTAAGATAATGTAGGATTCTTTTCACTGTTTTCCAATGCTTTTAACAAGGGTTGGATTGATATCTACTTACCATTCTAACTTGCATGACATATGTCAGGCCTTGTGCACATCATAACATACATAAGGCTTCCAACTGCACTTGAATAAGGAACTTTGCACATTTGTTCCTTTTTTTGTGGTGTTTTAGGACATAACATTTGGCTTAAAGCTTCACCTTTTGTGATTAGGGTATCAATGGATTTACAATCTTGTATATCAAATCGTTCAATAATCTTTTTAATATACGACTCTTGTGAAAGAGATGACAAATTTTTTGTACGATCTCTTGAAATCTTAACTCTAAGGATATATGCAGCCTCTCCCATATCTTTCATCTTAAAATGAGATGATAACCAATCTTTAATTTCTTTTACATACCCCTTATCATTTCCAATTATAAGTATGTCATCAACATACAATGATAAGATAACAAATTTATTTCACATCGTTTTATTTATACACAATGGTCTTCTTCAATTATATTAAAGTTATGCGAATATTGTACTATGAAATTGAATATACCACTGTCTTGAAAACTGCTTAAGACCATATATTGACTTTAAAAGATGACACACTTTTTATTTTTTATTGTTTTCAATTAAACCTACTGGTTGTTCCATGTAGATCTCTTCTTTTAATTCTCCATTGAGAAAACTAGTCTTTACATCTACTTAATGTAATTTGAGATCCATGCATATTACTATAACTAGAATTATTCAGATTGAGATAAATCTAACAATAGGTGAACAAGTTTCATCATAATTTATTCATTCTTGTTGTGTATATCCCTTCGCGACTGGGCAAACTTTATATTTTTCAATATTGTCATCAGTTTTTTGCTTAATTTTGAGAACTCATTTGTTTCCAATGGCTTTGTGTCCTTCAGGAAAATCGACCAACTCCTAGACTTTGTTAGATTTCATGGACTCCATTTCCTTTTCCATTGCTTTCATCCATTTTTCCTTTGCAGGACATTTAAGAGCCTCATTTATATTCCTTGGCTCTTCCTCGTCTTTTAGAGTAACTAAGAATATTATCCCTTCAATCTTAAAACGGCGACAACAAACACTTTTCCTATTTGTTTGACGTATTTGAGATTCTTCTAAATTACTCCCACTGGGACCAGCTTCCGTACTTGAGCCCACCATTGCTTGTGATTGGGTTTCAATTGAAACAAGTTCATTGAATCTCATATCACCTCCACTTGAATATAATGGGTCCATTTGTATCTATAGGGTGGAAACAATTTGGTCTTGAGTTTTATATAGAGATAAGTCTTTACCTATCTCACCTTTTTTAAAAAATCATTCTCTAAGAATGTGACATCTCATGTTTTAAATTCAGTTACATAATCATTTTCTTGTGTGCCTATGAATACATATCATTTTGATTGTTCAGAATATCTTATAAAGATATTATTCTTCTCTCTTGGACCTAATTTTCTAAATTTGTGGGAAAATTCATTAACTTAGGCAGCACAACCCCAAGGTCTTAGAAAGCTTAGGTTTAGTTTTCTGCTAGTCCATAACTCATATGGTGCGGTGGTAACTGATTTTGAGGCTACACGATTAAGGATATATGTGGCAGATAAAATGCATCACCCCGAAAGGTAATTGACAAATTAGCTTTTACCATCATAGATCTAACCATTTCAAGCAAAGTTTTATTTCTTCTTTATACAACACCATTCTGTTGTGGTGCTGTTGGAATAGTTAATTGATGTTCTATTCCCATTTCATCATAGAATTCTCTGAACTGATCAAATAAGTATTCTCGTTCTCTGTTGGTTATCAAACCTTTTATTTTATTGTTTAATTGATTCTCAATTAAATTTTTATATTTTTGAAAGGAACTAAAAGCTTTAAATTTGTGAGATATCAAATAGACATAATCGAATCAAGTATAATCATTTATAAATGTGATAAAATAAATAGCAGTATGCCTTGTCCTCACATTTATTGGATCACATATATTAGAATGAATTAATTATAATGGAGTATTTGCATTTACGGCTTTTCTAAATGGTTTTCTTATTGTTTTCCAGTTAGGCAACGCTCACAAGTAGACAATTTTACTTTTCTATATTCCCTAATAAGCCTTCTTTGGCTAATCTATTCATTCATTGTTGACTAATGTGGTCAAGTCTAGCATACCAAACATTAACATTAATGTCAATACTATTAGAATACATAAATAAAGAAAAACTAACATTATAAGAACTATAGTCAACATCTAAAACAATAAAACCATCTAAGAAATAACTACGTCCATAATAGTTTGTTCCTAAACACAAGCTTACACCACTAAGTTTAAAGTTTAAACTGAAACCAAGTTTCAGTAAAACCAACACACAAACTAAATCCCAACAAATTTCTGGAACAAACAACACATCATGTAGGAACAGGGTTCGATCTTCACGTATCACCAACTTGCATATATCAATACCATTTACCTCCACTCTTGAATTGTTTCCTACATATATCCCTCATGCTCCATGCAGAATGCTTCAAAAATTCCATGAAAGCATTCTTGTCCTTAGTTACATGGTCTGTGGCTGCTGAGTCTACATTCCACAAAGGATGAGATTCAGTTAGAAAGATAGAACTAGAACACAAGTTGCACTCACACATGCAAACAACTTTTTTACCTTTTTGGGCCCCTTGCAATTGCAAGAAAAATGTCCTTTATTGCCACAGTTATAGCATTTCTCCTTTATTATATTTTTCTTCTTGAAAAGACGTTTTCTTTTCCCTTATTGGTGAAACTTTCTTTTCTTGTTGGCTTTGAAACCCCTTTTTCCTTTTGTTAGGATCCACCATGGAACTTGCGCTTATGTCCCCCAGCACTTTGTGAGCTAGAACCAATCATGTACACATTAGTACTTAACTTATTGGCCTCAATTCAATCCTCTTCTAGCTCCAAGTGTCTCATGGAATCTTCAAGAGATCTAATGCCTTCATTATGGGTTAGGTGGATCTTCATATGTTCCCAACTTTGGGGTAAGGAACGAATCATAGTTTGGATCTGTTGTTCATAAGTAAGAACGTGGCTAGCATTTTTCATCTTACTTATCATGTTTGACATTTTCCTTATATGTTTTTTCATTGTACGATCAGGGCATTTCTTATAAATGTCAAACTTGATAATAAGTTACCGAAGTTTGGTCAATGACTTACCACCAAACCTTTGAGCTAATGTGGACCACATATCCTTAGTTAGGTGAACTCTCTCATGATATCATTTTTCGTACTTCAGCAAGTAATACGAGCAAAAGAGTCTTTTTTCTTACAAGTCTCAAAAGTTATATGGTCCCTCTGATGCTGGGTCATGTTTCCTTCTTCAGGTTCATTCATGGATTCATTCAAAGCTTTCAGAGCCTCTTGCTCTTCAAGCACATATTGGATTTTCATACTCCATATCTCATAATTGTCGTTATTCAATTTTTTTCCTTTGTTGAGTTTAGCGACAATATTTTTTGATGTAGATGTCATTTCTTTATATATATATATAGATATTATGCATGTTACTCAATGCCTAACAACATACATATACATCCTTAACATATATTAATTATGTTAATAATAATCTCATATTAGATATAGAATAAAAAAGATATTATGTTTTCGATCGTCATCTAAAATTCTAATATTTGATTTTTATTAATGTAATTAATCATGTAAGGTGCTACTTTTAGTTACTAAAACCTCTTAGTTTTATAGAAATTCATACATGCCAAATAAAAGAAAAAATATGTTATCATATATATACATAAATAAATATGAAAAATATGAATAACATTTCATTAACAAGAATAAAGTGCACAATTTATAAGCAGTTCACTAAAAAATAAAAAATAAAAAATAGTTATTTTATTCTAATTCTATATTTAGGAAAAGATTCCCTAAGCTTATTTTTAAGGTTATCTGTAAGAAAATTTGTGTTTATTTTAGGTAAAGGGACATCAACAATTTTATGATGTCCTCTTCATATGGGACACCCCTATTGAAGCATCAACTGATTTTCTAGCACTCCAATTAACATATTTCTTAATAAATTTGTTAATTGTGGGTTTATATGCTTGTTATTTGTCCCAACAAAGCTCAAGCAAGCCTCGATGACTAGGGATACATAAACTTTCCTTGAGAGCATCATACTTTAAAATTCAACTTTAGTTTGTCTGTCAATCTCCTCCATATGAGTTTTTTTAAAATCTTGCATCATACGATTAACTTTCTTTCTATGTTGAGGAGTCTTAATTGCTATAAGAGTTTTAATCATTATCACCATTAATTTTATATAACACATACAGAAAATAAAGGACATATTAATAAGGTATCTTTATAAGTTAATTAACTAAAATTCATATAAAATAGTTATTATAATAAATTAATCAACTAATAATTAATTTATTCAAATATGACACAATTAATTAACTAATAATTAATGCATTCAAAGTGGCTATTATAATAAATTAATTAACTAATAATTCATTTATTCATGTATGATAAATTAATTAACTAAAAAATTAATTAATATTACAAGACATGTTTTATTATACTATTTGGAGAATAAAATATTGCGTTTTCATATATTATCCTATACAAAATGGGTGTGTTATAGCGGTTATCTAGCATGTTTAGGAATCATATTGGCTCTGTCCGTGCAAATTCTAATCTTGCTACGCACGGTAATTTTGCTTTTCATTACATTTTTTTTTATTTTACTTCTATTTATTGCCTAAAATTCTCGTTAGTTGGTGAAGTACAAAATTCTTCACCTTGTGGTTGTGGGTTGAAACCCGACAATGGTCTTAAAGCACTTTTTTTTTGTTTAAAAAAATAAAGTAAAAAGACTAAAATGTCATATCTTCAACCTCTGCACTGAGTAAAAGCAAAAATATGCAGGATGTCCATTGACAAAATATTTTTTCCCTAAACATGATTGACTTTAAAAATGTAGAACTCTTATTTTTTTTGTCTAAAAATTATGAATAATATATTGAATTAAAGTTTTTGGTCTTTGCTTTTAATTAAGACTGATACTGCACATATTTAAATAGTACAATACAAAACTATTTTACCACAAAAGTGAAAAAAATGAATTTTATACAAAAAATTCAATAAAGTGCAAATTGGAACAAAATTAAATATGCAGCTAACTAAAATGTCTTATACCAATGTTAGGAATTCATAAAATTAACATATAATCTACAAATCTATTCTGTAACTAATTTTTTAATATCAATGTACATAATAATACATACAATCACATAAATACATAATGAATTACATGTAAATATTCACGGTATAAATACCTCTTATAGAAATCCAAACTTTTGAAACAAAATCAATCAAAAAATTCATTCTTCTTCATCGAAGCATAACTTTTTGAGAGAGAAAGAGAGAGAGAGATAATGAGTTTTTTCTTTTCTTTCTTTTTTCTTTCTTTTTTTTACAGATTATTAATTAGATAAATTCTCTAAATGTAGTAACTAATCACAATTTTGATTTTGAATTTTACCTAAATGGGTAATTCTAATCAAGTCGGGTCCCATCATGAGTGACCCACCCGATTAAATTCAACACATTATAGATGAATGCTTGCAGTCCATGCACTACTCTTTTACTTTTTACACTTTCATTTTGAGGGTTACTTCCTACACTTTATTTATGCTTTATTTTTCACTTTTTAATTCCTATATTTTACTTTTATGCAAATGTATATCGATTTAATTATATAAATAAATAACTTGCTCAAAATTTGCATGACTGTAAAATTAAGGGTAATTGGATCCCAAAGTCAAATGATAAAACGGGTAGAATGTGGCCTTAGGTACATAATATATTTTTCACAATATACCTTACTTTTGTTCTTATAATTGAGATAAAAATAACTAGATCTAATCTTGACTCTACACTTATTTCTCTAGGTTTATATATGAGTTTTTTCATACTCTATAACTTCGAGCCCAATACTATTAAAAGTTGTGAAGCACAAAAGTACATGTTGAAAGTCACATTAAATAGTAACTCCATTAGAGATAGCGAATCTTATTTCAAAAAATAAATTATCTTAATTAAATTCTTCTTTTACAAAAAGTGTTTTTGCATTATTCATATGGCAGCAATTCATGATACCTCAAGCTCTAGTAAAGCTAAGAGATTCCTGACTGTAAACCATCACTCAAATCCTATACCATGGGATATATCAAAAAAGAGCTTAGTTGGGAGACGCAAGTAAGCTATAATGAGACTCTTGCAACAACAAAGTGCTCAGGTGGATGAAATAACATGGATAATCATCTCAAACTCCATGACTATAAAAAAAATGTCATTGCTTCCTAAGCTTGCTCTTAACAGTTAAAAACCTAAAATTGTAAGAGGCCTATTTGCCTACATTCTTGGCTTCCTACAATAACAACCACCTCATATTCAATATCTCTTTGCTCAAACATGTTGCCTCAATTAACTTAATGGTTAACCGCTTGCTCTTATATACCTCAAGCCATACTTGACCAGAAAGCTTTCGAGGTTTTGGTACATAGGCAACATCTTCCTTTAGCTGAAACCTTTGTTAGGTTATGCTGCCTTCAAGCTTCATCTTCCCTCCTTGAACCTTGAGGATAAGAGTGTTTCAAAAGGGAATTATTGTAGGGTGCAACTTTAGTTTATAAAATTTCTTTTTTTTTTCTTGATTTACATTTTCTCCCAAAATTATATCCAATCATTAGTTTTAATATTTTTGTAGATACTTTAATCCATTAGAAAATCTAATAATAATTGGTATGCAACTAATAACTTTCCATATAATAAGGTGAGCAACAATTGAGAGAAGTAATAGTAAAAGTGGGAAGATCACATAGATATTTACATTGATTCATTTATAGGGAGATTGGCTTTCTAGTGGGATCAAATAATTAAAATGAAAAGTGCATGAATTTCCATTAGATTCTTGGATTTTTCTACTTCTTTCTAATGTCCTACTTGTTTGTCTTCTCTACTACAATCAAATGATAAGACTACATCCATGACTGAATTTCCAAGATTACTTAGCTAGTAACGTTAAATATTATAACAATATTAAGATGTAAATCTAAATCAATTATTAGAATTTCCCCAATATTAAATTGTTATGCCTCGATATTTGATATGAGGCGCAATTCCTGCTCATACCATTTTCATGCAGTGGGTCCATAAAATATGTATATGCATAGATCAAAGATATAATATAACCTACCATCTCATGTGATATGTACAGTAACTATATATACAAAACATTATGTCAGAATCTAGAGTCTAATAGAACAAAATAAAAATTTTCAAATATGCATAAAATATTCAAAAACAAGAACCTTTTTATAGGTTCTACTCGTCTGGCAGCAGTGCTAGCTCTTTATTCTCCCCTAAAAAATATCAGGGTGAAATTTAATGAGCTTCACCAACTCAATAAGTATTCTCGTTCTCTCAACCCAGATAAAATTTAATGAAAAACACACGGTAAGAAATAAAAACAATAAAAATATTTCAGTACAAATTCATGATCTTATTTTTACTATTTCACGTGTTCCTGATCGATCTGATAAACTCTCTCGAATATCATATACAAACCTCAAATGTATATTTTCATACTCTCGAAAGTCAAAAATGCACTCAAATATCAATCATCATTTTAAAACATAATCACAAACACAAAAGATTACAGATACACTCGAATATCGTTCATAATCTCGAAACATAATCACACATACAAAAGATCACAGATACACTCCAACGATCATTTATATGGTTTCATCACGCGATACTGTTTATATCATTATTGAGGAAAGGCGAAATAGATCCCCCATTGCATGGATAACACACACACAAATCACACAATGGCCACAGCAAGTATGTTTGCTAGGTGGCCCAATCTCACACGAATATCTACGTCTAGATTAGGTTTCAGACTTTATCCATGTACAGGTTCACCATACCCGCTGAACTTCAGTCACACACACATACCCTCCTCCTCGATTCAGGCTAAACAAGAAGGTATTCAGGGTCCCTATCCTATTCATTCCTACCCTTTCATTCCAAAATTCTCAGTTTGTTTAAATGATCATTTTTTAACCTCAATTATTTTTTTTCTTTTCTATTTTTACATTTTTATTTTTTTTCTTTTTTTTTCAATTTTCTCTTAATTGAAAATTTTCCTTTTCAATTTCAAATTTCATTAGTCCAAATAACTCTTAGTCCATTGGGTCTGTTTTCTAATTTCGTCTCCTCATAGGGTTCCAATTGCTTAGGTTTACTAATCATAATTTGGATTCTGTTTTTCATCGAAAATTAGGTCAATGTTCGTTCAAATTTCAAAATTCATAATTTAATGAAATTAATTTACTCTCCTATGCATCTATATGAATCTGCTTGAATGTCTAAATTTTTCTGTACACACGACATAATTAATTAAAAAATTTTGAAATACTAAAAATTAATTTAATCAAATTATGGGTTTCAACGGTCACCCAACGGAATTCCCAAAATTATCAGAATTTGTATCCGAAAAATCTTTCGTCTTTCCATTCAGCGAATCAGATTCACGTTTTTCAAGAAAGAATTTTCAACTTCATGGATGACAAATCAGATTTTTATTTTTCGAGAAAGACTTTTCAGCTTCCTGAACGGCGAATCAAAACCCAAAATGGTGGATCGGGTTCCCATGCTCGGGGAAGACCCTCCGGCTTCCCGAATGGGTCGGCTTTTCCCATTCTCGAGGAAGCCTCCTCGGTTCCTGAGCAGGTGGGTGGCTCGACCGAGCCCGCACAGCCAGCTTGACACCAGCCCCGCCCCACCGCCGCTCAACCACCACCAAGACACAAAAACAAAACGGTTTTACCTTTCGGCGTGGGTGATTTGGCCACAGCTTGGCTCTTGGTCGTATTCTCTCGGTCACCCCATGAATCCCTAGCTTGGTTGAGACGCAGATGTAATTTTTCAAAGTTACAAACTGATTAGTAAAGGAAATAAAATAATCTAATGAAATAAGAAAAGGAATAATCGAAAAATAGACATGAAAGATATGAAACTTACTGATTTTTTGGACACCAACATCGTGTGCAGCTCAGCTTTGATTCTGCCATCACGCAGTGCTCTTTGGCCGCGATTCCCTCTCTTCTTCTTCTTCCTCTGCAATTCTCTCTCTCTCTCCTCACCCCTTGCGTGGCTGTTCTCGGCTTCTCTTCTTCCTGTTCGACCATCCACTTTCTCTTCCCTTTTCTCTCCTTTCTTTTTCTTTTCCGGCCTCTCTCTTCTTTTTTCTCTCTTTTCTCTCTCTCGGCTTCCCATTGCGACTGTCTTCTTCTCACTCTCCCTGATCGCCGCTCTCTCTCTTTCTGCCTTTCTCTTTTTCAGCTTCTCTCCCAAATGAAGGAAACCCTGATCTCTTCCCCTTTTATACCTGTTCCCTCAATCGTTCGATTTTCATGACTCGATCTAGATCGTCTGTTCCCTTTTTAAATCTCAGTCATCTGATCTCCTCAAGTGGTCCTATTTGGGTCGTCTATTTTTTTGATTTCCTCTGCCCCTTCTACTTCTACTTATTTATGTTTTTACCCTCTTTTTTCTTACCTACTTTTATTAAAGTCCTTGAATTAATTAAAAGCCCCTAATTTTAAAAAATTTCTTTTATTTACACCCAACTCTAAATTTTATTTACATTTCTTTTCTTTTAGGTAGATATTACAATTCTTCCCTCCTTATAAAAATTTGGTCCTCCAAATTTGATATGTCTCTACAATAGGTGTGAAAATCGAGCTCGTTCGAATCTTTAATCTCCTAAGTAGATTCAGCTGGCGAATGATGTCGTCAGGGTACCTTGACCATCAGAATAGTCTTATTCCTCAATACCCGTTCATGTTTGTCCAATATTTCTATGGACATTTTCTTATATGACATCTTCTTCAATATGAATCTCCTCATATTGAATTTATATGATGGATTAGACTGGTATTTACGTAACATGAACACATGAAATACATCATGAACGTTAGCCAACTCTGTGGCAATGCTAATTGGTAAGCAGCAGATCCAATTCTCTCCAATATTTCAAATGGTCTAATGAAGCAAGTGCTCAATTTGTCTTTCTTTCCAAATCTCATAAGACCCTTCATTGGTGACACTTTTAAGAATACATGATCCCCTATTTCAAATTTCAAACTCCTTCTATGATTATCTGCATAACTTTTCTGTCTACTTTGGGTGTTTTTAAGGTTATTTTTAATTAGAACAATCTTGGAGGTAGTTTCTTCAATTAATATGGGTTTAATTAATTTTCTATCCCCAATTTCTTTCCAACACATAGGAGATCTACAGAGTTTGCCATAAATTACTTCATATGGAGCTGTACTAATATTGGACTGATAGTTATTGTTATAGGCGAATTCAATCAATGGTAGATGGTCGTCCCAATTTTCTCTCATCTCTAGTGCACAAGCCCTAAGCATATCTTCTAATGTCTAGATGGTTCTCTCCATTTGGTCATCCATTTGTGGGTGAAATGTTATGCTGAATGATAAGGTGGTGCTTAAGACCTGTTGTAGGCTTGTATAAAACCTAGAAGTAAAACGAGTATCTCGATCTGTAACTACTGATACTGGGATTCCATGAATTCTAATAACTTCTTTAATATATAATCTAGCAAGTTTATCTAGAGAATCTGTAGTTTTTATTGGTAGGAAATGGGCTGACTTCGTTAATCGGTCCACTATCACCCAAATAGTATTATGCTTCAATCTAGTCTGAGGCAAATCCATCACAAAGTTCATAGTGATGTGTTCTAACTTCCACTCTGAAATTGGTAAAGATTAGAGTAATCCCCTTGGTTTTTGGTGTTCGGCTTTAATCCTTTAACATGTGAGACATTCACTAATAAATTCGAAGATATCTTTCTTCATCCCAATCTACCAATATCGAGGTCGTAAACTCTGATACATTTTGGTGATGCCTGGGTGTATAGTAAACCTAGAATTATGTGCTTCTTCTAACATGAGTCTCTTCAAGTTAGGGTCATCAGGAACGCACAATCTTCCTTTGAATCAAAACAAACCATCATCATGAATTCTGAAGTCAAACCTTAAACTTTGTTCAGTTTCTTTCTTCAAGGTCTTTATATCAATGTCAGTTTCTTGAGCATCTTTAATTTTTTGAATTAATACTGGCTCGATTCTCAAGCTGGCTATATACATTCCTTGTTTGTCAATACCTTATTATAATTTTTGAAAGGTCTCTAGAGTCTTACACTCATAAGTTACTAATCTTGCAATCATGCCGTAGGTACTGCGACTCTGTGTATCAGCCACCACATTTCCTTTCCTTGGATGGTAGGATATCTTGTAATCATAGTCTTTAAGAAGATCCATCTATCTACACTGATGCATGTTCAGTTCTCTCTACATGAAGAGATATTTAAAACTCTTGTGATTAGTATAGATCTCAAATATCTCTTCATACAGATAATGACGCCAGATCTTAAGAGTATAAACAATTGCAGTAATTCCAAGTCATAAGTCGAGTAATTTCATTCGTGACTCTTCAATTGTATCGACCTGTAGGCGATGACTCTGCTATTTTGCATTAACACATACTCTAAACCCTGGCCTGATGCATCAGTATATATTGTATAATCCCCTGATCCACTAGGTAGTGTTAGTATTGGAGTCGTCATGAGTCAGTTTTTGAGTTCTCTGAAGCTATTTTCACATTTTGGGGCCCATTCAAACTTAACATCCTTCCTATTAAGTCGGGTAAGAGGGGATTGCAATCTTAGAGAATCCTTTCACAAATTGGCGGTAGTACCCAGCCATACCCAAAAATTTTCGGACATCCTTCACCATAGTGGGATGTTCCAATCCCATGATAGGCTCAACTTTTGCTAGATCTACAGACTCCGTCTTTAGAAACTACATGACCCAAAAAGTGATCTGTTCGAGCCAGAATGCACACTTATTCCATTTTGCATACAACTTTTCTTTTTTAATAGCTTCTAGAACTTGTCTTAAGTGTTCAACATGTTCTTCTCGACTCTAAGTAAATCAATATATCTTCAATGAATATAATAACAAATTGATCTAACCAAGACTCAAACATCCAATTCATCATGTCCATAAATACCACCAAAGTATTTATCAATCCAAAAGGTAAGATCAAGAATTTGTAATGGTCATACCTGGTTCTAAAGGCGGTCTTTGAAATATTCTCGGGTTTAATCTTCACTTAATGGTAACTGGATCATAAATCAATCTTGCAAAAGATCTGCACCCGTTGCAATTGGTCAAATAGGTCATTAATTATGGGCAAATAATAATTATTCTTGATGGTAACCCAGTTTAATTGTCTATAACCAATAAATATTCGCTTGGTTCTATCTTTCTTATTGGTAAATGTTATAAGAGCACCCCAATGATAATGAATCATTTCTCTCAGAATTCTGTTAATCGCTTCTTTAATTCTTTCTTTTCAACTTTCACCAGTCTATAAGGAGCAATGGAAATTAGGTGGGTGTCTGGTTGTAGATCAATAAAAAATTCTATTTCACGGTCCGAAGGTAACCCTGGAAGTTGTCAAAGAATACATCTGGATACTCACGGACCACCAACACATTATAAAAATTAATCTTCTTATCTTTATCACCTACCATGTCAACCTTTATATGTTAGCCTCAATAAATTATATAACTTAAATGACCATACAATGTGGTAAATAACACCATTCAATTACAAAGTAAAAATTTCTTCATTAGGAATATTAAATACAACATTCTTGTTACAACAATCTAAAGCTGCGTAATGAGCCGCTAGTCAGTCAATTTCTAATATTACATCAAAATCTCCCACATCTAAAAGTATCAAATCTATTTTTAATTCCCTACCAACTATCTCTATTATACCATTTTTATAGATAACATCAGAAAATAATACATTCGTGCTTGGTGTGGATATCATCAAGATATGCTCCAAATAAATATGTGTAACACCCAATCATTGTGTAAAAGTGTGTGACACGAATGAATGTGTGGAACCAGGATCTACTAATACTTTAGCTAGGTTCTTTGAGACAGAATACATACCTTGAACCACATCTGGGTTTACTTCAGCATCTGCTGCAGTAAGTGTGTACACTCATCCCCGTCTTTGAGCTTCTACTTGTTCCTTCATAAGTGGGCAGTTACGGATCAAATGTTGTTGGCTACCACACTTAAAACATGATCGAGTGACACAAGGGCACGACTGATTACCATGATTCTTTCCACAAGTACGGCAGGTCAATGCCCTACCAGAAGTTGATGGTGGTCTAGGAGATACATCTGTTACCATTCCGGGCCTCTTATCTTGTGAACTATACCTTGAAATCTGTCTTCTCAGAGGTACCGGGGATCTAGAACTGCATACTCCGAAGAATAAATCCTTCAATCTACTTTCTACTATTTCTACTTTCGTAAAAACCTCATCATAGGTCTTCAACTCTAGAACTGCAGGAGCATCCTGGATCGCTGGGCGTAGCCCCCACTGAAATTTTCTCGTCCTCTGTCCTTCATCAATCAAAATGGCTGGAGCAAAATGGGTCAATTCAATGAATCTTCGAGTATATTCAACCACTGATAGGTTCCCTGAGTGAACTGCATGAATTCTAACTCTTTCTGGTGTTGGAGCCGTGCTGGAAAGTACTCGACGTTGAACGCCCCCAAAAATCTCTCCCAGATGATGGGAACAAGTAAGGTAGCCTCTCTGAATTCCCACCAACGATCAACTTCACCCACAGGCAAGTACGTAGCTAGGATCACTTTCTGTTCGGAAGTAATTCCCAAAACTCGGAATACCTTTTCAATTTCTTTCAACCATCCTTCAACTTTAATAAAATTCTTGGTACCAACAAATGTAGAAGGATGGAGTCTCATGAACTTTCTGTGACAGTCTGGATCTCTAACGACTGGTTCTGGATTGTATGAAGCCGGTACTGGAGGAGGGCCAGGTATCCCTTTTCTAGGCTGGTTAACAAGCTCCTCTACCATGTGGTATAACCAGTCAATATGCTTCTATAAAGACATGTAATCTGGAGGTTGCTCTGGTGGAGTTCGTCCACGTCTCATCTTACATCCTTTCATTCAGAAAAGAATGAATTAAAATATTTTAAAATAACATTCCTACTTCTCAACACCCAAATAGTTACAAAATATCATATTTAAATTCTAAAATCTCATGCACAAAAGATGTTTCTAGGAATGTGGGCTTTGATACCACTTGTCACGCCCCGATACTCGATATTAGGCGCAATTCTTGCTCATGTCATTTTCATGTAGTGAGTCCATAAAATATATATATGCGTAGATCAAAAATATAATACAACATACCATCCCATGTGATATGTACAGTAACTATATATACAAAACATGATCTCAAAATTTAAAGTCTAATAGAACAAAATAAAACTTTTTGAATATACAAAAACAAGAACCCTTTTACAGGTTCTACTCGTCTAGCAGCAGTGCTGACTCTTCATTCTCCTCTGAAAAATATCAGGATGAAATTTAATGAGCTTTTCCAACTCAATAAGTATTCTCGTTCTCTCAACTCAGACAAAATTTCATGCAAAATACACGATAACAAACAAAAGAAATAAAAATATTTTAGTGCAAATTCATATTCTTATTTTCATTATTTCATATGTTTCTGATCGATCTGATGAATTCTCTCGAATATTATATACAAACCTCAAATATACATTCTTATACTCTCGAAAGTCAAAAATGCACTCGAATATCAATCGTCATTTCGAAATATAATCACATATACAATAGATTAAGATATACTCGAATATTGTTCATAATCTTGAAACATAATCATACACACACAAAAGATCACAGATACACTCGAACGGTCATTTTTATGGTTTCATCGCGCAATATCGTTTATGTCATCATCGAGAAAAGGCGAAATAGATCTCCCCATCGCATGGATAGCACACACACAAATCACAAAATGACTATAACATGTACGTTTGCTAAGTGGCTTATACTCACACGAATGCTTATCCACATTTGGATTAGGTTTCAAACTCTATCTATATACAGGTTTACCATGTCCGCTGAACTTCAACCACACACACACACTCTCCTCCTCGATTCAGACTAAAGAAAGTATTCAGGTTCCCTACCCTATTCACTCCTACCATCTCATTCCAAAATTCTTAGTTTGTTTAAATGATCGTTTCTTAACCTCAATTATTTATTTTTCTTTCTACTTTTACATTTTTATTTTATTTTTTTTCTTTTTCAATTTTTTCTTAATTGAAAATTTTCCTTTTCAATTTCAGATTTTATCAGTCCAAATAATTCAATTCAAATATTTCACAGTCTATTGGGTCTGTTTTCTGGTTTCATCTTCTCATAAGGTTCCAATTACTTAAGTTTACTGATCATAATTTGAATTCTATTTTTCATCGAAAATTAGATCAATATCCGTTCAAATTTTAAAATTTATAATTTAATGAAATGAATGTACTTTTCAAAATTCGAACCCGGTTGAGATTTAGAAATACTTACTCTCCTACGATTCTTTCTGGGTCCACTTGAATGTCCAAATTTTTTTGTACACATGACATAATTAATTAAAATATTTCGAAATACTAAAAATTAATTCAATCAAATTATAGGTTCCAACTGCCACCCAACGGAATACCCAAAATTATCAGAATCCGTATTCAAAAAATCTTTCAGCGAATCGAACTCACTTTTTTCGGAAAAAAAATTTTCAGCTTTCCAGATGACAAATTAGATTTTTATTTTTTGAAAAAGACTTTTCAGTTGTCCAAACAACAAATCGAAACCCAAAATGGTGGATCGAGTTCCCATGCTCAGGGAAGACCCTTCGGCTTTCCGAATAGTCGGCTTTCCCATTTTCGAGGAAGCCTCATCGGTTCACGCACGGGTGGGTGGCCCGGCCGAGCCCGCGCGGCCAGCCCGACACCAGACCTGCCCCACCGCCGCTCAACCACCACCAAAATATGAAAACAAAACGATTTTACCTTTCGGCTTGGCTCCCGGTCGCCTCCTCTCCATCACACTGCGGCTCCCTAGCTTGGTTGAGACTCGGATGTGATTTTTCAAACCTACAAACCGATTAGTAAAGGAAATAAAAAATCTAACGAAATAAGAAAAGAAATTATCGAAAAATAGAGAATAAAAGGACAAAACTTGCCGGTTTTTCAGACACCAACGTCATGTGTAGCTCGACTTTGGATTCCACCATCACGCAGTGTGCCTTGGTCGCGATTCCCTTTCTTCTTCTTCCTCCTCCGCGATTCTCTCTCTCTCTCTCCTCTCCCCTTGCGCTGCGTTCTCGGCTTCCCTTTTTCCCGCTCGGCCACCCACTTTCTCTTCCCTTTTCTCTCCTTTCTTTTTCCCTTCCCCTCTTCCTTTCCAGCCTCTCTCTTCTTTTCTCTCTTTTCTCTCTTTCGGCTCCCCCGCATGACCGTCTTCTTCCTCCTCTCCCCGATCACCGCTCTCTCTCTTTCTCCCTTTCTCTTTTTCGGCTTCTCTCCTAGATGAAGGAAACCCTAATCTTTTTTCTTTTTATACTCGTCTCCTCAATCGTTAGATCCTTATGACTTGATCTGGATCGTCCATTCTCTTTTTAAATCTCAATCATCTGATCTCCTCATGATCTGAACTGTCCATTTTCTTGATTTCCTTTGCCCCCTTCCGTTTCCACTTATTTATGTTTTTATCCCTTTTTTTCTTATTTACTTTCATTTAAGTCTTTGAACTAATTAAAATTTTCTAATTTTTAAAAATTTCTTTCATTTACATCCAACTCTAAATTTTATTTACATTTCTTTTCTTTTTGATGAATATTACGTAAATTGATTGTTAAAGCTAAATATAAGAACATATATTATGATATCTGAGCATGCATTTGTCTAACATTCTAAATATTTATATCAAAGTTGAAAAATGGAATCACAAAAGATAATCTTTAACTAAGTTGATAAGTATTCAATATAAATATTTCTTATGTATTCTACTTGAGAATTTGTTTTTCAAAAGACACAAGAATGACAGTAAGGAGCAACAAAGCATGAGTCCAAATGCTAGAAAGACAAAGGTATATATTTAAAAATAAGTTAAGATGTCAAGTAGTCCCTCAAATCTTTTGCCAAAATTAATGAATGGCCTTTGAGAAAAAAGTGAAAGATGCAAAACCAAGCATTCCAAACTCAAAAAAAAAAAAAAAAAAAAAGAGAAAAAAGTATTCTTGAAAGCTCTTCCAATTCTTTCCTTCCAAATAATCCACAAAATCATTAAACGGATAAGAGAATAGGACCTCATTAGCTTCCTCTAGTTTCATTCTTCCCACCATACTTTCCAGGCATTAGTAGCCATCTACGACAAAGAAAAAGAAAAAAAAAACATATTAATCAAATTCCCTTCATATAAAAATTTCCAATACAAAGCTTTGATTATTACTAATTTCTCCCCAAAAATAAATAAATTCTTGGTTTTGTTTTCAATTGATTCATTCTTCTCTAATCCTCAAATCTTCTTTTGTTTCTTCTTATTTTCTAATGAAAAATAAAACAAAATATGGTGTCATTTGAAAAAATGCATTTATCCCATAACTCTATATGAGAAAATAAAATTATATCTATAGGGGTTATGTTTCAGTGTATTCACCCCTAGGTCTAGTATTGCTAGCATTAGGTGACCTATCTACTAGAGGTCTAAGCACAGAAAGATATTTAACGCACCTCCAGTTAATGGGAGGTGATCATACACCTTCATAACAGTGGCCATCTAACCCTACATAATACCGAAAGCCAGAGATGCCTAAACTTAGTTTACCGTTGTCATCTCATTTTATCAATAGTTTCAATACAAAATTTGATGGACTTGCTCTTGATCTATGCTTTTAAAATTTTTCCGTCAAGAGAGATTAAATTATTGATAATAGATTGGATAATATATTTAAATTTTCATATGGTCTAAAAAAACCTGTGAGCTACCAAAGCTTATTGCTCAAGGAAAGACATTTTACCTTATTTAAAAACAAGTTGAAGTGGTAGCAAGTTGTTGCCAAGGTTTACAATTGTTGCTTATGGTATGTGGCACCCACCTATTAGTGACAAGTATCACATTTACTTGATTGAGAACATCATTATTTGATCAAGTCACTGTTTATGTCTTTGTTCGTCAAGTCTTTGCAAGTTGTTGGAGGGATAGTCCTTAGAAACCACCAGAACTTGACCCAAATTCTTTTCCACCGATCTGAATATGTCCCAATTCGAATCCGCACTTCAATAAAAAAAAAAAATCACATCAAATCAAGTTCAGATGAGGCAGATTGGGTGAGTTTAGGTAAAAAAATATCATCCTTACTCTACTCATAACAAACTTCAATTTATCCAATTATCAGGCTATGAGTTTTTAATTTTAGTCCATTTAAAAAAAAAATTACTTCATTTTATTTGTAAGAAACTCCAGCAGAACGTAAGCTTGAATTTGAAGGGAGTTTAAGAGAATAAGATAACTCCTATATAGCCTATTCGATTGTTATTTGGAGAATAAGAAGACTAATAGAGAGAGTAATTTATTTAGAATAATTGGTTTCGATAGGGAGAGAAACAGAGAGGACTACAAAGAGAAAGATAAAAGACATGATTTCCACTTTACCTAAGACATTAAATATTTAGGAATATTACATGCAACTGGGTACCAGGTATTTATACCCATCTTATACTTAAATGGACTTCAGTTCCCTAATTGCGCGTAGTTTATTTGTTACATCAATTTCCTTTTTTTATCATTCCTTTTTTCTTTTATGTCCCAATTAGGTTTTTCTAACTTCCCACGACACAGAGATAAAACATTTTAAATGCAGTCTCTTCCGAAATAGTTAACCTTTTATGTAAGTACATTTTTTTATTTTTTCTCAAAAAAAATAACTATTAATTAAAAATGGAAGATAAATGAATTGAAGATAAGACATCTTCACAAACATCTCCAAAAAAGAAAAACAAAGAGGCAGAATTACACCAAGAAAAGGATCAATTGAGAATAGAACCCAGTTCCCTTATAATAAGGATGAAAAATGCCTCTAAAACAACCATGAGCCTTGGGCCGTGGAGAAGCGAAGAAGATCAATCTAACCAAAAGTAATTGAGGTGGAAAGTGGCAACCCCTGAAGATCATAAAATTTCATTCCAGCCACAGAAGCCAAAGCTCAGCTCCGAATGTTTTCACTCTCTCCCCTTTCAACAAGGAACACAAAAACTCCCTAGTGTTCCAGGAGATACATACACCGAGAATATATGTAAGATAGTTTGTCCAAAGCCTCCAAGCCGCATCACGATGACTGATATTCGGAGGTTCTATAATGGTTAATGTTCTATTTAGTTAGATTCTATTATAATTTTCAATTTATAGGCATCTCTATAAATACATGAACTATTTCTTCAACTTAATAACAGAACATTTTAGAGAAAAATTATTATTAGAAGAGAAGAAAATAAAAAATTACAAACAAAGAAGATGAGACATCCTTCAAAAAATCTCCAGAAAGAACAAGAGAAAAACAAACGAACAAAAAATATAGAATAGGACCCTAATTCCTTTGAAACAAGAACAGATATCTATAAAACAACCCTAAGCTTAATAATAAAAATAATATTTCAGTTAATTCTTCTAACAACAAAATAATCTACAGAAAATTATTATTGGATATAAATTAGTCAGAATCATGAGTTAATAAGAAGTAAAGATTACTGACACACAAAAAAAAAACAAAGATAACTATCATTGTTAATGTAACATGGAAGTTAATGAAAATAAGCTAACCTTTGCATCGCTAACCAGCTAACTGTTGTATGGCTAATGAATAGTATCCCACAATCGAGACAATTTTGGAAGAATCTCCTGCAGCATCCAATTAACAACATAAAATATACACAATGCCGAAGTTCCTAATGAGAATTTTTTTATTTGTCTTACCAGCTTTGACATAATAATTACCAGAAAGAAGGCTAGCTGAGCTTGACAAATCTACAATGTTTGACGTTCTTTAAAGCTTGCTTCATTGCCTAAGCAAACATTGTTTCTCAGGCTTTAGAAGCAAAGTCAATTCTTTTACTTGTAGAGTCAATCTCTGAGCATATTCATTGTTATGCACGGTTAAGGCATCAGATCAAAATCAATATTGAAAACGTCAAGTTTTCAGGTAAGCCTAAAGCATGTGAGATGTCTTTTCCTCTTGGAACAAATGGATATCCTACAAAAGGAACTTGAAACTATAAAAATCTTGAAAAAGGTGATATAATTATATAGAAGAAATCAGATATCTTTGACCTTTCTGACAAGCATCCAAGCAACAGAAGCAACATTTAACTATTAAAGACACAATGCATTAAAAAGAAGGAACTACTGATTCCTATGCAAAGCAGCTTTACTTTCATTTATCATGCCTACATAACTTTTTTACTAGATGCTTCACCATCACAAGCTCAAGGTTCTGTAAATATCATGTATTATCTATTAACTTATGACCTTTCCATAGATACTGACAAATCATCCAATCTAGTGCTTAAATGTCTTATTAATTTTATGCTAGTAAAGACTTATTTAAAAGGCCAAACCTGTTTTTGTATAAGAAAGAAAATGAAAAGATGTATGAGCTCACTGTTGATTTATGATAGATTTAAGATAGTATACATTTAACCAATAGGAGCTAGGAAAATACTTTTTTCTGCTGGTTTATATCAAAAGATAGATTAGCAGGTATATCATAATAAGTTGGCATGAGAATGCATTTATTAACATAAAGAGAAAAAGAGAAAGCAGACCCATAAGAACAAAATAATTGGAAGTTAGCTTTCCAATAGTTACAT
Source organism: Carica papaya (assembly GCF_054855325.1). Taxonomy (NCBI): domain Eukaryota; kingdom Viridiplantae; phylum Streptophyta; class Magnoliopsida; order Brassicales; family Caricaceae; genus Carica; species Carica papaya. Next base: position 19,686,498 of record NC_142311.1, on the reverse strand, counting down.
TTGTATTCTAAGGTATCAATTATTTCATAGTGTGAGGAGAAGAAGAGAAACTAACCATCTGACATACACTGTCTAACAGTAGGAGTGCTTCATCCCACTTGCTTATTTTCACAAGCCCTTTAATAAGATGAAAGAATATGTGCAAATCTGGATTGCCACCTCTGTTTATCATATCCGAAAACAACTGAAAGGCCTTATCGACCTTACCAGCCAAGAAGAGGGCCTCAATCAAAGAATTATAAATGTTAGTATAGGCAGCTAAAAAGGGTGAAAATGATGCAACCTCTTCATATAGTTCCAAAGCCACCTCCAGTCTTCCAGCTCTAATAAAATTATCTATTAGAATTCTGTAAACTGGAATAATTGGTGCAGAATCATTTGTACTTATCTCATCTAAGAGTCCAAGGGATGCAATGAACTCTTTGTTAAAACCTTCAATTACTTTACAATAGCCTGCCATGTACTTAGGCCAATATGTTTGTTTCATTTCTTCTAAAAGTTCATAAGCCTCATCCAAGAGTCCATTGACACAACAATGGTTTATTAAAACCCTGTAGGTAATAAAATTTGGCGAGCAACCTTTTAAACCCATTTGTTGTAACAGTTCAAGACATTTGTCCATTTTACCTACTTTTCCAAAACCATCTATCATTGCAGTATACGTCACAACATTTGGACAACATCCTTTTTCTTCCATCATCAGCATCAGCTTATAGGCTTCATCTGTTTTACCTACCTTACATAAGCCATCAATCATTTCTGTATAAATAACAACATTAGGTGCACAAGAATTTTCAAGCATTTTGGATAAGACTTTTAAGGCAAGATCAAGACGCTTATCTTTGAACAATCTGTCAATTAAAGAGCTGTAAGTATAAATGTCTGGACTGTAACCATGCTGGGACATTTTGGCAAACACCTCTTGTGCTTCATCTAGTTTCCCAACTTTACAAAATCCATCTATAAGAGCATCATATACAATATGATTTGGTTCACAACCTTCCACAAACATAGCATCCAATAACTCATGAGCCTCTTTGACCTTGTGAACCTTACATAAACCATCTACCAAAGCTCCGTATGTAAATACATTTGGCTCTTCTGCATCACTATTACAAAACCTAAAGAACATACCTACGTCTGGAATTTCCGGGCTAGCACGCATTCTAGCATAAATCTTGCAAGCTTTTTCAATTTGTCCTGCTTTACAATAACCATCAATTAATGCTGTATATGTGACAACATTAGGAATACAGCCTTCAGATAGCATCATTTCAAAAAGTTCATTTGCACTACAGAAATTTCTGGCTTTCAGGTAAGCATGTATAAGAGCAGTGTAAGTAACCACATTAGGGGCACAACCAACATTTATCATTTCATCAAACCACTTACGAGCTTGATCAATAAGGCCAACTTTACAAAAACTATCGATCAAAATTGTATAAGTGTAAACATCAGGGACAACACCACTTGTTTTCATTTCTTCAAACAATGAAAAAGCCTTTTCTACCTTGGAGGCATTACACAGATAGCCAATCACTTTTGTATATGTACTGTTGTCAGGTATAAAACCCTTATTCATCATTTCACGGATGACTCTATGTGCTTCCTCAAATTTTCCAGCACCACAAAGACACCGTGCATAATTGATGACATTAACCTTATTTAGCACCATCCCTGCCCTAAGCATTTCGTGGTAAGCTTTCTCAGCTAAGTCTAATATATCCAAACCTGGTAACTCCTCATTGCCGCAAATACCACCAATTAATATATTATAAACCACATAACCTGGCTGGCACCCACAATTGACCATTTTCTTCAACAATTTATATGCAAAATGGTAATCCCCAGATCTGCAATAAGCATGTACGAGAGAATTAAAAATCTTAGGACTAGGATAACAACCTTCCATAATCATTGTACTAAGAATTCTCTTACAGCTACCGAGCTGTCTTTTCCTTAGATGCCCAATAAGCAAAATCCTATAAGTAACAACATTAGGGAGGCAAGAACTAGCTCGCATTCTGTCCAAAAAATCCATAGCTTCTTTAAAAAGTGAAGCTTCACACAACCCAAATATCATCTTTGTATAAATTACAGTATCAGGTACAAATTCTTCCTTTTCAATCAACGTTAGGGCTTCCCTCCACCTCCCTGCCTTACAAAGGCAATGCACAAAACATCCTAGGGTGAACCCGTCCATACTAAATCCTGCATCTGACATCTCCCTATGAACTAAATATGCTGTGTCCAACCGATCAGCTTTTACAAATACTTGTATCAATGCATTGTATGTTGATCGTGAAGGTTTGTACCCAAAGTCCTTGAGCCTCCCTAGCTCCTCCAAAGCGACATTCCATAGCCCATTTCGGCAACATTTCCGAATCAGACCATTAAGCAATTTCCCAAGCACCTCCTTGTCATCAGTTCTAATTTCCTGCAAAAAATGTTCCGGTAATCTATCCTTATCATCGCGTTCAAGTATTTCTAACAGTGCATTATAAACAGGTCCGGTGTGACAATATCCAATCTGCCTACCTGCCCATATGAAAAACTTGACCGCCAAATCGGGCCTTCTTAAGAAGCTCAAGACTTCGACAACCAACTTTTCAGTCAAATTCTCTCTAAATTGCCGGAGAAACTTCTGGGTTTTATTCCCAAACACATCATCTTCTGTCAAAATTACATTAGCAATCGAAACAGCATCGTTCGAAGACTTACTGCTCTCAGCTTCGGGCACTGTAGAACTACTACCGGCACCGGAATCCAACAAAGAATCGTGTAAAATCACAAATTCTTCAGCCGAAAATGACCCTATACGCGTGTTATCCTGCAAATATGGATCATTTGGTCCGACTAATCCTTGACGCTCGCTCCCAAGCGAGGTGGACAAGAATCTGGAGATTACAGTGATGATGTATTGGCGGGAAACTTTGCGATTGTGTTGCGAGATGTTGATTGTACAAGGGAATGCCGATGATGAGTCGCAAGTTAAATTAGGTTTTGATGATAGAGGAGAAATTGACTGAGAAAGAAGACACCGAAGGAGTCGTTTGTTCATGCTTTATGCTAACGAAATTTTTAAAGAATTTTCAATCGACTATGAAGTTTTAGGGTTTAAAGCGGGTTTAGCTAATCCATGGAACAGAGTCCACAATGCACGCCCGCCCCGCTGGCCAATTTCTGAACTTGTCCTTCGTTGATCACTTTGAACTTGATTAGTGATTAATCTATTTGTTAAATCTTGTAAACCAGTTGTTCACTATTTAAACTATTGGTAATTTAAAAATTAAAAAGTTATTAATACAAATTAAAAAAATAATAGATGACCCAAAGAACATAAAAAATATTGGATGATATATTAGATGTTTAAATTAGATAACATAAACCTCAATATATATATATATATATATATATATACATACATATAAAGATGGGGAACGATGTTACTACATTAAGCCACATCATCAAGTAAAATTCATTATTTCTACAATGAATTATAATTAACATAATTAATAAACGTGTCAAGTCAAATACAAATTTTATATTTCATGCAAGTATGTTTTTAATATTAATTTAGTAGATAAATGTATATTATTTTTTTATTTATGTATAATTTAATAGATAAATCATATATATGTATATATATATATTTAAAAAAAGAAGGGGAAAAAAGAGTTTAAGAAGCAATATATTTAGCTATGATTTGAAAACATCTTTTATTCTTTTAACTTAATATGTGTTATGTAGTTTCCTATGAAAAATTACATATTTCTAAAAAGAAAATAGCTTAGTAGAAATACTAAAAATAATATTTTAAAATCTTTTAACTTAATTATTTTCATTGTTATTCTCTTGATTGTTAATTAATTTATAAAGTTTGAATAAAATGTACATAAATAAAAACTAAAAATATATTCACATACTAAAAAGAGGCATCCTGATTGTAAATACAAGTTGTAACGGCTCTGAAATTTTAAAATGAAATATGTGTATTAAAAAGGTCAAATGCGGAAGCGTAATAAAAATTTTAATTAACATCCCTTACACTAAAACCAAAAACGTGCTCAAAGTATAAAAGAACAAACTAATTAAAAGAGAAACTCGAAAATAAAAGCTATAAATATAACTACGAAGTCTTCAGGCGTCCCCTTCGCCGTCTTCCTGCGGAACGGGCTCGGAAACAATGTCTTCCTGATCTGAAATGATTAAATAAGGAATGATCTACACCAGCCCAGTAAAGACATCACACTATCTCACCGTCACAAAGGTAAAGGTGGGTAGAAAACACAAAAAGACCAATGGAGCATAATTTACAACAAATTCTTTTATCAATAATAAAATCATTTACTATCCAATTAACTCGGTGAAGTTCATAAAACAACATACGAAAGCAATAACATTATCATCATCATGAAATCATATGAACTGTATAACATAATACTTATCACACCTTTTGCATTTCAATCATTACACAACATATTTTCCTCATTTACCAGCCTACTAGTATCCATGGGGATCCATAGGGGTCCCGCTACCCGTGAACCCTTAACACTTGTAATCAGATTCCAGGGCCGTCCCCATACCCCGTCCGGTATGGGCGCCAAAACTATAAACCTCAATATCTCGTCCGGTATGAGGGTGAAATGGGTCGTCCCCATACCCCGTCCAGTATGGGCGCCAAAACACATAAGGTCTCAATACCCCGTCCGGTATAAGAGACCACAATCCCGGTAGGGTTCCCTACGGACCCGGTCTATCCACTATCTCCTAGGATATCTAGTCAGGCTGACCACATTATACAATTATCAATTTACATAACCTTTTATTCCCCTTTTTCCTCAGTCAGCATCATCAAATCACACACAAACAAGCAAACCAGTAATTTATGCCAAACAAGACAACATACAACATCGGGTTCTCAGTCATTCAACCCATAATCAATAAAACAGTGATATATGCACACGAAACTATGAAATGAAAACATCAGACCTCATACTGTATTTAAAACTGTAAAATAGGCCAAACAACAGCTGACTGACAAACACACCAGACTCGGGCTCCATTAGCGACCTCAAATAATTTCACACATCTATTGATTTATGAAATACCGTTTTATCGTTTATTGAACTTTAATACCGTGATAGGAAATAGGGTGAGGGGTCCTTACTTGTTTCGGGGTCTGAATACGGCTCTACAGTGCGCCTACAGGCTGTCCCTAATTTTTCCTGAATTTTTTCCGAGGAACTGAAACGCACTACTGGTACCTGCACGTGTCCCAAAAAATCTCAAATTAGACCCAGGGCCCCTTTCGGCCAATATCGCAATTCCGGCACAGCGGCTCCGCCGCTTGCGGCTGCGATTCGCCTCGGGTTGGCCGTTTTCGGCCGTTTCTGGCCGAATTCGGCCACACTTGCATCGGTCCCTGCGATAAAACAACCCTAGGGCCCTCGGGGGGCCAAAAATTTACGAAAAACCGAAGCTTACCGGCGGCGGTGCTCTCGGGTGCAGCGACTCTCCAGCGAGGTTCGTGTTTTGGTGATTTGGCTCCGATAAACTTGTAGAGAAAAGAATGGTGATCATGGTGATATAAAAATTGTATCAAACGGAGGCCGGGAAGGGCCTCATCGGAGGCAAAAATCGAGGAGGGGCGCGGCGGCACCGTTGGGTTTCAGCCGTGTTTTCCGGCCGTTTGGCCGGGATTTTGGCTCCGATTTGGCCACAAGGGAACTCAGCATTGAAAAACGAGCCGTGGGTATGAAATTTACCTCGATCGACGGTCGAAAAACTCTCCAGTGCGGCGGAGGGTGGCGGCGGCCGGCTCCTCCGGCGTCTAGTTCGTCTTCTCCGGCAAGGGCTGGCGGCTAGGGTTTTTGTGGTCAGGTGTGGGGGGTTTATTTATACCCTTTGCCTTTTAATCACAGCCGTCCATCTTGATTGAATCTGGGCCGTCCGTGCGCGTGCATCTGGGCCGTCCGTGCGCACGCTTGATCTGGACCGTCCGTGCGCACGCTTGATCTGGACCGTCCGTGCGCGCGGGGACGCATCTGGGCCGTCCGATCGTGCGCACGCGGATCGCCCAAGTGGCCCGTTCCCGGGTAGGCGTGGCCTTGCCACGCGGCATGTCCTGGTTGGCCAGGGCTGCTGACTGGGCCGCTGACGTGGCTACTGACGTGGCGCTAACGGGGCACAATTTTTCTAAATTGTGTTTTGACCCCTGGTTTCCGATTTTCTTTTCAAAAATACCCCCAGAATCCTAATTTTCACCCCTTTTTCCCAAAATCAATTTCAATTAAATCCAAATAATATTTTTACCCAATTTTATTATTATTATTATTTTTTTATTAAATTAAATTAAATAAATCAATTAAAATTCAAAAATTATAAAATAAACTAAATAAAAAAAATTAATAATAATAATAATAAAAATTATAAAATTAGTGGGTGTTACACAAGTTATTAAGTTCATAAGTTTTTTTCAACTTAAAATAAATTATATCTATGAAGTTTAATTTTTCATTTTTTTAGTAGAAAATTTTCTATATAAAAATAAAGAATTAATTGATTATAAATAGTTAAGTTATTTAATTATTTTCAATATATACCTTATAGTCACTGTGATTTTTTTAAGGGAAGGAAAACTAATTCATTGAATACAATTTGTGTAAGTTTATTCAACAACTATAATTAGTGTAATAAATACTTTATTCATAATATAACATGTATTATCACCCATTGTAGTCTAGAAATACTTAGGTGAATTATTTTTACATATACTTATAATCGTTTCTTCAAGTATTCTATTTTTCTCTCTACAATTTCATTTTATTGAGGAGTTATAACAAGCCAAAAAACTTGTGCTTTATATCATGAGTATCACAACATGAAGCAAATAAATGATTTTCAAATTCTTTACTATGATCACTTTTCTTATGCTAGTTAATACACAACCTTTTTCATTTTGAATTCTTTTAGAAAACTTGATAGAGATCTCATAAGCTTCATCTTTCTAATGCATATAAATGACTTCCCATACTTATTGTCCTAAATAATCCTTATAAATCCATACAAAATACTTGTGTAAAGGTCTTGTTATAGAGTAAATTTTTAGATTTAAAATATATTTTAGTTTGTTTCCTAAGTTAACATGCATTATAAATATTATCTTTTTCGAACTTTATTTTAAGTAGTCTAATTACTAGATCAATCTTTTGCTAATTTACGGGTCACATATGTACTAGTATGAATTAGACTCTTATATTACAACTAATTATAATTGCAAAATATTTCGAGACATGTCTCATGTGATGAGAGGATGTCATTATACATTAATTAGATATACGCTCTTATATCTATATCCAACAAATTTAATCATATTATGTAACAACCCAGAACTTAAAAGGAAATAAAATCATAAATTGAATGCGCAAGCGAAATAATAGAGTTAGAGTTCACATTTCTTACACAATAGTTTAAAATGCCAAATAGAGTTATAAGAATGTCCCTTCTAAAAGAACAAAAGAAAATCAACGAAATAAATGAAAAGTAAACAATTGAGCATTTTAGGATAATATTCACTAGTTTTTGAAGGAGTTCAGGTGGTGAACAATTTACAACCCCCTTGTTGATCGGAATCTGGATCTTAGTCTTTTTTATCTAAAATAGTTAATGAATGGATGAGCTATACTATCCTAGTAAGAATATCACACTACTCACCGATACAGAAAATAAAAGTTAGTAAAAATTACAAAAACAACCAATTGAGCTCTTAATTTAAGTAAATTCATTTATTATAAGTAAAACTATTTATTACATACTTACCGTTGCAAGATTTTTAAAACCGACCTATAGAGAAAATAGCTCAACAACATCATAATCTCATATTTAAGTAAGCAAAAATAATAACTTTTCCTTTTTTATTTGCCTATTGGCATTCATGAGGCCCCATAGGAATGTCCCACTACGCGTGAACTAACATCCAATCTTGCCAACTAACTAGTCATCTCAACACCCTGTTCGGTATGAGCGCCAAAAATACTAATTATCAATACCTCGTCCGATATGAGCGTCAAAAAAATTAATCTTCGATACCCCGTCCGGTATGAGGAAATGTTCACAGTAAGTTCCCTATGTACCCAGTCCGTCCACCATCTTCTAAGATATCCAATAAGGCTACCATTCATTCATTCACTTAACCAATCAATTTTCTGTTTACATTTAATTTTCAGTTTCATAATTTAACCATAAATAAATGCAAGACAAACAATACATGCATCAAAGAAATACAGCTAAATTATTTTACTAATTTCAATATATTATCATGCATTTAAAGTTGTAAAATCAAACAATCGGTTAAACATGACAAACAATAATAAATAACTAGTTCTGCCTCCATTAGTAACCTGTAATTAATTCTCGAAGTTTTCTAAATTACGCATAATACTGTATTATTGATAATTAAACTTCAATTTCATAACAAAAAATAAGGTAAGAGATTCTTACCTGAATTGATATCTGAAATACCGAACTTTTTACTGCACCTACTAGCGGTCCCTAGATTTTCTAAATTTTCCTGCAGAGATTAAAATATGTTTCACGTATCTAAAAAAATCACAAAAATATACAAAACCGGTGTTAAAAATTTTTTTTGGCCAATTTCAGAATTCTGGCATGGTGGCACTGTCGTGCTTCGGCGACAACACCACTACTCGCGACGGCGGTTTGCCTCGACCTAGCTGTTTTTAGCCAGTTTCGGCCGGTTTTATATCCATCTATGCAAGAAAATATGTTAAGGGGCCTCAGTTGGCCGAAAAAAGTCAAAAAATAAAAACTTACCGGCGGCTGAATTTTTCGGTGTGGCGGCTTCGCTGACTCACCTTCGCAGCTAGGCATTTTTCTTCGGTCAATCTATAGGAAATATAATTGTAAACACAATGATAGAAAAATTGCACGAAACAGGAAACAGGAAGGGGCTCATCGGAGGTAATTTTGGGTTTTGCCCACGGCGGCACCGCCGGATTTTGCACGTAATTTTTGGCTCATCCACCATTTTTTTGCTCCGATTTGACCATGGGGGTGTTCAAGATCAAATTTCGAGCAGATAAGAGAATTTTTTATCTTTTTTGGCGGTCGGATGTGGCTCCTGCACGGCAACAGGTGACGATCGACTCCTTTCTCCGACGACCGATTTTTCTTCTCTGGCAGGAGGTTGGCGGCTACGGTTTGGGTTTGGTATAATATGAGATATTTATACCCGCCCCCTTAAATTTGGACCGTTCATCGCCTTTGATCTCGATCGTCCGATCGCGTTTAAAAAAAATGAATCTGGACCATTCATCGCAATTTAATCTTGACCGTACGATCACATTGAAAGAGAGAACGAATCTGAACCATTCATCGTATTTAATCGCGACCATCTGATCGGGGGCACGCAAATTGCCAATGTAGCCTTCACTGGCACCGAGTCAACGTGTCTTGCCATGCAGCGCACTCCGACTCATCGGGGCTGCTGACTGGGCGGTCCTACGTTGCGCAATTTTTTTAATTGCGTTTTGACTCCTAATTTTTTATTTTCCTTTTAAAAATACCCCTCAAACCTAAATTTAAACTCTTTTTTTCTAAAATTATTTTTATTTTTATTCTCTATCTATTTTTTCCTAATTTTATTTTAAATAAAAATTTATAAATTTATAAATTATATTTTTATATATATTTTTTAATTTTAAAATTAATTCCGAGCTAAATTTTGAGCCTGGGTATTACATATTATATTTTAGGTCAATTTACTAAACAATGATGAGATTTAAAAATTATTCTATGACTTTAGTCATGTAACTAATTAATATTAAACAAGTTATGCTTAAGATCTTTTACAAATGAAACATGTCTTATGGTGGAAACATCATTTCCTATTTTGGTAATACTAACAATATTACCTTTGCTATTATCAATGAAGATTATCTCTTTTTTTTTTACCTCTTCGAATGCTAAATTTATCTCCTATCATGTGCCTTGAACAGTTGTCTTCAAAGTACCTTTTTTTTTTTCTTTGCTACTTTTAAACATATCTCATTTTTTTCATTTTCGAACATAGAAGAAAAAAGTTGATTATCTTTTTCTCATTTTCACTTTTGGTGTTATTGTTCTTATAATTACTTCATATGGCCATCATGACCTTCTTCTTTAGGTTTTTAGAGAACATAATAACTTGTCAGCATTCTACTTTTATGCGTCCTAATATATAACATCTAGAGCATATAATTGAATCTTTTTTATTCGGTTTTTATTTAATTGTGAACTCTCTTCCTCCTAATTTCTTTACTTTTTTCTTCACTTTTATAAAAGGTTTGAATGCTATAATTTTCCTTTTCTTAACCTCGTCTTCTTTTTTTCTCTTTAAAGTTAACTCCAGAATCGATAAGTGATTAGAACAACTCATCTAAGCTAACTCTGGCGTGATCCTTAGTTTATCGAATTACCATAATGTTTGTATTCATTACTTGGGAAAACACTTAAAAATCTTTCTTATTGGCTCATCATTAGTATAAGATTTACTAAATAATTTTCAAGCTCTAGTGATGTCGGTAAATCTGGATAACATATTATGTAGCGCTCGGGAAAATTGAAGAAATTGAAGGAAAAAAAAAAACGTGCGTGCCACGTCAGCAGACCCAGTCAGCAGGCCTGGCCAACCAGGACCTGCCACGTGGCAAAACCACGTCGACCGGGGACTGGCCACGTTGGCGATCCGAGTGCGCGCGATCGGACGGTCCAGATCAATCGCGCGCACGGACGGCCCAGAATTAATCGCACGGACGACCCAGATTTAATCAAAAACGGACGGCCCAGATTAAATCAAAATGGACGGCTGAGATCAAAAGGCAAAAGGGTATAAATAAGACCCCCACACCAGACCCCAAACCCTAGCCGCCTGCCCTCGCCGGAGAAGACGAACCAGAAGCCGGCCGCAGCCACCCGCCGCCGCACTGGAGGAATTTCCGACCGCCGATCGAGGTAAATTTCATATCCCAGATTCGTTTTTCCACGCTGATTTCCCCAGTGGCCAAATCAGAGCCAAAATCCTGGCCAAACAGCCGAAAAACACGGCCGAAAGCCAGCGGCGCCGCCGCGTCCCTTCTCGATTTTTGTCTCCGATGAGGCCCTTCCCGGCCTCTGTTTAATGCAATTTTTATATCACCATGATCATCATTCTTTTCTCTACAGGTTGATCAGAGCTGAATCACCAAAACACGAACTTCACCGGAGAGCCGCTGCACCCGAGAGCACCGCCGCCGGTAAGCTTCGATTTTCCGTAAATTTTCGACCCCCGAGGGCCGTAGGGTTGTTTTATCGCAGGAACCAATGCGAGTGTGGCCGAATTCGGCCAGAAACGGCCAAAAACGGCCAACCCGAGGCAAACCGCCGCCGCAAGCGGCGGCGCCATCGCCGGAGCACGGCGGAGCGGCCGTGCCGGAGTTGCGATATTAGTCGAAAGGGGCCCTGAGCCTAATTTGGAATTTTTTGGAACACGTGCAGGTACCAGTTGTGCGTTTCAGTTCCCCGAGAAAAATTCAGGGAAAATTAGGGACAGCCTGCAAGCGCACTGTGAAGCCGTGTTCGGACCCCGAAACAAGTAAGGACCCCTCACCCTATTTCCTATCACCGTTTTAAAGTTCAATAAATGATAAAACGGTATTTCATGAATCAACAAATGTGTGAAATTGCTTAAGGTTGCTAATGGAGCCTGAGTCTAGTGTGTTTGTCGGTTAACTGTTATTTGGCCTGTTTTACAGTTTTAAATGCAGCATGAGGTTCGATGTTTTCATTTTATAGTTTCGTGTGCATATTTTACTGTTTTATTGATTATGGATTGAATGACCGGGATATTGATGTTGTATGTTGTCTGTCTGGCATAAATTATCGTTTTGCTTGTTTGTATGTGATTGATAATGCTGACTGAGGGAAAAGGAGAATGAAAGATTATGTAAATGGAAATTGTATAATGTGTTCAGCCTGACTAGATATCCTGGGAGATGGTGGACGGACCGGGTCCGTAGGGAACCCTACCGGGATTGTGGTCTCCCATACCGGACGGGGTATGGAGATCTTATGTGTTTTGGTGCCCATACCGGACGGGGTATGGGGACGGCCCGTTTCACCCTCATACCAGACGGGGTAATGAGGTCTATGGTTTGGCGCCCATACCAGACGGGGTATGGGGACGGCCCTGGAATGGATTTCAAGTGTTAAGGATTAACGGGTAGCGGGACCCCTATGGATCCCCATGGATACTAGTGGGCTGGTGAATTAGGAAAATATGTTGTGTAACGATTGAATTACGAAAAGTTTGATAGGTATTATGTTATACAGTTCATATATATGTTTTCATGATGATGATGATGTTATTGCTTTCGTGTATTGTTTTATGAATTTCACCGAGGTAAGTGAATGGTAAAGGTTTTATTATTAATAAAAGGATTTGTTGTAAATTATGCTCCATTGGTCTTTTTGTGTTTTCTACCCACCTTTACCTCCGTGACGGTGAGATATCGTGATGTCCTTACTGGGCTAGTGTAGCTCATTCCTTATTTAATCATTTCAGATCAAGAGGACATCGTTCCCGAGCCGGTTCCGCAAGAGGACGACGAAGGGGACGCCTAAAGACTCCATAGTCACATTCGTAGTTTTTACTTTCAAGTTTCTCCTTTAGGTAGTTTAATCTTTTATATTTTGTGAGCACGTTTTTGGTTTTAGTGTAAGGGATGTTATTCAAATTTTGACTTTGCTTCCGCATTTGATATTTTTAATATAAATTCCATTATGAATTTCCGGGGCTGCTTCATATTAGATATTGTTGTAAGAAATTTCAAAATAAACTAGAACTGAATCTAAAATATGCTTATATTGAATAATTAAGATTAGATATGAAAACGGAAGCGTACATGAATATATAGCAAAAGATCTGCACGTTTTATGGTAGACTTTCCAAATCAATATATGACCCTTTGGAGTTCTCACACTATCTATTTGTGGTAATAGGATAACAGAATAGAAATAATTCTTCATGTGATTCAGGGCCTGTTTGGATGATGTTTCAGTAAAGATGATATATTTTTTCATGATTTTGTTTGTTTGTTGCATTTCCAAACACATAGTGTAATACTCAGTCCCGAAATTTAGCTCGAGATTAATTTTAAAAATTAAAATTAGTATATAAAATATAATTTTTAAATTTATAAATTTTTATTTAATGTAAAAATTAGAAAAAAAGTGGAGAATGAAATTGAAAATAATTTTGAAAAAAAGGGGTGAAAATTTAGGTTCATTGAGTATTTTTGAAAGAAAAATCGAAAAATGAGGGTCAAAATATATTTAAGAAAAATGTGCCACATAGAACCGCCCAATTAGTAGTCCCAACGAACCGGAACGTGCTGCATGGCAAGGCACGCTGACTCGGTACTATACGGGAGGTCACGCTGGCAATCTGCGTGCCCGCAGTTTGACGGTCCGGATTTGTTTCCGTGTGCGTGGATGGTCCAGATCCGTTCCCTCCTCAGGCGCAATCAAACAGTCGTGATTAAATGCAATGAACGGTTCAGATTTGTTCTCTCTTTAAACGCGATCATACGATCCAGATCAAATCGTGATGAACGGTCCAAATTTATTTCTTTTTTAAATGCGACCGAAGGGTCGAGATCAAATGCGATAGATAACCTAGGTTAAAGGAAGACGGGCATAAATATATCACTTCACACCGAACTCTAACCCTAGCCGCCAACCTCCCGTCGGAGAAGAAGAACAAGTCGCCGGAGAAGGGAGCTGATTATTGCCCGTCGCCGCGCCGAAGCCACCTCTGACCGCCAAAAAAGGTAAAAATTTTCTCATTCGCTCGAAATTTGATTTTAAATACCCCCATGGAAAAATCGAAACAAAAGGGCCAGGGGATGAGGCGAAAAATCGAGGGTAAAACCTAGCGGCATTGCCGCGGGAAAAACTAAAACCGCCTCCGATGAGGCCTTTTTCGATTCCCATTTCGTCCGATTTTTCCATCATTGTATTCACCATTCTATTTTCTACAGGTTGACCGAAGAAAAATACCCAACTACGAACGTGAGCTGGTAGAGCCGCCGTATCGAAAAATCACGCCGCTAGTAAGTTTCTGTTTTTCAATTTTTTTTTGGCCAACCGAGATCCCTTAACGTGTTTTTTCGCAGGGATGAGTATAAAATCGGCCGGAATCAGTCAAAACTGGCAAAAAAGGCCAGTCTGAGGCAAATCGCTGCCGCGGGCGTCGATGCCATCACTGGAGCACGGCGTTCCCACCGTGCCAAAATTTCAAAATTTACCGAAAAAGATTTTTAACACTGATTTTGAATTTTTTAGGGTATTTTTAGGTACTTGAAGCATGTTTTAATCTTCAAATGAAAATTCAGGGAACTTGGGAACTGTCAATAGATATAGCTGAGAGTTTAGTGTTTCGAATACTGATTCGGGTAAGAATCCTTCACCTTATTTTTTGTTATGAAATTAAAGTTTAATTATAAATAATACGGCATTTTGCGTAATTTAAAAATTTTCGATAATTAATTACAGGTTACTAATAGAGGTAGAACCGGTTATGAATCATAGTTTATCCTATTTTAATTGGTTGATTGATTTTATAGTTTTAAATGCATAATAATACACTAGAGTTGGTAAGATGATTCAGTTGTGCTTCCTTAATGCATATATTATTTGTTTTGTGTGATTTACAATTAAATTGTGAAACTGAAAATTAAATGTAAACGGAGAATTGCTTGATTAAGTGAATGAATGAATGGTAGCCTTACTGGATATCATGGGAGATGGTGGACAGACCGGGTACATGAAGAACTCTACCGTAAACGTTGCCTCATACCGAAAGGGGTATCGAGTATTGGTATGTTGGCGCTCATACCGGACGGGATATGAGGTTGACTCGTTTCACCCTCATACTGGGCAAAGTATTGAGGGATGATATTTTTTGTGCTCATATCGGACGGAGTACGGAGACGGCCGATTAGTTGCTAATGTTGAATAAGGGTTCACGCGTAGTGGAGACATCCCTATGGACCTCATGGATACTAGTAGGCAGATAAAAATGAAAAGTTATTGTTCTAATTAATTGAATATGAGATTATGATGTTATTTGTGTTATTGCCTCTATAGGTCGAATTTGGAAAATCTTGCTACGGTAAGTAGGTAATAAATAATTTTATTTATGATAAATGAATTTATTTAAATTAAGAGTTTTATTAGTTGTTTTATGATTTTTACCAACTTTTATTTATGTATCTTTGAGTAGTTGACATTCTTATTAGGGTAGATTAGCTCACTCTTTTATTAACCATTTCAAATTAAAAGGACTAAAATTCAGATCCTGATCCACAAGAGAGTTACGAATAGGATGTCCAGTTGTTTACTTTCCATTTGTTTCTTTGATTTTTCGTTCGTTCTTTTAGAATGGTCATTAACGTAACCCTATTGGGTATTCTAAATTATTGTATAAAGAATGTAAACTCTAACTTTATTATTTCACTTTATTATTTAATTTATAATTCATTTCCTTTCAAGTTTTGGGCCGTTACACATGATACGGCTTTTTATTAGTTGAGTCATGGTCCTCAATACCATAATTTTTCATATTTTTTCAAACAACCGATTCGTTAGTTTTATGATGGTTCAATTATTTATTCTCATTATACCCTTAAGATTTTTTCTTATTTACTAAATTACCCTTCATATATATTTTTAATTATATATAAACATATATTTATATATTCAATTAAATTCATGTATTTATATTTTTAATTATATATATGTATATAATTTATTTAATTATATCAATTTTATTGTATCTATATATATTTATATATTTTTTTATTATATATATAAATTTATATATTTATATATGTGTTTATATATTTAATTATATATAAATACATGTTTATAATATTTTAATTATAAATATACATGTATGTAATATTTTAATTATATATATGTATATAATATATTTAATTATATACATATATATTTAATTATATATATATATTACATATATATCTATTTAACTAGATATATTTATATATCTCTATATTTAACACTACATATCTTTTTAATCTTTTCTCTTTTTACATACAATAAAGTAGGGACAAAATAGATAATTTACTCAAATATACAACTATATCATACTATCAATTCAAACAAAAACAACTACTATTACTAGACGTTAATAGACCATCATACAAACATAATTAAATTTGAATACTAATGTAGCGCCCGGACCGAGGAGAGAAAAAAAAAAAAAAAAAGCCACGTCGGCAGCCACGTCAGCAGGCCCGGTCAGCAGTCCCGGCCAACCGGGGCCTACCACGTGGCAAGACCACGTCGCTCCTGAACGGGCCACGTTGGCGATCCGCGTGGGCGCGATCGGACGGCCCAGATCAATCGCGCGATCGGACGGCCCAGATTTAATCGCACGGACGACCCAGATTTAATCAAAAACGGACGGCCCAGATTAAAACAAAATGGACGGCTGAGATCAAAGGGCAAGGGGTTATAAATAGAATCCCCACACCAGACCACAAACCCTAGCCGCCTGCCGCTCGCCGGAGAAGACGAACCAGAGGCCGACCGCCGCCACCCGCCGCCGCACCGGGGAAATTTTCGACCGCCGATCGAGGTAAATTTCATACCCCCGACTCGTTTTTCCACGCTGATTCCTCCTATGGCCAAATCGAAGCCAAAATCCTGGCCAAACGGCCGGAATACGCGGCCGAAGACCAGCGGCGCCGCCGCGCCCCCTCTCAGTTTTTGCCTCCGACGAGGCCCTTCCCGGCCTCCGTTTGATGCAATTTTTATATCACCGTGATCACCATTCTTTTCTCTACAGGTTGACCGGAGCCGAATCACCAAAACACGAACCTCGCCGGAGAGCCGCCGCACCCGAGAGCGCCGCCGCCGGTAAGCTCCGTTTTTCCGTGATTTTTTGGCCCCCCGAGGGCCTTAGGGTTGTTTTCTCACAGGGACCGATGCGAGTGTGGCCGAATTCGGCCGAAAATAGCCAACCCGAGGCGACTCGCCGCCGTGCCGAAGTTGCGATTTGGGCCGAAAGAGGCCCTGGGCCTAATTTGGGTTTTTTTTTGAACACGTGCAGGTACCGTTAGTGTGTTTCAGTTCCCCGGAAAAAATTCAGGGAAAATTAGGGACGGCCTGTAGGCGCACTGTGAATCGTATTCGGATCCCGAAAACAAGTAAGGACTCCTCACCCTATTTCCTATCACGGTATTAAAGTTCAAAATGATAAAACGGTATTTCTTGAATTAACGCATGTGTGAAATTGCTTAAGGTTGCTAATGGAGCCCGAGTCTAGTGTGATTTATGATTTACTGTTATTTGGCCTGTTTTACAGCTTTAAATGCATTATGAGGTTTGATGTGTTCATTTTATAGTTTCGAGTGCATATATTACTGTTTTATTTATTTATGGGTTGAAAGACTGAAGAACTGATACTGTATGTTGTCTGTTTGGCATGAATTACGATTTGCTTTCTTAAATGTGAATTGATGATGCTTATTGAGGAAAAAGGAAAATGAAAGATTGTGTATACTGATAATTGTATGATGGGGTTAGCCTGACTAGATATTCTGGGAGATGGTGGACGGACCGGGTCCGTAGGGAACCCTACCGGGATTGTGGTCTCACATGCCGGACGGGGTATGGAGATTTTATGGTTTTGGCGCCCATACCGGACGAGGTATGGGGACGGCCCGTTTCACCCTTATACCGGACGGGGTATTGAGGTTTATGGTTTTGGTGCCCATACCGGACGGGGTATGGGGACGGCCCTGGAAACTGATTATGAATGTTAAAGGTTAACGGGTAGCGGGACCCCTATGGACCCCCATGGATACTAGTAGGCTGGTAAATGAAAAAAGGATATGTTGTATAATGATTGAATTACAAAATGCGTGATAAGTGCTATGTTTTACAGCTTATATTATTCTATGATTGTGATAATGTTATTGTTTTCTTATATTGTTTCATGAATTCCACCGAGGTAAGTGGATGGTAAAGGTTTTATCATAAATAAAAAGGATTTGTTATAAATCATGCTCCATTGGTCTTTTGTGTTTTTCTACCCACCTTTACCTCCGTGACGGTGAGATATCGTGATGTTCTTACTGGGCTAGTGTAGCTCACTCCTTATTTAACCATTTCAGATCAGGAAGACAGGTTTCCCGAACCCGTTCCGCAGGAGGATGACGAAGGGGATGCCTAGAGACTCTGTAGTCATACTCATAGTTTTATTTTCGAGTTTCTCTCTTAGTTAGTTTAATCTTTTATACTTTAAGTACGTTTTTGGTTTTCGTGTAAGGGATGTTAACTGAAATTTTGTCTTCGCTTCCGCATTTAATAATTATAATATAATTTCCATTTTAAATTTCCGGGGCTGCTACAACTAATGAATCTTGCACATACTGAACCATACCCAACATTAATAAACCATTATACAAATCATCCAATCAAACCTTCAGGGATCATAACCGTATATTTATATTCTTAAGTTTTTATTATTTTTAATTTTACCTATCACAAAATCAGAAGTAATATTTTTAATATTTATACATAAAAATAAAATTTACACTTTAATTTAATGCATTAAGTCCTAATATATCTTTAACGTATCAGATTATTTTTAATCGGATCCAATTAATTTGATAATGTTTTATGCACAGTAATTTATACATATAAGCCAATATGATAAATTTAAAATTCAATAATTACTTTATTATCATTAATCTTAAATGACTCATAATTATGAACTGATATATTAATTTTATACTATTTACTTGGTTGGTTCTTAATTTCAGTTACTTCTAATTTTTTAGTGAACTTATATATAAATATTATAGTAAAATTTGATTCATAATATTAAACAATCATAGTTTTAGAGTTTAACTGAATTAGTTTTGTAACACTCTCACCCTATTCACTTTCTTTTATTGAGTACAACTCGATTTCTTATCGTTTTAGAAGGAATATATAGACCTTCTATAATACTCTCTAAACCTCACAATCCATGACTTAAATAAAAATTCTCATTCTAATAGTTGGAGTTACTTAATAAATGTGGTCTATTTGTTGATTTTTTTACCTAGATAAATTATTATGAAAACATTTATTCTAAATATTTAAGTCAATAATACTAAAACTTTAGGATTTGATACTTATTGTTAATCCAACATGCTTATAGCAATTTAAGAGAGTTTTCAAATTTTTTATTTTTTAAAATAATTTAAGAGTTCAAAAATAAATTAGTTGTATAATAAAATATATCAAACTTCAAAATAAAATACAAACAATAATATATTAACACTATAAACACAATTTATAGGAGTTTCGCCCACCAACATGTGCTTACATATTCTCTTCAAGTTTCTTATTTGAGATTTTTTACTATCTTTAGCTACATTTACGTAAATTATTTTTAGATTTATTTACAATAATTTTGTTCATTATCTTCAACAAATATTTAATTTATTTGTAATATATTTTTTTATTCTATATAAATAAGTTTTTAAAATATTATATTTATAATTATTTTTTTTATCATAAATTTATCTCTTATATAATAAATATACATATCATATTCATAGTAAATATTTATTGGAATTTATTTTTTTAACGTAAGTATGGAGCAACCAGTCTAACTTTATGATTATAGCATAAGAAAGTAATACTACTTTATAGGTGCCTTAAAAAAAAAAAACTATTACGTAGGTGTATATAAAAAAATACTGTTTTATAGGTGCACATAAGAAAATATATCACTGTATGTAATATAACATATATATCTCCCAATCATATGTCTCTAATACTTTATTTTATTTATTTATTTATCTATTTTGAGTATACACCTAACTTTATTATAATCTTAATGCCGGCGACATATGGATAAATAATTATTTTTATTAAACTTAATTTTTTATTTTCGATTTTATGGTCAAATCAGAAAATATAAATAATTTCCATTCATTTCTCTTGAACGGCTGTAAATGTTTTCGATTTGCAGACTCCACCACTCAGCCGTAGCTTTATTGTCGGAGTTGCAGTTTAAATACTCTCTCTCTCTTACTTTTCTTTTTACAATTCCTATATACACTCACTAGCTTCTCATGGAAGTCAAATTCTGTGAAGTTGACTGATAAGCACTAAGTGCGCCAATTGTTATTCCGCGAATTTATGCGCGGAAAGTGTTTTCTGTTTTCTTCAATTGGGAATTTTTGAAACAAACAGTTTCGTTGTTTAGTTTCTTGTTTCTGAGATTGTGAGGGAAAGAAAGCATCGGAAAATGCTGAGATTTTCACAGTTCTGGACTAAGAAGACATTGATTGGCCTTGGTCTCGGCCAATTTCTCTCCCTTTTGATAACTTCTACCGGCTTTTCATCATCGGAACTCGCGAGAAAAGGTTTGTTTGTTTATGTATGTTTTATTTATTTGTATGCAGTTTATTTCTAACTCTGTTCAATTTGTAGCTTTTGTTAATTAGTGTGAAGACCTGCTTGTCCCTTAATCGGAATTTATTATTTATTTTTAACGGGTTGCTGGGTGGGGGTGTAGAGTAAGGCTAACAGAATATTAGGGACGCTTGTCTGCTTATGCTTTTATCATGTCATGGTTGTTTGGAGTTTCTCTATATAAACAAATATACATAATTTATCAGATGTTTTTACTTGTTAAAATGTAGTGGAGTAAAGTTCTCCTTGCTGCTTTTTTTCTGCTTACCTTTGCAATTGATTGAAAAAGAGGTGGAAAAGACAGACTAAAAAGAAGTTATATTCTTTTCCTGAGAATTGATAATGTTTTTCGAGAGGGGATGGTTCCAATTGATTGAAAAAGAGGTAGAAACGACAGAGACTGAAAAGAAGTGATATTCTTTACCTGAGAATTTATAATGTTTTCTGAGAGGGGATGGGATAGGGTAGGGACTTCATACATTAGCAGTCTGCGTGCTTAGCCAATAAATTTTTCCTTACTAGTTCTGTTCTGATTGTCGTCAGTTTGCTGCTAACAAACTTAATGGTTCATCTATTTTATTGTTTTCTTTAGGATTTAATGCACCAACATCACAGTCATTTCTAAATTATGTATTGTTGGCAACTGTATATGGATCCACGATGCTCTATCAAAGGAAAGCACTTAAGGTGAATTTGTGTGTTTTAGAATTTCAGTTATTTTACCGATTTGCCGAATGTTTTATCTCATGAGTCTGCAATTGGTTTTTTTTTTTTTTTTTTTTCTGTTTTTAATTTAATTTGTACGTTAGTGAATCATAATTTACCTCCTCTTGGAATTTCCGCAGGCAAAATGGTATTACTACGTCCTTTTGGCTTTGGTAGACGTGGAGGCGAATTTTCTTGGTGGGTCTTTTAGGTTAGGCATATATTTATCTGCAACTTATGTCTGTTTGCCTAAATTGTGATAGGTTTTCCATATGTTATTATTTATTTATTTTTCTTATCTTTATATTGATATGCACACTGAAGTTTGGGATCTGAGAAACTGCCTAATTTAAATGGTATCAAACTCTTGCTTGAAGCTTAATATCTTCGTGATTAGTCTTATGTTTTTGTGTCATAAAAATTTATCTGTTTTTTGACTGGTTTTTTGGCTTGTGGCAATATCTTTTTACTACAATTTACTTGTTCCATAACTTTTGTCTTTTATATTCGTTTTATTCTCTTAAAAAATATTTGACAATATCTGCGGATATTAATAATTTATTTTCTTTTCTTTTTTAGTGAGAGAATAAGGACATGTTATAGACAAGAAGGGGTGACTTTTAAAGGTTAGAAGTCAAAAGATTAATGAGGTTCACATTAAGGAAAGAGTGAACTTTAAGCCAAATACTGTAGGTTTTGAATCGATAAGTTTCTAATTCTATCACAAGGAAATGGTCGAACAAACTCTTCTATCCTTTTCTTTTCATATAAACCAGATAATGGCCAAAAGTAAGTTCAGGAGATTGAGGACTGATTCCTGCAATCTTCTAGCCTTTGGCCCCGAAAGAAGGAGATTGATGCTGGATTCCTTTTCACAAGGACATGTAGGCAACCATTGACTAGGATTCTTTCCCTTTTCTTCATGTTGTCTAGATAGAATTCTCTAATAATAAGAACAATAAGATTTTAAGAAAAAGATTGTAGTAAAAAGACCCTATTTAATACATTCTATTCTTTGAGAAGGACAAGATCAACCACTCAATCTCATCAAATGGCAGCTTGCTGAGAGTTAATAGAGCCTACAAACGAAGTACATAAATCTCCCAATAATTCAAATGCTTGGAGAGATGGATGATGTAATATCCGGATCTGAAGTTTGGTCCGAAATTAATTTTAAAATTTAAAAAATGTATAAAAATATAAATTTCAAATTAATAAATTTTTATTTAATATGAAATTAGAGAAAAAATAGGTTAAGAATGAAATTAAAAATAATTTTGGGTAAAAGGAGTGAAAATTTGGGTTCAGATGGTGTTTTTGAAAGAAAAATTGAAAATTAGAGGTTAAAACGCAATTAAAAAAAATTGCGTTACATAAGACCGCTCAGTCAGTAGCTTCGACAAACCGGAGCACGCCGCGTGGCAAGATACACTGACTCGGTGCCACGCGGGAGGTCATGCTGGCGATTCGCGTGCCCCACGATTGGATGACCCGGAAGCATTCCCGTGCACGTGGACAGTCTGGATCCGTTCCCTCCTCAGGCGCGATCAGACAGTCGTGATTAAACGCGATGAACAGTTCAGATTCGTTCCCTCTTTAAATGCGATCGTACGGTCGAGATCAAATCGCGATGAACAATTCAGATTCATTTTCTCTTTAAACGCGATCGGACGGTCGAGATCAAACGCAATGAACAATCTAAATTAATGCGATATAGTATAAATATCTCGTATCACACCGAACCCAAACCCTAACCGCCAGCTTTTCGCCGAAGAAGAAGAACCAATTGTTGGAGAAGGGAGCCGACCATCCGCCGCCGCGCCGGAACACCTCTGACCGCCAAAAAAGGTAAAAATTCTCCTCTCCGCTCGGAATTTGATCCTGAGCATCTCCATGGCTAAATCAGAGCAAAAAAAACAGCGGATGAGCCGGAAACTGCGGGTAAAGCTCGATGGCGCCGCCGCAGGCAAAATTCGAAACCACCATCGATGAGCCCCTTCTCATTTTTCGTTTCCTGTTTCATGCGATTTTTTCACATTTGTGTTCACCGTTTTGTTTTTTACAAGTTGATCGAAAAAAATGTCCAGCTGTGAAGGTGAGCCGGCAAAGCCGCTGCACCAGAAAATTTTACTGCCGATAAGTTTTCGTTTTTGATTTTTTTTTTGCCAACCAATGCCTCCTAACGTGTTTTCTCGTAAGAGATGGGTATAAAACTGGCCAAAACTGGCTGAAAACGGCTAGGTCGAGGTAAATTTTAGGTATGTGAAACGTGTTTTAATCTTTATAAGAAAATTTAAGAAATTCAGGGACCACCAGTAGACGTAGAGTAGAAAGTTTGGTATTTCGGATATTGATTCGGGTAAGAATCTCTTACCTTATTCTCTGTTATGGAATTGAAGTTTAATAATCGATAATATGATATTTTATGTAAATTAGAAAACTTTAAGAATAATTACAGATCACTAATAGAGGCGAAACCAGTTAGTCATTAATTTGTTGTCTTGTGTAACTGATTGTTAAATTTACAGTTTTAAATACATGATGATATACTGAAATGGTTGAATGATTCAGTTGTGTTTTCTTAATATATATGTTGTCTGTCTTGCGTAATTTACTGTTGATTTGTAAAATTGAAAATTAATTTACAAACGGAAAATTATTTGATCATGTGTATTAATGAATGACAGCTTTATTGGATATCCTGAGATATGGTAGACGGACCAGGTAAATAAGAAACTCTACCGTTAACATTGTCTTATATCGGATGGGGTATTGAAGAATGATATTTTTGGCGCTCATACCGGACGAGGTATGGGGACGACCCAATTCACTCTCATACCGGACGAGATATTGAGAAATGATATTTTTGGTGCTCATACCGGATGAGGTATGGGGACGGCCGGTTGGTTGACAATGTTAGATATTGGTTCACACTTAGTGGGACATCCCTATTAGTTCACAGGGATATCAGTAGGCAAATAAAAAAGGAAGGTTATTGTTTTTACTCACTTGAATATGAGATTGGAATTTTATTTAAATTATTGTTTCTATAGGTCGATTTTGAAAATCTCGCAACGGTAAATATATGCAATAAATAGTTTTCCTTATGATAAATTAATTTACTTAAATCAAGAGGTCCATTGGTTGTTTTTATGATTTTTACCAATTTTCAATTTCTATATCGATGAGTAGCGTGATATTCTTACTGGGTTAGTGTAGCTCACATTTTCATTAATTATTTCAGATCAAGAGGATTAAAACTTAGATCCCGATCAACAAGAGACTTGTGAATAAGTTCATCATTCGGATTCCCTTCAAAAGTTAGTGAAAGTCTTCCTATAATGCTCAGTTATTTGTCTTTTGTTTATTTTTTTGATTTTCGTTTGTTCTTTTAAAAGGGATATTCCCCTATCCCTATTGGGCATTTTAAATTATTATATAGATAATGTAAATCCTAAACTCTATTATTTCGCTTGCGCATTTAATTTATAACTTTATTCTCTTTTAAATTCCAGACTTGTACAGTTAGTATTAGAGCCGCGTTACTCGAACCCATTTCTTATACAAAGACTTAAAAAAACCAAATACGAATTATCGTCCAACCCTTCATTTCAAAAATAAGTACAAAGACACGAGAAAATGAGGTCCCTTGCTGAACAGGACAGTCTGAGACAGGTCGGTTAGAGAGAATGTCGATCGGTTTTTCGAGATTTTAAAGAGACTCATCTCTGTCCAGTAGGTCAGGGAAGAGAGGAGGGAACTGTCTGACCCTCCACCACTTCCACACTATGAGCCACCCCTACAACGAGAGGATCTAACACCACCTCAATGCAACTCTACTCCTCCGTCGTATCATCCGACACCGTGACAATACAATTCGGAGCCCCCACCGTATCATCCGGTACCGTTACAGGGTCACCTGGTCCCTCCCCAGCAACATCTGGCCCCTCTTCTACAGGACTTGATTTCACCCATGATGGACTTGATAGAGATTGACGCGGGGGATCCTGATGTATTTCTAAGAATGAACTGGTTAGCGGCGTATCACGCCACCGTGGATTGTTTCCACGAGAAAAATTATATTTAAGCTTTTTAACGAAGAGTCATTTACAAACTAATAAAAATTTTGAATATTATTCTCTCATAGCAATTTCCTTATTATATAGCGGTTTAGCTCGGTTGTTTTTTCTACATTGGAAAAACTTAAGGAAAAAAAAATTGTTTTCTCTACACAAGGGCGAGTGGGATGATCATTTACCCTTAATAGAGTTCGCCTACAATAACAGCTACCAAGCAAGTATCAGCATGGCTCTGTACGAGATGTTATATAGCCGCTCATGCAGATCACCGATCTCTTGGGAAGATGTGGGTGATATAAAATTGCTCGGCTCAGAAGTTGTGGAGGAAACTATAGCCAAAATAGTTAAAATCAGAAAGAACATCCAGACGGTTCAGAGCAGGCAGAAGAGCTATGCGGACACCTAGAGGAGGGATTTGGAGTTTGAGAAAGGTGATCGAGTGTTTCTTAAGGTCACTCATTTCAAGAAAATCAGTCGGTTTGGTAAGAGGGGAAAACTAAATCCCCGATTTATTAGGTCATTTGAAATCTTAGATAGAATTAGTACCGCCGCCTATAGACTGGTACTACCTCTAGAACTATGTAGGGTCCATAATGTGTTTCATGTGTTTATGCTACACAAGTACATGGGGAGGTACCGGTGGGCATTGTGGACCGAAAGAGCAGAGTACTCCGTAATTGGAAAATTCTCTTTATTAGGGTTTTATGGCAGAATCACACAGAGAGAGGCCACATGGGAGGTAGAATTAGATTTCAGAATTCAGTATCCCCAACTGTTTGATTGAGTGAGAGGGAGACAAATTTAAGGGACCAAATTTCTTTTAAGAGATGAGAGTTCTAATACTCGGGTCCCGAGTCTGACCTGGAATTAATTTTAAAATTTAAAAAATATATAAAAATATAATTTTGAAATTAATAAATTTTTGTTTAACGTAAAATTAGGAAAAAAATAGGTTGAGCATGAAATTGAAAACAATTTTAGAAAAAAAAGATAAAAATTTGGGTTCGAATGGTGTTTTTGATAGAAAAATCAGAAACTAGGGGTTAAAATGCAATTAAGAAAAATTGCGCCACATAGGACCACCCAGTCAACAGTTCCGATGAATCGGAGCGCGCCGCGTGGCAAGGCACGCTGACTCGGTGCCACCTGGGAGGTCACGCTGGCGATCCGCGTGCCTCACGATCGGACGGCCCGGAAGTGTTCCTGCGCGCGTGGACGATCTGGATCCGTTCCCTCCTTAGGCGCGATCGGACGGTCGCGATTAAATACGATGAATGACCCAGATTCGTTCTCTCTTTAAACACGATCATACGATCGAGATCAAATCGCGATTAACGGTTCAGATTTATTTTCTCTTTAAATGCGATTGGACAGTTGAGATCAAACGCGATGAACGGTCAAGATTAACGCGAGACGGGTATAAATATCTCGCATCACACCGAACCCAAACCTTAATCGCCAGCCTCTTGCTAGAGAAGAAGAACCAGTCGCTGAAGAAGGGAGCCGACCGCCGCATGCCGCCGCTCCGGAGGCACCCCCGACAGCCAAAAAGGTAAACATTCTCCAAATTCCGAGCACCACCATGGCCAAATCGGAGTAAAAGGAACGGTGGATGATTCGAAAACCGTGGGCAAAGTCCGGTGGTGCCGCGGCAGACAAAACTCGAAACCGCCTCCGATGAGCCCCTTTCCGTTTCCCATTTCGTGCGATTTTTTCACCATTGTGTTCACCATTTTGTTTTTTATAGGTTGACCGAAAAAAAACACTCAGCCGCGAATGTGAGTTGGCGGAACCGCCGCACCAGAAAATCCCGCTGCCGGTAGATTTTCGTTTTGTGACTTTTTTCGGCTAACTGAGGTCCTCTAACGTGTTTTCTCGTAGGAATGGGTATAAAACCGGCTGAAATCGGCCAAAATTAGCTGAAAACTGCCAAGCCGAGGCAAAACACTGCTTTGGCCAGCGATGCCGCCGTGCCAGAATTCCGAAATTGGCTGGAAAAGGTTTTTAACACTGATTATAGGTTTTTTGAGGTATTTTTAGGTATGTGAAGCGTGTTTTAATTTTCGCAAGATTCGGAAAAACCGGGGACCGCCAGTAGTCGCAGTAGAAAGTTTGGTGTTTCGAACATCGATTTGGGTAATAATTCTCCACCTTATTCTTTGTTATGGAATTGAACCTTAATAATCGATAATATGGTATTTTGTGTAAATTAGAAAACTTTAAGAATAATTACAGATCACTAATGGAGTCGAAACCATTTAGTCATTTACTTGTTGTCCTGTGTAATTAATTATTAAATTTACAGTTTTAAATACATGATGATATATTGGAATGGTTGAATGATTCAGTTGTGCTTTCTTGATATATATGTTGCTTGTCTTGCGTAATTTACGGTTGATTTGTGAAATTGAAAATTAATATGCAAACGAGAAATTTTTTGGTCATGTAAATTAATGAATGACAGCCTTACTGGATATCCTGAGAGATGGTGGACAAATCGGATACATAGGGAACCCTACCATGAACGTTGCCTCATACTGGACGGGGTATCGAGAAATGATATTTTTGGTCCTCATACCGGACGTGGTATGGGGACGGCTCAATTCACCCTCATACGGGATAGGGTATTGAGGGATGATATTTTTGGCGCTCATACTGGATGGGGTATGGAGACGACTGGTTGATTGACAATGTTAGATATTGGTTCACGCATAGTGGGACATTCTTATTGGCTCTCAGGGATACGAGTAGGCAAATAAAAAGTGAAAGTTATCGTTCTTACTCACTTGAATATAATATTGAAATGTTATTTGGGTTATTGTCTCTATAGGTCGATTTTAGAAATCTCGCAACGGTAAATATACGCAATAAATGGTTTTCCTTATGAGAAATGAATTTACTTAAATCAAAAACTCAATTGGTTGTTTTTGTGATTTTTACTAACTTTCAATTTCTGTATTGGTGAGTAGCGTGATATTCTTACTGTGATAGTGTAACTTATCATTTCATTAATTATTTCAAATTAAGAGAATCAAAACCTAAATCCCGATCAACAAGAGGGTTGTGAATAAGTTCACCACTCAGATTTCCTTCATAAGTTAGTGAAGGTCGTCATAAAATATTTAGTTATTTGCCTTTTGTTTATTTCTTTAATTTTTGTTTGTTTTTTTAAAAATAATATTCTCGTAATTCTATTGGACATTTTAAATTATTGTTAAGAAATGTAAACTTTAAAATTTATTATTTCTCTTTTACATTTAATTTATGAGTTTATTCCCTTTTAAGTTTTAGGTCTTTACGGATGATCTAACATTGGTTTACTAAAGGACATGCTTCCCAATAATCAGTTACCAGCTCTGCTTTATCTCTTGCAAGATCAAAGATACCCATAAATTGGACTCTCACCACATCAACAATCTCCCATAAGTCCTTGGAAGCACTATATTCACCAAAAAGTTTCTTATCTATCTAGTCCATCTCCATAGGCTAGTACCATAAGCTTCTATCTTTTCTCAATATCCAACCTTTATAAGCTAGGCAGTCTTTAGCATGAGTGACCTCCCTTAAGAGATATCTCTGCAAATCATGAGCTTCAGTAGCCATTTGGCTAACAAAGAATTGTTTAGATTTTTCAAAGATATAGAGGCCTTGAGTCAGAAAGGTTACTTCACGGACAACTTATCAAATGATACCTTCTTTACCCATTGGAATTTCTCTCTTAAGAACTGACATTGGATTCTAACTGCTCTATTACTTTGCTTGGGATGGGAAAGAGGGATAGAAAACCAATTGAAAGAGTGCTTTTGATGAGGGTGAGTTTACCACCATTTGATAAATCATTCCTCTTCTAGATAACCAACATTTCTTCTATCGTTTAAAGTAGGAGTTTTCTTTGATACAGAACCAAATAGGACCAGACTGGAATACTTTTTTCAGACACTATCCAGACCGCTCATATTAACTTTGGTCCATAACAGACCAAATGGGTTTAGATCACTCTGATCCAGTTCGAACCAAATTGGATCGGATCTCTGTTCAAATTTAAATACAAACACATGAACAATTTATTTATTCGTAAACTTAATAAAATCAGTCATTCCTATAAAATAAACATGATATTGAAATTATCTCAATCAAGTAATAAAATTATGTATAGTTTCTTTTATATTACACTTAAAATTAAGATGATCTCAAATTATATATAAACCCAATCTGTTTTAATCAATCATTTAATTCTGATTTATGTTAGTTCAAAATAAATCAACTACATAAACACAATTATATTTGTTCAATGATGGTTTCGTGTATCCATAATTATCATAATCTGAAATATTTATAATAAAGTAATCCATAACATTTATCTATTATTATTATTTTTTAAATTAAGATCTTTCTATTTGATGAGGACCAGACAGCACAGAAAATTTTCAGTCTTCCCGAACTCAGACCAAAGAACAGACTGAACACTGTTTGGTTAGTCCATTTTGGTCTCTCTAGTCCAGTCTAGTCCAATTTTTGGGTCGGATCGAATTATGGACACTCTATTCAATTGATAGCATCCTACATAATTATAGTCTTTGAATTTTATGCTTAGCGGCAAGCCAAAATATCTCAAATTAAGAGAGCTAGATTTCTTAAGATACTTCGGTAGATAACTTCCAGGTCCTGAAACTATCGGGTGCCCATTTTGTATGATTGCAAGTTGCTGCTGGACAAAACAAAACAATTTATATTAAAGGAATGAATTTTAGATGTATGAAAGAAAACAAATTATTCTTAAATGTTGGACATTCAGTCGGTAATCATCCAGTGGATGAATGTTCCACATTATTTGATTGCAAAGAATACCTATCAGGAAACTTATGATGAATTTTTTTTTTTGTGAGAGAAGTTTTACTTTTTCCTGTCTCCTATTGTTGTTATTCCTTTTCCTTTATGATGAACTTTGAATTCGAAAGAGAAATATGTTTTCTGGAAGAATACAAATGATTTCTTATTTCCATGAATTGATCTGGTCTCCTTTACTTGAACCAGTGGTGAAAGCTTATCAATACACATCTATAACAAGCGTCATGCTGTTGGACTGCTGGTCAATCCCAGCTGTGATGCTTCTTACATGGCTTTTCCTACACACGAGATACAGATTCAAAAAGATAGCTGGTGTACTTGTTTGTATCACCGGCCTTGTCGTGGTTGTTTTCTCAGATGTTCATGCAGGGGACCGAGCAGGTAATTGATGTAATGTGGCCAGAGTTTGGACTAAGTCCAAGTAAAGATTATTCTTTCTGAAGTTTTTTTGTAAAGGACATTGCACTTAAGGTATTTCACGTAAGATGGTGATCTCCTCATTAGTGAGAATATTTTCTTAATTAAGGGGTTATATTTGTTTACAAAAAATCTTCTATCCCAAATTGGTTAGTTAAGAGAATTTTCTTACTTGTAAGGAGAGACCACTCTCCTTCTCAAGTAAGACTTATTTTACATAATAAAACTCTGATAAGATAATAATTCACTTAGACTTGGCTGAAACTCTCGTTGCATCAGTGTGAGTTTTAATTCTAGTTTGCAAAAACTTTATCCTGATTTCACGAATACTTTGCTGGTGTAACAGCGAAGCAGCTAATACGTGTATGCATCATTGTGTTAGATTATGGTGACAATTTCTAACATTATATATGCTTTGATTGCTTGCAGGAGGGAGCAATCCTCGTAAAGGGGATTTGCTTGTTATAGCTGGTGCAACATTATATGCCATTAGTAATGTCAGTGAGGTAAGCAGATTAAGATTCTTTTGAATTGCTGGAAGTGGTAAATTTGCTTTGTTGTGCCAAAGCATGTTTCTACTTGATGTTCATTCTATGTTGATCCTGAATTGATATTCATTTGTTTAACATGATATTTCTCATTCTCATCTATTTCACTGCATGTAATGGGATATAAGGGAAGATCAATTTCAGTGGCTGGGAGCTGGTGTCTTTTAGCTGGGTTCTGCTTACTTAGAAAACTTTCAGTCATAACCTTACAGGAAATCACTCTCTATTGCATTTTGACTGCTGATATATCTAAACTGATATTATCTAATCTTGTCTTAACTTTCCAATGAAACAATTTAAACAGATATTACTGGCTTCTAGACTAGTTATATGCAACTATTCCTAAAGAGTTTGATAATTTATTTCTGTACTATTTAAATGAAATAAGCTGCTTGCATTTTTAGTTTTTGTTTGAGAATAGTGGGAGAATGCATAAATTAGAATATGTGGCATGTGTCTTAGTAAGAATTAAGTAATTTGATGTAGCTGGTTTTATGTAGGCTTTCTCACAGAATTTAATAGAAACTTCTCAAAAACTTGCACTAGCTTGTAGAGGAGACAGGAACAACACCAATAGAAACAGAATTGCTTATCGCAGAAACCGTAAGCAAGAATATATGGAAAACTTTGGAAAAGAGAAAAATGAGTTGGAGAAGAATTTGTTTGTTGAGCTGACAACGTAGGTTTTCAGAATTAGGCAAGATGGTGCATAAAAGGATTTGAAGCTGGTAATAACACTAGTTAAATGCAAACACTCCACCATTGTTCAATGCCAATGGCTAGCAAGGCTGATATCAATAGGTTACATGCTATTACACGTCTTTTTCTTTTTTTTTTTTTTTTTTTTTTTTTTTCTAATTTGGCTTTGGAAATATGTTTTACATAATAACAGTTTTCTGTGTCAAATTTTGAAGTGTTCCCCTTATTTTCTGGCTATCATATTTGCACCCACCATTTTTTTTCTTTCCATTTGTTTGCAGGAGTATCTTGTGAAGAATGCTGACAGAGTGGAACTGATGTCATTCTTGGGTCTTTTTGGTGCCATTATTAGCGCAATTCAAATGTATCCTTGATCTAAGAGATATCATTAAGGTTATTTCTTGTGTTGATGAAGAATATGCTTTTAAAATTACTGGTTGAATATTCCTTCACATGTATAACTATTAACAGAGTCATCTCTCTCTCTCTCTCTCTCTCTCTCTCTCTGTCTCATTCACACAGACCAAACATGTTTGTGTGCATGTCTCTGTATATGTGTGCATGTTGTTTTATGTGTTATACTACATCTCGATATCCCTATCTGGGGCCTTTATGTAATTGCATTCCAACTGGTTTAAGATATGAATACCTTGATGTTTCCATAGAAGCATACTTGAACGCAATGAGCTCAAGTCTATTCACTGGTCAGCTGGGGCTGTAAGTTTCTGGCCTAAACTCCCTTTTTCTCTATCTCCACATGTGTGTATGCGTTAATGTGGGACACCCATTACTTTGAACTACTTTAAAATTGCTAGAGGCATTAAAATATAAGGACTGATTAGGGAAGAAGGTTGTCCATGTTCTGCCTTTAAACCAATTTCTGCTTCTAATTTTAATATTTCTTAATGAAGTTCTTATTAAAAAAGTTCATGTTGGTAGTCAGCAAATTTAGGACGAGTGAATATTACAGCTTTTTCCCTTAGCTACCATGGAAAAGTTGGTAGGGATATGCATGTTGGCTTATATTTTTACATAACTTTTGATAACTTCAGTAGTTTGGAAAATAGTTTGAACATTTTTACAAGAATTACAACATTAACGCAGATTCCTTTAAGAAGCTTAACTATGTTGCTAGATCAACTCTAACTGCCAGGTTGGACTTGATTCCGTCAATTTCATGATTTCAAGTGTTTTTTCTTTAAAAAAAGCAGGAATGTAATGGTAGTTTCTTTTATAAATTCATGAAGGCTTTTACAAATCACATTATTTATTGTGGATAAATATGTTACTTCTAGCACAGATAAATGTTTTAGTTTAACTACAGTTCTGTTTTTTTGGGAAAAAAATGATTTTGCTTTTATATTTGGTTTAAAATAATTTCATAACTAAATTGCACTGGAGCAATGGAATTTTGACTACTCTCCTCTGAAGTAGAAAATATATTCTTTCCCATGTCACCAACATGCATAAGTCACAAATGTTTTCATTTGGATCTAGCATCTCAAATGTTATGGGCAACTTGTGGCCTGTGAACGAGTAAGGTGATCAATAAAACATAGTGAAAGCCTTAATCAAATTTGTTTAAAATGTTACATTTGATTGTCACCAACGTGTGCCTTCCCCATGGCCATTTGAGCTGAGAAGATGGGCATGATTATATGTTCACAAATTGTTTGTTTTCGAATGCCTCTTTGGTCCTAACATTGCTGTTTGAGAAACTGAGATTGACCTTTTTCTCAAATAGTTTTTTTTTACTTGAGATGGTTTTTTGTTTCAGGCGGTCCCCTTCTTTGGATTTGCAGTGGCTATGTTTCTGTTTTATTCATTTGTCCCAGTCTTGCTTCAGGTAAAGCTATAAACTTTTAGGAGCTCAGGTTTCTGAGTAGTTTAGCTTCTCTTATTTAATCTACAGACTTTTTCATTCTCCATTATGAGAAGGAAAGACTGGCGGATATCGTTTGTTCTTATAATGAATTTAACGCCCATTTTGCTATATATGATGTAGAAACCTTGAGGCTTGGTAGGAATTTGTGTGAGATCCTTGTATTAGAGAAACTTATCATTTTTCTGTTTGCTCAAAGTATTCTGTTAGTCAGCCTTTTGAGAACATTTGATGCAGATCAAGACAGTTCTCTAAACATGTTTAGCCATAGGATACCATGTAAGAACTCATCTGACTGAATAGCTGGAAACTCTCCATCTGAAGTATAAACCATCGATGCTGGTCATCCACCACGATACAACCAAAAGCAAGCCTCTACTTCAATTAGATTAGCTTTGCTGCTGGTTGCATGTGTCCCCATATCTGGTGCTAATGGTGGTGACAAATCCTTCCATTTATAACACCCATGAAAAAGCTAGAGAGATCTTACTGTTGTGGTTTGGCTCCCATTATAAGTGAAGAAAAAATGAAAAGAGGATGATTGTTTTCTGTGGGAAAAGAAAATGGGTGTAAATGATAATGTTGGTTACTAGAAGGTGAGAGAATGGAATTAGTTAGGTGAAAATTGACAGCGGCAGTTGAAAGAGTGAGAAATATGAAAGTGTGTCTTTGCTGCCTCTATAAATAGAGGATAAGAGATCGAGGAGTGTGTGCTCATGCTAGAAAAGCACTAAAATTTTATGTACCCAAAATAAAGGACATCAAGAAAGATGAATATTCGGTATAGAGGCTTTAAAAACGAAAGGAATGCCTAAAGAAATGAGTGCCAGGGATCTTAGAAGAGTGGCATCAAAGGGAGGTACTGAAACATGTGTAAAAAAAATTCAGTATGAGAGAAACTAATGGGAGAACTATGAGGTGAAAAATGATAATTTCTTATAATGTCAGAGATTGAGGGGTGTGCCAAGATTAAAGGGGTTTTGATAGTGAATTTCTACATGCTTCTTTTAATAAAAAAACAAGATATATTAATTGGAAGAAGTGAGATACATACAGAGAGGATTAGGTAATCTCCAAAACACATAACTAATGACGGAGAGAGGCTACTGACCACAAGAAAGAATAAAACAAATTAAAAAAAACCCTTAAAATGTCCATTAGCTTTGGGCCAAACAGAGGCCAAAAAACAAACTTTATTCGGAAGAATCAGAGAAGATGATTTATAATTCTTAAAGATTCTAGCATTGCATTCCAACCAGATGATCCACATATTAGAGAATACAGCCGCACGCTAAAGAGATAACACCCCCTCTTTATCCTTGGGCCAAACAATAACAAAGGGAGAACCTTTTTGCATTTTGAGGTAAAACTAGGGAACGCTGGAAGTCTTGAAACCAGGGCTCCAGAGATTTTCTAACTTTCTACATGTTATCTCATTGCAATTGTTGTCTATAAAATAAGTGGATATATTTTCTCCTTCGCTGGATATCTTATCCACTGTACTTTCTGTAATGTTCACTCATTTCTTTCATAATACTTCTTTTTCTATTTTTTTAAAAAATAATGGATATTCATGTGGAGATAGGTCAAATGGACTCTACATTAATTTTGTGATTCTTGCTTCCACCTTTTATTTTATTATTTACGGTGTGAAAATATTCCCAGAACTTGCACCTGCTCCCAAATGAAGCTTTATTACTTGATTAAGACCCTCAGAAGCTGATTAGTACACTAGAAAATATCTCTTTCCTACTCTTCCAGTCCTTGCGTTCCATTCAGCAACACACTCCTGTCAACCTTTGACCAAAGGTTTTGACCAAAGGTTGAAATGCAAATCTGATGAGCCATTTCTCTCTAACAATCCTAATTTGACTAAACAATTAAGTGAAAGATAACTGGATTTGTTTGAGGTTAAATATGGAAGAGACGAGAGGCTGGGTTGGTGAGTTTATGGCCTTAGATATTTAATGAATATAAGTATTTCTAAAATAGATTTAATTTCATCAGCATGTATATATCTGCTACTTCCATAACTTTATGATTTCTAAAGTCATGATTGTCATTATAATTGCAAACTACAAATATTTTTACTTTCTGGTTTCTGAATTTAAACCTTTCTTTCGTAAGTATTTGATCATTTTGGTTAAGATTGTAAACATTGTTATGACTCTCGTTGCTTATTTTCATGTTTACACGCATCCAATCAAGCTGCTCTCATGTTAATAGCCTATATGTAGTTGATTTGTCTGTATTTGTTTTAAATATTAGAATCTTGCAGAATTTTGTTTTTTTTTTTCAACTTAGGGACAATATGTTGAATACTTGAGATAGTAGTGAAAGTAGGGTGCATAGTGTAGAAATGGTAAAAACTTGTTAGACAATTCATGGATCTTGCTTTGTATATTTATCATATAATCTGAATATTTTGCCCTCTAGGCTGCTTGTTTCTGAATTTGTTTTTATCTTTTCAGATTAATGGAGCGACAATGCTGAACCTCTCTTTGCTGACATCAGATATGTGGGCTGTTCTGATTCGCATATTTGCGTATCACGAGAAGGTTGGTAGTAATTTTTGTCCGCATGTTTCACTAAAATATTAAGATGTAATTGAAATTGGAATCTGAGAGAGTGAGGAGTTATCTTATTGATACCAATTCTCTCTTTAGGTTGATTGGATGTACTTTGTGGCCTTTGCTGCTGTTGCTGTTGGATTAGTCATTTACTCAGGGTATCCATTCTTTGTTCAAAATTATCTTTTGTGCACATTCTCTAGTTACGTTCAAATCAATAACATAGATGTGAATTAATTGATTTGTTATAGTGAATGTGAGGTTAAGAAACTTGTGTTTGTTAACATTAACACTGCAGGGGTGAGAGAGGCGAGGATGAACAGCGCAGTTATGTCGTTGGGGATGAGGAAGATGCAGAAGCAAGCAAGCATTTTGAGGAGGCAGCTTCTGGTTCTGCGAATCATAATCAAGGAGCTGGGACTAGCAGCAAAGTATAACAATTGTTATATCATGATCATCAACAAAGGAATTGTAAATGGGTGGTTTTGATTCTCTTTAACTTATGCTCTTTAGCATTTGCAACAATTACATATACTTGGGATGCGGCTCTGCTGAATTTTGGTGCAAAAACAAGCCTCTTTCTTTATTGAGTTACCAGTGCTAGATAGCTACATTAAAATTTTTAATTTCCTACATATTTGTCAATTGAGACACAATTAAACATTGAGTTACTGTGCTGGAAAGCTAATTTTGAGCTTCCTATGCTTATTGAACTGATTGGTGTTGGTAAAATAAAAAAAAAAACATCAACTCTCAAAATAAGAACTAAGAAGGATGCAGATTCCTATTTCTTTTTCTCTGACTTGTGATTTTCTTTCTATGTGAGCGAGGGAACAACAGCTGCTCAATTTGTTTTCCAGCTGCAACTTCTGATGTAGCCTGCAAATGGAAGTACACTACAACGGTCAGATTCTAAAGGACATCCCAATTATCACAATGTTTCACTTCAGATTCTCAATAACATTGTAACACTAAAAACATAGTAATCATTTAATGCCACTTGCATGTCTTGCAATATGAGTACATCCATATTTGCATAAGAAGATAATACTTCAAAGAAAACAGTAAAAGTTCCATTTAATCAGTTGACCGTCAGTTTTTTTTGTAAAATAATATGAGGACAATAACAATAGTAATAAATATAACATCAATAAGGTGGGAAATATCTCCATGTCAAATGCATTACTAACTGTTGTAGCATGGGATCCTACTTTTCACTTTTTAACTGCCTCCTCTATCATCTCTTACCCGGACTTTGAAGGGAAATCGATGCGTTTGTAATTCAGACCCGTAGCGAACTCTAACATCCATTCCAAGACTATCAACTCCAACTAAATTAGCTTCCTACGTACATGAAAAAACAAGTGTCAAAGGGTTCACGATGTTGCCAAAATGAATTATGGGGCATAACTGTAGCTATCAACTCAAGTCTCTGTGTCCTAAATTGCACATTATGATACATAAACTTTGCAAGTTTCCGTAGCTTTGCCTCTAAGTAAAAAGATTTCATGAAAAGACTTATATGAAGCAATCAAGAACTTAGATGAAGATATTGATGAATATCTGTCACATCACAACCCATAAATTTTGCAAGTTTCTATAGCTTTGCCATTAGGTAAAAAGACATCATCCCAAGACTTAATGAAGCAATCAAGGATTACATCTTTTTGTTGTCAGTGATGGGTTGCACTTCTCTTCCATGTTTTCCGGATGTGCAATTCTTTCACAAGCATTGGATCAGAAAATCTATGCTAGTTTTCAATATTAACCGCTTGAACATCTAACAAGGATAGAACTTTTCTATGTTGACTTATGCCCACTGTGGAGGATGTACTATTACCTTTTTTATAAAAAATATACAGAAAATGACTAAATTATTAAGAAAAAAGAGAACAGAAAGCTTGAGACAATGTATCCTCTTACAATAAGGAACAAAACAAAGCAAGGAAAAAAAGAGGAAAATGTGGCTGATTTTATAATAAGACAGCCCCCCCAATTTCTTTGCACAACAGATAAAACCCAAAAAGAACCACCGAAATGATGTAATGTTCTTGACAGAAAAAAATTCAAATGCTTTTATAATCCCTCAAAATCTTAGTAGAAAACTTATACAAGGACATGCTGCCAAGTTTGATTCTACCAGTTAACAATGATATAAGCAAATGGGACAATGAAAATGCATGTAGAGCAGTTCTAAGCATAAACAGGAAGACAGGTCTTATTCCCATATAAAAGGAAAAGAAGAATACACGACTTGCCAAGTACAAACAGATGTATATCTCATGAAGCATACACTAATAGTTGCCATTATAAACAATGATATCTTATTCCATACAGCTACTCCTAATTAACGTCTTCTCAACAGGGAAAAAAAATTTCTCTAAGTAGAGACAGGAAATTTATAGGAAGATTTACAACAATATTCCATTTAAAAATAATTATAAAATGGACCTCTTGTTTTATTTTATTAGAAAAATACCTTTTCAATCAGTAATCTATTAACTAACATTAAAAAAAACTGATAATCTTGTAATTATGTTGAAATAACTTTCACAGTGTCATGATTGTTACATTGTCAAGTTCTTGACATACAATTAACGGAATACTGATATAGAGAGTACTACTGTAATAAAATAAAAGGAAGAGATTATTTCTGTAGTTATGCTTAAGTCAAAAAGAAATCTTGCTGGTTATGCAAAATTTATAAAAGTAAATCTGTATCTACTATGTAAACTTCTTTTGTATTTCAAATAATCAAGGATATGATTTTTTTGAAATAAATAATCAAGGATATGATGAATAAAGAAAAAAACTGAATCGCCAATTTGTCTCAAGGGCCATAAAAAGACTAACAGTTACAAGCAAGATAGAAAGTAGAACTTATGGAAGCATCTGAAATAATACTATTAACTTCAGGTTATCAAGGGAAAAAAGCATGTGGGGAACTGTTATGATATTTCTCTTTTATTTTCCTTTTTTTACCTCCACAAGAAGACCTTTCTTTTTGCAAAGAGCTTTAAGAGAGATGTTGCACAAAATCCCCCTCTGACTTAAGTTCTCTACAATGGCTGATATAGAGTGTACTAGAGCATCAGGCTCAGCATCTTGAAAATCTTGCAAGCTAATTGATGACTGCAAACATTCAAAGAAATGTAGAGTAACCATCTAGGTTGATGACTCTTAGGAAGAAAAATGACAGCAAAAGAAACTGGATACAGATTCAAACCCAATTCTCCTAACAATCATAGACGGACGAGGTCATATCCTAGGTTAAATCCCAATTTACGACCTAGCCAGGATATACAGGGTAACTAAAAAATGCATCTGCAAGGAAACTAGAATGAAAATTACATCCAAACTAGCTAAGAGGCACGACAACATTTCATGGAGACAGTTAAGGCCTCCTATTATGTCAAATTTAGCAACTCTATCCTGGGATTGTGCTTGCTTCCATTGGATCCCATTTCCTTAGAATATAGGAACTAAGTACCTTCTTAGCCTCAACCTTAGATTCCCAAACTACGTGCATATAAATATAACAATTAGTGATATATGTACGTGACACCTAAATAATACATGCACCTAAAATTGATGATACATTTATGTAACCTTCCACTGATACATGAATGTAAATAACCTTTTCAATGGTACATGCAACTAGATGATATTAGCATGCATCAATGCAAGTATGCATGTACTTAAATGCTGATTCATAGATTTAGAAAACACCAAAAGCAATAATCCATTATTATTACTTAAATCAAATTCGATAATCTGCCGCTTGATTTAAATTATCTTAGCATATAAGTTTGTTGGGCATCTAAGAATAAATGTAAATCAGTAAAGCTACCTCCAGGTTTTGAACCTTTACACAAAAAACACATCAAAATATTATAGAGTAAGTCAGAATCCTTGAACTTAAGAGTCATGAAGGAATGAGCAAAATGGCTTAAGTCTAAATTGTCAAAACAGATCAAAATTAGAGTCTATTTACGCAATCTAGACTCAAGTCATTTAACATCAAGGAATTAAGTAAACAGACCTTTAGATAAGTCAATTCATCTTAAGTGGACAGCCCTTGAACTCAGAAACTCATTTGACTATGTTAAAGAATCTACTTTATGTATAATTAGAACTAAACTAGGTTAAAGAGTATCATAGTAAAATACACCATTTGTAAGTAATCGTAACTTTCCTTTCTTATTTCCTAGAACTTTTATATATAGGAATATATTATTCAGTAAAATACACAACATATTGTTTTGACATCCTATTGGGACCATAAGTCAAGAAACCTTAAACTCATGTAAAAAGCCTCTTCAACTTTCATTGCTAAAATAAATTTTAAAAAAAAATTCTAAACAAACGCTAGTCTTCATAGCCTGCCACCACAGCTGCCATCATGACCACCAGCCTTGATATTATAAAGACAGAAAATCAGCAAGCCAAAGGACTATCGTCAGTCGAAAGATCTTCCCAAAACAAGATACGTGATCCATCAATTTAAGACAGCTAAGAGATCAAGAGATCATAAAGACAAGAATGGCATGCCATGGATTTTTGTGACATTGGAATGTCTGGTGATAAATCCCACCCATTCTTATATATACCATGAATGCCCTTAATCACACTGTCCAACGAAGAAAAAGGTTCCAATGGAAAATGACAAAGTCATTTCACCAACACAAACACACTTTTAGAAACTGGATTCACAATCCTCAAGCCACCATCTTTTTTAGAGAAAGAATGACCCAGTTCAGCTCCCTCTCCTCTTCCCTTGGCCCCAAGTATGTACCAAGCAAGTCAGACTAAGATTTAAAAAAAAAAAATCGAGGGATAGTTTAATTTTACATGCCTGATCTCCATACACAGAGAATAGCTCGATTCTCATGATTGCCAATCTGTAAAGACTTGAACTCACGTTGCTTCCATCAGTGCTGGAACTAAAGCTCAAAATTTCACCATCTAAACAAAGAAAATTGAACAAACAAGTTAACTGAAAAGTTCCACAATAAGTAATATAGCAAACAACTGATACTTGAAATATTCAGAATAAAATAAAAAACAATCTTTCTCCAAAATACAATTGACATGCACCAATCATGATCAGAATGGTATTCACCAGTGTGATACACTAAATAATTAATAATCCAGGAAAACCTACACCAAGTATATAAAAGCTGTTCAGATGTGCAAGTGCATGGCTTGACCTCCCCTCCTTGTCGCTTAGAAGTGAAAATTAGTGAAGTTCAATTATTCAATAGTGAGGTG
The DNA here is from genome assembly GCF_054855325.1 of Carica papaya. NCBI lineage: Eukaryota > Viridiplantae > Streptophyta > Magnoliopsida > Brassicales > Caricaceae > Carica > Carica papaya. Next base: position 19,644,941 of record NC_142311.1, on the reverse strand, counting down.
CTCATTAACAGGCAAGGAAGTAACACTCTTGGATCCTGTGCCAACGGAAATTCTATTCCCAGAATCTATTATAGATATGATGGGTTTCTGTAAACAGGAAAAAATCTAGAAACAGCATAGATATGCAATTCAAAATGTCAGAAATCAAGTGGAAGGTTTGAACAGTTGTACAGATCCTGGATCACGACAACCACTTTAAGCCAAGTCCTAAGCAAAAATCCCATCCTCCTCCAGTGACTGGAAACACGCATGTGGACCCCACATGCCATAACCCTTGGGTGCACATCACATAAACATGCTCTTTTTAACTTTTTGGATCAGTTTACCAGATCAATTCCCTTTGGCTGTTCCCGCTTCAATCAAACCAGTTCAGCACTAATCCAAATGATCTCGATTTTTTTTTCTTTTCCTCTTTAGATTGCAAATTCCAGCTCTTAAATGCTCAACTAATGCTAACATGCATATGAAGCAGCCAGTAGTACCAAATTAAAAACAATGCAAATCAGATCTAATGTGATTTTGAAAGAACTGAAACACTTCTCACTACGCAAGTAGGCACACCATTTCAAAACCTACAATTTGTACAAGCTACTACTACTAATGTGAGAAAATTAAAGATAATGCAGAGGAAATCACCAAGAAGGTAAAAGTCAAAGCTCTTGATTTTGATGGAAGAAGAAATCTCGATTTCCTCAGTTCGCTTGACTCAATGGAAGAATACTTTAATTCAACATGTCAAGTGCATACAAAAGTGAAGTTGGTTAGACACGCAAATATATTGGGGTATAGTGTTGATAAGAAACTAACAAGAAGAATTAAATGCTAGAGAAGATGCATATGCGACAAACACTAATACTATGCTTGAAATAATGCAAACTGTAATTAATTCAACTTTTGGAAGAAATGCGATACTTGCTCTTTACGTAAGTAGACCCATCATTTCAAAATCTGCAAGTTGCAAAAGTTATTGTAGCTGATGGTAGACATATTAAAGATAACGCTAGAGATATACCAAGAAAGTTTAAACTTTTGATGGAAGAAGATATCTATATTTCTTCCTCAGTTGGCTCAACTCAATAAAATAATATTTAACCAGTATGACATGTTAAATGCACAAAGGATTAGATTTGCCAAAAAATAAACTTGGTTGAGCTTGCAAAAATATGATGGGTTAATGTTGATGAGACGAGAATCGAAATTGAAACATAGGATGAGATGAAAGTCACTCTTGTAAAAAGTATTTGTCTTTCAACTACTTTGGCAAGTTCTGTAACCAACTTATACTTTAATTCAAAAAATATTAGTAACTGAAATTATACAAATTTGAAGAGTACAAAAATTTAATTGAGTTAGTAAAATATGATAGCCAAGTAGCATCTCTACTCAAGGCAGGACTAAGGGCTGAAATTGAAAGAAAATTACTTTGATAATTTTAATGTCTCAAACTCAAGATTTACACACGTCAAAACGCTGCATATTCATGATAAATCTCACAAATATACAAGGCTTATTAATCAGATAAACTTTAACAATCTCATACCAAAATTCCCACGACACAAATCTCACATTCAAGATCTCAAAAAAAAAAACAATGGTTTATGAACTTGAGTCCATAAATAACCAATACTTCATAATTAGCTGTTGCCATGTAAAGAAAAATAATATATATACTTTTGCAAATACAAATACTCAAAATAGATTTTCCTAACTCATAATCCACACTTTTTTTCATAAAATCTCCTTGAAAATCTAACTCAAAGCATATACATTTGTACATCCAAAATTTAACAAAACACACATCTATATATAAGGAAATTTGATCTCTGATATAAACTAAGGGTACACTTAATCCAGTGGCATGAGTCACAAAATCACAAAGAGCATGCTACTCTGTTACTGGCAGCATGGTGTCAAAATTAGTTCTTGTCATACTAACATGTTAACATGACCAATGTTAACTCCATTGGGAGAGTCATAATGCATAATATTTAACTCTCACCAGCAAAATCACGAATTTCACATTGTAATATCGGGGAGCTATAGTTTTTTTTACTATTCATAAACTGATTTCTTGTTGCTTATTCAAAATAATTTGAAATCTTAACACACTAGTTTCCATAATATATAAAAGTACAAGAACGTTCTGGTCATATAGTTCCCAAATTGAAGAAAAATATAATAATCCACAAAATCATAGTAGGTCAAATTCTCGAAATAATTAAATTCTAGCAAGTAGATAAAGTAATAATTCTATTTCTTGAGACGAAATTTAATGAAGTATAAAATATTTATATATTGCATGGCAAACTTTTCAAGTCATCAAGTAAATATTCATATAGTAGTTGAATTTGAAATCCATAATTGACAATATAAACACGTAAATAAATACACATACTTATGTATTACTCAAAACTAAAAAATACCACTAAAAAGTAGAAATTACTTACCTCACTAACAATTCCAACCCAATTAAAAAAAGTAATTTCATGAAACCAAATTATAACCTCAAATCACATAATTTTCTTATTCATCAAAACAAATCCAAATCTATACTCACTAACGTTATGGACCCAACCTTACTAATTCGAACCTTTGATTGGTCGTTAACCTAATTTTTATGGGTATGTCAAAATTTTCTCAAATATACTATTTTTAAATTTAATTTAAACAAACTAGAAAATTAAATTGAAGTACAAAACATATACCATAGTATACATCTTCTTTCAAAATATTAAGAGCATGTCAAAATATATTTTCTGTAATTTTTTGAAGTTTTGAAACCTTAATAACTGAGCACAGTCTCCATGAAAATAACATTATAAAATTCATAAATTTTTTTTCAAAAATATATTAATTTGAGAAAATTATGAAAAATAAATAAAAATATATAACATAATATTTTGAATACATCTAAAAGTTTTAGCTTTAAATTCATTTAGGAAGATCAGAGGTGAATCACACTTTCTGATACCTGAGAGTAGGATTCGTCTCTGGATATAGAAAATTTTTTCAGGTTAGGATGTTCGAACCCTCAACTTTATGTAATGATATCTCTCAATCTCGAATGAACCAAAACGTGATCATAGCACCATTAGAAAGCATGTTTTAGTGGTTATCAGATCCATCCAAGAATCAACCCAAACGGTGGCCAAAAAATGTACTTTTCCAGCGCTACCAATTTGATCAAAAATCATGTGAGAACCCAGGACCTACTGTCTTTAAATTCAAATTTCTCTCATGAAAAAACTCGGTTTAACACGGATGGGAAGTTTTCATCGAAAGCTTCCCAGTAATATATAATTTGCTATATAAATTTACTAAAATGGAGTTATTTTAAAAAACTAAAGAAACTGTTTGACGATTATGAAAAAAATCACCCAACTCCCACATATTATCTACTAATATAAGAAAATTAGTTAATACTAACCTCAATTTTAAATTCCTATTAATAAATCTCTTCCTCCTTTGTGTCTGTCATGAGCCTCTTTAGGAAAATAAATTTAGGGTTTAGGAGTTTAATATTTATAGTAGTTTATTAAAGGGTAGTTTAGGTAAACTCTAATACCTTAAATAATTAATTATTATCAATTTTGTATTTATTTGTTCATTATTATTTTATTTATAATATTTTTTTTTTTGTTGCCAGTCATTAAAATAACATCCTGCAAAAATATAGCTCAAATTTACCATGTCTTTTTTTTTTTTTAAATAAAAGAGAAACACTATTTACAAAAATACTAAAGGGATACCGCCCGTATACAAAATAGTTACATATCTATCAAGTGGTCAATGACTAAACCAATGTTATCCCAATCATGAACATCATGACCTAACAAGATAAACCTAAAAGTATGAAACCATCTATTTCTAATGTTTATGAAATTAAATTCGATATCCTCAAAAACTCTAGCGTTTCTTTCCTTCTACACAACCCAAAAAATGGCGAGTGAAATAAGGAATAGATATTTTTTCTTTTTACAATACCCTGCCCACGCCCACAATTCCCCACTTACATTCTCAGCCATGACCCAACTCAAACCCAGCAGCCCAAAAACCATAGACCAAATGTTGTTAATTTCTGGACATTTCAGCAATAAATGGTAACACGATTCCTCATCAGCTTTACAAAAGTAACATCTATTCACAATGGTGTTTCCTTTTCTCTTTAACATGTCAATAGTCAAAATATTGTCTTGCGCTGCCTCCCAAGCAAAAAAACCACTCTAGGTGGCGCGTTTGTCTTCCAAATTAAATTGAAAGGTGCAGTCATGTTCGGTATCCCTTCCTTCTTGCATAATCTGTAATAGAATGACTTAACTAAGAAGCCTCTGTTAATATCCAGCTTCCAGAGCCTCACATCATGATTTTTAGTCAGTCTAATATTGTCCAAACAGAGCAGTAGATTACTGTACTCATCAATCTCCCAATCTTGCAGATTTCTCTTAACCTGAACACTTTAGGTTCTATCACCTCCCACAGATCCGAAAGCCTCCTCCACCTTAGCCTCATTATCACTCACAATCACAACAATTCTAGGAAACCGATCTTTTAATTTTAAACCCACTCATCATGCCAGAAGCTTATCTCTTCCCCATTCCTAGCCTTCCAACCCACGCAGTTCATAAACTCTTTGCTGCCATCCCTCATTCTTCTCCAAAGACTCTAATCATGCAGTTTGAATCTCCCCCTCCTACCCCTCTCCTTCTCCCAATCACCACCTTCCTCCACAACCACTTTCCATGAAGAGCACTGTTTATTTCTTTAATGGATTTTAAGTCCAATACTCTCTCTCACACACTTTTCTTAACCTACTCCCATCTAACAATATGATATTTTCTATCCTCCTCTTCATCTCTCCAAAGAAACCTACATTGGACCTTTTCAAGTTTTGTAGCAATGCTTGCCAGGATGGTTAAAGTGGAGAGATAATATATTGATAGATGAGCAAGAGTACTCTTAATCAAAGTGAGTCTTCCTCCTTTTAATAGGTAGTTTCTCTTCCACCCCGCCAGCCTCCTATGAACAATTCTACAATAGGATCCTACGTCTTGACATCTTTATATTTGGCTCCAAGTGGTAACCCTAAGTATTTGATTAGTAGTGTTGATACTTTGCACCCCAAAACACTAGCCAATCTCCACTCATCCCCCCTATTACCAATTCTAATCAATTCAGTCCTCCCCATATTAATCTTAAGACCAAACACCATCTACAAACAAAGTCGAATACACTTCAAGTATAACAAGGCACGAATACTCGGCTCACAGAAAATAAGTGCATCATCTGCAAAAAATAAATAAGACACCCTCACCCTTGACTCCTCACTCCCCACCACAACACCATTCAACAATCTAAACTCCCCAGCCCTAACCATCAATCTGCTGAAAGCTTCCATAACCGTAATAAAAAGTAGAGGCGATAAAGGGTCACCTTGACAGAGACTTCTTGAAGCCTTAAAGAATTTAGACAGGTCCCCATTAACCAAAACAACAAAAGACGTAGTAGAAATGCAATTCATAACCCATTTTCTCCATTTGTTCCGAAACCCCATCCTTTCCAACATATAGTTCACAAAACCCCAATTAACATGATTGTAAGCCTTCTCCATATCAATTTTACATATAATACCATCTCTTTTCCGACCAACTAAATCATTCACAATCTTATTTGCAATCATCACAACATCTAAGATTACCCTCCACAAATGCATTCTGATTTTTCCCAATCACGTCACCAAACATTTTGGACATCCGTTTCGCCAACACCTTAGAAATAAGTTTGTACACACTGCCCACAAGACTTATAGGTATGAAGTCTTTAATGTTTTTAGCCCCCCATAATCTTAGGGATGATTACCAAAAAAGAAGTGTTAATTAAGTGAATAAAAGAACCCGTTCTGTAGAAATCATTGAAAACAGCAACCACATCCTTCTTGATCACCTCCCAAAAGTCTTGATAAAACTTCAAATTAAAGCCATCAGGTCCCGGTGCCTTCTCTCCATTACAATCCTCAAGACAGCCTCTGATTTCCTTTTCCGTGAAGGGCATCTCCAGCCCCATTATGCCTTATTCACTTAGCTGCTTAAATTCCAAACCCTCCAGCCTTGGTCTAACTCCCTCCTCGTTGAACAGATTATGTAAAAAAGATTAGACTCCCTCCCTCATTGCCTCATTACCCTTCACCGACTCTCCATTAATATTAAGTTCTTCCACATAATGATTTTTTCTTCTAAAGTTAGCTAAACTGTGAAAATCTTTTGTATTCCTATTACCTTACTTCAACCACTTCTCTCTACCTTTTTGTCTTCATGAGGTCGCCTCCATATTTATAATGGTTGCAATTTCTCCTTTTAGAGATTCCCTCCCCCGACCCTCTTCATCTAATCCCCCCTCCGAATCTTTACTATCCAGATCAGCTAACTCCTTGAAATTTTCACTAATTTTCCTTTCAATCTTCCCTTCCTCCTCGCTGGCCCATTTTTTTATCTCCTTCAAGGCTCTTAATTTTGCAGCAAAGATGAAACTGCCCGATTCTTTCACACTATTCTGTCCCCAAACCCTCCCAACCAAATTTCTGAACCACTCCACCTTCAACCATTTATTGTCAAGCCTAAACGGACATGGTCTCCAAATGATGCCATCCAGAATAAGGTATATTGGGAAATGGTCCGAGGTAAGCCTGTTCAGAACTTTCTGACTTAAACCTGCAAGCTGCAACAACAATCTGTCAGATATTAAAAAATGGTCAATTCTTGACCGAGATGAGGTCTCCCTGGAGTTTGACCACTTCCACTTCCCACCTCCAAGTGGCAGATCAACCAAATCAAGTTTATCAATCATATCTTTGAACTCTTCAATCTCTCCGAGACTCGTACTCACCCCCGTTTCTCTCCCTCAAATGCAAAATCCCCCCTACAGTACATTCCCGAAAAAGCTCAATCTTCCCTACTTCCACAATTTTCAAATAACGCAAACAGAGATACCAGACCCCTCTCCACCCCTTTATAGCAAAATATTTTTTTATCCCACATAATCAGAATTCCCCCCACTACCCCATCCGTTGGCACAAAAACCCAATCCACCTTCTTGTCACTCCACAACTTGCCAATAACTAGTTTGTTGATATCATTCATTTTAATTTCGGGAAGAAAGACCACCTCTGGCTTCCATCTTCTCAAACATCCGCTAATGATCCCTCTTTTCTTGCTATAATTCACTTACCTCACATTCCATGATATTGTTTTCCCTATCATAAATTAATCATAATAGACTGACTCTCCTCCCCTCTTCTGCATTTTTTTACTTCATCCTTGAGCAACCATTTCAATTGTTTTAGCTCTATGCTTCCCCCATCCCCCGTTTTCTTCCCCTTCTTATTATTTTTTCTCTCACTCTCTGCCAATATATATCTGTTTTCTAATTCCTCCGGCAAACTAAGCACCCCATGTTCAAGCCCTTCAAACGACATACCAAACAATTTACTAACATTTGTGAAATTTCTTTAGACCCACACAGAATACTGCTCCTCTATTTTCTCCCCAAATGCCACTGACAATGCGTTGCATAATGGGCTTTCAAACTGTATGGGAGTTATATCCAAGACTCCTTCAACGTTAACTGTGCCAGTCTCCACAGCAGCAGGCGAACCATTCATCAGCGAAATCGAACGAGCTCTGTTCGTACCAAACACGAACCCCTCCACTTCACCCACCTCTCCTGCCTCATAACTCTCCTCAGAGACAACAGAATCAACATTCGTACCTTCGTCTAACTCTTCTTCGTCAGCATCTTCTTCCTTCAACCCTTCCAACGAAGCTTCCCTCTCTACATTTTCTGGAACCCTTACCATGATTTCCGTTTTCAACCCTACCTCAATATTTTCTAAAACCCAAGCTGCCCTTTCTTCCCCTTCTATCAATTTTATTTTGGGCGAACCGTGTTCACTTCTTTTGGGTCACCAAAATTTCCTAATCCGCCTTCTGTTGCTGGGCCCAGGTTGATCCACCCATTTTCCTTTTTAATCCCACAGGAATTTCTTTCTTTCATCAACTTTGGACCCAGTTTGTTTCCTTTCTTTCTCATTTTCTTTCCAGCTCCCTCTCACTCGTGGGTCGAATCGTTGGGTCGACCTGAACCAGTGCGGCCCAGCTCGAAATCACTTCCTGCCCTACCCGATTCCCAGTCTCCTCGTGCTTCCTCAGTGCCTCGCGAAGGTTGCCTTCCTTTTTACCAGTCGTATTCCCCACTCCGCCGTACAGTCCAGACATTTTATTACCCATTCTGCAGGAACCCCATTACACACATCTGACATTTCCTTCCTGCCTCCTTTCCCTTTCAACCAATCCGGCGGAACCAACTTTATACCTACAACCTCGTGAACAGCTTCCATGACCTGCCACCAGTCATCCGCCTTATCGCCTTCCGGAAGATAGAGTCTATTGATTTTCCTTCCCGATCTCTGCTTGCCTTCCGGAAACATCAGAAAGTTACCGCGCTTATTTCCGCTTAAAGCCATCCACAACGTCCTCCAACTGCTTCGTCCTTTCCCATGCTCCTCCACTTTTCTCCCACCTGAACGCTCTCAAACTCTGTAGCAGCCAATCCAAATCTTCTTTCTGAAAAAAAAATAGATTTACGAAACTCCATCCCAGTCTCGTACACTCTCAGCCCTTTACCTTCTCCTACCACGTCGAAAGATTTATTCACCACCACGAGGAATCACCTTAGGCCTATTGGCATTGTCGGCCAGAGGGGCCATCGCTGAAAGACAACAATCCCTCGTGCTATCACTCAGAATCGCTCTCTCTCTCTCTCCCTCCTAATCTCTCCCATCAAACAGTAAAGTTAGCATTTACCACGCTGTCTTCAATGTAAAAGAAGATTGAAATATGCAATCCCAAGAAACATCAAGTTTGTAATTATGAAATATCAAATCCTAAAAGTACCTTTGAATTAAAAGATGAGCTGAGGAATGGATCAATATTAATTTCCAATAGTTCTTCTCAGTGAAAGAGAATTGTTGTTTTAGGTGAGGACAGAGTGGGCAGCCTAATTTTTCTGCATAATCTATCAATAAATTCAGATAAGTCTTATTCAAACAAAGTTGATGTTTAGAATCTTCATTAACCCATCAATTTTCTCTTCCAGTATCCACCTGATTTTACAATGCTCATCAGTTAAATAGACTTTTTTCTTTCTAATTATTTCCCAATTTGTCCTACATCATCTATCAACAAATTCAGATAAATCTTCTTCAAACCAAGTTGATGTTTACAATCTTCATTAACCCATTAATTTTCTCTTTCAGTGTCCACCTGATTTTACAGCGCTCATTAATTAAATAGACTCTTTTTTGCTAATTATTTCATGCTAATAACGTATTATTTTTAAAGTGCCAAGTATATTTAGAATAAATGAGCTTCTCTTGTGTAACTCACTTAAAAATTTGCACTTTATTTAATTATTAGATAATGAAAATTTCTTTTAGAATAGTCAGAATAGACCTCTTAGATAATTCTAAATGAGAACAAAAGGATTATATTTCAAATTCTATTAAAACTTATGAAATTTAAAATGTACTTTTTTAGTTCAATTTGATTTCTCTAAGATATCAATTTTTATCATTTTACAAGATACTTTTCCCATATCATTGCCAAAACAACTTTAGCTTTCTGAAGTAATTCCGCAAATACATTTCAATTATTCCAAACATAACCTTAATCCAGATTAATAGTGAAAGCTTGAAAACATGGATTACCTTTACAATCTGAGCTGTAGCCATCACTATCTCGGAAGTAAAATAGCCTTCTTAAATATGATTCCTCATCAAGGAAAGCAGGTCTGAGACACCCAAGAATAGAGACACCATTTGATGGATGGTCCATTTTCCTTTCAGATTCCATCTTAATACTCTGTATAATAATTACAAGTTTCAGTTGTGACATAATATAACAACAGCAGTAGAACAAATAAAAGAAAAAAAAAAAGGAAGCAGGGAAGATAATTGTGGAATTTTGTATGTCAGAAATACTTCTCAAAACAATGCAGACTTTTACCCATCAAACTAACAGACTAATGTGTTAACCATTGATTCAAAATAATTGTCATAGACTCTAGAAGCTGCAAACCACAGAAAAACATTTCAAAACTAAAAGCAATAGAATTTGATGCAGGGGTAAAAGGCTGAAGAAAAATAGCTCTAACATTAAATTAGTGGTTATGGTTAATTTACCAATTAGTATATTAGCACTGAATTTTCAAATTAATTAAGGAGTCCTTAGTTCTACTTATATTACAACTAATATTTTTTAAAAAAAATATTTTTTTAATCCATATTTTAATTAGGTTTTGTTTTAATTTTCTAATTAGGAGAATTCTAGAGTTATCTATTAGTTTACTAGTCATATTAGGAATGCTATTTTATGTAGTACAGCAGAATAGAGTTTAGAAAGATCTAAGAAAAGGATAAAAGATAACTCTAATACATGATCACACAGAGATTAACAATAACCACAATCACAGAGTTTTTAGAACTACAATCTTAAGAGCTGTTAGAAATTCAATTCAATGAGAGCATTAACAATTTTAATTCATAAGCAATCTGTTAAATAATAATGACTAACATACATTCATAGGGTATCTACCTTCTTTTTTTTTAAAATAAAAAGTATAAAGTGCTAGGATATCTACTTTCTTACACCAATAACAAACATATCTTAGTAAGTCCTAAGTAAGCTAAATATCTCTAATGATATATAAAGAATATAATCATTAAAAAATATCTCATAATGGTAAAATATATCCATTAGAAGATATTCTTATTATACATCATTCTCCTCTAGTTAGTAAAAATTCAACCTTGAGTATTGAAATGTCAAAAAACAAGAAGTTTAAAGCTTGGACATTTCTTCCAAAGAAATACAGTATGTCAAACCTGAGATCATCTTGAGAAAATAAAAACGTGTCCAAAAGATTGTTCTCTAAGGATTAGTAAACAAATTAAGCATGAAAAAATCTGGTGACAACAAACTTTTCTTATCACCTTTAGGAGCTCAAGGAATTTACAATAATTCCTGAGCAAGCTAAATACCCCTAATAATCAATGAAGATTATAATAAAAAAAAGTATCTCGTAATGGTAAATGTCCATAGAAGACATTCCTATTTTGCATCATCCTTTTCCATTTGGCAGAAAATCAACCCAAGTTTTGAAATGTCATAACAACAATAAAATGAAAGCTTGGACATGTCTTCCAAAGAAGTGAAATCTATCAAACCTGGGACCATCTTGGGAAATAAAAATGTTTCCAAAAGAGTGTATTCCAAGGATTAGTGAACAAATTAGGCATTATAAAATCTAGTGCCAGCAAAATTTTCTTATCACTATTAGAAGCCAAAAAAATCTGTGTAACCTCTTGATGACACCTTGTTCTTCTTGATGCAATTTAAATCAACTAGAAATCTTTGTCCACGACTTGAATAGTGCTATTGTTTCTTACTAAGTTGAGAGACCTATTGGTAGGAGATTCAATTTCTTCAGTACAATCACATCTTTCATAATTTTCTCAGTTACCCCATTTACTGACTTGCTCAATCAATGGTAATGATATCATGTTGCTCCACAAAAAATGATAGCTCATAATATATCGTGGTCATTACATCACCATAACCACGCAGGAAATGTCTAAAAGTTTGTTGCTTGTATTCAAGATGGTTTAAGCTTAGTGGTATAACTTTTAAGAACTCTCCTTAATAATCCATGAGCAATTGGTGAATCTTTTTCATATTCTTTCCAAGCATTATGCCGTAGTGGAGAGAGCAACTCTACCAAAATATAATTAATTTCTTCTTAAAAAATGATAACAACAGCCTCCATTAATAATAGGACATTCTTCATTTGAAGTCTCATAGACTTCAAGAACAGTTAAACATTTCTACAATCAATGATTCACAATCTAGATCCAACATTACTAGACATTGTCTAAGCCTTCAACAATTTCAAGAATTAAGATCTTATTGACATGTGAGTGCCTCGTTCTATTACTAACAGTTTAATGTAAAAATAATCTTTTTTCTTTTGAAATAAAAGAGAAATAATATTATTATGCCCAAAATTACTAAGGGGATACCATCCGAAAACACAAAATTATAAGTCGATTAGGTGATTCATGACAGCCTCAATATCTTCCCAATCTATTATATCATGACCAATAAAAATAGAATTAAAAGTATGAAACCATCTATTTCTAATATCTACAATGTCAGTTTTAATACCCTCAAAAACCCTAGCATTCATCTCCCTCCAAACAACCTACATAATAAAAAACGGAATAAGAAATAAATCTTTTTTCTTTTTACATAAACCAGCCCACACCCACAACTCCTTGCTAACACTACCCGCCATGACCCACTTCATCCCCATAATCTCATACACGTACTCTCAAATTCTGTAGACCATAGGACAATAAAGTAACAAGTGATTGCATGATTCTTCTTTGGCTTTGCACATGTAACACCTATTAGTTATCATTATACCTCTTTTTCTCAACATGTCAATAGTCAAGATTTTTTCTTTAACAGCTTCCCAAATGAAAAAAGCCATTCGAGGCGGTGCTTTTGACCTCCAAATTTGCTTAAATGGTGCTGTATTGGCATTCTCCTCGCCATTTTGACAATAAAGTTATAGTAGGACTTCACCGAAAAACATCTTTTCTTGTCCGGTTTCCAGATTCTTTTCTCTTTCTCATTACCCACCTTAAAAACAGCAATCCAGCGAAGCAGATTACAGAATTCTGCCTCTTCTTCCTCCTTTAAATTTCTTCTAACCTGTATACACCACCCAACCCCTTCTCCCTTCTCAAACGCCTTCTCCACAAGAATATCCCTCTCACTAGCAATCTCAAATATCCTCGGGAATTTATCTTTCAATTTGAAGTCACCAGCCCACTCATCCTTCCAGAATTTAATAGCAGCCCCATTACCTAACTGCCAGCATAAACAGTCATAAAAATTCTTGCTGTGGGTGCTGATTTTCTTCCACAAACTAGAACCATGACGTTTATATTTCCTTCTTCTACCCCCATCCCTCTCTCAATCACCCCATCTAGTCTCCACCACCCTCCTCCACAATTGCCCCTTCTCATTTACAAATCTCCATAACCACTTGCTATGCAGAGATGAATTTAATTTCGAAATAGATCTCAACCCCAAACCACCTTTATTGACCGATCTCTTTACCTCCTCCCACTTAACTAGGTGAAATTTCCTATCCCCCTCCTCATCACTCCAAAGAAATCTGCATTGTATCCTCTCTAGTTTAATGGCGATGCTGGCCAGAATAGCTAAAATGGAGAGGTAGTAGATTGGCAAATTTGTTAAGGTACTTTTGATCAATGCGAGTCTCCCCCTTTTAGAAAGAAAATTCTGCTTCCCCCCAGTAAGTCTCTTTTTAAACATATCCACAATAGGGTCCCAAGTTTTGGTATATTTAAATTTCGCCTCTAGGGGAAGACCAAGATATTTAATGAGCAGCTCGGTAATCTTACAACCCATCACACTAGCCAATTCTCTTTCATCCCTCTTATCTCCAATTCTAATCATTTCAGTTTTGCTCAAGTTAATTCTCAAACCCGACACCATTTGGAAACAAGCAAGGAAGCACCTCACGTGAAGTAAAGAATAAAGGTCCGGTTCACGAAAAATTAATGCGCCGTCAGCAAAGAATAAATGGGACACTTTTACCGCGGACTCCCCCACCCCAACCGACAAGCACTTAATCACATTCAACTCGCTAGCCCTCTTCATGAGTCTACTAAATACTTCTATCACCGAAAGAAAAAGCAAGGGAGATAAGGGATCCCCTTGACGAAGACCTCTAGAGGCTTTAAAGAAAGAAGAGGGTCCTCCATTGACCATCACAGCAAAAGAGGTGGTAGAAATACATGTTTTCATCCAATTCCTCCATCTATTCCCGAACCCCATCTTCTTCAACATGTAGAAAACAAAATCCCAACACACTCTATCATAAGCTTTTTCCATATCAATTTTGCAAATAATACCCTCTTTTTCTACCCCACCAAATCATCAACCACTTCATTGGCAACCATGACCGCATCAAGAGTTTGCCTCCCCTCAACAAAAGCATTTTGATTCTCCCCAGTAACATCCCCCATAACCTTGGATATTCTTTTAGCCAAAACCTTAGAGATCAATTTGTACATGCTTCCCACAAGGCTTATAGGCCTAAAATCTTCTGATATCAACTCAAAAAACCTTCTAATTTAAACATTACCATGAGGAATATCTTGTGCTATTATTTTAGTTACCTCGCAAATGCAGTAAGCAACCTCAAGTTTACATTCCCATTGGAGTGCTTGTGAGTTGATTAACAACTAATGCCTTTGATAATGAAAATAAGTGGCTTGCACATTGAGTTTGATGGTTCTTGATGTACTTTTGATATATAATATTGGTTGGATAAGAAGACGAACAAATTCATGAGATAAAGAAGATTTTTAAGCTTATGATCAATGTCCATAAGTTATTGTTCAAACCCTTTACCATATGTGGCTATGACATTGCCAACATTATAACTATTCTCTGTTCCACCAAACCAGTGGTAAAGTATACTATATATTTTTAATCAAATAACTTCAGTTAAACACAGAGAAAAATACGAACTTACTTTTCAAGTAAATCTAATTTTAAAAAGGTTGAAAGGCGTGAATTTGTCCAAATCAACCTCAAAAAGTGAAAGGACTCCTTTTGGGAAGTAAGAAGCCCCTTTGACATCTCTTCATCTACAAAAAAATATCGATATGACATGCAGTGACAAAGGGCTGATCTTTGAATAGGAAAAGACTGGATCCTTAAGGTCCCAAATGGATTAGCGTACTTGAAAAAAGTCTTGGTCTTTTGGATCATCTCATCTCTAGTACTGCATATTCCACTTTGCAAGCATTCCAAGTCATTCACTTGAAGCTCATCCTTTTCATCATAAATGGTCTATTCACCCTAAAATGACCTCGCCCAATAGAGAATATCAATTCATTGGGCCTCTCAATATAATCAAATAGAAAGCCCAAGGAAACCATATTCTAGAAGCTCAAACTATGTGATTGAATAAATCCTCTGATATCTGTTGGCTGAAAAACCTAAAAAACTAGTATGAACTAGTCAGGAAGCGGTCTAGAGCCGAGCTAACCACTTTAGAGGAACCTATCTTGGTCAAACCAATTTAAACCACTCAAAAGAGAAGGTCTAGAATAACTCATCTCCCAGGTGACATGCGCATGAAACCCAAGCGTTGGCTTCCAGTTATCTTCAAATGTCAAGCTTCCGTATATCTCTTTATCCAGCAACTCTAACCTTTTATCTGTGTCTATCAACATGACCAAAAAAGGTGACAGCTATTTCAACTTCAAGCAAGGAGTGCAGCAGGTTTCAATAATGATGATGAGAATTGTGGAGAGATCGACCAGCAACCACTGGTGATGATACTGGAGGTGATGTCACTCACATCTCAACAGTGGTTGGAGATCTGGTTCAGGCCAACAATTTGATGGTGCTTTGATGTTTCTTTGTGTGACTTGTGTTTCTGTTTTTCTTTTCAGGGGTTTTTAGGGTTTTCTCTGATTTGGCAAATTTAAGTTTCTTTTGTCTGGGAATTCTATAGCAAAGAACAAATTTTAGTTTCAAGACCAAATTGATGTAACACAGCGGAATACGATTTAGAAAGATTTTTAAAGAAAAAAAAAAGAAAAGCAAAATGATAAATCCAATCCACAATCACAGAGATCAGCAATCTGTTAATAGTAATGAATGACCCATGCATTTTCTGATGCCTATATAGCCAGATATGACTACTTAATAAGGAATGTAACAACAAAAACAACTTCTAACTAAATAAGAAATAAACTTTAATAGTTCTTGAATAAACTGAACATAACTAATTATACATAAAGATTATAATCACGTGGGCTTCTCATAATAGTCAAATATGCTCATTCTAAATATTCCTATTCTGCATTAGCATTAGTTGATGCTAGAAATACCCTCTACTCTCTTGAATAAAGACATCAGATAAATACATACATCAGATTCATGATTTAACTTCTGAGTAAACCAGAATCTTAATCCAACTACTAGGATTTTTTCAATGATAAAATCTATTAGCCAAAGAACCTTTTCTTTTTTCTCTTTACAGCACTTCATAATAGTCACGGTGCAATTGATCTAGATTTGATAATATCTTGTACATGGCGGTACCCCCTTGGTACCTTTGTTAATATTAATACCACATTACACTTTTTATTTGAAAAAAAATTGATCTTGATTTGATACCTTTTTTTTTGGAAATAAGATCTTGATTTGATACTTAAAAATAGCAAGGGAGAACAATTCTTTTCTAAGAAGCAGGGCATTTCAAATTGCTCATGCTTGTAATTAGAGACATATTTGATTCACCTCGTTGCCTAGAGTCCTTATTATAATAGCAAACCATGATTACCTTCATCATGCACTTAGCAAAATAAACAGGATGAACCCAACTGGAAGTATCTGGCATGCCCCAATCAACTGGAACATCAGATGATTCGAAATCTGCAACCTATTCAAAGTGCATCTGACAGATTAGATTACTAGAAAAGAAATTAACAAAATTCTTTCCTGAAATTTATAAAAAAAATATACAGGTAGCTAACCTCAAAGTAGTCATCATCAAAAGACATATCATCAACACCATTGATATCTGAAATTTTATATTCCCCAGGTATCCTTTTATTCTCATATAATGGGATGTCCATGCCAATCAAGGCATTCTGACAGCAATGCAACCAAGA
Organism: Carica papaya; assembly: GCF_054855325.1. Lineage (NCBI taxonomy): Eukaryota > Viridiplantae > Streptophyta > Magnoliopsida > Brassicales > Caricaceae > Carica > Carica papaya. The sequence continues at coordinate 19,628,104 of NC_142311.1, read as the reverse complement.
CGAACATCAACAAAGTTCTGTGGAACTCATACTACAGAAATACAAGAAAACATAAATTCCGAATTTTAAACGTCCTCAGACTATCCAACGATTATCAATTACTGTTGCATTCTCTGTTAGCAAAAGACTGATACTGGTAACAAAATCTCAAGACTAAAAATCATTTGATACTCTCATATAAGCATCTGGATAAAGTTTCCAATGTCTGTGAAACTCATTCTGTAAAAATACAAGAAGAGTGGAACGTATGGAATATATCTACAGTGTATCCATTACCATTACATTTTTCCCTTACAAATCACCATCACTGCGAACATATTTCAAGCAAGATCAAATATTATCTTAGACTCTAGTATAAACATCTTGACAAACTTCCCAGTTCATCACCAAGAGTTTAAATTTGGAATTCATAATTATTTGATCTCTCACCTTATATGCTGTCCATAAGCCACTTATCACAATATAAGACGAAACACTTATTGTTAAACACTGACTATATAACAATTTATTATCAATATGTACTACTATTTCTTGAATATTGCCTGCCCCTATAAACTTAACTTATTTACTGATTCCTCATAATTTTTAATCATGTATTATTCGGATATAGAACGATGATACTTCTCCAGCATTTTGTTAATATGATTTATGTCTAAACTTTCCAAAAAAAAAAATGAAGCAATAATCACATCAGTAGCTTAATATTAGCCATGAATTGACAGTGACCATTTAGGCCACGCTTCAACTTGTACAATCAGGTTAATATCTTAGGATGAAAAGTTAGGAAGAAAAGGACAAGCCTTTTAATGTTCTTTTAAGAGAAATTAAGTTAGGAGCATTTGGTGCTTTAAAGATTGGATATTTTCATGGTATATGGGTCATTTCATTGGAAAGAAATGTGAGAATCCTTAAGAAACAAGCTCATTCAGCCAATAACCTCTGGAGAGGATGGCATTTTTGGCTTTTTTGAGCTAAAAGCCCATGGTTTCTTTAGAGGATTCCTATATCTACGAGAAAAGGGAACTGGAATGGTGTTTTGTACTAACATAGATTTTTTTCCTCCTTTTTTTGTTTTTCTTAACTTTTTTAGATCAGAGGATACCTTACCCTCCTTTAGATGGTATTTGCTCTTTCCTCTCCTAATAACATTCTTCTTTTATTTAAAAAAAAAAATTGAAATAAAAAAATGTGAAGTATATATATTAACATAGTACCAAAGAGGTATCACTCATGTACAAGATTTACAATTGAGTTAGGGTATTAATGACAAACTCAAAATCCTCATCCCTAATTATATCATGCCCTAATAAGATAGACACAAAAATGTGAAACCACCAATCTCTCAATTTATGAATCAAATTCTCGTTCTCCTCAAAAGCTCTATTGTTCATCTCTTTCCAAATGACCCAAAAAATGATCAAATGAATTAAATTAATACAATCTTTTCCTTTGCATAATCCACGCCAAGCCCAAATTTTCTCCCTAACAGTGTCTGCCATCACCCAGCTGATCCCTAGGAGTCCATAAACCATGCTCCACAACTCATAAGTCATTAGACACCCTAAGAGAAGATGGTTACACGACTCCCCAGCATTCAAACATAGATAACATCGGTTAACGAGATAATGACCTCCAATCATCAGCTTGCCAGTGGTCAATATACATTCCCTACTAGTCTCCCAAGCAAAAAAAGGCAATTCTTGGTTACACTCTTGACTTCCAAATCTTCTGGATTACAAGTGCCAGTTGTAACATGATCTTGGAAGAAAGCAAGAATCGATTAATCCGAAACCGAGAAGGTTCCTTCTCTGGTTTGACTAGGTCCACTGCCCACCAACCAGAGGCAAGTCCACCAACTCCAGCCTATCCAACACCTCATTAAATTCCATTGCCCCAGCAGTAGAAAAACTAGCTCCACTCCTCTCCTCCCTCCTTAAAACCATGTTAAAATCACCCCCACCATCCAATTGTCACCCCATTTCTGTTTACATTCTTCTAACTCCCTCCATAGCATCCCCTCTCCTCACTGTTACCTTGACGATACACTCCAGCAAATAGCTATTCCTCACCTCCCCAGTTATTTTTGAATAGAAGTGACAGAGAGGTCTCATCCCTCACCATATCCATGCATTGAAATTTCTCCTCTTTCCATATAATCACAACCCCCCAGCTACTCCTTTCGCAAGAATAAAATGCCACCCCACATCTCTAACACTCCACAAGCTTTTAGCAATAGCATTGCCGCAGCATTCAAACTTGGATTCCTGAATGCCGACCACATCAAGCTTCCATTTGCTAAGACACCTTCTAATCACCATTCTTTTCTTACTATCATTACAGTCTCTCACATTCCAGGACAATATTTTTCCAATCATTTGACCACACAGAATTCTGCCCCCTTCTTCTTATCCTCCTTCCTCTGCCCATCATAATTAATCGAAAACTCTAATCTTTTTAACTCTCTAGGAGTTCCCTCACTTTGTTTTTTCTTGTCTTTTGCCTCAGAAACCCCCTCATTCTTTTTAAACATACGCCTTCTATAAATCTCATAGAAGAAGGAACATACCAAGTCTTCTATGCCATCAAAGGACACTCTCCTCATTCTACTAAGTTTCTGCACATTTTGGGGAACCCATAGTGAGCTTGTCTCATCCTTCCCGTCATCCATTCCGACACCATTTCGGCTTAATGACACCATCCTCTCACAATGAGCATCATCCATCGAGGCTAGAGGCTGAATCTCTTCATTCACTAACATCATCGCCAAGTCACTGCTCGTTAAGTCTATTGACTCCCCTTCTTCACCTTCAGTATCGACTTCCTCCTCCAGGGGTTCGTGTGAAATAAATGGGTCCTCATCGTCAATCCTCCTTTCCAACTCCCGGTTCAAAGCCTTCTCCTCTCATTCCTCTTCAATTCACCGTCACATTCCTCTCTTCCTCCTTTTTCTTGCACTCCTCTTTTTCTTCCCTGAATTCTTCATTCGGGCTTGTGTTATGCCCTAAATGAAGACCCAACAATTCACCTCAGGTCAGCACACTATTAACTGGTCTCCACCACCCCTTTTCTGTTGGGCTTCGCCCTCTGGGTCTCACTACACTCGAGCCTGGGTCTTGTTCAGCAATCTATTTTGCTTTTTCCTCTCTAGTGTATCATTTTCGCCCAATGGGCCTTGCTCAGAAATACTCATTGTTCCAGCCCGTCTAAACACCTTCTTGTTATGGTACCCAAAACGACTTCGAATCCATGTGTTTCGAAAATTCCTTTTATGCCCTTCAAAAGTCACGTGCATGGCATTAGGATTCCGACCCGTTCCCTTATGGGTTGAGTTTGTCCTACCCGACTCACAAGCTTGCCCCTAGACTGGAGTGCCGCCACGTATGTTTTGCCTCCACCCGCTTCCACAACAAAGTGAATCCGTACCGCACAGTGACGGCATTGAATTGAGGCTTTGCACAGATGTGTTGGCCTCGGGGTTAATGGCATGAGCAGCCATTTGACCTCCCCCTTATCCAAAGAAATCGAGATCTCGTAACCTTTCCTGTTCTCATAGATTCTCAATCCATCCACCCTCCTACCTTCGCAGATTAGGTCAAAAGTCTTGCTTTCAATCGCTAGAAACTTCCTTCTATTTAGAAGTAACATAAGATTCCAAGCTACCTAGCTACCAAATACCACCCATATACAAAAAATTCATAAGACAAAATATATCTATAAGGTTCCTTAAATCTTATCTATTAATTGGTGGATGAACTTCACAAAATATTCAAAGGTCCATCTCCAATTATCTCTAATTCTATCAAAAAGAGTCTAAATATTCTCAACACCGAACTTGAAAGGTCATGAAATGCACAATATCAAATTTTCTCTTCAAATCAAATTATTTTTTATTTCAAAAGAGATAACAAACTACTGTTCTAGTCCCTACTTTATGGGCAATGTTAGAATTAGCTCTTATTATTTTCATTATTTGGTCCAAACTTATAAAATTATTTCAAAACTAAATTTTTTGTAAAATTGTGAAATTTTTTATAAAAATAACATAAATTCTTTCTATCTTGCCCATAGTTTATTTCATATAAACTTTCAAAGTTATAATAGTTTACTTTGTTTAAACAATGAAAATTATAATAACAAAACTTATGGAACAAGACAAAAATGTCTGCACAAACCATTTGTTCAAATTTTTTTTAATGAAATTTCATGCTTTGAAGAAGTTTTATATTTTTCATTGACTTACCATGTCACCTAAAGAAGACAATCAGAAAAAGTTTCTGTTATTCCTCTCAAAATGTTCATGAAAAGTTCATGTTTAGAAATAATTTTATAAGTTGAGGAACCAAATAGTAACGAGAAAAAAAAGTTCCAGAGTTCAATTTTAATATAGTCTATAGTTCAAAGACTAAATTAGTAATTTTTCTTAAAATATAAGTATTAATAGAAGAGGAAGCTAGAGTAAATTAAGAATAAGAGATCTTCCGACAAACATTCAAAAAAAAAAAAAAAAGAAACAAGATTCACTAAAAGGCAATAGTCAATCCCTTTGTGAAATGTTAAAGAAACAATCTGGAAGAGACCTTGCGGTTTAACCCAAAAAATACTGGGAAAACCAAAATACAAATAAATAATGGGGATTGGAGACAACCTTTAGAAATCTAGCATTCCTGTCCAACAACGTTTCAATAAATATCACCTCTCAATGTTTTGTTTTCCAATACGCACTCCGAAGTGCTTGCTTACCAAGCTTCTGATCAATCAACTTTTTATTCTCTATTATGTCCTATATCTCACAGTTTATGCAACAATCTCAACATATGTTAAAAAGAAAGCATTAAAAAACAATCATATTCTCACCACAGGGTTACTTGCACCATGATCTTTTATGATGTTCTCATCATCAAAAATTTCAAAAAAGATATCTATAAGAAAAAACGAAATAAAAATCAGTTTGAATCAACAACCAATAGTGTTATTATATCATGTTATTTATGAAAATAGTTGTAGAAGATGAGTAACTGCCATAATCATCAATAAATCAATCAATAGTGTTATTATATCATGCTGTTTCTGAAAATAGTTGTAGAAGAGGATTAACTGTCATAATCATCAATAAATAAATCAATAGTGTTATTATATCATGATGTTTCTGAAAATAGTTGTAGAAGAGGAGTAACTGCCATAATCATCAATAAATCAATCAATAGTGTTATTATATCATGCTATTTCTGAAAATAGTTGTAGAAGAGGAGTAACTATCATAATCATCAATAAATCAATCAATAGTGTGATTATATCATGCTATTTCTGAAAATAGTTGTAAAAGAGGAGTAACTGCCATAATCATCAATAAATCAATCAATAGTGTTATTATCTCATGATATTTCTGAAAATAGTTGTAGAAGAGGAATAGCTGCCATAATCATCAATAAATCAATCAATAGTGTTATTATGTCATGCTATTTCTGAAAATAGTTGTAGAAGAGGAGTAGCTGCCATAATCATCAATAAATCAATCAATAGTGTTATTATGTCATGCTATTTCTGAAAATAGTTGTAGAAGATGAGTAACTGCCATAATCATCAATAATCAATCAGTAGTGTTATTATATCATGTTATTTCTGAAAATAGTTGTAGAAGAGGAGTAACTGCCATAATCATCAATAAATCAATCAATAGTGTTATCATATTATGCTATTTCTGAAAATAGTTGTAGAAGAGAAGTAACTGGCATAATCATCAATAAATCAATCAGTAGTGTTATTATATCATGCTATTTCCGCAAATAGTTGTAGAAGAGGAGTAAATGCCATAATCATCAATAAATCAATCATATCATGCTATTTTTGCAAATAGTTATAGGAGAAGACTAACCACCATAATCATCAATAACATATCGAAATTCAGCCCATGAAATTTGTTCATGTGGTTCACTGTGTACTGATTCAGGGAATACTAGCAAAGCATTGCTGTATGCCTGTAACGAGAAAAGTAATCATGAAGTACTTCTAAGAAAGAACTAGATTTTGCCAATGGCAATTATAAAGACCCGGTGCAATAACAAAAAAATTTATATCATTGACATATTGAATCCCATCTATTTTCATAGAATTAATATTAGAAAGAGAGAAAACAGGTACTATTGGATCTTCCATTCTTATCTCCTAACTACTGATTCTTCTTTCTTTTTTCTACAAAGTTTTGAAAACACACACCTCCACTGTTGTCCTTGCCATTTCAGCTTCAGAAAGTTTGGCATCTTGGCGCCTCCTGCAAGGTTTCAGTTCTTCAAGAGGATGGTAACCTCCTTTAGTAACATAATCAGATGAATCAGGAACTGAGTCCGAGTAATCTGCAGCAACTGAAACTTTTGGAAAGCAAAGGTCATGGGCTAAAGATGACCCATGAAATGATGATCCAAAAAGTGGATTCTTGCATCTGAAACAGAATATGCAAAAAGTCTTTTAATTAACATCCAAAGAGAAAGAAGGATAAAATCCGCATAAAAATGAGATAGATTTGATCAGTCCCACAACAGAGAGAAATCCTTCATCATTCGGGATTTGTAAGAAGCTCATCCTCCATCCAATTTTTCATTGAAAATTAAAGTGCTATACTTTCATCAAATGATTGATCAATTACTCACCAATTCCAATATACTTAATTACTAGAGCTGCATTGGAACATAGAACTAGAGCACCAGACATGCAAATATTGAGATAAATCACCTAAAAAAATCAGTGAAACCTCAATGACATGCTAAATCAAACTAACAAATATATCTCCCAGTATATTAACATTTCACTATGTAAGTTTTTAATTTTAAATCAAGTTATATCTCCTAGTATATTAATATTTCACAATGTAAGTTTTTAATTCTAGATTTCCCACAAACGGAAAGTCAACAACACCAGATTGTTTTCATGCAAGTTGAGCATCATTTCAATGATGTTTAATCTTAAAACTACCACAGACCTTCTGCCAGAAAGAGCAAGGAGTCCACAACCATCAAGTGCATGTTTGACCCAACTGCTGGAAACCGTACATGAAATTGGGCAACAAACACCCTCCATATGACACGGATGACAATATGAAGGACCTGATGCCACTTCAATAAGAAAAAGGTCAGTAACAAAATTATACATGAATAAAGAAAATGCAAAGTTAGCAGCACTATCTACATTAAATCATCTAACCCATAACCCAAAAAAGAAAATGCAAAGTAAACATTGATCCATTTTCCTGCAAACTCCAAGAAACCAAAAAATGGAAGACAAATCCAGTATTTGAAAGCAAAGCAATGAATGTTTCTAGCAATGACACTTTATTTCATTGAAACATATTACCATGTTTAACTGATGTAAAATGAAGAAGAAGAAGAAGAAGAAGAAGAAGAGAGACAGAAGTTTCCTTTTCAGATATGCAACATAAGATGGGCATTTGGCAGATTTTCCGGCAAAATTTTCATGCTTCATGACGAACAAAAGTGAGATGCAAAGGCAATCGAAGAAATAAAGCCGAAAACTAGAGTCAGACACAAAAACTATTCTTGTATCTTCTCCACAACCAGGAGAGGGAAACAACATGTCAACACAAGTAATCTGCATGAGGATTTTTCCCTCAATAACCCACGCCTATCAACAATAAGCCAATAAATGTCCAAATTAAGGCCTCGGTGTCAATCAGTACAGGAATATTTCGAAAAACCAAATAGGAGACAACCTCCCAAAAAAAGAATCCAAGTTGCTACTACGCCAATTAAGCAAACGAAATACTATCTCGTTTCATTATCTGCTACCAGAATCTCCATTGTTTAAAGAGAATCAACCACTTCATACACCAGAATAAGTAGAAAACTAAGTGCATGTCATATTATTATACGAGCAAAACAAAAGCGAAGCAAAGCTCGAGGCCGTTATACCGAAGGAAAGTGAAGCAGCAGCAGCGATCGTCATCAGAGAGAATGGAGATCAGAGTGGGGGTTGGGAGATGGAAAACATGATGATGGCTGTCGTTGTCTCGGACTCAAGAGTGCGTGTCGTTTGCAGTGTGAATGGCCCGTCAAACCTGTGTCAGCGACTGAGTTTTGTTCTGGCGCATCATTCTTCAGCTTGTATCTATTGGCGCAGCGGCAAGCTCAAATGTGCTCTTTGATTCTTATTTACAAATTAACTGAATTGCTTTTTGGTTTATTTATAACTCAATTATTAGTTAACTCTTTCTTTCCAATTCACATTATAATTTATTGAGATTAATTTTTTATTTTTATTTTGAAACTTTGATGTGGAAATATAATTTTTATTTTTAAGGAATGTTCAAAATTTTAATATTAAAAAAAATTACAAATTTATATTATAAATATTAATTATTAAAAATTAAATATACAACGAAGTAAATGTTATAATTTACAAATATTATTAATTTTGAACCAGATCAAATTGAATAAAAATTTTTAGTTTTAAAATTTGGCTCCAAGACTATAGCGAAATTTATTGGATCTTGACATAACCAATATTTATTTTATTTGAACAAGATAGAATTATCCGCCATTTTTGTAACGGCCCCAGAATTTTAAAATTGAATATGTGTATTAAAAAGGTCAAATGCGGAAGCGTAATAAAAACTTTGATTAACATCCCTTACACCAAAACCAAAAACGTGCTAAAAATATAAAAGAACAAACTAACTAAAAGAGAAACTCGAAAATAAAAGCTATAAATATAACTACGGAGTCTTCAGGCGTCCCCTTCGCCGTCTTCCTGCGGAACGGGCTCGGGAACAATGTCTTCCTAATCTGAAATGATTAAATAAGGAATGAGCTACACCAGCCCAGTAAAGACATCACACTATCTCACCGTCACGGAGGTAAAGGTGGGTAGAAAATACAAAAAGACCAATGAAGCATAATTTACAACAAATTCTTTTATCAATGATAAAATCCTTTACTATCCACTTACCTCGGTGAAGTTCATAAAATAACATACGAAAGCAATAACATAATACTTATCACACCTTTTGCATTTCAATCGTTACACAACATATTTTTCCTCATTTACCAGCCTACTAGTATCCATGGGGATCCATAGGGGTCCGCTACCTGTGAACCCTTAACACTTGTAATCAGATTCCAAGGCCGTCCCCATACCCCGTCCGGTAAGAGCGCCAAAACTGTAAACCTCAATACCCCGTCCGGTATGAGGGTGAAACGGGCCATCCCCACACCTCGTCCGGTATGGGCGCCAAAACACATAAGGTCTCCATACCCCCTCCGGTATGAGAGACCACAATCCCGGTAGGGTTCCCTACGGACCCGGTCCGTCCACTATCTCCTAGGATATCTAGTCAGACTGACCACATTATACAATTATTAATTTACTTAACCTTTCATTCCCCTTTTTCCTCAGTCAGCATCATCAAATCATGCACAAATAAGCAAACCAGTAATTTATGCCAAACAAAACAACATACAACATCGGGTTCTCAGTCATTCAACTCATAATCAATAAAACAGTGATATATGCACACGAAACTATGAAATGAAAACATCAGACCTCATACTGCATTTAAAAACTGTAAAATAGGCCAAACAACAGCTGACCGACAAACACACCAGACTCGGGCTCCATTAGCGATCTTAAACAATTTCACACATCTATTGATTCATGAAATACCGTTTTATCGTTTATTGAACTTTAATACCGTGATAGGAAATAGGGTGAGGGGTCGTTACTTGTTTCGGGGTCCGAATATGGCTCTACAGTGCGCCTACAGGCTGTCCCTAATTTTTTCTGAATTTTTTCCGGGGAACTGAAACGCACTACTGGTACCTGCACGTGTCCCAAAAAATCCCAAATTAGACCCAGGGCCCCTTTCGGCCAATATCGCAATTCTGGCACGGCGGCTCCGCCGTGCTCTGGCGACGGCGCCGCCGCTTGCGGCGGTGATTCGCCTTGAGTTGGCCGTTTACGACCGAATTTGGCCACACTTGCATCGGTCCCTGCGATAAAACAACCCTAGGGCCCTCGGGGGGCCAAAACATTACGAAAAACCAAAGCTTACCGGTGGCGGTGCTCTCGGGTGCGGCGGCTCTCCAGCGAGGTTCGTGTTTTGGTGATTTGGCTCCGATCAACCTGTAGAGAAAAGAATGGTGATCACGGTGATATAAAAATTGTATCAAACGGAGGCCGGGAAGGGCCTCATCAAAGGCAAAAACCGAGGAGGGGTGTGGCGGCGCCGCTGGGTTTCGGCCGTGTTTTCTGGCCATTTGGTCGGGATTTTGGCTCCGATTTGGCCACAGGGGAACTCAGCATTGAAAAACGAGCTGGGGGTATGAAATTTACCTCGATCACCGGTCGGAAAACTCCTCGGTGCGGCGGCGGGTGGCGGTGGCCGGCTCCTCCGGCGTCTGGTTCGTCTTTTCTGGCGAGGGCAGGCGGCTAAGGTTTTTGTGGTCAGGTGTGGGGGTTTTATTTATACCCTTTTGCCTTTTAATCACAACTGTACATTTTGATTAAATCTGGGCCGTTCGTACTTGATTGAATCTGGACCGTCCGTGCGCGTGCATCTGGGTCGTCCGTGCGCGCGGGGACGCATCTGGGCCGTCCGATCACGCACACGCGGATCGCCCACGTGGCCCGTTCCTGGGTTGACGTGGTCTTGCCACACGGCAGGTCCTGGTTGGCCAGGGCTACTAACTGGGCCACTGACATGGCTGCTGACGTGGCGCTGACGGGGCACAATTTTTCTAAATTGCGTTTTGACCCCCGGTTTCTGATTTTCTTTTCAAAAATACCCCCAAAATCTAAATTTTCACCACTTTTTCTCAAAATCAACTTTAATTAAATCCAAATAATATTTTTACCCAATTTTATCATTATTATTATTTTATTTTTATTAAATTAAATTAAATAAATCAATTAAAATTCAAAAATTATAAAATAACTAAATAAAATAAATAAATAAATAAAATTTAATAATAATAATAAAAAAAATTTAAAATTAGTGGGCGTTACAATTTTTTTTAAATTCTTTTTCAATTAAAATAATTAATAAAATTAATGAAAATTTAAAAAATAATAAATTGATAAACAATAATTTATTTAATGTTAATTTATAATTATGATTGTTTTTTTACGAAATTTCAATTCGTTCAGTTCGAATAAAAAATTGAACAAAACAATATCATAATTTTTAAATTTTTTATCTTAAAATAAAAGACTGGACTGAAATATGAACACACCTTAATAATTTTTAAATTACATCAGTTATATTTGAAGCACCAACAATTATCTTAATCAAAAGTGACCACATTTTTGTTTGAAATGTGTTTATTGAATGATATGATCAAATAGATTGTGTTATTTATATTTCCTCATAACAATTTAAATTTGATCAAACCTGTTTAGATTAAATTCAATTCACATTTTTTTCTTCAGTAGTAACAAACTATAAAAACATTAAGCATGCAATGAAGACAAAAATTTGATTGGATTTTTTTTTACTTGGTTTGGGTTTTTATTTTTTATTTTTCTATCAAATGTATCTTAGATTTTTCACATGAGCCTCACTTTTATTTTCTTTTTTTAATTAATGTAGAATATGACACAACATGTACAAAGGCATATGAACATAAGAACACTGTATTAGTTTTTGGCAATAGGTCTATTCTTGTTTTAAACACCTAATCAAGGTTAATAATCATAAACTCATAACTTATGTTGGTAAATCAAAAAGAATTTCGGCAATAACTAGGTCAAAGAAAAAAAAAAAAAAGACCTAGGACTATGAACTAAAAAAATTAAAAATAAAAACATAATGTGGTTTGAAAAGAAATAGTACGATACAATGTTGTATGTTGTAAATGATATATTTAATAAAAAATGATATATTAAATTAGTGAAATAATAGTGGAAATAATTATGAGTTTAGAGTTTATTTTTTGCACAGTAAATTAAGATGCCTAATAGGGTTACGGGAACATCTCTTTAGTAACCGAAAATAACAGGAATAAAGAAAACATAACTAAAATCTTATAGGATTAACATCCACCAGACAATTCTAGTGGAATGTGGAAAGCAAATATTTAGTTGTAATCTTCTTGCTACTCAGGATCTAAATCTTAGTTTTCCTAATATTAAATAGTTAAATAAAAAAGATGAGTTATACTAACCCAGTAAGAACACTTAATACCGATACAGAAAATCAAAGGTTAATAAAAATCATTAAAATAACCAATGAAGTCATTTTCTTTCTTAAATAAATTCATTTAATACAAAACGTGACTTTTATACCTACCCTTTTTAAGTTTCTAAAACCGACTCATGAAGGCAGTAGCCATGATAGCAATTTATTACACATTTAAAGGAAACACTAATAGTAAACTTACATTTTCACCTGCTTACCAGTACCTCTGGTGTCCATAAGGACTCCCCCTACGCGTGGACCTAATATCCAATTTATTAATTAACCTGTCGTTCTCATACCCCGTCCGGTAATGGACGCCAAACATACCATCGTCTTAATACCCTATCTGGTATGAGGGTGAACTAATACCTCCTAACTTCTTTTGGTATACGACTTCTCAGTCTCGTTCGACTGAGGTAATGTCTACGGTAGGATTTTTCCTATGTACCAGATCTGTACACCATTTTTCAAGATACCTAATAAGCCTTTTATAAACATCTCCACATCATTAACCAGTCACCAATTACATACAACCGTTTCATATTTACAGATTAGTAATACAACATGCAAATAGATAATATAAACAATTAAGAAAACATAATTAGGACATTTACTTCGAATCAGTCAATAGGTGAGAATGACAACCAAATAATCAATAAACGAGAAAATGATTAAAATCAATAAACAATAGCAATTTAGGCAGTATAGTAATAAATAGACGACAGAGCTAGAAAAATTATACACTGATCGGTTCTGACTTCATTGGTAACCTATAATTAATTTAGGGATATCTAATTTTTACAAAAATACATCGTTATTAATTATTAAACTTTAATTTATTGTAACAGAAAAAAAGCGTGAGAGATTCTTACTTTGAGTCGGTATTTAAAACACTCTCCTTTTCACTGTGCTTCCTAACGGTTCCCATGTTTCCTAGATTTTTTTTTGCGAAAATAAAAAATACGTGTTACATATTTCCAAAATACCCCAAAAAGCCCAAAATGAACATTTTTAAATTTTTTTTGGCCAGTTTAGGGTTCCGGCACAACGGCGCTGCCATGTTCCGGCATAGGCTCTGTAACGGCCCTGGAAATTTAAAATAAAATATGTGTATTAAAAAGGTCAAATGCGGAAGCGTAATAAAATTTTTGATTAACATCTCTTACACTAAAATAAAAAACGTGCTCAAAGTATAAAAGAACAAACTAACAAAAAGAGAAACTCGAAAGTAAAATCTATAAATATAACTACGGAGTCTTTAGGTGTCCCCTTCGCCGTCTTCCTACGGAACGGGCTCGGGAACAATGTCTTCCTGATCTGAAATGATTAAATAAGAAATGAGTTACACCAGCCCAGTAAAGACATCACACTATCTCACCGTCACGGAGGTAAAGGTGGGTAAAAAACACAAAAAGACCAATGGAGCATAATTTACAACAAATTCTTTTATCAATAATAAAATCCTTTACTATCCACTTACCTCGGTGAAATTCATAAAATAATATACGAAAGCAATAACATTATCATCATCATGAAATCATATGAGCTGTATAATATAATACTTATCACACATTTTGCAATTCAATCATTACACAACATATTTTTCCTTATTTACTAGCCTACTAGTATCCATGGGGATCCATAGGGGTCCCGCTACCCGTGAACCCTTAACACTTGTAATCAGATTCCAGGGTCGTCCCCATACCCCGTCCGGTATGAGGGTGAAACGGGCCGTCCCCATACCCCGTCCGGTATGGGCGCCAAAACACATAAGGTCTGCATACCCCGTCCGGTATGAGAGACCACAATCCCGGTAGGGTTCCCTACGGACCCGGTCCATCCACCATCTCCCAGGATATCTAGTCAGGCTGACCACATTATACAATTATCAATTTACATAACCTTTCATTCCCCTTTTCCTCAGTCAGCATCATCAATTCACACACAAACAAGCAAACCAGTAATTTATGCCAAATAATACAACATACAACATCGGGTTCTCAGTCATTCAACTCATAATCAATAAAACAGTAATATATGCACACGAAACTATGAAATGAAAACATCAGACCTCATACTGCATTTAAAACCGTAAAATAGGCCAAACAACAGCTAACTGACAAACACACCATACTCGAGCTCCATTAGCAACCTTAAACAATTTCACACATCTGTTGATTCATGAAATACTGTTTTATCATTTATTGAACTTTAATACCGTGGTAGGAAATAGGGTGAGGGGTCTTTACTTGTTTCGGGGTCTGAATACAGCTCTACAGTGCGCCTACAGATTGTCCTTAATTTTTCCTGAATTTTTTCCGGGGAACTGAAACGCACTACTGGTACCTGCACGTGTCCCAAAAAATCCCAAATTAGACCCAGGGCCTCCATTCGGCATATATCGCAATTCTGGCACGGCGCTCCGCCGTGCTTCGGCGACGGCGCCACTGCTTGCGGCGACGATTCGCCTCGGTTGGCCATTTTTTCGGCCGTTTCCGGCCTAATTCGGTCACACTCGCATCGGTCCCTGCGATAAAACAACCCTAGGGCCCTCGTAGGACCAAAAAATTACGAAAAACCAAAGCTTATCGGTGGCGGTGCTCTCGGGTGCGGCGGCTCTCCGGCGAGGTTCGTGTTTTGGTGATTTGGCTCAGATCAACCTGTAGAGAAAAGAATGGTGATCATGGTGATATAAAAATTGTATCAAACGGAGGCCGGGAAGGGCCTCATCGGAGGTAAAAACCGAGGAGGGACGCGGCGGTGCCGCTGGGTTTCGGCCGTTTGGTCGGGATTTTAGCTCCGATTTGGCCACAGGGGAACTCAGCATTGAAAAACGAACCGGAGGTATGAAATTTACCTCGATCGGCGGTCAGAAAACTCCCCGGTGCGGCGGCGGGTGGCAGCGGCTGGCTCCTCCGGCATCTGGTTCGTCTTCTCCGACGAGGGCAGGCGGCTAGGGTTTTTGTGGTCAGGTGTGGGGGTTTTATTTATACCATTTTGCCTTTTAATCACAGCCGTCCATTTTGATTAAATCTGAACCGTTCGTACTTGATTGAATCTGGGTCGTCTGTGCGCGTGCATCTGGGCCGTCCGTGCGCACACTTGATCTGGGCCGTCCGTGCGCGCGGGGACGCATCTGAGCCATCCGATCGCGCGCACGCGGATCGCCCACGTGGCTCGTTCCTGGATCGACGTGGTCTTGCCACGCAGCAGGTCCTGGTTGGCCAGGGCTGCTGACTAGGCTGCTGACGTGGCTGCTAACGTAGTGCTGACGAGGCACAATTTTTCTAAATTACGTTTTGACCCCTGGTTTCCGATTTTCTTTTCAAAAATACCTCCAGAATCCTAATTTTCACCACTTTTTCCCAAAGTCAATTTCAATTAAATTCAAATAATATTTTTACTCTATTTTATCATTATTATTATTTTTATTTTTATTAAATAAAATTAAATTAAATTAAATAAATCAATTAAAATAATAAAATTATAAAATAAACTAAATAAAATTAATAATAATAATAATAATAAAAATCAAAAAATTAGTGGGCATTACAGGCTCTGCTGCCCAAGGCGGTGCCTCCTCTTGGCATGGCTATTTTTGGCCAATTTTAGCCTATTTTACATGAAAACCTGTAAAAAATGGGGTTAGGTAGTCTCTGTTGCCTAGAAAAGGGAAAAATCGAGATATTAACGACAAATGAATTTTCCAGTATGGCTGCTCCACTGTTCATCTCTTGCGGTTAGAGCTTCTCTTCGGCTAACTTGCACCAGAAAGAGATGAGAAACACAAGGGTCAAAGACTTAAAGGAAACAAAAAATAGAAAATGGCTCATCGTAGGGGTTTTAGGTTGCAGCCGCGGTAGCTCGACCGAGCTCTGCTCATGTTTTTCGACTTTCTTTCTGGCTTTTTGACTTTGATATGAATGTGGGTAAGTTTAGAATTGGATTTCAAATGAGAAGAGGAAAAAAAATACCTTTCTAGCGTCGGCGGTGGTTCTGGTACAGCAGCGATGGTGATCAGTTTCTTTCTGGCTGACCTTTTTCTCTTTCTCTGGTGAGGACTGGTGTGGCTAAGGTTAGAGTTTCCTGAAATGTGAAGTTTAAATACTCTCTCCGAGTCGATTTGGGTCGTCCATGTAGGAACACATGGCCTTCTCCAGTCCGTTGGATCTCTCTTATTTGAAAAATAAATCTAAACTGCACGATTAGAATGAATCTGACCGTTCGATCGTGCTTGAAGAGGAAACAAATTGGGCCATCTGTGTGCGCAAGAAGGGATCAAGGCTGTTGGATCTACTGGCACGCGGATCACTTTCTCGGGTCGACGCGCTCCCATATTTTTACCATATGGCACACAACGATTGACTGCAATGCTGACACTACGGTCCATGTAGTCAAAGTTTTATTTTTCTCACTTTTATCCCAATTTTTCAGATTTTTTTCCAAATATGTACTTTGTTATTTCTACTATGTTCCTGATTTTCGAAAATATTTTTAAATGCATCCAAAACACAATTTTCTTTAAAAATTCGTAAAAATTAGAATTAAATGATTTTTATTTTATTTTATTGTTATTATTAAATTATTTTGAATCTACTTTTCAGATCTGGATGTTATATATGTAGTATAGATTAATCGACCCATAAACATAAATGATATGCATTTGTCAATTAAATGATTGACATATGTTACATTTATTCATAATATTAAATATTAACTTTTACCACCAGAGATGTTCAAGATAACTTTAGTAAGGAGTGTGCAAATTGTCATTTATGCTATAAAAAAAATTAAAAGCAAAAGTTTTATATATTTTTTTTATATTTTGAATGTTTTATGACTAAATTTATCAATAAATTTATATCTTACTTTTTGTATGGGATTCATAATCAATTAAATTTCATCAATTAGTTCGTGGAAATTATTATATTTATGTATATAGAGTACTATTGGTGATATTTTTATATCTTACTTGCTATAATTGTTGTTTGAAATTTAGGTGATATTTTTTTTGAATGAAAATTAAATGAATTGAATATTGATAATGATGAATAATGTGTTGAGAGAATCAAGTGAGATTTGAGATTAGCTTTGTTGATTTAAGCTTTTATCTTGTCTTAGATAATGAACTTTTTTAGTTTGAGTTTGATGTTTAAATATAACTTTATTTTAAAATTTAAAAATGTTCAAATATAGATTATATTTGGAAGTTATTGGATAAAAAAGATGTTGGATTCCTAAGCAAGTCAATTTTGATGTATTAAAAGAGGAATCCATGCATTTTGTTAGTTTGATATCGAAGGGTGTCTAGGTTCTAAATTCTAGAAATTTGGAGCCTCATATACATTCAAATACAAAACATGTCAATCATCAACCAACGATATAGGGTTTTTATCAAGCATTTAAAACACTCTATACACAATTACATATGTAAACCACTTAACTTATCTAGATACACCATTAATTTTTTGAAGCCTATATATATATATAAAAATTATAAGAGTTTGTGGATATTTTCTAGTGGAGAAGCTTCTAGAGTATGTGCATGAAAAAAGAATGCTCCGCATTCGTGACTCATCTTTTTTACTAGAATATGAAGATGCAACCAATGAATATGCAACACGAAAATGCAAATATTTTTTTTGATGGAAAAGTAGTAACCTTCATTCAGGAGAATATAGTTTACTCTTGTATCTTAAGCTTTTTAATAGAAGGGAAAGAAAACATTGGCATTGCCATGCAATCATACACGTGGAAATGAGATGAACATCACAAGGAAAGATTAATAAAAAGTGGCTTATTTGAGTCACATTTGAAAGTACATGACCAGTTTGGAAAAAAAAAATGATTGGATGATATTTCAACATTTTAAATATATTATATGGACTAATAATTTATTTAACTTATTGATGTGAGCATGAACATGGACTATAAAGAGAAGGTTCTATCCAAAGGATTCAGAAAATAATTGCACCTAGTTCGGGATTTATACTTTAATTTTAATTAATTTTTTATGTAATTATAATTTTAAATTAAGAGATTTTTATTTTATTTTTTTATTCACATGATCTATCTTATAAATAGGTCATTAAGTCTTCATTATAAGGATTCAAAAATTACCACAATAATATTAAGAGTATTTTTTCTTTTTTCAAAAGAGATTCTTCTACCATCTTGTTGAGTAAGAAGTTGATATACTTATCAAAGTACGATGTTGTGGCATTTTTTCATTTTATTTCTTTCATTTTCTGTGACCTTACTTCCTATTATTCTTGATAACGGGTTAAGTAACAAAATTTTTTGTAGGATCAATTCCTTTGATACCTTTAAATGAAATTGTATGAGTTCCTAATCACGTTGGTCGATATTCGGTTGCACATCACTTATTTATATTTTATATTTATAATTAAAATATATAATATATAATATATTATATATAGGATTGAGTTTGCACGAGTGTTTCATATTCGAATTTAAATCAAACTTATTCTAATACAAAGAAAAGATCCAAACCAATTTGATATTATTTGTTTATTTTTTTTTTTCAAAGAACCAGAACAATTTTTAGAGAGTTGGTTACCATTTCTATTTTTTATATAAATTACCTCCCTTATGAACAAAATAATTACACCCCCCACTAGGAATTACATCACATCTTCAAAAAACAAGACTTTGTTTCCCTATCTTGTAGCAGCTTTTTCATATTGATTCATAACTTTTAAAATACTAAAATATAGACTTCATCTTTCTTATAAAGTTTTCTTTCATCATATTTCTTTAAATGTTAAAAAAATTATTATTCGAGATATTGACGTAAATGACTCGTTAAGTTATCTCAACCTATTCCAGACGAGGTAGATAAAAATTTATAATTAACGAAATATGGTTGTATATGCACACAAAGTTATAATGTAACACCCCAATTATTATTATTATTAGTATTATTTTATTTTAATTTTTTTTTGTAATTTTTATATGAATATATGAATTTTTATATGGTTTTAATTTAGTTTAATTTAATTAAATAGAAATAATAATAATAATAAAAATGGGTAAAATTATTTTAGAGATTTAATTGAAAGCAATTTTGAAAAAAATGGATAAAAATTTAGGTTCTGGGGGTATTTTTGAAAGAAAATTTAAAAATTAAGAGTCAAAATATAATTTAAAAAAATTATGCCACGTCAGTAGCCCCAGCCAACCAGAACGTGCCGCGTGGCAGAGACATTGATGCAGGAGGCCACGTGGAAGGGAGCCACGTGGGTGATCCGCGTGCGTGCGATCGAACGGTTGAGATCCGTTCCCGCGCGCACGGACGGCTAAGATTGAATCGAGCACGGATGACCCAGATTGCATCGCGATGAAAAGTTCAGATTCATTTTCTTTTTAATCGCAATCGGACGACACTAATTAAATCACGATGGACGGCACTGATTAAATTACGATGAACGGCTCATATTAAAAGCAAAAGGTTATAAATAATCTCATACACACCCAAACCCTAACCCTAGCCGCCAGAGCCCTCGCCGAAGAAGACAGCCCAGCCGCCGGGGAGCCGACCACCGCCACTCGTAGCTGCACCGGAGCACTTTTCGGCCGCCAAACGAGGTAAAAATTCTTCCCTTGGCTCAGAATTCGATTGTAAACCCACATGTAGCCAAATTGGAGCCAAAACACCGGCCAATTGGCTAAAAAACGTCGCCGAAGCCCAGCGGCACCGCCACAGATTTTCTCGATTTTTGCCTCCGATGAGGCCCTTCCCGATTCCCGTTTGATATAATTTTTACACCATTGTGACCATTATTCCTTTCTCTACAGGTTGATCGAAGCTAAACATTAAATCGCGACTCGAGCCGGAAGAGCCGTCGTACCAGAGAGCCCCGCCGCTAGTAAGTTTCGATTTTTGGTATTTTTCGGCTCACCAAGGACCCTAGGAGTGTTTTCTCACAGGAACCAATGCAAGTTTGGCCGAATTCGGTCAAAAACAGTTGGAAACGACCAACCTGAGGCGGATCGCCACCGTTTACGGCCGCACCGTCACCGGAGCACGGCGGAGCCGTCGTGCTGGAATTCTGAAATTGGCCGAATAGGCCTTGGGTCTGATTTTTGAGTTATTTGGGACATGTGTAGGTACCGTAAGCGCATTTCAGTTTTCGAAAAGAAATTCAGGGAACCCAGGGACTGCCCGTAGGCGTAGTGAAAATTCAATTTTCGGCTTCAAATCAAGTAAAGACCCCTCACTTTATTTCCTATCACGAGATTAAAGTTTAATAAATGATAAAACTGTATTTTATGAATTAAATAGATATACATAAGTATTATGGTTGCTAATAGAGCCCCAAACCGAACATATTTCTCTATCAGTTCCTGTTTGATGTATCTTATAGTCTAAATGCAGTATAGTATCTGATTTATTTATTATATGGTTTTGAATGCATAAATTACTGTTTACTTCATTATGGCTTGATTTTGTGAATCCGATGATATACTTGCCTTATTGGATACTCGTTACTTATTTAAAGTATTCATGTTTATGTGGGAAACGGAAAACTAAGAAAAAAAATAAAAAATGTATGTGAATTGATAAATGAATAAGTTGACAGTTTCACTAGATATCTTAGGAGATGGTGGACGGATCGGGTCTCATAGGGAACCTTACCGGGAACGTTATCTCATACCGGACGAGGTATGAAGACTTTAAATGTTTTGACGCTCATACTGGATGGGGTATGAGGACGGCCCGCTTCACCCTTATACCGGACGGGGTATTGAGGTTTATTGTTTGACGCCCATACTGGACGGGGTATGGGGACGGTCCTAGAAATTAAATTATTAAGGGAATGACTCACGTGTAGCGGGGACCCTTATGGATCCCCATGGATACTAGTAGGCTGATAAAAAATGGGGTAACTGTTGTTTGACGATTGAAATATAAAAGTATGACATGTACTATGTTACAGATTATGTATGAGGTTATGATATCTATGATGTTATTATTTCTATAGGTCGTTTTTATGAATCTCACTGAGGTAAGTAAATGGTAAATTGTTTGATTATTGATAAATAAAGTTACTTGAAATTTGTACTCAATTAGTTGTTTTTGGTTTTCTACCAACCTTTATTTCTGTGATAATGATATAGTGTGATGTCTTTATTGAGTTAGTGTAGTTCATTCCTTACTTAATCATTTCAGATCAAGAGGGTTTGGTTCCCGAGCCCGATTTACAAAAAGACGGCGAGTAGTTATCTAGATGTTTATTAGTTTCTTTTATAGTATTTCATTTTCAGTATTTTTCTTTAGATGACTTATTTTCGGTATTATTAGTACGTTTAAGTTATTGTGTAAGAGATATTAACCAGAATCTTTTATTTCGCTTCCGCATTTATATTTTTTATATATATTTTCTTTTTAAATTTCTGAAGTCGTTACATATAAACTTAAATATGTATGGATTTGAGTATAATTTTCATAATTTACATGCTCAGCATCTATCTCATTATGAATATAATTAAGAAAATTTTATTTTTATTTTAATTATATTTAAATTAGTATAATTTTAATTAATAAAGATTTAATATTATATATTGATAGTGTTATTTTATACTTGTTATTGAGCATTATGTCTAAATATTATTTTAAATTATATTTTATTTTGATTAACACAAAATTTTTTAGAAATTTTTTAAAATTAAATAAGGGATAAATGGGGTGGAGAACTGTTAAAAAGTTTTATTTATAGAGCAAATGTCAAATAAAAAACTACCTATATGCTTCGAGTATAAAATAATTATGAATTTAAATTTTTTATTAACTGAAAAGACATTAAAATTGATGAACTCATATTTAATTGTTATACCAAAGTCATATGTCAATTATGTAGAAGGATTTGATTTGAAACAAGGTAAAAAGTTATATCAATAATTATAAAATTTTAAAAGTAAATGACAAATTTAAAAAAAAAAACAACAAAAGTCTTAAAATAATAGCTTAATTTTAGTAATGGATTTTGATTTATATTTATTTTTTGATTTAGTCTGTCAATTCTATCAGTTGTAGCAATTAAATATTAAATATTTTATTTTTTTAAAATGAATTATTTAATTAATTAAAATATGTAGATTATTAGATATATTATTACTATGTAACTAACCATGTTATCACAACTGCCATAAAGATTTAATTTATAACAAGTTTAACCGATGATTAAATAAAAGGTAATAATCATATCATTAATTTTTAATGATACGACTTCACATTCACTGAAACACTTCTGGTCTAGAGAAGTCTGCTTCTCTATCCAATTCATCTTCCAGAGAGGGAGTGAGAATGGATCCTTCCGTTGCTACGCTCAGACGAGAGTTCAGAGTTTGTGTTGCCCAAACTCATCCAGCAAACTCCAGTCGATCTTCTCCTCTTCAACGGTCACTTTTCATGCCCAATAATGTAATTCAAATATCAAAAACCAAACACATCTCTACTGCAATTAATACCGGGAGACGGGTTCATTATAAAATCCCCGTCGTTTGCTCGGCGGAGAGAGATTCTCCTGCAAAGCTGCTTAGGCAGATTCTTGAGTTGCCGGGTGTTCATCAAGGCCCTGCTTGTTTCGATGCTCTCAGTGCTAAGCTTGTGGAAAAAGCCGGCTTTCTGTACTGTTTTACCAGCGGTACCTCTTTTCCTCATTTCTTGTACAATCTTTTAATTGGTAGGATGATTTGCGACATATGTTTACTTTATTTTCTGATTTTGTTGTCATGGTATTCTCGGTCTTTGATTAGAGCTACTTGGATTGTGATGGTCATTTACGTCTTGATGATACGTGTATGCTGTTCAAATTAGAGGGGAATCTTTGGTGACTGTGATAATCTCAAGACATGAATTTATCCGGATTGTATGTGACGGCGTAAAATTTGGTTGTTGAAAATTCTGCTCTACTGTGCAGTAATTTTTGTTATTTTGTTATCGTTACGTTGCTTGGAAAACATTCGTCTTCTTCTATTGGAGCTATCCTAGTCCTAGAGAAATACTTGCAGTTTCTTGGATTTCACTTCTACTCTTTATTGGGTTTGATCTCCTTTCTCACCTAGTTAATAAAGACGGGTGGAACTTGTTTGTGAAGAAATGCTGATATTGATTATGATACATTGGATAAGAATTTATTATGGGAAATGCTTGTGTCGTAATTATAATCTTGGGATTTTGCAAGCTCTTTGTTTGTGAAGTGGAATATTGTTTTTGTTTTGCTGGAAAGGAAGGTGATGGAAGGGCAATTGCCCAATAGCTAGAGTAGAGGATTTGAGTGAGACTATTGATTTTATAGACAATCATCTTGTTATTAGTTGTTAGTATTTCATTGTGTCGAGTAGGAATTAGCAAATGGTGTTAGAGTGTGTTATTCCAGCTTGTTCTGTAGGTAAGTTTCTTATGGACTCCGTGTCAAATGGGACGGATTTAATGAGAACTGAGTAGGAATTAGCTATGTGTGGAGTGCAACTGAACCGGAAAAGAAATCAGTATCTTATTGTCTTCTCTTTTTGTGAATTGTTTACATTCTTGTGATCCAAACCATCTATTTCTCCTAAAAACCTTAGTTGCATATCTACATCCAAGAACCAGTACTACAGCTTGCCATTCTAATGACTTCAAACACTTTGGGGGAAATTGGGAATGAGCAAGAGTGTAAAATGAGGGCGTGGGGAACAATAAATGAAATCTTATAATTAGAGGATCCTTAAACTTAAATTGGTTATTAGGAGAAATCTGTATTGTCTAATGTGGAAACTTAGGTTATTTGAGTCTCCCTAAAGTTAATGTGCACGCATGAGCACTTATGACTGTTCAATTGCTTGGGAAGACTAGCTTCCACCATTCCTTTTACTAACTTCATCCTTCTTATACTGAACAATCAGTAGGGAAAGCTTATTGATAAGGTCCTATGTCTGTAAGCCGGTAATGGCCTGATGAAAGTTGAATCTTGAATCCTGAAGAAGGTTGAATTTTGAATCAAGGGGGCAGCTTTTTCCAAGACTTTCTTTCCTTGTAACTTATGATGAGTTAGCGTTAAGGATTGTTGGAGAATCCTTTCATCTCCTAGAGTTAGGTACTCTAAATCCATAAAAGAATATTTAGTTGTTTTTTGGTATAAACCAAGTACATTGTCAGGAACATCAGTGGCAAAATAACATCTTTCAATAAGGCTGCTTTCTCACTTCTTCTGATCTGTCACTCTCTTTCCACTCAGCCAATTTTGTTGTTTTAGGGTTTGAAGAAAATTCTGAAATTAAAACCCTAAAAATAACTTTATTTGACTTTGATACCATGTTGATTTTTAGAGAAAAAATAATAATTTCATTTCTCATTCTTTAAATTGTTACATTTAAAATATTTATATAATTTCTAACACAGTGATAAAGAAATTCCTTTTCTACTAAACTTCTAATTATATGAGATTATTATTCTCATATAATTCTAATTATATAATATTAAATAATTTAATAATAACTAAAATAATTAAATAATAAAATATAGTAGTCAACACAACAACCCTTGCTTAGTGCACTTATGGATTCTAACTTTATAATGGAAAATCAGGGTGGTCAAGAAAATGAAGTTGCAGATGCCCTATCATGACAACATGAAGAGCAAGGTTTTTCAACTCCATACCCATTGCTCAACTGAATTTTCTATTAGGGGTGAATTAAGGCGTCCTGTGAATTACAGCAGTTGGTTGCTAAGGTTTAGTTAGATAAGGCAGTTGGCCATGGGCTTACAAAGATGGGTAATATTCATTAAGAGTCGGGTATCCTTCCCCACTTTCCTCCAGTTAGTCTAGCTATATATGCCCTAAATATTGGGGCATGAGGGGCATCAGAAAAATAGTAAGATGAATTGCTAGTGAATTTTACTTGCAAGCCCTTAAGCAGCAAGTTCAGAGCTATATTCGAACTTGCTCAATTTGTTGGCGGCTCAAAATGTTCCATCCACAACCAGCAGGTTTGCTTTCTGCTCAGCCATCCACAACCAGCAGGTTTGCTTTCTGCTCAGCCATCCACAACCAACAGGTTCTCGAAATATGCACACTTTCTTCCAGTTGTTCATCCATAAACTGCAATAATTGTTGCCTAAATTTTTGTCAAAAAGATCTTTAAACTCTGTGAACTGCCAAATTTTTTTTTTTTTCTTGCAACAAGGTGTTACCTTTCTTAGTGGCTTTAGAGGAGAGTTTTTTTGCATGTGTAGCACTAAGCTATTCTTTAGCTTAACCTGTCGCTCTCAGTCGAACTTGGAAACAGAAGTGGTCAATCGTAGTATCCTTTTATGGTGTCTTACAAGTGGCTGGAAGCTATGTTGTTAGATTGGCTATCTTAGGCTGAATTTCAGTACAATACTAGCTTTTATCCCTCGTTGAAGACCGCAATCCTTTGAAGTTGCCTACCATGAATTCACTGGAGATCAATTGTTGCATAATCTCTGTGACTGCTTACTTCAAGCACAAGTAGACATTAATACAGTTTATGACAGCTACCACATAGAGGTTTAGTTTGATATTGGTGATTACATGCTATTCAACCATATTTGTAGTTATCATTGGAGGGAAAAGGTCTCAAGAAACTCATATCGAATTCCGTGGTCCTTTTCCTTTGAGGAAATGGATTGGATGGGTTTCTTACAAGCAGGCTCAAGTCTCTTCCTCACGAAGCTCGAATTCATCCAGTTTTCCGTGGCTCATGCTTGAAAGGAATGCAACACCACCAAACTTGTTCAACTTCATCTTAAACTTCTTCTCCATTTGGCGAAAATTATCCCAGTACCTTGGGCAGTTTGGACCAGAGAACCTGAGCGGGCAGACAGTAAATTCTCATCTACTGGAAAACCTTTTTTTGTTTTTGAAATAAATCTACTGGAAAACCCTTTCATGCCTCTTGGAAAGATGCTTAGTTGCAGGAATGATGTTCAACGTTGGTGGTTGAGGGCAAGCAACATTTGAAGGAGAGAAGTAATTTTATTCCCAATTAATATGGTGACAAATCCGCTTACTGATTTGGTATACAAAAGAGGGACCTACGGATTGGTCATGCAGGAGGGAAGAGCTAAAGAACAATAATTTTAACATTGAAGTAGTGTTTTAAGGTTCCTTTAGCATACAGAAGTTCTTTTACTCTCTTCTTAAAAATACATCGGGTTTATACAAAACATCTTCTAAAAGTTTCTTTCTAATTTCTGGCCAGCCAGAATTTACAGTAGTAGATCTTAGTTTTTTGTCCTGAAGTCTGTTAAAATATTTTTCCTTCTCTCTCTACATCATCCAGCAAGAAGAGTTTGGCTTAAACTCTTACTTGCTATGAGATTAAATCAGATGTCTTTTGCTTTTAATATCTATTTACAGTTATCTAAATAAAGGTCAGAATCCTGGGCTAAATATTAAGGCTGCTGATACCTACAGACAACTCATGAACTATAAATCATGGTTATCGGAATAAGATTCAAGGAAGAGGGCAGCCGGCGCTTCTCTATGTACATATATGTTTTCTTTACAGCATCATCTAATCTCATATGGTTTTAGAGTATGTAACTCTAAGAGATGTCAGTGTTTCCTCCTGTAAGCTTATTAGGTCAGGAAGGGGGGAAATCCTCGAAACAAGTACCTCGGTTGATTCAAAATTTCAGACTTAATTTCCCACAACCCAAACACAGACATGGGATTAATCGGATCATATTTACTTTTTTTCTTTAAGAAAAGAACAATTCAATTTAATTTGGGTATAGAAGCTGGTGTTTTACTGAATTGGCACTTAAAGATAAGCAAAGACAGAATAGACAAACTCCTATAAACTAAACAAACAAACCTTTGTTATGGGCTCCAGGGGCAACGGGACCGATTTAAGCTAAATGCTAAGTGTAAGTAAACAAAAAAAGAAATCAATAAAAAAATCAGTAGCTTCTTTCTCTCCTCCTCTTTGTTATTTCTCTAAATTTTTCTCTCCCAAATCCTTCTATTTCTTTGAGAAAAATTAGTTGCAGATGTATATCCCAACGGAATGTTAGGACCTAGTTATGGTAATCTGCTGTTTTTGTTTTAAACTATAATATATTGATGAAGATACCCTGTAAAAAGAAAACAAAGTATTTTAAGTTTTTGAGAACCTTTTGGTTACATCCAGTGAATATAATATCAGTAACTGCTGCAGTAAAATGTCTATTTCCTCCTTGTTTCTCTCTAATGTGATTGTTTTTATTTCTTGTTTCTAAATTATTATTATTTATTTTTGGTTGAAACCTTGCAAAGTTGCTTCTAAGGCTATATTTAAATTATTGTTTCATGCTTTAGTGGGATTTACTATGTTCTATTTAGATAATTTAATTTTCTCCTTTAAAATGATTTCTTCTTCAGCAAAAAATATGTAACATGAAAAGTTGGTTACCAGGAGATCTGTTTGTTTTCTTTTAAAAGTTCAAGTAACAGGGGATTGAACCCCAGACATATACCACTGGACGAAGTTTCTGCCAATTGAGCCTATTGGCTCTAGCTAGGAAAGCTGTTTGTTGATAACATTTCATGTCTCTCTTAGGATTTTCCATATCAGCAGCCCGATTGGCATTGCCAGATACAGGACTTATTTCATATGGGGAAATGATAGATCAAGGGCAGCAGATTACTCAAGCTGTATCTATTCCTGTCATTGGAGATGGTGATAATGGATATGGTAATGCAATGAATGTCAAGAGAACTGTCATGGGATATATTAAAGTCGGCTTTGCAGGGATCATTCTTGAAGATCAGGTATGTACTCTAGAAAATTTTTGAACCTTCTGAATGTTTGTACTTTTTCTCCTTTTCTAGGCAAACGTGCATGCTTTTATAAATCTTATGTTTCATTCCCTTCATGCTCTTGCTTATCTTGCCTATTACTTTTAGATCTTGGTCAAATAAGCTTTCATTTGATGATTTTGTAATTTCAAACTAATGGTTACGGTTCAGGTATGCACTAACCAACATCCTTTTTGGGTAGTTGTGGTCTACCTAAATTCTGTTAATCGATTCTCCAGCAATATTCTAAGACGGCTTTAGTCTTAGTGTTTAGAGTTAATATCCTCAGCGTTGCCTAATAAAGAAAAAAAGCAAAACAAAACAAAATGGAGATTGACAGAAAAATGCAGTATTTCTTCTTTCTTTCTCTCTTTTTTTTTTTGAAAATTAGAAAAGGAAGATATTAGATGAAGAAATGGGGCACCTAGAGGAGTATAAGGTATAATACAGAAAAGGGAAAACATGCAAAGAAACAATGAAGAAAGCAAAAAAAAAATGTCAATAAAAGATCACAACCTGTTGGAAAGTGTATATATGTAATTGGGTTTGTGAGGGTATAATAGTAAAATACTCTTATGTAATTAATTCTAAGGTTTCCTTTTCATATTTAAAACTGTGATAGGAATCTATTCAATAATAAATCAGAACATTCTGTTCTCTCACATGGTACCGGAGCTATAGAAAAGATATTTTAACTTTTTCACAAACCTTGAACTGTTCTTTATTGCGGGATCAAAAAAGAAAAGAAACCCTAAACTCATATCTGCCCTTCAATATCTCCGGCAGGCCTCCATAGCCAGAAAATGCCCCTGCCGCGTTGAAAAGCAGCCTGTTCCAGCACCCCCGATTTTAGCTGCAGCGACTCTGTTTCGCCTCAGTTTCCATGCTCTGTTTTGCCTCTGTTTTCGCCCCTGTTTTAGCTGGGGGCTCTATTCCTGCACTGCGCAGCAGACACTTCTGTTTCTGCCCTGTTTTGCAACCCCTGTTTCCTCACACATCCCCTGTTTTTGATCTGTTCCTGTCTGCACAGACAGCCTGCAGAGCCCCTGCGTGCAACACCACCAGCAAATGTCCCTCTGTTACCTCACAACCCGGATAATGACGCACCTCCATTACTTTAGCACCAGTTACCGTACATGACCCAAGATTCTCTTAGGTGTGCTCAAGAAGGAAGAATCTGGATCCCAAAAAAAAAAATGGTTCAAGCATCAGAGTCAAGTTCTGGAAATGAGATAACTTCTGAGAATCCTTTGCATTTTGACATTAATTTACCTATTTCAACTCAAAAAAGAGGCGCTAAATACCCACTTTATCCAATTTTAAAATTTGTGTCATTTGATAATTATTCACTATCTCACAAGAGGTTTCTTATGAGTTTAAGTACATAATCTATTTCTAGCACATTATCTAAGACATTATTGGAAAATGAAAAAAGGTTATGAATGTTGAAATTCAAGAACTAGAGAAGAACCAGAAGTGGGTGGTGGTGGACCTACCTAAGGAAAAAGATATGTTGGTTGTAAATGAGTGTTGACCATAAAGTATAAAACTGATGGTACAATAGATGGATACGAAGCAAGACAGGTAGCCAAGGAATATTCGCAGACTTATAGAATAAATTATCAAGAAAGTTTTGTACCTGTTGCCAAGATGAACAAAGTCTGAGTTCTATTGTCTTTAGCTGCCAACTTTGATTGGTAATTACAACATTTTGAAGTGAAGAATGCCTTCTTGTATGAAGATCTTTAGAAGGAACTTTACTTTAAAATTCCACTAGGTTCACAAAAAATATAGGAGCAAATAAAGTCTACAGATCAAAAAAGATTTTTAATGAACTCAAACAGTCATCAAGGTTATGGTTTGAAAGGTTTGAAATAGTGATGTTGGGAATGGTGGATACAAACAAAGTCAAGTAGACCACATCCCGTTCATCAAGTTCTCTGATTTGGGGGAAGTTACAGCTTTATTTGCATATGTTGATGACATTGTTATGATAGGTACGATGAAAAAGATAGGTCGCTACTCAAACAACACTTAACCAAAGAATTTGAAATTAAAGAACTGGAGGGGCTAAAATATTTGAAATTTGTAAAGGGATAGGGATGAAAAAATACTAAATATTTACTTGTTTCTTATTGAAATAAGAATATGGATATATATACATGTAGATGGATTCATATATGGTAACCAATATAAATTATCCTATTAATTACGTTAACATATTTGGAAAAATAATTATACTATTATATATAAAGAATATTCTATAAACACTCCTCTTCAGGCTGGAGTATAAATA
Source organism: Carica papaya (assembly GCF_054855325.1). NCBI lineage: Eukaryota > Viridiplantae > Streptophyta > Magnoliopsida > Brassicales > Caricaceae > Carica > Carica papaya. The sequence continues at coordinate 19,597,818 of NC_142311.1, read as the reverse complement.
TTAATCATGCCCAGTTTGTTCTGAAAATACTCAATCCGTGTTGTATTCAGAGGTTTTGTGAATATATTACCAAGTGATTCTCCTGTTTTCACATAACCAGTAAATATAAAATTTTTCTAAATTTTCTCTCGAATGAAATCACAATCAATCTCGATATGTTTAGTTCTCTCATGATGCATAAGATTTAAGGAAATATGAAGGGTAGCCTGATTATCGCACTAGAGTTTCGCAGGAGATGTAAGTCTCAAATCTACTTCATCTAAAAAATGGTGTATTCATAAAACTTCACATGTGGATTGGGCCATAACTCTATATTCATACTCTGAACTTGAGCGAGATATAATTGATTGCTTCTTACTTTTTTATTATACGAGATTCCCACCGACAAAAGCACAATATCTCATAGTAGACCTTTTATTAATTTTGAATACAGCCCAATCAGCATCTGTAAAACATTTAATGTGAGTATATCCGTGATTTCTAAACACTATACTAAGTCCTAGATCATCTTTTAACTAGCATAAAATCTGTTTCAGAACTTTCCAATATTTGACTATAGGTGTAGACATAAACTGAATAACAATATTGATAGGATATGCAATATCTAAACAAGTCATAGTAAGGTAATTCAATTTTTCAACTAGTTATCTGTATTTTCCTCGATTATCAATTGGATCATCATCATCTTTTATAAGATGTACGTTTCATACCATTGATGTATTGTATAACTTACCTCCCAGCTTTTCTATTTCTGCAAGTAGATCGAGTACATATTTTCTTTGAGATAATAGAATTCTTTCCTTACTTCATGTTACTTCAACCCCCAAAAAGTATTTTAACTGTTTTAAGTTTTTGGTATTAAACTTAGTATCCAAGAATGACTTGAGAGAAGATATTCTTGCATGGTCATTTTTTATAATCACGATATCATTAATATAAATAATAAAAAATGTAATAACAGCTGTTGATTAGTTATAGAAGACTGAATGATCACATTTACTCTTTTTCAATCCGAACTCACAGACTACCTCACTAAACTGGGCAAACCACGCATAGGAACTCTGCTTCAGACCATATAAAGATTTCTTCAAATAATAGATTTTTCCATACTCATGAGTAAGAAACCCAGGTGGTTGATGCATATACACATTTCTTAAGAGATCACCATGAAAAAATGCATTTTTAATGTCCAGTTAGTGTAAGGGCCAATCTTAGGTGGTTGTAATAGATATGAATAAACGGATAGAAGTACGTTTGGCCAATGGAGAGAATGTATCAGAATAGTCCACTTCATAAGTTTGAGTATAGCATTTCGCAACCAGTCGAGTTTTAAGTCTCGCCACAAAGCTATCTGAATTCAATTTGACTGCAAATACCCATTTGCACCCTACAGCTTTTTTTCCTTTGGGTAAATCTAGCAGATTCCAGGTATAATTATCATCAAGAGTATTTATCTCATCAAGTATGACATTACGCCAATCAGGGTGATTCAAAGCCTTATTAACTATCTTGGGTATAGAAGTTAAATTTATAAAAATAATTAAAGCATTAGATGAAGGAAGCAGATGATCATATAGGATAAAATTAGGAATGGGATAAGTTGGCATAGGAATAGTGCACTGATGTTTACCTTTATGAAAACCAATAGGAAGATCAAGGTCCTGTGAGGCAGAATAAGATGAGAACGGATCTGGTGCAGGATACGTATTATTAGTTTGTTGTCTTTTGAAATAAATATGAACAATTATTGGGTGGTATTTGGGTCAGAGGCACATGAACACTATCATCAACTTTCTCAAGTAGTGTTGGAGGCACATCATCTGGAGAAATACTATTATTTGTTTGTTTAGTAAAGACACCTAGTGTGAAACTATAGATGAGTCACTCGTTGTCCACCATTTGACTTGTAGACTTGGACAATGAAGAGAAGAATGATATATTTTCTAAAAAAACCAAATCAGTTGATATCAAATATTTATTGAGATATGGAGAATAACACTTGTATCCTTTCTGGAGGTGAGAATATCCAAAAAATATATACTTCAAGATCTTTTGAGTTCAATTTTGTCACATTAGGTCGCACATCTTGAACATAACAGATGCTACTAAATATCTTAGGTTGCACCGGAAACAAAGACTTGTTTGGAAAAAGAAGACTGTAAAAATTGTACTTATTAAGTACTGTAGATGACATACGATTAATTAAGAAATAAGTCATGGAAACGACATCAGCTCAAAATTGTTTAGGGACTTGCGTTTGGAACAAGAAGGCTCGAGGTGTATTAAGTAAATGTTTGTTCTTCCTCTCAGCGACTCCATTTTGACATGGTGTATCAATAATGAGAATTGGTGAAGAATCCCGTATTAAGTCATATAGTTCTGAAATGAATCTGACATAAATTTTTTACTATTATCACTTCTCAATACATGCACAGAAATATGAATTGTGTCTCGATTTCAGCATAAAAAGTACAAAAGCGAGAAAAATCAAGAAAAATCATTCATAAAGGTAACGAAATACTTAAACCCAGTTTTGCACGGAATAGGACAGGGGTTCGAAATATTATAATGAGCTAACTCAAAAACAAACTTAACTCGTCTATTGACCCTTGGAGTTGATAGATTACGGTGATGTTTTGTAAACTAACATGACTTGCAATCTAGTTAGGCTACATTATGAAATTGAGAACATAACTTCTTCAACACAAGTAAAGAAAGATGTTCCAATTAACAATGTGATTTAAATGGAGAGATAACATTAGAACAGACAATTGATCGAGGTACCCAAGTATGAAAAATGTAGAGACCACCTGATATATTTTTTTTACCAATAATATAGTTTGTCATAAAATTTTGAAAAATACAGTGATCAGGAAAAAATATAATACAACAATTTAAATTTTTAGTAAGTTTACTCACAGAAATCATATTAAAGGCAAGTTTAGGTATACTTAATACAGATGACAGGATAATAGATGACGTTGGTTTTATGGTCCCTGAACCAACAATGTTTTAGGTTGATCCAACAACGATAATTAAAAGAAAAGGTGTTTTGTGTGGTTGAAAACTAAAAAAGATATTAGAATTATCCGTCATGTGATTTGTAACACCAGAATCAATCATCTATCTGCTTGAGAAGGAGATAAAATATTTTTTCTCTGATTTAGTGAAAGTACAAAATTTATTCAAAGATCTCTGATACTAAATGAATTTAATATACTCGTCAGCTGAAATTATAATAATTTTTTCAAAAAATGAGCTAGCAGTAGCAACAACAATATTAACGATCTGTGTCATCCGACTACGATTCTGCAATTTCTTACAATATTGCTTTATATACTTTCGTTTATAACAGTAATAGTAAATAATGTTATTACCCATTTTTAACTCAAGAATATCCACAAATTGTCATCCAAAATACCCAAATACAACAACTAGAGACACGCTAAAAACGCTGCAAATATACAAAAAAAATTGAGAAATCAGAGTACTTCTTCATGCACGGCTATCAACAACCCTACTAAAACCTCACTGCCAACCACCAGAGACTCTGTGTTGCTGCATGCACCGTCGTCGGAGAGCCACGCACCGCCACTGGAAACCACTTAACAGCCTCTTTTTGGCCGGAAAACACCACAGAACTCCAATGCACACCCTAATCTGGAATGACGCTCGCAGAAACGTCCCAAATCGCGCCGGAGAGCAGAGGATCACTTGTTGTCGCGGGATATGCTTCGTCGCGGTTTTCTCTTCTCCGACCTTCTAGTTTCGTGCATAGAACCAGCCGTCTGCACAGCCAAATCTCTTCAGTGAAGGATTATTTGTGGGGTTTTTGCTATGACGTGTGAGTCTTAGTGCCCAAAATGCAACATTGCTTTTCATTGTATCATGATTGTGATGGTTTGAAGAAGGGATTTGAATTCCATTTGGAATGGGTGAAATTTAAATTTCAAAAATTCTACATTTAGTACAGGCTTGCAGGTTGCTAAGAAAGGTAGGCCCAAAATTGATGGACCTAAGGCCTATGCTATCGAGAAAGAAAAATGGAATGGGGCTGAGAAGCCTAACTCGAAATAGAAGGAGAAAGAAAAATTTTCGGCATGGATGGGAAGAAAAATTTTCGGCATGGATGAGCTTGATAGATAGATTGCCACTAAAAAAAATTATTCTCAACTTGGTCGATCCTTAGAGATGTTAGTGATTTCTCTGTAGATACTAAATGTTTTATTCTCAAGGGATGAAGGCATTAGTTTTGTTAGTCTGGTAGTCTCTGAACATTGTAAAAGTAAGGAGTTTCAAATCTCATTGGTTAAGGAGAGAGTACAGTGGTTGAAAATCATTATTCTCATATGCTTGCCCAGAATGCTCATATCTAGCAAGTATTGTTTGGAGTCTAATAGATACTTCTTCACTGAAATTCTTAAGAATCTATAGGGTAAACTAGCTCTTTTAGAATTTGTTGGTGGTCATAAGAGGAATGGGTTTTGTGCACTAGAAGGTAGGATTGGTATAAGCTGACAACCTTGTCGGAGATCTAGAGGTGTTTGCTTAGGGGGGAAAAGTTACATCTAAGGAAAGGAAGCCAATAAAATCAGTAGATGAGATTGAGTAGCGATTCAGAATGGTTCTCGAATGTCATTTCAACCTAACCCCGTAGAGTGCTCAATTTAATTTTTTAGGAGATTTGAATTCCATTTTAATAAAGGTGGGAATCTTGCCAAGAAGTAAGGTTTGCTGAATTGAAGGAGAATTATACCCAAAAGACAATTAAGTATGACACAATTATTAGAGAATCATTCTCTAATATTGGAGCTTACCTGCATGGTGCCAAATTTATTAAATGGATGCAAAAATCACTAGGGCATACATGAGGCTATGTAGGATGGGCTATGTAGGAAGGTGACAAAGATTCAAAAATCAGAGGTGGGCATCCCCTTCCAAGTGGAAGGAAGTAAGCCCTAGCTTTATCATTTCCAGAGGTTCTTTGAAATGTTCATACCTGTTCAACCATCTCAATCGATCTGTTTGCCATTAAAACTTGAAGATTCGAGCTTTGCAAATTTGGGTCCTATGTCTCCATCACTTGTGACTAGCCAGCCACTTGTCTCGGTGTCGATGAGAGTTGGCCTCAGCCGCATAGGTGGTGTTTGATTTGGCAAGATACAATTCCTTCAACAAGTTTTTGACCTGAATAATGAGCTCCCTTTGCTGTTCATGAAAAAGTGCCTTATCATGCTTCGTCTCAGCTTGGCCATACACGAGGTCTTCCTAGTGTAACTGAAGGAACGCCTTGAGTTCTACTTGAAGAATTGAAGATCACCAATGAGCTCCTCTGTGATACCAAGATGTTAGGTCATCTTGGGATTGAGTCATAGATAACTGAATGTGAAATCCATCAACAAGTGGAAAGCTTGTTTGCCAGACTTCTGGTCCTTAGGACCTATGGATGAGATATGTCAAGAGAACCCACGATCTCTAGATAATAACTCTTTTTTAAAAATTAATTTTGAATGCTTTATTCATTATTAGGATAAGTATTGTAGGGAGCATTTCTCCTCCAATCTAGGATTAGACAACTAATATCCTAAAGACTGCTAACAGTAAAGTTCTTGTTTAATGTAAAAGTAGACACTAAGCTAAAGGAAAGTCGAATGTGAATTCCATGCATCTGGTTGCACTGAAGTCACAGAAAGTCTAATGTGAATTCCATGCATCTGGTTGCACTGAAGTCACAAAGAGAAGCTGGTGTAGGATTCGAACGTTGCTCTGCTGCCGACAGTTTGCCTTGTACTTCTGATTTATATTTCCTGTGGGTCCCCTTTGGTGACCCGGCCAGTAAATTTGTTAGGGTTCATGTGCATCTTAGGTTGTGAGTAGTGCCTGTACAAAGGCTACTAACTTGACAATAGTGGAAAATGTTGAACTGGGACTTATTTTACAAGGATTTTAGTCCCTAGTTCTTGTTCTTCCATGTTTTATCTTTCTAGCCTGCATGTTCTATTTAAGTCTCCCTTTAATTCTTCATCTTTATCCTTGATTTTCTCTAATCTTTTCTCCTAATCCTCTATTTTGTCATAGCTTTCTACTTTCTCATCTCCATTCCTCTAATTTTGTAGTATCCTAGAATAAGTTTATTCTAGTGCTATTTATCAGGCATCTAAGCTTTCCTTCTTAATGCCATTGCTCTTGTTAATATTTCTTAATTTGATAATTTCTAGCCATCATGCGTTTGGATATTTCTACTGGGGCTTTTGCTGATTATGAGATTACAATTGTTAGGTATCTCCAAAAGCTTGTGGTCATACCCGTGGCAGGAAAGTGGTGTCTAGAGAGGAAGCAGTCATGCGGATAAAAGCAGCTGTTGATGCTCGAAAAGAATGTGGCTGCGACATCGTAATTGTGGCACGAACTGATTCTCGTCAAGCAGTGTCATTGGATGAATCACTCTGGAGGTCACGTGCTTTTGCTGATGCAGGAGCAGATGTTCTCTTTATTGATGCACTAGCTTCCAAAGAAGAGATGAAGGAATTCTGTGAAATCTCTCCACTAGTTCCAAAAATGGTATTACATATTTTTGAAAAAATATCAATCAATTGGCCATTCGCCCCTTTTATATGGTATTGTAGAGTTTAAATATATTGCTCAGCCAATTATTTATTTGTTATTTATTCAAAATCCTTCAAGATCTTAGGATAATGGAATTGGAAAAATGAATAACTACTATAAAAGCATTTAAAAATGTTAAATGTCGTTTTATGTACGAAAATATTTTTTAAAATTCTCTTTTCTTAGTTTCATATATGTTTATACAAAAGAAAAAACTTATGGCAGTGTGTGTATGCATGATGCTTAAAATATTAATAAATGCAATTTCTAGAAACAAAAAATAATATTTGATATTTCTAACTTTTTAAATATATTACTTTCACTTTCTAGCTTATCTTTATTTCAGCTAATACTAATAATGTTATTATGCGTAAACATATATAGGTACAGAAAATGAAAATAAAAGAGTATCATCATATCTCAAATGAAATTATACTTTTTTTAAACGAGGTAATTTTCAAAAATTCCAAACTTTGTTTAGGAAAATAATTGCACAAGATTATATATAGAATTAGTTTCCAAATTAATTATAAAATAATTGAAATAAAGAGCAAATAAAAAAAATTATCCCGAACATGATGGGCTGCCCAATTCTAGTTATTCTAGTTACAAGTTAAATTCTAGAAACTGATGGGTCTTTTGTTTCTCATGTAGGCCAATATGCTGGAAGGTGGGGGTAAAACACCGATACTTAATCCTCTGGAGCTTGAGGATATTGGCTATAAACTTGTGGCATATCCGTTATCCTTGATTGGAGTATCTATTCGAGCAATGCAGGTCACTTCTTCACCTTCCTATTTTCTCATGCATAAAATTTCCCCAACTTTTGTTGAAGACATGGAAAGGAGATATGCATTGATCTGATTGTTGTCATTGTACATGCAACAGAAAAGAAAAAAAGGTTATTCCAGTTTGCCGTTTCCTTAAGACGATATAGCCTATAAAAATTATGTTAGCGCATTTGAGTCCTTTCTGTTTATATACCCTATTACCATATTTTTGTTAAATTGGTGACTAGGACCAACATTTGTTTTGATAAGCCAGGGAGTCTGTGGGGACTAATATCACATTTGCTGTATACACATATAGATTACCCATTAGATCACCAGCTCTTGCTTATCAAGAAGCCAGTCCGTGGTGCAAGCACAAAAAAAATAGTTGGGGAAGGGCTAACCCCAACCAACACTCCTCCCTAAAAATGGAAAAAGAGCAATACCATGTAGGTTTCATCGAAAAAAAATTCATACTTTTGATTATCAATGGCAATTTTGCACTTCATATATTTAGATACAGTCAGGTGCTGCAAATTATGCTAGTATCATTGTGGATAATAGAATTATCACAAACTGGCGAAGCTAGCCGTTTCCAGCAGCTAATTGGGGAATGTCATTATTTCAAGTATTACTCAAGGTTGAGCAACTTTTGTAATGTATTTGCAGGACTCTCTAATGGCCATTAAAGGAGGCCGCATTCCTCCCCCTGGAAGCATGCCATCTTTTGAAGAGATAAAGGAGATCTTAGGTTTCAATACCTACTATGAAGAAGAAAAACGATATGCTACAAGCTCCACTCAGCTTTCATCAGATAGAGGTGGGTGATTAGTAGGTCTCTTAAGTTTCTTCATCAATCAAACATTGACCAACAATTATATTTACTTTCACATGAAGTGGTTTACATCAAGTTAAAAATTTCATTTTGGCATATGCATGCAGGTTTGTAGTCCTTTTGCCTGGACATATTATCAGCGTGAAATAATGATAGCTTTTAGGTTGAATACTTCATTTGACTATTTATTTGTTTTAAAATCATAAGTTTTGAAAATTATATTTGAATTTTAGTTGATGTAATATTTTATTTAATGTTGTTAGCAAAAATTAGGTTATCAGCCGGCCAACATTTCGTGTCACCAAGCTGTCACTATAATTTCCAGCTTGTTTAGAGTTTCTGTTTCCCACTTCCTAACTAGTGCAGGTTATATGTCAGCAACCAGTAACGTACATGGTATTCAACAAAGGGCTCGAGATGATACTGATCAGAGAAATCGAAGTCCTAAAGATCCCATCGTCGAAGTGATTACTCCTGATGTATACAATAACTATGGTGCAGATGGTTCGAGGGAACCTTTTCCTGGGATCTGGTCTCGGACATTGAGAATAAGAATTACTGGACGAGATGGATTTGAGAAGCTCGATGTTAGAATACCTGTAAGTTACGTTACCAGTTCAGATATATAAAATACATATCTCTGATGTCATCCGTATTTGTGTCTATCCAAACTAACATAGAAAGTGAAAAGAAAAAGAACTGAAGCACTGTTGTGGTTTCTTTATCAAACTGCAGATGATGTCTTAAATATTTCTGTTATGTTCAATAATAAAAATAAAGCAGTAGTTGCGAATATTTTCATTAGGATCCTGACCCGTGGTAATGACATGATAGCCTACTGATGTCAAGAGATGCATGAACAGTTTATGTGGGAGTTGGTTACTTCAGTGATGCGAGATTACCTACTCCTTAAAGGTAGTTTTTTATGTCCTCTGGAAGAAGTAAAACAGCATGCAGTATCTTCAGACTTAAGTGTTCTGTACTTATTTACTCGAGAATTATCATTTTCCCTCTTACCGAGCATAAATCTTTTCATTCAGAATTGATCAAGATGGGATTGGAGGAGATTTCTGCAACCTTTCTTTTTGGATTTTCAGTATTTAGTCCTTTTACCAGATCCAGATCACAGTGTATCAGTTTTTGTCTACTATAGGAATTTATTTGATGACCGAAAATTACTGAAAATTTATTTTCCTTTTTATAGTGCAATTAACTAAAATCATATTCTGTTTCATCTTTCCTGGTGTTTCCTGCATTGCGTTTTGGTCCCTGACTTTTTCTCAGCTTTTGTTTTGATATTATTTTTTCTTTGCTTAGCTGGATGTATATATATTCATATATTTCATTTCTAGTTGTGCAAATTACAAGTGTATATTCCAATAAGTCATTTTCATGTACTGCACAAAAATTGTGTAGCCCAAATTCTTTTCTTTTTTTGGTCAAAACATCGTCCATATACAAGAGTTGAAGATCATCGTTCAGGTATCATTTTTAAGTAATCCAGTCTTCATCCAGGATTATTTTTAGGCTAGTCTCCTGCTGCTATGTTAAACTTCTAAATAAATGATTTTGATAGACCTGAATATGTTTTATGAAAATGTAACTAGAATCCTTTTTATTGTTTCTTTTTCCCTAAAAATAATTCAAACAGGCTGGATTTTTGGAAGGAATCACAAATATAGTTCCAGGTATAGTCTGTTCTGGTTTTTGTTATTATATTATATTTTTCCTTAGTTTATTTTATTTTTCTAGTCTTATAATTGGGCAAACAAAAACTCTATCTACATCTGCAGCTTTGGGGGGTGTAAACATTAAAGCATTGTTAGATGATGCAGCCGATGAAGTAGGAGGAAAGATTCTGTTGGATTTTAATGATACAATAGGTGACAGGATTCAAGTGTATCTTGAATAACTGCATTGCTGTCGAGTTCTCAGAATTTTGAAAGGTAAAGCAATCTTTGGCTGTAACAAAATCTTATTGGAAAGAAAGCTAATAAGATGTTTACTTTTATGTTTTCTCTCTGTATATGTACAATATATTTTTTCTTTTTATTTGCTTTTTTGCAGAAAATGCTAAACTCTCTACTTCCTAGATATTTGAACACTGGGAATTGGTGTCCTGAATCCAGGTTTTTACTCTTATCTATCTCTATAACCACCACACTGATGGGAAAAAGTTGAAGGATGCATATTTTCTCCCCCCAAAAGATGAGGAAAAAAGTTACATCTAGATTTTCACCTTCCATTTCAAGGTGGAGGGATTAGGTTTTCTTCAAGGACTAGTGCTGGTGGATTTTGTATTATAATTATCATCTTCTCTTTCTATTTTTGATTCCAAAAATCTTTTGTTTATAGGATTGATGATTTGCTCCGGAAAACTGAAGCACGGTACTTAGAAGGATCCAACCAGTGAACAAACAGCCTATGACGTATGAACCATTAACTTGCCTTGCAGCATCTAAATTGATGCTTAGACCCACTCCCGTCTTCGTTCTTGAAGTTTTAGCTTCCCCAGTTGCCTGATTTCAGAAAATTGAAAGAATGGTGATTTGATACACCTATGGATACTTACATCTATGGATACTAGCGGGACTATGCCTGGAATACGTTGTACATGTTATTAAAATGCTTCAGCACCCACAAGCCGTGACAAAATTCTCTGTTGTTGATATTGTTAAAGGGCATTAACTACTAATTAAACTAGATACTCTTATGGAGTAAGAAGTAACTATAAATAGGATAAATTACACCCTTTCTTATTTGATCCTTCACAAAATAAATTTTTTTGTTTGTGTTTTTTTGACAATCTACTGTGCGGTTTCATTAGTAAATAAAATAAATTTAAGAGTAGGCGACGTAAGTTTGGCATGGCTTCAACATTACTTTTTGTTGAGTTCTTTTTTTTTTTCTTTTCTTTTTTTAATTACTGGTAAATGATGCAATTCGAATATAAAGTTGGAGAGTTTTAATATCCTAATGCTAAAATTGAAAATGTTCTCTACAAAAATCTAAAAGCTAATTAAGAAAGGAATATATATCTTTTGGAATATCTGGATTTTCATCTCTTGAGCTAAGTTATTTTAGTATTTTACCTCGAGTTAATTAGGTCATTTTTCATTAGAAAGAGGAAAAAAAAAACAAAGAAGAAAGACTCGTATTATATTTGAAAGATTATAATTTCGATATTACTTTTAAATAATATCAATTAAAGAGATAAAATTTTGCATCATAAAATATTTATTTTGACAAAAAATTATCTATATAATATGATAAGATAAGATATATGTCACAAATATAAAGGTTAAAATTTAATCGGTAAAACATTTTGTTTATACGTGCACTATTATTTTTTAAATGAGTTTATTATATAAATTAATTGATCAAATTGAGAAATTAATTGCCTTATTTTATTATTTTTTTCCACCAAAATAAGAAAATAATAGTGTAAAAATAATAACCTTATTTTACATTTGATATTTAGTATTTTGTACTATCTGATTTGTATTTTTCACAATAAATATGATTAATTGATGAAAATAAAATGGACAAAATAGCTGGTTAATAAACTACAGAGAAAAATAAGAAATTAGGCTGTAAGGCAGAGAACAAAGATGACAAGAATAAACAACTCGGTAAAAGGAGAAAGAAACAACAAAAAGAAGTGGTATATATTTGTGTGTATATAATATATATATATATAAATATAAAATCTTCTGGCTTATGAAATCTTCTTTCTTTTGCTTATGAAATATTTAATCATTTAAGTGTGGTAGCCGAATTACTTAAAGAGTCCTACACTAATTGTAACTTCTTTAAATTTTTTTCCGCCTGTAACGGCCTTGAAATTTTAAAGGGAAATGTATATATAAGAAAAATTCTGAGTGCGAAAGCGAAATAAAATAAATTACGATTAACATCCCTTACACAATAAGTAAAACGAATTAAACGTATGAAAGAATAAACTAATTAAAGAAAATATTATAAATGAATAGTATAAGGAAAACTAATAAATTCTTAAGTTTCTACTCGCTGTCTTCTTGCAGAATGGGCTCGGGAACCAAGTCTTCCTGATATGAAATGGTTAAGTAAGGAATGAGCTACATTACCCCAGTAAAGACATCACACTATCTCACTGTCACAGAAGTAAAAGTTGGTAGAAAACAAAAACGACCAATGGAGTATAATTTATAACAAACTCATTTATCAGTAATAAAAACCTTTACTGTCCACTTATTTCGGTGAGATTCATGAAAACAACTTATGAGAAACAATAACATCATAAACATCATAAGATCATGCACACTCTGTAAACATAACACATATCATACTTTTGTATTTCAATCATCAAGCAACAAATTTTCTCTTTTATCAGCCTACTAGTATCCATGGGGATCTATAGGGGTCTCTGCTACACGTGAACCATTCACATTAATAACTTAATTCCAGAGTTGTCCCCATACCCCGTTTGGTATGGACGCCAAAACCATAAACATCAATATCCCGTTTGGTATGAGGGTGAAACGGGCCGTCCCCATACCCCGTCCGGTATGGGCACCAAAATACATAAAGTCTCCATACTCCGTCCGATATGAGAGACCACGTTCTCGATAGGGTTCCCTATGGACCCATTCCGTCCACCATCTCTTAGGATATCTAGTCAGGCTGTCGACATTATCCATTTATTAATTCACATACCATTTTTCATTTTTTCTTAATCTCAATTATTCAATCAAACATAAAATACGTAAACCAGTAATGGACACCAAACAAGACAACACAACATTGGATTCACAATAATTCAAACCATAATAAATGAAATCGTGATTCATGCATACGAAATCATAGAATAAACACATCAGACACCATACTGCATTCAAAATTGTAAAATAAATCAAACAACACCTGACCGAAAAATACATCAGATTCGGGCTCCATTAGCAGTCTTAATTAATTATACATATCTATTAATTCATAAAATATCGTTTTATCATTTATTAAGCTTTAATGCCGTGATAGGAAATAGGGTGAGAGATCCTTACTTGTTTCAGAGTCTGAAATCAAATTCTCACTGCGCATACGGGCAGTCCCTAGATTCTCTGAATTTTTCTCCGGAAACTGAAACACACTTCCGGTACCTGCACATGTCCTAAAAAAATTCCAAATCAGACCTAGGGCCTTTTCGGCCAATTTCAGAATTCCGGCATGGTGGCGATCCGCCTTGGGTTGGCCGTTTCCGACTATTTTCGGCCGAATTTGGCCAAACTTGCATTGGTTCCTGTGATAAAACATCCCTAGGGTCCTCGATGGGCCAAAAAATTCCAGAAAACCGAGACTTACTGGCGGCGAAGCTCTCGGGTGCGGCGGCTCCTCCGGCGCGAGTTGCAATTTGGTGTTTTGCTCCGGTCAACATGTAGAGAAAAGGATAGTGGTCACAGAGGTATAAAAATTACATCGAACGGGAAGGGCCTCATTGGAGGCAAAAACTGAGGAAACCTGCGGTGGCACCGCTGGACTTCCGTAGTGTTTTTCGGCCAATTGGCTGGTGGTTTGGCTCCGATTTGGCCACAGGGAGGTTCAGCATCGAAAAACGAGCCAAGGAGAGAAATTTTACCTCGATTGGCGGCCGAAAAATCCTCCGGTGCGGCGGCAGGTGGCAACGACCAGTTCCTCCGGTGGCTGGGTTGTCTTCTCCGGCGAGGGTTCTGGCGATTAGGGTTTGGGGTTGGGTGTGGATGCAATTATTTATAACATTTTTCTTTTAATCTAAGCCGTCCATCACGATTTAATATGGACCGTCCGATCGCGATTATATTAGAAATAAATCTGGACTGTCCATCGCGATGCGATCTGGGCCGTCCGCACGCACTCTTGATCTGGGTCGTCCATGTGCGCGGGAACGGATCTGGGCTGTCCGATCGCGCGCACGCGGATCGCCCACGTGGCTCCGTCCCGCATGGCTCCCCGCGTCAGCGTCCTTGCCACGCGGCGTGTCCTGGTTGGCCGGGACTGCTGACGTGGGATTATTTTTCTAAATTGCGTTTTGACATCTGGTTTTCGATTTTCTTTTCAAAAACATTTCCAGAATCCAAATTTTCACTATTTTTTTCAAAATCAATTTCAATTAAATCCTAAAAATAATTTTATCCAATTTTATTATTATTATTATTTTTATTTCTATTAAATTAAATTAAAAATTTATAAATTAATTATTAAAATAGAATAAAATTAAACAAAATTCTAATAAAAATTAAAATAAAAAATAAAATAAAAAAAAAATTCTGGGTGTTACACCGCCACTTCAATTTAATTATTATGAGCTATATTTTCTTTACGTATATAGTAGGTCTTAATTGACCTATACGTGTCTATTTATCTATATTCTCGAATTAATTTAAAATTAGAAAGAGGAAATTTATCAAATATAATGGAAAGTTTATATATTTTCAAAATTTTAAGATATGTTTTCAAAAATAGAAAATTCTAATAATAATATGATGTGCGATATAATAAAAATAATATATAAAATTTCACTAATTTTCATATTTTAATTTAATTGAGATATTATTAATTATTTTTTTAAATAGGTAATTAGGGGATTTTTGTTACTGTAGATTTTATTAATGTGGAAGGATTAAGGATAAAATTTCATATTCTAATTAATTAATTTTTGAAAATAATGAGTAATCTTATTTAAAAAATGCAATAAATATTATCAATTCCATTGTAATAAAGTATACAAAGACTTATTTAATGCTTAAAGAACAAAATCAATTCATCTAAAACTATAAATTAATAAATGTCAATATGCATGATAAGGTGGTTTCATAATATTTAAAGAAGAATTGCATACCCAAATTTATACAATTGTAGATAGATTATATATAATGTTATATATAAAGATTTCTGAGCGCCATAAAATACTATATATATATATATATTTTAAATACAGGTTGAGGTAATTAGTAACTAAAAGTATAAATATTAAGTTAATTTTTCAAAATATATAATTTAGCCATTTTATCATTTGATTAATTTTCCACCATATACTAATTTTGTTAGTTGTACTTAATTTGTATAAAAAATGTTTTTCAAAAGTAAGTAACTTAATGCTTAAATTTAAATTTAAATTTCTTTCTATAAAAAATGAATATTATACTTACTACTTGTTAGGTGTTAAAACATTAATCAATTTAGACGAAAATATTGGATCATATTTAGTAATCATTTCATACACCCGTTACATACTCATTATTATTTTTATTTTTATGTATTAATATTTAAAATTGCAACACATAATAATTTTTATTTATCAATATCCTAAAAATATTATTCTTGTATTACTATATATACATATTTGTGTATATATATATATATATATTTTTTTTTCTACAGTAAAGAGGGAAGAAAAGCACAGAAAGAAAAATGATTTAATGCCCCATTAGGCAGGCCCAAATCGTATCACAATAGTCAAAATGCAACGTTTGCTCCAAGTCTTCAAGTAGCTAGGAGAGTCTTAAAATCAATCTAGTGGGTAGATGAGTCTAGGAGATCAACACATTTATTACCTTCACTATGAATATAAGTGGATATTGTATTGTTTTAATCACGATCAAACAAGATCCTAATTTTCATCTCATCCTTGGTACAAAGGCTTTTGGGATTTAGCCCAATTTCTAGCCAATGTTTTATGTGAAGAGAGTCCATCTCGACGAAAATTTTAATGGCATCATCCCAGGCCAACTACAATCCTCCTCAACTCCATGAAGTTCCGCCTCCATGGAATCCCCCTTGCCAATGTTGTAGGTAAATTCAATAATCTAGTTACCATAATGTTTGCGGATAAGATCACCAATAGTACTAGCAACGCGAGTACCTCTAATAAAATCATTCGTATTGAGTTTGTGTTGGAAATGGGAGGAGGAGGCAAAGAAACTAATAAGAAGACTCAAGTTTTTCTATTATAATTGTTGCTAAATACTTTTAATTACATGACTATTTATATGCACTGTTACAACTCTTGAAATTTCACTAATTAATTCTAACTATCAACAGACTAATTAACACATAGTAACTCTAATTTAGGAATCATAGTTACTAAGAAACTAAGGAATACATAAAGTTTTAATTTATGAATTACAACTACTAATAAACCAAGAGATACATAAAAACTCTAATTTATGAACTACAACTACCAATAAACTAAAGGAGACATAATTATATTCTTAACTTACAAATTATTTCTAACACTCGCCTTAATTTATAAATCTCATTTTCAATCCAAGATTAGCGCGTAGCTTTTGAATGACATCAAACTTGAGTGGTTTGGTAAAAATATATGCAACTTGATCTTGAGTCTTTACGTGATTGAGCTCTACTTCATTTTTAGCAATACAATCCCTAATAAAATGATATTTTGTATCTATGTGCTTTTTTTGTTCATAATATACATGATTATTGGCTAATGCTTGTGCGAACTTATTTTTAATAAAAAATTTAGTAGTTTTGTCTTGTGTCAAATGAAGTTCCTTCAACAAGTCTTTCTAATAAAATCATCAATAAATAATAGAAAGTATTTATTTTTATCAAATAAAGGTGGATTGGTTGACCCACACACCTCGGCATGTACAAGTTGAAGTAGCTTGGTTACTCTTGTAGTGGCTTCTTTTGGAAAACTTGTTATTGAATGCTTCCCAAATAGACATGTTTTACATAATTGATCAGGATGGTTGATCAACAACATCCCTTTCACCATCTTTTCTTCTCCCATTGCTTTGAGTGTGCTAAAGTTCAGATGTCCAAATCTCATATGTTAACCCCATGCTTAATCTTCCACGCTAGCCTTAAAGCATCTTGCTTCAATAGTTTTGAGATTCAAGATAAAAATTTTAATTTTTAATTTTTGACATATGCACCTTAACAATCAAATTAACACTTTGATCTCTAAGCCAAAGACAATAATCTTTCATATGAATTTCATATCAATTTTTAAGAAGTTGACCCAAACACAAAACATTACTTCTCAACTTTGACACATAGTAAGCATTAGTAATAAACACATGTCCACTACTTTTTGAAGAAATTATAATTGTACATATCCCTTGAATTTGGACTTTTGAAGAGTGTTCAAAAGAAACATTGCCATTGATCTTGTCATCAAGCTCCATAAATTTTTCTTCATAGCTGCATATATGATTACTTACTCCATTATTCAAGTACCATGAACAATGGTCATCACTATCTCTATCTTTATATGATAGCAGCAAAATTGTTTTTTCCTCATATTGTTTATCATTAACAAGATTGACTTGCTCATCCTTGTCGTTGGAAGTGTTACGACATTCCCAAGCATAATGTCCATATTGTGACTATTGTAACATTTAATATTAGATTTGTTATAATTTATTTAGTTACATTTTCCTTTTCTTCTTCATCTTCCACAACCTCTATTTGACTGTTGGCTTTTGTCTTCATTTTTGGCATCATCTTGAGTGTCATTTCTTTTTAGACACTTAACATAACCATGACCATGTTCTCTACCTCTTCCTCGTCCTCTTTGCCTTCCACCATCATATAAAGAGACATTTGATTTGAGAATTTTCTCCAAAGGCTCTTCTTGTCTTCTTTTTATTTTATCTTCATGAGATTATAGTGATCCATCTAATTGCTCAAAAGTTAATGTGTTTAGATCATATGACTCTTCAATGGCACAAACTACATAATCGAATTTTGGTGGAAAAGATTGAAGAATTTTCTACACCACACGAACATTTTCCATCGTCTCACTATATCTCCTCATTTGGCTTACTATAGACTTTACCCTTGAGAAGAAATTTGAAATAAATTAAACATCCTTCATTCGCAAAGCTTCAAATTCACCTCATACTATTTAAAGTTGCACATTCTTTACTTTGTTAACTCTTTGGAGCAAGTTCCTTAAAATCTCCCAAGCTTGCTTTGCGTTGGTAGCATTAGCCACCTTTAGAAACATAGATTCATCAAAGTTTGATAGATGAGAGTAAGAGCTTATTGATCTTTCTTCCCTGTTTTCGTAAAAAACATCATTCTCATTTCGAGTTAAGGATGCTTCATCTTTGAGTGGAATAAAATCTTTGTCTACAATATCTTAACATCTTGTAAGCCAAGTATGACTTATATACGAATACACCAAGTCTCATAGTTTTCTTTTGTAAGACAAAAAATTTGGAAAAAGATAGATTATTACTACTTATCTCTCTAGAATTTTAGAATAATGAACCAAACTCTGATACCACTTTGTTAAAGATATGAGGAAGAGGCAAAACGAAATTTAAAAAAGTTATAACACGTTAGCTGCCCGGTCAACAGTCTCGACCAACCAGGTCACGCTAGGTGGCAGAGACAGAGAGGTGGGAGGCCACGCGGGCGGAGCCACGTAGGCGATACGCGTGCGCGCGATCAAATGGCTGAGATCCGTTCCCGCGCGCACGGACGACCCAGATTACATCATACACGGACGGCTCAGATTGCATCGCGATGAACGGCCCAGATTCACTCCCTATTTAATCGCGATCGGACGGTCCAGATTAAAAGTGATGGACGGACCAGATCAAAAGAGGATGGGTATAAATAACCCCATCCGCACCCAAACCCTAACCCTAGCCGCCAGAGCCCCTCGCTGGAGAAGACAGCCTAGCCGTTGAGGAGTCGACCGCCGTCTCCCACCGCAACACTGGAGAAATTTCTGACTGCCAAACGAGGTAAAAATTTTATCCTTTGCTAAGAATTTGATTTCAAACCCACCCATGGCCAAATTAGAGTGAAAGAACCGGCCAATTGGCCAGAAAACGCCGCCGAAGCTTAGTGGCGCCGCCGCAGGGTGTTTCGTTTTGTGCCTCTGATGAGGCCCTTCCCGGTTCTCGTTCGATGTGATTTTTCTACCGTTGCGATCACCGTTTCCTCCTCTACAAGTTGACCGGAACAAAACGCTAATCGCAACGTGAGCAGGAGGAGCCGCCGCATCGGAGAGCCCAACTACCGGTGAGTTTTGGTTTTCTGTATTTTTTTAGCCCGCCGATAGCCCTAAGTGTGTTTTCTCGCAGGAACCGGTGCAAGTTTGGCTGAATTCGGTCGAAAATTGCCGAAAATAGCCAACCCGAGGCGAATCGTCGCCGCCTGTCGCCGGAGTATGGCGGAGCTGCAGTGCCAGAATTTTGAAATTGGCCGAGTGGGCCCTAGGTCTGATTTTTGGGTTTATTTGGGACACTTGTAGGTACCGTAAGCGCGTTTCAGTTCCCGAAAGAAAATTCAGGGAATCCAGGGACCGCCTATAGGCGCAATAACCATCTAGTTTTCCACGTCGAATCAAGTAAGGACCCCTCACCCTATTTCATATCATAGATGTGATGTTTGAATAAATAATAATACAGTCGTTTGTACAAGTTAGATAAATATGCATAATTAATTACGAATTGCTAATGGAGCCCGAAATCGGATATTGTTCTCTGTTGATTTCTGTTGATTTATTTTACAGTTTAAAGGTATGATGGTATCTGGTTTTAAAATCTTAAATGCATGTATTACTGTATTACTTGATCACTGCGTGATTTTGGGATTTAAGATATGATTGTATTACCGGGTACATATTCTTCTTTTATATAATTGTGTTTAATTTGACAACAGAGATTAATGATAAACAGGAAAGGGATGTAATCTGATAAAATAGATAAGATGTCTCACTAGAAATCCTGGGAGATGGTGGACGGACAGGGTTCATAGGGAATCCTACCGTAAACGCTGTCTCATATCGAACGAGGTATGAAGACTTGGTCATTTGGCGCTCATACCGGACAGGATATGGGAACGACCTGCTTAACCCTTATACCGGACGGGTATTGAGGTTTAATGTCTTGGCGCTCATACCGAACGGGGTATGGGGATGACCCTGGTATTAAGATTGTTAATGGAAAGGGTTCACGTGTAGCAGGGACACCCTTATGGATCCCTATAGATACTAGTAGGCTGATAAAAAAAGAAAATTGTTATTTGATGATTTGAATATAAAAGTATAATATGTGCTATATTACATATTATATATGAATTCATGATATTTATAATGTTATTGTTTCTATAAGTTATTTTTATAAATCTCACTGCGGTAAGTGGACGATAAATGTTTTGATTATTGATAAACGAATTTGTTTAAAATTTGTGCTCCATTGATTGTTTTTGGTTTTCTACCAACCTTTACTTTTGTGACAGCGATATATTGTGATATCCTTATTAGCCTAGTGTAGCTCAACCTCTTATTTAACCATTTCAGATCAAGAGGACCCGGTCCCCAAGCTCGATCCGCAAGAAGGCTACGAGTAGACCCTAGATACTTTATTGTTTCATTTATTTTTTCTATTTTTCGTATTTTTTTTAGAAAATTTGTTCTGTGATATTTGTTAGTACTTTTAAGTTATCGTGTAAGGGATGTTAACCTTAACATTTATTTCGCTTTCGCACTTAAATTATTATATACATTCTTTTTAAATTTTTGGGGCCGTTACAATAATAGTCTGCTGATTGTAGACGAAATTGGTGACATCATATTAAGAATGTTTGATGGAGTTATTAGAACCATTGAGTGTTGGCATATTCCTCAGATTAAGAAAAACTTAATTTCTCTTTCTACTCTAGATTCTCATGGATACGAATTTCATGCAGAGAATGATATTCTTAAAGTTTGCAAGAGCTCAATGGTATTCATGAAAAGTAGTTTGGAATCAACATTAAATACTCTTTAGGATAATAGAGTTTCAGGGGAAGTTGTTGTAGCATAAGAGAACAATAATCGAAATTAGACTAAGTTATGACATATGCGCCTAGGTCATATGAGTGACAATGGACTATCTGTGTTGAGAAAATATAATTTTTTAGACGGTTATAAGGAAGAAGTTATGGATTTCTATGAACATTATGTGTTTGAGAAGTAAACCAGGGTGAAGTTCAATAAACAGGCAACGCATAAAATTAAGGATTAGTTGGATTATATCCATTCTGACTTATGAGGTCCATATAGAACTCACTCCAAAAATGGTGGCAGGTATTTTATGACTCTGATTGATGATTATTTTTGAATGTTTTGGGTATACTTTATGAAGCCTAAAGATGTATTTTTAACTTTTGTCAAATGGAAGACCATAATTGAGAAACAGATAAAGAGAAAGATCAATTGTCTTAGTACTGACAATGGGTTGAAATTTTATAATCATGAATTTAACAATTTTTCCAGTATGGAAGATATAGTGAGACACTACACCTGTGTTGGTTCACTATAATAGAATGGTATTGCAGAATGCTTAATAGAACACTCTGTGATAAAACATGAAGCACGCTGTCTCATTTAGGCTTGGGACAAGAATTCACAGCCACTTGTTTCTTAGTTAATAGATCTTCATCCATAATTATTGAATGCAAAACTTTTTTTGAGGTATGATCTGGTTCAACTGCTGATTACTCTCAGTTGAGTATTTGGTTGTCCTACTTATGCTTATGTAAGGGATGGTAACCTTGAGCCGATGACAAAGAAATGCATATTTTTAGAGTATGCATCTAGAGTGAAAGATTACAGGTTATAATATAGGGATTCAAAGTCTTCAAGATTTATTATCAGTAGAGACATTATATTTAATGAGTCTGTTTCACTAGACAATTAGAAGAAAAATACAATAGCAGAATTAGATCCTGACGTTAAAAAATAAGTGGAGGTCGAGGTTGAGATTCTAGTAGTTTAGTCAAATAGATTATAAGGTAGTACAACTGATCAATAACAGTTTTATAGTATCGCAATAGAGAGGGAGAGAAGATAGATTATACCACCACTTAGGTATAAAAATCTTGTTGTATATGCCTTAACAATTGTTTTACAGGAACCTAAAAGTTATAGTGAAGCTATTTCCAGTTCAGATGTAGATCAATGGATTGGTGCTATGGATGAAGAAATTGAGTCACTTCACAAGAATCAGACTTAGGAGCTCATGCCATTGCTAAAGGGACAAAAGGCTACTTCTGTAAATAGGTTTTTAAGAAGAAAGAATGTATTCTAAGGGCAGAAGCGCTTCGATATAAAGCTTGATTAGTAATTAAAGGTTTTACTCAATAAGAAGGGATCGACTTCAATGGAGTGTTCTCTCCAGTTGTGAAACATAGTTCCGTTAGAGTCTTGCAATGGTTACTCTTCATAATTTAGAGTTAGAGCAGTTAGATGTAAAAACTGCATTTCTACATGGTGAATTGGAGGAGTAGATATATATGAGTCAGTCCAAGGGATTTGTCTACTTAAAATTTTTTGTATGGTTTGAAACAGCCACTTTGACAATGGTACAAGAGATTTGATACATTCACGACATAGAATGAATTTATTCGTAGTGCCTATGACAATTGTGTGTACCATAAAAGACTATTAGATGATTATGTATTTATTTGCTATTGTATGTAGATGACATGTTTATTGCTGCTAAAAACATATCATAGATTGATACTTTGAAAAGGCAGTTGGGTGAAGAGTTGGAAATGAAAGATTTGAGTACTACAAGGAAGATACTAGGAATGGAGATTACTTGGGATATAAGTGCTGGAAAACTTTTCTTATCTCAGCAATCATATGTTGAGAAGGTACTACAGCGTTTCAATATGAGCAATGCAAAGTCCGTAACTGTTTCATTTGGTACTCACTTCAAGTTATTTGCAAATATGTTACCGAAGACAGATAAAGACATGAAGTATATGTCCAATGTTCCATACTCGAGTGCTGTAGGTAGCATCATGTATGTTATAGTTTGTACTCGTCTTGATATTTCACATGCAGTTAGTATAGTGAGTAGATACACGACATATATTAGAAAACAACATTAACAGACAGTGAAATAGATTCTAAGGTATTTAAAGGGTACATCATGTGTGGTTATGATGTTTGACAAAGACAGGATGAGTGAGTCAGTTGTAAACTATGTGAATTCAGACTATGTAGGGGGTTTGGATGGGAGAAGATCTCTAATAGGTTATCTCTTTACGCTATTTGGAAGTGTTATCAGCTGGAAGACAATGTTGCAAGCTATAGTAACCTTGTCTACCACAGAGGCTAAATATATGGCTCTAACAGAAGCAGTAAAAGATGCTATTTAGCTATAGAGTTTGGTGAGTGGTCTTGGTTTAACACAAAAAAGTTGATAGTGTTTTGTGACAGTTAAAGTGCCATACATCTCACCAAAAACCAAATGTTCCATGAGCTAACAAAACATATTTGGAAGTGATCTCTGACAGGTTATCTGTTTACTCTATCTGGAAGTGTTATCAGCTAGAAGACAATGTTGCAAGCTATAGTAACCTTGTCTACCACAGAGGCTAAATATATGGCTCTAACAGAAGCAGTAAAAGATGCTATTTAGCTATAGAGTTTGGTGAGTGGTCTTGGTTTAACACAAAAAAGTTGATAGTGTTTTGTGACAGTCAAAGTGCCATACATCTCACCAAAAACCAAATGTTCCATGAGCTAACAAAACATATTTGGAAGTGATCTCTGACAGGTTATCTGTTTACTCTATTTGGAAGTGTTATCAGTTGGAAGACAATGTTGCAAGCTATAGAAGTAGGTAGCCAAACCCCTTAAATCCGTAATTGTTTGAATGGTTCTGGCATCTAGTAGTTATTAGTGTCGCACCGAGGAGGTAAGTAATCTAGTTGATTGGTTCACGCAAATGAATCCGACAACTTGAATAAGATTCTTTTAGTTCTCAAAATCGTTGACAAATTAAATCACGTGAACGTTCCCAGGACTGTTTGGCAGTGAAGAACTAATTAATGAACATTTCTTGGTTGGTTTAGAAATAAGGAAAGATTAGTTATTAGAACGTTACCGACAACTATAGCTAATTTGCTATACTTTAAATAAAATAAATTCTTACATCTATGATCAATTACGTTACCGGAGCTAACTATTTCGTCGACTAGGAATTCTTCTTATAATTACTTTAGTTTTTAACCTGCAACTAATAGTTTGTTTAACATTATTTGTTTATCATTTATTTTATATTTTGCGTATTTAATTCTACAAAACTCTCATTTTGTTTACTGTTCACTCATCAATCAAGGAAGAAAATTAGTTTCAAATTCTCTTGAATTCGACTCTACTTACAATTACTACAATATTATTTTATTGGTTAAATAGAAATTTATTTTTGGTGGATTCAACACCTATTAAATTTTGGTGTTGTTGTTAGGAAGTTGAGATTTACTGATTATTATTTTTTTATGATTAGATTTGATCGTGGAGAACCTCTTATTTACTATCCAAAAATCGAAAAAACCGTAAAAGGCTTAAGGAAACAGACTCAACTAAAGAGGAGAATGTGTCAGTAGGACACAATTTTTGAGACAACAACGCAACCATTGAAACCGAAGCAGAAACTGAGCAAATGGCCGAGGAACGCACCTTGAGGGAGCTAGCAACATCACCTACTAACTAGCAGCCCCTCTACATCACTTGTGTAGATCTCGACTTAGCATTCGAGTTAAAATCTGGCCTAATTCATTTGATGCCCCAAGTTCAAAGACTTAGAGAATGAATTTTTTTGGATGATGCAGCCAAAGATTTATTATTTTACTTGTCTCCCAGCTCGATCACCACATGGACAGCCATGGTAAAATTATTCTTAGACAGGTTTTTCCATGCTTCTAGAGTTGTCAGGGTAAGGAGGGAGATATGTGAGATCAAGTAAAGAGATTCAGAAAAGCTTCATGATTATTAGGAAAGATTCAAGCAGTTGTATGCAAGTTGCCCACAACATGATATCTTAAAACAATCTTTCATTCACTATCTTTATGAAGGATTGTTGCTCACAAAAAGAAGAATGTTAGATGTAGCAAGTAGTGATGCCATTGTGAACAAAACAACTCGAGAAGTAGAGAATTGATAGCGATCATGGTTGCCACTTCGCAACAGTTCGGGAACGCGCGAGACACCCTAAGAAGGGTAAATGTGGTAAGTATTTCTTCTTTTGAATCTCAAATTTCACTAGTAACTAACTTTGTGCGAAATATAGTTGCAGACACAATAGGTTAGAGTTTGTGGAATTTATGCACAATCTGGACATGCTATGGAGATGTGTCCTACACAAGAAGATGACCAACAACATGTCTATACCATAGGAGAATTCCCAACTAGCTGCAAGAGAGATATAACCCTTATCCTAACACTAGCAACTCCAAAATAAGATACGTCCCTTAAGGAAATAGCTAAATCCTTGGCTATTAACACTCAAAAATTCCAACAGAAAATTCAGCAGTTCCAACCAAAAAGTAGAACTAGTATCCAGAATATGGAAACTCAAGTATACCAGCTAGCAACATTTATGAGTAAGTTGGAATCCCGAGACAATTTCTCATCTCAACCTGAGATCAATCCAAAGTAAAATGTAAGTGCTATCACATTGAGAAGTGGTAAAGAATTGGTGAAAAATTCTAATCGGGTAAGCCTTGGGCAAGGCATATGGAAAGAGATAGAATCAAAAGCTGCAGTTGATGGAAAGATAGATGAAATAAAGCCATACTCTGACCAGCCAACGTCATTCATAATCCCTCCACCATTTTCACAAAAATTTGCACAATTAAGAAAGAAAATGAAGATAAGGAGATTCTAAAATTTTTTCACAAAATCGAGGTAAATATTTATTTACTCAATGTAATTAAGCAAGTACTTTGATATGATAAGTTTTTAAAGGAGCTGTGCACCAACAAGAAAAGGTTGAGTTGCAATGAAAGGGTAAGTGAGAAAATATTTCAGCTATAATTCATAGAAATTATCTCCCAAATGCAAGGACTAAGGTATGTTTGCTATTTCTTGCAAGATAGACACTTTAGAAATAAAGAAAGCAATGTGTGATTTAGGAGTTTTAATAAATATCATGCATTTGTCCATTTATTTAAAGTTAAATATTGATTCTTTAAAAGAAACAAGTGCTATAATTCAGTTAACTGATAAATTAGTTGTTTATCTTGAAGGAATTCTAGAGGATGTGCTTGTCAAAGTTGATAATCTCATTTTTCCTGCTGATTTTTATGTGTTAGATATGGAAGATGATAAATCATCTAACTCCTTTGATATTTTGCTCAGAAGACATTTCTTTAGTACAAATAAGACAAAGATGTACAGGATGGTACACTCACTATGGAATTTAACGGAAAAATTGTAAAATTTAATGTTTATGATGATATGAAGTATTATAATGATGTCTTGTATGTATGGAGTGGATACTGTAGATCCTCTAAGTAAAAAATATTTTGATTTAGCTATGATGATAAACTGAACATTGTGCTTTCTAATGATTTTATTGTGGATAACTTGAAAATTTTTGAAGATGATCTTGTTGTTGAAAAGAATCCACAAGATATGGTGTTTGAATCGGAAACACCTAAACCTCAAAGGAGCTGACGTGATACTTGCTAAAATTGCACCTAAGCCAAAGGAGCACAAGAGCTGAGTAAGTACAGATGAACTTCTAGGAAACAAGAGAAAACAATTGCGAGGTAACAATACTCCAAGTTACTCTGTTCCCGACCAAGTATCCAACAGTGAGGTCGAATCTATCAAACAGAGTTTCTGGCCTAGGAAGAAATGATACCAGAAGGTGCTAGAAATCTGAAGTGTAGCGAAACTTAGTGCTAATGAATGACTCGGTCCGAAAATTCTGACCCAAGAAGAAAACCCGAATGTAGTCTAGGTTTGGATACTCGTTGGCTATATATGTGTTGCAATGCACGTACATGATACTTGATCCACACATCCACAAGTGTTCCCCAGTCCAGTGGTGAAGAAGTCAAGGCGACCTTATACTCCGCAAAAAAATTGGAGACAATCAACTTTCTCAATGCAGAGACCTGGAGGCCCACATGCAAGCAAGGATGCCCACATGTGCGCTGGACATGTAGCTCAGCCCGCACAACCCACGAACATGCACGCGTGTTCGCACGAAATGCACGCATGAGCACCTGGGAGCGCCCATGCACACGTCTAGACCTGCGTGGAACCGACCGCGCGCGCAGGGCCAAGGGATCAAACGCCTGCACCCCACGTGAATGGGCCCGTGGACGGCCCAAGCCCACCAGCCCGCGACTCCCGTGGGCCTTTTCTTGCGCAACCCGCACGAACTGGCTAGCCTGGCCCATTGGGGTAGCCCAAACCCAGCTGGCCCACTTTTACCCTTTTTTTAAAAAATAATTAAATTATTTTTTTATTATTTTTGAAATTTTAGGACCCGCTTTTCAAATTACCCATATTTTAAAATTAATTTTCACATGTGTTTTTTATGAATTTATTTTAATTAATATTTTATTGTATCTTTTAGGATTATTTAATTAATTTATTTGAAATATAATAATTATTTTATTATGTATTTATTTTATATTAAGATAGAATTTTATCTAAAATATTATTTTATTAAATTATCTTAAGATTTTGTACTCATCTAGATTGTACGGAAAAAACTATAAATAGACTTTTGCCCATAAGATGTAAAAACACTTGAGAATAAATTTGAGAGAATTCTTAAGAGTTTTGGTTTTTCTTTTTTTAGTATTTTTGTTAAAATTAGTTTTTTCAAGTTCTTTGGAAAGCAGGAGCCTTCAGAAGTTTTAATAAGCTAAGGAACGGAGATCAACTTATGGTAAGTACGTGACGTTTTTTCTTTCCTTGTTTATTTTCCTTAGTATTTGTTTTTATATTCCTTTTAGGATTGTAAATTCAATTAGAGGGGAATATTTAATTCTAGGTGGTTATAGTTTTGGTATTGCATATGTTGAGTGGGTTTCAGGAGTTGATTCGATTCTCTCCATACCTTCCCGCGTCAGGAGCAATGCATCACGTGTTGACCTTACTATTTCTAACACAAAACATCTACATTTTGTTTTGCAGGCAATAAAAATAAAGCTTAAATCGCCGCTCTAACATTTGAAATATGTTCCGATGATAAGTTCTATTGAGTCAAGTAGTCTAAAAGAAGCTATGCTAATTAGAGTGTTTAAGATATGATAATGTATAACCTAGAACGTTAAACAAGGGCGCTTAATGGAAGACAACCCATTTGGCTTTCTTTTCCTTTATTACCAAGATTTTTTAATTTTTATTTCATTTTCTTTCTTTATTTCTCATTTTTTTCTATTGTCTTCTTTTTTAAATTTCTTAACTAGAAGTTTTTCTAATCACTTATAATAACTTTTTAATGGAGGAGGCACACGTAGAATTTATGGGTTTTAATCTTGGATGTTTGTATAAGCCTTTCCCAAGGCTTATGCCGCGACCACTTAGCACCTATTCTATTTATTTTGCCCTAACACCACAAATGACCAAGTTGCCCACATTATCCTATTCGTTTAACACCGACACCCACTTCTCTCTCCTATCAATTTGACTTCACATTTCCCTCTCCCTGCTTACAATCTCCACCAAACTAAATCTCCTCCACTCCAAAACACCACAAAACAAACCAAATGAGAGAGAAGAGAGTTTTCCCCAAGCATGGCCGATCCAAAAACAGACGGCTGCGACTTGCTGGCAAGGCAGAAGAACAAACACGATCGCCTCTAGCGAAAGCCGAACCACAGGTCGCACAAGAGGAATTAACCCAAGTCAGTAGCTCAAGCTACGAAGGTTGCCCCTTGCCTCAAGTCCAGATGATGCTTCTTAGTGCACCCCACCTCCAAGTCAAGTAACGAGGGGAGTTAATCTATCACTTCATTTTTATTTTTCATTATTTGTATCACATTGGAGACAATGTGTAGTTTAAATGTGGAGAAGAGGCATTCGTCATTCGGCATCTTAGGTAGCTAGTTTTTTCTTTTTAGCATTTCATTTTAGGTATTTAAACCTTGCTTAATTTTTGCCACACCACACATGCACCTCAAATAATTTTTTGCTCCAATTTGCATAACTATCTTTATTATTTTTAAAGAGTTTAAATGAGATATCTCAAAAATCGAATTTCACTTATCATTATCTCCTAGGAACTGCAGCTTGTTTTTTATCTTTTCACATCTTGAATAGTTATATTTGATTGTGTATTTTAAGCATGACTTGTGTATAGATTGTCTTTTCAAAAATTTAATTTTCTCTCATTTTTAAGTGAATGTCAATATTTATAAAGAACCCTACTACAAGAGCCCTACTACAATTTGTCTAGATTTGTGTGCTTAGAATTTTATGATTCATGTTTAGAATTAAAAAAAAAACTAAGGTTTGGATGAATAGAACAAATTGACTAACATTTGATGAGTGATATAGAACATAAAATGCACTCATAATACTTAAAATCGATATTAACTGACTAACCGGGTATATTTATCACAAATATTTGTCCTTGCGTCAAAAGATTAGTAACATTTCAAGTAAAAAGATTAGTCACTAATAGATTTTCTGTTTTTAGCATGAACCAATTGCATGAAATTCTTATTTCTAGACAAGTTTGGTAGATGTTCTATTGCGTATTGGCTGTTCCTCTCAATAAAACTTTTTATATGATAAAATTTTTAATTTTCTCTCATGTTGTATTTGAATATTAGTCAAAGTGGTTATTCATTTGTGTAGTTCCTTGAAACTCATCCTGCAGACTACTAGTTGATGGTTATTTTTACAACTCGAGGATTAAGATGTAACATGCGAGTTGTGATAGAATAATTGGGAATAGATGGGTTGATAGTTAGAGACCTGTATTGTGTGGTGCTTGGGGGCAAGCACAAGATAAGTTGGGCGATTTTGATAGTGCATAAAAATGACATACTTATTGCCCACTATTGAGCTACCAAACTTGATAGAATGCTATTTAATCTGAACTGTTTTTTATATTTTGTTGCAGGGAAGGAAATAAGGATGAGATGAGGAAAAGTAGCATGAAAAGGAGAAGAGTTTGTGTAACAAGCCATCAGCCTAGAAACAGGCATCAGGCAAGGCTTTGATCCTGCAGACAGCAGAAGGTTCTGTTCTCAAATACATAAGCCTCAGGCAAGGCTAAACATCACGCATAGTAGCCAACTTAAAGAAAAAGGCGGACTTTTTGAATATGGAAAAGATATCCTTCTAATCAAGATTTGAGAGCCAAAAATCATGAGAAGATTCTTTTAGAAAGCTAGGGATGAACCGAAATCAAGGAAAAAAGATCCTAATCAACAAAAAAAGAAACCCTAGCCCCCTTTTGCTATATAAATCGCGGTTGCCAAGCAGAATCATCATTTTTCTTCTTCCCAATGCCACTGATGGCCATTGCTGGAGATTTTGCACCTCCATTTCATTCTCCTTCTTCCTTTCTTAGCCATTCAAGAAATTCCCTTGTGTTAAAAACCACAAAGAGTGGCTAACTTGTTTTCTTTTCCTAGTTGAGATTTAATAAACTCTAGTAATGTATTTGTGAGATCGAATTGGTTTAATCTATATTTTATTTAAATCTTGGTATTTATTTATTTTATTCATCTATACATATTTGCGGTCTTGAACTCGTTTGAATAGACCTCGTTGATTGTTGGAAAGGCAACAAACAACTAGCCGAACCCCTCAAATCCGTAATTGTTTGAGTGGTTCCGACACCTAGTAACGATCAGTGTTGTACTGAGGAGATAAATAATCGGGTTGATCGGTTCACACGAATGAATCCGCAACTTGAATCAAGCTCTTCTAGTTCTTAAAACTGTTGACAAGTTAAATCCTGTGAACGTTCCTAGAACTGTTTGACAACAGAAAATCAACTAATGAACGTTTCTTGGTTGTTTTAGAAATAAGAAAGAATTGGTTGTCGGAACGTTTCTGATAACTATAATTAGTTTGCTGTAGTTTAAATAAAATAAGTTATTGCATCTATAATCAATTACGTTATTGAAGTTAGCTATTTTATCGACTAGAAATTCTTCTTATAACTGTTTTAGTTTCTAATTTGTAACCAAGAGTTTGTTTAAAATTATTCTGCTTATTGTTTATTTTATATTTTACGTATTGAATTCTACAAATTCTCCCTCCCCTTTGTCTGATATTCCCTTATCAGTCAAGGAAGAAAATTAGTTTCCATTCCCTATGGATTTGATCCTACTTACCACTATTACAATCTTATTTTATTGGTTAAATAAGAATTTGTTTTTCGTGAATTCGACACTCATCATGTATATATTAGTTGTATTATTATTTGTGCAGATTTACTACTTAATTATTAAAATGTAAGAATTTTTACTACAAGATTTATCAAAGTACAGATACAAATGAAGAAATCTACTTGTCCATTACTAGTAAATCCTAAAACACAGTAATCACTTCTGCAAATTTCTTGGCATGATAGGCTAATCTACGGATAACATTTTGGCCACCATCTTTATGAAGCATGCTCCACCTGGTTTAGGTTCTTTATCACGTTTCAGAAGGTCAAGAACAAAAACTAGAATCATGCTATGCCATAAGAGCATCAATTTTGATTCCCATACTTGCCACTAACATGAGAACAATAAACAACATTATTAAATCCTACTATCCAATCAATAATCATGAGCAAAATAAGAAACACCACCAGAACTCTGCAAGATCTTGAGAAATTTTATCTAGATTGGATTAAACATCATAAATTTCCATCAACAAACATCCTTCACTGTTATATGCCCATTAATCATAAAGTCTAGATTATGCATGCACAAACTGTAATTTCTAAAGTAGCATTTTTGGCAATATAATAGTAAACATACTCTATTTAGTACATAAAAATATTTGTTATTTCATCTTTGTGTATTAAATTTATATATTTTCAAGGAAATCTTATTAAGGGACAACTTGTATTGTACCTCCACCTGGTCATGGTAATTACAAGGCATGTGATAACATGATCAACATTAAGAAAAAAGCTCATGGTCTTGAAGACATATATAATTGCATATAGTACATGTTCTGGCTTCAGATTACCTTCAATATCTATTGTGCAGGATAATGACTACTTACAGTGTCACCAATGCTTGAAGTACTGATAAAGTGGCTGCAATTTTTTCAAAAGATATTTGGGAATTATTGCACAATTTCTCTCACCTCATACTCATGGGAAATTCTAAGAGCTGACTGACTTGAAACAGGCCTTTCTTCAGACCACAACTCTAAGTTAACTGTGCCAGTTCCCCAGTGGATGAAACACTTGAAAACCTCACCAACATTAAATCGATTGACCAATCCCAGGCCAAGACGCTTATCAATGAGCATCCATTCACCTGAAATGAGAATTCATTTATGGAATCAATTTCCAAGTTGAGGTTACCACTCCATGCACAAACATAGAACTTTCAAAATTTCTAATTTTATCATGGCGGGAAACTATTTAGCATACAAGGTTTATAGTAATTGCAAATTTTACGAAGGCTGAATAAACATAATTCGCATAAGAGATATATAAAGAAACCTAACTAGAAGAGATCCATTATGTTATGACCTTTTGACAACTACAGCTTTAAGAGTTAAATAATATGTGGATATGTTTTGATCTACCAGACTAGTAATCAGTAGGACCAACAAATTCCCTACATATGGGAGGCCATATCCCTATCTCCTACGAACTCTAATCAGTTAATCTCATCAAATGAGTAATGACTGCTTTTGTTATTAGAGAATGAAATTTAGTTACCAAAAAGCATCAATCCTTTCTACCAAAATTAGGTGCGAGGTATGTCTCTCTCAGCTGATTTCACATTCTAAATCATATTTTCGGTTACTACGTAAGATTCTGTTACAGAATTTTGATTAATATTATAGGCCCATTAAGAGAAAATCCAAAAATTCCTCAAGTTAAAGCACTTAAGGAGCTTCAAGACAGTTTTTCTGCATATCTTTTAATTAGATTGCCATTCAATTTTTATACAGTAAAACACAATTGCTCCCAAAATAATAGCTTTTGTTGGAAAGAAATATTGGCACACTAATCCTAATAATTAATTTATATCATTAAATAAAACTAATAACTTAGTAAAATGTAGCTCTAGGGATTGATTCAAGAATTTTTCCTCTTATTTTATAAAATTTATGTACAACCTTGTTCATAACAAAAGGAGAATCCAATTGTCATGAAAATTACATTAAATTGGGAAAATAAAGATAAAGTGGCAGATTAATAGGGACATTTGTACCGACCTCCAACTCTCTTTTTATTCCTTAATAAGCTAGACTTCCTAATTACTGCAGCAAGATTCCTGAAAATCAGGGATCAGATATTACTACACTTTCCCTCAAGCTAGATATAGATGTTGATGAAGCCAAAGTTGGGGCTCAAGTCTTCAAAGCTCTGTCTCGGTAATGCTTTGGTAAGGATATCTGTAATTTGTTGGCTTGTAGGCGTGTGTAGCAGATTAATGGTCTCATTCTCTATCTTCTCTTTTAGGAAATAGCGATCTATCTCTGTATTTTTCGTTCAACCATGATTCTTAACTATGTTGTTAGTTGACTGATTATCACAAAATACCTTTACCAGATATGCAGTATCAATTCTTAATTCATGCAATAGCTGTTCCAACCATATACGTTTACCAATACCAACTGTCATAGCCCAGAACTCTGCATCAGTATTGTGTTAAGAGACTACTGGTTGTTTCTTGCTTCACCATGCTATGCGATTTCCCCACTTGTAAGTGCAATATCCAGAGGTAGACCTCCCATCAGTTATTTATCCAGTCCAAGTGGCACCAATTAATACTTCAATATCTCTCATTACTTTTTCCAAAGTCTTAACCCTTTTCCTGGTGTCATTTTCAGATATATCAGTATTTGATTAACAACTCCTGTATATTCTTCAGTTGGTTCATTAATAAACTGGCTTACTACATTGACATCGAATCAAATATCCAGCCTAGTGTATGAGAGATAAATCAGCTTCCCCACAATTCTTTCAAAACACTATCCTTTTTTGATTGAAGTTTAGTACTTGAGCCTATAGGTGTTCCAACTGACATACATCCAAGCATTCCTGTCTTCTTAAGAAGATCCAGTACCTATTTTCATTGTAATATTGAGATTTTTTTTTTAATCAAAGAAAATATTTTAGACTTCTAAGATCCTTAGTTTTGAACTTGTTGGCAAGTAAGGTCTTATCGATTCATCTTCGTTGTCACCTATTAGGATGATATCATCCATGTATACAATAAGGATTGTCTATTTTCATTCAGATGAATGTTTGACAAATAGTGTGTCATCTTTTTGGCATGTAAATACCTATACTTCTTTATCGTCCGATGGAATATGTCAAACCATGCTTTTGGACATTGTTTTAGTATATAAAGTGATTTCTTGAGTCCGAATACCTTATTCATGGTGGCATTAGTTTTAAATCTAAGAGAAATATCTATGTAGACTTCTTCTATAAGATCATTGTTGAGGAATGCATTCTTGACATCAACTTAGTGTAAATGCTAGTCAAGATTGGTAGCCATTGAGAGCAGTATTCGAACAGTATTCAATTTGGCTACTAGAATCTCTTGGTAGTCAATACCATAGGATTATGTGAACCCTTTAGCAACCAGTTTTGCTTAAAATCTGTCAACACTACCATCAGCCTTGTATTTGACCATAAAATCCATTTACATCCACTGGTTGTTTCCTGCTTGGTAACTCTGACATTTCTCACATTCCATTCTTCTTTGATGCCTTCATTTCTTCCCACATTGCAGTTATCCAGTCCGGAACAATCATGTCCTCTAGGATGGAGTTGGGAATCTGTACTTCGTTCATATTTGCTACAAACATCTGAATACTTACTGATAGTCCTTTATAAAAAACAAAATTGTAAACTGGATGACCAGTACAAGACTGCACTTCTTTTCCCAGAGCAATAGGATGATCAAGATAATTGATAATAAATTCATTCATGGTGTTCTCAGAGCTAATGTTACCTTGTAAAGTCTCATAGCTACATCATTCAGGTCAAATTATTGACTTCGTCCAAAGGTGCTTGTTCTAAATCCTCTTGAATATTCTTCCTTTGAGAATATACAATGAACTCACTATTGTTTGCAGGCTTCAGACACAGGTTCGAGTTTGAAATATGTGCAACATTTGTTTTTATTTGGTGACTTGATCTTCGGTAAAAGCAGTAATAGTGATGGGAGGAACAGTGACTTGTGGATTTGGATGACATAAGGTATCAATATTCCAAAGTTGGGATTCTTGTATTACATACTCCCCTTGAATAGTAGCTTGGGAGTAATATGGTTCATGTTCAAAGAAGGTGACATCCACCAAGGTGTAGAATCATGTGTGATTAGGAAGTCATAGATATAGCACTTTTAGTTTGGGGAGTAGTTGAGAAATAAGCACTCGATTACTTTGAGGTCAAGTTTGCTTCTATGTTGTTCATGGATGTGAACAAACATGAAGCATCCAAATAGTTTGAGTGGTATTCTGGAGATAAGCTAGGTTTCGAATGAGAGAGGAGTAGTAATTGACATGGTATCTGGAAGTTAAGGATACAGGGAGGTATTCAGTTTATGCGAAAATTTGTTGTTAGTATGCTTCCTCCCAGAGCTGCTCTAGGACATGTTAGAAAACATGATTGATTTGACAACATCTAGAATATGTTTATTTTTTCTTTCAGCTACTTCATTTTTTTCGAGTAGTATTGACACATGAACTTTGACGTATAATGTTTTGACTGTGCAAGTAGTCTCCTAAAAAGTGTTTGAAGTATTTTTTGATATTATTAGTCTGAAATATTTGTATCTTGGTTTGGAATTTGGTCTAAATCATAATGTTGAAGTTCTTGAAGATTTGCCCAGCTTTTAATTTTTCTTTCATTAGAAACACCAAGATAATTCTAGTGTGATCATCTACAAACAAAACAAATCATTGAGTTCCCATAATATTTTTAACTTATGATGGTCTCCAGACGTATACACATAAAAACACACACACACATATACATTTGAAGTGAAAAGCTTTATCTTTCAACATGCAATTGACATAAATTATATCAAATCAAAAGGAAAAAGTCATACCATTAGGCAAACAATTCCCTGCATACAACTGCTCTCCAGATTCTGGCCAAATTTCATGCTTAGATCCATCAATTGACGTGAAGAAGACGAAAGATTCTGTGGGGTGCATGAGGGTGAATGTTGGATGTACTCTCAAGCAAACCAACCTGTAACATGAAATAATTGATGACAAAGAATTAATGATTAACCAGAAAGGTTATGTGTGGGAGTGTGTTTGTGTTTAATATACAGCTACTGTGAATAAGTTATTAAGGAAATATAAGGCGTCCATGAGTCCTAAGAGACACCAAGGCACACACGTAAGTTATCAGCTACAACACTATGGAATAACTTATGGATGGCTTTGCAAGTATAATAACTATTTTACAGTGATTCAAGATTGTCTGTATCTTAGAGGTTCTGGTTTGTTAAACCCTACTAAACATGCTAGAGCTGATACAAGTTAGCTCCCAACAAGATAGACGGTCTTGGACTCTTGAACCTTCTGGTTTGTTCACATGTGAATCTTTCTTCACCTACCTCATCAACAATCCCAGTGATGCAAAATTCATATTGCCAATGTACTTTGGAAAGCTCTAGTTCCTTTGAAGATTAAGGTATTTTCATCGACTACCATCAACAAAGGCTCAAGATATTGTCCATCCCTAGTTTGCAAATGATAGTATGTCCGAGAAGAAGTATATGAATAGATATTGTCCATCTCTATTTTGTCTTAAAGCAAATATGTACTTGATCTATTTTTAGAAACCAAAAAGTAGGGAGGCAAGCCATGCATCATATAAATGGTGCCAAATATACATTTTACAAAAGATGATGGTAATCCCCTTGATGATTCGGAAAAATACAGGCAATTAATTAGGAGATTGAACTACCACATAGTGACTCGTCAAGATATTACACATACTGTCAGTGTTGCTAATCAATTTATGTCTGCACTTACAGTAAAAAATTGGAAGACTTTGGAACAGATTCTGTGTTACTTAAATTGAGCTCTGGGACTTGGTATATTGTTTAACAATCATGAGCGCACTTACATTGAATGGTTTGCAAATGCTAATTGGATCGGAAGTAAAATTGATAGAAGGTCCATTATATGTTATTATGTTTTTATTGGTGGAAACCTGCTATCATGGAGAAGTAAAAAGCAGACTGTTGATAATGTCTTAAAACGACATTATTATCACCCATTTTTGTGTTGTTAAACTTGATAGTATCTAATCTAATCTGAGTTATTTTTTATATTTTATTGCAGAACAGGATATAAGAACGAAACGAAAAAAAACAGTATGAAAAAATGAAGAGTTCGTGAAAAGAGTCATCAGCTCAGAAACAAACCTTGGGCAAGATTAGAGTCCAGCAAATAGACAACTTAGCCTTGGGCAAGGCTAAGAATCGCGCACAATAACAGATTTAAATTAAAACATGTACTTTCAAATCTACAAAAAGATATCATTTCAATCAAGATTTAGGATTGAAAATTAAGAAAAAAATATTATGATAAACTTGGGATAATACAAAAATAAAGGAAAATGATCCTGATCAATAAAAGGAAAAAACCTTATCTTCTCTTCTATAAAGAGGGCGGCTGCCAAGCAGGTTCATCATCATTCTTCTTCCCGACACTACACAAAGCTTTAGCAGCAGATTCCACACTCTCTTTTCATCTTCTTCCTTCTCTTTGATAATAAAAAAACTTTTTCGTATTAAAATCCACCATGAGCGGCTAGTTTATTTCTTTTTCCAAACTGATAGATTTAGCAAACTTTAACAATGTATTTATGAAATTAAATCAAATTAATTTGAGCTTTATTTCAGATTTGTTATTTATTTATATCTTGCACCTATATATATTTGTTGGTTTGAATTCGTATGAACAAAACCTGTCATACGAGAAAATAAATGGTAAACAGCAAGCCGAACTCCTCAAATTCGTAATTATTTGAGTAGTTCTGGCAACTAGTAGTGATCAGTGCTGCACTGAGAAGGTAAGTCATCTAATTGACGGGTTCACGCGGATGAATCCGGCAACTTAAATCAAGTTCTTCTAACCCTTAAGGCCGTTGACAAATTAAATCCTGTGAATATTTTCAAAACTATTGGGCAGTGAAGAACCAGCTAACGAACATTTCTTAGTTGGTTTAAGAATAAGGAAAGATTGATTGTCAGAATGTTTCTAATAATTATAACTGATTTGCCATATTTTGGATAAAATAAATCCTTACATCTATGATTAACTACGTTACTTGAACTAACTATTTTATCGATTAGAATTCTTCTTATAATTATTTTATTTTCTAATTTGTAGTCAAGAATTTGTTTAATATTATTATGCTCATTGTTTATTTTATATTTTGCGTATTAAATTCTACAAAACTCCTCTTATCTGTTTTTTTCGTTGATGAAGGAAGAAAATTATTTTCTAATTCCTTGTGAATTTGATCATTCCTACCATACTACAATATTATTTTATTGGTTAATTAAGAATTTATTTTTTAGTAGATTTTACACCCATCAAATTTTAGTCATTGCTAGAGAATTGAGATTAGCTGATTTTTTTTTCTTTTTTGACCAGATCTGACTGTGGAGAGTCTTCTCTTTACGATCCAGAAATCGAGACAATCACAAAAGAATTAAGAAAATAGACCCAACTAAAGAGAAGAACGTGTTAGCAGTACATGAGTTTTGCAGACAGAAGCATTGCCGTAGAAACCGAAACAGAAACTGAGCAGATGGCTGAAGAAAGCATCTTGAGGGAGCTAGCAGCACCGCCTACCAACCAGCAGCCCCTCTGCATCACTTGTCTAGATCTGGACGTAGCTTTCGAGCTGAAATCTGGTTTAATTCACTTGTTGCCCAAGTTATGAGGTTTAGAGAATGAAAACCAACACAACACCTCAAAGAATTTCATGTCGTGTGCTCAAGCATGAAGTCGCACAGAGTGTCCAAAGAACAGATAAAATTAAGGGCATTCCCTTTTTCTTTGAATGATGTAGCCACTGATTAATTGTTTTACCTATCTTCCTAACCAATCACGACCTGAGTAGAGATGTTAAAAGCCTTCCTAGATTGTTTCTTTCCAGCATCTCGAGCAACTAGCATTAGAACAGAGATATGGGGAATCTGTTAAAGGGATTCTGAAAGCTTATATGATTATTAGGAAAGATTCAAGTGGTTGTGTGCAAGTTGCCTACAACATGATATCTTACAACAATCTCTCATTTACTATCTTTATGAAAGATTGCTGCGCACGGAAAGAACAATATTAGATGCAGCAAGTGGTGGTGCCATAGTGAACAAGACATCTCGAGAAGCTAGAGAATTGATAGTGATCATGCCATCACTTCACAGTAGTTTAGGAACACGCAATACACCCCAAGAAGAGTGAATGAGATAAGTATTTCTTTTTTTGAATCTCAAATTTCAAATGTAACTACTATGGTGTAAAATATGATTGTGGGTAATACACAACAAGTTAGAGTTTACGAAAGTTGTGCGCAATTTGGACATCCTAAGTACATGTGTTCTACAGTTCAAAAAAATGACCAACAGCATGTCTATGCTATAGGAGAATTTCTTGTTCAAACGCAAAAGAGGTATGACCAATTTTCTAACATTTATATCCCGGGATAGTGAGATCATCCTAACTTTGGCTATAGAGTAAGATAACAAAATTTCCAACAATATTAGCCAAGACCGTCTCTACAACAAGAAGCAACATTTCAAAAACAAGGTATGTCTCTTGAAAAAATTGTTAAATCACTTGTTATTAACACCCAATAATTTCAACAGGAAACAAGAGCAAGCATTCAAAATCTAAAAACTCAAGTAAGCTAATTAGCAATATTTATGAGTAAACTGGAATTCCAAGACAAACTGCAATCTCAAACTAAAATTAATCCAAGTGAAAATATAAGTGTTATTACATTAAGAAGTGGTAAAGAGTTACTGGAAAATCTCAGTCGGGTAAGCCTTGGGCAAGGCTTACAAACAAACACAGAACCAAAAGTTATAGGTGATGGAAAGATGCACAAAACAAACCCAAATTCTGACCAGTTAGCACTATTTAAAATCCCTCCACAATTTCCACAAAGATTTGCACAATTAAGGAAAAAGAAGAGAAAGAGATTTTAGAAATTTTCTGCAAGATTAAGGTAAACATTCTTTTACTCAATGCAATTAAACAGGTGTCTCAATATGTCAAGTTTTTAAAGGAGCTGTGCACCAACAAGAAAAAGCTTAACTGCAATGAAGGGTAAGTGTGAAGGGAAAATATTTCAGCTATAATTCAGAAGAAACTACTCTCCAAATCCAAAGACCAACGTATGTTTGTTATTTTTTATAAGATAGATACTTTAAAAATTAAGAAAGTCATGTGTGACTTAGGAGCATCAATAAATTTCATGCCTTTATCTATTTATTCAAGGTTAAATATTGATCCATTAAAAGAAACATGTGTTATAATTCAGTTAGCTGATAAATCAGTTGTTTATCCTCAAGGAGTTCTAGAGAATATATTTGTCAAAATTGATAATCTCATTTTTTCCGCTGATTATTATGTGTTAGATATGAAAGATGATAAATCATCTTATCCTTCTGATATTTTGCTCGGAAGATTTTTTCTTAGTACGGTCAAAACGAAGATAGATGTGTAGGATGGTTCACTCACTATGGAATTTGATGGAGAAATTGTAAAATTTAATATTTATGATGATATAAAATATCCTAATTATGTGTCTTGTGTATATGGTATTGATACTGTAGATCTTATAAGTCAAATATTTTGATTCAAGTGATAATGATAAGCTGAACATTGTGCTTTTTAATGATTTTGATGTAAATAACTTTAAAATTTTAGAAGAGGATCTTGTTGCTGAGAAGAATCCACAAGATATGACGTTCGAATTGAAGATCCTTAAACCTCAAAGCAGCAATGCATCGTGTGTTGACCTTTCTATTTTTGACACAAAACTTCTACCTTCTGTTTTGTAGGCACCAAAACTGGAGCCCAAACCACTGCTTGAACATTTGACATATGTATTCTTGGGAAGATAAGAGACCTTTCTAATAATAAATTCTAACGAACTAAACAAGCTAGAAGAAGACGGATTGATTACGTGCTTAAAAATTAGCAATGTCTAACCTAAAAAACAAGGGTGCTTGATAAGAGGCAACCCATCTATTTTTCTTCATTTTTTTTCAATTTTCATTATTTGCATTAGTGATTTCAACTTATTTATAATATTTTTCTCTGAATTAAAATGAGTTCTATGATAATTATAGTGTGGGGACAGGGAATTCAAGTGCTGGAGTCGAAAAAAGTCAAACTCTAGAACAGCCGAACAAGCCTTGTGTCTGGCCCATAAGACACGACCACGTACCTGGGAGATACAATCGTGTGACATACCTTGTCCATAAGGCACGATCATGTGGTATCGTTAAAGCGTTTCTATGAAGAAGACACGTCCGTGTGCTTGCCCAGCACAGCCATGTCGTGTCTACAACAACGAAATTAACAGAATTCCAAGAAAAACACGATCATGTGTCATTCCCCACATAAGTTTTACCCAAGACTTATATCACATGACAACACATTTGGTGGTTCTCAAAATCTGATGTTTCCCAGTGCACTCCACCTCCAAGTCAAGTAATCAGGGGAATTAATCTATTACTTCATTTTTATTTTTTATTATTTGCATCGAATTGAGAATAATGTGTAGTTTAAGTGTGGGGGAGAGGCATTCTGCATTCTACATTCTGCATTCTATATCTCAAATAGCTAGTTTTCCTTTTTGGTATATCATTTTCGGTATTTTGACATTTCTTAATTTTTGCTATATCACACATGCACCTCCAACAATTTTTCACTCCAACTTTCACAATTGTCTTTCTATTATTTTTAAACAACCCAAATGAAAAATTTTAAAAATTAAATTGCACTTATAACCATCTTTCAGGAATTATAACTTGTTTTTCATCTTTTCACACTGTGAATGATTATATTTTATTACATATTGAATATAGCTTGTTTGAGAGTTGTCTATTAAAAAAACAATTAATTTTCTCTTAGTTTTAGGCGAATATCAATACTAAAAAAGAACTCTTTTACAACTTGTCCAAAATTGTGTGCTTTGAATGAATAAATCAAATTGGCTATCATGTGATGAGTGAGATGACACATAAAACACACTCATTTTAAAAAATATTTAGAGTAAAAGTGTGAAATGAAGTGTAAAACGCACTCATAGTGAAAAAAAAAGCACAAATAATAATTTACTCCTCTAGTAAAATGACTACGAGTAATGCTAGCAGCCACTTGAAACTGTGACCAACTAAGTAACCGGGTGCATTCATCACAAACGTTTGTCATCGCGTCGAAAGATTGGTGACATTTCAAGCAAGCAAAGTGTTCAAGTTTTTCTGTTTTTGGCATGAACCAATTGAATGAACCTTATTTCTGGACAGTTTTGGTGGCGATTTTATTTTTCTGTGCTAAATTTACAAAATTTTCTCATGTCGTGTTTGGATGTTGTCAAAGTACATTGGTGTGATTCCATGAAACTCAAGCTTACAAATTACTACTTGATGGTTATTCTTGCAACTTGAGGGTTGAGGTGTAACATGCAAGTTGTGATGAAATGATTGAGAGTAAGTGAGTTGAAGGTGAAGAGATAGGTATTGATGGAGCGTACTGTGTGGTATGAGGGCAAGCAGAAGATAAATGTGGGAGAGTTTGATAATGCCTTAAAACGACATCATTATCACCCACTTTTGAGTTGTTAAATTTCATGGTATGCTATCTAATCCGAGCTATTTTCTATATTTGTTTCAAGACAGAATATAAGAACGAAACAAGGAAAAACAATATAAAAAGAGGAAAAGTTCGTGAAAAGAATCATTAGCCCATAAACAAACCTTGGGTAAGGCTTGGGTCCAGCAGACAGACAACTTAGACTTGGGCAAGGTTAAGAGTCACACACAGCAACATATTTAAATTAAAACATGTGCTTTTTATATATAAAAAAAAATATCATTCCAATCAAGATTTGAGATTGAAAATCAAAGATAAAATATTCTAAAAAGCTTGGGATAAGTCAAAAATTAAGAAAAATGAACATAATTAACAAAAGAAAAAAATCTAACCCCTCTTCTATAAAGAGGACGGTTGCCAAACAGGTTCATCATCATTCTTCTTCCTGATGTTGCACAAAGCTTTAGCGGCAGATTCCACACTCTCTTTTCATCTTCTTTCTTCTCTTTTATCATAAAAAACTCTTTTGTATTAAAATCTACCATGAGTGGCTAGTTTATTTTTTTGCCTAATTAATAGATCTAGCAAACTCCAACAATGTATTTGTGAGATTTAATCGAATTATTTGAGTTTTATTTCAAATCTGGTGTTTATTTACATTCTGCAGCTATATATATGTGTTGGTTTGAATATGTTTGAATAAGGTTGATCATACGAGAAGAAAAACTGCAAGCAGCTAGCCGAACTTTTCAAATCTGTAATTGTTTGAGTGGTTTCAGCACCTAATAGCGATCAGTACTGCACTGAGGAGGTAAGTCATCTAGTTGACCGATTCACGCAGATGAATCTGACAACTTGAATCAGATCTTTCTAACTCTCAAGATTGTTGACAAGTTAAATCTTGTGGACATTCCCAGAACTGCTTGGCTGCGAAGAATCAATTTTAGAACGTTTTTTGGTTGATATAAGAATAAGAAAGATTGGTTCTCAAAACGTTACTGATAACTATAACTGATTTACTATATTTTGAGTAAAACGAATCCTTGCATCTATGATTAATTACGTTATTAGAGTTAGTTATTTCGTCGACTATGAATTTTTCTTATAATTGTTTTAATTTCTAATTTGCAATCAAAAGTTTGTTTGATATCATTCTGCTAATTGTTCATTTTATATTTTTCCCTTATTTACATTTTATTTGTTGGTCAAAGAAGAAAATTAGTTTCTAATTTCCTGTAGATTCAACCGTTATTACCACTACTATAATATTACTTTATTGGTTAATTAAGAATTTATTTTTGGTGGATTCGACACCTATCAACTGTTGTATCTCAATTCAGTGCAAAATCTGAATACTAAGTTATGCCCCAATTTATATGTAAAATCTTATGGATACCTCATCTTTTAGTTAAAGTTTGTTTAAAATATGTGTCATCTATAAAATTTTGGTGTGACAATCAGATCATCTTTCATATTATCTCAAATCTGGTGTACCATAAAAGAACCAAACATATAAAGATTTGTTGTCACTTTATGTGTGAGAAAATTGAGGAAAACTTGATTTATACTGTTTATGTAAAGACAGGAGCACAAGTATGTGATATATTCACAAATACTTTAAATAGAACTCGGATTGGATATTTTCGAAACAAACTGGACATGATTAATATTTATACTCCATCTTAATAGGGAGTGTGACGAGATTAGAACATACTTTCCTTGTATAATAATATAATTGTAGGCAATAGACTTTCCACGCAAAATAGCATAATTAAAGGTAGTAGATTGATAGGATAATTTTAAACTAGTTACCTTAGATAGATCCCTCTGTATATGTATATATATCTCTAATCTATCGGAATAATATCATCATAAAATATTCACATATTTTTCTGTTCAATTACAATAAGTATAAATGGAAGAGTAAAATTGTAGTTGTTAAATAATTTATTGGTTCAAT
The DNA here is from genome assembly GCF_054855325.1 of Carica papaya. Classification (NCBI taxonomy): domain Eukaryota; kingdom Viridiplantae; phylum Streptophyta; class Magnoliopsida; order Brassicales; family Caricaceae; genus Carica; species Carica papaya. The sequence goes on along the minus strand of NC_142311.1, from coordinate 19,552,897 downwards.
TGTTAAGAGCTTAAACGAAATCTGAAATGATGCAGTCTATAGTTTATAGATTAGCATGTTCCCTCAAGTGCAAGCCCACAAGAATTTACATTGAGTGAAGCATAGACAGTCTAAGTTGCGCTGAAATTAGTCAATAGGCAGCAGTTAAGACTTGAACACTAGACCTTTAACTCTGATACTATATTGAATACTTAATGGATAGGAAAAGATATTATTTATAAATTAGCAATAGACAAAACACTTAAGCAAAATTTTTGAGCACTTTCTTATTCAAAGAGATATTTGGTTTGTTTCAAAACGAGCCAAAACTTTTTAGGAAAATAGGTTAGAGGGGAAGACATTCCTAGAAACATTTTACAAATTTCAATTCTGATTTTCAGTTCAAAAACCCCCTAACCAGATTTTGGGCTAAAAATTATATCAAATTAATTCAGTATCAAAAGAACAGGCACGCTGATATTTTTGATTTCGAGGGGTAGCAGTAGTGCCGGAAACTACTAAAGTGACTTGAGAAAAAGGGAGGAACATTAAAAATAAAATAAACAAAAATAAGAAACCAAACCAACCTTGAAAATCCTCCTGAACCAGCACCAACTTTGCGGGCTACAATGCTAGAGTCAATCTGGATTACCTTGGGGTTGTGCCTGGGGATTTTAATCATCCTTTGGAGAACCAATCCACCACCAATATCCCCTTCTAACATAAGAGATTCCCCCTCTCCTGCATGCTGAAGATCCATCCTGCAATAAGAGGAGGATCAAACTATAAATGGAAGCATGTAACATGTGTAAAAATTGAAATAAGAGAGTAAAAGAATACTTTTAAGGACAAAAGGTCAGTTTGAATATTCAAAAGATAGAAATGAGAACATAGCAGTTTCCATTGCCTGGTCTATACAAACTAAATCAAATGAACTGACTAAACTTTAAATTTTAGTAGGGAAAACTTGATTTATTACCATTTTATATGAGTATTTGACAGTCAATATAAGAGCTAAGCCCATTAAAAACAGATTAATCCAATTACTCAAATTAATCTAGTTGATTTAACTTTCAAATTATCTGTCTTGTGCTTTCTCCACACCTTTGGCATAGTGGAATTGCATAGAAAGCAGCTCCTTATAGCATAAAAATAAAAATAAACAATTTTTTTAAATTTTTGAGATAACTAGAACTCACCTAAATTATTTGGAACCATTTAATCTAATAATGAATAATATGTACCATAAGTACATGCATCTACAAATTGACCATGGCCTTTATATTTGCTAGGCCCCAAAATGAACACAGGTTGCATGGAGTTTTTCCCATGGTACTTACTAAAATAAATAAATAAATAATCTATAAATCAGCTCAGCCAATATAATCTAGGATCTATTTTTAAAACTAAGCATATGCAGTCACTATAACATCATGATCCTATCATTCATAATTTTTCAGTAGTAAAAGAAAATATTAGATAAAGTAAGGAAAATAAAGACTATAAGTTATCCTCCATAAAAGAGAAAAAAAAATGAAAACAAAAACAAAAAAACCAAACATATGAATACAAGATCCCAACCCAATACATCTGTAGCGTAGAAAAAGGAAACCCCAAAGAAACCATATATGATATTTTCTTTTCTTAAAAAAAAAGAAACCATGTCTTGTATCCCTGACAAAAATTAGAAAGAGTAGAAAAATATCAGTAAGGATGACAAGAAATGTGAATTTTCATTGATATTTTTTAAAATACAAAAAAGTGATATATATGTATATATAAAGGTTTCTTCCCTAAGTAAACAACTTAAATTATGGAAGGAAATCATAACACTACCTACTGCAAAATATTATGTGCATATTTTATTGTTAGAAATATGCAGGACCATACATATACATAGTACTTTGTACTTACAAAATAGAAAATATCTAAATAGCTTTAAGAAAAATCTTAATACATCAACACTCCTCCTTAGGAGCTTTCTTAGAACTGTCTAACTTTAATCTTAATGTTTCAAATCTTTCCTTCCCTAATGGCTGGTCATGATATCTGTAAGTTGGTTCTTAGAGCTGCAGTGAACTAAAGTAACTTCACCTTCTTTTTCAACTTGTCGAATAGCATGGAACTTAACTTGTATGTGTTTTGTTCTCCCATAGTTGACTGGATTTTTAGCCATAGCCAAGGCTGATTGATTATCCAACTTGATCACAGTTGGAGCAACTTGAATTTGCTTCAAATCATGCAAACCTTTTCTTAACCATATGGCTTGATTTGCACTAGCACTAGTAGCAATGTATTCAACTTTTGCTGTTAACTGCGCCACCATCCCTTGCTTTCTTGATAGCCATGAAAACACCCCTGACCCAATTGTAACCACATATCCAGTACTGCTTTTGAAATCATCAGGACATCTTGTCCAATCACTATCAAAAAAACGTTCAAGAACACTATATTTAATCTGTGTATAAACAATGCCATAGTCAATTGTTCCTTTAACATATCTAAGCACCCTTTTAACTGCTACTAGATGCTTTTGTCCTGAGTCTTGCATAAATCTTGAAAGAACACTTGCTGCAAACAGCAAATCAGGTCTTGAAGCTGTCAAATAAAGCAAACTCCTTATTAAACTTCTGTACAGAGTAACATTCACATTTTCACCTTTATCTTCCTTTGATAGCTTCAGATTTTGAACCAAAGGAGTAGAAACTTGTTTGCAGCTCTCCATTTTAAACTTCTTCAATAATCCGGTTGCATATTTCTGTTGTGACACAAAAATACCTTCTCTAGATTGGTTGATCTCCATGCCAAGAAAATATGTCATGAGTTCCAAGTCAGACATCTCAAATTTGTCTTCCATTTCTCTTTTGAATTTTTGAAATAATTTTGGAACAACTTCCAGTGACTAACAAGTCATCTACATAAAGAGAAACAATGATAACTTGCTCCATTTCAGCAGTCTTAACATATAAAGTGAGTTCATTCTCGCTTCTCATAAATCCACACTTTGTCAAGTAAGTGTCAATCTTACTATACCAGGCTTGAGGAGCCTACTTGAGCCCATAAAGTGCCTTATGGAATCGATACACTTTGTCTTTTATACCAACAGCCTTGAATCCTTCGGATTGCTCTATATAAAGCTCCTCCCCTAACTCACCAGTTAAGAATGCAAATTTTATATCAAGATGGAAGACTTGAAATTTTTGTTGAGCTGCAAGGGCTCATAACAACCTGATAGTTTCATGCCTTGCCACGGGAGAAAATGTATCTCTAAAGTCCACCTAATTGTTGTGAATAGCCTTTGACAACAAGCCTTACCTTGTGTTTGTGAATGGATCCATCTAGGTCCACACACATCTGTGTACTAATTCAAGTTTTTCTCTTGCTCTCCATTTAGAATTTGAAGGAAACGGCTGCCTATGAGACTTTCCAAGCTGATATACACCACATACAAAATCTGATTCATTTAATCCTTGAAAATCTCTAGTTAATTGTTGAGATTGCATTTGTTTCAATAATACAAGATTGAAATGTCCATATCTCCTATGCCACAACAACGTTTCATCATATTTACTATAAAGAGCACTATCAAGGACTGAATTCCACTTCAGCGGAAAACATTTATCTATCATTTTCACTTCAACAATTAAGTGATTATTTTGATCAAATATGCAGCAACTTCGATTTTTAAAAATCAGAGAATACCTATTAGAAATCATTTGTGCAACACTCCGAAGATTTTGTGTCAAGCTTGGTATGTAAAGAACATTTTGAATATATCTGGCACCTTTTGGAGACTGAACAGCAACAATACCTTTGCCTTGAGCTTCAACCACTTGTCCATTTCCAAGTTTGACCCGTGTATTGATTGTTCCATCAAATTCGCAGAACATGTTATCCTCATTTGCTATGTGACTTGTACAACCACTATCCACATACCAAGTGTGATTGCAAGTGTCAACAGAGGATTGAGGGACCATAAACAGTTTTGAAGTTTCTTCCTCCGACTCGTCAGTGTAATTTGCATATTGTGAAGGCTGCTCTTTGTTGTTTGCTTGATTTTTCTTGGCCCAACAATTCTTTTCTATGTGCCCCAGCTTCTTACAATACCTGCATTCAATCTTTGGTTTATCTTTGAACCTACAATCTTTCTCAAGATGATTTGTTCTTTGACAAATGCTGCATGGATGGAACTTATTTCTCTTTCCCTGATCCTTTGAAGTTTTAGCACCCTTCCCTTTCTCGGTACCTCCCTTCTTATACTGCTTTCCTTGAGGTCTACATTTCGGCCTAGCTCAAAATGCACCTTCGACAGCTTCATCTTCTCTCAGGTTTGATCTTTGTTCTTGAGAATGCAATTTGCTTATAAGTTCTGCAACAGAGAGGACTTTAAGATCACATGATTCCTCTATAGCAGAAATCTTAGGCTCAAACTTTGTCGGAAGACTTATCAAAATCTTTTCAACTATTTTGAAATCTGGAAATGCTTCTCCATATAACTTGATTTTATTAACAATTTCTTGTAACTTTGCTGCATATTCTCTAACAGACTCGCCCTCTTTCATTCCTAGCATCTCAAACTCTCTTTTCAAAGTGAGAAGCTTCACCGATCTCACCCTTTCACTCCCTTTATATTTTTTCTTCAATTTGTCCCATATCTCCTTAGGTGTTTCACAAGTCATGACACTTAAAAATATAGTTTCAAACAAAGCTGAATGCAGACAGGTTAAGGCCCTTGGTTTCTTGGCTTTCTGCTCTTCATGGTTTTTAATTGAGCCAATGTTGGGTCTGGTCCAAGTGGTGTAGGATCTCCTCCATCTTCAACTGCTTCCCACAAGTTTAAAGCTTTTAAATAAACTTTCATTTTAATTGCCCAAATCTGGTAATTCTCTCCATTAAATAATGGAGGACCAGTTCCTAAAACGTTTGATGAAACCATGTAGCAATTACCTTGCAAAGTGTTTGAACTCTCACCTTACAAACACTCAAAATCACCTTTCAATCCCAAATAAAAGCTAAGCACACCAATCCTATCCCAAATATCAGTAGCAAATAAAAATGCTGGTTAAAATTTCCTGCATTGCTCTCCAACCAAAGCATCTAAAGGCCAGGAAAAGTAGCCCCCCCCCCCCCCCCCCCTTCCCCCCCCAAAGCATGAAACTTTCCTTACTCCTTCAAAAAGCACATAAAAACGTAGAAATGGAGATCTCCAAGTTTGAAGGCAAACCCGGCACAAACCCAAATAACAAGAAAGACTATCTGCTTCAAAACCTTCTAAGCCACATAACAATGCAAAAAGAAATGATTGTTAGATTCCAAACTATAAAAGTACATGAAGGACACAAAGGGCAACAACAACTTTATGGTTTCTGCACCAAAAGGTAGTCAATCAAATATGTGGAATAATTTCATGTCCATTATTGATTGAATAATACAAAAAAGTTAAATTTATATACAATGAACCTAACAATAAAAAAAGAAAATTAATTTGGAATCACATGATTTATGGAATATTTTATCATAATGGGAATCTTTAAATCAGCCTAATTTTAGGGATACAATTGTTACAAAAGGAAGCAACATATACATGCAATTAATCACTTCTCTCATGCTGCCTCTCAAGCTGATGAATAGGTAGTTTCCATTCCCAGCTTGGAGATAATACTTGGAAACATTGGACTACTTAACCCTTTGATAAGCACGTTAGCAAGTTGGTCGTGTGTGTACATGTCAGATGTACAAATCAATCCCCTCTGTAAATTTTTTTTATGAAATGTCTGTCAATTTTGACATGCTTCATTTGATCATGTTAAACCGAATTATGAGTTATGCCAATGACAAACTCAATATCACTCACTGGACCATTCCAATTAAACTTCAAGTCTCTTAAGATGACTTAAACCATCACTTGGAATTATGCTTGCGCACTTGACTATGCTATCACATTCTGTTTATTACGCCTCTATGTCACTAGAATGCCAAGAATTGTGCAATATCCGAAGGTTGATCCCTCGTTAATGATGACCCAGCATAATGAACATCTATATATGCCTCAAGAACTAGATCTCCATTCCTTTTGAAGACAATATTTTTTCCTGGTGTACTCTTAAGATGTTCTAACACGGGTAAAAAATGGACTCCATTAGAGCTATATATAAACTGATTGATCGCATTTACTGTATATGATACATGTGGCAGTGTATGTAACAAATAAATGAGTTTTATTACCAGGCGTCGATATATTCCTCTATCTATTATCGCATCCTTTTATGCCTTTCCCAATCAAAAATTTTGCTTATTAGACTATTTGCTGGTTCGCATTTTGTCTTGCTCGTTCTTCAAGGAGATCAATAACGTAATTTTATTAGGAGATAAAAAATTTCTTTTCAAGAGCGTGCTACCTCAATCCTAAGGAAATATTTCAACTGTCCGAGTATCTTGATCTCAAACTACTTAGCTAAGCACCAACTTAGATATTGTCTCTCCTTTAACATCATCTCCAATTACTATTATGTGGATCAACATATACTAGAAAGCTATAACTTCCCCTTAAGATGAGTGTTTAATGAACAACATGTGGTCTCCTTGTCTTTACTTATATCCCATGACAATCATAACTTTCGCAAATTTGCCAAACAATACACATGGTGATTGCTTAAATCCATATAAGACCTTTTTCAACTTGCAAACAATATGAGCAGCCAAATTACCTCCATAACCTAGCTTGGATCTCCATATAAATTTCTACCTCTAGTTCTACAGGTAGAAATGCGTTCTTTAACTGGTGCAGTTCCGACCATGATTAGCTGCCAATGACACGATATTCTAACAGGATTTGTCTTTGCAACTAGAGCAAAGGTCTCTAAATAATCCAGTCCATAAGTTTGAGTATATCTTTCAATCACCAACCTTGCCTTATCTTTATGTCGATTTATATGTCTGTACACATTTACAACCGACCAATTTCTTTCCTGTCAGTAACTTCACCAACTCCCAAGTCTTGTTTTTGACCAATGCCTCCATCTCCACATTCACAGCTTGTTTTTATTTCCCATTGGACAACAGGATAAGGTCATGAGAAAAACATTAGTGTTCAAGCTAACAAGGCCCTATGAGATGGTGAAAAAAAATTTTAATGAGAAGAAGTGTGAAAGGGGATATAAGGGTTGTCGTATGCACTCTCTAGTCCCTTTGCCAACAGCAATGAGAAAGTCTTGTTCATTATTGCTAACATGAGATTCAGTTTCATCTCCCAATCAAGGATTACAAGTTGTTACGACATTTTCAGGATCTGGATTGGAGTTTGGGACCTGAATTGATTACGAGATTATAAACTTCTTCTCAAGAGCAGGATCTGTTGTTTCTTGGGGAATTTCAAGCATTGTCATCACATTATAACTTATGGTCAAAAAAAAAAAAAAAAAGAAAAAGAGATACAAAAACAGAAGAACAAATAGGGTTTTTAGGTATATTTTATTGATTCATATATTTACATAGTTATACACGTTTGCACTGTTTCTGAAAGGAAACTATGGATGCATGTCACTAACTTTAAGATTCTATATTAATTAGATTATATTTATGGAATAAGTTAAGGATCTTCTCTCTATAATCTTGGCAACTAACAATGTATCTTGTAATATTGAAATATTTCTATTCTAGTAATTTCTATTTGGCATAATCTCCTCTGCTTAGTAAAAGCTCGTTCTCAAGTTTTTAAATATCAAAGCAACAAGAAGCTGAAAGTTTAGACATCTCTACTTAAACTACCTAACCAGGGAGCACCTTTGAAAAGGAAAAATCCTTCTGAAAACATGGTTTCCAAAGGAGCAGTAAACTAATTAATCACGACAAAATCCAGAAAAGAAATCCACCAAGCATTGCTTGTCACTACTGGGATCCAAAAAAATTTTTGGTGTAACCACTTTGTTGATTAGAATATTCCGTTGCCCAATCAGTCGGGATATATTTTTTTTTCATAATCATTCCTGCAATCTTTCCTATAATAATGTAATTAATTAATAAAATCAATTAGAATTCTTACAATAATGTAAATTTCCTTATTCGTATATAGGAATTCCATATAAATATCATAGTTATAATATCACAAATATATGAGAAAATAAAGCGAATAATTTCTTCGAAAATCTACTTGGTATCAGAACTAAATAAAAATATTTTAATGTTCTAATTTCAGATTTTTTTAAAAAAACCTAAAATAACTCAATAGGCTGAGTTGGTACCACTTATCAAGATCTACTCTTACCACCTAACTAGATGGAACACGAGCTGCCACCGGACTGCCACTCCCCGTCTCATACGCTGCCATGCGCCGCCGCGAGCTGAGCGAAAATCTCCACAGAACAAACCGCTCAAATCTGGCATAGATCTTGTGGAATCGTGCCGAAAAACACACGAATTCGGCCTTCATGCAAAATCAGCCACCACAAATCTTCTTCTCCAGCCTTCTCTTCGCACAGATCTAAAGGATCAGCCGTCATGCGATCTCTCTTTCTGGTCTATCGCGACAAAACTGCATCAAAGCTCCCTTCGCACAGATTGGATCCGGTCTTCTTCTGCGTGGCAAATCCGGTCGCAGTTCTTCTCTGTCAACTGCCACTGCGAGCTTTCTGGTTTCAAGTTGCATGCAGAATTGTTCGCTTCTGCCACCGCATCTGCTGCCGGACCGGTCTGCTTCTGGTCGCTAAATCTGGGCTCACAGCATATTTCCTTTTTCCGAACTAATCCTATTGTTCCCAATTTCATTGGTGCCAGTCAAAAGATTTATTCTATTTTTGTGAGTTTAGCTACTAGGTGTTGCTTTTTTTCTATTACTTTAAACTGTGGCAAAAAGCAAAGAGATTGAACATTCCTAGTGAGGATAATCCTTCATCAACTATTGGTGTATCAAATATGGTAAAATCAAGTATTACTTATCTCCCTGTTATTTCAAATTTTAATACTTACATTATAGATTTTGAAACTAACAAATACATGACAGGATTTTTTAAAGATTTCCTAACCTATTTTTCTTGCACTAAATGAGAAAATGTCTGTATAACAGATAGATCATACACTTTTATATTTTAAAATAGATTCCATTAATGTACTCCCCCTATAACTTTGTCTTTAGTCCTTCATGCGTCTACTTTTAATGACAGTCTTTTACCTATTAGTGTCATCACTATAAATCTTAATTGTAAATTTGAATTCTTTCCTAATTATTGTGTCCTTCAGGATCTTCAAATAGAGAAGAGGATTGATATTAGTAGACTACAGGATAATGTATATGTCTTGCATAAAAGTCAAAGTGTAATTGAAAATCAAACTGTTTTCAGAAATACAAAAGTCAATCAGGTAATCCTACAGTTATATCGACGATTGGACATCCTTCTATCTTTACTCTCGAAAAATTATATCTTAATTTATTTAAAAGAACTCTCATAGATTTCTTATTTTGTTATGCATGTGAGCTAATTAAACATATAAGGAGTTTCTATCATGTGAGTAACCATAGGAGTTCTACCCTTACTATTCACTCTACTATTTGGGGGTTACTCAGAATACCTGTTTATCTGCTCATAGATAATTTGTTAAGGAGTTTCTATCATATGAGTAACCATAAAAATTCTACCCTTTTTATGACTATTCACTCTACTATTTAAGGAGGCCATTCAGAATACCTGTTTATCTGCTCATAAATAATTTGTTATTTTTATTAACTATTGTACTAGATTAACATGAATTTATTTGTTGAAAGCAAAAGGTCATGTGTTCTCATACTTTCGATTATTTCATAAAATGATATGTACATAGTTTGATGCTAAAGTTAAGATTTTAAGAAGAGACAACAATACATAATATATGGATGGTGGATTTCATGCTTAATTGGAGTCTAATAAGATAATCTATCAGATGTGTTGTGCTTATACCAGTGAATAAAATGGTATTACTAAAAAGAAAAACAGACACATATTAGAAGTAACTCAATCTCTTATGTCACCATGAATCTACCGATAAGTTATTGGCGAGATACAATTCTTGTAACTATTTATCTTATCAATAGAATGCTTTTGAAAACTTTTCATTTCAGAAGTACTTTGGAAGTTTTGCAAAGAAAAAATTTATACACTATTCCCCCAAAGGTGTTTAGATGTGTTTATTTTGTCCATACTAGAAATGTGAGCAAGTTGGAACCTAGGCCCTTAAATGTGTATTTGTTCGAAATTCTCCAACTCAAAAAAGTTATAAATGTTATCATTCTCCATGTAAAAGATATTTTGTGACTATGGATGTTATTTTCAGAAAATTTGAGAATTATTTCAATTCAAACCCAACACTTAGGGAGAGAGTGAGAAAAAAGAGGTTATGCCTAATTTGTTAATTCTTGACAGTCATATTTAGGGGGAGAGTTCTAATTCGAAAGGTCTCATTCAAGGAGATAATGTGGGGCATCTGAATAAACCAGACTTGAAGAGATATTCAAGAAAGAATAAGACATAAAAAAGTCATCGTGCAATCTAACCCAAGTCAAGAATCTTTCTTAGTTCTGGAAAATATTTCCTCAGTGCCTGAAAGTAATGATGAATTACCTTTACTTTGTGATTTATCTGAGAATGTGGATAAACTAATTGATCTTAGAAAAATAGTCAGATCTTGTACTAAATATCTTATGTCTAATTTTGTTTTTTATGACTCTCTATCTCTCTCCTATAAAGTTTTTATTTATCTGTTTCTTCTGTATTTATTCCACAGGATTGAAGAGAAGTTTTACCAAACCCCAAATAGAAGGAAGTCATGATTGAAGAAATAAAACCTTTGGCAAAGAGTTGAACCTAAGAGCTAGTGTCACCTCCACTAGGAAAAAAGATGGTTGGTTGCAAATGGGTATTTACTTTGAAACACAAAACAAACGGGTCGATTGAAAAGTACAAAACTAAATTGGTGGCTAAAGGATTTACTCAGAATTATGGAGTAGACTATCAGGAAATATCCACACCTGTCGCAAAGATAAATACAATCAGAATATTGTTATCATGTGCAACCAATTTTGATTGAGACGTACAATAGTTTGATTTGAAAAATGTTTTCCTTCATGGAAACTTAAAAGAAGAGATATACATGAAGATTTTTCCTGAATTTGAAGATAAAATAACACAAGAAAAGATTTGTAAATTAAAGAATGTCTTATACAGGTTGAAATAGTCTCAAAGAGCATGGTTTAAAAGATTTAAAAGAGTTATGATTTCTTTTGAATATCAACAAAGTAACGTTGATCATACTCTGTTTATCAAACATTATAAGGATAAGATTACTCTTCTCATTTTTTATGTAAATAATATTATTGTGACTGAAGATGATACAAGGAAAATAGCTCGGTTGAACGAAGTTGTTACTCAAGAGTTTGAAATAAATAATTTAGGAAAACTAAAGTATTTTTTGAGAATTGAAGTTGTCAGATTTAATAAAAAAAATTTCATTTCTCAAATAAAATATATTTTAAATTTATTAGAAAAGACCAGTATGATGGGCTACAAGCCAGCAAAGTTTCCTATTGAAAACAATCACAAACTACAAGTAGAAATTGGTACATCAGTAGATTTGAGGAGATATCATAAATTGATTGGAAGACTCATTTATCTCTCACATACTAAACTTAATATACCATATGCAGTTAGCCTACTGACTTAGTACATGCATGATCCTCACAAACCTCATTTACATATCTTTTTTGCATATTGCGATATTTAAAATCTGCACCAAGAAGAGATTTGTTATTCTCCAAAAATGGTCACTGTAATATAGAAACATTTATACATATTGATTGGACTAGATCTTTAGATGATAGAAGGTCAACTACTGGTCATTGCACACTCGTAGGAGGCAACCTACTTACTTGAAAAAGTAAAAAGAAAAATGTAGTTGCTTGTTTCAGTATTGAAACAGAATATAGAGCTATGAACCAAGAATTATGTGAATTAGCATAATTACAAAAGTTAATAAAAGATCTAAAATTGTTTAAAGACAAGAGTTTATTCTTACTCTGTGATTAAAAAGCAGTCATTAGCATAACTCATAATTCAGTTCAATATGACCGAACAAAGCACAGTGAGGTTAATTGACACTTAATGTAGCGCTCGGGAAATTGAAGGAAAAAAAAAAAAAAAAAAAAAAAAAAAAAAAAAAACGCGCGCGCCACGTCAGCAGCCACGTCAGCAGACCTAGTCAGCAGTCCTGGCCAACCAGGACCTGCCACGTGGCAAAACCACGTCAACCGGGGACGGGCCACGTTGGCGATCCGCGTGGCGCGATCGGACGGCCCAGATTTAATCAAAAACGGACGGCCCAAATTAAATCAAAATGGACGGCTAAGATCAAAAGGGCAAAATGGTATAAATAGAACCCCCACACCAGACCACAAAACCCTAGCCGCCTGCCCTCGCCGGAGAAGACGAACCAGAGCCGGCCGCCGCCACCCGCCGCCGCACCGGGGAGATTTCCAACCGCCGATCGAGGTAAATTTCATACTCCCGACTCGTTTTTCCACGCTGATTTCCCCAGTGACCAAATCGGAGCCAAAATCCCGGCCAAACGGCTGGAAAACACGGCCGAAAGCCAGTGGCGCCGCCGCGCCCCTCCTCGGTTTTTGCCTCCGATGAGGCCCTTCCCAGCCTCCGTTTAATGCAATTTTTATATCACCGTGATCACCATTCTTTTCTCTACAGGTTGATCGGAGCCGAATCACCAAAACACGAACTTCACCGGAGAGCCACAGCACCCGAGAGCACCGCCGCCGGTAAGCTTCGGTTTTCCGTAAATTTTCGGCCCCCGATGGCCGTAGGGTTGTTTTATCGCAGGAACCAATGCGAGTGTGGCCGAATTCGGCCGAAAACTGCTAACCCGAGATGAACCGCCGCCGCAAGCGGCGGCGCCGTCGCCAGAGCACGGCGGAGCCGCCGTGCCGGAGTTGCGATATTGGCCGAAAGGGACCCTGGGCCTAATTTGGGATTTTTTGGAACACGTGCAGGTACCAGTAGTGCGTTTCAGTTCCCCGAAAAAATTCAGGAAAAATTAGGGACAGCCTGTAGGCGCACTGTGAAGCCGTATTTGGACCCCGAAATGTGTAAGGACCCCTCACCCTATTTGTTATCACGGTCTTAAAGTTCAATAAATGATAAAACGGTATTTCATGAATCAACGAATGTGTGAAATTGCTTAAGGTCGCTAATGGAGCCCGAGTCTAGTGTGTTTGTCGGTTAACTGTTATTTGGCCTGTTTACAGTTTTAAATGCAGTATGAGACTTGATGTTTTAATTTTATAGTTTCGTGTGCATATTTTACTGTTTTATTGATTATAGATTGAATGACTGGGATATTGATGCTGTATGTTGTCTGTTTGGCATAAATTACCGTTTTGCTTGTTTGTATGTGATTGATGATGCTGACTGAGGAAAAAGAGAATGATAGATTATGTAAATGGGTAATTGTATAATGTGGTCAGTCTGACTAGATATCCTGGGAGATGGTGGACGGACCGGGTCCGTAGGGAACCCTACTGGGATTGTGGTCTCCCATACCGGACGGGGTATGGAGATCTTATGTGTTTTGGCGCCCATACCGGACGGGGTATGGGGACGGCCCGTTTCACCCTCATATCGGACGGGGTAATGAGGTTTATAGTTTTGGCGCCCATACCGGACGGGGTATGGGGACGGTCCTGGAATACGATTTCAAGTGTTAAGGGTTAACAGGTAGCGGGACCCCTATGGATCCCCATGGATATTAGTGGGCTGGTAAATGAGGAAAATATATTGTGTAACAATTGAATTTCGAAAGGCTTGATAAGTATTACGTTATACAGTTTATATATGATTTCATGATGATAATGATGTTATTGTTTTCGTATATTGTCTTATGAATTTCACCGGGTAAGTGAATGGTAAAGGTTTTATTATTGATAAAAGATTTTGTTGTAAATTATGTTCCATTGGTCTTTTTGTGTTTTCTACCCACCTTTACCTCCGTGACGGTGAGATATCGTGATGTCTTTACTGGGCTAGTGTAACTCATTCCTTATTTAATCATTTCAGATCAGGAAGATCTTGTTCCCGAGCTAGTTCCGCAGGAGGACGACGAAGGGGACGCCTAAAGACTTCATAGCCATATTTGTAGCTTTTACTTTCAAGTTTCTCCTTTAGGTAATTTGATCTTTTATATTGTGAGCACGTTTTTGGTTTTAGTGTAAGGGATGTTAATCGAATTTTTGACTTCGCTTCCGCATTTGATATTTTTAATAAACATTACATTATGAATTTCCGATGTTTTTACACTTAATAAAAGAGAAACTGGTTGAGGAAGCTTCTTATACCTGTATCATTTGCCTTCTAGTGGACAAATAGCAGATACTTTTGCTAAAAGATTTTATAACAAATCTTTTAATAACTTATTTTATAAGTTGGGTATGTGTAATATTTTTGTACTAACTTGATGGGGAGTGTTGATTAGAATATTCTATTGCCCTTTAATCGAGATATTTGTTCCTTTATAATCATTTCTACAATTTTTTCTATAAAAATGTAATTAATTAGTAGAATCAATTAAAATCCCTACATTAATGTAATTTTCCTTATTCATAAATAGAAATTATGTATAAATATCTTGTTTGTAATGTCACAAATTTATGAGAAAATAAAGTGAATAATTTCTCCAAAAATTTATACACTTTAGCTGGAGACTCTTTCCCTTTCAGATCATATAGAATATCATCATCCTCAACTAGAATAGCGTAGCAACTAACTACTAAATTGAAAGATCCATCACTATATTCGACTTGTTCAATATGAATTACAACATCCTTTACAATCTCCTTGGTTATCTCATCTATTAAGTCACTCTCACTATATTGATAGCCAATGGTGATCTCATCGGCAATATCATTTATTAACTTGCTCCCATTAGTTGAGTTGTCAACGATAATGACATCAATTTGTTCAATAATAAGTGATATTAACGTACCGGGGTCACTATATCACTTTGGTCATGCAAGGCCACATCAGAAAGATTTTATCCTCTACATCAAAGATGGTTTAAGCTTAGCAGAACAACTTTAAAAATTTCCTTTACTAGCCCCATGAGCAATTATTCGAACTTTTTTTTATTAAACATTGTATTAGAGTGGCGTGAGCAACTCTCCAAAGATATAATCACTTTCTTGTAAAATAAGATTCATATTTGCTTCCTTATATGAGGGAACATAGTTCTATTGTAAATATACATATTGTTGGATGTCTCTAAACATTTCTATGTTTAATACTTCATAATCAAAGATCTCTTTGACATGTGATTGCCTATGTTCTCTTAGCTAATATCTTAAACATAAAAGTCAATTAAAAACTTTCTTCATTTCTACATAATCATAAGGAATTCAAGGCAGTTATTTCAGTTAGCTTACAAACGCAATAAGCAACTTTAAGTTTCACACTAGTATTTCAGTGCTTGGGAAGTGTATTTATGACTAATGCCATTGACAATGGAGCAAGTGCATCCTACATCGGATGGTTACTTTGATAGACAACTTCTAGCATAATTATAAATAAAAAGACTCAATCATACCTTATACAATATTTGAAGTAATTATATGAAATTATAACTAAAATAGTATTACTTTTAAAAATTTAAGAGTATAATAAACGAGCATTTATCTTACATAATTACAAAAAAAGACTACATGACACGTATCTTATTATTTACTAATAGATATTCTATTTTCTAACAGGTATATTTTGTCTAGAGATCCATATTCTTTAGGTACTCCATCTTTTTCATTTTTTGATAATACATCCTTCCATTAACAATTGTAAAAAGTAATTCACCTTGAAAACTCAGAATATTTTATTTTCTTATTTTTCTTTTTAATGCAAAGATGTAAGGACTATTACTAAAAAGCCATGCACTTTTCACCCATGAAAATGCATTGGAAAGTTGCACTCCTAAAATTGTAACCTCTATTCTTAATTTAGAATCTTTCTTTGACAGGAAACCAGTTACAGAAGAGTTGAGTTTCGAAAAACGCACTCAAGGACATTGTATTCCTCTGAACATCCAGCAGACCGGTATTCAGTACCACTATATTCTTCATACCCATTAATCTCTATCCTGCTATGAAGCCATTGCGTTCCTGCAAATCAGACAAAGAATGAGCCCATAATAGATATACGCATTTACCAACATTTATCACCAAGCTGGGAATTAAAGATGAATATTTACCAGCTTAAAGGGAAATACTTCAATCTTCTATGTCAATTTTTAAAATTAATCTTTCTAAAAATATCTGATACTGATTAAGGAATTATACCCATATAGAGACTTGATTTGATTTAGTTTTTTATTATTAGTGTCCTGTTTTTTTCTTTGTAACAGTTATATGAACTCATTTATATGATCTTTCATAATACACAAAGAAATTTCGTCTGCCTCTCTAAATTCCATACATTTATAGTCTGTTTACCATATAAATATTATTCGTAGCTTTTCCATTCTTACTAGAGGTGCCACAATAAATTTTGTTGGGTTTTCTCAGGTGATAAAAACTTAAATTTTTATTAGTTTTACTAAATCAAAAATTAACAACTTAAAGTGTTTTTAAATAATTTTACATTTAAATCAAATTTACTAAAATAATCTACCATTATCTAAAAGATAAATATAAATCAAATTTTCGAATAGATAAACTTTCACTAATTACATGATATTTAAAAAATAAACATGGGGTAAATCCAATTAAAAGATAAACTCAATTTGAATTCAAATTAATAAATAAAATAAATTGTAATTTTTACATTAATCTTCAACACTCTTCCTTAATATAAAAATTATAATCACCAAATTTGTCTTGTTGGAGCACCTCTTTCCAATATGTCTTATTTCATATTTGGAAGAATTTTCTTCAATTGTTGATACATTTCTTACCAACATCCAATTATTGATGTACTTTTCATCAAAATCTCTTGAAACACTTCTCTTTAATTTTCAAAAAAGAGATTCTTTTTCTTGAACAAGATTGTAGATATATTTATATTTTCAAAATCCATAATTGATATTTTTCCCTGTAAAAATAGAAGATGAAGTTTCACAGACCCATGATTAAACAAAGTTTTGATACCGCTTGTTTTTTTTTAGGTGAAAAAAAATTAAATTTTCATTAATTTCACCAACTCAAAAATTAATAATTTAAAGTGTTTTTAAATAAAATTATACTTAAATCAAATTTTCTAAAAATAATTTATAATTATTTAAAAGATAAACATAAATCAAATCTTTTAAAAGATAAACTCTCACTATATATGATATTTAAAAATAAATGAGTTAAATATAATTAAAAAATAAAATCTATTTAAATGGTGGAAAAAGAAATGAAAACAAATCTTCTTCCCCTTATTTAGAAGTTAATGGGGAGGGAAGTGGAGGAAAATTAATTACCCCTCCAATCCCCCACTCATTTAAAGATATTATCACTCCAAGCTTGGGTCAAATGGAAAGAAATGATGTAAGTTTTGTCAATAAAAAGATTAAATTACCATCTTTTAGAGTAATTAGACCTAAAACACAAAACTTATTTCTATTTATATACGTGCACATATATATTATATATATACCATATACTGCATATACACACACAAAAGGTAAATAGAGTGCACATAGTGCATATACACTTATCTAATCCACTAGCCATATGGTGGATATATACGGCATATCCACCCAACACATATAAGCAGCATATATAGTAAACATATAATGCATACACACATTACATGTTAGATAAACTATATATTTTATATATATATGCGCAATATGTGTTATATACATAGCATATTATGATATATATAGTGTATATATATGGTGTACGTATATATGGTGTACGTACATATGATATATATACAAAAGACATATACAATATAAATTCAATGTATACTGCAGATATAATATAATAGTACATACTTTGATTTCCTCTGGAAGCAGTACAGTGTGCATATATTGCACTATGTACAAAGAGTTATATATACAATGCCTATCTAAAATATGCATATTTGAAGTGTATATACACTATATATATATATATATATATCTCACATATAAATATATAATGTAGTTATACTACATATCCACACAATATATATAAATATATATGCAGCATATAAAGAGAATATACAGTGTGCAGTGTGTATATATATTGCAAACATATATAGCACAAATATGACACATAAATATAGTGTATTTATATCTAGTATATGTGCAATAAACTATATAATAGGTAAAATGTATGTAAATAGGATGAATATATGGTACAGATGCAATGTATTCCCCTTATATACAGCAAGCCATAAATAACACCAAGAATTATCTTTAGAAACATTGTAAAAAAACATTGTGGAAGTCAAGAAATATTTACAAACTCAAAATGCCTTGAAGTAGAAGTTCTTGGCCCTTTACAGGAAAATTATATAAATTTTAGATTTAGCTCCAATGAGAAAAACTTAATGATCTAAAAATCCGGAAGCTTCACCGAAGGAAAAGTATATATGCAGTCTTAACTATTTTGGCTATGAAAATATGTTAACCCAGTTCACATGCATTACCTGAAGGCTGGTGCACCATTGAAATAATTCTGCCCCCAATCCACGGAATTACTATGAGAGCCCAATCACCACTTTTCAGTTCAGTAGGAGACCTCGAAAGTTCTCCTTTATGTCCAGGAAGTTCTTCTGTATCTGGGATAACTTTAGCGCGTTCTGCATTTGAATGATTTACCCATCGGACAATATTCACATTAAAGAAAAATTCCCCCTCCATATCAAGGAAGAAAGTGAATATACAAAAATGGAAGGATCCTAATATTGAGGACTATCTGAAAAAATAATTACTTTTTCCTTTTTCATATGAAAGCAGATATTTACAAAGAGATAAAGAGTTGTCATAAAAGAGAAAGAAGCAAAGATATCCTTCAAGCAAAAAAACAAAACCAAACATTAAAAGATAAGATACTGAAAAGCCAACGAAACATGCAGCCTCAACCCTCTGCAAAGTACATAGAGGCTTCCCCTGAAAGAAACCATGGTCTTTAGCCAAAAAAGAAGCAAAAAAGATGACTATCACAAAACCAAGTGAGGCAGTTGAACTGATGCTTAAAATTTGAGCATTCCATTCCAAGAAAATGACCAACAAGCTGATGAAAATGGTCCTTCTCCCAATACCTTAAGCTCCTAGATCCTCCCAATTCCACAGAGTAGTACTCTATAAAACCCCAATTAAAAAAAAACAATCTCTCCCAAATCTTCTACACCACAGGACAATGGAAAAGGAGGTGGCTATTACTCTTTGAACTATGAAAAGAAAGTCAAAGAAATATCAAGAAAAGAAGCCCTCCAAGGTCCCCAACTTAATCCTTCTTTTCAATATTTCCTACTTTCCGGTTCTCACTGTTTATAATGATATCTTATGCTCCACTAAGATACTCTGCTCTTTCCTATATAAAAGTAATCGTATTTAAAACAGCCATTCATACAAAAACATTAATCTAAGAGAACTTTCACCTTCCAAAAACTATGGGACAAAGCATTGATATGGTATTAGGGTACTAGGTGAGAGACTAGAATGGGCTTACATGTATAAACACCTGAGGGCTTAAGGCACTAAAAAGGACTATAAGAAGCGAAAGGTTAAAAAAAGGAAAAAACAAGCAAAGATAGTCAAGAGGGTTAGTTAGGACATCAAATCTGATATTTCCAATAAGAACAATACAATGGAAATATTTTTGTTTATTCCAATGGATGGGAGTTCAAAAAAAAAAGTTATGGGGTATGTTTCTTTCAGCAATATTTTAGATTTCCCATTATCCAAATTAATTAATAGATTGAGCATGGGAGCACTACGGGAGGTCATAGTAGAATTACAACAAAGCGGAGCATTTTAATATTTTGTAAGGTGCTGAACATTTTTCTCTCCAGTATCACAGAATGTGCAAGGCAGTTTGGGTATAAAATCATG
Organism: Carica papaya; assembly: GCF_054855325.1. NCBI lineage: Eukaryota > Viridiplantae > Streptophyta > Magnoliopsida > Brassicales > Caricaceae > Carica > Carica papaya. The sequence goes on along the minus strand of NC_142311.1, from coordinate 19,532,878 downwards.
ATGGGTGGAGAGTGATAAACATTTAATTGGTGAGAAGCCTGAGAATTCTAGACAGGAATTACTTGAAAGTCTCTGAATATTTTAGTAATAGTACAAGAAAAACAATTATCATTCCACACAGAAGGGCAAGTCAAGGATGGCTGAGCCTTGGACATGATGGCGGAGAATTTGAATGAAGACAAGAAGATATGAAGAGAGATAGCAGGTGGATCGAATTCACAGAAACTGATTATTACAGAGGCGAGCAGCGGAGATGAAAAAGGTTAGTGGCGGAGTACATTTCTAAATGTCACTTTTCCCCTCTATTTGAATTGACAGGAATCATGAAGATCATGGCAAGCCAAAAATCAAAGGAACTGAGGATTTTCTGGAGGATAGAGAGCAGTCTGATAATTTGAAGGCATTAAATGATCAAATTGTAATTGACAACTATACAAAAGCTGGAGATATGTGTTTTGCGTGGAAACTGCTTCACACCAAAGGAGCCCGCAATGCTCTTCTGCTAAAGAGTTATCAGCCCATAGATTCTTAAGGCCTCAATATCTACTTGGGAACCCAATGAGCAGCCTGATGACACTTTGAGACAAAATCGGCATTGGATTCACAAAATCAAGGGCCAACAGGCATCAACGTTTCAGTTTTAGGATCTGCTCTAGGATTTCAGATTGTTCCTGCTGCTCCAAAAACGTGAAATCAATCAACTTTGCTGTTTCCATTAGGGGAGTGTGGAAACAGAGCCAGCATATGGAAAAAGAGACAGTGCAGGGAAGGGACTGCATAGGGTTAAGGAGGAAACACTGAGAAGAACAGTGGACAAGTATACCACTGAACGAAAGGATTTCAGATGTTTACTCCAAGGAGCCACTGCCTGGCACCGATGTAGATGAGAAGAACAGAGTGAAAGTAGAGGTGGAAGACGAAGCTATGGAAGATAAAAAAAAGTGATGTAGATCCCATCTCCACAATATCGTCACTTGATTTGTTGAAATTAGATCAAGCAAGTTACTTCACAGAGTTGAATATAGAAACTGACTATGATGAGCTGGACGAGATAATTAGAAGGTAGCAAGAAGAAATAGTGAGTTACTTGGATGAGGTCTTGAAACAGAAGCAAGCTTTTTCTGAAGCAGAACATGACGTGGAGATAGCCTGCTCGAACCAACAAGGTATTGTTGACTGTTCTGCTCACTCTTCAAGTCAGGATCCCCGCACCTAAAAAAGGGGATTATACCTTCCTCTTCATCTACCCCCGATCCTATCATGTTATTCCCTAATTCCAACAATGCCCTGGATTCAATTTCTCTAATCTCCCTGTCGATTTTGTTTCAAGTGGTTGGAAGTGGGACAGAACAATTGGCTTCCAATTTCTTATGTACAGAAATTTTAGGCAGTAATGATGCTTTAGTAGAAAAGATACCGAAAAGAAAAACATTGCTTTTAAGCCAATTATTATTAACTTTGATTCTGACAATCTCAATGCTCTAATAGAGAGTCTGGGGTTAATGTTAGCTGAAACAAAAGGAGCAAGGTAAGATTCAAGGTCTCACCTATAACTTATATGAGAAGGAAATATAGGACAAGAGAAGAGATTCAAAGTTGATCATCCAAAGTCCCTTCTAGTGAGTATAGACTTCACAAGAGTTCACACCTCATAGACTTCCTTGAAAAGCTCTCCTACATCATCCTTGACCAAATACCAAAATTTCCCTAAGAATCCCATATTAAAACCATCGAGTCCTAGAACTTTATCTGTCCTGCGTTGCTTGAGAGCCTCATAAATTTCTTCTGCTGAGAATTCTCTTTCAACATACTCCCTACTCGCCTCGTCCAGCACATTAAAATTGATGTCATCCAATACAGGTTTCTAATCAAATTCTTCATAATAAAATTACTGAAGTATTCCTTGACCCTTAGCCTCAAATCTTCATTGCCCTTTACCTTCTTACCCTCAATCTCCATAGTCTGCAGATAGTTACATCTTCTATGATAATTAGTAATGGAAAAACCTCTTGTTACAGTGCTAATCTTTAATCCATCTAACTCTCGACTTGTCGTCATTCTACCTCCTCCCATTGTAACCGAACTGCCAAATCATTCTCTAACCTTTCCTTTCTAGCAATATCTTCAGCATATTTTATCAACCTTTAGTTTATTCGCTAACCTGTAGCTAGCCTTGCCATTGACTTCTTCACTAAAATCATTCATATTTAGCCATTTATCTTCAAATCTAAATGGGCACTGAACCCCATTTTATCCCATTTGAATCAATGTAAATAGGAAATGTGTTTAAAATTATCCTCTGCCGTCACTTCTGACAAATGCCTGCAACTTGGAACTCACACAAGGCAGACACCAAAAACTTATTAATAGGAGAACATCCCGGACTTGTCTTTTGATTCGACCAATTCCACTTCCCTCCAGTTAAGGTTAGATCAGCAAGCTCCACTCTCTCCGTAGCATCCTTGAATTCTTCGACGTATATTCTCGAGAACTAAGTTCTCGTTCTTTCATGTATATTCAACATCATATTGAAATCCTCACCCACTACCCATGGAAAACTTCATTTCTACTCACATTCCTCCAAATCTCTCCACAACAAAACTCTCTCAGTCCCTTCCCTCTTATTGTAAATCCAAATTAATACCCAAAGATCTTCACATCTCTGATTCTCAAACAAACAAGAAAGAGAAGACTCAACCTAATGTACTCCACATATCGAGTTCTATCATCATCCCACATAATCAAAATACCACCCACTATTCCCATAGGCAGTAAGTCCACCCACCACACTTCCTTTATCTTCCATATATTTCGAATAATCCTAACTTGCATATTTTCTATTTGAGTCTCCTGAAAACAAATAACACTTGGTTTTCATATGCTCATACATCCTCTAATTACTTGTTGCTCCTTATGGTCATTGATCTCCATGTCATTCTATTGTATTATTCTCTCGAACATGGATCAATTATTGGTTGCAATGTCCACCCCTTTGTTCCCTCCACTCCCTAACTACTTTTCCTTTTCAATTGTTGTCTGTTTGTTTCCATCTTCTCCTATCTTCTCCTATCTATCTCCATAAAAAGATCTATCGCCCGTTCTTCCAACCATTGAAAGACACACCCATAAAACAACTAATTCAAGGGGTTCTTGAACCACTTCGACCATGAGGTGCTTTAACATGATTATTCAAAACTACAAGCTCAATAACCTTACACTTTCATGCTCAGTTCACTTAGTTAATAGTGGTAGAAAAGTCTATTCTCACATTGACCAATTCCCTTTCTCTAATTCTTTGGAGGATAGTTATTTGGTTCAATACTTTTGCTCAGTACTTTTCTTAACAAGGTAAGAGTGGTGGAGAGAGGTTGATATTGCAGGACATGAAGGGTTCAAACATAATGAAGAAACTTCAATTTCTGAAGGGTAAACTCAAGGGTAATATAAGGAGGTTTCCATGATGTGGATGCAAAGAAGAAAAAAGTTAGCGGGAGAAACTATTCTTGATAAGTTGGCAGCCGAAAATTATATTAAGGCGTCAATTGATTAGGTTGTCCTTCTGCAATGAAATCAAGGAGGTCATCATTAAGGAGGAAGTTCATTAGAGGTCAAAAATTAAGCAGGTTAAGGAGGGGGATGCGAACTTGGAAAATGAGTGATGGAGCGTGACTCTATATCCATTGGGCTAAGAGCACTGAGTTCTACAAAGCTCTGTATAATAAGGAGTCCATTTTTGGAAGGGATTAATTCGGACCACAATCTACAAAAATGGAGCAAGATGGTCGGAAATGTTATATGAGAAATATTCCTCCAGCAATATGCACTTCTTTCCAATCTATATGATTGCAGATCTACCCATATGTAAATTTTTTATTCATTTTATTGAACCTTGCATCCTTTTCTTCAAAACCTTTGGGTTTTCTTGGGTTTTTCCCGCTTCTATTTAATCTTTTTCTGTTGTTTACCCGAACGGAAATATGGTGAGAAAGGAGATCAGGATTTGTCAGGGGGCAGTCATCTTGCTGGTTAGTGAGTGCTTTGGTTTGAGCGTAATGCTAGAATTTTCAAGGATTGCTTTACTCATTTCCTGTGGGATAGGTTAACTTTTTTGCTTAGATTTAAGTTAAGGATCATAATTCCATTATAGATTTTCTTTATACATTCTTCAAAGGAATTGGGAGGCTCTCTTGTTTTGATTTTCTCTTTTATTTTTCTGATTTGCCTCTGCTTTTCAGGAGGCTTTCTGAGGATGCCTCATCCTCCTCTTTGTGACTCGTCTTTCCTCTACTTCCTAATAAATTTTCTTTTCTTATCAAAAAAAAAAAAAAACAATAATAATAATGTTGTCTTATCATTCTAGTTACGAACAAATTCATGACACTTTGCCAAGAGAATTTTAAAAATGAAGACTGGTGGAAAGTATCTATATAAGAGACCGTACACACAAGGGAAACAAGTAGCAAGGAACCATTGTCCCCTCCAACAATCCTCGTAGAAGATTCTAATGTGATGACTAGGAGTAATCAGATCTTATGTCATTGATTATTTTGCTGCACTTACTTTTTCTCACCGTAAACGTTAATCAACAGAGTGTGCAGCCAATCTTGGTGAAATATGCCCATAAACTGTTTTTGGGATTCTTAGCCACAACCCTGGCAGCCTCAGTTTGTTTTTTCCTTTTGGGATTTTATCCATAACCCTAGTAGCTTCCTCTCAGGAAGTGAAAGCTCTCTTTAAGTAAGGTTTTCAATTGGACTACGATTCTTGACAAAATTAACACTAATGATTTACTTTGAATTTGTAGACTTGCTCTTTCACTAGATGTAAGTTTGATGTCCTTCCAATGTTCTAAATCACAATAGCCATCCTTTCCATAATGTGGTTGCTTGGGCTCTTGGACAAGATCATTTTTTCTTCACATTCGTGGGTGCAGCCCCCTGATCTATAGCTATTAATATCACCTTCTTTGCCCCATTTGTTGATAGAGTAAGGATCATCCGGTGTTATAAAGAACTAATTCTTCATGCATTTGGGTCCTTTGGTTGGAGAGAAATGTGAGGATGTTTAAGCAACAGTATCAATTGATTTTTGACCTTAGGAATCCAATGATATATTTTTTCCTCTCTTTGGGCTAAGGCCCACAGCCTCTTTTGAGAACCTTTTTATCTATTTCACAAAGGAATTGTGATGCTATTTTGTTTTGACTCATCCTCTTTCCAAATGGTGTTCCACATTTTTTTCTTTTCTTCTTTTCTATCGGAAGATAGCCTATCTTTTGTTTCCTTTTCTCTACTTCCAACAGTATGTTTTCTTCTATTAATTCCTACTTTTTATTCTCAAAGAAAATGTTTTCTTCTATTACAAAAAAGAAACAAAAAATTAACTCCAATAGTGCACCAGATGCTCTCAAATTAAAACTGTAATGAGAAAGAGAGGAGAAGAGAAATAGCATGGGAAATAGCATTCTCTAAATCAGAAGAAAAATCCAGAAATGTCAGTCAAAACAGCATCAAGAAATGTTTGTCGAAACAGCATCAGAGAACTTTGACTTTACCTAAACGAATCTTGTGATTCTCTTTGCTCCTTGATACTAGCTTAGAGACTTCATGTTCAGATGGCACTATAATCTGCAAAACCTCTCCATCCATGCCCCAACTATCAAGCTGCTCAACAGAAAGAAGAGTAAATTTTCTTTATTGAAATAAAACGAATACTAAATTTTATTAATTGAAAAGCATCTCCAGCATTTTTCTTTTTCATAAACCTATGCTAAGAAATTAATGATAATTACTCAGGAAAAGAAGACATACTATTGCACCTCCACCAAGTAACAACTGGACATTCAGACGACGCTTAGGCCTCTTCCATGATCCTTCAGATTTGAAAACTCTAACAGTCACGACAGATGATTCAAGTTCAGCTGTATAATGTGTCAATAAAAATTGGCCCTCTTTGAATCCGTATCCATCACCATCATCTTCAAATAGAACTCCTTTAGCCTTCCCTACAAAATTAATTAAAAAAATCAGTTTCAGTAGCTGCCAAGTGAAGTATTGCAAACAATTAACAACCATAATGAAACTTCTGTCACAAACATGCCAAAGATCCCCGAGGAATAAAGGATGAATTTCACATTTGTTTGCCTCAAATACCACAATTCAGATGGTACCCTCTCAAAGAAAAGCAAATGAAAAAGAAACAATAAAATAACAGAGACAAGATAGCAAATCAATCCCCTTGAAAGTGGATTAGCACCCAAGAGAAGTTGTGAGTCCTAGTCCAAAGAGAACAAATGAATGCCACGATATCCCAATGCATAAGCAGCAACAGGAAGCATCTCTTAAACATTCTAACATTTTATTCAAACCATAAAACCCATAACCTAGCCAAAAATTCCATAGAAATAACGGATATAAAGATCTCTACATTAGGGAACCATTCCAGAATTCCTCAACCGTTATTAACAACCTAACCAAACTCTTTAAACCACCTCAAAGTGAGGAGATTGTGGAAGAATGAATGTTATGTTTATTATTAAATGCTAGGGCCCCATATATATACATTTTTTAGAACAATTAAAAAAAAAAGCATACAACAACTATATATGAGGGCACTTTACTAATGTACCATTTACTCTAATTACACATAGCATAGACTTCTCAACACTCCTTCTCAAGCTAGTAAATAGGTATTGTCTATTCTCAATTTGACAATGATTATCTGAAATCCAAGATTACTCAAACCCTTAGTTACATATCGGCGAATTGTGAGGTGGACATGTACGGTGCACATATCAAACCACTATCCAATTTTTCATTGATGAAACATCTATCAACTTCAATATGTTTGATCCTGTCATTTTACACTAAATTATGACGATTCAAGTAGTTGATTTATTGTCACAGTAAAATTTTATAGACTCATCTCATTTATTCATCTTTTAGCCATAATAATTCATATACCCCTTGTATCATTGTTCGAAATTCTGACTCTATCTAAACTATACTACCATATTTTACTTTTTACTTCTCCATGTGACCAAATTCTCTCCAAGAAATATACAATAACCGGTGATGGATCTTCTGTCCACTACAAATCCTGCATAATATATACAAGTGCATATTTCAAGAAGTTGAGTATTATTTCTTCTATACATGATACCTTCCGTTGGTATCCCTTTCAAGTAGTATAGCTTTCAGTATACTGCTTACAAGTGAACTTCCTTGGATTTTTGCATAAATTGGCTTATTACCTTATTGCATAGACAATATATGGTCTTATGTGGGATAAGTACATCAGTTTTCCAATCAGTCTTTGGTACATCTCCCTATCAACTTCTATATCTTCTTCTACTAGTCTTAGTTTATGATTGGGATCAACCAGAGTGCAACCATGTTTAGGTTAGCTTTCTTTATTTCCTTCAAAATACCAATGAATATAGTTCTGCTGTGAGATGAATATCACATATCAAGGGAGTATTTTAATCTCTTTAATTCTTTAATTTTAAATTATCTACCGGATTCGGGGGCAAGCCAGCAGTGAGGCTACAACTCCGTCTGGGGTAGTGGTGAGAGCAGATCTTGATATGTGGGTACCAACTCAACTTATTGTATTATTTTAGAGTTTGAATAAAAAAAACCATGAGATTAAAATCATAAAACAGCCTTATTTTGCCTCTGATACTATGCAAGCATGTTTGTATGTCAACTTTCCTTATTTCCTTCAAAATACCAATAAATATAATTCTGCTGTAAGATGAATATCACATATCAAGAGTGTAACACCCAACTATTTCTTTTTATTTTTATTATTAATTTAAAATCAATTAAATTAAATTAAATTTTATTAATACTTATTTATATTTATATAGAACAAATTAAATTAAAATAAACTAATAATAATAATAATCAAAAAGGGTAAAAATTATTTAGAGATTTAATTGAAAACAATTTTGGAAAAAATTGGTGAAAATTTGGATTGTATGGCTATTTTTTAAAGAAAAATCAGAAACCGGTGGTCAAAATGCAATTTAAAAAAGTTGTGTCACGTCAGCTGCCCGGTCAGCAACCCCGGCCAACCAGGACGCGCCAGGTGGCAGAGACGCTGACGCGCGAGCCCACGCGGGAGGGAGCCACGTAAGCGATCCGCATGCGCGCGATCGAATAGTTGAGATCCGTTCCCGCGCGCACGGACGGTCCAAATAAAAAAAAAGCAAGGACAGCTCAGATTGCATCGCGCATGGACAACGCAGATTGAATCACGCACGGACGGCTCAGATATAATCGCGTATGGACGGCCCAAATTGAATAACGATGAACGGCTCATATTCATTCCCTATTTAATCGCGATTGTACGGTCCAGATTAAAAGCGATGGACGGCTCAGATCAAAAGCGGATAGGTACAAATAATCTCATCCGCACCCAAACCGTAACCCTAGCCGCTAGAGCCCCTCACCGGAGAAGACAACCCAGCTGTCGAGGAGCCGACCGCCGCCACCCACCGTTGTACCAGAGCAATTTTCGGCCGCCAAACGAGGTAAAAATTCTATCTTTTGCTCAAAATTAGATTTTAAACCCACCTATGGCCGAATTAGAGTGAAAGCACCGGCCAATTGGCCGGAAAACGCCGCCGAAGCTCAGTGGCGTCGCCCCGGGGTGTCTCGGTTTTCTTCTCCAACAAGGCCCTTCCCGATTCCCGTTCGATATGATTTTTCCACCGTTGTGATCACCGTTTCCTCCTTTACAGGTTGATAGTAGCAAAACACCCAACTGCAACGTGAGCCGGAGGAGCCGCCGCACCAAAGAGCCCCACCGCCGGTAAGTTTTGGTTTTCTACATTTTTCCTGCCCACCAAAGGCCCTAAGTGTGTTTTTTCACAGGAACTGATGCAAGTTTGGCTGAATTCGACCGAAAACGGCTGAAAATAGCCAACCCGAGGTGGATCGCCGCCGCGGGCGGCAGCGCCGTCGCCGGAGCACGGCGGAGCCACCGTGCCAGAATTCTGAAATTGGCCGAGTAGGCCCTGGGTCTGATTTTTGAGTTATTTGGGACATGTATAAGTACCGTAAGCGCGTTTCAATTCCCGAGTAAAAATTCAGGGAACCCAGGGACCGCCCGTAGGCGTAGCGACAATCTAGTTTTTGGCGTCGAATCAAGTAAGGACCCCTCACTCTATTTCCTATCATGGAATTAAAGTTTGAATAAATGATAATACTGTGTTTTGTACAAATTAAATAGATATACATAATTAATTACGGATTGTTAATGGAGCCCGAACCGGACATTATTCTCTATCGATTCCTGTTTGATTTATTTTACAGTTTAAATGTATTATGGTATCTGGTCTATCTATTTTATGGTTTTAAATACATGTATCACTGCTTACTTCGCTACTGTTTGATTTTAGGAATCTAAGATATGCTTGCTTTGTTGGATGCACGTTACTTGTTATGTATTCATGTTTGAGTTGGTAACAGAGACTAAGAACATATAGGAATAGGAGGTGATTTGATAAATAGATAAGATGACAACCTCACTAGATATCCTGGGAGATGGTGGACGGACCGGGTTTATAGGAAACCTTACCGTGAACGTTGTCTCATACCAGACGAGATATGGAGACTTGGTCATTTGGCGCTCATACCGGACGGAGTATGAGGACGGCCCGCTTCACCCTCATACCGGACAGAGTATTGAGATTTATTGTTTTGACGCTCATACCGGATGGGGTGTGAGGACAGCCTTGAAATTAGGATTGTTAAGGGGAATGGTTCACGTGTAACAGGGACCGGACGGAGTATGAGGACGGCCCGCTTCACCCTCATACCGGACAGGGTATTGAGATTTATTGTTTTGGCGCTCATACCGGATGGGGTGTGAGGACGGCCTTGAAATTAGGATTGTTAAGGGGAATGGTTCACGTGTAACAGGGACCCATATGCATCCTCATGGATACTAGTAGCCTGATAAAAACGAAAAACAGTGATAATCAGTTATTGTTAATGAAAACGGGTTTATGATGTGTTTTATGTTACTGATTATGCATAAAATTGTGATCTGTATAATGTTATTGTATTTATAGGTTGTTTTCACAAGTTCTCCAAGGGTAAGAAAAATGGTAAGTGATTTTATTTTAAATAATTGTATTAGTTTAAAATTTGTGCTCCATTGGTTGTTTTCGGTTTTCTACCAACCTTTACTTCCGTGACGGTGATATAGTGTGATATCCTTATTAGGGTAGTGTAGCTCATTCTTTATTTAACCATTTCAGATCAGGAGGATCTGGTTCTCGAGCCCGATCCACAAGAAAACGACGAGTAGATACTAGATGTTTTATAGTTTTCTTAATTTTTCTCACTTTCTCGTATTTCTTTTAAAAAACTTATTCCGTGATATTATTCAGTACTTTTAAATTATTGTGTAAAGAATGTTAACCTTAATCTTTTATTTCGCTTCCGCACTCAGATTATTATATGTATTTCCTTTTTGAATTTCCGGAGCCGTTACAAAGAGAATATTTTAATCTCTTTAATTCTTTAATTTCAAATTATCTACCGGATTCGGGGGCAAGCCGGCGGTGAGGTTACAACTCTGTCTGGAGTAGTGGTGAGAGCAGATCTTGATTGGTGGATACCAACTCAACTTATTGTATTATTTTAGAGTTTGAAAAAAAAAACCCTGAGATTAAAATCATAAAACAGCTTTATTTTACCTCTAATACATGCAAGCATGTTTGTATGTCAGCTTTCCTTATTTCCTTCAAAATACCAATGAATATAGTTATGTTGTGAGATGAATATCACATATCAAGAGAGTATTTTAATCTCTTTAATTCTTTAATTCAAATTATCTACCGGATTTGGGAGCAAGCCAACGGTAAGGCTACAACTCCGTCTGGGGTAGTGGTGTGAGCAGATCTTGATAGGTAGATACCAACTCAACTTATTGTATTATTTTAGAATTTGAAAAAAAAACACATTGAGATTAAAATCGTAAAACAGCCTTATTTTGCCTCTAATACCATGCAAGCATGTTTGTATGTCAGCTTTCCTTATTTCCTTCAAAATATCAATGAATATAGTTCTGCTGTGAGATGAATATCACATATCAAGGGAGTATTTTAATCTCTTTAATTTCAAATTATCTACCTGATTCGGGGAAAGGCTGGCGGTGAGGCTACAACTCTGTCTGGGGTAGTGGTGTGAGCAAATCTTGATAGGTGGGTACCAACTCAACTTATTATATTATTTTAGAATTTGAAAAAAAAAAAACACACTGAGATTAAAATCGTAAAACAGCCTTATTTTGCCTCTGATACTATGCAAGCATGTTTGTATATCAGTTTTCCTTATTTCCTTCAAAATACCAATGAATATATTACTGCTGTGAGATGAATATCACATATCAATGGAGTATTTTAATCTCTTTAATTTCAAATTATCTATCGGATTCGGGGGCAAGCCGACGATGAGGCTACAACTCCGTCTAGGGTAGTGGTGAGAGCAGATCTTGATAGGTGGGTACCAACTCAACCTATTGTACTATTTTTGAGTTTAGGAAAAAAAAAATCCTGAGATTAAAATCGTAAAACAGTCTTATTTTACCTCTGATACCATGAAAATTTTTGAAAAAAAAATATTCACTTTTTTTCTGATACCACTTATATTGTTATAATTAGGGTATATATAAAATTTCTATTTACAAATAAGGAAATTAACATTATAGTAGGAATTTTAATTGATTCTAATTAATTACATCATTATGGGAAAGATTACGGGAAGAATTATAAAGAAAAAAATATATCAACTAATTAAACAACAAAATACTCTAGTTAAAAATCTCTCCTCCTCATCGTCCCCTATCATAATTATATCATCAATATATACCAAGAGAGATGTACCTCACTGACTCTGAATGCTTGATAAACAGGGTTTGATCTTCCTAACTCTAATTGGCTCCATCGCTAGCATTACTCTTACAGAGCTCCCAAATCATGCTCTCAGGGATTGCTTGAGCTCATAAAGTGTATTTTTTATTATCTACACATTTTATTTTCTCCCTTCTCTCTGGTAAACCCGATGAGAATTTTTATATAGATTTCCTCTTCTAGATCCCCATATAGAAAAGTATTCTTCATATCAAACTGTTTTGATTATTAATTCAAGTTTGTAACCATAATAGGATACGTACTATAATCACTTTTGCAATAAGTGTGAATGTCTCTTATAATCTATCCCACAACTCTGAGTATTATTCTATAGCCACCAGTCCTACTTTGTATCTCTATTGTTCCATTAAAGGTGTACTTTATAGTAAACACTCACTTACACCCTATAGGTATATTACCATTAGGCGAATCCACCACTTCACACGTTCGGTTCTTTTTCAGTGCTTGCATTTCAATATTCATAGAATTTTTCCATTTCGTAGAAGATAAAGCCTCAAAGAGTATATAAGAATAGAAATTGCATTTAGTCCCAAAAGGAAATTCTGGTGAGATGGAGAGCATCTTTCAAATGATACAAAGTTTAAGATCAGGTAGAGTGGATGCTTAGTGCTTTCTCTCATCCCTTGCTAAGTGCAATAGTTATATTTATATCAGAAGGTAAAGGGTTCTCGAAGCCTACCTCATTTCCAGTATTCGACTCAAATGCTTGAATTTGTTTTGGATAGGATCCAAGTTTTTTCTTCTGTAGTACACTTAAGAAACTTGTGGGTCCTATAGGGTTATGGGTTCAAGTTGACTTGGTGAACTTAGACTCTAGTGTTTAGATATTTAAGAGGTATAGTGTTTAAGCACAAGGGGGATATCAAAAAAGAATAAGTCATTCTTATGTTCCAACATAGTATCCCCCCTTATGATAAGGTTGATTAAAGTAGAACTCAATCTCAAGAAAGATGACATCAGTAGATACCTAAAATTTTTGGGTGCAAGGATGATAATACTTCATCCCTTTGTGTGGGAAAGTACCCCACAAAGACCCATGCACCGCCACTATAACCCTATGCGCTACTGCTAAATTCACCATACACCGTTGTACTTTAATTGGGATCATCACATAACCACGATGTAGCCAGATCCAAAATGGATCTCGTGAAATCGCACCGAAAACTTTTGGGATCTGGCTTTTACGCAATCTGGCCGCCCCCTAAGCTTCTTCCTCTCCCGCCTTCTAGTTTCAGTCGCAGATCTAGTCTTCTTCAAGCCATTGCCGCTAGACACCCAAATATGTACTGCTCTAGCTCATCGCGTACGGATCCGAGTTGAATAGCACCTCTTTAGCTTCTTTCTTCATGCGCACGGAAACATTGCCTCATGATTCTGTTTCGCACCAATCCATCTTCTTCCGCTTCACCACCGCGCCGACCACACACAGATCGGATCGGGCACAGACTAGGTCGAAGGCCTGCATGCAGAAGAGTCAGAAGGTAGCATTGTTTGGAAAGAAACCCGATGCTGCCGCTTTGTCTTCTTGTCGGATACGCTGATGCTTCACTAATCTGAGGTCGGTTCTGTCAATCACCGCCATGTCGGGGACGGCTTACTCAATGCCTCTCTGATCTTATCTAGTCTGGCTCTGATACCATGTAGTTGAATAGAAAAGTATGTGAATATTTTATGATGATTTCATTCCAATAGGTTAGAGATATACATACACATATAGATAGATTTACCCAAGATAACTAGCTTAATCTCGTAACACTATCTAAGATAACTAGGTATAATTACGGTATCATACAAGGAAAGTATGTTGTAATCTAGTAACACTATCAAAAACAAAATAAAAGTAATTCAATGATACGTCAAATATGTAATTTATAACTAAATTCAACATACCAAATACTTAATACCTATGAATTGAAATGGAATATAATATAGTTAAAACCAAAGGCTTCAAACAAAACGTAAATGTTTTCAAAATGGAAGTTTAGTTTCATTTTTTTATAGAAAAGTATGTTATTAAGAATAAGAATGAGAAATTACAAATACAACAATTAAGATACCCTATTGAAAAAGATGCTAGTGAAAACAAAATAACATAAATAAATTCGTGGAGGACAAAAATGGAAGCACAAGCAAAAACATGGTTTACTTCCTAATTCATGTGGAGCACAATAAGAGAGATGTTAAAAAGTTCTCTATGTGCCTTGGCCCATGAGGAAACCAAAAAGTCATCATCTCCAATTTTATATCATCTAAAAAGGATCCGTTTTAAAATATTTGATGGTTTCATAACAATTAAGTTGTCCATAGACCTGCTAAGCACTACTTACCATATGGGTCTTTCTTCCGTATCTCTATGTCTTCAAGTTTGGAATTTATAAAGCATTCTAAGGAAGTATGTTTTACTCAAGGTAGGTTAATGTGTCAAATAACCTTGTCAATAGCTTCCATGTTATCTCACATTGAGATAACAGATGGTTGTGAGTTTCTCCTTTTCTATGTCACATCACACATACATCTAGAGACAAAGTTGGATTAGCCTTACAAACTTGCAACAGCTTATTGATATTTAACCGATTCAGAATTGCAGTCCATGCGAACATCTTCAAACGTTTAACTTGCAAGAATCCCTCATTAAATCGGCTATGGTAACAACCAAATGTTCAATAATGTGGTCAATAAGAGATTTAAAAGGGCATGTACCCGATGATTCTTGAGCCCATGCCCTGTAATCTGGCTGTTAGAATGGCTAGAAAGATTATAATAGGCTCAACAGGGTAAGAAGTGGCTTTATTTTCTTACTCCTTAAAGATAAAAATAGAGTTAATTTATTGATTTGAAAAAAGTAGAACTTTGGATGTATCAAAATTACCATTTTCATCCAAAGCCACAAGGAGTGTCAAATCATCTGACAGAGTGGATTCACTGAGATGCTGGTATGGAGGACCCACAGGTATAATAGATCCACCTTGCAAATACAAGGCTGGTAAATCCTGGGATTATTACAGAGAACTTAGGAAATTAACCTAGAACATATAACAAAAGTTCAAATGGAAAGATTAAGAAAACAATACATAAGAATTGAACTTAGCCATGTTTTAAAAGGGAGAAGCTATGCAGCAATACATACTGGATGGGAATAATCAAAATCAAAACTCAACCAAATTCCTTTTGGCAGCAAGTGCTCCAATTTATCTGACCCAAGTTCACGTGCAGTGCTGAAAAGGGAAAGGTCAGGAACAGAGAAAAAAAGTTGATGTCAGTGAACTGCACTTGTTGAAAGTAAACCTCTTCAACTTACCAGCATTTTGCCAAAATGGCAACTGTCAGAAAACATGAGAAAATCCGACATATCTCAAAGTTGTAAAAGCGCTTTGTTAGAATATAATTGACAAAACAAACCATGTCCTATCAATACCATGTGCAGTAACTGAATTAAGTAGATAATTATTCACAAAGACTTGTGTTAATAAGAAGTGATCCAACTTTATTCTCTATTTTCTTTTAGTATCAATATTGAAAATCAAAAGGAGAATAAACTTGTGACTTCAGTTTGAGATATGAATTTCTATTCCTAATTCAACATATTCCAAAGTCATACAAGCTCCTGTTTTTCTTTCATTACAAGCAATATAATTTTCTATGGAAGAAATAAAATATTTCACAGAAAAACCAAAGAGGAAAATCCAATTTGCAAATCTGATTGCCTGAAAGAAAGGCAAGGAAACTTCATCCAATTAAGAATGTTAAAAGAAAAGCCAAAAAAAATGTAGGAAACATGTCTAACTCTACCTGTTCGTAAATAGAATCTGATACATAAAGTCCCTCACAGAAATTTATGAAGAATATGCCATTCAAAACAATGAAATTTTATGCTTTCAAGCCAATTTTTCTGTTTCTTTTTCCCATTAAAAGAAACTTTAAAAACCAGGCTCCCCTAAAAATCAGCCTTTTATTTTATTTTTCCTAAAAATCAGCCTTAGCACCAGATTGTAAGATACTGTTTGAGGCTTAGAGGCCAAAATGTTTCTTAGAGTCCAAAATCACTTAATTAGGAAGGATTCAATCCGCAAAAAGGGGAAAAAGAAGAGATAAAGGGATTCAAGCAAAAACCAAAAGAAATTCAGCTAACATGTACTGTGTTTGTTTGAAGATAAGGACACCTGGCACAGACAAGAATTGACCCCAAAAGGAAGGAATTCTCAATCGTCCTTAAGCTGGGATCTTTTGTGTCTGCAAAACCAAGTTATGAATAGTTTGAATGCCCCATAAACCAATATAATTCAACAAGCTCATCAAAAGAAATAGGACAAGGACTTGCCTGCAAAAAATGTAGGACTTGTCACCGGGGTACCCAGTGTATGAGCCATATAAAAGAGTGTATATATGTACGGAATAAGTCTGTATCGCCTCCTCAATGCCAGACGGCAAACTTCTTCACACTATTTAATCAAACTGAAGTTTGTCATAGATTTGAAATGGCAGCAAAATTACAAGTGAACAATTACTTGAAAGAGCAATATACCATTTAGACTGAAACTAACAGAAAATCAACATTCCTTTCTTTTTCTCCATCCATATACTCATTTTATATAGTAGTTTCGTGGACCCTCTTTAAGAGTCCAATTTTCATGATACCCAGCTTTCTAAAACTAGGAAACCTTAACTACAATTTTAAAACTCCAGCTCAAGAATCAAGAGGTTGGTAATGAATCATAACCCATGATGGCAATCTTTTTGGGAGACGTGAGGTTAGGAAGGCCAGCAAACTATTGGTGCATTGGAAAGGATATTTATTTTCTCTGGGTGGTCAGGTGAGGCATCCTAATTCGATTCAAGTCTTTTGAGGTTGCTTGTGATGCATATGGAATAGGAAGAGGTTATCTCAAAAAAAGATGAAATAGGAAGAGCAGGTGTCTTAACTCAGCAAGGGCATCCCATATTTCCTCTATGACTTAAAACTTGCCAACCTCCACGTTTTGATTTTCTATTTCAGTGGCAATTCTCAAGCGAAAGGAGAAGTCTATAGAAGGATCCAAACGTTTCCATGGAAACTAGTCAATAAATCATTCCCTTTTAGCCTTGACGGGTAAGTCGGCTTCTGAGTGGAAAAAAGAAGAGCTGCAAAATCAGCCGCAAGACTAGATACCAGAGAGTCCACATATTTGATTAGATCACATTCAGTTCGATGAGAGGGGCAATGAAAAGCTCAATAAATAATAGCACGAACTCTCATTCCAAGCATGTTTGTCAAGTATTCCACTCGTCTCTCTTCCCTTGTTTTGGATTCTTGTGGAGGTGGCTGAGGGAATAGGCAACTGTGTTAGAAGATTCCTATAGGCAGGTCCAAAGGAGGGTTTTAGGATCATTTAGTTAGTTAGGAGGTTTGTTGTCAAACCAACACATAATCAGGCTTAGGCATTAAACTTTGTCTCAAAAAATTTGTCATTATTGGTTTGGCTATAGCATTTCTACAGAACCTAGTATCTATGGCACAGGGTGATCAAGAATATCCACAATCAATGTTGCAGTGGATACAATGTGTTAACAAGGTGTTCTACCTCTTATAAGAGTTCATGGAAATCTATTACCCAAACTCATCCACTTTTCTTACCCCTTATTCGGTTTGAAAGTTGGCAATGGTTCCAAAATTCTCTTTTGGGAGGATAATTGGACTAGCACTAATCCTTTAACTAACTAATTTCTTCACTAGTATAAACTATACCAGATATCATGAACCCTGCAGCTTTTTTTCATCCCAATGAATGATACTGTTGCCTGAGGCTTTTATTGTTCTAGAGGCCTACCAATTAGGGAGACCCCTATTTTCTCAGTACATTCCAAATCCTGACAGCAGAATTTGGATATTGGAACTGAAGAATGAAAATTCTCTATTTCTCATTGCCTTTGATAATGATACAAGAATTGTATTTATAATATAAATGTTACCACATTTATGCACACAAAAAATCTTCTAGTGAGAGGATTTTTCAGAATAAACAGCACATCCAAACAAAACGATTTGTTAAGAACCTTCTTAATTAGTGAGAGGATTTTTTAGAATAAATGGCAGACCAAATCAAAGGAGATTTGGTCAACCATAGAGCCATTTCTTCTAAATCAGGAGATAAATATTTCTAATATAGTGATTATAATTATTCAATTTTCAACACTCCTCAAGCTAGGCTATATCAAGTACCTTGGACCTCATATCTTCAAAATTTGCCTTTAGTAGCCTCTTAGTCAGGATATCTACTTTTTCTTATTATTAGGAATGTAGAAGATGTTAATTGTACCCCATTCTATTCTCTCCTTGATGATAGCTCACGCAATTTCTAATAAATTCTCACTTTCTTTCAGGTATCTCATTTGGTTGAAGGATGTCGATGCATAAATTTCTATGGATAATTCCCTCTTCGATCAAATATTCCCTAATGATAGAATTGAAATAATCTTTGGCATTATCTGTGTGGAGAATTTGGATATTTATGTTGAATTGAGTTTGCATCATTTTATTGAAAGACTTGAACAATTTAGATACCTCCATTTTTCCTTCATGAGAAATAACCAAGTGAGGCATGGGTGATCATCTATAAACGTTACAAACCATCTTGTTCTAGTTAAAATCTTGACTCTGTATGGCCTCCAAATATCATTGTGAATCCCTAAAAAGGGATCTGTTTTTTTTTTGTATTGTTAGATAGGATAGATATTTTGAACATGTTTAGATATCTGACAAGATTCACACTGAAATTTAATAGAGTTATGATTAAACAATAAAAAAAAGAGTTTCTTGATATACAAAATATTTAGATGACCTACACAATAGAGCCATAATATTATTTTACTATCTTTATTCTTGAGTGTAGAGAAATATTGTCTTCCTTTGACAGGAAAATTACTCATGAGGTTCGGCAATTCTCATCTGATTTCAGCTGCTATCTCTTGCAGGTTAGGTAATTGTTTGGTTGCTAGGTTTCAACCACGAGCATCATCAAGGTTTTTGTTGAATCCTAAGAGAAGTTCGTAAATTTGTTTCTTCTCAACGATCTTCTTATATTTCGTTGTGGCATTGGGCAATCTCATTGAGTAGTTTCATACACATTTAGTTGTTGTCAATACTTACACAAACGGCTGAAATATGTAATGATCGAGAGGTCCTCTTGATGAAGGTCATGGGGGATACCTTCAATCTCAAACGCTTATGTTGTATTTTCCTTATCTGAGTAGGTCTCATTCGCAGTATCCCATAATTCTTGTGCTATTTCATAGAGTAAAATTTTTTCTAACATTATTCTTTATGGAATTTATCAGTCATGACAAAACTAAATTATTTTCAGTTTTTCACGTCTTATAAAGTGAATCAACAGATTTACTGACTGCTACTATGATATAGCCATCTTTTCCTCGATTACAAATTAATATCATAACTGAATGCGACTATTGAAAATAGTTATGACCATTCAGTTTGTGTCCAATAGTGATTAAGGCATTGGACTCAAATCCTCCAGTAGAATTAGTAATAGATTGAAACAAAATAGTAGAGATGATTGAGGCTATTAAATAAGGAGGAGAAAGTTTTTGGTTTCTCACAATCGCTCCAATATCATTGTAGAAATTTAGAAAAAAATATTTATTTTATTTCAACTATATTTTTTATGTTACAAATAACTCATATATATACAAGAATTCATAAGTACAAATAAAGAAATTTTCCTTATAATAGGGATTTTAAATAATTACAAAAAATTAAAAATGAAAGCTATATATGATAAAATATCACAATTATTTAGGCAACAAAATATTCATGTCAACACTCCCTCTCAAGTTGGTGTGAATATATCATACATGCCCAACTTACATATCAAGTTCTAAAAAGTTTTGTTAGAAAGTCCTTTTGTGAAGATATATGTCACCTGATTGCTAGAATATACATAATATAAGCATAAAAAGTCATCAACTACTTTAACTTTTATGAAATGACGGTCAATCTCAATATGTTTCGTCCGTTCATGTTGAACTGGATTTTGAGAAATACTAATGATTGTTTTATTGTCACAAAACAATGATAACCTCCCTTTTTTAAACAGTTTTAATTCATCTATTAGTTTCTGCAACCATAATAATTCACATACCCCTTGAGCTATCACTCTATATTCTGCTTCAACATTAAAACGAGCAACTACATTCTGTTTCTTTCTTTTCCATGTAACCAAGTTGCCACCAACGAATATGTAGTAACCAGTAGTTAACCTTGTATCATCTGAAGATCCAACTCAATCGGCATTTATAAATGTTTCTATCTTAAGGTGGTCATTTCTACAAAAAAGTAAACCTTTTTCAGGTGTAGATTTTAGTTATCGTAATATTCGAAAGACAGCATATAAATGAGTCTCGCAAGCATCATGTATGTACTGACTCACCAGACTAACTGCATAAGCGATATATGGTATGATATGTGAGAGATAAATGAGTCTTCCAACCAATCTCTAATATTTTCCCATGTCAACTGATGCATCATTGTTAACTTGTAGTTTGTGATTACTTTCAATAGAGGATTTTGTTGGCTTCCAACCCATCATTCCAGTCTCTTCTAATCAGTTTAGGATATACTTCATTTAAGAAATGAAGATTCTTTTATTAGATTTGGCAATCTCAATTCGCAAGAAGTATACCAATTTTTTTAGATTCTTAACTTCAAATTTTTAAGCAAGAAGTCCTTTAGTCGAGTCACCTCCTTTATATCATCTTAAGTCACTACAATATCATCTACAACAATGAGAAGAGTGATTCTACTCTTACAATGTTTGATGAATAGAGTATGAACAGTATTACTTTACTGATATCTGAAAGAGATCATACCTCTTCTGAACCTTTCAAACCATGCTCTTGAAGATTATTTTAATCTATACAATATCTTCTTTAATTTGTAGACCTTCTCTTGTGTTCTTTTATCTTCGAATTCAGGTAAAATCTTTATGTATACCTCTTCCTCTAAGTCCCCATGGAGGAAGGCATTTTTTACATCAAACTAGTGTAAATCTCAATCAAGATTAGCAGTAGAGGATAATAATATTCTGATTGTATTCATTTTTATGACAGGTGCAAAGATTTCTTGATAGTCAACTCCATAGGTTTTAGTATACCCTTTAACCACCAGTCTAACTTTGTATTTTTCAATCGACCCATCTACTTTGTGTTTTACAGTGAACACCCACTTACAGCCAACCATCCTTTTTTCTTGTGGCGTTGAAACAATCTCTCATGTTTCATTTTTTACTAATGCTTTCATTTATTCAATCATCGCTTCCTTCCATTTGGGATCTTTTACCATCCAATCCTAAAAAATTAACACAGAGGAAACAGACAAAACAAAATTTCTATAGGAAGGAGATAGAGAGTCATAGAAGACATATTTAGATATAGAATGTTTATTACAAGTTCTGATTCCTTTTTTTAAGAGCAATGAGTTTATCAGATAATTCACAAGACAAAGATAACTCACCAGTATTTTTAGGAATTAAAGAAAATTTTTAATTTGGGATAGACTACATAATGATTTTTTCTATCTCATCTCTCCTTGAATACCTATTCAAGTCCGGTTTATTCAGTCGTCCAACATTTTCTTTTGGAATAGGATTTTCTGACATGGAATTCTCCTCCTAAATATGACTGTCAAGAGTAACCAAACTAGATATCACATCTTCCATTTCACTCTCCCCCTAAAGAGACGTTGGGGGTGGAATTGAAGCATGGTTCAAATTCTCTAAAAGTGACATCTATAATCATAAAGTATTTACTAGATGGCAGATGATAAAACTTGTAACTCTTTTAAGTACGAGAATATCCAACAAATATACATTTGAGAGCTTTAGATTCTAGTTTACTCACATTTTTAGTATAGACAAAACAAATACATCCATACACTTTGGGGGAAACAATATAGGAATTTATATATTTCAAAACTTTCAGAGAACTTCTAAAATCAAGAACCTGTAAAGGCATTCTATTAATAATATAGATAGTTGAGAGAACTGCATCTCCCCAATAACTTTTAAGTAGATTCATGGTGAACATTAGTGACCAATGTATCTCCAATATGTGTATATTTTTTCTTTCAGCAACTCTATTTTGTTCACTGGTGTAAACACAACTTGTTTATTGAATTATTCCATTAAACTCCAAGTAGGCACGGAATCTTCCATCCATATATTTCATACTATTGTCCATTCTTAAAATTTTAATTTGAGCATCAAACTGTATACATACCATTTTATGAAATGACTGAAAGTATAGAAACATCACTTTTGACTCTCACCAAATAAATCCATGTTAATCTAATACAATAATTAATGAAAATAACAAACCATCTATGGTTAGATAAAGATTTATTGTGAATAGATTCCCAAACATCAGAATAAATGGTCATAAGAGTAGAACGTCTATTTTTACTCACATGATATAAACTTCTTCTATGTTTAGTTAGCTCACATGGATCACAAAATAAGGAATCCATAAAAATTCTTTTAAATAATGTGGAATATAATTGTTCTAGAGAAAAGAAAGAAGGATGTCCTAACCTTAGATGCAACTATAAAATTTTCCTATTGACATCCGAATCTTCGAAGGCAGCTTAATTCCCAATGATGTTTTGACTTTTATTCAAGACATATAAATCATCCTGCAGTCTACTCGTGCCAATCGTCTTTCTTATTTGAAGATCTTAAATGATACAATAGTCAAAAAAAAATTTAATTTTACAGTTAAGATCTCTAGTAAGGACACTAATGGATGAAAGACTGTAAGAAAAACTAAACACATGAAGAACTGAAGTCAGTGGAATGGTCGGAGTACATTAATGGAATCTGTTCTATATACAAGAACGTATGATCCATCAGCGACACAGACTTCCCTTTGAGTACATGGAAAATAGGTCAGAAAACTTTTAGAAGAGTCTGTCATATGTCTGTTAGCTTCAAAGTTTATAATCCAATTATCATAATTAAAAATAGTAGAGAGATGAGAAATACCTGAGTTTACCATTTTTGACGCACCGACAGAGAAAGAACAATACCCAGCTGTTACTTTTAACAAGATAGAAAAAAATCTGAAGGATGCCGAAAAATGCTCCAACACCAATGGAGACAAAAAACACTGCAAGACCGGAGGAGATCACCGGAGAAGTTTGTCTGGCGAGATAGGAGAACCAGAGCTGGATCTAAGGGAGACAAGTCTAGAACTGGAGACAGAGGCAGGTGTGCGCTATAGGAGGCCAAATTGCAACCAGATTCTCGCCAAAAAACGACTAGACCCGCTGGTGCTCGGCCAGATATTGTCACACGGCGGAAGAGAACAGCAACCGCATGCGACCACGTGAAAGGCGGAGCCGCAAACAGGACCCACGAGCGAATGGAGAAACTGCGTGGAGAGTCGTGCGCGAACCAAGGCAGATGGGTCGGGGAGATGCGCGAATGGAGAAACTGCGCCAACCGAGTCTGCGATGTGCAAACTAAGGCTATGCGGGTTGGATCAAGCATGACTCAGAGGGATATGAACTGAGTCCGCAATGCATGGTCGGGCAGAGAAGAACTAGATGCTGTGCGGGTCGAGTCAGGCCCGAAACAGAAAGAGATGGCCTGCAGGAATCAGAGAGATAGCCGAAGGAGAAGCAGCGGCCAGGTGAACAACCGTGCACGACTGGAGCAAGGGGATCGGGTATGGCAGAGACACTCACCGAAGAAGGACGGCAGGCCGACGATGAAACTAAAACTCCATTTGGTGGGTGTTGAGAATATTTTATATTTTGAAAAAAACCCTAAAAATTTAAATTCTAAAATACCCTTATTTTACTCTGATACCATGTGAAAATTTAGAAAAAAATATCATAATTATTTAGACAACAAAATATTCATGTCAACAACCATGAAGAATAAAAATGCTATAATTTTCATTGTGTTTGATAATGATGCAAGGATCATATTTATAATACAAAAGTTACTATATTTACACACACAAAAATCTTCCTAATTTCTAAGAGGATTTTCCAAAATAAATGGCAAAGTAAATAAAAGAGATTTGGTAACAATCTTCCTAATTAGTGAGAGGATTTTCCAGAATAAATGACAAATCAAATCAAAGAGATTTAGTAAGAATCTTTCTAATAAGTGAGGATTTTTCAGAACAAATGACAGACCAAATCAAAGAGATTTGTTCAATCAGCATATCTTCTAAGTTATGAAGTAAATATTTCAAGCATAACAATTATACTCAATTTTCAACAAGAATCATCCAGGTTGTATATAAGCAAGTCCTTTTTCCAACACATAACCCATCACTCCAACTAATATGAATCATATTTCGCCAATGTGTTCTGGAAAGTTAAACTCTCTTCCAAGATAAAGGTGTTTGCATGGATTGTGGCACTCAACCGGCTTTATAGGTGCCTTATGTGTAGGTACAATGCTGAGACACATAACCATATTTTTTGTAGTGTGACACCACATGGAAGTTGTGCACTAGATTTTTTGATATGTTTGGATTGACGTTAGTAATTCCACCAGCTGCATAAAGTTTTTCTGAGTTCCCACCTATAGGGAGATGGAGTCTGAGTGAGGCGCCTATATGGCAAGAAACTATTATGTCTGGGTTATGGACATTATGGTTGAAGAGGATTCAATAGATCTCTGAAGATTGCTTCTTAGCACATTTGGATATGTGGGAGTGCATGACATTTTGATTTCCCTCCTCTTTTTTTGAAGGTAGATATTTTGATTTCCCTCTTGACTAAGACTCATAGGAAACATTCTTTTTTTTTATAGATTTCAAAGAAGTATTATCATAATGAGAAAGAAATTTAGATCTAAGGACACTAAAACATCCTCCTCAAAACATTTAAAGGAAGAAAAAGACAGACAACAAAACATAAAGAAAGATCCAGGAGTCTAGACTCCTAAACCCGAGTCACTATAAGTATATTCTTTCCTAACTCCTATCAACCACATTTTGTTTTGGAAAATATTCTTCATTTTTTTATATAACAAAGGATTATTATGAAATAAGAGAAAAATTTACATATACGAAAAAGAAACTATTCTCCTCAAAAAGCTAAAGGAAGAAAAAATTTTACAGTAGAAACATGGACCCTAAGCCAACTATGGCAGCAAAATAATCGCCTCCCAATTTTGATGAAGCTTATAGATCACTAGATCAGAATAGAATGTCTGAGCTTTGGCCTATAAGCGACCAAAAACATTACACTTTCCCACAGCTCATGAAACAACGAGTAACGGTCATCAAGTATCCCCCAATTTTTATCTAACCATATACTCCACAAACCTGAACAGAAGGTCCCTTCTCATGGGCCTTCACCACCTTCCTGACTCCCTGTGAATGCACAAAGTCATCAGCTTTTCACTGTACAAGGAGTGACCCATCATAGACCAAACCAATCAAGTATTTTCATTTATAGTTCTAATGTCGTTGCACAATAGATGAAAAAGTGGGAATATGTTTCCCTTCCTTTGCAAAGTTTAGGAAATGAGGGGGGAGGTGGTGCCTGAAGGGTATCATTTTCTGATTAGGGGAATTTATATATTTTTGTTCTGTTGAGGAGGTCTTGTTTTTGCTTTGCTATATTTTTTCACTATACCTTTTAATATGCATTATTTTCATCTCCAAAGCATTTTCATTCTCAATTTTTAACATGGAACTCCAGGAGTTCAATTAAAATGGAATTTCATATATAATAAAAATTAAATTCCATATATGCATCATATATTAACCAAAACAAGTGTTATCATACTATTGTAGAAATAGAACCAACCTCTTCCCCAAATGACCAGGGCTCATGGTCAATAGTGTCAGTCTCAGAATGCCCACGACAAAAAGGGAACAATGAAGCAAAACCCATCCACCTTCCAAAAAGTTTTGGCGTTGCATTTCCAGCAAATCCACCAATATCAGGTCCAGAAAACGGCTGACCACTAATTCCCTGCACAAATTATCCTCCCAACATTATATTTAAAGAATTTCAAAAAAGCATGAAGTAACTAAATTAGTTAAGGCAATATAAAAACATCTTTCTCTTTCTTATATTACACAAAGAAGCCGCAAGTCAACAAATAACAGACCAACTCAAGATAGTCTTGATAAGCCTCCATCTGATATCAAACTTACCGAGAACATAAAAATTCATATATCCAATATATTAAAACATTATCATTCATCAAGTAATTATCAGGTTTTACTAGCAGAACCAAATGGAACTCCTGAATACAGTAACCTGGACATCATGCCATTTGATGAATACTGACCACCATGCTATTAAGTCAAAATTTCGAAACATTGGATAAACACACAAATTAGTTTGCAATAGGGACCCAAAATACAGCCAACAATAGATACCTAGAGTCAACAAGGGCATGTTTAAATTGCCCTTTCCCCAACAAATGAAAATCTACCCAAAGAATAGCCAAATTTTTTTTTTTTTTTGAAAGAAAAGTATGAAGTTGTATTGATGTAAGGTGCAAAGGGAGCACCAACCATGTACAAAATTTACATCTCAATTAAAATATCTACAATGTCACCAAGATCCTCAAAAAAATCGAGGTTACGTCCAAGTAAGTTAGAATCAAAGTACTGAAACCAGTTATCCATAATTTTGTTGAAATTGGACTCGACTCCATCAAAAGCCCTTTTGTTTTTTTCCTTCCAAATGACCCAAAAAATGGTGAGAGGAATGAGTCTAATGGATTTATTGTTGCTGCCAAGACCCTCCCAGGCCATTAATTCAGCACAAACGTTGCCAGCCATAATCCAAGAAGTTCCCAACAGTTCAAGAATCATACTCTAGAGTTTATGTGCAATTAGGCAACCCAAAAGAAGGTGATTGCAAGATTCCAAAGCATTTTTACACAGAAAACATCTGTTGGCAATTGTGTGACCTCTTTTCATCAAGTTGTCCAAGGTAAGGATCTTCTCCTTTGCTGCCTCCCATGCAATGAAAGAAATCCTTGGGGTAGCGCCAGAATTCCAGATGATTTTGGAAGGAAAGGTTCTTGGACTATACTGATGGTGACCATCTAAAAAACATAACAGTGAGTCAACAGAGAAGAGACCATTTTTCTTGAGATTCCACAAGAATTTGTCGTCTCTGTTAGTGAGATTGCTACTGACCAAAGTAGAAAGTATACATTCGTATTGTTCAAACTCCCAATCATTAAGATTCCTTGCGAATGGGACATTCCATAAAAAGCTGCCATCAAAACCAGCAGCTTCCCTTACAGTAACAGCTTTGTTCGTAGCAATGGCATAGATAAAAGGGAATCTGTCCATGAGTTTTTCGGTACCACACCATGTATCTTCCCAAAAGCAAATTTTTGTTCCATTACCAATGGACCATTTAGAGCAACTCAACACTGCACCATACATGTTTAAAATATTCCTCTAGATACTCAAACCATAATTTCTGTTCTTAATGTATGAAAGATCAAGGGGATTCTCATTATACCACTTGCAATTGATAACCATCTTCCAAAGGCTGTCATTGTCGTTCCAATATCTCCATATCCATTTACCAAGCAAAGCCTTATTAAGTTTGTTTAAGGATCTCAACCCCAAACCACCCATCCTCAAAGGTTTCTTGACATCCGACCATTTAACAAGGTGATAGTTTTTCCTACTATCAGAATCACCACATAGGAAGTTGCTTTGGATGGCTTCCAATTTTTTGGCTATTTTGGAAGGAATATTGAGAACAGACAAGTAATAAATAGGAATATTACAAAAAGGACATTTGATGAGTGTTAATCTACCACCTTTTGACAGAAATTTCTTCTTTCAAGTAGATAATCTGCCGTTAAGCATATCCATCACCGGCTCCCAAGATCTGAAATCATTATGTTTAGATCCCAGTGGAACACCCAAGTAAAAAATAGGAAGAGGAGATTTTTTACAGTCAAGAATGTCACAGAAAGAGTCCCCCATGGTGCAGCTCCCCAACTTGGTCAATTCAGATTTTTGCAGATTAATTTTAAGCCCAAAAACCGCCTGCAAACACAACAGAGTGCATTTCAAAAATATGAAATATCGAGCCTTTGGTTGACAAAAAATCAGTGTGTCATCCGCAAAAAACAAGTGGGAAACCGCAATAGTATTTGCATTGTTTCCCACAGGCAGACCTTTAATTAACCCAAGTGATTTAGCTCTCTCCAAAAGCTTGTGCAACACCTTCATCACAATAATAAAAAAAGGAAGGGAGAGAGAATCACCTTGTCTTAATCCTCTGGTAGTTATGACACAGGTATTGATCCATTTTTTCCACCCGTTACCGAAACCCATTCTGTGGAGCATGTAGTCAAGGAATTGTCAATTAACATGATCAAATGCTTTCTCCATGCCCAATTTACACAAAATACCTTCCTTGTTGTGACGAAAGATGTCGTCCACAACCTCATTTGCAATAAGAATGGCATCAGCTATTTGTCTCCCATTAACGAAAGCATGTTGGCAGTTACCGATAATATGATTGATTACCTTGGTTAATCTGTTAGCCAAAACCTTCGAAAGCAACTTGTAGATGCAACCAATAAGGCTTATGGGACGATAATCCGAATAATTTCTGGGTTTAGCCATTTTTGGGATCAACACAAGGAAAGTAGAGTTGAGAGAGCGGACGAAGAATCCTTGGGAATGAAAATCATTGAAGAATTCAATAATGTCCGCTTTAAATACCTCCCAAAATGTTCGGAGAAATCTAAAATTAAAGCCATCCGGTCCCGGGGCTTTATCCCCTTCACAATTTTTTAGACAAGACCAAATCTCCTCCTCGATGAAGACCTATTCCAGTTGGACTTTTTGAGTATCATTGAGGCTGTTGAAGACGAGGTCGTCGAGTTTAGGACGAAGATTGAATTTCTCATTGTATAGATTCTGGAAGAATCTTTTGGCCCCTTCTCTCAAAGCCTTATTACCTTTGAAGTTGTTGTTGTCCATGATGAGCTCTTCAACATAATTCACTTTTCTTCTGTGATTCGCTAATAAATGAAAATATTTGGAGTATTTGTCCCCATCTTTAAGCCATTTTTCTCTTACTTTTTGTTTCCAGGAAATAGCATTCATGTGTAATTTGTAAGCTAAATCAGCTTTCAAGGGAGATTTTCTTTCCCTGTCCAGTTCAGACAGGTTACCACTCTTCTTTTATGCCAGCATCCTTGACCCATTTTTTTATTTCCTCCTTAAGTATCCTGAGCTTGGAAGCAATTCTGAAGCTTATAGTCCCCTCATTGAAGGTGTTGGTCCAAATATCAGAGACAAGATTTTTAAAACCTTCGAGACACAGCCATTTGTTGTCCAGACGAAAAGGAACTGGGCCCCGTTTGATTCCATCCATGGAGAGAGAGATGGGAAAATGATCTGAGGTACCTCTGGTTAGGACCACTTGATTAACACCGGGTAGTTCCAGGAGCATATCAGAGGAGATAAGGAATTTATTGATTCTAGAAAAGGAGGGCTGGCTCCTTTCGTTGTTCCACGTCCATCAACCCCCTTTCAAGGGTATGTCATTTAGCTCAAGCTTGTCAATTAAGGCCCTGAACTCATCAATGTCATTACACGAACTGTTACTGCCTGACCTTTCAGAGGTCCTTAAGACCATATTGAAGTCCCCACCAACAATACCCTTGTCTCCCCAACAATTTCTGACATGAGATAATTCTTATTCAAGCAAAGACCGTTCAGTCGAATTACCTCAGCAATACACACCAGAAAAATACTAAGGACCACAATTGTTGTTAGAAAAAAGGCAAGAGATTGAGATATCACATGATATTACATTCTGGCATTGAATTCGATCTTTCCTCCACATAATCAAAATACCTCCAGCAGCGCCTTTGGCAGGAAGAAATTTCCGGTCCACATCGACCATTCTCCATATGCTGCCAATTGTTTTTTCTGTGATTATTTCCATTTTTGTCCCTTGAAGACAGATAATAGTTTGACTTTCATCTGCTGAGACAGCCCCTAATGGTGTGTCTTTTCATCTGGTCATTAAGACCTCTAGTATTCCAGGATATGATTTTGTCGATCATTTGGGGTGAGTAACTTGTACATCAGAATCCTTAGTCTTTTTGCTTCGAACCTCATAATTTATGGAAGATTGTAGGCGCTTAAGTTCCTTAGATCCGTTGTCCTTCTGTTTCTTTTTACCATTCTGTAGCAACATAGGCTTACTGCTGTGAGAATCAAGCTTCCTTTCTAGCTCCAAAAATAAGAATAGCCAGAGATTAACAATGTACTTCAGCAGAAGTTTCATGCTAAAGGATCTTTTGAGATTAAAAGTTTCTACAAATCTCTATTTAGTAATGTTGATGCGAGCTTACCTAACTTCCCTTGCAAAACTATCTAGAACACAACAGCTCACTTGCAAGAGGAGCTTTTTGCAGAAGAAGCTGGCTGGGAGATGATTCTTAGTCTAGAGGTTTCTTTGGTTAACCAATGCAAATTATCCAAGAAAGCTGAAGCTTACAGACATCTTTGAGCTGCAACACACTTGGACTGGGCTGTTAAGGGAGTTGGCCATTGATTTCATGGGACTTAATCTAGCCATAGCAGGTTCTGTGTTGGATAAGATTTGATACTGGAAAGATATTTATTCCTTCAGGGGCAAAGACAAATTTCTCATTCTCCTCATCTACTGGCTCGTTTTTTATCACCATTGTGGCAACTGTTCAATCCGCCTTAAAGGATCAATAGCAACTCCTTTTTTTCATTTTTTTGGAGAGCCTCTACGTGACCACTGGGACAGCTTGAATAAGAGAAGCGAAAGGACTTTTCATCAGGCTCAAAACCTTTTTAGTAGGATTAGAGATTTTTAGTTTTATACCATGTATTCTTTGAATTTTTTTCTGGTTAGAATAAGAACAATATATTAAGATCAGGAGAAGAAAATACAACAAAGGAGAATGAGATATCCTCCCAAAAGCAATAAAAGAAATAAAAACAAAACAAAAATCCAACAAGAAAGGAAAAAGAAAGGAAGAAAAAGAAAGAAAGACATAAAGAGAGGCTAGCTATCAAGATTAATAAATAATATGGTCCCCTAATTGCGTTGAAGATTGGAGATGCTAATGTCCTGGTAGCATCTGTGCCCTTCAGCCTATTCTGACACCAGGAAGAGCAATGTCATCAGTTTTTCCTTTGGGAACAATGTCAAAGGACTTCCCCTCTATCACTAGCACTTTCGTACGAGAAAAGCAAGGCATGCTAAGTGGAGAAAAGTCATAAAAACCTTGAAGGGAGGATTCTGGCCCAAAGTTTAAAGACAAAGATGAGCTGGACAAGGGAGGAGAGGGTGGAGGGGGGAGAGAGAGAGGCAGAGAATGAGAGACTTTTAGAGTTGTGACATTGTCACAGCAACTCATTGAGAATTGTTGTTGTTGAAAATGCTATACCACATACACAATGTGGCCCCAATGCTCTTCACTTGAGAGAAGAGAGCAGGTGGTACAACATGGCTTCTACAATCTAATGACATAAAATTCATATTTGATATCAGAACTTGCAAAAAGACAAATAGAAATCTCATCAATTACTTACCAGGTTAAGTACCATCGAAATAGACATATGCAAGTGCTCCCAATTTGAAAGGTTATCTCCAGTCCATGTTGCAGCATATTTTTGGCTACCAATGAATCCAGCTCTAGTCAGAACAAAAGGACGCCTGTTGCTATCAGCTAGTAACATCCCTTCATATGTTGATCTTGCCATCAGCATCCCATACACCTAAGATGCATAATCAATATCAACAAAATTCAGTTCCTTCTAGTAGTACCATATACACAATTTCTACTGTTGCTAGAGCAAACATTCATAACCTAGAATGACAGGTACCAGTAGCCAGTATCACATGAAAGTATACAAATTATCCAACCTCTTATCATTACCAAAGTGTACTAAAATATATAAGAAAAATAACAGGGGTATAGTTCAACAATAATACATTGTGATAGTGCGCGTGAATTTGACAACCGCCAAGTTCATCATCAGCTCTGTGAATATTGCCTTCAGGCATTGTCTTTGTTACAACCTAAAACGAAAAGTGAAACCATATGTCACCAACAGAAAATAAAACTTGAACTGAAATGCTTAGAACTTTACCTTAAAGAGAGCTGGCTCATTCATATCATTCCATATACCATCAACACCATTAGAAATGAAATCCTTCACTAAACCAGCCCACCAAGAACGAACTTTTGAATGTGTAAAGTCAGGGAATACACAAGGTCCAGGCCACACCTCCCCTGAGAAAATGGATCAATAGAAATCAATTCCTCATAAAAAAGAGATCAAACAGATGTAAGAACGAACACCAACAAAAAAAAAAAGCATACCAATAAAAGGTCTCCCACTTGATTGTTGAATCCAGACATCATTCTCAGAACCACTATCATAGACAAAATAACCGCTTTCATGTTTGATCCCGGGGTCAAGCATCCAGATTGCTTTGAATCCATTATCGTGTAGACACTTCACCAAAGAACTTGGATCCGGAAAGCGTTCCTGAAAGATATGATAATAATTTCTTTTTACTGTCCACCGAACTTTGACTACAAGAGATCCAGTGGTTTCAAGAACCTATTTTTCAAAAAATGAGTGCTAAAGCAAAAGTGTTGCAATATCCTGATGGAAAGGACAAAAAGTCTGATATCTAACTTGGATGACTGACAAGGTGCAATTCTCTATCATGAGAGCACAGCTAAACCTGAAGCTAACAGTGTCATGATCCAAAATCCATGAATTAATCAAATACAGACACATACCTTGTCAAAAGTGAAGCAACAAAATCCATCCATATAGTCGATATCCATCCATAGCACATCACAAGGTATATTCTTCTCGCGAAATGTTCTAGCAATCTGGCATGAACAATCAGATGTCCATGAAGTTACAAGGGTCGACAAAAAAAGAAACAACTCAAAAAACAGAACACATAAGAAATTCTTTTAGCAAAGGAAAGCCAAACAAAAAAGTAGAACAAAAGATCTAGATTTAGAATTGTAAGAATTAGGGAAAGGAATACTGAATATTTTCTTATATTTTATTTAAACAAAAGTAGGGATATATATGCATGTAAACAGATTCATATATGGTAAATAACATAAATTAGCCTAATAATTTTCTTACTAATTAAGCTTATATATTTGGAAATATAATTATACTATTATGTTAGGAAATATTTTATAATATTTTAACACTCTCTCTCAAACTGAAGCATAGATATTAATTATGCCTAAATTTTTCCAAAGATACTCAATCTGTGTTCCATTCAGAGGATATGTGAATATATTACCAAATTATTCTCCTGTCTTCACATAACCAGTAGATATAAAGTTTTCCTGAATCTTTTTTCGGATGAAGTGACAATCAATCTCGATATGTTTGGTTCTCTCATAATACACAGTATTTGAGGCAATATGAAGAGCGGTCTGATTATCGTACCAAAGTTTTGTAGGAGATGTTGGATTCAAACCAACTTCTTCTAAAAAATGATGTATTCATAAGACTTCATATGTGAACTGGGCCATAACTTGATATTCAAACTCTGCGTTTGTGCGAGATACAACTGTTTGGTTCTTACTTTTTCATGATACGAGATTCCCACCAACAAAAGCACAATAACCTGTAATAGACTTCTTATCAATCTTCGATCCAGCCCAATTAGCATCTGTAAAATATTCAATGTGAGTATGTCCGTAATTTCTAAATATTATATCGAGTTTCGGAGCACCTTTTAAGTAGCACATAATCTGTTCCAAAACCTCCCAATGTTTAACTATAGGTGTAAACATAAATTAACTTGCAATACTTACAGGATATGTAATATCTGGAAGAGTCACAACGAGATAATTCAATTTCCCAACAAATCACTTGTATTTTTCTGGATCATCAAGGGAATCACTATTACTTTGGTAAGATATACATTTGATATCATAGGTGTATTGCATAGCTTAGCTCCCAGCTTTCTTGTTTTTGCAAGTAGATCAAGTGCATACTTCTTCTGAGATAACAAAATCTCTTCATTACTTCTTGTTACTTCAACTCCCAAGAAAATACTTTAATTGTCCCAACTTTTTAATATTGAACTTAGTATGCAGGAATGACTTGAGAGAAGATATTCCTGCATAATCGTCTTCTGTATCACAATATCATCGCATAAACAATAAGTGTAATACCAATTGTTGATTGTCTATAGAAAACTGAATGATCACACTTACTATTTCTCAATCTGAATTCACATACTATCTCACTAAACTTGTCAAACCACGCACGGGGACTCTATTTTAGATAATATAAAGATTTCTTCAAATGACAAACTTTCTCATACTCCCTCTGAGCAACAAACCCAAGTGATTACTCCATATACACTTCTCTTAAGAGGTCACCATAAAGAAATGTATTTTTAATATTTAGCTAGTGCAAGGACCAGTCTGTAAAGGCTGCAATAAATATGAATAAACGGACAGAAATAAATTTTGCCACTGGAGAAAATATATCAGAATAGTCCACCCCATAAGTCTGAGCATAACTTTTTGCTATCAATCGAGCTTTAAGTCTCGTCACAAAACTATTTGCATTTACTTTGACTGCCAATTCCTATTGCACCACACAGTCTTTTTTCCTTTGGACAAATTTACCAAATCACAGGTATGATTATCATCAAGAGCATTTATCTCCTCAAGTATGACATTATGCCAACCAGGGTGATTCAGAGCATCTTTAACTATCTTACGTATGTAAATAAAATCTATAGAAGCAATGAAAGAGCTAGACGAATGAGACAAATGATCATATGAAATGAAGTTAGTAATAAGATAAATAGAATAAGAAATGGTGCATTGACGAGTACATTTACAAAGACTAATGGGAAGATCAAGATCATGGGTGGAAGGATCAGATGACAAAAAAGTTGGTGCAGGACATGTATCATTAGTCTGTTGTCTTCTGCAATAAACATGAATAATGGGCGTTTGTTCTTGAGTTAGAGGTATACCATCATCAGTTTGTTCAGAAGACACATCAGAAGAAATACTATTATCTGGTTGCTCTATAGAGGTACTATTCTAAAATTTATAAATGAGCTACTCATCGTCCTTCACCTGATCTGTAAAACTGGACTGTGAGGAGAAAAACGGTATACTCTCTAAAAAGACTACATCTGTTGACACTAAATATTTATTGAGATCTGAAGAGTGATATCGATATCCCTTTTGCAGGCGAGAATATCCTAAAAAAACACTTCAAGGCTTTGAGATCCAACTTAATAATATTTGATCGAATATCTCGAACATAACAAGTACTACCAAATATCTGCGGCTGTATCGAAAACAACGTCTTGTTTGGAAAAAAATATTGTAAGGAATATCACCTTTAAGTACTGTATACGATAAACGATTAATCAGGAAACAGGTAGTGGATACAGCATCAGACCAGAATTGCTTAGGAACTTTTGTTTGAAACAAGAGATCTCGAGTAGTCTCAAGTAAATGTTTGTTCTTTCTTTCAACAACCCATTTTAAAACGGTGTATCAACACAAGAGAACTGATGAAGAATTCCACGTTGAGTCATATAATTCTGAAATGAGTCTGATATATATTCTTTATCATTATCACTTATTAGCACATGCACAAAAATATTAAATTGAGTTTTGATTTCCGAATGAAAAATACAAAAATGAGAAAACACTTCAAAACAATTTTTTATAAAATATATACAAGTCATTCAAGAAAAGTTATTAATAAAAATAACAAAATATTTAAACCTTATTTTAGAACATAAGAGGACATGAACCCCAAATATTAAAGTGAACTAATTCAAAAGCAGATTCAGCTTGTTTATTAATTCTTGGACTTGACGAGGTACGATAATCGCAAACTGACATAACTCACAATCTAATTAATATATATCATGAAACTGATGACACAACTTCTTCAACACAGTAAGAGATGGATGTCCCAACTGACAATGTGCTTCAAATGGAGAGACAATACTAGAGCAGACATCTGATTGAGGCACCCAATTATTAAAAATGTAGAGACCTTCTAATACATGTCATTTACCAATAATCTGTTTCATCATAAGATTCTGAAAAAAGACAATGATCAGGAAAGAATGAAATACAACAATTAAGATATTTGGTAAGTCTAATTACAGAAATCAAATTGAAAATAAGTTTGGATAAACTTAAAACAGATGTCAGGGTAATGGCAAGAATTGGTTTTATAATCCCAGAACCCTCAATACTATAGGTTGACTCATCAGCAATAGTTACAGGAGATGGTGCTCCGTGTGATCAAAAATTAGATAAGATATTGGCATTACATGTCATGTGATCTGTAGCACCAGAATTAATCACCCATTTATTTGATGAGGACATAAGATATCTTTTACCTAATTCAACAGACATAATGGCCGGTGTGCGATCTTTCAAAGATTCTTGCAACTGAGAGAACTTTGCATACCCGTCGACTAAAACCACAATAGTTTTCTCATAAGAGGAGCTAGCAGTAGCAACAGTAGCAATATTCGCAATTTGTGTTCTCTGATTTCGATTCTGTAATTTCTTGCATTGCCGCTTCATATGTCCTTACTCATGACAATAATAATAAACAATATTATTTGAATCATTATACCGACTATCCATTATTCTGTTTCCTCCTCATTATTTTTTCCTCCTCTAATAATAAAAACATTAATATATTGATTAGGTGTTGTAGTATCTGTGCGTAATACTCTACTAAAAACTTCTTGAAGAGATGTGATTTCAAAACCAAATAAGATTTGAGATTTGTCAGTCTCAAATTCAAATGGAAGAGCAACCAAGAAACTCATTATGGTCATCTGTTCTCTCTGTGTTTGTTGTACCTTGATATGAGCATTGAACGAAAAAAGTACATAAAGCTCCTCACATATTTTTTTAAATTCCATAAAGTAGACCGTGAGAGATTTAGCCTCCTTATTAGTATGATAGAAAGTTTTACAAACATCATACATGTGGGACACATTTCCTTTATCTGAATATAGAAACTCTAAATAATCCATCAGTGCTTTAACAAACTCACAATGATTAATTAAGCCAATTACTTTACTGTCGATTGAATTTCTTATTGGCAAAAACAACTGTGCATCATTTCTTAGCCAGATTTGTCTATTTTCATCAATGGGAGGGTCTTGAGTCAAGTGATCATCTTTATCAATATATAGATAAATCCTAATAGTTTTGCTCCACTCCCGATAATTTGGGTCATTTAATTTATACTCAGTGATTTTTGACATGGTCGGAACTATCTCACTGACTGAAAACTTGTTTTTACTTATTCTTAACTCGATAATACTCACAAATTATCATCCAAAAATACCCAAATACAGTTATTAGAGATACACCAAAAACAGTACAAATATACCAGAAAAATTTGAGAAAACAGAGTACATCTTCACGTGCGGATATCAACAACCCTACCAGAACCTCACTGTCAACCACTGGATATCTACATCGCCGCACGTGCTGCCACTGGAGAACCACGCGTCACTGCTAGAGTAACACGTGCCGCCATTTGAAACTACCAAACAGCCTCTTTTCGGCCGAAAATCACCACAGAACTCCAATGTCGGCCCTAATCTGGAATGGCGCTCGCCGAAATAGCCGAAATCAGGCCGAAGAGCAGAGAATCGCTTCTTATCGCGCAATCTCCTCCATTGCGCCTTTTCTTTCTTTAACCTTCTGGTTTCGTGCACAGAGTCTATCGACCGAGCCCCTCTATTGCTTCTATCCTCGAACGAGAAAGTAAACCACCCAAAATACACTCCTCCGACAAACCCAATGTACACAGCCTTACTCCACCATGCAAATCACTATTTCGGCTTCTCTTACGTACACCACCGTGATGGCCGCACTTTGAACTGGTCGGAGATCGCTGGTCAACTTCCTCCGACACCAAGAATGGGTTGTTTAACTTTTTTTTTTTTGGTCTGATGAAATTTGATTCCTAAAACCCTAACACTAACTCTATCTCTGATACCATGTAAGAATTAGGGAAAGGAATACTGAATATTTTCTTATATTTTATTGAAACAAAAGTAAAGATATATATACATATAGACCGATTCATATATGGTAAACAACATAAATTACCCTAATAATTTTCTTCCTAATTAAGCTTATATATTTAGAAATATAATCATACTATTATGTTAGAAAATATTTTATAATATTTTAATAGAAATAAAATTATCAAATTATCCAACTTAGAAAAGCCAAACATAAGAACCTCAACAACTCGCTTATCAGAATCATAACTCCAACGACATTGATGGTAACCTAGTGACCACTTTGGGGGCATAAATACAGTTCCTGAAAAGGAAATAATTAATTCTTTAGCATAGATCAACACACAATGTTTCAGTAAAAGAAAT
The DNA here is from genome assembly GCF_054855325.1 of Carica papaya. Classification (NCBI taxonomy): domain Eukaryota; kingdom Viridiplantae; phylum Streptophyta; class Magnoliopsida; order Brassicales; family Caricaceae; genus Carica; species Carica papaya. The sequence goes on along the minus strand of NC_142311.1, from coordinate 19,494,467 downwards.
GATAAATTAACAATTTAGTCCTCAAACTATGGAGTATGTTTCAATTTAGTCCTTAATTTTTTTTCATTACAAATTTAACCCCTAAACTTAGAAAGTCATTTCAAAATATGATTTTTTTGGTAAAACTTTTTATGAAAACAATAGAAGTTCCCATACTACTTGATTAATATTAAAAATTGACGTAAAAAATATAATATCTCTATTTAGGATTTGGAACTGGAAAAAAAATCAAAAGAAATAGTTATTACATATCTCTTCTTTTTCTCCTAATATTTGTTATGTTTGAACAATGTAGACAATTGTATTAATTTTATTAGTTGTTTCCTATTTGTAAAGAAAGTTTTTTATCTAGAATAAGCTAAATTTAATTAGCCTCCTTATTTCCCTAGGAGTTCCTTTTCCTCAATAAGATTATGCATAAATAGTGGTGTAATATTTAATAAAAACACATCACATTATTCTACATTCTATCACATGGTATGAGAGATTTTCGAGGGAAGAATTTTCTTCTTCGTCTTCAAATATTAATTGGTCTTCATTGTTAAGAAACAACCAAGAAAACAAAAAAGCAAAAGAAAACTAACACCACTAGCCAGCCTTCATACCAGGCCACTCCCCAACCGGCCTTCATGGTTGCAACCTAACAATGCAAAGCAGCACCATGCAGCTAGAGATGGCAAAAGATGGGGTTCAAGATTTATTTCAAAAAAAAAAAAGATGGAGTTCAGAATGACGTTTATTATACTAGGCCCTGACATAGTGCAAGATACGCAAATCCGAACCTGCCCCAATTCTGGGTGATGGGAACTTAGCATCAACTAATGTGATCAAAAACACTATACATATAATCTAACATGCAAAAGTTGAACTTCTAAATAAAACATTTCTACTTAACTTACAATCAACTATTTTGCAAATTAAGGTAATTGGGAAAAAGAATAAGACTTGATAAGACTCCACGAGATTATCTCGATAAGTAGAACAACTATTGACTCAACGAGATGGTAGAAAAAATCTCTCCAAATAGCACTTACAATAGCCGAAAGGTAAAGTTTGAAAAATACTTGAAATTTTATTAATTTGAATTGATGTGATTACAACTTAAGCAATGAGGCCTTTATATAGCCACAAACTTTACTAATCCAAGTAGAAATCGGAAATTAAATCGTAGGAAAACTTTAAATACAATCATATCTAGGATTTTAAGTAAAAACTAATTTAAAGACTCACAAACATAAAAATATTAAATCTCTTCTCTCTAGTGTAGGATTTCTTCGAGAATTGTGCTTGTCTTGTCTTGATCGTATTGGGACTTTATTTTTAATGAATTTTTTATGTAGACTTTGTGTTGAAGATGAATAAAATTCCAACCATGTTTGAGTAGAAAAAAAACTCATTTTTCTTGTGGGAATCGGCCATGAAGGGGAATCCTTATCCCTTTGAATTTTCATATTTCAGACATGACTCTAACTCCTTTAAAATATTAATTTATGCAAACGAAACCAATTAGAACTCTTGCAAAATTGACTTTGAATTCCTTGAGGAAACTTAAAACACAAATCCTACTTGAAGTAGGACTTATAAAACCATTTCTACCATGAGATGGAGAAGAGTAATCCTGGTCAAAACTTGTAATAATAAGATTTTTCCTCTCTTATCTTGACAACGACTCTGAATTAATGAAACACTTTTGATTTTGTGGAAGAATGTATAATCAAGTGGCCAAAAACTTTAGAACTCTTATGATTAATGTGTCTTAGAAGAGATGAGCATCCAATTATGACTATCCCAAGAAAAGTAGGCGACTCCTTCATATGAAATACCCGAGAGTCCATGAGCGAAAGAACTATTTTGGCTAATTGATTGTAATCATCTTGGTCATGGGATCTTAGTGTAAGTTGCCCCCCCCCCCCATTGTGCTTGTCTTGTCTTGATCGTATTGGGACTTTATTTTTAATGAATTTTTTATGTAGACTTTGTGTTGAAGATGAATAAAATTCCAACCATGTTTGAGTAGAAAAAAAACTCATTTTTCTTGTGGGAATCGGCCATGAAGGGGAATCCTTATCCCTTTGAATTTTCATATTTCAGACATGACTCTAACTCCTTTAAAATATTAATTTATGCAAACGAAACCAATTAGAACTCTTGCAAAATTGACTTTGAATTCCTTGAGGAAACTTAAAACACAAATCCTACTTGAAGTAGGACTTATAAAACCATTTCTACCATGAGATGGAGAAGAGTAATCCTGGTCAAAACTTGTAATAATAAGATTTTTCCTCTCTTATCTTGACAACGACTCTGAATTAATGAAACACTTTTGATTTTGTGGAAGAATGTATAATCAAGTGGCCAAAAACTTTAGAACTCTTATGATTAATGTGTCTTAGAAGAGATGAGCATCCAATTATGACTATCCCAAGAAAAGTAGGCGACTCCTTCATATGAAATACCCGAGAGTCCATGAGCGAAAGAACTATTTTGGCTAATTGATTGTAATCATCTTGGTCATGGGATCTTAGTGTAAGTTGCCCCCCCCCCCCATTGTGCTTGTCTTGTCTTGATCGTATTGGGACTTTATTTTTAATGAATTTTTTATGTAGACTTTGTGTTGAAGATGAATAAAATTCCAACCATGTTTGAGTAGAAAAAAAACTCATTTTTCTTGTGGGAATCGGCCATGAAGGGGAATCCTTATCCCTTTGAATTTTCATATTTCAGACATGACTCTAACTCCTTTAAAATATTAATTTATGCAAACGAAACCAATTAGAACTCTTGCAAAATTGACTTTGAATTCCTTGAGGAAACTTAAAACACAAATCCTACTTGAAGTAGGACTTATAAAACCATTTCTACCATGAGATGGAGAAGAGTAATCCTGGTCAAAACTTGTAATAATAAGATTTTTCCTCTCTTATCTTGACAACGACTCTGAATTAATGAAACACTTTTGATTTTGTGGAAGAATGTATAATCAAGTAGCCAAAAACTTTAGAACTCTTATGATTAATGTGTCTTAGAAGAGATGAGCATCCAATTATGACTATCCCAAGAAAAGTAGGCGACTCCTTCATATGAAATACCCGAGAGTCCATGAGCGAAAGAACTATTTTGGCTAATTGATTGTAATCATCTTGGTCATGGGATCTTAGTGTAAGTTGCCCCCCCCCCCCCTTACAAGTTTCCTTACAAGTTTGACTCCCTTGGGGCCTCCTTTAATTTCAATTACCCTGTTAGGTTTGTCTTTGCATTTACTAAGATGGAGAGCAATGACGAGGAGGATTTTTTCGTCGGGTTAACTCATCAACTTGCTATGTCAGAGCTATTGGGCTTTTTCTATGTTGTTTTTTACTCAGGAAAAGAGTCGGATCACTGCAAATTTGCCTCAATCGACTCTGATGAGTCAAGAGCTGGTCGATGACGAGCAATGGAGCCCCAACGGAGTGTTACAGCAGTCGCCTCTGCCAATGATGCTGATTTTCGAAAAGACAAAGTTGGGATCTAATTTATGAGGTGTTTGGGAAAAAGTTGGAAGATTAGAGGCGAAAAATCCATTAAGCACGTATATCACATGCCTCTGAGCAAGAACTTAACTCCTTACCACCATAACCAAAGCTTCTCTCAAAATTTTGCTCACACCAATCAAGTAAGAATGTTAGGCTTGAGGTTAGGTTGTGGAGGTAAAATGGGTTTTAGAACCTATGATGCACTTTCTGTAAGGAACCAAAGCACACTAAAAAACAAATAACTGGAAATTAAATGAAAAACCTTCTACCTCAAGCAAATGAGTTGTGATACAAAAGTATACAGCAAAGAAACTAGGAACCTACTTAATAAATCAGCAGAAAGAATAAAATGTTCCACAGCATAGAGAGTTCAATCAAAAGGAGATTGAGAGGCTAAAGGATCTCCCTATAACTCCAGGAAAATCCACAAGTATAGGTATTAGCACATTCAAGTAAGTTCCCTCTTTCACATGGTTTAAATGTATCTGATAAATCACTTATAAATTCATGTATTATTGACTCAACCACAAATCATATGACACATTTCTCACATAACTTTACAACATATGCCCCTTGTCCTAGCAACCGAAACATAGCTATTGCAGATGGTTTACTAACCACTATAGAAGCAATTGGAAATATCAAGATTAATCCCTCATTTATTCTTAAAAACATACTTCATGTTCCAAAGCTATCCATTAATCTTGTGTCTATAAATGAACTCTCTCATTATACGAATTGCAATATAACATTATTTTCTTATCAATTTGTATTTCAGGACGAAGATTCAAGGATGATGATTAGATAGGCTTAAGAAAAAGAAGGATTGTACTTCTCAGAGGCACCTGAAAACCTAAGTAAAGTACATTTCCCCTTCTTTCTGAACACCCTAGTACTAATAAAGAATGAGTATAGCTCCATCACCTAAGACTTGAACACCTTTCATTCATGGTTCTTAAGGTTTCCCTCTTCCTCCAAAAGGCTAGATAGTAACAACGTACATTGTAATGTATATGAATTTGTTAAACATAGATGTGTAATTTTTGCTACCAATAGTATCAGAAGTTGTATTCCTTTTACTTTTAAGTCACAATGATATTTGGGGTTCATCGCGTCCCTTTCCAGGTGTACCTTTCAAATACCTCAAAATACGATACCCTGCTTCTAAATGTTCTTCACAAGGAGAATGCATAAACTGACTCATCACACTCACAGCGAAAGCAATATCAGGGCGAGTATGAAATAAGTAAATTAATTTCCCAACCAGCCTTTGGTATCTCCCTTTATTCACAGGAACACCTTCTCTAATATCCCCGAGCTTGTTACTCGCTTCTAATGGTATTTGTGCCGATTTGCATCCTCTCATTCCAGTCTTCTTTAGAAAGTCCAGAATATATTTTCGTTGTGACACCATTATTCCTCTCTTCGATCGAGCTACCTCCATTTCAAAAAAATATTCAAGTTGGCCCAAATCTTTAATTTCAAATTCTTTGGATAGGTTCCTCTTAAGTCTCATAATCTCGTTCAAGTCATTCCCAGTTAAAATTAAGTTATCCACATAAACTATTAAGATAGCAACTTTGCCTTTTATGGATTTTTGTGTGAAGAGGGTGTGATCTAATTGTTCTTGTGTGTAACCTTAACCTTTAATAAACCTTGTAAACATCTCAAACCAAGTTCTAAGTGATTGTTTGAGGCCACAAAGAGCCTTTTTCAGTTTACATACCTAGTTCCAAAGCTCTCTATGAACCCAGGTGGAGGTTCCATGTAAACTTTATCCTCCAAGTCTCCAGTTAGGAATGCATTTTTTACATCAAGTTGACTCAAACGCCAGTCAAGATTTGCAGCCATAGATAAAAGTACTCTCACCGTGTTTAACTTTACCACTAGAGAGAAAGTCTCCAAATAGTCTACTCCAAATGTTTGGGCAAAACCTTTTGCCACGAGACGAGCTTTGTACCTCTCCAAAGATCCATCCCATTTATGGCCAACAACTTTCTTTTTGTTTTTGGGAGATCTACCTTATTCCAAGTAGTATTCTTCTTAAGTTCATCTCCTCAAATATTGTTGCCTTCCATTCAGGAACATGTAGAGCATCCTGGACACGGTTAGAAATGACTACATTGGATATTTGTGAGATAAAGCCAAAATAAAAAAGAGAAACGTTTTTACAAGATACAAAGTTTGATAAAGGATATTTTGTGCAAGTCTTATTATCTTTCCTAAGAGCAATACGGATATCAAGTTGACTAGGAGAATAGGATTCTGGATTACCTTAAGAATTACTATGAGGGACAGCTGAGTTATCATGAATTTTATGATCTAATCCCAGGTTAGAAGGTTGACAGTGCTGAAAAATTGTGTCTCTTTTCATCTCGGATTGATGTTTCATTGAGTAGGCAAAACCTTTAAATGTTTTTGCATTTATCTCTATTGTTCTAGAATTCTGATTTTGGAATGGCAGTGTTTCTTGGTTATTATTGGACTCCATAATTTCACTATTTAACGCATCTATCTCCACATCATTTCCTTTGAAATTTTGTTGTTTACTATTTCCATCAGAGTTGTCTTTATGCACATTAAAATCTTAATCATGCAATTCGATTTCATATACAAAATCATATATTTAATTCTTTAAAGAAAACATCCTCCTTTCTAAATACATTCATTTTCACTGAAATTATTCCCCCTGAAGATGAGAAGTATTATAATAAGATTGTCTCTCAAAAAAAGTAACATCCATTGACACAAAACTTTTTCGAAATAGGATCAAAACATTTGTATCTTTTTTTATTTGTAGGATAGGCTACAAAAATATATTTGCATGTCTTTAAATCTAGTTTGGACTATTTTAGATTATGATTATAAACAAAAAATAACACTTCCAAATGTTTTTAAGGGAACATTCAATTGCAACCGAATGGTAGGGAAATATTTTGAGAAAACTTGAAGTGGAGTTTGAAAATCCAAGATTTTTGTAGGTACCCTATTGCTTAAATATGTAGCTATTAAAACATTTTCACCCCATTAAAAGTTAAGTACCTTATTTTGAAAATTTAGAGCTCTTACTACTTCAAGAAGGTTCCTATCTTTTCGTTAACCACCTTTGTTATTGGGGTGTATTGCTATAGAAACTTTGATGTATTACCCCTTTCTCAACAAAAAAATTTTCCAACATAGTGTTAAAAAACTTTTTCTCCGTTATTGTTTCTGAAAATCTTAATCTAAGTTCGAAATTGTGTTTGAACCATATTATAAAATCTTTTGAACACTTTATCAACATCATATTTTTCTTTTAACAAAAATATCCAAGTAACTCTAATGTGATTATCAATAAATGTGACAAAGTAGTGCTGTCTAATAGGAGTTAATACTCTAAAAGGACCTCAAATATCATTATGAATCATTGTGAAATGTAAAAACTTTTTATATGGTTGTGTATGAAAAAAAGTAATATAATGCTTTGCTAATTCATAAAATTCACATTGAAAATCAGAAATATTTTTATTCATGAACAATTTTGGTAACAATATTTTAAATATTGAAAATTTGATATCTAACCTATAATAGCATAACATAATCTTATTGTCACTAGACATAGAGATAGAATTGAAACATATCTTTTTGTCTTATGTTTCAAAAAACAATCTACTGTTGAGAACATAGAGACCACCATCCTGTCTAAAACCTTCAATCATCTTCCCCGAGGTTAAATCCTAACATTTACAATGAGAGAACCAAAAATTAATATGACAATTATGATCAAGGGTTAATTTACTAATTGACAGCAAGTTATATGACAATTTTGAAATATGAATAACATTTTTTAGAATTAAAGAAGAACAAATAGACATGTCCCTTTTCCAACAACCAAGGCAAAGGAATCATCTGCAATTTTTACCTTTTGGTTCCTTGCACATGGTGAGTATGAAGAGAAAAAATGCGAATAATCTATCACTGGCTCCCGAATCTAATATTCAAGAGCTGTTAAAATTTGAACAAATAAAAGTTGCAGGAAAAGGACTACCTGACTATACTAAAGAACAAAAAGAACTAGAATGAGATTGGAACATTTTGTAAAAATATTCTATTTGTTTATTTGTGAAAGCTAACGATTTAGGAGAAGATTCTTACTCCAAGTAAGAGCTATCAGCTTGGAGAGCATGACTGTCTTCCGCTGACATGATGTTATAATCTGGTTTCTTTTTTAAATTTGTTAATTTTCCTTACAATTTCTAGTAAGTTTCTCGAGTATGTCAAAGTCTCTTGCAATCATCACACCATGGCCGTTGTTTTCCCCAACGCCTTTCAACATTTGAATGTGTACTACGAGCTACAAGTGTTGATCCTTCACCAATTTTTCCAGACCCATTGCTGTTTTTCAGCATCACCTTTCGCGGAGCTTCCTCCTGTCGTACCTCTGCAAACACTTCCCTTATTGTTGGTAAGAGTTTCCTTCCAAGTATGTGACCTCTAATCTCATCTAATTCTTTATTTAAGCCAGCAAGGAAAACAAACACACGGCTTCTTTCAATTTTCTTCCTATATCAAGCACCATCATTAGGATTTTCCCCATATTCATCTTCAAACATATCTAATTCTTGTCATATCATCATCATATAACTATAATAAGTCTTCACCTCACGATCATCTTGTTGCATTTTTCTCATTCGAGTATTCAACTCATAAAATTTGGAATGATTATGTAAATCCGAATAAGTCTCGTGAACTGCATCCCACACCTCTTTTACTGTTGGCAGAAACATAAAAGGCTTTCCGATCCCTGGTTCCATGGAATTGATTAATCATACAGTCACTATTGAATTTTCAGAGTGTCATTGTCAGTATTTGGGATCACCTGAATCAGGTTTGGTAACCTCACTATTCAAATAACCTAATTTTCCTTTTCCATCAATCATTAGCCGCACAAATTGAGATCACTCAAGGTGGTTCTTTCCATTCAATTTGTGAATGGTAATCTAAAATAAATTTTCACTGAGGGAGATAGCTGAAGGTGTAGAGGAGATAACCATCGGAGACTAAGAAGCAATCCCTATCGAAATAGTATTACTTGTCTCTTCTGGAGGTGGTGTTCCAAAGCCAACCATGGCTGTTTTATAATTTATGATTGAACCCTAGAGCTCTGATATCATAAAAAAATTGATAGAGAAAGAAAAATAGTAGAAAATTATTTTTTTTATTTTCTAATAATGACAGATTATGTATATAGATAAAAAACAAACATAAAATCAAGTTAACAATAAATTCCATGAAATATATTCAAATCGCATAAAATCTAGAATTTATTTCAAACTTTGTAAGATTTATTCAAATCTCATGAAATATATGATTTATTTCAAAATGTTATATTCTAAAAACAAATCCTAACTTTACAAACTTATCTCTATAGACACTTCTAAACATTATTGTCCAAATAAAAACTCTAATCTTAGAATAAGCTTTCATTTTCCTAAAAAGAGGAAGAAAGAACAATGATGTTATTATCGCCGATATAAGTCAGATGATCAAAGAATACTTTTTTAGTCTATGATCCTAAAGAATCAAGGGACCAAGATGTAAAGTCATGGCTAGGACAGGGATAAAAGAAGTCCAAAGAGAGAACAAATACACCAAGTCGAAAACTTCATTCTCTCTTTTTTTTTTTTTTTTTTTGCTTTCTAACTACTACAAAAAATGTAAAACTGGAATTTAAAAAGTCAATAGATTGCACTTGAACATATATCTTCTCAGTTCCTTAAGAAAAAGAACATAGATCCGCTTAAACCCTTAACTCTTTATTCTATCAATTAACAGCTCAAGGTTCAGAAGCAGGGAACAGTATCAGAATGATACAGCCACTAGTCAATAAGGTAATAGGTATGTCCATTTTAGCAAATTTCAAAATAGAAAGAGAAGGGACTTAGAGGAGAAAAAAGAAAAGAGAAAGCTGGGAGAAAAGAGGGAAAAAGGAAAAATGAAAAGGGTAGAAGAAATGAGTACAAACCTAAATTTCAACAAAGAAATGGCTCAAATTCTATGCTTGTAATAAATGAGTTTGAGTTACATCAAATTATAAGGCAAAATGGTTAAAAAAATAATTATCTTGCCAACTAACAGGACCAATAACAAGTTGCCAATTTTAAACAAATGAAAACATAAGATTATGTCAAAGAGGGCTACATCAAAACATGAGTAATTATTGGAAAAGAAATATCTTTTTAATCTCAAAAAGCTTTATCCACAGCTTCCAAGCGACATTGCAGCAAAGGAAAAGGTGATGATAGGATTCATAAAACCTAAAACACATTACACAAACATAAGAGGAAAGAACATAGTTTGTCTGAGAACATGCAACAAATAATTAGTAATTATTCTGTATAGCTGTCTAAACAAAAACCTTGACCTAAGAGGTGGTTTGAACCTTAAAAAAATGAGAACTGAGAAGCTCAAGGGCACAATTAGTATTATCAAGAAACATGATAACGAAAGACATGCAAGTGTAAGCACCCGACGAACCAACAATCCAAATTCTACTATCAACTTAGGGAGAACATAGAACAAGGCTGAAGCATACGAATCTAGAAAATCATATATCCAGATTCTCAGTCATTGAGATGTTTAAAAAGTGTAAATTTCAAGAATATTGCTCGTCAAAATGACAAATGAAAAAGTCATCAATAGGAGCATGGGTGGTGTTAGGAAAGATTATAAAACGAGGAAAATGTGAGGCTAAAAGACGATCTCTTATTTAAACAGCTTCCAAAATAAAATCTAAAAGCGGCCCCTCACCTGTAGAGTGGTGAAAAAATAGAGAGATCATAAAACTAGGAGATATTCTTCCAAGAACTTTTGTAGCAAATGGTATTCCTAGCAATAGAATCACAACCATTCTTTTGCACACCATGGATATGCTTAATCACCTCGTGCCAAAGAGAACAAGTTTCCTATGGAAAACGAGGAAGCTACTTAGCCAATAAAGGCCTTTTTTGAAACCAAATTCCCAATTTAAATTTTTGCTAGCAACTAACATCCTGTTTGATAATAATATTCTCAAGCTCATCCCTTAAACATGACAGTATAAAATATTGACCTTCTAAAATTATGTTGTTAAAACCATCTTACCTAGAGTAACAATTTTCTCAAGAAATTTCTTCTTTCAAATACTGACATCACGAGAGACCTATTTCCACACCCTTGAGTTTATTTTTCAAGAATTGAAGTTTCTTCATAAATCAAACCCCCCCAACCATTAACCTCTATCTCAACCCACCACTCATTGACTTCATTAAGGAAGTTAAGATGTCGTAATGCATATTCTCAAATTAAAGGGTGTAGAACTCAAATCCAAGTGTTGGGATTCAAGAAGAATGGAAAGTGGCCTGAAATAAGACTATAAAATAATAGAAAAAATAGGTAAAATGTTTCTTTTCATTTATTCCAATAGGTTAGGGATCTATATATAATAACAATATAAATTACCCTATTAATTTGTCACATGTAATTACGCTAATATGTATCTAGAATATAAATTAATGATTACATGGGAATATTCTGTTTATATTCTGTAATTTTGTAACACTCCTCTCAAGTTGAAGTATAATATTAATCATGTCAAGCTTGTTACGAAAATATTCAGTTCGAGTTCCATTTAAAGACTTTGTGAACAAATCACCTACTTGTTCCACTGTCTTCACATAACCAATAGAGATCAAGTTTCCTTGAATCTTATCACAGATGAACTCACAATCAATCTCAACATGTTTGCTTCTTTCATAGTAAATCGGATTAGAGATAATATGAAAGAAAATCCGATTATCACACTCGAGTTTTGTAGGTAATATGAGATTCAAACTAACTTCAGTTAAGAAGTGTTGTATACATAAAATTTTACATGTATATTGGGTCATAACTCTATATTCGGACTCTGCACTAGATTGGAACACAACGGTTTGCTTCTTACTTCTCTATGATACCAAATCCCTATCAACAAAAACACAATAGTTTGTAATGGACCATCAATCAATTTTAAATTCAACCCAATCAGCATCTGCAAAGTATTCAATGTAAGTGTGCTCATGATTGCTAAACAATATGCCAAGTCCTAGAGCACCTTTTAAATAGCATAAAATTTATTCCAAAACCTTCCCATGTTTGACTGTAAGTGCAGACATAAACTACCTAATAATACTGACAAGATATACAATAGGTAAATGAGTCACTGTGATGTAATTCAATCTCCTAATTAATCGTCTATACTTTTTTGGATCATTAAGGAGGTCACCATCATCTTTTGTAAGATATACATTTAGTACCATTGGTGTGTTACATGGCTTAACTCTCAACTTTTCGATTTCTGCAAGTAGATCAAATACATATTTCCTCTTATACAAGAAAATCTCTTTCTTGCTTCTTACTAATCCTGCTCCCAAGAAATATTTTAGCTGCTCCAAGTTTTTAGTGTAAAACTTGGAATATAAAAATGACTTAGAAGATGATATTTTTATACAATTATCTCCTATAATAACAATATTATCAACATAAATAACAAAAAATATAAAATCAGTTGTTGATTATTTATAGAAGACCGAGTGATCACACTTACCCTTCTTTAACCTAAATTCCAAAGTTACTTCACTAAATTTGTCAAACCATGCACGAGGATTCTGTTCCAACCATACAAAAATTTCTTCACATGACAAACTTTTCCATACTCCCTCTGAGCAACAAACCCATATGATTGCTCGATATACACTTTTTCTAGGAGATCACCGTGAAAGAATGCATTCTTAATATCCAATTGATGTAACAGTTAATTTTGATATGCCGTAATAGAGATGAATAAACGAATAAATATAATTTTGGTCACCGGAGAGAAAGTATCAGAATAATCTACCCTATAAGTCTGAGCATAGGCTTTTGCTACAAGTCTCACTTTAGGTATTACCACATAATCATCTGAGTTTACTTTGACTAAAAATTCTCATTTGCACCCCACAACCCTTTTGCCTTTGGGTAAATCCACCAAATCCTAAATATGAATTTTAGCGAGAGTATTTATCTCCTCGAGTATTGCATTATATCAACCAAAGTGATTTAAAGCCTCCTTAATTATCTTGGGTATGAAAATTGAATCTACAGAAACAACTAAAGAGGTAGACAAAGGAAATAAATGATCATATAAAATAAAATTAGTAATGGAATAAGTAAATTTAAGAATGGTGCATTAATGTTTACCTTTACGAATACTAATGGGAAGATTAAGGTCATGTTGAGCAGAATTAAATGACGAGAGAGCTGGTACAAGATATGTATTATTAGTATGTTGTCTCCTAAAATAAATACGAACAATTGATAGCGGTACTTAGGTCGGCAGCACACTAACACCATCATCAATTTGCTCAACTAGAATTGAAGGCACATCATCTAGAAAAACATTATTATCTATTTACTTAGTAGAGACACTTAGTTTGAACCTATAGATGAGTCATTCATCGTTCTCCTCTTAACTTGTAGAATTGACCAATGAGGAGAAAAATGGTGTACTCTCTGAAAAAAGCATATTATTTGATACTAAATATTCATTGATAGACCATGTAAATTGAGCATTAGAAAAAAGATCATCTTTAGATAAAAGCGTAAGCTCTCCTGGTAGAAGTCATTCTAGTACGCAGCCCCCACTCCCTTTCCAACTTCTTCACAATGCAATCTACAAGCATTTAAATCGCCCCGAATAAACCAGATAGGATTGCACAGCCCAGACACATAGGAAATTTTCTCCAGATAAAAAAAAAAAAAAAAAAGGAACTCTAGAGAATTGGGACCATACATACAAGTAAACCACCAAGTCCCCTCACCTCTAATGTTAAGGTAAAATCAATGTTGAAGATTGATTTTTCAAATTGGTTGTAAACATTTCTTCAAAATATTTATGACTATTAATTAAGTAATAGACTCAACAATGTTGATTTTAACTTTATTAAGTTTCTATAATTTCAATTTAATTTTCATAATATAATTTTTACTACAAATTTATTAATTAACAAAAGGGTAAAATATTAGTTAGCTATTAACCTGTTTATGAAAGAACAATAGATTAACCCTCATATGTCAATGGTATAAACTCTGATGGTGTCACCTGTTAGGAAGAAAGTGGCCCAGGACCTAGAATAATTTCCGGGTCTTCTCTTAATTGATCCTATATATAATCATTACCCCGTGCTGTCCAGATATTGAAGAAATGTGTAAGAATTTTCAAAGAAAAAGCTGATATGGTTCCACAAATTACCTATTGCATGACATAAAGATATCAGAACAGCAGCGGGCGAGGCAAATGGGCCAAATGTAACAACAGGATATGAAGCTGGAGCAATGAACTGAATTTGAGATTCTTTCCTCAGATCAATCTAGACAATAAGAGGAATGATTAATTCTAAATCCAAAGGGTGGATCAGAAATGTCACACGTTCAAATGCCAGCACACCTCACAGCGTTTTGTTGTGTCAGCAAGAACCCCCAACGCCTTTCCATTTGGAAGAACAGCCAGTACCCATGGATGTGACTGATATAACGATGTAGTTCCAGGACCATAACCCCAAGCATCTGTGTTCCATGTGAAGACCTGCAGATGTTTTTACCCCATGAAATTGCTTAATGTTTAGGATGGTGGTGTTAAACACTTATTTAAGGCGTATGAAATAAACGGCTCACTCACTCTTTTTCCCGTCCGCTCTAATGGACCACTAACTTCTCCAGTTCCGTAAAAGCTGGTACCACTAGGAAGCTACACAGAAGCAAATTTCTTTATGAGAAAAGGTTATAGACACACCTCGAACAACATCAGAAAAGGTTACAAGCAGAGTAGAGCTATATATATATATATATATATAGATATATAACAAATTCAAGTGCCAATGCAGGAAAAAACCTCAAGCTTGACAATCTGCTGGCCAGAACGACTTTCATAAGTAGGAGTATATGAAGGAAGTTGGGGACTGCTGATTGGTGTGTCCCTGTCCTTACTTCTCATAAACGAAAGACTTGGATATGCTGCTTCCCTATCATTTTCAGAGCAATCAAATCGAAAAACCCCGTCCTCCAAGATGGGCTCAAAAATCATTTTCCTTGGGTTGACTTCTGCAATCAACGTCTTCCCTTTACTTTCAGCCATTATAGATGTCAAATGTTTCCACTTTTTTCTGCGTACCACGAAATTATTTTACCAGGAATCACTCCTCAACTATGTTCTTATTCAGCTTTCTGTACATTCACCAAACAACAAAATGGAAAAAAAAAAATGTGCGCAGCTTGGAATCAATTCAAATCCATTGTATAGACTGAAAAATAAAATCTAAATTTAAATATATGCATAAGAAGTGCAAAATTTGTCCCTTAAATTCTCAAAATCACTATATTCAGATACTATGTGAGGTAAAAAGGGGGAATCACAAGTGATCCAAATCAAGCAATATCCAAATACATAATAATCTTCCTAAAATTACACCAAGGCCAAAACAAGGAGGATTCCTGCGTAGTAGTTCAACTCGAAAAGCAAAACAGAGTCCTAAAATCATGTAACGATTTAAATGGAGAACCTACAAATCGAAATGGACGGAGCCAACTCGAGAAAACGAAGTTGCCGGGAACGAAAATGAATTGGAAGGATTAATTAAGAGCTTATGAACTCGATGAAGACGACGTTTTCGCTGCAAGCACTTGGTACCCAACGCTCTGGTACTCCATGGCAAGACTCCAGTCTGTGATTCTTCCATGAACTGAAGGAATCTCTTTTATTAGTGGAAGTGGGTACTGGTGGCGTAAGACTATGTTTCGTTAAAATTGCACGAATTTTGAATATTTAATAATTAATTAATCATTGTGTCACATATTATAATTTATATTTTTATATTCTTTTATTATAATTTATAATTTATTTCAAATATTTAACTTTTATTTTATTTTATAACAAAAAAAATAAAATAATTAGATTAGATAGCTAAAAATCATTATCTTAAATTATTTTTTAAATATAGAAATATATTATAATTATTTTATTTTTTAAGAGAGTTAAAAATTAAATTGTAACTAAAAAATATTAAAAATCAAAATATAAAAACTAAAAATTTCGAAAATAAATTTAATAATTTATCTTATTTTTAAAAAATTTATATTAATTTTAATTTATATCAGCATTAATTATTTAAAAATATAAAATTATTTTTTTGAAAAAAAAGGTAAAAATAATTAATTAATGAAATTTAAAATTAAACAAATTTATTGGTTTCTTTAATAATAACAAATATTTAGAAACTTATATACATATAGATTTGTGTGTTAAATAAAAGTATATAAATAAAATATATATATCATAATTTTATTTCAAAGTTACATTTTTCAATATTTATGTATAATCTTTGAGTTTGGTCTTTTGGGGAGAAAGAAGAAAGAATAAAATTATCATGCTTTGGCTTGAATATGTAAATTTAGTATTTAGGCACTTTGTTCAAACTAGGATGTGAGGATTTGTTAACCTAAATTAAACATATATATGACGTCAAGTGAATGCTTAAATCCTTCCCATTCGATACTGTTTTGAGTTTAAATTTTTTTGAATAAAAGCTAATGCATTATTTTAGTGTCTAACTCCATCATAAATGGTTTAATATGGCTGCTTCTATTTTTTTTGAACTATAAACTTTTATTTTAAAGAATTATGATCTTGTATAACCTGTATTGTGAGACACCATACCTTGTGATGGTTGTCAATACTAGAAAAGAGAAGAAAAAAAAAAAGTTGTGTAACAGTTTTGAGTAAAAAGAAGATTAAGGTTCCTTTTTTGTTTTTTGTTTTTGTGTAAATGGGTTGAATTTACTTTGATAAAAGGAGATTGGTTTATTGTTAGATTTTTTTTATCAACTTTTTTTTTTAAATTTTTATCTAAAATAAAGATTGAATCAAATTAGACAAAAAAATATATAAAATGACTAGACTACAAATAAGTCTAAATTAAACTAAAATTTGAACACTTTTAATTAATATTATTTAGTATAATGATTTTTTCTATTCTATCTTAATTTAATTTCTATTATCTCCATGATGTTTCACCTCTTTTTTTGTATATTTTGTACTGAGAATTGTATTATCCCTATTATTGTGATGAAAGACTATAATTAGCTCTTATTATTTATGATAATGTTATGATTATTAAAAAAGACTTACGTGGCAGTTATGCCCACTTCTTTAAATTAATTATTAAAATGCATGGCTAAATCAGTGCCATATCAATTAGGCATAAATGATGCCAAAGAGATCCAATGAGGAGGGTTTATTTGACTTGTTCTTAATGTATACGAAATTATAAGAAAAAAGCCATTTATGAAGAAATTTAAATATTTTTTAATTAATAGAAAGAGAATTTTGGTATCTTAGCCTATTACTGATCATTTTATAACCAATGTTATTTGTCTTTTTAAGTCTTATAACTAATGTTTTATATAATCTCATTACATATCTTGTGATAGTTCGAAAATATCTCTAAATTAATTTCTTATATTTGATATATCTAATTTAAGTCTTTTATATATTTAAAAATATATAATAAAGTTAATGGCATAGTTTATAGTCAAATGGAAAGAAAAACTGAGAGATATGTAGAAAAATTTATAATGAGTTGTTATTTAGGCATTATGGGCTTAGGTGGGCCTAAGAAATTTTAATGGGTTCTATTTCAGGTCAAAAATTAGAGTCAAACAAAAAAAATAATAGATAAGTATGAAAAAAATAGAATAAACATGAAGAGACATGAGAAAAGTTGATAACCTTTTAAATGAAGTGACATAATGAAAAATTGTAACTTTTAAATCAAATAGCGTAATGAAAAGTGAAAACTTTTAGATGATGAAATGTGATAATTTTTAAATAAAGTGGCATGACGGAATAGTGACAACCTTTCTCTCGTGACTCTCCTATCTTATAAATAGGGGATGAGAGAATGGAGGAAGAGATATTGTGGATGAAAGGAAAATAATGAGAAATATAGAGGTGAGGAAAGACGAAGCACAAAGTGTGTGATTTTGTGAGAGTATTGTGAGGTTTTTAGATTAAAAACCTTAGAAAAACTCTTTTAAACTTGTGAGAGTAAAAAAAAATAATAATAAGAGGAAGAATGCTCACGGTCGAAGGAGTTTATGAACCGTTAGAAATGTAAGTCTTTTTTGAAGTTTTGAAGTTCAATTTCTCTTTGATTTTCGGAATTAGTTTTTAAATATTGTATTAGATATTTTTGAATAAAAAAAGTGACTAAAATTATCTTAAAACTTTACCGAATTTTTGAGAAGATAAGATCATAAATAAATGTAGAACTCTATCAGAATTAAGATTACATGCTCCACAAGAAAATTGAAATGTTTGAAATACAACTACTAAGGACCTAAAGTAAGTGGATATTATGGATTCATTAACCTACGTAATTTTGAATTATTTTACATATTTTCAGTATAAAAATGCGCAAGTAGATTTTGTGATATTATGACTTACATATTTTTATTAAATATTTAATTTATAATTTCGTATTTGTTTAATAAATATTTATTAAAATTTTACTTCAATAAAAGGATTATTATTTTTTTATTTTTGAAATGTGATTTTAATATGTGTGTATAATTTATTATGGAAATGAGTTGTTCTGAAAGAACTTGCATTATATTAAGCTTCAATATGGCCATACATACCGTTCCGTGTTCAGGTATATAAACAAAGTAATAAATGTGTATCCATACGTAACCGTTTTGTATTTGGGTGTATGAAAAAATAATGTGATTTACGTGCCTTGATCGTTCTTTATTAGGGAGGTAATAGTATTTCAAGGTACTCATGTATGTCGATCTGTGTTCGAGTACACGAAAAACTAGTGATAAGTATGTATGCTTACGCATAATGTATAGTAACTGATTGATCCTCTATAATAATGATGAAGTATATGATAAAGTAACTGTGAATCCGTTTTCTGAATTGTGCATTCGTTTTCTAATTCATATGTCCATTTGTTTGAAAATAGTATATGATATGTGTTTTTCTTGTGTGTAAAAAAAAACTAAATATTGCATGTATTATATTGTAATTTTATAATATTACTTATTATAATTTTTATCTCACCCCCTCTATCACCCTTTAGATATTTAAGACACCGCTGCAAAATGAACAGTGGAGAAAATTTTTTGAAATTAGACATCGAGATTAAAGTTATTATTTTGTACATTTGTTTTGTAATGTAAGAAAAAAAATTTAAACTCTCATACATATATTTATATTTTATGTTTAAAAGATATAATACTTTTATAATTCGATTATGATTAATAAAGTTAAATTATTTTACTTATATCATGTAACACCCAAATAAAAAAATAAAAATTTTATTTATTTTTATTTATTTATTTATTTGATTTTTTATTTAACTTAATTTAATTTAATTCAATGAAAATATAAATAATAAAAATGATAAAATTGGGTAAAAATATTATTTGGACTTAATTGAAATTGATTTTGGGAAAAAGAGGTGAAAATTTGGATTCTATGAGTGTTTTTGAAAAGAAAATCGAAAACCGGAGGTCAAAACGCAATTTAGAAAAGTTGTGCCACGTCAGCACCACGTCAACAGCCACGTCAGCGACCCGGTCAGCAGCCCCAGCCAACCAGAACATGCCGCGTGGCAAGGCAACGCTGACCAGGGAACGGGCCACGTGGGCGATCCGCGTGCGCGCGATTAGACGGCCCAGATCCGTTCCCGCGCACACGGACGGCCCAGATCAAACGTGCGCACGAACGACCCAGATTCAATCGGGCACGGACGGTCCAGATTGCATCGCGATGAACGGCCCAGATTTAATCCCAATTAAATCGCGATCAGACAGTCCAGATTCAATCTTGATGGACGGTCAAGATTAAAAGGCAAAGGGTATAAATACCCCCACCCACACCTGACCAAAGAAACCCTAGCCGCTAGTGCTCACCGGGGAAGAAGAACCAAACGCCGGAGGAGCCGGCCGCCGCCACCCGCCGCCGCACCGGGGAAGTTTCAAACCGCCGATCGAGGTAATTTTTCTCCCCCTTGCTCGTTTTTCGACGCTGAGTCCACCTATGGTCAAACCGGAGCCAAACCACCGGCCAAACGGTCGAAAAACCCAACCGAAACCCAGCGGCGCCGCTGCATCCCTCCTCGATTTTTGCCTCCGATGAGGCCCTTCCCGGCCTCCGATTAATGCAAATTTTATACCACTGTGATCACCGTTCTTCTCTCTACAGGTTGATCGGAGTCAAACATCAAAACGCGACTCACGCCGGAGGAGCCACAGCACCCGAGAGCATCACCGCCGGTAAGTTTCGGTTTTTCGTGATTTTTCGGCCCACCGAGGGCCCTAGGGTTGTTCTATCGCGGGGACTGATGCAAGCATGGCCGAATTCGGCCGAAAATGGCCAACCCGAGGCGAATCGCTGCCGCTTGCGGCGACGCCGTCGCCGGAGCACGGCGGAGCCGCCGTGCCAGAATTGCGATATTAGCTGAAAGGGGCCCTAGGTCTAATTTTGGATTTTTTGGGACACGTGCAGGTAGCAGTAGTGCGTTTCAGTTCCTCGGAAAAAATTCAGGAAAAATTAGGGACAGCCTGTAGGCGCACTGTAGAGCCATATTTAGACCCCGAAACAAGTAAGGACCCCTCACCCTATTTTCTATCACGATATTAAAGTTCAATAAATGATAAAACGGTATTTCATGAATCAATAGATGTGTGAAATTGTTTAAGGTCGCTAATGGAGCCCGAGTCTGGTGTATTTATCGGTCAGTTGTTGTTTGTTCTATTTTACAGTTTTAAATGCAGTATGATGTCTGATATTTTCATTTCATAGTTTTGTGTGCATATATCACTGTTTTATTGACTATGGATTGAATGATTGAGAACCCGATGTTGTGTGTTGTCTTGTTTGGCATAAACTACTAGTTTGCATGTTTGTGTGTGATTTGATGATAGTGACTGAGGAAAAAGGGAATAAAATGTTACGTGAATTGATAAATGGATAATGTGGACAGCCTGACTAGATATCCTGGGAGATGGTGGACGGACCGGGTCCGTAGGGAACCCTACCGAGAACGTGGTCTCTCATACCGGACGGGGTATGGGGACGGCCCGTTTCTCCCTCATACCGGACGGGGTATTGAGGTTCATGATTTTGGTGCCCATACCGGACGAGGTATGGGGACGGCTCTAGAATCAGATTATAAATGTTAAGGGTTCACGGGTAACGAGACCCCTATGGATCCCCATGGATACTAGTAGGCTGGTAAATGAGGAAAATGTATTGTCTAATGATTGAGATGCAAAGGCGTAGTAAGTATTCTGTTATACAGTTCATATGATTTCATGATGATGATAATGTTATTATTTTCATAAGTTGTTTTCATGAATCTCACCGAGATAAGTGGACAGTAAAGGTTTTTATGTTAATAAATGAGTTTATCATAAGTTATGCTCCATTGGTCTTTTTGTGTTTTCTACCCACCTTTACTTCCGTGACGGTGAGATAGTGTGATGTCTTTACTGGGCTGGTGTAGCTCATTCCTTATTTAACCATTTCAGATCAGGAAGACATTGTTCCCGAGCCCGTTCCGCAGGAAGACGGCGAAGGGGACACCTAAAGACTCCGTAGTTATATTTATAGTTCTTATTTTCGAGTATCTCTTTTAGTTAGTTTGTTCTTTTATATTTTGAGTACGTTTTTTATTTTAGTGTAAGGGATGTTAATCAAAATTTTTATTACGCTTCTGCATTTGACATTTTTAATACACATATTTCATTCTAAATTTTCGGGGCCGTTACATATCAAGTTAATGTAATTTAAATAAGTATACTTTGATCATTATCCTATGAGACAAAGTATTGTCCGTAACATATCTATTTATCTTTAGTTTAATAATTGAATTATCGCAGTTGCTTTTGTTCTACAAAATTTAACATTATTCCTACATCAAATTTTGTCATCCCAAATTATGTTACAATGATTTAAAAACTCAAAATAACTCTTTTTAATGTTCTAAAATTAATTAATTATAATTTAATTTCTAAGATTCACAAACAATAGTTCTTATCACATAAGAACTACTAAGTAACTTAGTATAATAATTTAAATAGTTTGATAAATCTCATATAATTGAGATGCCTTAAATCCTGTTTAGAATATTTAGAAATAATAATTTGATTTATGTACTATTTTAAAATATTCAAATTAGTTATTATATTTTTATTTAGTTTCTGTACTTTTAAAATTTATTAAAAGGAGTTTGAGTTTTTTTTTTTTGTAACTATAATATTTATCACTAAAGAATCATAAGCTAAATAAAATTTTAAATGAAATAATAGTCGATCTTTCAATTAACCCTAGCAAGTAACCCTAATGAAATTAAGTTTCTTACAATGAAATTAGATTTCAATTAAATCCTATTTCATATAAATTTTTTTCTTTTTAACTCATACCAACTATTCAAATAAGTTTTGTGTTTCTAGTGTAATTAAAATATTTAATCCTCATTAGAATAACAAAACCTTTATGAATTTCATACAGTATGAAAAACCTGTTATTATCTACTTAATTTTATTAAACAAAGTACATAATTAGCTATGGTTCAAAAGAGTTTATTGTGATCTTCCAATGTATACAAACAACATTAACCAATGTTTAGTGAGCTTCCGATATTGTACGCCAAATTAAAGTTAGACTCCCAAGAACGAAATAAAACTAATATTTGGTCGTAATTACTATTAGATTTTTATAAAAAAAAATCTGGTGAAATATAGTAGAATAGAATTATCATCATAAAAATTTTGTTTAATTTTATCTTTTATTAGAAGTTATTTATATTGAACATAAAAGGTAGAGACATGTATAACCAAATCTACTTTTTCGGAAAATAAAAGTAAATCTATGCATATTTTGTATCACATATAACATAAAGAAACATAATGTATCAAATAGATAATATATGATTTCATAACAACCATACAATTTGATTTCTACAATATTTAAATTATGCTATATCTCATATGCACCATATAATAAATCAAGTAACTTATAGAATTTATATTTAAATATCCTAACTTGTATTTCATAACTAATCCATGATATTAATCATATCTTATGCAATTAAATTTTACTTTTTGGACTATTCACATACAATCAAAATTTAAGTTAGAAAAAATATGAATCACACAAATTGTTTATACAGAAAAATCCTACCTGACTAAGATAATTAATTAATTATAGAGTTAATTGTATGACTATTATTAATATACTAAATTAAGGCTTAAATGTTGGAGAAAACAAGATCATTAATCATGCAATCAATACAATAAATACACTATTCTAACAATAAAATTAATTGAGATAATACAATCAATAAAATAAAGCTAATTTTGTTCATGAACCTAACCAGACCTAAATGGCTAAATGTGGTAACACCAGCCACCTCCACCAACCAACTTTATGTAGCACGGGGATTTATATAGATAAAATTGCAGAGGTGGAAGGTGAGCCGTGCAAGCCAATCACACAGTAGCACCTCTCATTAAGAAAATGCCACTCGCTGTTTCATCTCTCACTAACTTAACCTTATACGAATAAGCCCAGCCACCAAACGTCTACCAGCACTTCATCTCTTTTCCTCTTTCATCAGAACTACCATTTTCAACTGCCGGCCATCCTTGAGACCCACACCACGCGACCTTCGCCGCAGCCAATCCCAGCGTCTGGACGTAAGTCGCTATTCGCTACTTCTGCAACTCTCTCGCCTCTCATTGTCGCAGGTTCACATGCATGATTTTCTGGTTTTGTATTTTAATTGAGTTCTTGATTAATGCCTCTTTGATTTTGCTTGCTCCATTGATACTCGCTTGTCGATTTGCTTTTGCTGTTTTTTTTAGTTGACTTCGTCGGATTTAGTTGATGTCTTGTCTGCTCCGGTTTTTTGAAATCTAGTGATGTTTATTTGTGGCTGATTTTCTCCGTGATCGATCTGTTTGATTTCCTTTTTACTGATGGTCTGAGGACGAGGAAGGATTGGCTTGCTGGTATCGTTTGTTTGTTTGTTGAACTTTGTGTTGTATTTTGACAGCTGTTGGAAGCAAGAGATATTTGCTGGTTCTGTTGTTGAAATGGAGGTATCTCTGATTTCCTTCAGGGCCTTGGTCTAGCTGATTGGACTGAGGTTTATGGGAATTTCTATGATATATCCGTGACTGTTCTAGGCAGGAATTGGGATGCTATGGGACGTGATCAGTTGTCTCTTCTGTGTCCTTTGATTGGTTATGCTTTGGTTCCTTCACATTGTTCTCTTGTTAATCGTTCGTCAGCTGGATGTCTTTTGTTCGCTTCTCTTTCTCCGTAATACTCAATTTTCTATATATTTATATATATATAAAAGAAAAAAATGTATCGGCTGCTTATTTTGGCTCTCAGAAATTTTGATTCATAATGCTGGTTCCAGGAAATTACTGATTATGATTCGGAATAGAGCTATGTTTCCAAATCCCAAGTGAAGTTTTATGAGGTATTCATTTGTAAATGAATTCTTATGCTTCAAATTAATTATGAACTGGAATTCAATGCGGTTTCAGCACTGCATTTCTGACCTAGTGAACTTTAGTAAGTGAATTTCAAAGGAATGAGAATGAGTTGTATGGAATGGGATATCAGATTTTGTATGTTAGTACCGAGCAGTTGGTTTAAATGTGGCTCTTTATATTTCTTGGAATTGAGCCTTTCTAAGATTCCATGCTACTTCATCAGAGATCTTATATTCTTATTTACAAATGGTAATTGGCTTTTTAGAGGTCTTATATTCTTGTTTACCGATGGTAATTGTTTTTCTTTTTTTTTTAATTGAGCTAGATTTATTATGTTGAAGTTGTTAGGGTAGATTTAGTGGGCTGACAATAAACTCTGAGGTCATTGTTTTTAAATTATAAACATGGAGATGTAGTATAATTGTTTACAGATGGTAATTGTGTCTTATATTCTTGTTTATGGATGATTATTTCTTATTCCACTTATTATTTTTTGGGTTATGCAGAAGGAAAGGAACACGAGAGCATTTGAGGACATTGAGACTAACTTTACATATGTTAGAAATAGATGGATATATACTTTTAGATCTATTTTGTTAGATCATGACATCAATGATTGGGAGGATCTTGGAATGGTCATGAACCATTTAATTGACTTGTAACTAGTTGGTGTACTTGGGTGATACGCCCTTGGTATCTTTGTAAATAATATTTCTTCTCTTATTTTTTTTAAAAAAGATGATTATATTTTTTGAATTGGGCTAGATTTATTATGTCGAAGTTGTTCGGGTAGATTTAGTGGGCTGACAATTAAGCTCCGATGAGGTCATTGTTTTTGAAATATATGGAAATTTAATGGGTAGATTTAGTGGTCATTGATTTCTTCTTTTGATGTCTAAAAGGTGGCTGCATTCATGATTTTTGTTGTTTGCTAGAAATTTAGTATTATGGTTTGTCAAGTTGAGTTTTCATTAATGAGAGTGTCTTTCATCAAAAGAATAAATATTTGTAGTTTCTCCTGTTGAACCACCAGATTAAATAGAAAAGAATAAATATCAGCCACAATGACATGTTGAACAATCTGCGAAGTTGTATTTGATTTCATGTTTATGTGGAACTAACACTGTCGGTCAACTTTTTTTATTTTCCTAATTCTTGTTTTCAACTAGATACTGGAGATGGTTAAAATTTGTACACAACATTTGAAGTTTTATTAGGACTGCAGAAATTTTAGGTTGAATTTGCATCCATGAATACATCAACAGAATGAATAGTTGAAAGTTTTGTGTTGAACCACCTTAGAAAGTAGAAAAGAGTTTAACCTATTAGTTCCAGATTTCAAAACATAAATACGAGTAGTGTGTTTAAGATGTCTGGTACATTTTTTTCTGCTGCATTCACAAGAAAACTGTTTACCACTTACTAGTGGTCTATTACTCTAGGACCCACTGACTTTAGAAAACAGACTGGGAATCAGAAATAGTAGAGTCCATTTCTAATTAGGAATCTAGCTAGTTGGATGTTGACTAGACCTTTTGCTTAAAATTGGGCTGGAAATTCAGTATAATCTCTCATTGGGTTTTGGATAGAAATTTAGCTATTTGGATCCAAGGAAATTGGAATGCTAGTTGCCATAGCTTCCTAGAACTATGTATTTGATATTATGAGTAAAGCATCCTACAAATTAATATAATATATAACATCCTCTCTAGATTGAGAGTTCTTTTTGATGAGCCATAGCCATAGGCTGTTGCAGCTGAAAATCAAACGAACAATCCTCATGCTTGCTGCAAGACTTAATTGTTAGTTAACCTGTGACCAGATCCCCGTAGCTGCATCATATTGATATTAATGCAGGAGTTCATGGTAGATCTCTGTGTTTTAGAAGTAGTTCAAAACTTTCCCCAAATTGTACCAAGAAGATCAGCACAGGGTAGAAAAGAGTAAGCATGATGAGTCCTGTTTTAATAATAGACTGTGAGTTCACAATTTAGATTGAGGGCCTATCTAAGGAACTATGAACTGCTAAAGCTGACAAGATCACTGCTAGCCAAAGCCAGCGACAACTGTCAGCCAACATCCATTGCAGCACGTCCAAGGTTGTCTGTTCCATCTCAGCACCAACATCCTACCCATACTCTTAGTTGTCACACTTGAAGCCTTCAGCCATTAGGTGTTTACACTTATGTTTCTGTTGGAGTCTCTCATTTTTTCGGCAGTGAGAGCTCCCTCTATGGTTAGTTTTTTTATGGACTGCAGCTCTGAATAGGGAGACCAATAGTATTCTTCAAATTGGAGACATTGTATAGCTCTTCTCTAAACATTTTTTAATTTTTTTTTCCATAGTTTAGAGAGTAACTATCGCCATTTTCTCGATTTTTTGAGGCTTTGGAATTTGTTGATTAGATTCTCTTTTTCATTTTAGATTGAATGGTGTTGCCTCTTAATTTAGAGATTTTTATCCCTTCTACTTAATGGGTTATAGGGAGGACCAAGAAGCACAAGGTGGAACGGAGGGGCTATTTTTGTTGGTTTGTGAATCATTTGGTAGGAACAGAATGCAAGATTTACCTGTACTATTTTCACACTCTATTACATAGTTTTGAATAGGTTGATTTTCTTTGCTGCCCTTTTTTCAAAGGGACGGCTTTATCTACTTTGCATAGCAATTGCATATTTCTTTTGAATTTCTGGTTTCTTTGTCTTTTGGGGAGGATACGTTGCTCTCTGCTTTTGCACATTCTCTTTGTCCTTGAGGAAAAATGATAAAGGGTAATAACATAGTATAAGTTAGATTGAACATAATTTTTGGTTTAATATTAGCTCTGATCTTCTGGTTCTTCCTTTCTTGTTCTTTCTTCCTAATTTTCTGTTTTCTTCTGTTCCCAGATTTATATTTTCCCTAATCTCTTATTTAAAAAATAAGTATTTTCCCTAATCTCAGTTCACCTGTCATTTTTCTAGTGTTTTTCTCTCCATATTCTTCTCTATTCTGTCATGGATCAAACAAGTTCCATTTATTCTTCTTGAAAGTGTTCCTGTTCCAGTTGTGATTCTTTAATTTAAGGATAAACTTAGATTGTTACCACACTCATGGATGAAGTGAAATAGTAATGTGGACAGCAAAGGACATAATATACACTTTAATGGACTAACATTGGGACTTGTAGTGGTTGATTCATTAGTATAGATATGGCAGATGCTTGCTTAGGTACTTTGCTCCAGCCACTAGTTTCAGGTAGCAACTGCCATTCAGTTTACCTGATGGAAATTGTTTGGTTTTTGCGAGAACCTTTTAATGCTTCTTTTAGCGAACGACCAAAAATATTAAAACATTTTTTCCTATGTTTAGATATGCTGTTAAATGACTATGTTCAGTAGAAAAGTGGAGCTATTCTGTCTCTTTTTTCTTATGTTGGCTTTATAATGCCTTCTCCTGGACATGTTGCTGTTTCAAATTGTCCCAAATTAATGCTAAAATTGTAGCTGTGCTACGTCTCTATCTTTTTATTATTGGCTTTGGAAGCTCTTCTCTTGGACAATTTTTTGTCACCATTTTCAGTAACTGAATTCAGTTTTTCTTTTCATGCTTTTGTAGATGGGTGACATAGCCAAGGACCTTACTGCTGGGACAGTTGGGGGGGCAGCACAATTGATATGTGGGCATCCCTTTGACACCATCAAGGTGAAGCTTCAAAGTCAACCTGCTCGACTTCCTGGCCAGCCTCCCAAGTATGCAGGGGCAATGGATGCAGTCCGGCAAACTTTAGCTGCTGAAGGTCCAAGGGGTTTGTACAAAGGTATGGGGGCACCGCTTGCAACTGTGGCAGCATTCAATGCAGTCCTTTTCACAGTTCGAGGGCAAATGGAAGCATTATTGAGGGCTGAACCTGGTGCATCCTTGACAGTTAACCAGCAAATCATTTGTGGGGCTGGGGCTGGAGTTGCTGTTTCCTTTTTAGCTTGCCCCACCGAATTGATCAAATGCAGGCAAGTATTCTGTTTTCACTCTCTTCCTGTCAGCCTATATCATGTAATTATTTACATGCTGGTCAAGACTCTTCTAGGTGTACAACTTCTAAATTCCTTTGACATTCTGCTTTTTTATGTTGTCAAACTTATTCCTGAGCTGTTGCCACCTTCAGTAGGCCCTTTCCATAGGAAGGAGAGAAATTCAAGGAAAATTTCAACTGTTTTCCTTTCTCTAATATCATTCAATAAATCCTATCCGCATTCTTTATTAAAAGAGTAAATTAGGTTAAAGATTTTAAGGATAAATTACACCGTTTGGAATTAATTGTCTAT
Source organism: Carica papaya (assembly GCF_054855325.1). Classification (NCBI taxonomy): domain Eukaryota; kingdom Viridiplantae; phylum Streptophyta; class Magnoliopsida; order Brassicales; family Caricaceae; genus Carica; species Carica papaya. The sequence goes on along the minus strand of NC_142311.1, from coordinate 19,466,046 downwards.
TTTTTTTCGGTCCTAAATAGGGATGTAATATTCAATAACACAAAGATAATTTTTAACATGATATCATAGTACTAGGCTAAAGAAACTCTAACTTTAGTTACACATCCTAGTCGACATTCATTGCCAAAAATAGAAAAGAAAAAATCCTAAAAGGGTTAGGTTAGCCTTCACAACTGGCCACTGAGACCAGCCACTAGCCACTGGCGCCGGCCACCAGGAGCAGACAATTCAGCCTTCATTACTGGTGCTAGAACCCTTCGGCCGCACCACTAGATGCCGCCGCGATTGGATCATCCCACCACCAGAGCTTCTCTGTTGTGACCAGACTTGACCGTGACCAGACTGCACCGCCAGGACACAAGCTTCTCAACCAAACTGCACCACTAGACGCGGATCGCAAATAGACTCACAACACTTGGATGCGAACGCGAGCCAACAACGAATGTGACCTGACCGCAAATGTAAGCTCCTCTCTGTTACGATTGTACCGCCAGACAATTCGCTACCAGGCGTGACCAGAGTGCAACCCAATGCGACCTCATGTGTCAAACGACACTTGCCCTTCACACCACTCTCTACTCTAGTAATCTGGTTGCCCTTAGCTGTAAGAACACTGGTTCGACTTGCTGGATCTCTGTGCAGAATCTCCTTTGTGCTCCATTAGCTGTGTAGAACCACACAGCACCTGGCAACCTTCATCTCCGACAGTGCACAGAGCTGCCACACAACTAGCCGTGAATGGGCCAGCCGCATATAGTTGAATTTAGGACCACCTTCGGTCTAGCCGCTCTTCAGTTCAGCTGCAACCACTTGTGTCTCTGGTAAAATCCCTTCTAGAATTTTTTTTATTTGACTTTAAAAATATAAAACTCTTGAAGGATGTTGGAGTTAACATCCTAAAATACTGGAATGTATTTCCACATGGAGAATCCAATCAAGATTATTCAGCCAATTCAGATGGCGTATTGCTTTACAGATAAAGATTTTGTTTGACTTGGTCCCAATTAATTCGGACCACCCTTGAGGATAAAGATGAGCTCAGCCATCTTCTAGGTACTAGGCCGAAATCTAGACCCCTATGTTTGATGCTTGGGAGAAAGAAGATTTTATGATCATGACATGATTTTAGGATTCCATAACTCCAGAAATAAGGAAGACCATAATATTCCTGCCTATAGTAGAAGCAGTACAGGATACATTTGGCAATCTAAACTCAAGGCTGTTTTACAAATTTGTAAGTTAACAATCAAGATATGATCTAAATCAAACAAGAAAACAAGTCAATAAATGAATATTCCAACTTAGTAAAAAAACTAGTCGCAAGAACTGGATCGGTACCACAATTTAACCATGGAATGAGTAGATATGCAGTTCGGCTTAAGAAATTTATAGAAAATGACAGCATATCAATTTCTGACAGTACAAAATCGCGAATATGATCAAATACGAGTATAGATTTTGAGAAAAGAGGAAATCTCAGCACCTAATGAGATAATTTCTATTGTGATAGTGGAGAGTAGAAGAGAGGTCATGCTAGAATGTGGCTCCATGATAGTTCAGCTATGATCACATGAAGTTCTTGACCTTGCTAGCAACAAAGGGGGTGAGTCAATCTGAAAACTCAACCCCAAGAACAGATAACATGAGTAATCTTTGACGTCCATTTTGCAAAAAGTCTATACACACCAAAGAAAAGTATTGGAAATTGTATGAAAAGCCAGTACTCCCAGCAAAGAGTGTAGATACAAAAATACCTCACTAAAGATTTCTTAAGAGGTTCATATGACTAACCAACGGAAAGAAGGAACACCTTCTGATCTCACTACTTTTTAAGGTAGAGACTGGTCGCTGTGAAGTCGATTGGAGGACCTTGAGAAGTCAGGTGTAAGTGTGATAAAACATTCGGGTGTACTTTTTTTTTACACAATTTGGATGCCTCAGACGAAGTTTAGGAAAGTTTTTAAATTATAAACTTAGGAGACACAAATCATATGACCAATAAATTTAAGTACTTTCACACATATGTTTCTTATCCAAATAACAAGAAGATTGTTATTGAAGATGATTCCTTAAATGTTATTACAGATAAGGGGAGCATTAAGCTTAGGCGTACTTTTATCTTAGAAGATGCGCTATATGCTCTTAAATTGTGTGCTAATCTTGTGTCAGTCTGTAAATTATCACAAGTTCTAAACTGTAAAGTAATATTTAACTCTTCTCACTATGGCTTCTATGATTAAAATTTTGGAAAGATGACTAGAAGTGTTGATGTCAGGCAAAGACTACTACTTCAATGCACTTGAAGGAGCCTTTTCCATTGTTACCATTGACTCCATACATAAAATTTGGTTCCACTATGAGAGGCTTGGGCTGCTATCTCCATTTCAAGGGTTTATGTTTCCTTTATTATTTAAAAATTCGGAATATAAAAATTTACGTTGCGATAGTTTTGAGTTTGCAAAATATAAACGTATAATATTTCTTATTAGTAATGAAAAAAAGTTTAATTTCATCTTCATTAATTAATAATAATATTTGAGAATCAACCCACATACTTGATATTTTTGGGGTTTGATAGTTTTTGTTATTTATTGACAATTACATTAGAGCCACCTGACTATTTTTACTTAAAGATAAATATGATCTTAATCATATCATACTCAAGTTATGGAATATGATAAAAACCCAATATGACACGACAAAAAAAAAATTTCATATTGGGGGCCCCGAAGATTTTTTCAATCCCACTTTCATCATTTTTCCATAAGAAAGAAATTCTTCACGAATCATTCTACATCTTACATCTTACATCTTACATCTTACATCCACACTCTTTAACCACAACCAAAGTTTTTTTTTTTCTAAAATAATATCCCATAAAAATATTGGAACGAAGCTATTCTGACTACCACCTATATTATTAATCGCATAAACACTAGTGTTCTTACTTCAAAAGTCATATGGAAATAATTCAAAAGATTTGCCAAGCAATAAACATCATAAACCATCTAGTCCTTTGGATATTTAGATGTGTTGCCTTTTTCCGTATTCATTCTCACTGAAGTGGGAAACATAATCCCCAAGCCTTAATGTATGGACTCAAATAATTGTTAAGAACATGGTTTGACAAGTTCACAAGGGTAATTTGGAATTTAAGCATACTCAAGGAGATCACATTTTATTCATCAAACACTCAGAGACAGAGTTACAGGATTCGTAGTATATGTTAATAATATTATCGTAACAGGAAATGATGAGAAAAAATAACTGACACTAAAATAGTAACTTGCAAAAGGATTTGAAATCAAGAAATTAGACAAGTTGAAGTATTTTTTAGGAATTGAAATCTCGTGCTCATAATTTGGGATTTTTATTTCTTAATAGAAATGCATTGATGACCAGTTAAGAGACACTAACAAGTTAGGATGCAAGTTAGCTAGCATATCTATTGATACTAATAAAAAATTAGGAATAGCAGAAGAAGATACACTATAAAGAAGGAAATATGTTAGAGATCAATTGAGAGATTGATCTACTTATTCCACATGAGTAAGTGTCACAGACAATTCATGCACAATCTGAAAGAAGTGCACTTACAAGTAGGGTATAAAATACTACAATACCTAAAAGGGTCATAAGAGAAAAGAATCATATTCAAGAAGAATGGCAAACTGCTTCTTGAAGCTTATATCTGATGCAAATTATGTAGGTCCAATTGTACATGAAAGATCTATTGGATGATACTATACCTTCTTTGAGGGCAACCTAGTCATATAGAAAAGTACTAAATAAAATATAATTATGAGATTAAGTGCAGAATAGAGATTAAGTAATGACACAAGAGTTAATTGAACTATTATGGATAAATTTTTTTTTTGGAAGATCTTAGAATCAAATGGGAAACACTATGCCTATACTATAATAATAAATCGATCATAAGTATTGGTCATAATTCGATGTAACATGACCAAATCAAACACAGGGATTGGTAAATATTTTATCAAAGAAAAACTTAGCAGTGCCCTATTATATGCTCGATACATGCCTACCAATTTTCAACTATTTTATATGTTATATTAAAGATTTAAGCAATCTATTATTTTTTTTAAAAAAAATTTAAGCAATCCAACATTACAAACTCTTATTGGCAAGTTGGGGATGGATGACATCTATTTCCCAACTTGAGGAGTGTTGGAGTAAATTAGATTAAAATGTAAGAGTATATTACACCATTTATAAATAATTATAATTAATTATTTTATTTAAAAAATATAATTATAATTAATTGTTTATTTCTTTTTTCATCTTATAAAATCTATATATATAAAAATATAATATTTAATAAAAAAGCATCAAATCATTCTTAAAACTAAACCAGATGTTTATATTCAAGGAGAGAAACTCAAGAAAATTTCAATAATTTCCTTCTAATATCATTCAATAAATCGTTATTATATTATCTGAATTAAACCAGATTTTGGTTAATGGCAAAAATTGTATAAACATTATAGTAGCTTCTATATGTTTGGAGAAATTCAAATAAAGCCTTCATGGCTGATTAATTCAAGTATATTGCGCACCCTATCTTAAATCAATCATTTGATATGTAGGCTTTTAATCATAATTTTATATTTGTTCATAATTTAACCAAGTCTGTGAAATTCTACTGTGATAGATATCTATTTTTGTCAAGCTATGGATTATTAAATACTTCTATTTTCAAATACTATTTTTATTCAAAATTTTCTCATTTTTATTTTAGTCTTATTCCCATTCCAAATTGAAGATACATGGCCTAAAAAGTAATGTGTTTTGTGGCTAAAAGCAGGTTACAAGCCCAAAGCGCATTAGCAAGCACTGGCTCAGCAGCTGTGGCAGTAAAATATGGGGGGCCCATGGATGTTGCCAGGCATGTTCTCAAATCAGAAGGTGGTGTGGTGGGTCTCTTCAAGGGCTTGGTTCCCACTTTGGCTCGTGAGGTACCCGGAAATGCTATTATGTTTGGTGTGTATGAAGGATTTAAGCAGTTTCTCGCAGGAGGTTCGGACACTTCTCAGTTGGGAAGAGGCTCTTTGATGGTGGCTGGAGGCCTGGCTGGGGGTTCTTTCTGGTTAACAGTCTACCCTACCGATGTTATCAAGAGTGTAATCCAGGTCGATGACTTTAAAAATCCTAAATACTCTGGTTCAATTGATGCCTTCAGAAAGATCCTGGCAGCAGAGGGCATTAAGGGATTATACAAAGGATTTGGTCCTGCAATGGCCCGAAGTGTACCTGCTAATGCAGCTTGCTTCTTGGCATATGAGTTGACAAGATCTAGTTTGGGATAGATGATGGCCAAGGATGCGGTGAAGATTGAGCGAAGCTTTGTGGAGGAAATAGCTTCACAATTTGATCGAAAAGGCTATAAATTCTTAAAGATTTTAATGTAATTTTTCATTTCATTCTTCAAGTTTTTAGCTATTCATAATTAGGGTGCTGGAATGAACTTTCATTTCACCAATCATCTCGATTACATGAACAAATTGCAGAATTATTTCATCTCAATTTGCTTAGCAGATGGCTCTTTCAGTGGAATATATGAATTTCACTAGTGTAGTAAATCAGAACAATGCAAGGATTAAGCCACCATGATTGATAGCCCACCCGTATACATTGGGAAGCTAGGTCATAAGAATGCAAGCTGAAACAGTACACAGCCAATCTAAGGGGTTCTTGATTGTTTATTGCTTTTAATAATTTTTAGTCGTCTGTTTGAATTTAACAAAATTAGTTATGTCCTTTCTTGTTTAAGATAATGAGAGTTTAAACTTTACCAAATGCTGTTTAGAGTCTTAATTTTGTTTTAATTTAACTGTATGATAGGAAAATAAGCAAGATATTTTTAATATTTTGGAGGTATTTATATTTTTGTCTAATTAACTTATTTTTAGCCTTTGTTATTATTTATAGTTTTCCAAACAAATACCTAATTTTTCAAGAAATTTACCCAGTGATTTAAATATTTTTAACAAATCCTAAACACACTCCAATTACATTGGGAATCTAGGTTTGAACCATGTATTCTATTTTGGCAACAGTCATGGATTGAACGTGTGTACTGTTGAGTTCCATTAATTTCAATTTCTACAGTTCCGTAATCTTTAGATTAATCATGTTTAGGTAAATTTGTTTTTCTTAATTACAATAATAAAATTTTAGAATTATCTATAATATACAATTGTAGAATTCTATCTTTTTATATGAAAATATATCATTCATATGATTTAATAAGGTTTTATAAAACTTATAACTAGTTTAATTAAATCACATAAAAGTACATAAACTTTTTAGGATTAAAATATTTCTCTTATAAAGCTTAGTGAAACTTAAGTTAAAAGAATAAGTATTCTTACGTTAGTATTATGATTAGATTTTTAGTTGATACATAGTGAAATTTCAAGTAAGAATCTATTGTTGAGTCAATCTAACATATACTATACATTATTTTAATAAGATTAAACACTTATTTATAAATAATATATTGTAAATATAATGATATCAAGATAGTTATTTGAGTAAATTTTTTTATAAATATGTATTTAGAATTAAATAATCTCTCATTATTGTTATATTTTGTTTAAATAGTTTAACAATATAGTTTACTGCATAAATTTTTTTATAATCTTGAAATTTTACTTCGTATCAGTAGAATATGAAAAAATTATTATTTTTTAATTTAAAATATTGATAAATATAAACGTGCTCACTTTTATTTATATTCGTGAAATATTTCTACTAATTTGTTTAACAAAATTTTTTTATAATTATTTAAAGAGTAACAAATGAAAAAAAGTATGATAGTAACCAAACATTAATGTATTTTATTTAAATTTTTAATAAAATTGTAAAGTATAAGATTATATAATTTAAAATATAAAACAAACTATATTTAAACATTAATAAATATATTAATTAAATAACATATATAAATGATCATTAAACACATACATAATTGATAAAATTATAAATGATTAGATAAAGTATAATTAAATTAAATAATTTCTAAAAGATATAAAAAATAACATGACCATTCTGCCATGGCTGGCCGGAGGGCCACCAAGACCAACAATGGTCCAATGACCATGTTTGATAATTAATATATATAGTTAAAAAATAATTAAATTAACCGTTTGAATATTTTGGGTTAGTTATTTTTGTACTCAAACTAACCATAGGGAAGAGAAGAATATGAATTGAAAGAAAAAGTAATAAGAGATCTAATACGTTTTTGGGTGAAAGGAACATTCCGTAAAAACAAGATTTCATTAGTTGAAATAATTAAACAAATTAAAAATCTGATCTATCATTTTGATACAAAAAAATAATGTAAAAAAAAAACACGTTAAAAAATTTAATAAAATTGTTTAAATAATAAATTACTCTTTTCAGCCTAGCAATTCATGATGACGTCATCTTCTTAGTCTCTAAATTTGTTAATCAAGCACGCCAATTAGTTAACTTGTATAGATATTGAGTTTACATTAGATACTATCAAATAGAGTTGTACTCTAAAAGCTAAAATATTTTTCATAATGTCTATTTTTTCTAAAACTCTATTAAATCTTGTCAAATATTTGAAAACTTAGTATGTTAATAAAAGTCTCCCTTGATGTCTCCTTTTATGTCCTATTACTTTTATGTTCTAATTGTGTCATTTAGCATTCAAATAGAATATCTTTCAAAAAGATCTTTGGTTTGGAGTGCCTTTAAATAGAATATCTTTCAAAAATGTCTTTTTCTCAAATATGTTCTTTTTAGTCTACTCTAAATAGTATAGACTTTATAATAACTTCCGTTTAGATGCTTATTAAAAGTTATTTTTAGGTACAATGAACTCTTTATGTAAACTCAAATTGTTACTTAGGCAACTTTTAAGATATAATATTAGTAGATGATGGAGGAAGGTAAATTGTTTATGTTAAGATCAAAATAGACTTTATTTTCTGCATCCAAATGGTTTCGGGTTTATTCCTAACATTGCCTAATAAAGAGGAATTTTGGATTGATTTTCGATATGAACTTCTTCGTGAATTCTATTATACATCTGGATATATATTTTATAATTATGAAACTTGTCTAGTTCAAAAGTCTAACATTTCAATATCTTCACAAGTGAAAGTACTCAAGCCTTAGAGCTTCTGGATAAAACTTGATATTTTTGCTTCTATGCACTCTGCATGAGAAAAGAGTTGCACTATAACATCAAAATTTCCAATTTTCTCCTCATGTAGCATTACATATCTTTTTCGATATCATCCCATCCTTTATGATACTCTGGGCTCTACGAACCCTCACCACATGATTTTGTTCATTACTTTTTTTTTCCATGAACACATTGTCATCACCTTCTTCTTATCATATCTCCAGCTCACGCCTATTCATTCTCTTGATACCTTACATTCTCCCATCACTAGTCATTTTTCATCCTTAAACATCTATCCTCATACTACATTATCTTCATTCCTTACCTTACCACCCCTTCCTTACTCAAGATTATAGTATAATCCTCTTTGGTTCTCTGCCAAAATTTTTTATTTCTTGTATAATTATTATTGTCTCTCCACCATTTTTTGTGCCTAGAAAAAAAAAAGAATAAATAAAATGATATATATATATATATATATACATACATTGAGTTCTCTTTTTTTTTTGTTAGCTCAAACAAAAAATAAATAATAGTTAAAAAAAAAAATTGACCGGCAAACCATAAAAGGGAGGAGCTTAGATAAATGGAAAAGGGGGACAAAAAGGTAAATGTGGCTAAAATGGGTGAATCAGCAACCAAATTCTAACTAACCAATCAGCTTCGGACAAGTGTTCAAAAGACGCCAGAAGGTAGTGATGGAAGGAAGGACGGCTCTGATGATGCCACATAATAAGGACGGGGCGAATCGCACGGTGCTGATGCAGTAGTTCAAATGTGGACGGTTCAGATTTGCCAAAATAGGGCAACGGCCAGGATCATTTCACCAGCGGCTGTAAGTAGAGCAGGAGCAGAGCTACAGTGCAGAGGAGCTAGAGGAATATGAGTGAACCTGTATTTTACAGAGTTGTTGAGTGGTTTTGGGATGAGAAAAAAAATAAAAAAAAATAAAAAGGAGAGTTAAAAGAGGGTGACAGTGAAATAAATAATCCAACACAAACCTGGGGGTGTTATGATAAATTTTAACCATGGGAGACCATATTATTTTTACTGCTGCTCTGGACAAGCTGGAGAGGTGAATGACTTGGGAAAATAAATATTAAATAAATAACTGGAAACAGGTGCAGGTAGAGAGGAAGAGCTTATTGGGATGGGGAACTCTAGAGAGATATATCAGTTCTGGGAATAAGGAAATCAAGGGGGAAATGGAAAAAAAATTGGCTTGGGTAATAGCTTGAGTGTTGTAAGCAGGTTTGGGGTAAAAAAAAAAAAATGGTGGGTGAAATAAAATGGAAGTTGCTGTGGACTTCTGCATAAACTTGGTGTGGAACACATCAGGTGCTGTTGTGATTTTCTGGGCAGATTACAGGAGGAAAAAAAAAGGGTTACTGTGAAGGGTTCTGGGTGAATATTAGCAAGAAATGGAGAGAATGACAGGCTGTAATAAGTGGGAATATGAGGGGCATGGGGATTAATGGATGCAGAAAGGATTTGAGGAAAATAGAAATTTATTTCTTTTTATTTCAGTACGTTGGTTTTTAGTTCTAAATTATTTTTATTGGGCTCTGTAGCTCATCGTTTTATTGTATTACAGAGGCAGTTAAACAGGAACAAAATCAAGAGCTCCCAGAACCTGACCTGACTCAGAATGCATGCAGACTTAGCAGTTGTTGCTGACGAATGATTTAGCTTGTTTACAAGTTATAGAATTACTATTTGTAAAGCAGAAGTAAAACAGAATTGTATAACACTTGATTTAGATTTCTTTGTTTGTTAAAACAGATTATGAATTTTACATATGTTAGGGGTAGATACCTCATGAAACAGGATGTATATGGAAAGATTGTGAAGCGAATGATATGATGTTTGTCTTCAATGCTCCACTAATATAGGGGATGTTACATTTCTCCTCTCAACCCTTCCAAATACTACCTCTCATCTTGGGCTTTTATCTCAAACATTCACGGGTTGAAGCCATAAGTGAACTACTAGCATTGCCCTCATATTCATTGTTAATATTTACTATCCTTTCATGATCTTTCTAGCTAAAACTAGACTCCCTAATAACTTTATGCATTCTCTATATATACACCTCAAATGTACATCCGTAATAGTTAGTCCCCACTCAAAGTGGTATCATTTACTCATATTCCAAGTACTCTCTCTCTCACTCATAACACTTTACCTAATAAATCATATTCCTCTACCATCTATGGTCGTCCTCACCTCAAAGCTAAACCTAAAATTTTTCAAGCTCTCCATCATATTTTATAGTAACAGAACATGCATGGCTAATTATAGGGTATTTTAATGACACTTTGAAATATAAAAAGTGTAATAATCACAAACGTTCTCCCAATCACCCTACTCTTCAATTTCAGCAAAATGTTGATTGCCTCGAGCTTTTAGGACTTAGCTTTAAGGGGTCCTCACGCATGGTCTAATTTTTAAAGAATGGTTTGGCTATCATTAAAGCAAAGTTGGAGTGAACACTAACAAGCTCTCAGCAACAACTTTTTTTCCTATTACTATGGTCACTCATCTCCCAATAACTTTTTATGATCGAAGCTCACTCGTTATCAACATTAATGCTACCTATTCACCATCTACCTTTTTTAAGTAGTTCAAAATTGAAAGTTCCTAACTTTAAGATAATTCTTGTTATTTTCTTATTTTCAAGTTTCACTAAATATTACTCTAAACTCAATTGTTCATCATTTTTGTACAAATAATGAAAGCTACTTGTAAATGTATGAGATAATGACATCATTACTTTTATGAGATCTATCTCAAACATTGCTAGCTGTACAAACATAACTAAATTCAATTCAATAGTCCCCACCTACCGTATAACAGTATATAAAAGGCTCAGCTTCAAAATCAACTACAAACCCTACTAGCCATTCAGGAAATTTACTAGAAACAATGGTCTAAATAACATTCAATCCAATAGGGGAAATATAATACCAAATACTTTCATCTATGAGCCACATATCATTAAAAAGAAAAATTATATTTCAAACATTAAACTGGACTGAGGAGAGTGGCTCACAGAGCCTGAGGATATGCCATTTAGTTTAAGACTCATATTTATAATATTTTACCCCCATACATCCCTTATTTCCACGTTATATAGACTTTCTCTATTCTCCTTTTATTTATGATACAATCAATTTCTAATTAGAGGCTATTTCTTAGGAGCCAAAAAGTTATGCTAATCTTAAAAGTATAAGAAGTAAGTCCCCGAGCCTTGGTGGAATACCCTTTTTTTTTAAGCCTTTTAATCTATCATTAGGCTTGATATCATTACTTATCTTCAAGTATTTTGCTCATTTAGTTTTTTTTTTTAACAACTTAACAAGACAAACCTATTCGTCATCCCCAAATTTTTATATCCTCATCTACCTACCAACTATAGATTTATCTACTTATGTAAAATCAGTTACAAGATCATCTCATAATTCTTAGTACTTAGGCTGAGACCACTAATGGACCAACTCATCTTGCCTCATCAATATGTTTATAATAATAATATATTTATTCACAATAATCATACCGATGCTTATGAAATTTTTGATTATATGAAAAAAAGGATAGATGAAAATAAATGTTAATGGCCTCTGATAAGGTGAAATGGATTTTTAAAGGTTGTCTTAAACACATTAAATTTTTTATTTCTAAGATCATTGAACTCCTACCATAATGCTTTACCACCTATTCTTATCCAATTCTCATAAATGAAAACCTTATCCAAGGCACATCACCTCAAAAGGATCTAAGATAAATGACCTCCTTTTTCACACCTTTTTATTCTTTTAACTGATGCTCTTTCTAGGCTAATTACTCATGTTGAGATTCAATAACTTTTCACAAGCCTCAAAATCTCTCAATTAGTTCCCTCACTTACTAATCTTTTATATACTTATCTATTTGGAAATGTTATAGAAGCTAATCTCAGAGTATTTTTGGACACCTTGAACCTTTATTATTTCTTGTTTAGCTAAAGTTTAAACTTTTATAAGTCCCCCATGCATTTTACTGCTAATATCTCATACCTTTTTAGTTATAATTGCATTATATCTTATATTTCTTGGTTTGGTGATTCTAGTAGATATTCCTAATTCAAGATCAAATGGTTAAGTTGAGATATACTCACCCTCCTTAGGAATTTTGAAAAACTAGGTTTTCTTAGACTTAAAAAATCTAACCTAGCCCTAATTATTAAACTAAGATAGACAGTTATCTCTTCTCTCTCTAAGCCTTATGTCAATTATTGAAAACTAGTTACCTTGATGCCTCGTCCCTTTTCTATATCCTCAAACCTAACAATTTGCTTTTGTGGGCAAGTATTCTAGCTAGTCTTTAATCACTATACATGAAAGCCTATAAATCGCTAGTTCTAAGGGATTATACCAAAATTTGGATGAACCCTAAACCTATTTCCTCTTCAATTTCACCTAACCCTAGCCATTAGATCTGCAAATCACCCGATTGAGTCAACTTATCTAATGCTTAATCCAAACTTGGCATTCCACCCTAATTCATCAACAATTCCCTATATCTATTACTTCAACTATTATCCATCTTTCTATTTCACAAAACCTTGATGCCCTAGATCTTTAAAAATTGAAATTGACTCCTCATTCCTACTTCACTATACACTACACGTACTCTTTTCTCCCATAATCCTTTATCTCCTTATAATACTTAAGTGTATCTTACACTAAAAAGGAATGTGAAAAATGAATATTTTTCATAGACACAAATTCCTCAAATAGCACATATTGCGACAAATCCTACCAGGTATTAATATTGACTCTTTTTATACTACTTACTATGGTTGTAGATTATGAGAGTTATATATTAGACTCATATCATCATCTAATCCTAAAATATATTTTTTTTCACCTATTGTGATTAATATCACCATGAGGAGTTTGCATCCTTTAATAACCATGCAAAATAGTCAATAATGGTATTCATTCCTATTCATGCATCAACAAATATGTTTCTAAAATATAAATTATAAAGAACTTTCCTATATGCCTCCTATTATTGGTATAACCAAACTATGCATAACAAAGTAGTTTCTACCTTAATCATGCAATCATATTATACATGACAACTATCATCACATGCAATAATTGCTCAATAATAAATCCTACTCGAATAAATTTATAGAAGAGATTCCAGAAGCAAAAACTTAAATGGATTTTTTTTTTTGTTGGTTATGTGATGCACACCACTTGTTGGTTGCTTGATCAAATGATTCCTTTTTTAAGTGTAGGTTAAAAATTAAGTGTAAATTACCATTTCAATCCTTGAATTATTCATCAAATTATAATTAAATCTCTATTTTTTTGGTTATAATTTAGTTTCTAAAGTTATAAAACTATGTTAATTTATGATCTTCTTACACGATTATAAAATTTTAATGGGAACAAACGAAAATATTTAATTTCACCCATATTTTATTTTCTAAAAATTAATAAACTTAACAAGAATATTGAATGTGTTTTTATTTAAATCATATAGATGATAATAATATGAATTATGGAAGGTGAAGATATAGGTAAACAAGGAACACCAAATCTATGTAACTTTATTGATGAAATAGGTAAACAACTAGAGCAAATAGTAACTCTTGTAATATTGCAATATTGTCAAGTATTTATTAATAGGCAAAATAAGTTTAAGTAGAATATAAACTATGAAATTACAATTTCTAAGATTCTAATCTAATCAAATAAGCAGAATATAATATGATATATATATATATATATATATCTAAAATAACGACTAGCCAGAAAAAAAACATTTAATACCAGGGAGAGGGAAAGGAATTCAAACAGCTCAGAATGAGTTGTCAAACTCAAACTTTTTTGTAAAAAGAAATCACTTTCGGTGGCATCCGCAAATCACGCAAAAGCATGCACAGAACATGTGATTTCTTTTTAGAAATTCAATCATCAAAACCACTTGAGGATCCAAGTCTGAAACAGAACAACCATGTGTTTTTCTACTTCTACAAATTAATTAACATTCATATTCATATATGTATATATATATATATATAAATATTACGTATAACCTTGTTTGTATCTTCGAAATATGTCTTCTGTTTTAGCATTCCGAAAAGCACAACAGCCTATGACGTATACAAAAATGAAAGCGACGAGTGTAATGACCAAAATTACGTCAGCCCTTCTCCATTCTCTCTTCAGATTCTCCAATAATCCTGCTTTACATGAATCGCAATTGTAGCAGAGTTGATTTTGGTCGTTGCTCCAGTTCAGACAATCCATGTCTGCCGCAGTATTTATTGGACTTATCCAGTACGTCGGGTTTATATATGTGTATCCACATGCTGTCGGGGGCTTGCAACATCCGGACTGCGCAATCACATATGATTTCTTAGTTAACTGATTAACGTTAATTCATATAATACTTACTAAAAAGTTTGATATCAACATTGATCTAACTTAAATGAAATATTTAGAAGATGGTTAAACCCAGACTTTGAATTCTACCTTACACAGTACCAGAAAAGAAAATAAAAATCATTGCCTAAGCACTAAGTTTTCGGCAAGTTCCATATTTCTTTTGGGGTTTCACTAACTCATAATATTTGTAAAAATCACTTTAGAAATCGAAAAAGTATGGAAACATTTTTGCTTTAAACTTGGATTTTTTTTTTTTTTTTCATTGTGACTCTTTTGAGTTGAGATGCATTTGGATGAGGCGGGAATGGTGAGAGTTCACCGTAATTTTCAACCACATCTCATAAATAAAAAAATTGTAGGGTATGTTTGTATTTTCATAATTCGTAATTGATATATATTTTTTTTTTGTGAAAATGAGAGAAGAAAGCAAAGAAAAAGTGTTTGAGGTTATATTTGATGTAAGTAATTCATTTGTTTTCTCTCTATTTTTTTTCTTACATATCCATGATCATTAATGTAAGTAATTCATTTGTTTTCTTGACTCTGATACTATTTGTTATATTTTTTTTTATTTTGTTATTTTTTTAAAAATAAATTTTATTTAATTAAAAACTAATAAATAAAATAAATTATAATTTCTACGTTAATTTTTAACAAAATCTTCATCCTCAACAAATAAAACAAAATTCATATTACTTTTTCAAAAATATAGAAATTAACATATAGCAAGAGAAGTATTGATCACCTGTAAAGGGCCAATGTGAGCATTAAAGAAGTCTTGAGCCATACGGTAGCTCTGGTTCAACTCAGCACACATATTTGTAGAACCGAGGCAGTTTCTAATCCGATCCCACTTAAAAGAAGATCGAACCCGTCGACGAAGCCAGCCAGAATAATCATCAAGACGATATTCCAAGTAAGCTCGACTCGGTGCCAGATGACCTGCGCCTTTAAGAGTCACCATGTAAATGAAAACAACCAAACAAGCAAGCAGAATTATGAGGATGAGCATGGCGATGAGGTAAACAATGAGCAGCCATGGAATGCGCCAGAACCCTCCTATCAACCCTGCAACTGCAACAAACAACATTAGGATGCCCAGGATGATGACAGGCCATTGTAAAATCTTCACGCAAGAGTTGTCTGGTTCCATTGCCAGCCAGATTCCAGAGCCAATCACTGGAATCGAAAGAAGAAGGGCAATCAAGTTTATGCAGCCGATTACGTTGTTGCTCAAAGCCATTTTCTTCTTGTTTTCTTGGGGATGGAGAGAGTACCTGTGATTTTTTGAAGAAGAAGTTAGGGTACGGAGATTAATTTATGTTTATGTGGAAAAAATGGGTATATGATGCAGCTTTTTTCATGCAACCCCACCCATTTTTGTTCTTTTCTTTCTATGCATGAAAAGGAGAGAATACAAGTGAAATTATTAATCACAGGTAAGAAAAGTTGGCATACAACTTCATAAAATTTTTTACAAGTATTTATCTTTACTGATAGAATATACAATTAATAATTTTGATGAGACTTTGATTAAGAATTTGTTTGCAAAAATTTTAACTTAATATTTGATACTAAGAAAAACATTTTTATAAACATGATAAATAAAAGGGCTAAGCTACCTCTTCGATACCCACTCTTGTGTTAAATATATATATATATGTGTGTGTGTGTGTGTGTGTGTGTAAAAAGTAAAGAATAATAAATTTTATACAGACATTTTTTGTCTTTTGATGTCACTTTTTGAAAAGGAATTTCTCCCACTGGATGCTTTAAGGGAACTAAAAAGAACTAAGAAGCTGCCTGAATTGAGTTACTTATTTATAGCAAATAATGGCTCTTTTTCTTTTTCAATTTCTTTTTTTTCTATTTGCTCATATATATATATATGTGTGTGTGTGTGTGTGTGTGTGTATAGCTTCTTGTTTTAGCTAGTGGAATTTTAATTATGGAAATCTTTAACTGGGGAAAAATACTGTTTATGTATATTGTTAATATATGTATATATTTATATATATATATATATATATATACATACACATGTATGTATGTATGTGTGGGTGTATCATTTTACTATAAAAAAGCAAATATTGTTTAATCATTGTTGTTGATGCTAAACAATGAACCTATACCAATTCAACTATGACACTACTGTTTATGTCATTGATTATCATCTGCTCTTGATTGGTGGAGCCATGAATGCTGTTGAATTGGTGCCATACAGAAATACAATAAATTTAGTCTGGGTTAAGATGTAAGAATCTCTCTATTTAACCTAACTCCTGCCCAAAAGGTGCATAGTATGGAAATAATAAATTTTGTAGAAAGAGAATAGGAGAGGAAATTAACAATATAAAGTGCAAATTTTAAATTAGTTTCTTATGTTTCAAGATTTATCGGTTTAAGTGTTTGTGTATTTATTTTTTGATAATTTATAATCTCATGGTTGAAATATTAAATCAAATTGGTTGAGAGTTTTGGTTTTTATCTAGTAATCATTTTCTTTTAATTTAAGAATGTTGATTTTTTTGTTTCATAACTCCGTTATATTATAATTCAGATGTTAGTCAAATTAGTTTACTATATTAGTAATAAAATAAATAATTTGACCATTATCTATCCATACACATGCATACCTAGAACAATTAAAAATCAGATTTATATCTAAGTAAAATTAAAAAAAAATATAGAAATCATGAGTCAATCTCATGGATCTCCTCTATAACTTTTCCTTCTTCAAACATTCACGGAAGACATTGGTAGTAAAATAATATGCATGTTCAATCAAAGTTCCTTTATTTCATGGAAGCTTAGTAAACAAGATGAAGCTTTTTTTTCCATTTCTTAATTACATTCTTCTTTGCTATCATCACTCTCTATGCTTTTCACTCATTCAAATTCACACACAACAAATAGATTCTTACACCTTCAATTTAATCCTCAATGGTTTTCCCTTTGATTCTACCTCACTCTAATGCTTCTGTATTTGGAACAATCAAGGATTCATCATTCAAGTAAGTTTTTCTTAATTTCTAAAATCACATTTTATTTCAATACAGTTTTTATTAATTCATGCCATGCACCAAAGAGAATAAATGGTATAATACATATAAACTTCACTAAATCTATGGAGCATTATTTTATTTGAAACTCTAGATTTGAGTTTGTAGATTGCAATTGGGTTCTCAATCAATGACATGATTATGAGATTCAACACAATTGTGGAGTCCATCTCTTTCATGACAGATTAGTCATGGTGAAACTTTATTTTCTTAGAGGAAAATAATAGAATCTTACTAGCGCATGACTGGGAGAACCCATAAGTTGTTGATATTTATATGAGAATATTATCCCAAAGACTTACAAGAGCTTCTTAAAGGAGATTAAGAAGTAAGACAATAATGTTCTTCACAAAGGGTTGAAGAACATGGAAATGATAAAGGAGAAGAGTTATATTGAGGTTTCTATTATTCTTTTTAATTTTTTAATATTTAAATTTTATTTTTAGCTAGGTAATTAATTTTTTTTTTGTTACTTATGTGCATGGTTGTGGTTGGCCTTAGTAATTAAGGTCGTATTGATTTGTCTGAATGAAGAATTTTCGTTGCATCAAAGAGCGTCTCCAAGTTTGGATAGCCACAACAATGGCCAACATTTCTTTAGCATATGTCGATCATGATCCTTTTGACATGCCCAAGGCTCAGCTCATGTAAGCTACGGGTTTTTCCAGTTGAGTAAGGATTGCCCAAATTCCATCCCCCTAAAATATCAACCCTCAATAATAAATGATTCATTGAAGTTAGATAATGCTACTGTTAGTGTGGAAATCATAGCTTGTTTGAGGCCTTCAAAAACAGTTTCGACTTCACCATTACAACTTAACTACTGTTTTTAAAATAAATCAGTGAAAGGATGAGCCAATATCCCATAATTGCGGACAAACTTCCCATAGTAATCTATAAGTCCAAGAATCCACACAAATCTATGATATTAACAGGTCTTGGTCAGTCTAACATTGTTTGTATTTTTTCTTGGTTAACTTTTACTCATCGATGAGTAATAATATGACCCAAGTATTTTAGTTTATGCTATTTAAATTTACACTTCTTGAATTTGACAAAAAATTTGTGTTGCATTAAGATTTCAAAAGCTTGTCTTATGTGTGTAAGATGTATGATCCAATTAGAGCTATAGATCAAGATATCGTTAAAAAACACTAACATGAATTTACAAAGATATGATAGACATATAAAGTTCATGATGGCTTAAAAAATGGATGGGATATTGCAAAGACCAAAAAGTATTACCAAATATTCACAATGATCATTACATACATAAGATATAGTTTTATGAATATCAAATAAAAGCACATGGACCAGATTGTAACTAGTCTTCAAATCTAATTTAGTGAAATAGACGACCCCATATTACTCATCTAGCATGTCATCCACTGTAGGAATTGGAAACCAATCTTTTATGGACACTGTATTAAAAGCTCTATAATTAGTGTAAAGGCATTTTGTACCATTTTTTTTTCTCAACTAGTAAAACAGGAATGAAAAATGACTAATAATGAATCGAGTGCATCCTAATTTTAACATGTCTTAAACTTGTTTTTTAATTTCTACTTTTTAAAAATAGGCATACCCATAAAATCTTACATTAATAGGTTCAGTCCTCTCTTTAATATTAATGTAGTAGTCAATCTCTTTTGTTGGAGATAGTTGTTTTGCCTCTTGAAAAATATTTTTAAAATCCTACAATAACTACTGCATATAGAGTGTAACCTTTTCCTACAACAATTCCATCCTATTTATTAAATAAACAACAAACAGGAGATTTACTCACCCGAATCCTTTTCTCACCGCCTTCATGGATGTTGATTGGATTATCTGAACATTCATTCCTTGCAACTTCTAAACTTGATTATTCTATTAAAATTCCATCGTCATTTTGCTCAAGTCATAAATGATTGTTCTCGATTGTTGTAATCATTGTACTCTCAACACTTCATCCAGCTAACTGAGTAGTAAAACATGAAAAGTAAAGGTGAATAGAATATTTTAGAGCAAAATGTGGATTTTTTCAAATATTCCCTAACACTTCAATAACTTTCCATTTATCATTTTCATATTCAATGACTTAGTTGGTATTATTGGAAGTTTCAGGTTTTTAGTAATAGTTCACTAATGAAAATTTGAGTGGATCCATTTCACTAAAGATCGTCAATTCTTGATTCTTAATCTTGGTTGTGATCCTCATAGTTATAGACGTTGACCATCTAATAAGAGCAGATGGAGATATTTTTAATTCACCGACTACCAACTATTTTTAACTTATACAGTTGTCTACTTCTCGAAGTAATAGTTGAGATCTTCGTCATTTGTGACCTGAGTTGATATTCTC
The DNA here is from genome assembly GCF_054855325.1 of Carica papaya. NCBI lineage: Eukaryota > Viridiplantae > Streptophyta > Magnoliopsida > Brassicales > Caricaceae > Carica > Carica papaya. Next base: position 19,446,012 of record NC_142311.1, on the reverse strand, counting down.
ATCACAATTAAAAGAAAGGGCTTAAGCTCGGATTTGTAGCATTTCATCCCATGTAATACATTTCATGCAAGTGGCCGTTTTTGTTTTTATTTTCGAGACAAGGTCGAGTTATTCCAAGTTAAATCGTTGTGGCCTTGTGAACTTCCACTAACCAATTAATTAGTCGTCTCACATTCATGCAAAGCTTATGGCTTCCTTTAGTGACTTGGGTTTGAACATTTGAATTCATTATGCAATTTCCAATGTAAAGCTTCCTATAAGTGTTCCCACTAACTCCTCTTATGTCCAGCCTTGCACTCAGTTCCTTAGCTTCCCAAAATCTTTTTGGCAACCTTGCAAAGTGCTTACCTATTTCACTTTCAATAATACTTCATCAAAATATTTATACTATATCAATCCAAACTGAACCCATAATTGTCCCTAAAAAATTGCTCATTTCAATTCTCATCCTTCTTTATAGGCACAACGTAACCATTGTCATCATCGATTTGTTTCACCTTTAAGGTGAAAGGAAACCAATGGTACTTTTTGAGTGTCAGTCGTGCCTTGGTACTCAAAGAATTACGCCACTCCATTAAACCATTCAGTAAGTTCATCTCCTGCATATTTTAGAAACTCAAGTTTTATCAATTTGGAAGGAAACATGTGCCTTCCTCTATCTATTTTCTCTATAAATTCATCTTGATTGTGGCAAAATTGACCACTATGGTCATTGGTGTTGTTGTTCGAGCATTCCTTTTTTTTTTAACAAATTGATAACACTTTTCGACAATGCCTAACTCCATCCAACTCATGCTATCTTGAAGCCCTCTTAGCCCTACTTCAAGATTTTCAATTCGCTCCTTGTTGGTTGCCATTGCGAAATCAGCTCTAATACTAATGGCAAGTCCCAAATAAAGCTATAAACTTATAAAATAGTTTTTTATTTATGGTGAGGAATAAACTTGAAAGATGTGTTTTGAGTTATCTCCCTTACTGCTAATTGCTAGGATATATGTATATAAAAAAAAATAACAAACTTCTTCTAAAAAACTAGCACTACTTTCGTGTTTTCAATTGTGCGTGTTTAGCTGCACGATCTGGCAACAATTTAGCCCCATGGTCAAGTATGATGCTCCATAGCGCACTTTTAGGTCTGATCCTTTATGCCACACGTTCTAACAGTTCAGGTGCTCCACGTTTGACGGTTTTTTCGTGCACACGTTCAACAGTTCTGTTATCCTCTATTTCTTTGTGTCCATGTTCAGTAGTTCTGTGATGTATACATAGGCAGTTTTCTTTTTCTTCATGTATATATGAGTTCAAGGTAGTTTCTTTCTCCTTCAAAGCAATTCCCTTTAGTTCTATCAATCTAAGGTTCTTGATGGGCATACGATGGGATCTTCTGGGCTTATCAATGGCAAAAACCATTTCAATTAAATTAATATTGAATCATACTAATAAAATCTCTTTAGCATTTGAGTCTAATTAGACTCATGAAAAGCCAATTCCATTTTTCCACCTTAATGTTATCAAAAGTTGATTTAGTTTAATGAGGTAAATTTTAATCTCCAGTTCTTTTTTTTTTTTTAAAAAAAAAAATCTCCAATTTACTTATGCATTATAATTTCCCACAACTTTAGTCAGACTAAAACTCTAATGATATATGAACTAAAGGCAATGTTTATTTAAGGTTTGAATTCTCAAAAAAGAAAAATAAAAGGTTTGGGCTTAATTAAAAGTCATAAGACCAACCACATTGTCCTTAATTTAATTACACATCACATATAAAATTGTGACCTAACCAAGGTAAAAAAAGAATAAAAGAATAAATATATATATATATATATTTTAAATAAAAAAAAAAAGTTGGAAGAAGAAGAAGACTCCTGGGCAATCAGGCAACTTTGATGAGGATCATTAAAATCTTAAGACCCACTAAGGGCCAATATAAGCAATTACACTTGTTAACTTATTTTGTTGTACTAAAAGTTTCCCGAAGCCCATGTAACTTCTCAAATATATCCATACAGCCCATGTATATATATATATATATATATATATACATATACATACATAATTGATTTATTAAAATTTTCTGATAGAGACTACTTTTAGTCACATTAAATAATATTCAAAATTCTTTAAAAATCAATTTCTCTCTAAAAAATAACAAATAAATTTTAATTAGAATTAGTGGTTTGAACCATTAGGGATATGAAAAGATTAAATTCAATTATACCAATTATATTACTAACTAAACTCTTTTTTATTATAATTTGATTAACTTAATTTATTGACCATATCAATAGATTAAATGAATTTACGAATAATAAATTTTGAAATCCAAAAAAACCTATGCAAATTCTCGAATGACCCAGAGTTTAGAATGCTAATATTATTTAATCCAAATCTGTAAACAATAAATTATATTATTGTAATCAACTACAAGAGACATAAAAACTTTGTTGTTAAGCAATAACATAGTTAGAAAGAAATTCATTTAGAGCCCGTGAAGGGTAATAATGTTTCAATAAATACAATCAATTTTGAACATTATCTAAAGATTCTTTACCTTATTGAAATTCTAAGATATAATTTCATCTCAATACACTTAATCAAGTTAAATAAATTTAATCTTTTATTTATGTTTATTTCATACATAAAATATTATTAAAATACACTTGCGAGATACCAACAATAATGTTTACCATAGCCTCCCCTAGCTTCTATAAGATCACATGACTATCCTATTGATTGGTATATATATATACTCACATGTGAATCACAAAGAAAATTGAAACGTGCATAGCCTCCCAATGATACTGAACTAATAAGGGCATACGACTGAGAAAAAAAAAAAATGCATGTTGTAAATAGGCTTCAAGGATATTTTATCCAAATAGAAATATTCTTTTAGTTTTATGCAACTTTATCAAGTTGGATCTCTTATTGTATCTATTTTTTTTTTTTCCTTAAGAGTAATACGTATTATTAGTTAGTATTTATAATGAAAAAGTGGGAATATCAACCTAATGGGAAAAAACTTAATTTAACAAGCCATGAACTTAGTGATTTGTGTGAGACTGAGTACGTTTCTAGCAAATTTGATATTAGGCTAGTCAGACCTTGATACATTGCATATGGTGAGATAATCCACCAGCAGAGATGCTGGATGGTAGCAAGTCTCGAGATAAAAGATTGAGTCCAAAGATATATACAGGTTTTGAAGATAATCAACCACAAAAGTGAAGCTTTCTAAACAAGCTTTGAGAGGTTCTTACTGCGAAGAAATATGAAGCGAAACTTGAAGTGCATTTTTAACTTGAATCGAAAGGCATAGTCCAAATTGATCGTCAGTTGAAGCCGCAATATAATTAATTTTAACGGTATCTCTAGTCTAATTGGAACGATTCAAATCTTGTTTCGTGTTTGTATCTTTGTTTAGATCTTAAGTCTAATAATGATATGCTGCTAGTACGGCTTCGAAATTATGTTGGGTTAACCTGTATGTTGTAATGTATGATTTGATTTATCCAAAAATATAGATGGTCAGTCGTGATTATAGCATAAAGTAAAATGTTGGACCATATACTATTGGATTTTTTCTTGTTATATGATTACATGAATAGAGATTAAAATCCATTTTATGACTGAAAAAAGAGGTAGATTTGAAAGTTGAATGCCCCATGGTGAGACAAATAATAGAAGCCGTACTAAGGGATATAATTGGTAATATATCATGTAGTATATCTACTAAGTCATTTATGTCTACTATATTTTAAAATGTGTTTCCACCTTTGGTTGATAAAGGCAGAATGTAGTTGATTATAGGTTGATTTAGATTTAAACTAATGATTAGGTGTATATTTCCATTTTCAAGAGTTTTTATATATCTATGAATAACAATGGGTAGTTTTAGAATTAGTTTAGATCAGTACAGTGTATTTTATTGTTAAAGAAGTTAGGTATTCTAGATATGGATATGTGGATTAATAATTGACTTATTTATGTGAGAGACAGTTACATGGAGCAAAAGGGTAAAATTAGGAAGTGATGATAACTATAGATCCATCCATGTATAAATAATGTGCTCTATACCAATGAATTTGTAAAAACCTAGATGCAGCACATGTCTAGTAGGTTTAGAATCTTCCATATGATTGAGTCTTTTGGTTGAAGTATGCAAGAGAGAATGGGTGTGTCTTAGATAATAAAAATTATATAAATTTAGTTCAAATAAACATGAACTATTTGTTTTTTCTTTAGGATTGCATATAAAGTTGCTCATGGCATCAATTGATCCCTTAACCCTTGGATGAGGTGAGGGTACAAATTCACTATACTGGAGTTTTTATTTTTGAACATGTAAGAGTAATATATTAAGTAGGAGAAAAATTTACAAGGAATATCTTGCCCTTTATGCCCAAAAAGATAACCTAATTGCATAGAGTGTGGGTCAGGCAATTTTAACAAGATTCATTATAAAACCATTCAAAAACCAAAGTGGATTATCTCCTCTTATAGGTAGTGATAAGAGTAAATGGGCCCTATCTTCGATGAAAATCTTGCCTGGGTTGGGAAACCAATTAACATCTAAATAATCCAAATATATAAAGGCACGATGAAGCCCTAAATTGTTCAAAAGCTTTACTACAAAAAAAATGTCGTCCCAATAAGATTCATGTAGAAAATAAAATAATTAAAAGAATAAATTAGGATTAAATATGTTTATTTATAGCTGTAAATAGAGGGTATCACCAACAAATTTCTTCTTCAAACCAGAATTTTGTTAGGATTTCTCTAGAATTTATTAGGCTATTGGAAGTAGTAGATTTGTATGTATATGTGTAAATCATTCATCAAGAAATAGAAGCATAATATTTTTTCCTCTCAATTTTCTTCAATTCGTTTAGCTTCAAGTTACTCGAGATGAAGATGGAGGCATGTAGCTAGTTAAGAGTTTATAAGACTACACAAAATGCGATGTTGATTCCTTATTATGCCTAAGGCTAAGGCAAGAATTGGACTCTAGTAGATTCCTTTTATTAGCATGGTTATATTATCTACATATGAAGATCTAATTAGAATTTATCTAAGATACATATAGATTATATTAATTTTTAGATGACATTACATGGCTTGCATGTTGTTATGTCATAACTATGTTAACTTATGAACAATACAGTAGATCTATCATGATATAAGAGTATAGTAGGATATGTTGAAATGTGTTGTGAGGAAAATTTTTTTCTTTCCTTAGCAATTTTTCAACAAAAAATCTAATAGGTTTAAATTTGGTAGATTGGATAACTTTAGATCCCATGAGGAAGAGAAGCATAGTAACCTTGTAAGTGGGCATCATAGAAACTGACACTGGATTTCTCTACCTCTTTTTATCCACATAACCTAAAAGAAAATGTAGTATGAGAAAAAATATTATTACACATACATGGTAAATTACGAGTCAGTATTGTTTACTAGAGGATTTTGCATATGAGGTGGGAATTTTGGCTTCAATAAAAGGTTTTAGTACCTAAAGTCATTAGATGTTCTTAAAATATAGGTATGGGTATAAATTTAGGTGGAGCCCAACTTTGTGGTGTAAATCTTATTTTTCGTGTACTTCTATTATCAATAGTCTAGTATATTGAATACTTTAGAAATATGTATTAGAGAGATAACCTTAACTATATGTTCCGAGAACTATTGTTATAACCTGTTATATAACATTTTCTAATTTAAGGAAAAGCCTAACTCTTGTAGTTAGGGATTTTATTGTGTAGGAGGATAGTGGGCGAACAGTGTAGGTATATATGGTCGAACTATGTGTAGATGGTGAATCATGTACCTACGGCCTTATAAATCTCTCGACTGAGTATTATCATTCTTTCTAGTATGTTTTTATAAGTAAGAGAGTCTGTGGATTTTAGGGAACAGTTAAAAAGGGATTTTGACCATTAATATTTTTACTTATATTGGGATATCCAAAGAAGGTTAGAGGGTATTAGTAAGGCACAAGCTAGGCTAGCAAGTAAGGCTAGATCGAAAATGAATAGGTCTTAAAGTTAAGTCCAACCTTGCTCTTAGGCAAAGTTGTTAGGTCTTATAAAAAAAAAATCTAAATTTTACTTATGTAGATTAAGACAATCAAAAAAATTAATTCAGATGATCCAATTAACAAATCCATGCTAATTAATCTATAAATCAATACCAATGTAAACAAAGAAATAATCACAGAAATAAAAAATACAGGATTTACATGAAAAACCCTCAAATATAGAGGAAAAAATCACGGAACAAATTCTGAATCAAATCCTATCATACAAATTCTCTTGAATGATCACATTAAGATTATTAAAGATAATAATCCTCCAAAAATTAATTCAAAAATACAAAAAAAAAATTATAAATTTTTGTCAACAATCTATGTCTCAATTTCTGTGCATGTAACCAAAGAAACCCTTCATTTTTTACTCTTCTTTATAATTGTGAGCAGAAAAGAAATAATTTGTTTCATTTTTTGCTTTTCTTTCTATTTTCTAAAAAAACCAAATCTTTTTCTCTTTCTTGGTCTGTGTGTGTGAGAGTGAGAGAGAACCATTTTTTTTTTGGTGTTGTTATGCCACTCTTTTGTTTTCGATTTATGTGCAAGATATATATGTGGGAGAATAAATTGTTTCCCCTCAAGGACTACCAACCTTAATTTTTTTTCCCTTTTTTGTTTTGTATATTTACTAATTTAGCCATGTGAGATAGACATAAAAACCAACAATCTCTACATCCAGCCTATAAGGAGATGTCCATCATACATCGCTCAATTTTCAATCAGTCCCACCTTTTTGGTTCAAGACTAATATTTGTCACGAGTCATTATCTTGGTCAACATGTCAGCTGAATTTTTATTAGTGTGAATATTTTTTAATAACATGTTTTTCTTATTCACCACATCTCGTATCTAATGGTATCTCATATCAATATAATTAGTTCGATAATTTTATGTAGCATTCTTAGTCAAATCTAGAATACTTTGACTATCATAATTCATCACATACCCATCTTGCTTCAAACACAACTCTTTGAGAAATCTTTTCATCTAGAATATTTCTTTACCTGCTTCAGTCAATGTTATATACTTTGCCATAATTGTAGATAAAAATAACATATTTTTGTAATTTAGACTAACATGATATAACTCCCCCTATAAAAGTAAACACATACCCTAAAGTAGAATTTCTACTATTAAGGACACCTGTCATATCTGCATCTGTATATCCCTCTAGAATTGGTTATTGATAGTGCATAAAAATAACATCATTATCATTTACTTTTGAGTTATTAAACTTGATTGTATGTTATATAATTCGAGTTATTTTCTATATTATGTTGCAAGACAAGATATAAAGATGAAACAAGAAAAAACATCATGAAAATGGGAAGAGTTCGTGAAAAGAGTCATATGCACAAAAACAAGCTTTGGGCTAGGCTTGGGTTCAGTAGTCTGTAGCAAGTCCTATCCTAGACAACTTAGCATTGGGAAAGACTAAGGGTCATGCACAGTAGCAGATTTATATTGAAACGTGCACTCTTCAAATCTAGAAAAAGATATCATTCCAGCCAAGATCTAGAGTCAAAAATCAAGAGAAAAATATTCTGAAAAGCTTGAGATAAGCCAAAAATCAAGAAAAAATGACCATAATCAACAAAAAGAATAAAACCCTAGCTCTTTTTTCTATAAAGAGGGCGGTTGCCAAGCATATCCTGAATCCTTCTTCTTCCCGACACCGTTCACAGTAGCTACGGTAGATTATGCACCCTCTTTTCATCTTTCTTCTTTTCTTTACTCTCTAATAACTCATTTATATTAAAAAGTTCATCATGAGTGACTGATTTATTTTCCTTTTTTTAGTTAAGATTTAGTGAACTCTAGTGATGTATTTGTGAGATAGAATTGAGTTAATTTATATTTCATTTAAATTTGGGTATTTATTTACTTTCTACACCTATACATATTTGTGGTTTTAAATCTATTTGAACATGGTCTATTGAATGTTGGAGAGGCAACAAGCAGCTAATCAAACCCCCCATTAAATCAGTAATTTTTTGAGTAGTTCTGACGCCAAGTAGCGATCTGTGTCGCACTGAAGAGGTAAGTAATCTAGTTGACTGATTCACGCGGATGAATCCGTCAACTTGAATCAGGTCCTTCTAGCTCTCAAGACCGTTGAAAAGTTAAATCCTATAGATGTTCCTAGGACTATTTGGCAGCGAAGAATCATCTAACGAACGTTTCTTTGTTGGTTTAAGAATAAAGAAGAATTAGTTGTCGGAACATTTCTAACAACTATAACTAATTTGCCATATTTTAGATAAAACGAATCTTTGCATTTATGATCAACTATTTTACTAGAGCTAGCTATTTTGTTGAATATGAATTTTTTTATAATTGCTTTAGTTTCTAACTTGCTGGCAAGAGTTTATTTAACATTATTCTGATTTTTACTTATTTTATATTTTGTGTATTGGATTCTATAAATTTCCCTCTTTTGTTTACTATTCATTCATAAGTCAAATAGGAAAAATTGGTTTCCAATTCTCTGTGGATTCGATCATTTTTGCCACTACTACAATATTATTTTATTGATTAATCAGGAATTTATTTTTGGTGGATTCAACACCCACTAGTTCTGAGCCTCCAAAACATAAACACATCTTAGAAGTACCTCTTAAATATCTAAAAATTTATTTTACTACTTTTTAATGACTCTTACCAAGATTAGAAAGAAACCTGCTTACCAAACCAACAACATGAGCAATATCTGGTCGAGTGCAAACCATAATATACATCAAACTCCCAATTACAGAGGAGTAAGGAAAACAACCATTTCTTTTTTTTTTCTTTTTGAGTAAAAGAATATGATTTCTTGCTAAGTGTGAAGTAATTAGAAAATTGTGTGCTAACTAGCTTAGCATTTTTCATATGAAATTTTTTTAGAACCTACTCAATATACCTCTATTGTGACAACAATAATTTCTTAACTTTCCTGTCATGAGTTATCTATATACCTAAAATCTATTGTGCTAATCCCATAATCTTTTATATCAAAAGATTTAAACAATTTTTTTTTCAAACCACTAATCTTTGTAGTGTTTTGTCCTATTATCAGTATATCATCTACATAAAGCAACATAATAACAAACTCATAATCTGGGAATGTCTTGAAGTACACACAATGGTCTACATCTGTTTTGGTATAACCATAACTAACCATGAAAGAATCAAATTTCTAGTACCGTTGTCTCGGAGCTTATTTCAACCCATATAAACTCCCCTTCAACATGCAACCCATGTGTTCATTCCCTTTGATTTCAAACCCCTCATGTTGATCTATGTAGATTTCTTCCTCCAAATCACTATGAAGGAATGTTGTCTTCACATCTAATTGCTCAAGCTCAAGACCTAAACTAGCAATCAAACCAAAAATTACCTAAATAGAGCTCATCTTCACAATATGAGATAATATCTCATCAAAATCGATCCATTTCTTCTGATTGAAATCCTTTACTACCAAAAAGAGTCTTATATTTCACTAGCTTCTCACTGTCCATCTTAAGCTTGTATACCTACTAATTTTTTTAAAGCTTTTTTACCTTTTGAAAGTTCAACTAACTTATAAGTGTTATTCTTTTTCAAAAAAATCATCTCTTCTTGTAACGCCCAATAATTTCTTGATTTTTATTTTTATTATTATTATTAATTTTATTTAGTTTATTTTATAATTTTATTATTTTAATTGATTTATTTATTTTATTTTATTTTATTTTAATAATAATAAAAATAACAAAAATTGTAAAATTGGGTAAAAAAATATTATTTGGATTTAATTGAAATTGATTTTGAGAAAAATGAGTGAAAATTAGGATTCTGGGGGTATTTTTGAAAAGAAAATCGAAAACCGGAGGTCAAAACGCAATTTATAAAAATTGCACCACGTCAGCGCCACATCAGCAGCCTAGTCAGCGGCCTTGGCCAACCAGGACCTACCGCGTGGCAAGACCACGTTGACCCGGGAACGGGCCACGTGGGCGATCCGCGTGCGCGCGATCAGACGGCCCAGATGCGTCCTCGCGCGCACGGACGGCCCAGATTAAGCGTGCGCACGAACGGCCCAGATGCAAGCACACGGACGGCCCAGATGCACGTGATCGGACGGTCCAGATTCAATCAAGCACGGACGGCCCAGATTTAATCAAAATGGATGGCTGTGATCAAAAGGCAAAAGGGTATAAATAGAACCTCCACACCTGACCACAAAAACCCTAGCCGCCTGCCCTCGCCTTAGAAGACGAATCAGACGTTGGAGGAGCCGGCCGCCGCCACCCGCCGCCGCACCAGGGAGTTTTCTGACCGCCGATCGAGGTAAATTTCATACCCCTGTCTCGTTTTTCAATACTGAGTTTCCTTGTGGCCAAATCGGAGCCAAAATCCCGGCCAAACGGCCGAAACTGCCGCGCCCCTCCTCGGTTTTTGCCTCCGATGAGGCCCTTCTCGGCCTCCGTTTGATACAATTTTTATATCACCGTGATCACCATTCTTTTCTCTACAGGTTGATCGGAGCCAAATCACCAAAACACGAACCTCACCTGAGAGCTGCCGCACCCGAGAGCACCGCTGCCGGTAAGCTTCGATTTTTCGTAATTTTTTGGCCCCCCAAGGGCCCTATGATTGTTTTATCACAGGGACCGATGCAAGTGTGGCCGAATTCGGCCAGAAACGGCCAAAAACGGCCAACCCGAGGCGAATCGCTGCCGTTGCCGTCGCCGGAGCACGGTGGAGCCGCCGTGCCGGAATTGTGATATTGGCCGAAAGGGGCCCTGGGTCTAATTTGGGATTTTTTGGGACACGTGCAGGTACCAGTAGTGCGTTTCAGTTCCCCGGGAAAAATTCAGGAAAATTAGGGACAGCCTGCAGGCACACTGTAGAGCCGTATTCGGACCCCAAAACAAGTAAGGATCCCTCACCCTATTTTCTATCACGGTATTAAAGTTCAATAAATGATAAAACGGTATTTCATGAATCAACAGATGTGTGAAATTGTTTAAGATCGCTAATGGAGTCCGAATCTGGTGTGTTTGTCTGTTAGCTGTTGTTTGGCCTATTTTACGGTTTTAAATGCATTATGAGGTCTTATGTTTTCATTTCATAGTTTCGTGTGCACATATTACTGTTTTATTGATTATGGGTTGAATGACTGAGAACCCGATGTTGTATGTTGTCTTGTTTGGCATAAATTACTGGTTTGCTTGTTTGTGTGTGAATTGACGATGCTGACTGAGGAAAAAGGGAATGAAAGGTTATGTAAATTGATAATTGTATAATGTGGTCAGCCTGACTAGATATCCTGGGAGATGGTGGACGGACCGGGTCCGTAGGGAACCCTACCGGGATTGTGGTCTCTCATACCGGATGAGGTATGGAGACCTTATGTGTTTTGGCGCCCATACCGGACGGGGTATGGAGACGGCCCGTTTCACCCTTATACCGGACGAGGTATTGAGGTTTATAGTTTTGGCGCCCATACGGGACAGGGTATGGGGACGGCCCTGGAATTTGATTACAAGTGCTAAGGGTTCACGGGTAGCGGGACCCCTATGGATCCCCATGGATACTAGTAGGCTGGTAAATGAGGAAAAATATGTTGTGTAATGAGTGAATTGCAAAGGTGTGGTAAGTATTATATTATACAGCTCATATGATTTCATGATAATGATAATGTTATTGCTTTCGTATATTATTTTATGAATTTTACCGAGGTAAGTGGATAGTAAAGGATTTTATTATTGATAAAAGAATTTGTTGTAAATTATGTTCCATTGGTCTTTTTATGTTTTCTACCCACCTTTACCTCCGTGACGGTGAGATAGTGTGATGTCTTTACTGGGCTGGTGTAGCTCATTCCTTATTTAATCATTTCATATCAGGAAGACATTGTTCCCGAGCCCGTTCCGCAGGAAGACGGAGAAAAAAATGCCTGAAGACTCCGTAGTTATAATTATAGCTTTTATTTTCGAGTTTCTCTTTTAGTTAGTTTGTTCTTTTATACTTTGAGCACGTTTTTGGTTTTAGTGTAAGGGATGTTAATCAAATTTTTATTTCGCTTCCGCATTTGACCTTTTTAATACACATATTTCATTTTAAAATTCCGGGGCCGTTACACTTCTTGCATTGATTTCAACCACTGAGCTTTTTCTTCATGCTTCTGAACTTCTTGGAAGCTTTCTAGCTCTCCATCTTCAGTAAGTATAATATACTCAGAAATTGGATATCTAGTAGAAGGTTGATGTGTTCTACTTGATCTTCTAAGCTAAGGTTCTTCTGTAACCTGAGGTGCAAGGGGCTGCTCCCCCTATTCAACATCTGGTGCTGACATAACATCAATCCCTTGATCATCACGTAACTTCCCTTTATTTGTGGCATCTCTAATTGAAGGAAAAACTAGTACATGAAGAGTAATATATTTACTTGTAATCTTCTTTGATATCTCAATGACAATATCTTATTCTCATCAAAAATCACATCTCTAGACCTTATGACTTTCTTTTTCACTGGATCTCATAATCTGTACCCAAACTCTGCATCTTCATAACCTAGAAAAATACATGGAACTATCATGTCGTCAAGCTTCTGTCTTTGCTCCTTATGTACATGCATAAATGTCTTATACCTAAATACCTCCAAATGATAATAATTGATATCCTTCCTGTTCCATACTCTCTGAGGAATATCAAAATCTAAAAGAGCTGATGGAGATCAATTCATCAAGTAACAGGCCATGTAGAGTGTTTCACCTTGAAATGGCTTTGGTAAATTATTTATTTTCAATATACATCTGACCTTTTAACGAAGGGTTCTATTTGTTCTTTTAGCTATACCATTATGCTGAGGACTACCAGGAACAGTCTTCTCATGTCTGATTCCATGCTGTAGGTAATAATTCTCGAACTTCTTTGAAGTATATTCACCTCTATTATCACTGTGAAGACAGTTCAAAAGATGTTTATTTATTTCTTTCTACCATGATATGAAATTGCTTAAAATACTGAAGAACTTGGTCTTTTTTTAATATAATACTCAAACTTTTTGTAAAACATCATCAATAAAAGCAAGAAAATATTTATTACCTCTTATAGTTTCACATCAGTAGAACCACACACATTAGAGTAAACTAAATTAATATCATTCTTTTTTTCAAATGAACAAGTAAAAAAAATTATATATTATTTACCATACACACAATAATCACAGGGGTTTAAACTTATACATTTGGCAAAGGAGTAAGAGACTTTTTTGCCAAAATTTACACCTCTCTCACTCATGTGAGCTAGCCTTTTATGTCAAAAATCTTGTGAAACGTTATCTTTAGCTATATTCAGTGTCCCTCTAATAGTATTCTCTTGAGTCTTATAAAGTGTATGACATAATTTGCCTCTAACAACCATAATTAAAGCATTAATGAGTATTTATTATCTACCACCAAATAGATTATAATAACCGTTTAAGTTAATAACATTAGTAGAAATCAGATCAAAACGTAAATCTGGCACATGTCGCACGTTCTTTAGATTCAACATGCAACCAACATTTGTCTGTAAACAAATATCACTAATACCCACAATATCTACGTAGCTGGTATTACTCATCTTTACCCTACTAAAATTCTCTACTTTTTATATAGTAAAGACATCTTTTTTAGGTGTAATATGATAGGATGCTACAAAATTAATAATTCACTCAGTATCAGAATCAGTAACATGACTATGATCCTCAACAAATAAAAGTACAACCAATTTTTCATTATCATTAGTTACAGTTGCAGTAGTGTTCTGATCATCTGTCTTTTTCTGAATTTTCTCATTATTATGTTATTTTTTCCAAATCATGCAATTTCTTTTCATATGCATCTCTTTGCTACGATGATAATAACTGAATTTTTCTTTTAACTCTGATTTACCTCTAGATTTATAGCAGCCCTTAGAACCTCTACTTTTATTTTTTACTATACTCGTTGTTGTTGTAACAAGTGCCTATAAAGTCTTAATGCCCATATATTTTTTTATAATCTCTTTATTGTATAGACTATTTATTATCATAAGTAAAGACAAAATATCATTTGGAGCATAATTGCTAAGAGGCACTATCAAGGTTTCCTAATTGTCTGACAAAGAACTTAAGAACAATAACACTTGTAATTCATCATTTAAAGTCATTTTCATTGTGTTCAACTCATTTACCAACTCTTGAAATTTACTCAAGTATTCTATAATTGATTGTCCTTCTCTCATCTTCAAATTGATAAGTTCTCTAATGACGAAAGTTTTATTCTGAGCATTTTTCCTCTCATACATTTTTTTCCAATTTATTCCACAAAACTTATTCATTCACTTCTTTATTTATATAATGATAGACACTATTATCTACCCATTGTTGGATAGTTCCTACAATATGTATTTTCTCCTAGCCATCATATGATATTCTCATTGGCTTAGCAGTTTCTGACTTAATAGGATCATATAAATCCTTACAATAAAGAAGATCATCTATCTTTACTTCCAAATTGAATAATTTGAAGAAAATAATTTTATCATTATACCAGTAAATTCTTCTATTTTAATTCACATAATTAATTACATATCATAAATCAATAAACAAACCAATTAACCTTGTTTTGATACAACTTGTTAGATCTTCTAAAAAAAATCTAATCTACTTGTGTAGATTAAGGTAATCACCAAAATTAATTCAGATAATCCAATTAACAAATCCAAGCCAATTAATTTCTAAATCAATACCAATACAAACAAAGGAATAATCACAAAAATAAAAGGACACAAAATTTATGTGAAAAATCCTCAAGTGTTGAGGAAAAAACTACAGAACGAATTCCAAATCGAATCCACTATCACAAAAATCAATTATATAATCTTTTAGAGAAATACACAAATTCTTCTTTAACCAAACTTAATTTCTCTTGAATGATCACACTAAGATAATTAGAGAAAATAATTCTCCAAAAATTGATTAAAAAATAACAAAAAAACATATCTATTTTTATCAACAATCCATATCTTGATTTCTATACATGTAACCAAACAAAACTTTCCTTTTTTGCCTTCCTCGGTACCCATGCACAAAGAAGAAATAATTCATTTTCCTTTTTGCTTTTTTTTCTCTTTTTTGAAAAAAAAAACCTCTCTCTTTTTCAATCTGCATACATGAAAGAGAGAGAACCAATTTTTTTTTCTTTTTAATGCTGGTATATCGCTCTTTTGTCTTCAATTTGCATGCATCATATATATGTGTGTGTGTGTGGAAGAATAAACCGTTCTCCCTCAAGAACTAGCAACCTTATTTTTTTTCCTTTTTTATTTTGTATATTTATTAATATCATGTGGATTGGACACAATAATCAACTTTTAGGATAACATATGACCATGTCTTTCATTAACACCCCAATAGAAGCTCCTAATTTATTGGTTGGCCTTTTTCATAATTGATTGAGGTGGCCTAAAAATTTGCATAATATAAATGTATTCGGCTACCAATATTTGGTGAATTGAAATAGCTCTATTCTCATGTGAGGGGATCGTTCTTTTCTAATTTTAGAGTTTAGATTTAAGGTTATCAAATATGTGAAAAGTTTTATGATTTTTCTATTAGTAGCGATGGAGATACTTAAATGTTTACTATGACTAGAAAAAATGGACAATTTAGATATAACTCTAAATTATTATTGTAGAGGATGAGGGATGTTGGGACCGAGTAGGATATAAGGTTTATGGTGGTTTAGGGATTGTCTAAACTAGATATTAATAAGACTTTTGTAAATATCTTCATAGGTCATTAGGGGTTATTTTACCAAAAGATTATAAGATCATCTACAAATAAGAGACAAATGATGAAGGGGGAGGGGAACAACTATGGCCATAAACAGTGTGTTGGCTTTCAGCTTGGCTTAACATTCTAAAAAGTACATAAGCACCTAGGATAAAGAAGTATGGTGATAAGTAGTATCTCTATCTCATTTCCAGTTAGGGTGGATTGCCTTTGATATGTGTTCCATTGATAATAAATTAATATATGACTATATGATATGATATTAGATAACCCAAATTTGGTGTTAATGATGTCAATCTACATCAAAGAAGAATCTAGTAGGTTCCGACTCAAATATGAAAGTAAGTTCCAGTTTCCTAAATGGGAACGCCCATAATAAGAAAGTAATTTCATCCCTGACTACTTTTATAATTAGAATTATTCCAAAAGATGAGCCAAGTTTATTCAAGCCAAAAGATTTAAGATCCATGTAAGATTAATGGACTTGAAGAATTGTAAGAAAGCCCACACACAAGGAAGATGGCCCACACCAATCAAGCGTGCGCACCCCACATGCACGCGACATGTGCATGTGCACTGTAAGGCTCGAGCATAGGCAGACCCAGTAGCTCTATCGCACGGCTCAGAAGGGCTGCAAGCACCACTCACAGAGCTCGTCGCACGCGCGTAAGCCCAAGGGGTCGAATGCGTGCACCCTGTGCGGACAGGCTCGGAACCGGTCCAGCTAGCCTAGCGTGTGACCCGCGGCCTAACCCATAGGCTCACTGACCACGGCCCGTACGGATCAGTACGCCTGGGTTGCCCAAATCTAGTCGGCCTATTCTGCACTTTTTAAATAATTAAGTTATTTTATTTTTTAATTTTTACTTTTAAAAGGCTTTGGGACCCACTTTTTAATTACCCATGTTTTTAAATTAAAATTTCACATGTCCAAATTAATTTTTCCATGTGTTTTATATAGAAATTATATGAGATAAGTCATATTCTATTTTAATTATTATTTTAATGTAAATTTTATTCCTAGAATTATTTAATTAATTTTTTTGTATTTATATAGGATAAAATAAATATTTTATTATATAATTATCCTATAAGTAGATAGAATTTTATTTAGGATATTATTTTATTAATTTATGTAAGAGTTTGTACTCATCTAGATTGTTCCGCAAAAGACTATAAATAAATCTTTGCCCATGTATTTATTTGGGATAAAATAAATATTTTATTATATAATTATCCTATAATTAGATAGAATTTTATTTAGGATATTATTTTATTAATTTATGTAAGAGTTTGTACTCATCTAAATTGCTCCGGGAAAGACTATAAATAGGTCTTTGCCCATATATTGTAAACAACACTAATTACAATTAATTTGAGAGAATTCTTGAAAGTTTAGAATTTTTTTAGCATTTTTGCTAATTTAGCTTCTTTAAATTCTTCGAGAAGCATGAGTCTTCAGAAGTCTTGTTGAACTAAGAAGCGGGAATCAACTTATTGGTAAGTCTATGATATTTTTTCTTTCCTTATTTTATTTTTTTAGTCTTTATTTTTACATTCTTTTTAAAATTGTGGATTCAATTAGAGGGAGAGGTTTATCTAAACAGTTAAAATTTTGATATCATATAATGTTGAGTGGGGTATAGGAATTGATTCAATTCTTCTCATACCCTATCGCGTCACTATGGTATAACATTGAGATATTAATTGCAATCACTTTTTCTAAAGACCTTACACATTTGGAAACTTGATTTAGAAAATCCTATTCTAGTTTTTTAAAAGCCAATGGAGATTAAGACACAAAGCATAATGGAGCACATGTGCAAGGAGATGAGCATTGCATAAATGCAACTCAAAATGTGCATGGGCCACACGGGACAAAAATTATTATACTAAGTCGGCCACTCACTAGATCATGGACCAAGAGACTCAAGTAAGCCTTTCAAGTTTACGTTCAAGAATGAATAAGGAATGTTTGGGCTGAACAATAAAGAAGTGGACCAAATTCACTAAGTCACATGGAGAAGTAGCTCGTTGATCTTCTACAAGTCATTAGGTCGAATTTCCAAGCTCAAATTCATGAAGAATAAAGCCCAAGGTTTTAATTAATTAGTCATGTTAATGTGTAATATGAAAAATGAGTTTTAATTGGGAGCCTTTGAAGATATGAAGTTTTTTTTTTTTTTTTTTTTTTTTAATTAGGATTCATTAATCCATATATGGATTAGTTATTCCTTTTCCTATTATGATTGGGAATTGGTTTCCATGTAGGATTCATTATTCATTTTCCTAATATGATTGAGTTTTAACATTATATTATATATTAAATCTTAGGATTGAGATTAGTATAGAATTCCATATACAAGACTTTGTTATGCATATTTTTCTTTATTATGCCATTGAAATAAAATAATTTTAACAAAAGGCTATATAATCTTCTTTCTTGTGGTGTTTTTTCTTTCATCTTAATTATCATAGTTCTAATTATAAGTTAATTGTGGATTAAGTAGGAAGAGTTAATTAAAACTTCAAATTTTAATGCTAATTATGTGTGTATGTGGTGGATTTAATTTTGGATCCTGCATCAAAATTTTCTATTGAAGATATGTTCTAATCCTGGGTAAATAAATACAAGCAGGACAGTGTTAAGAGGGAGGAGAAGTCTGAGGATAAGGAACAAGATGTAAGGGAAAAACAGAAACAATAACTAGAAGATATTTTATGAATGATACTGAAATAAACAAAATAAAAAAAAAAAAAAACAAAAAATCCCAACTCAGTAAGTACAAATCCTGGAGACTTAAGTCATTTTTACTTTCTCTCTCTGTATTAGTTTTTTATTGCACCTAATAAGTTGGTGAATAGTTTTTTATTACAACTCTAATGTAATTTTGTTTATAATAATAGTGTTTGTACTTGAAAAAGAAATATCTAACTACAATAATGGAGGGAAAAAAAAACATTAACGAACAAATTTAAAAGAGAAAATATCAAAGGAAGAATGTGAGATTCATATGGATTAAAATAGGTAAATACATATGATAAGACCGAGGAGAGAGTGAAAAGGAGAGGGAGGAAATTTAAAGGAAATAGGGAAGTGGGTTCCTTGAACCCAACGCGTCTCTGCTTCGGAGTTAGGTTCGTACGGTAGACTTTTCTTCTGCGGATAAGAACAACCTCTCTCTCTCTCTCTCTCTAACCCTTCTTCTTTATCGTCTGTCGCCGCCTCCACTTCCCCTCCCTATAAACCTTTCTCTTCCCTTTTCGTCTACATTTTTTTCTCTAAAGCCCACTCCCTCATTCTCTCTCTGTGTCCTCATTTTTAGTAGACGAACATTCTCTCTGTATAACTTCAGTTTTCAAAGCTGGCGATCGAAAATCAAGAAACTAGTGTTCGGGAAATCAAGCCCAAGAACAGAAGAATCATGGTCTCTGACATTATTTTGATTTAAAATGTTGTGTTCTGCATTGTTTCGTACTTTGATTGGTGAATCGCAACAATTTTGTTTGTTTTTTGTTGTTAACAACTGTATTTGATTGATTGACAGGGAGCCGGGGGTCCTGATGAGGAGGACAACAGGTGGCCTCCATGGCTTAAGCCTCTGTTAAGAGAGCAGTTTTTTGTTCAGTGCAAAACACATATTGATTCTCACAAGAGCGAATGCAATATGTACTGTTTGGATTGTATGAATGGCGCTCTCTGCTCTCTCTGCCTAGCCTACCATAAAGATCATCGTGCTATTCAGGTTCATTATTTTCCCTCTTTCACATTTTCTCAGTTCTTTGATTGATTTTCACAACGAATTTACAGATTCACTATGGGAAAAAGAATATGTATGTACTTAATTGGGCTGTGTGATTGTTGTGCGTAGATAAGGAGATCGTCGTACCATGATGTTATAAGAGTATGTGAGATTCAGAAAGTGCTGGACATATCTGGAGTTCAGACATATGTGATAAACAGTGCGAAGGTGGTGTTTTTAAACCAGAGGCCTCAGCCAAGGCCCGGCAAAGGCGTTATCAACACCTGCGAGGTTTGCGATCGCAGTCTCGTCGATTCTTTCCGCTTTTGCTCCCTCGCCTGTAAGGTAAAATATCTTCCTTCTATTATCTTCTTTTCAACCCTTATATTACACAACAGACTCCATTGACGTTGTTGTAATCGTAATATCTATACGCGTATCACCCATATGTATCAACAAAAGAATGTGATTGTTTTTCAAAAGAAAAATTATTATTACGAATTGGGTACATTCTAAAATGTTTAACCCAGCTGGGTTTGTGAAATATCTCGTGATTATTTCGAACGATTGTTTTTCAAAAATAGTTTTCATTTTAAAAATTATGACTACGAACGGGGTAGATTTCAAAATGTAGTAATGATTGTTGGTAATTTTGACAGATAGTGGGAACATCGAAGAAAAGGAAGGGGATGGAATCAGATTCAGAGGATTCATATGGCAGCAGCCATAGGAAGCAGAATAAAGAAGTGGCGAGCTTTACTCCATCAACACCTCCTCCAACCCTAGTAGTCAATAATTACAGAACGGCAAAGCGGAGGAAAGGAATTCCTCACCGTGCTCCAATGGGAGGACTTGTTATGGAGTAATAGAAGGAAGTAAAATTACAATAATACCCTTTTGTGTTGTGTGTATATCATCAACCACGAAAAGACAAAGCCTAGAATTGAAAAAATAATAATAATAATAATGTAAAATAAGTTGTCCCAATATCTAAGTAGGTAAAAGGGTTTTGAAAGTGTTGGGTGTAAATATAGACAGATAGGTTTCCTTTTTAGGGGAATGTACTCTCTACATATGAAAATAAGTCATCTTTTATGTATTCATTCATATCTTGCATTAGATTGTATCTTTTATCTGTTTGACTAATGGGATCTTTAAATTTGGAAACTGGGATTAGTCTTAATAGCGAATTACAGGTTTTTTTTTTTTTTTTGTAAAAATTGTCATCTATAATTGCAAACAATTAATAAAAAAATTTAAAATAAATAATTAATAATTGAGTCAAATTATTGGAAGATACGGTACATGCAACTCCTCTACATATGAATGGGAGGTTGTACAGCAAGTGTATGGAGTGGGTCCCACATGTTGTGACACGTGGGAGGATTGGAAGCGCACGTGGGAAAGGAGCTTAAATCTGGTTTGGTTGTTAGGAAAAGTAAATGAAAATGGTGTTGGGTCTTGGAATGAAGAAATAAAATAAGTATGGTCAGCCGCCCCCCTCCCCAACTAGTTTCTTTTCTTTCTTTTTTTTTTTTTTTTTTTTTATAATTTCTTTCTTAGCCCGTAGTGGGTGTTCGATTTTCCATATGCTGTGGGGCCCAGACCTTCTTTGGATCCATTCTACTCTTTACATTTATATATATATATTATATTATATGTATAAGTCTGAAATGTATTTAAAAGATGTTCTAAAAACTCACTATAATTTTAGGTTAGATTAACCAGAAAAAAGAAAATTACACGAGGTGGGGGAGTTGGTGTTGACTATTCTATTACTGTTTGATCTATTTTTTTACTATTTGATTCATATCCAATACTGTTAGACTATATAATTTCTCATATATAATGAGTTGAAATTGTAATTACTTATAAATATGGGGTCATTTTTGTAATTACCGATAAATTAAATCCAGTGTATAAATACCGGTAATTCTCTCACTTAATTATACATTATCATTTTCTAAAACTCTTAAAAGATCTCTCAATTTTTTTTCTCTTGAAACTTCCCAATGAATAAGTTTTAGAATGTCTGTGATCATCTTATCGTACAAAGTTACATCCCCCGCATTAAAATACAATTTTGATGTTGGTAGATATAAAATTTCTCTGAATACGATTTGATTTTTTTTTTTTACTATTTTAAAGTATTAATATTTTTTTAAAAAATAAATTTTATCTTTTTACATAATATTTTAAATTAATAAAATTCACTTATATTTTAATCACTCAAAGACAAGATGAGAAGAAGATATTCATAATTTTTTTTTTTTTTTTTTTTTTTTTGTTTTTGGGGGTAAATTCTAATAATGTTGTCTTGTAGAAGAGAAAGTAGCTGCCTACAATGCATAGAATTCAAACAAAGCATCTTTGATTTAAGATGTTTCATATTCAATATTGGTTGACTCTGAAAAAAGTACTCTCATAATTTTACTCCATTCACATTGACTTGGGGTCATGCATAATGCTAAAAAATGCATACATATTACTTTTTCAATGTTTAACAGTATGTTCTATTTTTACACAAAAATGAGAAGCTATTAATTTGATATATGTATTATGTATTAATTTCATATAATTAGTCTATCAACAATGGTAAAGTTGAATAGTAAAAATTAAAAAAAAAAAAACATTATAATAACATAATAAATTTATAAAAATTATAAATTAACAGTGAATTTTTTTAATCAGATGCTACAAAATATTTTAAAAAAATATTCTATTTAATTATTAATAAAATTGATTAAAAAAATAACATTATATTTTAGATAAAACTCCAACTTAAGATAGATAAAATTTTACTTATGATTAAAATTCATAAAAAAAATAATAATAATAATGTGGTTTTTCATATGTATTATAAAAAGTTTTAAATTCATTTCTCTTATGAAAACTTGATTTTGTATAATCAATTCTTTTTTTTTTTTTTTTTCATTTTTTCCATGCTTGGGATAGTTGGGGGAAAATCCATATTGAATGCAAATTTAAAATATAGCGAGCACAAGAGAAATCAAGTAATTTTCTAGTTAAAGGCGATAGTAATTAAGTTTTACAATTGAGACAACTACATGAATACTAATTGTATTATCTAAAGTAATTCAAAAAACCTTATCTATAATATTAAAAAAAAAAATTAATAGCTTCTCAAATTAAATTTCAAATTACATAATTAGGAGTATCAACTTTTTAAGAATTAATTTTTTTTTTTTTTTAATGTAAAATGAAATCATTAGCAATCCAAGGTCTTATCATGCATAAGTAAATGGTCTCACATTAAGAGGTTCAAATATCATTATCTAAAGAAATCTTAAAAGAATATATATTTTTTTTAAACTTCAAATAGTTGTTTCTTCTTTTTGAGTTATAAATCTAAAGTATTTTAAAGTGTTATAACAAATGAAATTAAAATTTAGTTCAAAAGTTACTTAGAATGTATTTTTAAAAAAGTTGGATGGTCAATGTTAGGTATTTGCTTAGGGAACTACACTTTTTTCATTAATAAATAATTTAATTTTGTAACATTTTTTTTAAAATTAAGACTATAAGAAAAATATTTAATTCTGTAACTTTTCTTATTAAAAAATATAATAGAAATATTTTACCAAGAATTTATGAAATTGAGTTATTGCACGAATCATAAAAAAAAAATAACTCACAAAATACTTCATGTTAACTATTTGCTTAAAGAATGACACTTGGTTTTCTTTTTTATTGGTTCAAATACTTGAATAAGTATTCTCAGTCAATAAGTTGTTATATTCTTCGAGAAATAATTAGTGTACTTGTGATTTTAAGGATTTTGTTTCTTTTAAGTATTATAAATAAAAAGGATTGACTGATAGATAAAACACATAATTCCTTTGTTGCATGTTGTATCTTTCTTCTAATACTTTTTTGTTTTGCTTTGGTTCTCTAATTTTCATATCTCAAACTTTCACTCAATTTCATTAAAATTTTGTTTGGTCTCAATAAAATACTAAATAGTATTTTTTCTAATTTGAGATTCCTAACTTTTGATTTAAATATATATATATATATATCTGCACTAGACCTGCCTATATATGATATATTTTATAAATTTTGTAAAGTTAAACATGAGTTGAGAGGAAGACATTGCCATTATGCCTTCATTATTTTCTTTATGGCGCATTTGGAAACACATATTGTAACAGCCCCGGAAAATATTAAAATGAAATGAGTATTTAAATATATCGAATGCGGAAGCGAGATCAAAATTTCAGTTAACATCCCTTACACGAAAAAAAAACCAAACAAACGTACTTAAAATATAAAAGATTAAACTAACTAAGAAAGAAAACTCGAAAATAAACTATGCGTATGACTACAGAGTCTCTAGGCATCCCCTTCGTCGTCCTCCCGCGGAACGGGCTCGGGAACCATGTCTTCCTGATCTGAAATGGTTAATTAAGGAGTGAGCTACACTAGCCCAGTAAGAACATCACGATATCTCACCGTCACGGAGATAAAGGTGGGTAGAAAAACACAAAAAGACCAATGGAGCATAATTTACAACAAACTCGTTTATTAACATGAAAACCTTTACCATCCACTTACCTTGGTGGAATTTATGAAAACAATATGAGAAAAACAATAACATTATCATAATCATTGAATAATCTAAGCTGTAAAACATAACACTTATCACGCCTCTTGTAATTCAATCATTGTACAACATATCTTTTTTTTTTCATTTACCAGCCTACTAGTATCCGTGGGGGTCCATAGGGGTTCCGCTACCCGTTAACCTTTAACATTCATAATCAGTTTCCAGGGCCGTCCCCATATCCCGTCCGGTATGGGCGCTAAAACCATGAACCTCAATACCCCGTCCGGTATGAGGGTGAAACGGGCCGTCCCCATACCCCGTCCGGTATGGGCGCCAAAACCATAAACCTCAATACCCCGTCCGGTATGAGGGTGAAACGGGCCGTCCCCATACCCCGTCCGGTATGGGCGCCAAAACCATAAACCTCAATACCCCGTCCGGTATGAGGGTGAAACGGGCCGTCCCCATACCCCGTCCGGTATGGGCGCCAAAACCATAAACCTCAATACCCCGTCCGGCATGAGGGTGAAACGGGCCGTCCCCATACCCCGTCCGGTATGGGCGCCAAAACCATAAGATCTCCATACCCCATCCGGCATGTGAGACCACAATCCCGGTAGGGTTCCCTACGGACCCGGTCCGTCCACCATCTCTCAGGATATCTAGTCAGGCTAACCCCATCATACAATTATCAGTCTACACAATCTTTCATTTTCCTTTTCCTCAATAAGCATCATCAATTCACATTTTAAAAAAAGTAAATCGTAATTCATGCCAAACAGACAACACACAGTATCAGTTCTTCAGTCTTTCAACCCATAATTAATAAAACAGTAATATATGCACTCGAAACTATACAATGAACACATCAAACCTCATAATGCATTTAAAGCTGTAAAACAGGCCAAATAACAGTAAATTATCAATCACACTAGACTCGGGCTCCATTAGCAACCTTAAGCAATTTCACATATGTGTTAATTCAAGAAATACCGTTTTATCATTTTGAACTTTAATACCGTGATAGGAAATAGGGTGAGGGGTCCTTACTTGTTTTCGGGATCCGAATACGATTCACAGTGCGCCTGCAGGCTGTCCCTAATTTTCCCTGAATTTTTCCTGGGGAACTGAAATACACTAACAGTACCTGCACGTGTTCCAAAAAAAATCCAAATTAGGCCCAGGGCCCCTTTCGGACCAAATCGCAACTCCGGCACGGCGGCTCTGCTGTGCTCCGGCGACGGCGCCGCCGCTGGCGGCGGCGAGTCGCCTCGGGTTGGCTGTTTTCGGCCGAATTCGGCCACGCTCGCATTGGTCCTTGTCAGAAAATAACCCTAGGGCCCTCGAGGGGCCAAAAAATCACGGAAAAACGGAGCTTACCGGCGGCGGCGCTCTCGGGTGCAGCGGCTCTCCGGCGAGGTTCGTGTTTTGGTGATTCAGCTCCGGTCAACCTGTAGAGAAAAGAATGGTGATCACGGTGATATAAAAATTGCATCGAACGGAGGCCGGGAAGGGCCTCGTCGGAGGTAAAAACCGAGAGGGGCGCGGCGGCGCCGCTGGGTTTCGGCCGCGTATTCCGGCCGTTTGGCAGGGATTTCGGCCTCAATTTGGCCATAGGAGGAATCAGTGGAGAAAAACGAGTCGGGGGTATGAAATTTACCTCGATCGGCGGTCGGAAATTTCCCCGGTGCGGCGGCGAGTGGCGGCGGGTGGCGGCGGTCGACCTCTGGTTCGTCTTCTCCGGCGAGCGGCTGGCGGCTAGGGTTTTTGGTCTGGTGTGGAGGTTCTATTTATAACCCCTTGCCTTTTGATCACAGCCGTTCATTTCGTTTTAATCTGGGCCGTTCGTTTTTGATTGAATCTGGGCCGTCCGATCGCGTGATTGATCTGGGCCGTCGGATCGCACCCA
Organism: Carica papaya; assembly: GCF_054855325.1. Lineage (NCBI taxonomy): Eukaryota > Viridiplantae > Streptophyta > Magnoliopsida > Brassicales > Caricaceae > Carica > Carica papaya. The sequence goes on along the minus strand of NC_142311.1, from coordinate 19,419,919 downwards.
CGCGGATCGCCAACGTGGCTCCTTTCGGAGTGACGCAATCTTGCCACGTGGCAGGCCCTGGTTGGCCGGGACTGCTGACCGGGCCTGCTGACGTGGCTGCTGACGTGGCACCTTTTTTTTTTTTTTTTTTTTTTCTCCTCCTCCTTTCCGAGTGCTACACATATATATTATTATGATTATTATTTTTGCAATGAACATGTAATACCCGAGCTCGAAAAATGACTCGGAATATCACGGCCCCAGAAATTCTAAAAGAAATAAATTATAAATTTTGGAAGCGAAATAAATAGTTAGGGTTTACATTCCTTACACAATAACTGAAAGTACTAAATAGAACTTACATGAATAACTCTTCTAAAAGAACAATTAAGAACCAAGGAAATACATTAAAAGTAAACGACTGAATGTTCTATTCACAATCCTCTTGTAGATCGAGCTGTGGATCCTGGTCATCTTGATTTGAAATGGTTAATGAAAGAATGAGCTACACTATCCCACTAAGAATATCACGCTACTCATCGACATAGAAATGAAGGTTGGTAGAAATCATAAAAACAACTAATGAAGCTTTTAATTAAGCAAAATCGTTTCTCATAAATAAAATCATTTATCACCTATTTATCGTAACAAATTTTTTAAAAACAATCTATAGAGACAATAATATAACACATTTTATAATTTCATATGTAATCGGTTAGAACAATAATTTTTTCTTTTATCAGCCTATTAGTATCCATGGGGGTCCATAAGAATGTTCTCATAATGCGTGAACATTTTCCTTTAACATTTTCAATTAACGGGCCGTCCTCATACCCCGTCCGGTATGAGCACTAAATTACTAAACTTCGATACCCCATCCAGTATGACGGTGAAACGGGCTGTTCCCATACCTCATCCGGTATGAGCACCAAATTACCAAATCTCGATACCACATCCGGTATGAGGCAACGTTCACAGTAGGGTTCCCTATGTACCCGGTCCGTCCACCATCTCTCAGGATATCCAATAAGACTGTTGTTTCATCCATTCACTTAATCAAACAATTTTCTGATTTCCTTTAATTTTCAGTTTCTCAATTCAACCATAATCACATGAAGCAAACAATACATGCATTCAAACTATAAGATCAATCAATTAGATATTATCATGCATTTAAACTGTCAAATAAATTAATAGAATCAACAGTGAATAATTTCTACTTATGTCTCTATTAGTGACCTGTAATTAATCATGAATATTTTTTAAACTGCCCAAAACATCATATTATTATCATTAATTAGACTTCAATTGCATAACAGGAAATAAGGTAAGGAATTCTTACTCAAATTGATGTCCGAAATGCTAAACTTGTTGGCTACGCCTACTGACGGGCTCCCGGGTTCCCTACATTTTCATTCGGGAATTAAAACATGCTTCAAGTACCTAGAAATATCCCAAAAAATTCAAAATCAGTGTTAGGACCCCTTTTGGCTAATTCTAAAATTTTGGCACTACGGTTTCGCTATGCCCCGACGACAGCACCACCGCCCACGACGGTGGTTTGCCTCGGGTAAAAGGGCTGAATTCGACCGGTTTTGAATCAATTCGTATGAGAAAACACGTTAAGGGCCTCGGTTGGCCCAAAAATAAAAAAAAATCGAAACTCACCGGCGGTGGGGTTCTCAGGTGCGGCAGCTTCACCGGCTCACCTTTGCGGTTGGGTGTTTTACTTCGGTCAACCTGCAGAGAAGGAAACAGTGATTATAATGGTCTAAGAATTATGCAGAACTCGAATCAGGAAGGACCTCATCGGAGATGTTTTTTATAATTTCTTGGGGCGGTGCCGCTGGGCTTTGCCTGCAGTTTTCGGCCAATCCATCGATCCTTTTGCTCTGATTTGGTCATAAGGGTGTTTAAAATCGAATTTCGACTAAAGCAGAAAATTTTTACCTCTTTTGGCAGTCGAAAGTGGTTCTGGCTTGCAGTCAGCTTCCCTTCCAGCAGCTGAGTCTTCTTCTCCGACAAGGGGTTCGGCAGATAGGGTTAGGGTTTGGTATGAAGAGAGTTATTTATTTTTGTTCTCTTTTAATCTGGGTCGTCCATCGCTTTTGATATGGACTCTCCGATTGTGATTAAATAGGGGGTGAATCTGAGCCGTTCATTGTGATTTAATCTAAACCATCCGTTCGCGTTTAAATAGGAAGTGGATATGGACCATCCATGTGCTCATAAATAAATCTGGACCTTCCGATCGCGGGCACACGAATTGCCCGCGTGGCCACTACGAGGCACTGCGTCAGGGTCCTTTGCCATGCGGCGTGCTCTGGTTCGTTGAGGCGGCTGACTGAGAATCCTACGTGATACAATTTCTTTAAATTATATTTTCACCCCCAATTTTCGAATTTTCCTTCAAAAATACTTCCAAAACCTAAATTTTCACCCATTTTTTTCAAAATTATTTTCAATTTCATCCTTCATTTAATTTCCTCCATTTTTACATTAAATAATAATTCAAAAAATAAAATTTAAATTATACCATTTAACCAAAATCGGGGTCGCATACTTTGATACATCTTAGTGCTTCCTGGATGCATGAAAAACTTTGAGTTATGCACTTCTGTCATGATGTTCCTTTTCAACTCACTGTCACCTGGAACACACATCCTGTTCTGAAATCTAAGCAACCTATCGGTAGAGACTCGAAATTATGGATTAACTCCCTGTTCTGCATCTTTCTTGAGGGCTGCTAGGGTAGAATCACCGGACTGAGCTTCTTTATTCTTTGGATCAGCTCAGGTTGAACATTCAAGTGGGCCAAACATGTGACTCTCTTCAGGTCCTGAAGTCTTACCTGTTGTGCGGCCCCTATTACCCTGCATTCTGAAACCATCAAGTGAGCTAATATACCTGTACTTTTCCTACTGAATGCGTCGGCTACTACTTTGTCCTTACTCGGTGATATAAGATGTTGCAATCATAGTTCTTGAGAAGTTCTATTCACCTTCTTTGATGCATGTTGAGATCATTTTGAGTGAATATATGTTTCAACCTCTTATAATTGGTATAGATCTGAAAAGTCTCCCTATACAAGTAATGACACCAAGTCTTCAAGGCATGGATAATTACGGCAAGTTCTAAGTCATGGGTGGGGTAGTTTTTCTCATGACTCTTCAACTACCTGAACCTATAGGCTATGACCTTCCCATGCTGCATCACAACACAACCCAACCCTAGGTAGGAGGCATCATTATAAACCGTATATCCACCCGATTCGCTCGGCAAGGCTAACACAGGTGCAATAGTCAACCGTTTCTTTAGTTCTGAAAAAAAATTTTCACAGTTCTCGTTTCACTCAAACTTAACGTTCTTCTTTGTGAACCAAGTCAGAGGAGCGGCTAGGTTAGAAAATCCTTCCACAAACCTACGGTAATAACCTACCATCCCAAGTAAGCTACGAATTTTCTTGACCAAGGTCAATTTTTTCTAACCGAGCACGGGTTCAACTTTTTTGGGATTCACTGACACTCCATCCTTTGATATGATGTGCCATATGAAGGTAGTCTGCTCAATCTAGAACCCACACTTACTCAACTTTGCATACAACTTCTTCTCTCTGAGAACTTATAAAACTTGAGTTAGATGGCAAGCGTGTTCCTCTCTATCTTTTGAATAAACCAAGATATCATCAATGAACACAATGACGAACTGATTCAGGAATTGTTTGAAAACCCTGTTTATCAAATCCATGAAGATGGCTGGAGCGTAGTTAGTCCAAATGGACTAGGAACTCATAATATTAGTACCTAGTTCAAAAGGCTATTTTGGAAATGTCTTCTACTCTAATCTTTACCTGATGGTAACCTGAACGCAGGTCTATCTTGGAGAAGACTTGGACACCTTATAATTGATCAAAAAGGTCATCGATCCTGAGGAGGGAGTACTTGTTCTTGATTGTGACCCTGTTTAGACCTTTATAATTAATACATAACCTTAGTATCTCATCTCCCTTTCTTGTAAATGTGACTTTGGCACTCCAAGGGGACACACTATGTTGGATGAATCCACTTTCCTGCAATTGATTGATATATTTTCTCAGCTCCTCTATCTTAACACGACTCATGGGATAAGGAGCAACTGAAATAGGCTGGGTGCCTAGCTGAAGGTCTATGATGAATTCGACTTCTCTGTTCACTGGAAGTCCAGGTAGTTCATCCGAGAACACATCTGAAAAGTCTCGGACTACTAAAATTTCTCGAATACAAATTTCTTTCTTGGGTTTGCTTAGTTAGAGAAAACAGCTAGGTTAAAGAACTTGATAATAAGAAAATTTACCATGATGGAATAAATGTTAAAGAATTTTATTAATTTGTAAATGACTCCTCATTAGCAGAGTTGAATACAATCTTCTTATGAAAATAATCTACGGTGGTGTGATACACCGCTAGTCAGTTCATTGCTAAGATTACATCAAAGTCTCCTATGTCAATTTTTATTAGGTCCATATTCAATTTTCTATCTGCTATATCTATGATACAGGCTCTGTATATAACCTCCCTCAGTAGTGTCCTACTTCTAAGAGTAGACACAAACAACATAGAATCTAGTTTTTCAGGTAATATATTTAATTTTGATGCAAAAATATATGAAACAAATGAATGCGAGGCACATGTATTAATCAAAATATGTGCAAGATGGTTACAGATAGTGTACATATCATGTACTATGTCTGGGTTGATTTCTGCATCTTACTGAGTGATGTTGTAAGCCTTGTCCTAAATATGAGGTCTGGTATCGTTCTTGTTCCTCAGGCACTTCCTTGCATAATGTTGAGCACTACCACATATGCGGTAGGTGTTGTTGAGACGATAGCAGGGTCAGTCCCCATGATCCTTGCCATAGTGCTGACAGGTCCTACCGCGTCCTGTTGTTGGAACCTGAGAGGGAGCCTGAGTCATTGGTTTGGGTCTCTTGTTCTATTAAACAATTGCAGTAGGTGCTGGTATGCGGTGTGGAGCTGAGGGCTTGAGGTTCCCTACTGCTGGAGGAAAAATGCGGAGGTTTCTCTCCACTAACTGTGCCTTGACAAGAACAACCGAGTAAGTACTGAGTTCGAACATGTACAACTACTGTATGATCTCAGGACAGAGACCCCATTTGAACCTTCTTGCCTTCCTGCCTTCATCCATCATGCTCTTGGGGAAGTACCTGCCCAACTCTAAGAACTTCTGAGCATATTCTGATACGATCATGTCACCCTGGACCAGATGTGTAAACTCCATTTCTTTCAGATGTCAGAGATGCTCTGGAAGGTACTCTGCATTGAAGGTCACCAAAGATTTTTTCCAAGTGACTGGAACGGGCAGGGTGGCCTACTTGAGTTATCACCAGCGGCCTGCCTCTCCCACCACCATGTGGATGGCGAGTATGACCCTCTGTTCAGGAGTCACTCTAAGAGTCGTGAAGGCCTTCTCTGTCTCAGCTAACCAGTACTCTGCCTCTTCAAAGGAAGATTCCCCTACAAAAGTAGATGAGTTTAGTCTTTTATACCTCTCAATGTAGCTTGAGTCCATCATGGGAGGAACTGGGTCCCATGGAAGAGGGACTAAATTGTGTTGAGAATGGACTGGATGGCCCTGCGGTAGTACTGGACGATACGATGGGGGTACTGGATTGTATTGTGGTGGTGCCACGTGATGCAGTTGGGGCACGGGGCCATACTTTGGTGGTGTCAGGTGGTATTGTGGCTGGAGCACCTTATCATACTGTGGTGGCGGCAGGTGGTACTATGGCTGGAGCACCGGATCATACTGTGGTGATGCCAGGTGGTACTGTGACTAGAGCACCGGATCATACTGTGGTGATGCCAGGTGGTATTGTGGAGGAGTAAAGTCGTACTCGGGTGGCTCGAGATCCTCTCGCTGCAGAGGTGGCTCAACCTGTGGCAGCGGGGGAGGGTGAGGTAGCCCCCTCATTTCCTCCGGGACTTGCTAGACAACGATGAGTCTCTCCAGTATCTCAAATAATCGATCAACATCCTCTCGAAATGAATCCTCTTCGGTTACTTGGTTTAGTGGGGGTCTTCCTCTCCTCATCTATCCGTACCTGTATTTCACAAGGAACGGTTGAGTGATAATTCATTATTTTTGGTGGTTCCTAAGGATTTTGTGTAAGGAATGATTCTGAGGAATGCGACTCTAATACCAACTATAATGACCCCAAAAATTCTAAAGAAAATAAATTATAAATTTAGTGCAGAAGTGAAATAAATAGTTAGGATTTACATTCCTTACACAATAACTAAAAGTACCAAATAGGACTTACGGGAATAACTCTTCTAAAAAAACAATTAATAACCAATAAAATGAATTAAAGGTAAACGACTGAACGTCCTACTCGCAATCCTCTTGTGGATCGAGCTGTGGATCCTGGTACTCTTGATTTGAAATGGTTAATGAAAGAATGAGCTATACTAGCCTAATAAGAATAACACTCTACTCACCGACACAGAAATGAAGATTGGTAAAAATCATAAAAACAACTAATTGAGCTCTTAATTAAGCAAAATTGTTTCTTACAAATAAAATTATTTGTCACCTACTTACTGTAATGAAAATTTTAAAAACAACTTATAGAGACAATAACATAGTACATTTTATAATTTCTTATGTAATCGGTTACAACAATAATTTTCTCTTTTATCAGCCTATTGGTATCCATTGGGGTCCATAGGGATGTCCTCACAACACGCAAACTATTTCCTTAAACATTTCAAATTAACAGGCCGTCCCCAAACCCCATCCGGTATGAGGGTGAAATGGGTCGTTCCCATACCTCGTCTAGTATGAGCACAAAATTACTAAATCTTGATACCCCATTTGGTATGAGACAACGTTTACGGTATGATTCTCTATGTATCCGGTCCGTCTACCATCTCTTAGGATATCTAGTAAGGTTGTTGTTTCTTCCATTCACTTAATCAAACAGTTTTTCAATTTTCTTTAATTTTCAGTTTCTCAATTCAACCATATTCACATGAAGCAAGCAATACATGTATTCAAACTATAAGATCAATCAATCAGATATTATCATGCATTCAAATTGTAAAATAAATCAATAGAATGAACAGTGAAGAATTTTCGATTCTGGCTCCATTAGTAACCTGTAATTAATCATGAATATTTTCTAAACTGCCTAAAACACCAATTATTATTATTAATTAGACTTCAATTCCATAACAGGGAATAAAGTAAGAGATTCTTACTCAAATTGATGCCTGAAATGTTAAACTTATTGGCTGCGCCTACTAGCGAGTCATTGGGTTCCCTGAATTTTTCTTCGAGGACTAAAACGCGCTTCAAATACCTAAAAATAACCCAAAATCAGTGCTAGGACCCCTTTTTGGCCAATTCTTAATTCCGGCGATGGTACCGCCACTCGCGGCAGTGGTTTTCCTCGGGTCGGCTGTTTTCGACTGAATTAGGCCAATTTTGTGTCAATTCCTGCGAAAAAACACGTTAAGGGCCTTGGTTGGAAAAAAAATTAAAAAAATAGAAACTCACCGGTAGCGAGATATTCTGTTGCGGCGGCTTCGTAGCTCACCTTTGTGGTTGGGTGCTTTGTTTCGGTCAACTAGTAGAGAAAGAAATAGTGATTACAATGGTGGAAGAATTGTGGAGAATAGAAATCGTGAAGGACCTCATTGGAGGTTTTTTTACAATTTTCGGCGGTTACACCGTCGGGCTTTGCCCGTAATTTCTGTCCAATCTGTCTGTCCTTTTGCTTCGATTTGGCCATGAAGGTGTTTGAAATCGAATTACGAGAGAAGAAAATTTTTTTTTACCACTTTTAACGGTTGGAAGTAGTTCCAGCACGGCAGCAGCGACGGTCGGCTTTCCTTCCAGCGGGGGTCTGGCGGCTAGGGTTAGGGTTTGGTGTAAAGAGAGTTATTGATATTCGTCCCCTTTTAATCTAGGCTGTCTATCGCATTTGATTTGGACCATCCGATCGCGATTAAATAGGGAGTGAATCTTAGCTGTTCATCGCAATTTAATCTGAACTATCCGATCGCGTTTAAATAGGAAGTGGATCTGGACCGTCCGTGCATGGGGCAACGAATGTGGACCATCCAATTGCGGGCACGTGGATCGCCTGCGTGGCCTCCCGCATGGCCTCACGCGGCACGCTCCGGTTCGTCAGGGCAGTTGACTGGGAATCTTACGTGATACAATTTCTTTATATTGTATTTTGACCCCCAATTTTTGAATTTTCTTTCAAAAATACCCTTACCCCAAATTTTCACCTATTTTTCCCAAAATTATTTTCAATTTCATCCTTCATTTAATTTCCTCCATTTTTACATTAAATAATAATTAAAAAAATAAAATTTAAATTATATATTAATTTGAATATACAAATTAATTTTTGGGTATTACACGGAATAAAGTTTTTTAATTATTAATTTAAAATAAATAATTTTTTTTATTTAAGTAAAATTTTGAGAAAAAATAAATTAAGGACAAGATTGAAAATAATTTTGAAAAAAATGGTTGAAAATTTTGGTTCTAAGGATATTTTTGAAATAAAAATTAGAAACTGAGGATCAAAGTAGAAATAGAGAAAGTTCGACCACATAAAACTGCCCAGTTAACTGTCTCGACGAACCGGAATGCATCGCGTGGCAGGACACAGATTAATTGTGATGAACGACTCAGATTCGTTTCCTCCTTAAGTGCGATCGGACGGACGAGATCGATCGTCATGAACAGACTAGATCAACGCGGAATAGTTATAAATACTTCACATCACACAGAAACTTAAACCTTAGCTGTCAACCCTAGCCGGAGAAGAAGAACCAGATACTGGAGAAGGAAGCCGACTGCCGATCGCTACCGCATCGAAGCCACTGGTGACCGCCACACCGCTGCTCAGAATTCGATTCTGAGTACCCCTGTTTCCAAATCAGAGTAATATGGACAGTGGGTGAGAAAAAAATTACGAACAAAGTCCGATGGATCTGCCGCGGCTAAAACTCCAAAATTCCTCCGATGAACCCCTTCCCGATTCTCATTTTACATGATTTTTCGATAAGTGTTCACAATCCTTTTCTATGTAGGGTAGCCGAAGAAAGAACTTCAGCCTCGAAGGAGGACCGGCGGACTAGCTGTACCTGGAGGTTCCCCCGCCGATAGGTTCAGTTTTTTTGTAATTTTTTGGCCTATCGGGGCCCTTGACGTATTTTTCTACAGAGATACGGTCAAAACCGGCCAAAACTAGCCAGGCTGAGGTGAATTGCCACCGTGGGCGACGGAGCTTGCGCTGTAGCAAGGCAGCGGCACCGTGCTATAAATTTAAAATTGGTCGGAATGAGTTTTGGACATTGATTTTAAATTTTGGAGGTATTTTTAGATATGTAACGAGTGTTTTGAATTTCTCAGAAAAAATTCAAGGAACCTGGTACCCATTAAAAGGCATAGTAGACAACTCGATATCTCCAAACACTGATCCGGGTAAGGATCTCTCGCTCTACTCTCTGTTACGGTAAATTGATGTTTAACGTTGTATAATTTTGTGTTTTTATATAAAATTAAAAAATTCTAAAAATAATTACAGGTTACTAGTGGAGTCGGAATCAGTTAATTCACAATTATTTTGATTTCTTATTTATTTTCTTGTACTGTCTTACTTGTTTGATTTTTGTATAGTACATATTTTTAATTTATAGTTCAATAGTCTTATCAACTTATCTGGTTATTTTAATTATATACCGTCAGTATGAATGTAGTTTAATTGATCTGTGAATGTGATGTGAGATACTGATATAAGTTTATTACTTATTTGTTGATGAAAATCTGTATGTGAAAGACTTGCTGGCTACCTAGAGAAAGGGGGAATGGGCTCGGTATATAGGGAACTCTACCTTGAATATTACCTCAGTCGGACGGAGCTGGAAAGTTCATTACTTAAAAAGTTTAGGAGATATGGTTCATCCTCATACCGGACGAGGTATCGAGGCAATGGAATGTTTGACGCCCATTACTGGACGAGGTATGGGAATAGCAGGTTAATTATAAAGTTGGATATTGGATTCATGAGTAGGAGAGATACCCCTATGGAACTCCAGGAGTACCAGTAAATAAGTAAGAAAAGAAAATTATTATTTTTCGTTCTCTTATGTATGAAAATGAAAAGTGATATGAATATGGTTATTCATATGTTGTGTTTGAAAAACTCATTATGGTAAGTAATAAACAAATGTCTTCAAGTTTCAAATGTATTTAAATAAAGCAAGTGCTCTATTAGTTATTTTTCTAATTTTTTTTACCAATCTTCAGTTTTCTATATATGTAATTAGTGTGATGTTCTTACTGGGGTAGTGTACCCCACCCTTTAATTAGCTATTTCAGATCAAGAGAATCAAGATTCAGATCCCGATCAGTAAGAGAGTTGTGAGTAGTTCACTATACGAACTCCCTTCAAGTGCTCGTGAAGGTTGTCATAGTATGTTTAGTTATTCATTTTTTGTTTTATTTCTTTAATTTTTATTTGTGTTTTAGAATGGACATTCTCGTAATTCTATTGGGTATTCAAAATTATTATTTAAGGAACATAAACCCTAACTCTATTAATCGATTCCGTATTAAATTTATAAATTTATTTTCCTTTAAATTTTGGGTCTCTACAGAAGATATTTATTTTGTTATTATATAAACCATTATAGATATTTTCTTAACTACTAAAAAATAAATAATTTTTCTAGGCATAAAAATTGTGGAATAAGAATAAAGGGAGATTATGTAACGCCCCAGAATTTTTTAATTATTATTATTATTATTAATTTTAATTAATTTATTTTATTTTATTTTTATTTAATTAAATTAAAATAAACCTAATAAAATAAAATAAATATAAAATTGGGTAAAAATATTATTTAGATTTAATTGAAATTGATTTTGAGAAAAATGGGTGAAAATTAGGATTATGGGGGTATTTTTGAAAAGAAAATCGGAAACGGGGGTTAAAACGCAATTTAGAAAAATTATGCCCCATCAGCGCCACGTCAGCAGCCACGTCAGTGGCCCAGTTAGCATCCCTGGCCAACCAGGACCTGCCGCGTGGCAAGACTATGTCGACCCAGGAACGGGCCACGTGGGCGATCCGCGTGCGTGCGATCGGACGGCCCAGATGCGTCCCCGTGCGCACGGACGACCCAAATTAAGCGTGCGCACGGACGGCCCAGATGCAAGCGCACGGACGGCCCAGATGCACGCGCACGGACGGCCCAGATTCAATCGCGCACGGACGGCCTAGATTTAATCAAAATAGACGGCTGTCATCAAAAGGCAAAAGAGTATAGATAGAACCCCCACACCTGACCACAAAAACCCTAGCCACTTGCCCTCGCCGGAGAAGACGAACCAGACGCCAGAGGAGCCGGCCGCCGCCACTCGCCGCCGCACCGGGGAGTTTTTCGACCGCTAATCGTGGTAAATTTCATACCCCCGGCTTGTTTTTCCACGCTGAGTTCCCTATGGCCAAATCGGAGCCAAAATCCTGGCCAAACGGCCAAAAATAACGGCCGAAACCCAGCAGCACCGCCGCGCCCCTCCTCGGTTTTTGTCTCCGATGAGGCCCTTCCCGGCCTCTATTTGATACAATTTTTATATCACCGTGATCACCATTCTTTTCTCTACAGGTTGATCGGAGCCGAATCACCAAAACACGAACCTCGCCGGAGAGCCGCCGCACCCAAGAGCACCGCCGCCAGTACTAGTAGTGCGTTTCAGTTCCCCGGGAAAAATTCAAAAAAAAATTAGGGATAGCCTGCAGGCGCACTGTAGAGCTGTATTCGGACCCCGAACACAAGTAAGGATTCCTCACCCTATTTTTTATCACGGTATTAAGGTGCAATAAATGATAAATGGTATTTTATGAATCAATAGCTGTGTGAAATTGTTTAAGGTTGCTGATGGAGTCCGAGTCTAGTATATTTGTCGGTCAGTTGTTGTTTGTTCTATTTTACAGTTTTAAATGCAGTATGATGTCTGATGTTTTTATTTCATAGTTTCGTGTGTATGTATCACTGTTTCATTGATTATGGACTGAATGACTGAGAACCTGATGTTATGTGTTGTCTTATTGGCGTGAACTACCGGTTTGCATGTTTGTGTGTGATTTGATGATGCTGACTGAGAAAAAAGGGGAATGAAAGGTTATGTAAATTGATAATTGTATAATGTGGTCAGCCTGACTAGATATCCTGGGAGGTGGTGGACGGACTGGGTCTGTAGGGAGCCCTACCGGGATTGTGGTCTCTCATACCGGACGGGGTATGGAGACCTTATGTGTTTTGGCGCCCATACCGGACGGGGTATGGGGACGACCTGTTTCACCCTCATACCGGACGGGGTATCGAGGTTTATAGTTTTGGCGCCCATACCGGACAGAGTATGGGGACGGCCCGTTTCACCCTCATACCGGACGGGGTATTGAGGTTTATAGTTTTGGCGCCCATATCGGACGGGGTATGGGGACGGCCCTGGAATCTGATTACAAGCGTTAAGGGTTCACGGGTAGCGAGACCCCTATGGATCCCCATGGATACTAGTAGGCTGGTAAATGAGAGGAATTATGCTGTTTAAAGATTTAAATGTGATTTCATGATGATGATAATGTTTTTGCTTTCGTATATTGTTTTATGAATTTCACCGAGGTAAGTGGATAGCGATGATTTTATTATTGATAAAAGAATTTGTTTTAAACTATGCTCCATTGGTCTTTTGTGTTTTCTACCTACCTTTACCTCCGTGACTGTGAGATAGTGTGATGTCTTTGCTGGGCTGGTGTAGCTCATTCCTTATTTAATCATTTCAGATCAGGAAGACATTGTTCCCGAGCCTTTTCCGCAGGAAGACGGCTAAGGGGATGCTTGAAAACTCTGTAGTCATATTTATAGCTTTTATTTTCGAGTTTCTCTTTTAATTAGTTTGTTTTTTTATACTTTGAGCACGTTTTTGATTTTAGTGTAAGGGATGTTTAATCAAAATTTTTATTTCACTTCCGCATTTGACATTTTTAATACACATGTTTCATTTCGAATTTTCGGGACCGTTACAGTTGGTATCAGAGCACTGGGCAGAAATCACATTGCGTGAGAATCCGCAGGGACCATCGCAATGCTTTGTTTTAATTAAACAGTCGGATTCCCCTTGTCCGTACCAGTTCTGAGTCGACTGTTCCCTTCTACTTTTGCAGGGGGATCCTCTTTTGAAGAGACCCAATACTGGCTGGCAGAGACTGAGAGAGCTTTCGAGACCTTGGGAGTAGTTCCTGAGCAGAGGGCTGCCATTGCCTCCTACATGCTGGTAGGGGAAGTAGTACGCTGGTGGGAGCTCAAGCGGACCACCCTGCCTACACAAGCTACTTGGGAACAGTTCTTAGCGGCATTCCACGCGGAGTATCTCCCTAAACACATCTAACACCTGAAGGAAATGGAGTTTGCTCAATTGGCCCAGGGAAACATGACAGTGTCGGAGTATGCCCGTAAGTTCTTGGAGCTGAGCCGATATGCCCTGGAGACATTGATGGATGAGGGCCGAAAGGCCAGGAAATTCCAGTGGGGTCTCCGCCCGGAGATCAGACAGCACTTACTGGTAATGGAGCTCGAGACATATTCAGCAGTCCTAGCAAAGGCGCAGATCATAGAAAGGAGCTTCGACACCCACCCTCAGCTAGCGGGGAGTTCCCGACCCTCAGCCCCGCTCCGCAGGCCAGCACCTACTGCGCCTGTCCAACCCAGTAAGAGGCCCAGACCCGCCATCCAGGCCCCTCCTCAGGCTACGGGGGCAGCACGTGGGAAGATCTGCCAACACTGCGACAGGGATCACAGGGACCGACCCTGCTACCTCCTCCGCAACACCTGTCGCATATGCGGCAGTGCCCAGCACTATGCAAGGGAATGCCCTAGGAACTAGAATCAAAGAAGGCCTCCAATCCAGGGCAGAGTTTACAACCTTTCCCAGAAGGATGCCGACGCAGACCCGGACGTGGTACATGGTATGTATACTATCTCTGGCCACATTGCTCATGTTTTGTTTGACACTCGTGCATCACATTCTTTTGTTTTACATCTTGCTTCAAAAATTTGTGTATCACCTGATAGACTTGATTCATTGTTGCTTGTATCTACCGCTGGTAGGGAGACATTGCTAGGAGAGGTTATCTACAGGGCATGTGCCGTGGAGATAGCAGATAGGAAATTGAGGGTAGACCTGATAGGGTTAGACACTGGGGATTTTGATGTAATCATAGGAATGGATTGGCTAGCGGCGTATCACGCCACCATAGACTGCTTTAACAAAAAGATTGTATTTAATCCTCCAACCGAGGAGCCATTTACAAGTTAATAAAATCATTAAGTACTGATTTTTCCTGATGGCAAGTTTTCTTAATTCCCAGTGCCTTAATCTTGTATTTTCTCTAACTAGGTAAACCCAAGAAAGAAGTTTGTATCCAAGAGATTCTAGTAGTCCGAGACTTTATAGACGTATTTCCGGATGAACTGCCCGGTCTACCAGTGGACAGAGAGGTCGAGTTCACCATAGACTTACAGCCAGGTACCCAGCCCATCTCGGTTGCTCCTTACCGAATGAGCCGCATTGAGATGGAAGAACTAAGGAAACAGATCACTGAGTTATAAGACAGTGGTTTCACTAGACACAGCGTTTTCCCTTGGGGTGCCGGGGTTACTTTTGCAAGGAAGGGAGATGGAACGTTGAGACTGTGCATTGATTACAGAGGGATAAACAAGGTAACAATTAAGAACAAATATCATCTTCCCCGGATTGATGACCTTTTCGATCAGTTGCAGGGTGCACGGGTCTTTTCTAAAATAGATCTACGATCAGGCTACCATCAGGTAAAGGTAAGAACAGGAGACATCCCCAAGACGACATTCCGAACTAGGTACGGACACTATGAGTTCCTGGTCATGCCGTTTGGGCTAACCAACGCCCCAGCCATCTTTATGGATCTAATGAACAGGATCTTCAGAGAGTTCTTGGATCAATTTGTCATCGTGTTCATCAATGATATCTTAGTCGACTCAAAAAGTAGAGAAGAACATGCTCATCATCTTGCCCAAGTCCTACAGGTCCTCAGGGAAAAGAAGTTGTATGCAAAGTTGAGCAAGTGTGGATTTTGGCTCGAGCAAACCGCCTTCCTGGGACATGTTATATCGAAGGAAAGGGTATTAGTGAACCCCAAAAAGGTTGAAGCGGTACTTGGTTGGGAAAGGCTGATAATAGTTAGGAAAATTTGCAGCTTCCTGGGGATGGCAGGTTATTACCGCCGGTTTGTCGAAGGGTTCTCTAGTTTAGCAGCTCCTCTAACCCGACTCACAAAGAAGAATGTAAAGTTTTAATGGAATGAGGATTGCGAAAGGAGTTTTTCAGAATTGAAGAAGCGACTGACTACTGCACCCGTGCTGGCTCTACCGAGTGGATCAGGAGGGTATACAGTTTATAGTGATGCCTCATATCTGGGCTTGTGTTGTGTCCTGATGCAGCATGGAAAGGTTATAGCATATGGGTCCAGACAGCTAAAGAATCATGAGAAGAACTATCCTACCCATGACTTGGAGCTTGCCGCAATCACACACGCCTTGAAAACCTGGCGCCACTATTTGTATGGAGAGACCTTTCAGATCTATATCGATCATAAGAGTTTGAAGCACATCTTCACTTAGAAGGATCTCAACATGCGTTAGAGAAGGTGGATGGAACTCCTCAAGGACTATGATTGTGATATCCTATACCATCCAGGTAAGGGCAACGTGGTAGCCGATGCCCTCAGCAGGAAAAGTGCAGGCACCCTACCCCATTTGATGGTTTCAGAATGTAGGTCAATTGGGGCCACGCAACAGGTTCGACTGCGAGATCTGAAGAGGGCCACATGTTTGGGCCACCTAGCAGTCCAACCCGAGTTAATCCAAAGAATAAAGGAAGCCCAGTCAGTCGACCCCACCCTAGTAACCCGCAAGAAGGATGCAGAACAGGGAGTGAGTTCAGAATTCCAGCTCTCTGCCAACGGATATATTCGTTTCAAGGACAGAGTGTGTGTCCCAGATGACAGTGAGTTAAAAAGAGACATCATGACGGAGTCCCATAGTTCAAAGTTTGCCATGCATCCAGGAAGTACCAAAATGTACCAAACTATGCGACCTCGGTTCTGGTAGAATGGGATGAAGAGAGATATAGCTGACTTTGTAACTAAATGTTTGGTATGTCAGTAGGTCAAGGCAGAGCATCAGCCCCCAGGTGGGTTACTTCAGCCTTTACCGATTCCAGAGTGGAAGTGGGAACATATTACCATGGATTTCGTATCGGGACTACCCAAGGCACGATCAGGACATGATGCTATATGGGTAATTGTTGACCGACTCACTAAGTCTTCCCACTTCCTGGCCATCAGAATGACTGATTCGTTGGACAAGTTGACAAGAATGTATATCCGGGAGATAGTTAGACTGCATGGAGTCCCAGTGACAGTGGTATCCGACAGGGACCCCAGATTCACTTCTCGGTTTTGGAATAACTTCCAGCAAGGTATGGGAACAAAGCTGTCTCTTAGTACTGCCTTCCACCCCCAAACTGATGGACAATCAGAGAGGACAATTCGTACGCTTGAGGATATGCTCCGAGCTTGTGTCCTTGATTCTGGGGGCCATTGGGACGACCATCTACCCCTGATAGAGTTTGCCTACAACAACAGCTACCAAGCAAGTATCGGCATGGCTCCATATGAGGCACTATATGGGCGCCCGTGCAGGTCACCGATTTGTTGGGAGGAAGTGGGCGATAGAAGATTGTTCGGCCCGGAGTTGGTAGAGGAGACTACGTCCAAGATAGTTAAAATCAAGAAGAACATTCAGACAGCTCAGAGTAGGCAGAAGAGTTATGCAGATACCCGGAGGAGAGACATAACTTTTGAGAAAGGCGACCGTGTGTTTCTTAAGGTCACTCCTTTCAAGGGAATTAGTAGGTTCGGCAGGAGGGGAAAATTAAACCCCAGATATATTGGACCCTTTGAAATCTTAGATAAGATTGGTACCGCTGCCTACAGACTTGCACTGCCTCCTGAGCTCTCTCGGGTTCACAGCGTGTTTCACGTATCTATGCTACGTAAGTACAACCCGGACCTTTCTCATGTCTTGGCTCATGAACCGCTTCCACTCCAAGAGGACTTGTCTTATGAAGAAGTACAGGTCGGTATCACGGACCGAGAGAGCAGAATACTCCGCAACCGAGAAATATCATTTGTAAAGGTCGTGTGGCAGAACCACACGCCCAGGGAGGCTACTTGGGAACTAGAATCAGAATTTAGAGCTTAGTATCCTCATTTGTTCGACCAAGAGTAAGATGCAAATTTGGGGGACCAAATTTCTTTAAGGGGGGAGAGTTGTAACACCCCAGAATTTTTTAATTATTATTATTATTATTAATTTTAATTAATTAATTTTATTTTATTTTTATTTAATTAAATTAAAATAAACCTAATAAAATAAAATAAATATAAAATTAGGTAAAAATATTATTTGGATTTAATTAAAATTGATTTTGGAAAAAATGGGTGAAAATTAGGATTCTGGGGGTATTTTTGAAAAGAAAATCGAAAATAGGGGGTCAAAACGTAATTTAGAAAAATTGTGCCCTGTCAGCGCCACGTCAGCAGCCACGTCAGCAACCACGTCAGCGGCCCAGTCAGCAGCCCTGGCCAACCAGGACCTGCCGCGTGGCAAGACCATGTCGACCCAAGAACGGCCCACGTAGGTGATCCGCGTGCGCGCGATCGGAAGGCCTAGATGCGTCCTCGCGCGCACGGACAGCCCAGATTAAGCGTGCGCATGGACGACCCAGATGCAAGCGCACGGACGGCCCAGATGCACGCGCACGGACAGTCCAGATTCAATCGCGCACGGACAACTCAGATTTAATCAAAATGGACGGCTGTGATCAAAATGCAAAAGGGTATAAATAGAACCCCCACACCTGACCACAAAAACCCTAGTCGCCTGCCCTCGCCGGAGAAGACGAACCAGACGCCGGAGGAGCCGGCCGCCGCCACCCGCCGCCGCACCGGGGAGTTTTCCGACCGCCGATCGAGGTAAATTTCATACCCCGACTCGTTTTTCTACGCTGAGTTCCCCTATGGCCAAATCGGAGCCAAAATTCCGGCCAAACGGCCGAAAAACACGGCCGAAACCCAGCGGCGCCGCCGCGCCCCTCCTCGGTTTTTGCCTCCGATGAGGCCCTTCCCGGCCTCCGTTTGATACAATTTTTATATCACCGTGATCACCATTCTTTTCTCTACAGGTTGATCGGAACCGAATCACCAAAACACGAACCTCGCTGGAGAGCCGCCGCACCCGAGAGTACCGCCGCCGGTACCAGTAGTGCGTTTTAGTTCCTCAGAAAAAATTCAGGAAAAATTAGGGACAGCCTGCAGGCGCACTGTAGAGCCGTATTCAGACTCCGAACACAAGTAAGGATTCCTCACCCTATTTCCTATCACGGTATTAAAGTGCAATAAATGATAAATGGTATTTCATGAATCAATAGGTGTGTGAAATTGTTTAAGGTTGCTGATAGAGCCCGAGTCTAGTGTATTTGTCGATCAGTTATTGTTTGTTCTATTTTACAGTTTTAAATGCAGTATGATATCTGATGTTTTTATTTCATAGTTTCGTGTGCATGTATCACTGTTTCATTGATTATGGACTGAATGACTGAGAACCCGATGTTATGTGTTGTCTTGTTGGCGTGAACTATCGGTTTGTATGTTTGTTGTGATTTGATGATGCTGACTGAGGAAAAAGGGGAATGAAAGGTTATGTAAATTGACAATTGTATAATGTGGTCAGCCTGACCAGATATCCTGGGAGATGGTAGACAGACCAGGTCCGTAGCGAACCCTACCGGGATTGTGGTCTCTCATACCGGACGGGGTATGGAGACCTTATGTGTTTTGGCGCCCATACCGGATGGGGTATGGGGACGGCTCGTTTCACCCTCATACCAGACGGGGTATCGAGGTTTATAGTTTTGGCGCCCATATCGGACGGGGTATGGGGACGGCCCGTTTCACCCTCATACCGGACGGGGTATTGAGGTTTATAATTTTGGCGCCCATACCGGACGGGGTATGGGGACGGCCCTGGAATCTGATTACAAGCGTTAAGGGTTCACGGGTAGCGGGACCCCTATGGATCCCCATGGATACTAGTAGGCTAGTAAATGAGAGGAATTATGCTGTTTAAAGATTTAAATGTGATTTCATGATGATGATAATGTTATTGCTTTCGTATATTGTTTTATGAATTTCACCGAGGTAAGTGGATAGCGATGATTTTATTATTGATAAAAGAATTTGTTGTAAACTATGCTCCATTAGTCTTTTGTATTTTCTACCCACCTTTACCTCCGTGACGGTGAGATAGTATGATGTCTTTGCTGGGCTGGTGTAGCTCATTCCTTATTTAATCATTTCAGATCAGGAAAACATTGTTCCCGAGCCTATTCCACAGGAAGACGGCGAAGGGGATGCATGAAGACTCCGTAGTCATATTTATAGCTTTTATTTTCAAGTTTCTCTTTTAATTAGTTTGTTCTTTTATACTTTGAGGACGTTTTTTGTTTTAGTGTAAGGGATGTTTAATCAAAATTTTTATTTCGCTTCCGCATTTGACATTTTTAATACACATGTTTCATTTCGAATTTCTGGGGCCGTTACAAATTAAATTATGAT
The DNA here is from genome assembly GCF_054855325.1 of Carica papaya. Lineage (NCBI taxonomy): Eukaryota > Viridiplantae > Streptophyta > Magnoliopsida > Brassicales > Caricaceae > Carica > Carica papaya. The sequence goes on along the minus strand of NC_142311.1, from coordinate 19,400,140 downwards.
GGCAGTAAAATTTAGTTTGAAACATTTTCATTGATCAATTAAGTTATTAAATTAAGAAATATGGCGAACTATCAAAATTAATTTTGTAAGACGTTTATTTATTATAATTTGGTTCATAAATTTTTTTATTACAATTTGGTATCTATTATTTTCTATTTATTTTAAATATTCAGTTCTCTTTTATTTATTAATAAAGAAGTTAAATAGTTAAATCATATTTAAATGTTTTATAAACAGTTTAAAAGAATAATTTTAACTAATTAATTAAATTAATAATAATTTGTAAACGAGATTCTTTTAATTTATTTTTTGAAGCATCTAAATGTCGTGTAACTAATTTTTTCCATTAGTAATAAAAGAAAATTGAATGTTTAAAATAAACGAAAAATGTTAAGAGTGAATTTGTAAAGAAAAAATATTAAATAGCCACATTGAAATATATGTCAAACTTTAAAAACTAATTGAACAAATTTTTCAAAGAAATAAATAAAAGTGGAAGACATAGAATATATATAAAAAATAAAGTTATCCGGACTGAACAAGCAACCTTGAAGTGGTTTCAAATGAAAGCTGAGACTTTTAAAAATCTCATTGGTTTTAAGATCGACTTAACATTTTTAAACTTCTAATATGCAGATTAGTATGCTAATAAATTAATAATATCTAATATCACTAATTGCAATTAGTATTGTTTGTGGATGTTATAGATTGAAAAATTATGAATATCTAATTATATAAATAAGAGAGTGGAGAGGAAACAGTATGGAGAATGAAGAAGGAAAATACGATATTTATAGGCGACTATTTTTTCTTTTTCAAAATATCTTTACAATTAGAGGATACATTTTACACTCAAATCTATTTAATTTAACCCGTCCAAATTTGATCCGAAACAATTTTTTTGTTGAAATGAGGATCAGGTTGAATCAGTTTTAAGTTTGTAGGAAAAGATAGACGAATCAGAATAAGTTGAAATTTAATTTTCTAAAATATGTCTGAACCTTACCTACTAAGTATATATATATATATATATTAATTTATTATTTTATATTTTTTTAAATTTATATAAATAAATAAATTATGTTATATTAATAAATAAAATTATATTTATATTGATAAATATAATTAGCATATATTGTTATATATGTAAATGAACATATTTTTAATTTTTATTAATATAAATATATTTACGTATTAATATAATAAATAAAACAATGTAATTTTACTTAAAAGGTAAAAAAGTTCTTACATTATGATTGTTGGAAATGGTAAAAATGAACAAATAAAAGAAAGACAATGATGAAAACGACCAAAAAAGTCCCTAAATTATAGTTTTCTTTGTAGAGTTTAAAAGTAAAAAATGTTTAGTGGGTTGGGTTAGCTCAAATCGATTGTCATAACAGGTCATTCTATGTAAAAGTCTGGAACGTAAAGGAAATAAATTTATATATTAAATGCGGAAGCATACAATAATGTTAGGGTTTACATTCCTTATAAAGTAAATGATAATGTCCAATAACGTTACGAGAATATCCATTCTACACCAGTTCCTAAAAAGAAACGAATAAATGATTAAAATAAGTAAATAAATATCCTAAAGGTTTAACTTCCACTGGCACGTGATGGGGTCTGGGAAGTAATCTACTCACAATTCTCCTGCTGATCAAGATCTGGATCTTGGTCTTCTTAATATGAAATAGTTAATAGAATGGTGAGCTACACTAACTCAGTAAGAATATCACGCTAATCACTGATACGGAAACTGAAGGTTGGTAAAAATAATAAAACAACTAATAGAGCCCTTAATTTAAGTAAATTCATTTAACATCAAACCGTTTATTCCATATTTACCGTTACAAATTTTCCAAAAGTAACCTACAAAGACAAATACTCATATAATATTATGATTTCATATACAAGTGAGCGAGAACAAGAATTCTCTTTTTTTATCTGCTTACTAGGACCTCCAAGGGTCCATATGGATATTCCCTATTCATGAACCCAATATGTAAATTTGTCAATTAACTCGATCGTCCCCATATCCCATCCGGTAATAGGCGCTAAACACAACATCGCTTCGATATCCCGTCCGGTATGAGGGTGAACTATATCTCCTAAACCCTTCCGGTATGGGACTTCTCAGCTCCTTCCGACTGAGATAATGTCCAATAACTTATTTTTACAAATCAATAGTAAATCATGCATATAGAGGATACGTACATCAGAAGATATAATTGAAACATTTATTGCAAAATGAACCAACAAACGGGGAATATGTAGTGAGGTAAACCAAGTAACCGAGAGAGCAATTAGGTCTATCAATTTAATTCACACAATGTAATGATAAGCATTCTAAGCAGTACATGAAAAATAAATAGTAAACTAGAGCAATATGAACTAACTAGTTTCGACTCTATTTGTGATATATAATTATTCTTAAGATTTTTTAATTTTTACAAAATACAGTATTATTTATTATTAAATTTCAATTTACGTAACAAGGAATAAGGTGAGAGATTCTTACACCGGATCAGTGTTCGAAATACTGTACTGTCTACTGTGCCTCCTGTCGATCACCGGATTTCCTGAATTTTTTATATGAAAATTAAAATACCTGTCAAGTATTCAAACATACTCAAAAAGGCTAGAATAGATGTTTTAAAAAATTCTTCCAACAAATTTTTGGGTTCCGATAGAGCGGCACCGGCACCGGCTCCGGTCCACGGCGGTGGTTCGCCTCGGTATGGCTAATTTTGGCCAGTTTTACGCATAAACCTATGGAAAAATGGGTTAGGAAGCCTCAAATGGCCAAAAAAAGCAAAAATTCAAAACTTACTAGCGGGGGGTCCTCAGGTACGGCGACTCTACCGGTTCCTCTTCAGTTAATCGGCACTAAAAAAGGATGATGGACACGGTAGTTAAAAATCACATTAAACGAAAAACGATAAGGGGGTCATCGAAGAAGATTTTGAGTTTTGGCCGCCGCGGCTTGGCCGAAATTTCCCAGTTTCTGGCTCACCCATCGACCATTTGGCTCCAATTTGGGTATAGGGAGACTTGAGATCGAATTCTGAGTGAAAAGGGAAAAACTTAATCTTTTTTAGTAGTCGCCAGTGGCACCGGTGTGGCGGTGGCGGCTTCGCTCCTGTGGCTGGTTTTCCCTCTAGCTGCCTCCTTCTTCTTCTTCTCTAGCTAGGTGTCGGCTAGGTTTTAGGGCCAATTGAAGAAAGGTTTAAATACCTCTCTTTCCTTTGATCATGACTGTCCATTTGCGTCGACGTGGAGCAATGAGAGTCGTCCGATCGTTGCCTATTTAGACTGATTGCGTGGGCGAATCTGAATCATCTATCGCAATCAATCTCATTCGTCTGATCGCGTTTAAAGAAAAAATGCATTTGGACCGTTCATGTGCACAAGATGTGATCTGGACCATTGGATTGCTAGGCACGCAGATCGCCCACATGGCCTCCCGCGTGGTGCCGATGTCAACGTGTTTTCCATGCAGCGTGCTCTAGTTCGCCGTGGCTGCTGACTAGGTCATCCCACATGGCTAAATTTCTCAGTTTTGCGATTTTACTCCCTATTTCAAATTTTCTTTCAGAAATACACCCCTTATTCATAATTTAACCCATTTTTTTTAGAATTATTTTCAATTTCGTCCATAATTTATTTATTTTAATAATTTAAATAAAATTAAATTAAAATAATATTTTTAATTATGTATATATATTTTATAAATAGAAAATCATCCTGGGCCAAATTTCTGGGCCCAGGTGTTATATCCTAAGCTTGGGTTAGGCTAGGATCAATCCTCTTCAAGTTGTTATGGCTCGGACCCAGTAACCTATAATGACCTGTTGTAACAAGTCTAGCTCGGCTTTACAGCCTGCATGTTTTGACCCCTCCAAACTCGAGTTAGGACATGGAAACTTTACCCAAAGTCTAGTTGAGCTTTTGGATCCGATATCTCTAATTAAAAAGAAAACTATTTAAAGGGGAAACATGTTTATTTAAGAACCAGGAAAAAAAATGGAATTGATTCTTTTAATTGAACAGTAATTGTAACGTTGCATTTGTAACTTTCTAACAATTGAATAAAGCTTTTTTATATTTGATTCTTGTATCTTATTTTAACAAGAGCTTAAAAATTTGCATTAGTATAAATTTAAGTATTATTATCATTTAAACCAATATATACTTTCAACATATGTGCTCTCTGAAATCACATTATAAATTAGTGTCAAAAATAATATTAGAAATCTAACATACATCACCGTCAAAATCCATAAAGACATCTCACTTCTTTTGGTGCCTCATGTGTTTCATGTTACCAAGATATATAAGCCCCTCATCATGTTATTTTAATCTCATTAGCTTAGTCTTACACCATAATACAAGGGTAATAATAAGATATTAGTTACTAATGGCTAAGTTTTGAAAAATCTAGACATTTGCTCCTCCTCTTTATCCTCTTAAAACCATCATTTATTTCTTAAAAACCTATTCCATGTTCCTAGAATTCAAAAGTCATATTTCCTCTAAAAGATTCATAATGAATAATACGTGTTTTTAGGAATTTTATTATAATTATTTTTTTCTATGTGATCAAGCTACTAGAAAAATTCAACTTAAAGGATAAACTGAAGACGATCTCAACAATATGACATTAATACTTTAATTAAAGGTTTTTACTATAGTGGCTTCGTGGCAGATTGGCATACTCTTTAGTTATGCTCTCTCTTAAATCATTCATTACATAAAAGATTTTCACTTGTCTTGTCTCAAGTCAACCAGTAGGTCTCCCAATTTATGTTAAGCACGTAACTAAGAAAAATTATCTAAGACAACACTAAAATCAACTTATAATATCTTCAAAAATGCTCTTGATCTAATTTATTGCAATATGTGAGGTCCTACTGCAATCAAATCATCGGAATGCTACAAACACTTTTTTAGTAGTATTCTTTTATTATTATTCTTGGTTAACTTGGTTATATTGCATTAAAAATAAAAGTGATGTTTTTAATTTATTACCTAAATATTTGTTTATGGTTGAACATCAATTCAAGACTTTCTTATAAGGTAGTGAGTCTATAAAATTGTATGAATTTTTATTCTATAAAGGAATTCATCATTTTTATCACGTGTCCTCATACCCATGACCAAAATGAAACTCCGTTTGTCACAATATCGACATTAAACGTACAATACTTGCTTACGGGTCTATATCTTTTAAAGTTTGGCAATTTACTTTTACCACTATAGTCCATTTAATTAATTTTCTTTGTTTTTTCCGTCCTTGATAATATATCTTCCTTCTTCCATCTACTTCACACTCACCTATCACATACATACTTCAAATTTATTGAGAGTGTCATTTATCCTCTTCTTTGACCATATAATTATCACAAATGTGCTTTTCATACTATTATTTACATTTATCTCAATCCTATCCCAAATTGTCTTAGTCACTAATGTCTATATATCAAAAGTGGATGCCTTCATTTTGCTAAACATGATAAATTAGATGAATATTATTTTCCTCTAGCCAAACATACCCTTCACTTAATTCTTAGGCCTACGCCAAGTCATCCTGCCACCTTTTTTGTTGCTCCACCACAACAGTAACACAAACCCAATCTATTCTAGTAGAATCCTTAGGAAACATCGTTAGTGTATCCAATTCAGATGCACATCCAAACTTGAATGCACGTGAATTTTGCAGGGCCCCCAAATTTCTCAGCATTTTTAAACACAAGATTCACGGACAAGGACAACTCTTTCACACATCTGCATATCTACGTACGATCACACCATCTGTGCATAAGTGCACCTACTCTGGTTGAGATATGTGCACTTCTTCTTCAGTGTGTATCTCTGCATTTGTGCATGTCCAGCTCATCCACAGTCCGTCCCTTTCTTGGCACTTTTAGATGACAACAATGTTATGTCAACCCCACACTAAATTTCCTCACCTGATATGTGTATATATGCCTAACAAATCTCACGCTTTTATGTCGCATATTCCTTTCTCAACACTTCTAACTTCTGGCTCGCCCATGAAATCCTCAATATTCTTTTTAGTCTTATCTTTTTTTTTTTTTTTACACTCTTAATTCCACAAAATTCTCTTTTTATTTAATAGAGGATTCCTCTCCTGTTATTCCCACATCTCCATTATCTAAGAATTTAAAATTCAAATTCAAAACTTGTCTCTTCCCAGTTATCAATTCGTTCTATCCATTATCAAATAATTCAATTAATAAGCCTTCATAGCTTTTCTTTAGCGTCTTTTACCATAATTTTAATGTTCTCTTACCAACCCTAACCTCTAACTGCCATTCTTTTGTTTCTAACTTTTTCTTCGTTGTCTACTCTTCCTAATTCCTCCACTTTACATGACCATAGTTCCTTCTCTTCCAATCTCAACCATCTTATTCATTATCACTCAACTACAACTAAGAACCCTCCAATTTACACTCATTTACTGATAGTAAGTTTGTCCACCACTCACCACATTCAAGCTAACATCACTCATCTCTCCTGTTTTTCTTTTCTTGACTACTCACAAGTTTAATTGTCCGTTTATGCCCAAGCCAAATCCCTTGAGGTATGACAGACAACCACGATTGAGAAATTCTATGCCTTCCTTGCTAATCACATTTGGCTTTAGTACCAAATCTCCAAATTGTAATTAACTGATAATAAATGAGTATTTAGAATAGATAGATATTTTGACAACACTATAGATCACTATAAAACTCATCCTATAGCAAAAGGGTTTCATTAACTTAAAAGATTACTTATAAAGATACATCCAATCAAGTAGTCAAGTATACTACATGACTCTTATTTCATTGGAATATTTTGTAATTCCATATTTTAACATTTTTCTATAATGGTATATTGATTAAAAGAATATACATAACATATCTTATTGGTTTTTTTTTTTTTTTTCTTTCTGATAAAGAATTTCTTAATCATGTTTGCTAACTTTAGCACTCCATGTTCTAAAAATAAGTAACTCGGATATGGTTTAATCACCTAAGTTAATTTTTTAAGAAATTGACTTTGTCATTTTAAAAGTTTATTGTTATATTTTATTTCTAAACATGGAAAAACTAAAATTTTTATCCTCATTTATTTTGATGATTTAATTGTTAGAAAAAACTTGACCTCTATTATTTGTGACAAAATTTACATCTTTTAACCTCAACTATTAGACATCTCGGTGAAACTTCATTATTTCTTAATTTGGAATTCTTGTATAATAAAGATGTTGTCATTCTTCCTCAGTGAACATACCTTTGTGACTTACTTACCAAGATAAACATGATTGACTCTAATGGTTATTATACTCTAATGGCCGCTTCTTGCCATTGTCAAAGTTGGAGGTCAGACATTTCATGACCGTGAATGATATTGCCTTGTGGTTAGTGCCCTATAATATATAATCTTAACAATCTTTTAGGATTAATAAATTATGTTAATTCATGCACAATCCTCCTATTGAACATTGAACTGTTATAAAAAGACTTACACGATATGTTATACAAACCATACATCTTGATATAAGATTAATCTCTTTATAACATTTCACTTATACTAATTAGGGTAAATACTAGATGTGTCGATTTACTAATGCCTTTTACGGTATACCTTAATTATGACCTTATCTCTTGGCAAGTCAAGAATTAATCCACCGATGTCCATTCCTCCACTGAAAGTGAGTACGGATGCATTTCTAATACTACCACTAAATTATTGTTGTTACAACCATTATTTAACGAACTTGAAATTTTTCTTATTTCTCGTAAAACATACGTAGGTGTTGTGTATCTCGCTTCTAATCCATGTTTGTATGAAATACATTAAAAATAACTACTATTTTGTTCGTATGTAAATTGTTTAAAAATGATTTCAAAATCATGTTATCTCCTTTAAGAATTAAATTGCTAATTTTACTTCTAAGAAAACCTTTCGCTCAAGTTTTAGGAGAAGCTAGATCCATGTTCCGCACAGACATCAACTTGGGAAAAGGGGTATTTCGGTGTTTATAAATGGAGGCACAATCATAACGCAATATAATTCTTTTTCACTCTCTTAAATTGACAGCAATGTAAATTAGATATATTTACAATTAAATGTTATCATTGTATATGATGTTTCTATTAATGATAATAATTACCCATTTAATTAAGTACAAATCACACAAATTAGAAAACTGCTGAGTATAATAATTACTTAAAACTATTATTCGATATTTTGATAAAAATTGAATTTGAGCACACGTTTTTCAATGTGCATAATTTAAAAATATTAAATTAGTTAAAAAAATAAATAAATTTTAACCTATGTTTTTCTACGTGTAAGAGTCATATAAATTAAAAAATTATTAATTTTAAGAATTTATTTGTTAATATTAAATATTATCATACTATTAACAATAATAAATACTAACATTTATTTTTAAATAAATATATGAGAATACTAAAACATTATTGTTTTTATAATTTTATTTTATTTATTATTAATAACATAGAAAATAAATAACCTTTTATGTAAATATAAAGAAATATTAAATGAATTAAAAATTAACAAAAATATGTTTGTATTGCTCAAAGTTATTCGTGTGCGTTTTTCGTTTGAAATATATAATTAATGCAATTATAGCAAACATATTTGTTCGGTTTTGTAATCAAATATATATAGTATATAATATATATATATATATATATATACACACACACACACACACGCGCGCAATAATAGGTTTAAATATACGTTTTTCATATAATAAGCAAAAGTATAACATAATTTAAAACTTTATTAATTAAAAAAAGTAAAATTATAATATTAATTAAACATAACAATAGAATAATATATTAATTAAATAAATTAGATATTAATTAGATATATATTAACAATTAATGTATACATGATATATAATATACATCAATTAAACTAATTAAATTGTTATACGTAAATAATTAAATTAATTATAAATCAAGAACATATTTACCTTAATTGAATCATATTAATTTTTTTAGTATGATTGAATCCTATCAAATAAATATATAGTTAAAATGTATACATTAAAAAATAATTAAATAATTTTAAAATTTATTTATATTTTATTAATAATATGTCGTAATATTTATAGTAAACTATATATATACATATGATATAATAAGATTTATAACACTTATATTTTACTTTATTTTTAGTGCTAGTGTAATTCTCCACTAAAAATATCCTAGCTTAATTATTATATTTTTTCTTTATAAATAATTACAAAATTATGGATTATCCGATTCAGTATTGATCCAGTGCACCCGATCTCACTTTCTCCCAGTCTAGGCTCAACCCCTTTTGTTTCTTCTGGCCTATAATACTGCCATTTTAGTTTCTACATCCACCTCTAACCTCTTCACCTTAGCCACAATTTGGAGGAGGAAGAAGGAGCTTCCTCCTGCTGATCTGCTTCTGTTAATCTATTCTCAGTTCTATCTGGTCCTTCTTTCTTTTTCCCCCCCATGAATGCTTCCACCTTCAGTTTTTGTTGTTGTGAGTTGAAAACTCCAAGTGTATAATCATCAGATAATCCCCAATCCTTTGATTTTTGGTTAATGCGTTGCCATCATTCAGTGCTTCAGGGCTGGGACCTCAATACTATTATGGAATTGAGGAATTCTTGCATCTATTTCTCTGATCACTCTTCTTCTTCTTCTTCCTCTTCTTTTTCTTCTGCTTCTTGTTCTTGTTCTTCTTGCTTATCTTGTTTCGCCGCTTCTCCTTCTTCTTCTTCTTCTTCTTCTTCTTCTTCTTCTTCGTTAACATCTTCCATTTGGTTTACAAGTCAGTACCCTGACGCCGTGACCGTTGATTGTATCTTCAAATCTTTCTCCTCCAATATTACTGCTGCTCCTGCTGCTACTCCCTCAATCCATACTGACTCAGCTTCAAGAGATGCATGATTGAAATTGACTCCTTATAGTTTTTTTGTTACTGCTTCTTGTCTGATTCTTTCTCTGTTTCCTCACTTTGTCGATAATCCCAAATTAGGAGCTCTTTTAATCTCTCTTCTCCCCAGAAACGGGAATAGAGAATTGGAGAAGAAGGAGATGTGGTGTATATCTCAATCAATTTCACCGCCTCTTTTAAGCAATCTATCCATAGGTTGCCCCACAACGACAGCCATACGAGTAACAATGGCTTCTTCAGCTTTCTACCTGCCTACTGTCACTGAACATCGGCCCATCAGGTAATCAACACTTAAAATGTTAACTAATAATTGCTTTTGCTTTCTAGATCTCCTTTAGTTTAGCTCGTTTGGGGGTAAAATATGTATAAAATTCATTAGAGGTGGAAGAAGGATTTGTGGTAGACAACACCCAATATCCGTTTATATTCTTTACGATCATCAGGTATGATCATGATCAGCCTCGTTGTTCTTGGAATGGAGTTGAAATGAAGAGGAGCAACCGGAGGACCCCTTTTCCTCAGATTAGGACTACAACTTCTTCAACTTCAGCAGCATCTGCATCTGCTTCTGCTTACCCACTCTTTACAAATCAGCTTACCTCAGACACGTCCCGACAAAAAACTTGGCAGGAGGTTGATTTGTTACGATATGATATCCCCATTCTCATCATTTCTTCCTACCAATATAATCTTTTTGCTTTGAAGTTTTTTATTTTTGGTTATTGTTTTTATTATTCTTTACTCCTCTATCTCACTTTGCTTGGTGACTAATACGAATGTCAGGCTATTAAGGCTGCACGTGAAAAGTTCACTCAGGAAATATCATTCCAGTCCAAGGACAAGGACATCTCTCTTGCTAAGGTGCAAAAATGCCCGTCTAAATAGTCTATAATTGCCGTATGCTCATGCCTATAATGGAATTGTCCTTGTGTACTCTTTATTTACGTCATTGTGTTTTTTGCTGAAATTAAGAAATGTCTTCTTTCCCTTCACGTTATGATACTGATTCTTTTATTGCTGGAACATTCTATTTTGTTCTTTTTAATGGTGTAGGCTTTACTGTATATTGCTGCTGAAGATGAAGCTTTTATGGCTTTTAACCGGAAGATGGATGCTTGCTCGCTCATGAATGAAAGGAAAAATGTTCATATCCCATGTGATTCAAAAGAATGGAACACTGTGGAGGAAATGCCTTTGGCTGGAAGAAGCTTGTCTGAATGGATGACTGAGCTTGACACACTTGCCAAAGAAGTTGAAGCAGAGCTAGTTTCGAGAGATATAGCTTGCCACTTGGTTGAAGTTTTGGAAGCAGTGAATGTAGTTCTCTTTGAGTTAAGAGGCTTCAAGAGGACACCTATTCTTGTAGATTCTAAATATTCATACTTGCACTCAGTACTGAGCTGTAGATGTGGCAGTGGTAAATTATCATTCTACTTTTTTTCATACATCTGTATCTAGCTTCTTTACTGCAATTTCCCTGTTATGGAAGAACAGCATTCTCTTTCTATTCACTTTCATATATGTGCTTGTATTAAATTTTTCCCTTAAAACCTTCTCCAGACATTGGAGCTCATAGCTGAAGGTGTAATTCTCGTTTTTGTTATGGAAGCAACAGCATTCTCTTTCTATTCACTTTCATATATGTGCTTGTATTAAATTTTTCCCTTAAAACCTTCTCCAGACATTGGAGGTCATAGCTGAAGGTATAATTCTCTTTTTGACAGCAATTTTGCTTAGCATTATTTACATTGAAGTTTGTCGTCGACTTGGTCTGACAATTCTGGGATCTCGAGTTGGGGAAAATTTTTTGATATGGCCCCAAATGGAGTATCCAGAGGTATTTTAACATTTTTACTTGTCAGTTTATCTATTTTTATGTAGCATATATGATCCCTACTTCTATTTATACGTTTGAACATATTTTCAAAGAAGAACTATTATCTCGACCCAGAGAAATCCAATGTTTTATTTGGACATGGGGGATTGGAGGAGTTGATTGCAGGCTTGAATTCCTTAATTTTCCTCTTTGTAGGAGCTCTTCAAGGTAACTTCTGGACATAGCTTATTTGCGATCGTCAATGGAAAGTGTGTTGAGGATCCCCGGTCGATGGCATCAGACTTAACTAGCAATTCACTTTTAGGGCTTGAGATTGCTACGAACAGAGATATTATCGGGATTGCTCTTGCCAATTTGATTGTAAGTTCTAATTGTGCAGATTCAGAAGTTTGTATCTTTTTCTATAGTGCTTGAACTTAATTATGGTGAATAATAACTGATCATGCTTTGAAGTGTGTTTCTTATGTTTGCCTTCCTAGACATAAAATAGTGATATGAATTTTGCAGAGGCTTCACTGGAAACATGCTTCTAGATCCAATCATGGTTTGATGCTGACTTCTCCCCTTAGGGATGTTAATGATGCTAGTGAAAAGCTTGAAAAGATTGGTGGTTCTAACTTCCCATTGTTGCGACCTCGAGATCTCAGGTAAAAAGTCTGAAGCATATTAATCAGCAGCAAATATCTTTATTGCTTGTGTCAGTGGATGTCATTTTATGTAGTCCTTAACAGGTTTGCAATTAATATGTTCAAGTTGGGATTAATTTGGCAAAGATTCAGCATTGTCAATTCTTAGAATTGTTTTACTAGGCTCCAGTTACATAGCATGTGGTCTGTGTTATCATTCTGTGCTGGTTGAAGTTTTGTTGTGTAGTTGTGACAGACTAGTTCCTTTTATCTATTATCCTGTCCTATTCCAGAATATGGCTCCATGTATGTTAGCTGCATTTCTATTAAAAAATTGCCCTTAAAAACAAGTACATTGCACCTTTAAAGCATGGAGATGAAAGTATCTGCACTGTCCTTTTGAATATGGATGGTAGGTTGTTCCACCAGGTCACATGCCATAAATCTCAGCAATAGTTGCCCCCACAAATTTTAACACCAGAAATTTTGAGTCTCTTATTATGTTGATAAAATGATGGAGGACAATCACAGAATTCAACAGTCTTTATGGACTTTGTGTTTCTGTGGTGAGTTTAGAGACATAGATATGCCTAAAGAGCTGTAGGGCTTAAATGGGGATTGTACTTGTAGCTTTTCACCTTTTTTTTTTCTTTTTTCAAGTTTTGGTACCTCTTTGGTGGAATAATGTTCTTTCTGATCCTTGTTGCTGTTGTATCATGAGGCATATCCCTTGTACAGTTGAGTTGGCTCATTTCTTCTTTGATTCATTTTGTTTGTCATTTTGTTCGTCCTAACCTTCAGCTGCAACATCTTTCCTTGTGTTTGATTCTTCTATTAGATTTATTTTGGATTCTTGGTTTAGATTGTTAGCTCCTGGTATGTAACCTACTCCTACATATGGAACCAGATGATGTTTTCATATTGCTGTTCAAGACAATGTACAGTCATGGCTCTTTTATGTAAGGTTTAGGGGATTTTTTGAATGGTTGGCTTACATATGGCTATATGGTACTTGCACTGTGTATCAGACTAGGATTTTCTGTCTACTTTGAATAGAAAACAATTTCCTCTGAGTAGCGAAGCTGGAATGTGATAGAGTTGGAGGTAGATCTGGACAACATGATGAAGCATTACTCTGTTGATAAGGGAGAACCTGATTTGATATAGACATCAATGTTTAAACTATCCTCTCTGCTATTTTGATCTTCATTGATCCCAGAGCAATCCAAATATTTTCCTTTTGGTCTCTTAATTTTCTTATTTCTGTATGTTGAAACTAAATTGTCTTTCTTTGGGGTTTGATTCCTGGAAATAAACCTAGGTAGCCTAATTGGTTTGTCAAAGAATCTGTCTTTTTTGTTGGTTTCAAGCTTTGTTTATCTAGGTTGCTGGAAGCTAGGATGACTTGCTTGATTGTGTCTAGATTTTAGTGGACATGTTATTAATTGCTTTAGGTCCAGGTATCAAAATATATGATGTGTGTTATGTTAACTGTGATTTATTAACAGACTTGCTATAATGGCCTCAGAAAGATTGTTGATTCTACAACCTCATAATTGGGCGCTGAGGAGAGACCATGGCATGATGTTGTACTACAGCAGGTATTAATTTCCATAATTTGTTGCTCCTGATGGTAGGTCAGCGTAAGTTACTGTGTCTTTGTTTTTGTGTTCTAATTTATAAAGAAATCCAATGGCAAAGAAAGTATGGGTTACAGCTAAAGTTGCTAATCAGTTGGGTGCATTGCTTGTGCACCGTGTTATCCAGTTTAAATGCTTGGTCCTGAGTATTTGATATAAAAATGGCAGGGAGTATGGAAAGGCAGTGCAAGAGCTTAGCATTTGCATGGCATTTGCCCCCGAAGAGGAGGCAGAAATTCTAGAACCATTTGTTGAGAAACTGCACTTGTTGCGGCTCGAATCGTCATGGAAAGCTGCCTTGGGGCATGCAGGTCAACTTGCAGTTTCTTGAATTCATCTGTACATACTGTTTCCTCTCTCACTGTCTCTCTAGTGTAAGGAATACAAAACTCAAAACTCTGTAAGTTGACTGGGTAAAGCTTATACTGATAAAAAGATTTGGAGGCTTTGTGGTTTGATTTGCTGTGTAGTTACTCTAACCGGGTTTCAATGGCATACCATGTTGAGTATGAAAGAAAAATAACAATTTGTTTTTTTTTTTTGTTGGTATAAAGACAAGAAATATGCAGAGGTTGGTTCCTCATAGATTTTTGCCCTTTGTTTCCATCTCGGCTCTTCTATGCGGCCGTAGGCGCTATTATTTGAAGTAAAAATAGTGAAGCATATACATATAAATTTGTCTAAATAAAAATATTATTATTAGTCAATTTGAAAAAATCTAATCAGATTTTAGAGTTGTTATCAAGAATCAAATGGAGAAAACTTTTTTTGTTATCGGACTTCAAGCCTAAATGATGATATGATTCAGTATATCTCAATAAGTGAGACACGTATAAGATTCAGTATATCTTTTTTTTTTTTTTAATTTATTTTTCAGTTATTGACATCTAAAAACCTTAAGGATTATGTTTTTTTATTTTTGTTTTTACATGTAATCGGTTCAGGTCTATCATGCTGACGCTGCAATAAATTCCCTATTCGATTGAATAGAGGTATTATTATGTATCAATTTTACTGCTGTAATATTTTGTCATCAATAAAACTAGAAATTAAATCATTTTTAGTTTATATAGAAGACAAGAGTCTCAGTTTATTATTAAATCGATGATTCATGCTATATGGATTATATAATTAATCATTAGAAATTTAATGAGTTATATACTTGTTTTAAATTACAAAACCCTAATTCTAGTCATAATACGGCGAAAATCGCAAGTTTAAATATGTATTATGAGATTAGGTTTGTACTAATTATTTTTGTTTTTTTTTTTGATAACTTGGTAAATCGAAATTCTTTATAAAAAAAAAAAAAAAAAAAAAAGTAAGATGTTCATTAAACTTACTTTATTACTAATCTCTTTTTATTATAATAGAAATACTAATTTCTAATTATAAAACAATTGAAAATTTAGGATTATGTGATCATAAGTCTAATAAATTTCTAGAAAATAAAAAAAAGTATTTAAAAAAATGTCAACCAATGAAGAAATTGTGGATTAACTTTTTTAAATAAAAAAAAAACAGAAAAAAACAAAAATAAAAGTAAGCAAGAGAAAAATCAAAGAAGAATATAATAATGATTTAGAGAGAAGAAAAAAAAAAAAAAAAAAAAGGCGACAACATGAATGAAAATGACAAAATTTCATATCTACAAGAGAAAGTGGATGCTGATGGGATATTCCAAACTTAATTTCAACTTAATTATATATATATATTTCAGTCATCCTCGTCAGCATATTATCTCCATGTCTGGTAATATTCTGTTCTGTGAAGAGCTGATGATAAAGAGAGAACCATCCAAATCCAAAAGGTTGATGAAGCAAATGTCAAGTGTATTACGCCATCAACCTGCTTTTTGACCCAATAGTTATTTAAATTTATGTTCGTATTTTCAAATTCAAATTTCGATTACACTGTAATATATATATATATATATATATATATATATATGTTATAAACATGTATTTGCTTATGTAACTCACATTTAATAGATTGAGAATCTTAGGTTTTTTTTAACTTTTGATCAAGAAAAGATGAAACCTCTGCTCTTGTTAGAAACCTATAAAGAATTTCATAAACCCTTTAATTATTTATTAGCTATTAGGAAGAATTAAATTGCAAATTTGGTTTCTTAAATGTACAAAATACTTAATGATATAATTTTTATATGCTCTTAAAACATGTGTTGTTTCATGCTCCAAACATGTACATGCGTGCAATACATGTTTAAAATCAACCTTATTGTATCTTGAGATGGTGTGTTATGTTTGCCACAGTGGGAACCTTACTATGTTTGGTATACAACTCGACTAATATATATGATCAGCTCCTCAGTCCATAAGACATGTATGCACACACACACACACACACATATATATATTCAACCCATTGCGTAATAACCAAATATCATTCTTAAGAATATTTTAAAAAGATGAAAATCTAGTTTTTAATATAAGAGAGATTATTAATCAACAACAATTAACTTGAATATTCTTATTCGCCTCTTAATACCTACGTTTATCTTTTTCATAAAATCTCAAAAAAATATGTGAATTAAATTCAAAATTAAATTCCAATTAAATTCAACCCAAACCAACTCATCTGATCAACCCATTATAAACTCTTTCTTAAACCAAACGAAGAACATTAAACCCATCTTCTTCAAACAATTAAGCCCCATTTGAATCCAAAATTCAACCCAAGCAAAAGGTTCCGAGAACCCCATGCTCGTTGCCTCTTTCCTAAACCAAAACGCCACCGTTTTAAAAGGGTGCATGCGATTCGAAGGGGGTTGGAAAGAAGAGAGTTGGCCAAAATGAGGGAAAATTAAGGTATGATAGTTTGTTTAATGATGAATGTCGGCCAAGTGTTTGACGAAAGGTTTAAGAGAGGCTGATTTGGTGTTTTTGGTAGCAAGAGTTCAGTTGATTTTTTTCATGAACCCTTTCTACCACCATGTTGGTTTATTAGAGTGCTTTACTTGACAAGTACGCATGTATTTTTTAGTATGAGAATTACCTCTTTGACATATATGGTTCTTAATTTCTTAAATTTTTCATTCACTTTTTGTCATTTTGTTTTGAGCTTCCTGTTTTCTTTTTGTTAATGTTTATTTATATTATCATTGTCCCATTTTAAGTTCAAAAACATAAAAATTTTTAATCGAACTCAAAAAGTTTATGCTACCGGTAGGTGCATTATACCTTACCTTTCCGCCCGAAACTATTTTTTGAACTTAATTATTTTAATTGACTAGTGTGTATTTTGAGAATTTATCCAACTTTAAATGAGTTTACGATAACTTTCTCTTTGAATTTAAAAAATTATTATTTCATATTGTAATAGATAATTTTTGATCATTTGAAATATCACTTGTAAAAATATTTTTATTAATGACTATTTCTCCTGTCATTAAAAAAATTTCAAAATTTTTTGGTCAAAATTAATTAGGCAAACTTTTCAAAAGGCATTTTCAAAATAAATCCATATTATTTGATGAATTTCTAATAACATTTGTCAATATATAATGACCTTAAATAACAAATATGTAAGTATTGTAAAATTTTCTTGAAAATATGAAAACTCATAAAAATACATATTGGATATCAAATCAAATAACAAAATATTGAGAATTCAATTATTAAATATCAAATCATGTAGAAATATATGCTAAACAATATGTGTATTAACTATCAAATTAAATCTCAATATATTGAGAATTCAATTGTTAATAATGTGTATTAACCTTCAAATCAAATCTCAAAGTGTAAAAATTTTAAAAATATATAATATAATATTAAATCTAATTGTAAATATTGAGAATTTAATACTTAAAAAAAATATGTAGATTAAATATCAAATCAAATATCTAAATATATAAAGCGTTGTCCCTATGTAACTCAATCTATTTAAAAAAAGATTCTATTTTCGAAAATATTTAACTAATTCAAACTAAAAGTTATGACTGATACTTAAAAAATATTCAAATTAATTAAATTCATGCATAAAACAATATATATTAATACTATGATATTCATTAGATCCAATCTCAATATTTAAATATCAATTGTCTATAAATGATGTTCATAATAACACTCTATTGATTTGTCATTTGTTGGCCCAAATAGCAATGTGACTCAAGGGGGTGAATTAAGTTTGTTTAGTTTTATAACTTTCAATTTAAGTTAAAAACCCAACAACTTAATGTAACTTAAGATGTTAATTATATGAAGAGTAAAACAATGAATTTTATCTCAAGTTTGATAAATACAACAAAATAATAACAAATGCAAGTAACAAGAAAAATGCAGGGAGAGAGGGAGAAATAGCACAAAAACGATTTATAAAGGTCTAGTAACTTAATATAGGCCTTGTAACAACCCACTTTGTCTCAAAAGAAATGAGTGTTACCTCACATATAATTTGATAAATTTTACGCAATACTATACTAATATCTATAAATCAACAATACTACGGAATCATAATTCATTAGCCTCACATCAATCTTTTGTAATTACATCACAATAATATATTCATATTTACTTTATAATAAACGTTCAAGGTATCTAAAAGATTCTTCGAAGTCTTTCTTTAATCTTAAACTCACTCCTAACCTGAACTAATATGCACTGATGGGTGTGAATTAGAGTGAGTTTCACGAACTCAGTAAGAATAAAATAGTGTTCAAAACAGAGATATGAAAATGCACATTCATATAGATTTAATAAAACAAATGCAAATTTTATATTTATAAAAATCTAATTTGCAAGACAATCATACTTATCATCATTATCCCAAAGTATAACAAAAAAAATAATCAAGAACCAAATCTTTTTCATTACCCATTCCAACATATTTATATTTAAGTAGCGTACATATCATTCTCATTCATAAATATAATTATATTGTATTGGATTCATATTTAGATAATTTCGTTTCGTTCATAAATACTATCAACCACACCAGATATATAACCATCTCATTTCCATCACCGGTATCACTAGGGGCCTATAGGGATCTCTACTACACGTGGATGTACAAAAATTTCTTTTACATTTCACTGACCGTCCCTATACCCCGTCCAGTAATGGGCCCCACAATTATAAATCGTTTCAATACCTTGTCCGATAATGAGTGCCACAATTATAAATCATCTCAATATCTCATCCGGTATGAGTGTAATTAAACTAATTCCCAACCTTATCCGGTATGAGACTTTTCAGTCCTGTACGACTGAGGACACATCCACAGTAAAGTTCACCCCCTTATGTACCAAGTCTATACACTCTCTCCCATGATACTCGATAAGCTTTTTCATCTTCAAAAATTATCTCTATTTCATATCTCAATTTCAAAAACCCAAAGATTAATCACAAATATACATATTCTCACATTTCTATACTTACTGACTTGTTTGCATATCTATTGTACATATAATTTATATATATGTGGCACACTTCATATTATATATACATACACGCATAACAATATATATCTTAACTACCCCTACATATATTTCACATGTAATCATGTCTACCATTAAAATCTTATAGATTTACACCCACACTCATACAACAACTTTAATCACTAATTGATACATACACTATATTATATATGCTCACACATACACATCACTTATCCACATATTCTTACGTGTGTATACACAAATTTAATATATACATATGTTTGCACTTGCTATTAATACACACAACATGCATCAAAAACTTATATACACCTATACACATCCAAACACTCATACATATGCATTTTAAGTGTAATACTCGTGCCCAAAAATTAGTCCGAGGTAATTTTTACGGATTATAAATATATATATAATAATTAAAATATTTTATTTATTTGATTGAATTTTTGAGAAAAAACGAATTAGAGACGAAATTGAAAATAACTTTGGAAAAAAAAGAGTAAAAATTTGAGTTCATGGGATGTTTTTGAAAGAAAAATTAAAAACAGGGGGTCAAAGTACAATTAGAGAAAGTTCAGCCACATAGGACCGCCCAATCAGCAGCCTTGGCGAATCAGAGCGCGCCGCATGGCCAGGCGCATTAATGTTGGTGCCATGCGAGAAGCCACGCTGGCGATCCGCGTGCCCCGAGATCGGACGACTCAGGATTGATCTCGCGCGCGTGGACGATCTAGATCTACTTCTCCCTTAGGCGCAATTGAACAGTCGAGATCAAACGCGATGAACGGTGCAGATTCATTTTTTCCTTAGGTGTGATCGAAAGGTCAAGATCAAACGCGATAAACGGTTCAGATTCATTTCCTCCTTAGACGCGATCGGACAGACGGGATCGATCGTGATGGACGGCTCAGATTAATGCAAAATGGGTATAAATATTTTGCATCACACAGAACCCGAACCCTATCCGCGTGCCCACCCTGCCGAAGAAGAAGGACTAGACGTTGGAGAAGGAAATCGACTGCCGACCTCGCCGCACCAGAGCCACCTCTGACTGCTAAAAAAATAAAAATTCTCCTACCTGCTCGGAATTCAATTTCGAGCACCCCTATAGCCATATCAGAGCAAAACAAATGGCGGGTAAGCCAAAAATTATGGGCAAAGCCCAGCAGGGCCGCAGCGGCCCAAAGCTGCAACCTCCTCTGATGAGCTTCTTCCCGGTTCCCATTTTGTGCAAATTTTCCACCGTTGTGTTCAGCATTTTGTTTTCTGCAGGTTGACTGAAGAAGGAATCCCAGCTGTAAAGGAGAGCCGGCAGAGCCGCTGCACTCGGAAACGCCACCACCGGTAGGTTTTGGTTTTCTTATTTTTTCGACCAACCGAGGCCCCTTAACGTTTTTTTTGCATGGATATGTGTAAAGTTGGCCGAAACCGGCTTAAACTAGTTGAAAACGGCTAGGTCGAGGCCAACCACCGTGGCAGACGGCGGTACTGTTGCCAGAGCATGGCGCCGCCACTGTGTTGGAATCCCAACATTGGCCGAAATAGATTTTTAACACCGATTTTAGATTTTTTGGGTATTTTTTTAGGTATGTAGAGCGTGTTTAATCTCTACAAAAAAATTTAAAAAATTCGGGGACCGCAAGGAGGTATGGTTGGAAGTAGGGTGTTTCGGACACCAATTCAGGTAAGAATCCCTCACTCTATTTCATGTTATGGAATTGAAGCTTAAAAATTAATAATATGGTATTCTGTGAAATTTAAAAAAATTTAGTAATAATTACAGGTCATTAATAGAGTTAGAACTGGTTAATTATTTATTTGTCCTATTTAACTGATTATTTACTTGTACAGTTTTAAATACATGATAATATATAAAAATAGTTAAATGATTCAGTTGTGTTTCTTTATACATATATTGTTTTTTTTGCGTGATTTACGGTTGATTGTGAAACATGAAATTAATATACAAATGGAAAATTGCTTGATGATGTGAATTAATAAAGAGTTGTCTTACTAGATATCTTGAGAGATGGTGGGCGGATCAGGTACATAGAGAATTTTATCGTGAACATCACCTCATATCAGACGGGATATCGAGGGATGGTATTTTTGGCACTAATACCGGACAGTGTATGAGAACAGCCCGTTTCACTTTCATACCGGACAGAGTATCGAGGGATGCCATTTTTGGCGCTCATACCGAATAGGGTATGGGGACAGCCAAATAATTGACAAGTTTAGATATTGGGTTCACGCGTAAGGGGATATCCCTATGGACTCCCAAAGGTACTAGTAAGCAGATAAAAAATGAAAAATTGTTCTTCTTACTCATTTGTATAAGAAATCATAATGTTATTTGAGTTATTGTCTTTATTGGTTGATTTTAGAAATCTAATAACGGTAAGTATGCAATGAATGATTTTTTTGTGATAAATGAACTTGCTTAAATTAAAAACTCCATTAGTCATTTTATGTTTTTTTACTAACCTTCAGTTTCCGTATCAGTGAATAGTGTGATATTCTTATTGGACTAGTGTACCTCACCCCTATTAACCATTTCAGATCAAGAAGATCAAGACTCAAATCCTAATCAGCAGGAGGGCTGTGAGTAGGTGTCCCCCAAATCCCATCAAGAGCTAGTAGAGGTTAACCTCCCTACAATATTTATTTATTATTTTCATATGTTTATTTTATTTTTTTTATTAACCGCTATGAAATGGACATTTCCGTAACCCTATTGGGCATTCAAATTTATGTGTAAGGAATGTAAACTCTAATGTTATTATACGCTTCCGCATTAAATTTATGAATTTATTCCCTTCTAATTTCGGGTTGTTTCAATTAATATCAGAGTCATATTCCTCGGATCGATTCCTCACATAAAGACTTAAAAATACCAAATATAAAATTATCACTCAACCTTTTTTTTGTGAAATGCAGGTACAAGAAATAAAGAGAGGAAGACATCCACTAAACTGAGCAGCCCAAGATGGTTCACTTTGAAAGGATGTCGATTAACTCTTTGAGATGCTGGAGAGACTCATATTTGCCCAGCAGGCACAGGAGGAAAGGAGAGAGCTCCCTGACCCTCCCTCGCTGCCACAATTTGAGCCATCCTTGTATTGGGAAGATCCGGAGCCACCCCAGTCCCTGCTCCTCCACTGTATTATCTGGTACCACCACAACACAATCTAGTACCTCCATTGCATCATCTAATATTACCACAGTACAACCCAGTACCTCTACCATATCATCCGGAACCGCCAAAGGGCCACCCCAGCACAATTCAGTTCTTTTTCCATGGGATTCAGTTCCACCCATGATGGATCCAGACTACATTAAGAGGCACAAGATACTAAACCCATCTACCTTTGCAGGGGCATCCTCTTTTGAAGAGACCGAGTTTTGGTTAGCTAAGACAGAGAAAGCATTCGTGACTCTTGGGGTGGTTTTTGAATAGAATGTTATATTTGCCACCTACATTCTTGTGGGAGAGGCAAGCCGCTGGTGGCAGCTCAAACAGGCCACCCTACCCGTTCTAGTCACTTGAGAATATTTTCTGATGGCTTTCAATGTAGAGTATCTCCCAGAGCACCTCTGATATTTGAAAAAGATGGAGTTTGCACATATTGTCCAAGGTGAGATGACTGTGTCGGAGTACGCCCAAAGATTCCTAGAGTTGGGCTGGTATTTTTCTAAGATCATAATGAATGAAGGCAAGAAGGTAAAGAAGTTCGAGTGGAGTTTTTGCCTTGAGATCAGAAACAACTGTACGTATTTGAGCTCAGTACTTACTCAGTCGTTCTTGCCAAGACATAGCTAATGGAGAGGGACCTTCGTATCTTTCCTCCAGCAATGGAGAATCCTAAACCCCTGGTTTCACACCGTAGACCAGCACTTACTGCACCAGCTCAGCAAAACAAGAGGCTCAGGCTAGTGACTCAGGCTCCTCCTTAGACTCCAGTAACAGGACACAGTAGGACTTGCCAGCACTGTGGCAAGAATCATGGGGACTGACTCTACTATCGTCTCAATAATACTTGTCGCATATGTGGGAGTACCGACCCAACACTACGTGAGAGAGTGCCCGCGAAACCAGAATTAGGTCAGACCTCTTATCTAGGGCAAAGCTTACAACCTCACTCAATCGGATGTTGAAGCCAACCCGAATGTGATACCGGGTAGGTACACTATCTGTAATCACCTTGAACCTATTTTGATTAATATTAGTAATGCACATTCATCTATCTCACACACTTTTATACAAAACTTAAATGTATCACTAGAAAGACTTATTTCTGTGTTGTTTGTGTCCACTCCTGTAAGTAGGACACTACTAGAGGAGTATATATATATAGAGCTTGTATTATAGACATAACAGATAGAAAATTAAGTGTGGATCTGATAGAGATTTACACAGGGGATTTTGATGTTATCCTATGGATGAACTAATTAGCGGCGTACCAAGCGACTGTAGGTTGCTTCTACAAGAAACTTGTATTCAACCCTCCTAATAAAGAGCTGTTTACAAGTTAATGAAAATTTTAAATGTAATTTCCACATTTCATAGTGTTTAACTCTGTGGTCTTCTCTATATTAGGTAAACCTAAGAAAGAAGTCTGCATTCAAGAGATTCCGGTAGTTTGAGACTTTTTTAATGTGTTTCCTGACTAACTACCCGGACTGCTGGTGGATAGAAAAATTAAGTTCACCATAGATCTCCAGCTTGGTACCCAACCTATCTGGGTGGCCCCTTACTGTATGAGTCGTATCAAGATGGAAGAATTGAGGAAACAGATTAATGAATTACAGGACATTGAATTCATCCAGCATATTGTATCTCCTTGGGATACCGAAGTCACATTTGCAAGGAAATGAGACGGGATGTTATGATTGTGTATTGACTACAAGGGATTAAATAAAGTCACGATCAAGAACAAGTACCCCATCCCCATAATTCATGACCTCTTTGACCAGTTGTTGTCTGTCTAGGTCTTCTCTAAAATAGATTTGCTTTCGGGTTACCACCAAGTAAAGATCATGGCAGATGACATTTCTAAGACAGCTTTCAGAACCAGTTATGGATATTATTAGTTCCTGGTCATACCCTTTAGACCAACTAACGTGCCAGTCATTTTTATGGACTTGATGAACAGAGTTTTCAAAAAATTTCTAAATCAGTTAGTCATTATGTTTATCGATGATATCTTGATCTATTCAAAGAGTAGAAAAGAACACGCTCACTACCTGACTCAGGTTTTACAGGTTCTTAAGGAGAAGAAATTGTATGCTAAATTGAGCAAGTGTAGTTTCTGGCTCAAGCAAACTACTTTCCTAGGGCATATCGTATCAAGAGATCGAATATCAGTAAATCTCGAAAAAGTTGAGATAGTGCTTTCATGGGAGAAATTAACATCGGTTAAGGAGATTCTTAACTTTCTAAGGATGACAGCCTATTACCGCATGTTTGTAGAAAGATTTTTCAATCTAGCTGCTTCATTGACCCAGCTTGCAAAGAAGAACGTTAAGTTTGAATGGAATGTAGACTACCAAAGGAGGTTTACAGAACTAAAGAAGTGATTAACTACTGCACCCATGTTGGCCTTATCGAGTGGGACAGGGGGTTATATAGTGTACAATGATGCCTTCTCCCTAGGGTTGGGTTGTGTTCTGATACAGCACGCCAAGGTCATAGTTTATGGGTCTAGGCAATTGAAGAGCTATGAGAAAAATTATTCCACCCATGACTTGGAACTTGCTGCCATTATCCATGCCTTGAAGACTTGCCGCCACTATCTGTATGGGGAGACTTTTGAGATTTTTATTGACCATAAGAGTTTGAAGTACATATTTACTCAGAAGGATCTGAACATGCGTCAGAAATGTTGGATAGAGCTCTTCAAGGATTATGATTGTAATATCTTGTATCACCCGGGTAAGGGTAACGTAGTAGCTGACGCGCTAAGTAGAAAAAGTGCATGTATGTTAGCTTACCTAATGATTTCTTAATGCAAGGTAATAAGGGTCGTACAATATATACGATATTAGGACTTAAAAAGAGTTGCATACTTAGTCCACCTGACTGTCTAAACCCGAATTGATCCAGAAAATAAGAAAAGTACAATTAACCGATTCCACCATAACTGCCTTAAAAAAAGATGCAGAACAGGAAGTACGTCCAGAATTTCGAGTCTTTGTCGATGGATTACTCAGGTTTTAGGACAGAGTGTGTGTTTCAAATGATAGCAAATTAAAAAGAGACATTATGACAGAAACTCACAGCTCCAAGTTCGCCATATATCCCAAAAGTACTAAAATGTATCAAAGTGTACGATCCCAATTTTGGTGGAGCAGGATGAAAAGGGAGGTAGCCAATTTTGTTATCAAGTGTCTAGTATGGAAACAGGTTAAGGCGGAGCATCAACGCCCAAGTGAACTACTTCAGCCATTACCGATTTGGGAGTGAAAGTGAGAACATATCATAATGAATTTAGTAATAGGGTTGCCTAAAGCACGCCCAGGACATGATGCTATTTGGGTAATTGTCGACTAACTCACCAAGTCTTATCACTTCTTAGCTATCAAGATGACTGACCCATTCGACAAGCTAGCAAAAATGTATATCTGAGAGATAGTCAAGTTACATGGAGTTCCAGTATCAGTGGTGTCCGACAGAGACCCCAAGTTCACTTATCGATTTTAATCTAGTTTTCAGTAAGCCATGGGAACGAATTGGGATGATTACCTACCTCTGATAGAGTTCGCCTACAATAACAGCTACCAGACAAGCATCGACATGGCTCCGTACGAGGCATTGCATGGCTGACCATATAGATCGCCGATCTGTTGGGAAGAGGTAAATGATAGAAAATTATTCAGCCCAGATTTTACAGAGGAGACGCCAACCAAGATAGTTAAAATCAAGAAGAATATCCAGACAGCTCAGAGCAGACAGAAAAGTTATGCATATTCCCGGATGAGGAATTTGGAATTTAGGAAAAGTGACCGAGTTTGTCGACTAGCTCACCAAGTCTTCTCACTTCTTGGCTATCAAGATGAGTGACCCCTTGAACAAGCTAGCAAAAATGTATATCTGAGAGATATTCAGGTTACATGGAGTTCCAGTGTCAGTGATATCCGACAGAAATCCCAAGTTCACTTATCAATTTTGGTATAGTTTTCAGCAAGCCATGAAAATTAATTGAGATGATCATATACCTTTGATAAAGTTCGTCTACAATAATAACTATCAAGTAAGCATTGACATGGCTCTGTACGAGACATTGCATGGCCGACTATGCAGATCGCTGATCTGTTGGAAAAAGGTAGGTGATAGGAAATTATTCAGCCCACATCTTATATAGGAGACTACAGCCAAGATAGTTAAAATTAGGAAGAATGTCCAGACAGCTCAGAGCAGACAGAAAAGTTATGCAAACTCTCAGATGAGGGATTTAGAATTTGAAAAAGGTGATCGAGTTTGTCGATCGGCTCACCAAGTCTTTTCACTTCTTGTCTATCAAGATGACTGACCTCTTGAACAAGTTAACAAAAATGTATATCCAAGAGATAGTCAGGTTACATAGAGTTCCAGTGTCAGTGGTGTCTGACAGAGACCCTAAGTTCACTTATCGATTTTAGTCTAGTTTTCAGCAAGCCATGAGAATGAATTGGGATGATCACCTACCTCTGATAGAGTTCACCTACAATAACCGCTACCAGACAAGTATCGACATGGCTCCATACGAGCCATTATATGGTCGACTATGTAGATCACCGATCTGTTGGGAAGAGGTAGATGATAGGAAATTATTCAACCCAGATCTTATAGAGGAGACTACAACCAAGATAGTTAAAATCAGAAAGAATATCTAAACAGCTTAGAGTAAACAGAAAAGTTATGCAGACTCTTGGATGAGGAATTTGAAATTTGAGAAATATGACCGAGTTTGTCGATCGGCTCACCAAGTCTTCTCACTTCTTGGGTATCAAGATGACTAACTCTTTGCACAAGTTAGAAAAAAAAGTATATCCGAGATATAGTCAGGTTACATGGAGTTCCAGTATTAGTGATGTCCGACAAAGACCCCAAGTTTACTTATCAATTTTAGTCTAGTTTTCAGCAAGTCATGGGAACGAATTGGGATGATCACCTACCTCTGATAGAATTCACCTACAATAACAGCTACCAGACAAGCATCGAGATGGCTCCCTACGAGGCATTGCATGGCCGACCATACAGATCGTCGATCTGTTAGGAAAAGGTAGGTGATAGAAAATTATTCAGCTCAGATCTTATAGAGAAGACTACAGCCAAGATAGTTAAAATCAAGAAGAATATCCATACAGCTCAGAGCAGACAGAAATGTTGTGCAAACTCCCAGATCAGGGATTTAGAATTTGGGAAAGATGACCGAGTTTATCAACCAGCTCATAAAGTCTTCTCACATCTTGGCTATCAAGATGACTGACCCCTTGGACAAGATAGCAAAAGTGTATATCCGAGAGATAGTCAGGTTACATGGAGTTCCAGTGTCAGTGGTGTTCGACAGAGACCCCAAGTTCAGTTATCGATTTTAGTCTAGTTTTCAGCAAGTCATGAGAACGAATCGGGATGATCACCTATCTTTGATAGAGTTCCCTTACAATAACAGCTACGAAGCAAGCATCGACATGGCTCCATACGATGTATTGCATGGCCGACCATGCAGATCATCGATCTGTTGGTAAAAAATAGGTGATAGGAAATTATTCAGCATAGATCTTATAGAAGAGACTACAGCCAAGATAGATAAAATCAGGAAAAATATGTAGACATCTCAGAGCAGATAGAAAAGTTATGCAGACTTCCGGATGAGGGATTTGAAATTTAAGAATGGTGACAGAGTGTTTCTTAAGGTTACTTCCTTCAAAGGGATCAGTAGGTTTGACATAAAGAAAAAAATTGAATTCCTGGTTTATTAGACCATTTGAGATCTTATACTTGATTGGTACGACTATCCACAAACAAGCACTACCTCCAGAGCTATCCAGAGTTCATAATGTGTTCCACGTATCTATGCTACGCAAGTACAACCCAGACCCCTCATACATCCTGTCCCATAAGCCCCTTTTACTTCAAGAAGATCTATCATATGAAGAGGTATCAGTAGGCATTGTAGACCGAAAGAGTAGAACACTCCGCAACTGAGAAATTCTATTCATCAAGGTCCTATGGTATAAACATACGCAGGAAGAGGTCACTTAGGAACTGGAATCAAGCTTCAGGAACCAAATTTCTTTTAAGAGGAGGAGAGTTGTAACATCTGGGCCCGAAAATTGGCTGAGATAGCTTTTAAGGATTATAAATATATATATAATCATTAAATTTTTTTTAATTTAATTTTTGAGAAAAAAACGAATCATGGACAAAATTAAAAATAATTTTGAGAAGAAATGGTGAAAATTTGAGTTTGGGGGTATTTTTAAAAGAAAAATTAAAAACAGGGGGTCAAAGTACAATTAGAGAAAGTTCGGTCACGTAGGACTGCCCAGTTAGCAGCTTTGATAAACCAGAGTACGCCGTGGATGGCGGTGCTGTTGCCGGAGTACGGCGATGCCACCGTGTTAGAATCCCAAAATTGGTCTGAAAGGATTTTTAACACCGATTTTAAATTTTTGGGATAGATTTTTAGATACGTGGAGCATGTTTAATCTCTGTAGTAAAATTCAGAAAATTCGGGAACCGCTAGGAGGCGCGGTAAGAAATACGGTGTTTTGGACACCGATTCGGGTAAGAATCCCTCACCCTATTTCCTGTTATGGAATTGAAGCTTAAAAATTAATAATATGGTATTATGTGAAATTTAAAAAAATATGGAAATAATTACAGGTCACTAATGGAGCCAAAATCGGTTAGTTATTTATTTGTCCTATTTAACTCATCATTTACTTGTACAACTTTAAATACATGATAATATATAAAAATAGTTAAATGATTCAATTGTGTTACTTGATACATATATCGCTTGTTTTGTGTGATTTACGATTGATTGTAAAATGTGAAATTAATATATAAATTGAAAATTATTTGATGATGTGAATTAATAAAGGGTTTTCTTACTAGATATCCTGAGAGATGGTGGGCAGGGTACATAGAGAACCTTACCGTAAACGTCACCTTATACCGAACAGAGTATCGATGGATGATATTTTTGGCACTCATACTGGACAGGGTATGAGAACAGCCCGTTTCACCCTTATACCATATGGAGTATGGAGGGATGACATTTTTAGTACTCTTACTGGACAGGATATGAGGACGGCTGGATAATTGACAAGTTTAGATATTGGGTTCACGTGTAGGGAGACATCCCTATGGATCCCCAGAGGTACCAGTGAACAGATAAAAAAGGAAAAGTTGTTGTTCGTACTCACTTGTATAAGAAATCATAATGTTATTTGAGTTATTGTCTTTATAGGTTGATTTTCAAAATCTTACAACGGTAAGTATACAATAAATAATTTTCCTTATGATAAATGAATTTACTTAAATTAAGAGCTCCATTAGTCTTTTTGTATTTTTTTACTAACCTTCAGTTTCCGTATCGATGAGTAGTGTGATATTCTTATTGGGCTAGTATAACTCATCCCTATTAACTATTTCAGATCAAGACTCAGATCTTGATTAGCAGGAGGGCTGTGAGTAGGTGTCATCCGGATCCCATTAAGAGGTAGTGGAGGTTAACCTCCCTACAATATTTATTTACTATTTTCATATGTTTATTTCGTTTTTTATGAACCGTTATAAAATGGACATTTCTATAACCCTATTAATCGTTCAAATTTATGTATAAGGAATGTAAACTCTAACGTTTTTATACACTTTCGCATCAAATTTATGAATTTATTTCCCTTATAGTTCCGGGTTGTTTCATTAAAACACCCATTGACTTCACTCTCTTTCACATATGTACATATGTCTATATAATAGTGTCCATATATATATATGCATATTTATATATATTTACTTATGCTTGCACAATTAAGTTATATATGTACACACACTACCACACGACTTTCATTACATATAAGTCAACACACACGCACACACAAATGCGTGTGCACCTAATTTATGCATATGCCATCCTGCACACATGCATTCATCTTACCTATATATTGTATATATTTAACATATATCATACATATCCATACGAAATCATATACTGCTCATTCAAAATAATTACCCATATGATCATATGTATATGTATGCCAAGACATACAGTTTGTAAACATACACTCCCACCCTTTATCTCCTATACATGTATCTAGTGGCACACACACATACATTCAAACACACTCAGTTATGGATTCATATAGGTTCAACATTATTTTTAATTACACAACACAATCATAGGAAGTCATTCACACACTTTCATAGATAGATGATAATTTGTAAGAAAGTACATTCTAAAATCATCTATTAAACTTGGGTCTATCATTTTGAAATCAAAAAATTATTTTACGAAAACGTAACATTCCCGAATGAAAACTAACTTAATTCTTACCAGAATCTCTAATGAAAGAAGAAATTAGAAAGCTTTCATACAACTTTAACTCCATACAGTCGGCTCCCTTTTCAGTTTCCTATTCCCAATTTTCCTAAAAATTTCATACACATGATTAAGGATATAATTTAAAGTAATAACCAAATGTAAAGTGGAAGAAAATTTACCGAAATTGGTGTCGAATTTGGGCTCTCTACCTGAAAGAGTGTTGTTTCGGTCTCTCTCTTCGGCTCCCTATTTTTGGCCTCACACAGGTCTTTAAACGGATTGGGATCGCCACACTATGGTCTGCCTCATGTAGATCAGGTCTACCCAACACATAATTTGTTTCTTCTTCTTTTGCAACGCACACCGCGTGCCCGACATCGGGCGCCGTATGCCTAGCACAGCTCGTTGCGTGTCGTGCACCCAGTATCGCGTGTCGTGCACCTAACACTGCGCACCACGTGCTCAACATTGCACGCCACTCTTCCTTTCTGACCGCGTACACCATGTGCCATGTTTACTTCCTCCTTCTTCTCCTTCTCCTTCTCCTTCTCATTATTATTATTATTATTATTATTATTATTATTATTATTTTCATCTTTTTCTTCTTCTTCTTTCACAGCACGCGC
Source organism: Carica papaya (assembly GCF_054855325.1). Classification (NCBI taxonomy): domain Eukaryota; kingdom Viridiplantae; phylum Streptophyta; class Magnoliopsida; order Brassicales; family Caricaceae; genus Carica; species Carica papaya. Next base: position 19,368,471 of record NC_142311.1, on the reverse strand, counting down.
CGCGTGCCGGACATCCTCATGTACTTGTAAAAAGCCAATTAGTTCATCAAATGAAAAAATAAAAACAAAATTGATTCTTCAATGGCAGCAACTACATGATCAAATTTAGGAGTCAAACTCCTTAAAAAATTTTCAACAACAGTTTGATCATGAAGTTTCTTCTCATAGGATCTTATTTGACTCACAATTTCTATTGCCCTTGACAGAAAATCTTGCATAGTCTCATTATTTTTCATAAATAAAGTTTCAAAATCATAATATAGAGATTGAAGTTTAACTGTAATTACCTTGTTGAGCCTTGAAATTCCTTCTTTAATGTCTCTAATGCTTCCTTTTGTTGTAGTTGTAATTGAAATCCGTGTAATTTTTTTTATCATGAATAGGTTATTGGATGAAGAACAATGTCTTTGAGTTCTTCTTCTTAGCTTCCCTCAATCGATTGTCCTCATCTGGGTTAGCATACCCATTTTTCACAAGGTCCCAAAGGTCTTAAAACTTGAATAAAGTCATCATCTTGATGCTCCAGAACTCATAAGAGTCTCCTTTGAAGATGGGAACAAAGAGTATAACATTCATACTACTCTCATTTGCTCCCATGAAAGCTTTCTCATAAATTTTATCAAACAGCTCCTGAACAGTGAACCTGATGTGCTATAATAGCAATTTTATTAAAAAATAAAGATAGATCAGCAAAAAAAGTAAAAATCATAAAGGAATTTTATAGAATATTGAAATAGATTTTTTTAAATATTAATCAATGAAGGAAAATGTCTATTTATAGGCTTACAAAGAAATTGCATATTCTAAAAAAACACTGCACAAAACCTACCACTATGCTCACTATCTAGCTAAGAAATGCCCAATAATTAGGAAAAAACTTATCACAACTTACTAGACTAAGTAAAAGATACTTAATTGTAATAACTGTAATTTTGAATCATTCTTCAACATAACCCTTGTCGAAGTTGAGAAAACTTGAGGAGAGAGAAAAATTGAGGAAAGAAAAAGCTAGGGGAGAAAGGAAGCTCAAGGATTGACTTTTTGGATGCACATGGAGGATAAAAAAACCTCGATGAGAGAGATAAACAAAGTATAAGGTTGACTTGCTCGAGGCACACTAATGAAGGAGAAAAAGCTTGAGGAGGAGGAGGAAATTGATGAACATGGGGTACTATAGGTGTGAGAAGGGATGAGAGAGACACATGAGGAAGCATCTAGAGGCACACGACGCATGGACAAGTTTGTGATTTTATTTATTTTTTCTTTTTATAAAAAAATTCCATTTTCATTTATTTCCATATAACCTTAAATATAGATTATATGCAGAGATGTTTATTTTTCTTCGATGTGCCTTAAGAAAATCAATCCTCAAGCCTCTTCCCTCGTCAAGCTTTTTCTCTCGTCAAGCTTTTTCTCTCATCGAGCGTTCTTTGCTTCAACAATTATCTCTCCTCCACTCTCTCTCTCTTTTGTCGAGCTCTCTATGTTTAGCAAATGTCTCTCTCTCCTCAAGCCAGCTTACAAACTTAAGGTTTATGTGTGTTTATGTATCAAATGAGGGGAAGACTTGTCTTCCAAAATCACCCAACCTGGTTGATGACATGGAAAATATAGTAAGTTAATGCCAAGTGGCCTCTATATGTAACATTGTAATTTTTCTATTTAAGCCTTTAAACAACTTTTATGTTCTATTTAAGCCCTTAAACAACTTTTTTGTTCTATTTAAGCCCATATTGTTTAAATTTTTTCTAAATGAACCCTTAAAACTAACGTTTACTATTTAAGCCTTTCGTAATAAATCGATTTTGATTAATTATATAAACTTATTTTCCACTAATGATACCTAGTGAGTTGTTTAATTGACATTGACTCAAGTAAGAGGAATAAATTGAGATGAGAATGTCAATGAGAAAACATATGATTAAAGACCAAAGAATAAAACATTTACAGTCCTCTATCTTTACTTTCACTGTAAAATTAGGGAATATCATAGCTTAGGCCTTGAGAAGTTTTTTCTTAAAAAAAGTTCTTTTAAAAATCTCTTTAAAAATATCAACTCTTTAAAATTTAAATTTCTTAATATTTTAAAGAGGTTTGTGAAAGATGATTCTTGAAATTATTTTTGAAATGAGATTTATACCTTTAAAGGAAGTTAGAAAAATATTTTATAAATTTATCTATTTCAAAGAATCAACTTCATATGTTTAAAGAATATCTTCTTTAGAGATTAATATAATCTTAGAAGTGATTCAACATAACATAACTCAAAAGATATAGAAAAATATACTTTTTAATGTTATCGTGTGATTTGATTTGTTATTGCATTCTATCATAGCATGAATCACAGCCAATTTTCGAGTCAAAATATCATTTTAAACATTAAAAGTGTTAGAAGAGCATAACAAAGATGTGTCAAGAAAAATTGTGTGTTGTGAAAGAAAAACATTGTTTTAATCAAAATAACTTTTTCAGAGTTAACTACCATTTTAAGATTAAGTTGTCAGTATTTTATAACATATTGTAGAAAACTTTTTGCACATTTTTGTATAAAACTCTGTAATACATTTTTGAAGTCAAAACGATTTTAAAATTGTCTGTAACAGTTGTTTTAACATTCCTTTCTATAAATACTACCTCCAACAGATTTAAAAAATAAAAAGACATTGTGTATAAAAGTTTAATTTGAAAATAAAAAATTTTATTCATTATTTTGAGCCCTCGTTGAACCCTTATTGAGCTATCCATTTATACCTTTATTTTTAATGAGAGAAATCTGTAATTTTTTTATTCTCATTCTTTTAAGACATTTATAAAAAAATTTTGTGGAAACCTTTTGTAACTATTGTATCGAGGGAACACAAGAAAAACGTGAATTTGATACCTTAAAAGACAAGTTGTAGCACTTGGTGGAATATGAGCTATATGTGAATTTGAAACCTCAATAGACAAACTATAGTCTTCGACTTAACATGAGTAGTAGATGAACGTAACACCTTAATATATAAACTATAGTATCCGAAAGAATACGAGTGATTAGTCAGTCAAACACCATGACTAATTAACTTGTTGTAATACTTTAGAGAAAGTAGTAGAAATTTAAATTGTTGTCTTAAGAGAGAAAACCTATATGTAGTGGTGTTACCAAACTTCTATAAAAAAAGTTCACACTCTCTTTTATATTCTCTTTACTTTAGATTAGTATCTATCATTACATGACATCACATTACTATTCACATTGCATATATACACACTGAGTTGATCATATGTGCTCTTGATTACACTCACTTATTCATATCATTTTTACTTTATGTGAGTACTTAAGTAACATAAACGAACTTGACTATGTCTTTTTAATTATTATACAATTAAACAGTAAAGATAAATGTATGTCAAGTACCTTGTCTATCATATTCTTAGAGTTTTGTATAAAAAAAGTGCGAAAAATGTGCTTAAAATCCTAAAATTTTGTTAATCTAATTCACTTCCTCTATTAGGTTGTCTTAAACTTCAGGGCAACATTTGTTTTTTTCTTTAATAACTCGTAAAAGGAGTTATAATCTTTGAACCTCCACTCTTAGTCTAGAGAATAGGAGAATAATCACCCCACCATAAATAGGTTGGTTATGTGAGTCTTTTATTTGGTAAAACAAATGGATACTTGAACATGACAAAATTTGTTAAATCATGTATCAAATTTCTTTCAAATAAGTGGGACTAATTTGTTTCATAAAAAAAATATAACTCGATTTGGTAAATTTTCATAATTATTTGTACAATTATAATTGTTTAACTACTAATCCAACATTTTAGAAATAATTTAATACCACATCTTTTTATTAACCCTTCAAAAATAATATTTTATTTTGCAATATTTTTAATGTAATAATTTTTAACTTTAATTAATAGTTGAGGTAGTTGTTTACTATTTACTGTACTTCAAAGAAATTATATTAATTTATTTTAAATATATTAATAATAGATTTATTGGTTTAATATTTTATCTTAAATTAATTTTAAATATTAATAATTTAAAAAATATAATTTATTTGAATTTATTAATTTATTTTCTTTCAATTAAATTATTAATTAAAAATAATCATATATGTATTAACGGTAACCGATTTATAATATTTGGTTCAGTAAAACTAATGAATTAATTTATTAATACTTTAATAATGTTATAATAATTAAATTCAAGTAAATTTTAATAAATTTATTACATGTATGAGTGAAAGTAACATTATTTAACGTTAAATTTTTTTAATTAGAATAGTTCTGATGACTTAAAAAATTCTTACTATTATTTTTTTTTTATAAAATTAGTGGTATAATTTAAAATATTGTAAGTCTATAAACTATGAAAGATAAAAAAATTTATTTATATCACAAAAGAATTGAAATAATTAAACATAATACATACTACTTATTCAGTAAAACTTATATAAAATACATCATTTTGTACAAATTATTAATTGTTCAATTTTATTTGATCTTATTCATTGTTGTGATAAAGTTGCACTAAAGTTAACGAGCAAGCACGAATGATTTTCTAAGAGCCTGGTTCATGGCAAATTGTGCCTTTTCGGGCTAAGCTGAAGAGAATCGAAAAGAGAAACGATCAAGGGGGAGGATTTCGGCTGAGAGAAAATACAAGGCACTGGGTCGGGGGTGAAGAGACCAGGGAAAGAAGGGTTGACCGAGAAGGGGAGACCGAGAAAGGGAGAGTAGCGAGGATTCTTTCTTTTCTGGGTTGAGAGGTGGCTATGGTTTTCGAGCTTGAGGGAAGAAATCGGGAGAGAAATGAGCGGGCTCTGATTTTGGGCTTGAGGAGATGAAAGACATAGACGAAGAGAGAAGATATGGACTCTTCTTTTAGCTTTCTATTAGTCTCTGATTAGGGAGAACAATAGGAGGGAACTGAAGAATTGAGGAAGAAAGGGCCAGCGAGGAGCTGAGAGGAGATTGAATTGGAAAAATAGAGAGGCTCTTGGTTGAGGAGGAGGTTTGGCTGCGTTGCTTCTAGTATTGGGTTTTGGTCTGGGGGTCGAAATTCCTTTCTTCTTCTGAGGAGCTAAGAAAAGAGGATTAAAGGGTAAATTGGGTTTTTTATTCCCTTCTAATCGGATATTTCTGGTTCTGTGGAAGGAAGAGAGCTTGAAATAGAGAGAACTTGGAAGGGAACTGATACAGAGGCAGCGAACTGTTTTAAGGAACAGAACTAGATAAGGGAAGAAGTTAAGAAAAAGAAGGGACCTGTTATAGCCGCTTGATTCATCAGAAAAGAAAAAGACTTGTCAGGCTAAAAAAATTGGTTCTATAATAGGTAAGAATCTAATCTATCCTTGGTGTGAAAGTCTGGTAAAGAGCTCTAAAATTTGAAAATGTAGTAATATTTTTCTATAGATTGATTCTGTATTAGTTTCTTTGTTTTTAGAAACTCTCACAAGGTGTTGGGGGATGTTTGGTTTTGCTATATGAATCATATTTAGAATTGGAGCTTGGACATGCTCTAATGCGATGGATCACCCCTTGTTCCAGAGATATGGTTGTTGTTTTATGTGCTCCCTTTTTATGAATGATGGATTTCTGCTGTGAGAATGATATTTTCATTTAAACTTTTTCTTGTATAGCCTGCTTTAGCAATATAAGTTGATAGGTTCGTTTGGACAATGCCTCCGTGCTTTGCCCCCTCGTTCATTTAAAGGTAGAAGGGTCTTTCTACTTGCAATACTTCTGGAATTTGGGTTAAAATTATGAGATTTAAGCTTGCAGCTCAATGTATGTTGAATTCTTTTTATTAGTAAGATTGCTTCATGTTCTGTTTTCAAATGAAGGTATTATTTTTGGACTTTGGAATATGATTTTCTGTTTTGCATTAAGCTTTGATGATAGAATATTCAATGGTGGTTTTGCTGCTGTAAGGTGTCAATTAAATATCATATTTTGTGGTGATAAGCTTCTCTGTAAAAACATGTTTTGAGATTGACTTAACGGCCATGTTGATTGATTCCTTGATCTTCTGTGCTTTTCCTTTTTATATGTTTTTAATTTCTTTTGAGTAGAAGATATTTTGTTTTACTGCAAACTCCTTTCATTCTACTCTTTGCATCATTAGATTTCTTTAGTTGTTTGCTCTAATATGCCTTCTGCTTTACTATCTTATGTTTTGATGATTATGAACATTCTAATCATATATGGTGCTTACTTTTCTGGCATCGGGGAATGTATGTTTATTTATTTAAAAGTATATCTAGGATATAGAAAATCTTTAGCCATTACTTAAAAAGCCAATATCTAGGTGCCTCATCGTTTATTATCTTGTTCTGTTTTTCCTACCTATTTTCTCTTTATTTTGACCATTAAATCTTAAAAGCTCAGTGGTGACTCCATGTTCTAGATGGTTTTCTGGTGCCTTGCACCGCCTCCATTGCAACAATACTGAACGTTGTGGTCCTTCGGATCTTCTTATGGGATTTTGATTGATAACATGGGCTCATTAATAGAGCCCCAAGGATCTTCTTGAGTTTAAAGAATTCAGGAAGCTTTTTCTAAAATTTTCTATCTCTTTTCATGAATCCAGAGCAAAATTTTATACTTAAAATATACTGAAACTTTTTGGCAGTAACTACCTTGTCTTAGACAGCAACAGTTATAAAATTACGCAGATCATAAATAATGCCGTCTTAACAGGTGGCAGAAAAACAACAGGAAACACTACTTTTTTTCAACAACACAGAAAATAGAAGCCAAAAAGAGAACATAGATTATAGCTACATAAACAGATAAATAGACCACTTAGTTTCTTCTTTCATGTCTTCTTCTTCCTCTATTAAACACTTGATTAAAAGCATCATTTTCACAGCTTGGACAGACTCACGAAGTTCATGATAGGTATGTGCTTACTAGAAGAGAATCCAAAGATCTCCTAGAACTTCAAGAGCTCAAGAAAGTTTTATAATTCTTCTCTTACCTTTACATAACTGCAAAACATTATTTATACTTACAGCAAACTGGCTAACTTCTTTCTAGTAATTACCTTATCCTAGACTCAGCAATTATAGCATCACTAAAATTATAAAAAAAGCCAACTTAGCAGGTGGCAGAAAAACAACAAAAAAGACACTACTTTTTTAGTAACATATAAATCAAAGCAGAATGAAACATAGAAAACAAACACATAAAACAATTTGTGTTTATGTCTTCTTTTCCTCTATTTATATACCCAATTAAAAACATTTTCTTCACAAGTTGAGCAACTCTTCCAGGCTCATAAAAAATATCTTCTCCCCCTTTTGGGCAAAACAGACTTACAATCCAGAAAACTTGGATTTCTGATCCTTAAGATTTTTTACGAGATTTTGTTCATAGGTAGAAAAAGAAGCGTTATTAAAGATGAGAACGATATAATTACATAGACGGGAATAAGATATCCCAGAGTCTTCTTATTGAAAACTTGAAAACACAAATTAGTTACAAGCAAACTCACAGAGGAATAAGAATCACCCTTCACTTCCTGTATAACATAGAAATAGCGATATCTGAAAATTTACCATGGGTCTTCCCCAAAAAGTGGCCAAAAATGTCATCCACTTCATTAGACCTTGGCTTAGAGAAGAACAATCTTAGAAAATACTACAATTCTGTTCTAGCCATAATGATCAGAATCAAACAAAAAAATAGCCCTTTATTAGAGTTGTTTAGCAACTTCTCTTATCTTAACTCCATGAAGACTGGAACTCACAAAAAGTCCCCCAAAATTATGGAGGGGGAGGGTGATGCAAGACAAGTAGTGATTGAACAAAGATCTTAGAGAAAATTTCTTAAGAATTAAAATTGGAGATCTCAGATTGCAAGAATCAAATCAATAACTTTTGAATAATAATCGTGACTAATCTAATGAATAAGTAAGGTATGATATCTTATCTATAGGCACCAAAATACAGTCAGAATAGGAATGTTGAAGTTAATATTAGAAAATCTACTAAATAGGAAAATAAACTAACCGATCCAGTAATCTAACAGAAAATAACTGAATAACATCATAATTAAATAAAAATGATACTAATAATAAACCTATAGTTAATAATTCGTAAATAAGCTAAATACCTTAGTAATACATAAACATTACCATCATATAAATATCTTTTATCATTAAAATATGTCCACTTTAGGATCTTTCTGTTCTGCATTGAGGGGTAACCTAAACCTATTTAAACAGATCAAATAACCTCGTTCACAATTTCGAAGCCATATTGCATTGAAGAAATAAGTGATTTTGTGTCTCCCTGTATTTTCAATACGTAGCAGAAATATTTGGTGAGAGAGCTCTAGGCTTGCCGATTTGCAGCAAACTCATTTTTTGTTGAGCTTGTACAGAATAGTAGTCCAAATACCTTCTCTTTTAAGGAACTTTAGCTTTCCGAAATTCATTGGCAAAAGGAAGATGATAACAGTTGGAGTTTTGGATTATATGTTAAAAAAAAACTATCATGTAAATAACCCTGAGGGATCCCATGTGCAAATTCTCCAATTGGCTGTGGTGTATATTGTAGAGGCTCCAATGAATTTAGTATTGCCAGTGGGTGTAGAGTGTCTCTTTGGGAAGAATTAGGTAAGCCTTTGGGATTCTTATTCACTTCTTTGTATGGAGGATAAACCATCATGGAAACTGACCAAATATGCTTCTCTCTTTGTCATTTTTTTTTGAAAGTAAAAGTATAAAATGTATTGCTATAAGCACCAACATGGTGCAAATCATATACAATTATTTACAGCTTAATCCTCCAAACAGAAAGTGTTCATAAATATTTGAACCATAATCGGAGGATGACCCAAAAGCAAAAATTCTAGGGTCCTAAGCCATCTATTTTTCAGTACATCTATCCCCTATTCCTTCAAAAGCTCTACAATTCCTAACTTTCTATACAACCCACAAAATACTCAGCGGAATAATGTCTGCCAAAAAACAACGCTTTTCAAACTCTCCCAAGCCCTAATCTCCTCCTTTATCGAGCCCGAAATAATCTAGTTGATCCCTAAGCATCTGTACATCTCACACCACAGTGGATAAACAGCAGGACAGTGAAGCAGAAGGTGGCAGCAAGATTTTTCAGCCTGTTTGCACGGGTAACAAGCATTAACCAAAGTGAAACCACTTCTTTTTTATATATCAATTGTTAAGTTACACTCCCTGCTAGCTTCCCAAGCAAAAAAAGAAACTCGAGGAGGCACCTTAACTTTCTAGATCTGTTTGAACGGGAATAAGTTCTTTTCACCATCAATCATTTGTGCTGACACATCATGCTGCATCAATATTTTGTACCTGGATTTTACCATGAACAAACCTTTTTTATTGATATTCCACCAACGCTTATCCATATTGTTGCCCAAATTGACTCCAGCTAGGATCTTCATCAAATTTTCGTACTTTAGCGACTCCTAGTCATTTAAATTACGGCTCACCACCACCTCCCAAGACCCTTCACCATTCTGATTTCTCTCAAAACAATCCGAAACATGGGTTGCCTTGTATGTGGAGATAGCATAAACATTGGAAAATCTATCTCTGAGTGGACCCCCTTCCAGCCAATGATCATTCCAGAAACTGATCCGATTTCCACAGCCTACCTTCCCAGTAATTTGGTTCAGAAACTTTTCTTTGCCATTTTCAATTTTTTTCCACAAACATTTACTATGAGCTCTCTGCCCCCCCAAAAGTCAGCCACCCGAATGCATCCAGCCCATATTTGGAGGCAATCACTTTCCTCCACATAGCGTTATCCTCATTCATGAATGACCATAACCATTTGCCCTGCAAAGCTTGATTCATCTCAATTAAAGACCGTATTCCGAGTCCACCCTTCTGTAGCAGTTTTTTCAATTCGTTCCAAGCAACCAAATGAAACTTTGTAGCATCCACGCTATCTCCCCAAAGAAATTTTGACTGAATAGATTTCAATTTTTTTGCAACACTAGCTGGAATAGTAAACAATGATAGGTAATAAATTGGCAAATTGTATAGTGTGCTTTTTTACTAGAGTCAAACGGCCACCTTTAGAGAGCAGCCCTTGCTTCCACCTTGCAAGTCTCCTCTCAACGCGGCTGATAACCGGTTCCCAAACCCTTTAATCTTTGTAATTAGAACCCAACGACAACTCGAGGTACTTAATAGGGAAATTTGATGATTTACAGCCCATAACTTCAGCCAAATTCGATTGTTGCTCCATTTCACCCATCCCTAGAAACCACTTGGAAGCCCATTAAAATACATCTAATATTCATCACAGCTGTGTTCTCCTGTTTACTGAAAAGCAGGACGTCATCTGCAAAAAATAGATGTGTGATCTCTTCCATACAACTTCCATCACCAACATGCAGACCCGAAAATAAGTTCAGTTTCCTAGCTTTTAGAAGCATTCTATTTAAAGCCTCCATTACCACAATAAGCAAAAGTGGTGATAATGGGTCCCCTTGTCTCAATCCTTTTGAAGATCTAAAAAATTCTGAAGGTCCTCCATTTATGATTACCGAATAAGACACCGAGGTGATACAGGATATAATCCATTTTCTCCATTTATCTTCAAAACCCAATCTTTTCAGCATGTAATCGACAAAAGCCCAATTCACGTTGTCATACGCCTTTTCCATATCCACTTTACATTGAACACCTCTCCTCTTCTTTTTAAGCATCTCATCAACAATCTCATTTGTTATAAGTGCAGCATCTAAGATCTGATGACCTCGCACAAAGGCGTGTTGCGGGCCTCCAACCAATCTGTCCAAGACACTTGCCATTCTTCTAGCTAAAACTTTTGCAATTAGTTTGTACAAGCTGCCCACCAAACTAACGGGCTTGAACTCCTTAATTGAAGAAGCCCAACTCACCTTAGGAATAAGTATGATGAAAGTAGAATTTATAGCCTTTACAAATCTACCGGAGCTATGAAATTCATCAAACATTTTCATCATATCATCTTTGATAGCAGACCAAAAAAACAGCAGACCATCAAAAAATCATCAGAGTCAGAAGTTTTATCCTTCTTACAAGCCTTCAGACCATCCAATACCTCATTTTCAGAGAAATTCCTTTCCGAATCCAAGCTGGTATCCCTGTCAAGACAATGAAAAGATAAACCATCCAGACAAGGTCTCATATTCATCTGTTCAGAGAATAATTCATCAAAGTGAAGCTTGACCCTATGATGCAAGTTCTGATTTCCCTCAATTTCCTCATCCCTAAACAACAGAGAACCAATAAAATTGTTTCTTCTATGGTGACTAGCAAAACAATGAAAATATCGGGTGTTTTGGTAACCCTCTTCAACCCAGTTAGCTCTAGATTTTTGTCTCCAGTTGGCCTCCTCCATTTGCATAAAATCTCCCAATGTTGTTTTCAACTCCTCCCTCTTAATCAACTCCTCAGTCGAAATTAAACTCACCTCTTCCTTGACATCCAGAGCATTAAGAGCCTCCAATAAAACATTCCATTCTAGTTCATTTTTTAAACCTTCCACCTTACACCACATTTAAATTTCATTTTTCAAGGAAATGAACTTCTGCACAAGTCTATAGCTAGCCATACCATTTGGGTTTGTTTTCCCCCACCAAACCTTGAAATTCTCACAAAACTCAGTCACCGTAAGCCTTTTGACATCAAACGGGAAAGTACAAGGGTCCCAGCTGATGCCATTTGCCTCTAGGCAGATTGGGAAGTGGTCAGAGGTAATCCTGCTAAGCCTTTTCTGACATAGATTAACAGAAATAAATTGTATATTAATTGAAATTAAGAACCTGTCAATTCTGGAGCATGCAGGGGCTATGCGTTGGTTTGACCATGTTTATTTACCACCAACCATCGGAAGGTCAATAAGATCAAGTTTTTCCATGGTATCCCTGAACTCATTAGCACATTTATTATGAACAGATTCACTAGACCGCTCCTGTCTATGCAATACCATGTTGAAATCACCTCCTACTACCCAGGGACCCTGCCATTTCACCTTACAAGCATCAAGCTCCTTCCAAAGCTGTGCTCTCTCGCTGCCTCCATCCTTATTATAAATGCCAGTGAACATCCATTTTGTTCCTTTCCTGCAATCTTTGAAAATGCAAGATAGAGTACACATACCTACTGTGCAATCCACGCAATTTATCAATTTATCATCCCACATTGTGACAATAACCCCAGAAGCCCCAATGAAAGGTAAAACTCTCCATCTCACCTCTTTACAGCACCATAAATTCCTGAGTGTTTTATCATCGAGAACTTCCATTTTTGTCTCGTGTAAGCACACCAATTCCAGCTTCCACCTACTAAGCCCACCTTTGATGATCTGCCTCTTTTTGATGTCGTTCAAACCCCTCACATTCCATGATATTGTTTTCTCTGATATTTTAGACTTCATCCAACTTTCCTTCACCCCTCCCTTTCTCTTTTTTGGCACCATCATAGTTAATCGTTGATATCAGCCTCCACAGTTCCCTTGACTCCTCACTGCCAAGTTCCCCCTTTCCTTTTCTTTTAGCATTCTCCTCCCTTTCTTTCTCAAGACGACTCCTTTCAATATCCCTGAATAACTCCATCACCCTATCTTCGAATCCTTCGAACACAACTCCTACAAGCTCATTCAATTTTTGAACATTTTCTAGCACCCACTGCGAGCTTTCATCGTGTAGGCAGTCCCCAACTCCAAAATCAGCTTCCCTGCTGATTGGGTTCTCTCTAACTTGAAGAGCCAGATGGAGGTGCTGATTATCAAACTCAAACCCACCATCCATGTATTCCTCTTCCACTGGGCCACTAATCATACGAAGTGGTTTACTGACATCATCCTCAAACAGTGTGTGGCTCGGAAAAAGACAACTAACACTCTCCCCAAATACATGGGCCTTGTCAACACACTCAGTTGATACTTCATGCTTCTCTTCCATAAATTTTGCGTCCTCTATCATAATACCCGCCATCTCTGTTTCACTCTAACACCCATAAGCAGCTAAGATTTCTTCCTCGTCTCTTCCCAACTTGGCCGAACTGCAAATGACCTCCAGAAATTCATCTTCTCCCCCAATATGCACAGAGAATTTTAACTTCTCGCCTTGTCTTTCATCCACGGCAGCAACACCCTTATCTAGGGCTCGAGATCGAGAAGGAAAAAACTCAGTTTTCCTTTGCTTCCCCTCCATCATTCTTCTTTTAAATGCAGCATTCCTTACCGGTGCCCCTACATTAACTCTATTCATCTGCCCACTGGTATTTTTGGGCCTCTTGGATGGGCCAGCTTTATCATCTCCAATTGGCCACTTTTCTTTCTCCGCCCAAGTATACCTTTGGCCAGCACTTGGCCCAATCTGTCCTGCCACCTTACCCCCTTTTGTCTTAGTAGGAAGACCCATCTGACTTTCTTTTTTGCCCAGCCCATTATGGGTTTTACCCGCCTCATTCTGCCCATTTTGAAAACTGAAAAATGCGGGTTGGGTGCTGAAAATGGGTCCTTTCATCTCAACCCGGTTAGGGTTACTTGTGCCCTTCCTTAGGATTTAAGGAAAAGAGTCAAGCGTCTGCTTCTCCAGACGAATCACAAGCTCCGAGTTGCAACAAGGACAATAATTTAATATTAGTAAAACATATGGATTACCTGTCCATGGAAGAAAGCAAATCTGAAGTACCTTCTTCTCATTCTTTGTTACCCATTCCGGTGGTGTTAGTTTTACTCCAAAAATCTCGTAAATCGCCTCCATTAGATTCCACCACCCTTCTGTTTTCTCACCCTCGGGGATAAAGATCCTCGTGCATCTGTCGTTCTTTCCATTCATGACCCGCGATAGAACCACAAACTTGCCTTTTTTATTGTTATTCACTGCCATCCATAACATGTATCCCAAATTGCCCCTACTCCTTCCCCACGATTTCCCTTCTTTCTCCCATCGAAATTCTCAAAAACATTTCATTAACCATTCCACTTCTTCCTTAAGGTAATATATTGACTTCCTAAAAGTCCTCCCATTCTCATAAATCCTTAGGCCTTGCACCTCTGCCACAATGTCGAACGACTTCCTATCTATTGACAGAAACCGGCGTCCTCCCGTCAATATGCCCTTAGTAAGTATGGTTGATGCCGTTAGTAGAACAACGACGACAGAGAAGGAAAACGACTCTCAGAAAGAGAGAAAAGAAAGGGGAGTTTGGATTTTTTTTTACTAACGTCATTTTTTTTGAGATAAAAGTGTAGAAAATATATTGAAATAGGGCGCCAAGGGGGCATCAACCCATATACAAAAGGATTTTTCATTGCTTGGCTAGTCACCATAGAAGAAACAATTTTATTGGATCTCTGTTGTTTGGGGATGAGGAAGTTGAAGGTAATTTGAACTTGTGGCAGCGGGTCAAGCTTCACTTTGATGAATTATATTCGGAACAGATGAAGATGAGACCTTGTCTGGATGGTTCATCCTTCAATTGTCTTGACAGGGATAGCAGCTTGGAATTTTTTTTTTTTGAAAGAAAAATTATAATATTTTTATTAGCAAGGTACCAAAGAAGAGGGGGTACTGCCCCTTTACGAAAGATTCACAAATTTGTTAGTGAGTCAATGACATCTCCAAAATCCTTAACCTGAATGATATCATGCCCCAACACAAGACAACAGAAGTAGTTAAATCATTTCTCTCTTAGTTTGCTAATATTATTCACAATCCCCTCAAAAGCTGTTAAATTTCTTTCATTCCAAATAACCTAAAAAACAGACAAGGGAATCATTCTTGCAATTTCAGTTTTCAGCTTTGCCCCATCCCAAGTCCAAATCTCCTCCTCAATCGAACCAGTCTATACCCAGCAGATTCCTACCAAGCCATACACCAAGAGTTCATAGGCAGTAGGGCACCTAAACAGAAGGTGATGATAATCTTCCTCATTTCTCAAGCACATAAAATAGCCATTCACCAAAGTACATCCCCTAACCTTCAATTTGTCCAGGGTTAAAATGTTTCCCTACAGGCCTCCCATGCAAAGAAAGCCATCCTTGGGGCCGCAGAGTTTTTCCAGATTAAAGTGCTGGGAAATCTGGAAGAACTATACTTTGTATGACCCATTAGCTTGTAATAATAAGAGCTCACCGAAAACTCACAATTTTTGCACCCCCTCCATAGCACCTGATCTGGATCACTGCAGATTTGAAAGTCAGATATGTTTTTCAACAGGTTTACATACTCCTCCACTTCCCAGTCGTTCAAATTTCTACAAACATTAACGTATCAGATACATCTGTCATTATCCCTCACATAAGCCTCTTCTGCCAACATATTTTTGGATTGTGTAAGTGCATAAATTTTAGGAAAATGGACTTTAAGACACCCCCCCTCCAACCATTGATTGTGCCAAAATCTAGTTTCATTAACTCTACCCACTTTCCAATTCAGGTTCTCCACAAAACTAGACCAATCCATCTTTATTTTCCTCCACAGACCGAAGCCGTGCCCTTTTCTATCCACCCTCCCCAAACCAGTAAGTGCCCAGGTCTGCCACCTGGCCAAAATCACCCTCTTTTACACACTATCATCCTCTCTCAAGAATCTCTACAACCACTTGTCTTGTAAAACTTTATTAAATTCAACCACCGATCGAATGCCCAAATCACCGACATAAGTAGGCTTCTTTATTTCGTCCCATTTGACAAGATGAAACTTCTTTCTATCCCCTCTATCGCCCCATAAGAAATGACATTGAATAGTCTCAAATCTTTTAGCAACACTTACCAGAATGGTCAACGTTGAGAGATAATAGACGGGTAGATTTGCAACTGTGCTCTTTATAAGCGTGAGTCTACCCCCTTTAGATAAAAAATTTCTTTTCCATCCCACAAGTCTAGTCTCAAACATGTCAATTACCGGTTCCTAAGTTTTCTTCTCCTTGTACTTAGCACCAAGAGGTACCCCAAGATATTTAATGGGAAGATTTGTAACCTTATAACCCATCACCTTCGCAAGGCCGCATTCATCACCCTTATCCCCTAATTTGACAAGTTCGGATTTACCAAGATTGATATTGAGTCTTGAAACACCTTAAAAACAAAGAAGGATGCACTTCAAGTGGAAAAGAAATTACTTTTCAGGATGACAAAACAGCAAGGTGTCATCCACGAAAAATAAATGAGAAATTTCCATCTCCTCATCACCCCTGCCAATCACCACTCCCTTGAGGAGCTGATACTGTTTTTCCTGTTCAATCATACCATTTAACGCTTCTATGACAATGATGAATAATAATGGTGACAATGGGTCTTCTTGCCTCAACCCCCGAGAACCCGTGAAAAACCTTGATGTCCCACCATTAACCAAAACAGCAAATGATGTGGTCCTCATACAAGCCTTCATTCAATCCCTCCATTTATCCCTGAAACCAATTTTACATGGCAAGTAATCCAGAAAATTCCAGCAAATGTGGTCATATTCCTTCTCCATGTCTAGTTTACAGATTAAACCTTCTTTGCTATTCATGACCAGATCATCAACAATCTCATTAGCGACAAGAATAGCATCTTGAATTTGTCTGCCAGCAACAAAAGCATGTTGGCACTCCCCAATGATTTCCTCCAAAACTTTAGATAGTCTGTTCGCTAACACCTTCGCAATGAGTTTATAAATGCAGCCCTCCAAACTAATAGGCTTGAAATCTCTAATATTATCCGTACATTTATTCTTCGCAATCAATACCAAAAAATTAGAATTCAAAGCTTTAATAAACTTACCCCTAGAATGAAACTTATGAAAGACATCCATGACATCCTTTTTAATAATATAGCAGAAGGTTTTAATGAAATTCATGTCGAATCCATCCTAGTCTGGAGGTCTTATCCACGTCACAAGAATTCAGGGCAGAGATTACCTCATCCTCAGAGAACTTGGCTTCTAACATCTTTCTGCTGGGATAGCAGCTTGGAATTGGAAAGGACTTCCACTAAATATGAGGTTTTGGATGGTCTGAAGGCGTGTAATAAGGATAAAGCCCCTGATCCTGATGGTTTTCCAATGGGTTTTCTGTTATTTTTCTGGTCTGTGCTCAAGAATGATCTGATGAAAATTTTTGATGAATTTCATAGCTCTGGTAAATTTGCAAAGGCTATCAATCCTATTTTCATTGTATTGATTTCTAAAGTGAGTGGGGCTTCTTCAATTAAGGAGTTCAGGCCCATTAGTTTGATGGACAGTTTGTACAAACTAATTGCAAAAGTTTTAGCCAGAAGAATGGCGAGTGTCTTGGACAGATTGGTTGGTGGCTCACAACATGCTTTTGTGGGAGGCCGTCAGATCTTAGATGCTGCACTTATAACAAACAAGATTGTTGATGATATACTTAAGAAGAAGAGGAGAGGTCTTCTCTGTAAACTGAATATGGAAAAAGGCATATAATAACGTGAATTTGGTTTTTGTTGATTACATGCTGAAAAGATTGAGTGTTGGTGATAGATGGAGAAAATGGATTACTACTTGTATTACCTTGGTGTGTTATGCAGTAATCATAAATGGAGGACCTTCAGAATTTTTTAGACGTACAAAAGGATTGAGACAAGGGGACTCATTATCACCACTTTTGTTTATTGTGGTAATGGAGGCTTTGAATAGAATGCTTCTAAAAGCTAGAGAACTAGAATCTTTTTCGGGCCTGCACATTGGTGATGGAAGCTGTAAGGAGGAGATCACCCATCTATTTTTTGCAGATGATGTCCTGCTTTTCTGTAATCCGGAGAACACTGCGGTGATGAGTCTTAGATGTATTTTAATGGGCTTCCAACTAGTTTCCGGTCTGAAAATAAATTTGGCAAAATCTAAATTTATAGGGATTAGTGATATAGGGGTGAGTGATATGGAGCAACATGTGAATTTGGCTGACGTTATGAGCTGTACATCATCAAATTTTCCTATAAAGTACCTTGGATTATCTTTGGATGCCAATTACAAAGATCAACGGGTTTGGGAACCGGTAATCAGCCGTGTTGAGAGGAGACTTTCTGGTTTGAAACGGGGGTTGTTTCTAAAGGAGGCCGTTTGACTTTAGTAAAAAGTATACTAAGCAACTTGCCAATTTATTACCTATCTTTGTTTACTATTTCAGCTAGTGTTGCCAAAAAATTAGAAGCTATACAGTCAAGATTTCTTTGGGGTGATTCTGTGGATGTCAGAAAGTTTTATCTGGTCGCTTGGAATGAATTGAAAAAACCTTTACAGAAGGGTCGGCTTGGGATTCGGTCTTTGATCGAGATGAATCAAGCTTTGCAGGGTAAATGGTTATAGAGATTCATGAATGAGGATATAGCACTATGTGGAGAAAAATGATTGCCTCTAAATATGAGCTAGATGCATTCGGGTGGCTGACTCTTGGGGGACAAAGGACTCACAGTAAATGTTTGTGGAAAAAAATTGAAATGCGTAAAGCAAATTTTATGAACCAAATTATGTGGAAGATTGGCAATGGGTTGCGGATCAGTAAAGGGGGTCCACTCAAAGATAGATTTCCCATTGTTTATGCTATATCCACCCACAAGGTTGCCTGTGTTTTGGATTGTTTTGAGAGAAATCAGAATGGTGAAGGATCTTGGGAGGTGGTGGTGAGTCGTAATTTAAATGACTGGGAGTTGCTGGAATATGAAAATTTGATGATGATCCTAGCCAGTATCAATTTGGGCAACAATGTGGATAAACCTTGGTGGAATATCACAAAAAAAGGGGTGTTCATGGTGAAATCCTGATACAAAAAATTGATGCAGTATGATAAGTCAGCAAAATTGACTGATGGTGAAAGGAATATTTTCCTGTTCAAACAGATCTGGAAGGCAAAGGTGCCTCATCGGGTTTCTTTTTTCGCTTGGGAAGCTAGCAGAGAGTGTATATTAACAATTGATAAATTAAAGAGAAGGGGTCTCACTTTGGTTAATGCTTGCTACCTATGCGAACAGGATGAAAAGTCTTGCTGCTACCTTCTGCTTCGCTGTTCTGCTACTTATCCACTGTGGTGTGGGGTGTACAGATGCCTAGGGATCAACTAGGTCATGTCAGGATTGGTAAGGGAGGAGATTGAGGCTTGGGAGAGTTTGAAAAGTTGCTGTTTTTTGGCAGACATTATTCCTCTTACTATTTTGTGGGTTGTATGGAAAGTTAGGAATTGTAGAGTTTTTGAAGGAATTGAAGATACAAAGGGTTTGGATGTACTGAAAAATAGATGGCTTAGGACCCTAGAATTTTTGCTTTTGGGTCATCCTCCGATTAGGATCCAAATGTTTAGGAATACTTTCCGTTTGGAGGATTAAGCTGTAAATAATTGTACATGTTCTGCACCAGTTGGTGCTTATAGCAATACTTATTATACTTTTACTTTCAAAAAAAAAAAAAAATTAACATATCTACAATTGACCCTAAATCATCAAAATGGTTAATGTTATATTCAAGCACAATGGAACCAAAAATATGGAACCATTTGTTCAAAATGTTACTAAAAGTGTCTTCCTTTCTTTCAAAAGCTCTGTTGTTCCGTTCATTCCAAATTATTCAGAAGATAGTAAGAGAGATGAGTCTGAACTTTTTGTTCTTTATGCTTAACATTTCCCAAGCTAGCAATTCTTCTTTAGCAGTACCAGTCCTGACCCAACAAATGCCAAAAAGACCATAGATCAGAGACCATAATGAATAAGTGTTAGGGCACCAAAGCAACAGATGGTTACATGATTCGGAATTGTTCGTGCACAAAAAGCATATGTTGGTTAGAGTAATGTCTCTTTTCATGAGATTGTCAATGGTAAGGATACGATTTTTGGAAGCTTCCCAAGCAAAGAAGGAGATTCTTGGTGGTGCACTAGCTTCCAAATCACTTTTGCAGGGAAAACCGGTTTGTTCTCTCTGTTATGGCCAGCAATATGATTTTAGAAGGAATTGACAATAAAAGAGCCACTGTTGTCCAAAGACTATATCAGCTTGTCTTCTTTGTTGCTAATTCGGGTAGTTTCCAGTAATGGAATTAGATTTTCAAATTCCACTAATTCCCAATCATTTAAATTCCTGTAAACCACAATTTTTCAGCTCCTGTCAATGCTATTATCGAAAGCTTGTTCAATGCACATGTGTTTGTCCATCATCATGTCTTATTATCATACTCTCCTCATTGAAGATTTAATCTTGAATTGCTGACCAAGAAAAAAAGAAAGACTTAATCCTAGAAATTTTCCCTGAATGCTCATTTGGAAATGCAAAGCTTCGCTTCAGGCTGCTTTTCTTTTTTAGGCAGGCTCTTGAGGTTGCATTCTTATTATGGATAATTTGAGAAAGAAAGGTTGCATCATTGCCAAGTCAGTGCCTACTTTGTCAGGTTAAAATAAATCTTCTAACTGGCTTCTTCTATGTTACCCTCGAGGAAGAAGGTTTGGGATTTGATTCTCAATCTTCTGGGAATCTTGTGGGGTGTTAGTGGGCTCTATTTAAGGAGAACTTTTGACTTGGGATGTTTTTTTGGTAGCAAGAGGAAGAAAAGGTTTCTTACCCTTATTCCTAATTCCTTTTTCCTCGTGCCATCTTCTGGTCCTTTTGAGAGTATCAAATCTAATTTTACTACTTTTGGAGATGGTTGGTTTCAAACTCTACATATTCCACAAAAGGGCATTCTCTCTTGGTTGGAGAAGTCTTAAGGATGTCTGATAGGGTCCTGGGCTTTGGATCTGGTCACAGGATCCGCTAGTGTGAAATCCTAGCGTAAGCAAGCTGCTCGTTTCCGAGTTTTTCGGCTTTGCTGACTTATGGTGAGGCTCATTTAAGAAAACTTTCGATCTTTTAGAGATAAACTCTTTGGATTAATAGCTTGATGATTTTATTTATGATAGTAGATGCATTTATAGGGAAGCTAATTGAATTAGATCCCTATTACAATTCTAGAATATAGTTCTAGTTTTATTCCAAGTCCTAATCTAAATCTAATTATAATTCTAGAAGCCTAATTCTTGTCTTGTTCCAATTTCCTAATATAAATTAACTCTAAATAATTAATTTAAATTTTTAAATAATTCTAACTCTTATTACTTCCTTAAAGAAAACAACTTCCTACTAGACTTAAACTCTTCTTTTTGTTGCTTTGATGAGTTTCATACCCTGTTATTTTTCGTATTGTAACATTTCTCCTCTTCTTGAACTGAAGCTTATCTGTAAGCACCAATGTCGTTTTTTTGTCTCTTGCTTCCTCCTCATCTCTTGCCTCATCATTGTCAAATTCCAAGCAGAATATCTTTTCACATGCTCCAGAACAAACGATTCATGATAGTTGAAGCAGAGACCCTTCTTCCTCCTGTCTTCCATCTCGTTCCTACTCAATTTCTTGATAAATGGCAGGTTGGATGCTCGTATGCTTGCTGTTGTCCTCCTGTTTCTTTTGATCACTCCTTCTCTCATTGAGCCTTTACCAAACTCATAGCAGTTGTGATGTCAGGTGGTTGTTATAGCTTGACTTCAACAACGATACATTCTTGAAGACTACTCATGAAGATCTCAACTTCCATCTCAGGGATGAGGGTGGATGCACGTGCCGAGAGCTGCTAGAAATATTGTTAGTGGCTACCATCTCTCCTGCTTTGATGTGACCAAATCTCCCAATTTGTTCATGTGTAGCCGGGAGCTGAATCTAAGGTTACAGTGAGGCTGATTGGTTTCTCTCCAACTTTAAGAACCATAGTTGGGCGTCATCTTCAAGGTGGAAAGAGGTTAAGCCCACTTTGTCTTATTTAGCAATCCTTTGGTGTTGGAAGAAGTGTTGGCACCTGTTAATCCATCCCAATGGATCAGCTGAACCATCATATTTAGGAAAGTCTAACCTTGCAAATCGCGGCACCATACTTTCCCCTTTTGTATTGTCACTGGAATCAGCTAGCTGCTTGTCTTTTTTTTTTAATTGAGCTAGTGGTATCGGCAGTCTTCCTCCTCATAGTTGACAGTTCCCAGGATAAGCTTTCAACCTAAGCAGCGAGCTCGTGTTGCGTTTCTTCCAAACGGATACGTTCCTTCTGGTATTGCTTCATGAATGTCTCAAACTGCTGTTGGAACATTTGAAAAATCTTCCATGACCGCCGACTCTGATATCAATGTGATGGGGTCTCGGACTTTAGATCTGGTCACCGGGCACACTAGTGTTAAATCCTGGAGTAAGCAAGCTGCTTGCTTCCAGTTTTCTGGCCTTGCCGGCCAATGGTGAGGTTCGACTAAGAGAACCTCCGATCTTTTAAAGATAAACTCTTTACATTAATAGTTTACTGATTTTATTTATAATAATAGATGTATTTATAGAGAAGTTAATTGAATTAGATCCCTATTACAATTTTAGGAATAATAATCCTAGCTTTATTCCAAGTGTTCATCCAAATCTAATTATAGTTCTAGGAATCTTAATCTAATTTTATTCTGATTTTCTAATCTAAATAATTAATATAAATGTTCAAATAATTCTAACAACGTTTATTAGTTCCTTAAAAAAACCAACTTACTACTTGACTTAAACTTGTTCCTTTTGCTGCTTCCATGGGTTCCACGCCTTATATTTCCTGTACTGTAATAGTATCATTAGTTTTATGTCTGATTCCTTTGTTTAATTTTGATCCTTGCCTGCAATTCCTATCTAAATTCAAATCTAAATAATTAAGATAAATGTTCAAATAATTCTAACTCTTATTAGTTCCTTAAAGAAACCAACTTACTACTAGACTTAAACGCCTTCCTTTTGCTGCTTCTGTGGGTTCCACACCCTATTATTTTCTGTATTGTAATGATATCATTATTTTTATGTCTGATTCCTTTGTTTAATTTTGATCCTTGCCTGTACATGCATAGGACTTCCTGGATGCTTCTGAATATACTAAAATCTATTAAGACAATTTAGTTCATGAAATAACCTGTGAGTGAGCCTATTGAAAACAGCACTAGAATGAAACATGTTTTTCTTATTATTGTACTTTATCTGAACTTTTTAAAAACTCCTTTTATATATTTTCAGTTTTTCCATCCCTTATTTTTTATTGCAAATACTGATTTTACTTTTTTTTCAAGTTCTTTTGTGGATTTGGACTTGATGAATGATGAACAGAAAGATGCAATGTTCACAATATGAAGGACAAAGGAAATCTCTCCTTGGCCCTGTAGATTGATTAACTACTGAACTGTGGTTTCTATTTCATGGATACATGATTTCTTTTTCCGAATATCCTTATAACACCTAAAACATGGTTATTAATGCAATGCAGGTTCCTGCAATCTGAGTTGGCACGAGAAAAAAACAAGAACATGAGTGGGGATGCAATATTTTATGATGGAAAAAGCATATCTTCTGCTAGTAAAGATCAAATGATTAATATATATATATGGGACATGGACGAAACTCTTATATTGCTTAAGTCTTTGTTGAATGGGACATATGCAGATTTGTTCAATGGTTTAAAGGATGTAAAAAAGGGTTCAGAGATAGGAAAGATGTGGGAGAATCACATCCTTAAAATCTGTGATGATTTATTCTTTTATGAGCAAGTAAGCTAGTCTTTCTGACCTGTTTTTTTTATGGATTTCTAGGTTCAAGCTTTTGAATTACATTTAGGTCATTCTTAATTGTCATATTGTTCTATAAAGCAGTTGAACAGTTTTCATTTTACGGAGTTCCATCATTGATTTCCAATGCATTTATTATTCCATAACGAATAACAAAATAGAAAACCTCAAATGAAGTATCTCAACTTTGACAATCTTTCAATTGCAGATTGAGAACTACAACAAGCCTTTTCTTGATGCATTAAGCCAATATGATGATGGGCAGGACCTTTCTGATTATAATTTTAGTGAAGATGATATAAATTCTCCTACTGATGATCCCAACAAAAGAAGACTAGCATATCGGTATCGAATCATAGCTCACAAGTACAAACAGGTACATTTAACCTATATATAAATATTTGTCATCCATAAGATCCTTTTATTTATGAGGAATTAGCTAAATATTAAATGTGTCTAGAGTTAGAAAGTATAGAGGACCCATTAGGCCACATTTTTTTTCACTTTATAACTCTTCAAGGCATTGGCGATTTCTTCCTCAGAGAAAGGCCTCTCCATTCACTCCCCATCCTTTTGACTTAGAGAAGTAAAATCCAAACATCAAGAGAAGGTCTCCCTTCCTCAGGGTCATCACTAAGATAAAAAAAGGGTCTTCCCATATGTCTTTAAGGCCCTCTTCCGAGCAATAAACCCAATTGCTTACCTCTATCTCGATAGCAAAATTGCATCTTATGAGGTGACTAGCTATTATGTCTAAAATCTAGTATTCCTGTGAACCTCGTTTACCTATAATTATCACAACTCTATCTCTATGTTCTTTCCTTTACCAGGCTTAAGAATTAGCAATTTCACTCTAGTATTGCATCAGATTTCCCTTGCTAGAATCCGACACTCTTGTGATATCCAACCTATCGAAGTCCTGGTAAGGAGATTCTACATTTCCTCTGTGTCTTCAAAAATCTCATTGCTCCAATTATTTAGTTATGTCTTTCACATGAGACAGTTTTTTAGCCACCTTGAAGAGGCTGATTTGTGAAATTAGCAGCAGAGGTAGGAGAAGGAAGAGGGGAAGAAGAGAATAAAGGGAGAGAGTTATAGAGGATAAAACTTAGAGTAGATTTTCATTCATTTTCTTCATGATTTTTTGTTATTACAATCCCACAAAAATTTATAGAAGTGCCGTCCTACAAAGAGAATGAAACAAAAATAACTTAGTACTACGTGCAGACGATGGCTGGCATATCATGTCCTTTCATACTAGAATCCTTCTGGCTAATTCCTAACAACTGTTTATTCGTGAACATAAAACAGAATAACATTATTGATATCCCTAGCCTTTCTGGTCCTGACATTTTTTTCCACTTAAGCTTGCTATCATTTTTTATCCAATGAGAGGTGGGCTGGTTCGAAACTTCATAGATTGGCAATTTATTGTAGCGACCATCTCTAGACCCATGAGAGGGCACAAGTTGGCAGCTTGTTGTCGCCGCCACCTTTGGGTCATTGAAACGTTAACACCTGAAGGACAACAAAAAACAAGCTGCTTTATCTGATGTAAGCCAAATATGATTGATTTATCCAATTAGGGATTTGGTGATAAAAACCTAGAATGACACCTAATGTTTTCTAGGCAGTACACTTAAGAAGTCTTAAATATTATATTTAAGGGTTTGATTGTATCACATAATCAGAAAATTAAGAAAATCTCAAATGTTTTGTTGAATAACTGAATGCTCCTCTGAAAGAGGTCACATGCGTATTTATAGATTAGGGAGTACCAAAACTAATTTAGGATACTACTAATAAAATAGAAATATTAATACTAAAGAGATTAGGAATAATAATCCTAATATAAATTGGAAATATTAAAACAAATAGGGAGACTAAATACTATTAAGAGTAAAATTATAAAGTTATAAACTAATAATCCTCCTAAATAGTAGAGTAATATTGCATCTAATAGAATTGTAATTTTTGATCTATTTAGGCAATTTTAAACTAACTCATTCAGCATTATTTTCTCCTAGTTGGATAAAACTCATCCATGAGTTTTGAAGTGACAGATGATGTAAAATCTTAATGCTTGAGCTCTCTTTTGAAAATTTAACGAATTATGTGCGTGGTCATTTTCTTCGGCCTACGGTGCGTCTTATCTGAAGGGAGCACACTTTGGTGGTATGATTGCTGGAGCCTCTCCTTGTTCTGCTTGCTGGCCTATCGGGGTAGCAGCCTTCAGGCTTTGCCTTTATAATAAGAAATTCCGGTTCGGGCCAGGAAAGCTCTGGAAAAGACAGAAAGGAAGGGGTCCATGTAGCTGCTGCGTCCGCCCCTCTTATTAGTCAATGGGGCAGCAGGTTCGGTATCTACTAGAAAACAGAGAATCCACCTCAGATAACCACACCTCTGCAGACTAGGCAGCGTGTGGAATGGCCGAGAGAGGACCTTTTCGGATAAAATAGTATGATGGTAGCATGGAAACATGAATGCTTGATGGTATAATGAAATCAACATATTGACTAATTTACACTTCAAATTCATCTTTGAGTTGGATATCATTAGACCCAATTATTGGCTTAGGTTCCTTATTGTATTGAACTTTCATAGAACTTTCTATGGGGTATGAAAGATCTTGAATAACCTCAATTTCTTTACTCTTAGGAACATATGATATTTATTCTTGATTCTCAACTTCAAGGGGTTCCTTCTCTTTATTTTTTTCATAAACTGCATGTGCTTTTGGACGTTTATTCATCTCTTTGTCGGAGGTTTTAAAATTACATCCATTATTTCGAGCATAAAAAGATAAGTATTATTAGTCTCATCATGCTGAACATTTTGATCATAAAAGCCAAGGTTGACCTACAAAAATATGTGTGAATATCATAGGAACAATATTGCACAAGATTGAATCACTAAAGTTACCGTGATGAATAAAAACAGGAATCTGTTGAGTTACGAAATGGTTGAATTATCCATTCAAACTAGTCTATATGGTTGGAGATGCAGTTGCATTCAAAGATTGAATCATTCAACTGTAGATATTGAAATAAGATTTCTGCAACATTCTTCATGAATGACAAGTATCTTATATTTATCTTCACAGCAAGCTACAGTTTGAAAAATTGGAGAAACTTTGGATATTTTTCCACTTAAATTGCATAGTTGTGCTTAGTTATAGTTGAAAAAGATATGTTGATCCTATCGTTCTTGAGTTGCGATAATTTTTTTCTCAAGATTCCATATGTCTTGTTCACTCTAATTTCTGTGAAGAAACTACAAAATAAGAAGAGTAGATAAGAATATCTTGCTTTGCATTACTGAAAACTGGTCTTAAAGGAGATAAACATGTCTCGATTTGGTGAAACCCAGTTCAAAAAGTTAAAACAAAGGCATGATATTGAAATGCTCTCTCGCAACTGCGCGTGCTTGGTCCATCAAGCGGCTTCTGGTCACTAGACAATGGTGAGCTTTTGCTAATTGAATCAACTAGAGGTGCTGGTTGCAGATCAGAGGGTTTTTGTAAGATATTGATTATGCAGAAGCCTGGGATCGCAAGAGACAGTGGCTGGGAGAGCCTGCGCCAGCAAGTGTGGAGGTTTCTGGCGGAGTTTCAAAGTGGGGCTGTTGGGGTCTATCGATTGGAACCTTTCAAGAGCAGTGGTAGAGGTAGTGTCGGCCACCTTCTAGGGCTAGTTGGTGGATGGGTTGACAGTGTTTTAGGGTTTCTGTAATTTTTTATTTTCATATGGTTTTGGGGCTATTTAGGTGTATGGTTTTGAGATTTTATGTAGGGTTCTTTAGTTTTGATATCAAATTAATATAGGACAAATAAGGTTGATTTGTCCTATTAAGGATTTGAGAGTAAAGATTTAGATATCACACCTAGGGTTTTTTAGACATCATATTAAAAAGTTGTAAGCATCACATTTAAGAAGGTATCACAAGTTGAAAGTTGGGAAACTCTTAAAATATTTTGTTGAATAATTGCATGCTTCTCCGAAAGAGGTTACAACCGTATTTACAGAGTGCTTAATAAGCCTTTCTCAATTAGGTTAATAAATACCAAAAATAATTTAGGAAGACTACCTCTAATAAAATAAGAATACTGATATTAAAAAAATTAGAAATATTCACTCTAATACAAATAGGAAATATTAAAACAAATAGAAGAACTAAATACGAATAAGAATAAAATCTTAAAGTTACTAAAACTATAATAATAGATTCCTTATAGTATAATCATTTTTTCATTTAATTAAATTATAGTTCGTAATCTATTTAGGCAATCTAAAACTAATTCATTCTACATCAATATCATTCTATCACTAGTAAGATGCCACCTTATTGTAAAAAAAAGTGAATAAAAAAGGTACAACCAAAATAACTCATAAATTTAGATAATTTTCCTAAATAGCCTATATCTCTCTTAAATAGGCCTGATATATAAGAGTTTTAAAAAAATTACAAACTATTATAGCATCACATTTTAATGCCAAAAACATTTTATCTAGCTTGTGCCCATTATACATCAATTCTCCTTGACTTTTTTTTGAAACAAAAAGTGTGAATATATATTAACAGGGTACTAATGAGGATACCACTCATTTACAAATTTACAAACTTGTTAGGGTGTCAATAACATCTCCAAAATTTTCATCTTTAATGATGTCATGATCCAAAACTATGTATCCAAAATAATTAAACCATAACTCTCTTAGTCTATTAGTATCCATCTCTATACAATCAAACGCTCTCCTATTCATTTCTTTCCAAATGACCCAAAAAATGGTTAAAGGGATGATCTTAACAATATTCTTTTTCAGGCTAATCTCGTTCCAAGCCCATATCTCATCAAAAACCAAGCCTAAAACCCAATTGATCCCGAGCAGTCTATATATCTGGAACCATAGCTTATAGACAGCTGGCGAAGAAAGAAGTGGCAGCATTCAACTCTCTTTGACATCATCAGGCCGATTAGTGATGGGACAAAAGCAGGGGTTTTTCTTCTCCTTGGGGGGTGTCGGGGGGTTTCCACATTATTTCTTTTTCTTATTTCTTTTTGTGTATCTTGATTGTCTTTTACTTTGGTATAATATAAAGCTATTTTCTTTATAAAAGCTATTTGACAGGGTGCACATGAAACATCTCAAAGTATCTTTACAGTGGTTATGTAATATTACTAAATAAAAGACTACTTGAGATGTTACAATGTGAACAAATACACAAGAAAAAGCTCTAATTTTCTCCTTTGCAATTTTAGGGTTTGCGTAATATTATTGACCAAGAGATGATGGATCATTGTGATGAGTTGTATGATATCACAGATGAATATACAGACAGATGGCTTTCTTCAGGTAGATTTTCTTACTATTATTTTGCTCTTGATTAGTTTCATAATTTCCTTTGAAATCTAAGCACCTGGGCTGATAGCTATTTGTTTGTCATGTGATTATAGTTGTCAAGTACTTTCACTCATTCATTTTAAGAAACATTCTTGAATAATCAAAACAGAATGGATTCAGAATCTTCTTCAGTATAGATGGTGAGCAGTGGCTAAGAGGAATCATTCTCAGTCTGAGTGGTCAAAATGAGATTGTTTTTTTAGGAATTGAGCTAACTAGTATATTATTGATCTTCTGAATGAGGCAGGGAGATTTGGATTTAAACCAGTTGATGCTCCTATAATCCTAATCTCAAATTGGCTATGGATGATTCCTTAAAAAAAAAAAAAGTATAGGTGAGGGAGAACTATTGGAAGACTGTGATTAGGAGGCTAATTGGAAACATAAAACTAGAATTAAGGAGAAAATCCTGGCCTAACTATAATAATAATCCTAGTACAAAGATGTTTCAATAAAAAAAATACTAATACAACACTCAAAGGAATATAACATAAAACTAGAATCCTAAAGTTACTAAAGACTAATCTTAGCCACTATTAAATTAAATTTGTAGATTTGCTAGAAATACAACTCCTAAACTTTTGAGAGATTTAAGTCTACATCCACTTTCAATCATGGATCAGATATGTCATGTGCACCAATCATTTTTAGGAATCAACTTCTCATTAGGTCCCCTGAAGGTGTTGTAAACATATTACTAATGTTCACTGTCCCTGACATGAGTAGTTCCAATAATGTTCAATAGAAGTTCTTCTCAAAGAAAATTATGAAGAAACCGGTTTAAAGCAATATGGTTGATGCCTGGCTCTTACAGAGTAATTCCTTTGGTATCATCCGATGCATAAGGAGACTTCTGCTTATGGAATGCGAGGAAGATTGACCATGAACACATCTCACTCATAAATTTCTGTCCCTAGAATGTGTTTGGCTCAATGGACCAATGGTACTCGTTTGCATACATCGCCAATCACCCATCTTGTGTTCAACTTTGTTCAGTATTCTTTATTGATCTGAAACTCAGTGGCAATGATGTTTGAAGAGATAGGTTGGCGTCCTCAGACCTAAGATCTTTAACCAAATTCTGAGATGGGCCTCAAGCATAAACATGGCAATTACCCATCCAGTGTGCAACTCTGATTGGTGTGAATTATTGATCCCAAACTCAGTGGCAAAGATTTTTGAAGAGATATCTGGTCGTTCATCCTTGCATGTAAGACTGAAACCAGGTTCTGGCTTTTTTGTTTGCATCTGGAAATATATTCTGCATTTGAAAGAATTCCTGAACACAATAAAAAAATGCATAAAATATTGCCCAATAGATTTCATGACACAGCACACCAAATATTCATATCAATAACTTAGGTGGTTAATTGAACATGATTCATAATAAAAAAGGTATAGGCATTGCAATATGCTCTCAAAAACCTGTTAATATATTTGTATAGGCATTGCAATATGCTCTCAAAACCTTATTGTTCTCATACTTGCTAATGAAATATGTTTGTTCTGGTCAATCCTGTAAAAGCAGAAAAGCACAAAAGAGGGACCAATGATCCAAAAGTAAGCTCTCTAACAGTCCATAAGCACTAACTCTACTTATTTCTATGCCGTAACAGGATCCATAATTTGGGACTGTAACATGGTTATTTCACTGGTCCTTGTATTTTGTGCATTATACCCTCTCTTTTTTTTTTTTTTGGGGGGGGGGGGGTTAAAATCTGTGGCCATTGACATTGTTTGTCATCCTCGTTGTAGTCTTTATATGGTTTCTGGAGCTGATTGAACTTTGACCATATTACTTCATATTTCTCTTGCATCGTTTATAGTGTAATCTTTTCACAAATGCAGCACATGCCTTATTGGAAGAGTGTTTGGGTCGGAAGGAAGACTCTGTGGACGGTGACATCAGTTCTACCAGCCGAACAGTTGGGCACATAAATGTTCTTGTGACTTCTGGAGCATTGATACCTAGCCTTGTCAAATGCTTACTGTTTCGACTTAATGATTTCATAGCTCATAATAATGGTTAGTTCATTTAATTTTATTTTTTTTTTGGTAAGCATTTAGTTTGGATTTTGTTTATGAAAGATGTGATACTCCATATGCCTTGACTTTTGATCCCGTATTCATACCTATGAGAGCGCTCGACAAAAGGTAGTTGTGATTTAAAAATTGGAGATTTTGATTTTTTTCTGGAGATAAACACTGAAACAAAGTACGGGTGGCAGGTTGAAATCAACGTATCATTAGGATCCTGGTTCATTCACGGCTGGAGGATCCTTACTTAGCAAGGGTTAGGGTTGTGAAATGAGAACAGAAAGTTAGGCAGAGGAAAATCAGAGAGCAGGAAGAACAGCGGGAGAATTTAGAGAGAGAGAGAGAATGAAAGAGAAATAGAGAATTTGATTTATAGTATTTTGATAATTCCTTACAGCCTATATCATTCCCCATATATAGTAAATTCTACTGTTATGATTGGATAAAATAATAACAAACATGGAAGACCGAGTACAACATAGCTGGCACATGGTACAGAGTTGGTATAATAGTAATGGGTGGGATGATTTTGGGAGGGTTTTCGATGTATTAACTGACATGTAAATATTTGGTATAGGGGCGCAACCCCTTGGTGCCATATACATGATATACAAGTTTTTATCTAAAAAAAAGGTAACGACTGTGAGCCAAAAGACAGAAAATAGAAATTCAAAGGAAAAGTGATCGCTAAAATTCCCTATATTTATTTGGCACCATTTTGGTTCCTAGCACTTCTCCTGGCTTGAAGAGCAACTTTATTCTTAAGGTTTAACTGTGGAATCTGCCCCTTAAAAAGTTCCAATCCTCCCAAGAAGTCTCATATGATGCTATATTTAGCCATTTAACCACAGCTTGCTCAATTGGCTTGCATATGAGATGAATAGTTCTCTTTTATAAAATAAGCTCAAGCTCCACCTATACTGTCCTTGTGAATCAATGAGTGACAACTGCTTCTGAATTTATGGGGTACTTCCTATATATTTCTTGAGCATGGAGACGTGAAAGCCTGGATGTATGGCACCGCTGGCAGACAATTTAAGTCTGTAGGAACTGTTCCTATTTTCTGTTTCACCTTGAAAGGCCCATAAAATTTTAGAGCCAATTTGAGTTACCTTCGAACTACATTGAGGACTGCCTTTGTGGCTGTAACTTAAGCAATATCCAGTCTTGCACTTCAAAGCTTCTTCCTGTTCTTCTAGCGTTAGCAAATTGTTTGGCTTGATTTTGAGCCTCCATTAGGTGCTCCCAGATTATCCGATTCATTTCCTGTTGATCTTGCATCCATTCCTTCAAACCTTGTGCCTTAATATCAAGGTCTTGTCATTCCATGATGTGTGGCAGGGGGTAACCATACAAGGTTGAGAATGGTGGCATCTTGAGGCTTGAATGATATGTGCTGCTTTACTACTAGTCAACAATAGTTGGCCACTTGGACCATGATCTTGATCTCCTGAAAATCATGCACCTTAGGTCGCCTTCCAAGCACTGATTAATCCTTTCTGTCAGGCCATTGGATTATGGATGGTAGGCAGTACTTTGGTGCAGTTTGGTTCCTGTCATCTTCACTAATTCTTGCCAGAATTTGCTTGTAAAGACATTGTTTCGGTTGGTCACAATTTGTCTCGAGGTCCCATGAAGTTTGTGGATTTGTCAGGAAATATGTGCTGTGAATGGATGTGTCAAGGCTATGGAATGGCTGTACTTGGTAAATCTGTCAACTACCACTGAAACAATGTTCCTGCCTTCCAATTTGGGAAGCTGCCCAATAAAAATAAAATCCATGGTGATTTCATGCTTGAGTGCGAATTTCAAGATGGAGTAGGCATGGATAGGACACGTGCTCTACTTTGCACCTTTGACAAGTATCACAATTCTTAATCTGTTCTGTCACCTGCTCCTTCATCTCGGGCCAATAAAACTGTTGTTTCAATTGATGGTAAGTACCTCTAGTTCCTGAATGACTTTCCAGTAGGGAATCATGATAGGCTTGAAGCAACTGCTCCCTCAAGTGTCTTCATTTATCCATGAAATTTCTCTTCTTTGTACCTTATCATTCCATGCTCAAAAGAATATAGGGGTTTACCCGTAGAGTCTGTGGGTAATTCAGTAAGAAATTTACCTGTTTCTTCATTATTTTGGTAAGAGTTCTGCACTTGTTGACCCATGAGGGAATCACCATGTTTGCAAGGCTGCGAGCTTCCCCTTCATCTGGAGTTTCTCATCTGGATAGTGCATTTGCAATGCTGTTATCCCTTCCCTTCTTGTATTGAATTGTATAAGTCAACCCTAACAATTTGAAAACCTCATTTTGTTGGATGAAGGTCTTAAGCCTTTGCTCAAGCATATGCTTTATGCTTTTTTGGTCAGTGCAGATGATAAAGGAAATGCCCTCTAGGTAGTGCCTCCACTCGCTCGCTGCTATGATGATAGTTATCATTTCTTTCTCATAAATAGATAACAATTGGTGTTTGGTGCTCAAGGCTTTAGTAAGATAACAATTGGTGCTCTCTGCTCCAATGCCCTTGTCAAAAGCATCAGTCTCAAGCTCAAATGATTTGGTGAAGCCTGGTACTGCCAGCATTAGGGCTATTGTCATGGCCTCCTTAAGCCTTCCAAATGCTGCCTCTGCTTCATCATTCCATCCAAAGGCATTTTTTTAGTAGCCCCATCAATGGTCTACTTATTTTACCATAATCTTTGACAAATTTGTGGTAGTAGCCAGTAAGACTCAAGAATCCTCTCAAGGCTTTAATGTTCGTCAGTCTTGGCCAGGTCATTGTAGCTTCTACCTTACTTTCGCCTGTCTGCACTGCTGCAGAAATCCAGTGCCCTAGATACTCCACCTGCTTCTGCATGAAGCAACGCTTTGATTCCTTGGCCAACAATTGTTGTGCCTTGGAACAGAAAATAGTGTCCAAGTGGGAGAAGTGTTCCTCCAAGGTTTGGCTGTAGGCTAAAATATCAAGGTGTGACTGTAAACTAGAATATCACAAAGAACACTAGGACAAATTTTCTCAAATGTGGTCTAAACACACAAATCATGAGATATTGAAATATAACAGGTGCAACACTTAAACAGAAGGCATCACTTTAAACTCAAAGTGCAGGTGGTGACTTCTAAAGGCCGTTTTCAGCACATCTTCAGCCTTCACTCTTTGATGATAGCTGGACCTTAAGTTAATTCTGGAGAATGTTATGGCCTAGGGTAGCTCATGCAACAGATCGTCAATCACTGATATAAGAAATTTGTTTTTCACTGTAATTGCAGTGAGCTGGTGATAGTCTACATATTATTTTTTGAAATAAGGCGGTGTGTACATAAAATCTCCAGTTATCTTCATTCTTCTTCACTAGAAGCACCGGTGAGAGAAAAGGACCATGACTTGGTTGGATAACTGAGCTTATCCAGCATAAGGGTCACCATTCTTTGAATTTCTGTTTTTTGAAAAAAGGGTATCTATAGGGTCTTACATTCACTGTTGCTGTTCCAGGAAGAAGAGTTATTCCATGATCTTATTCTCCAATTGGTGGTAGGCTTCTTGGCACTTCAAAGATGTCTTTGTTGTTGGCCTCTTGGTTCTTCAAAGGTGTCTTTATTGTAGGCCTCTTGGCTCTTCAAAGATGTCTTTGTATCATCTCATCAGTGCATTAAGTCTGTCCTGAATATCACTTGTTTTATGTGAATTCCAGGCTGTTGTAGCTGCCTGAAGTTCCGGGGAACATAGGGCACTACTAAAGCTCTTCATTTCCTTGTGTACTAACTTAGTCAAATTGACTGAGGTCCCCTTGAATCAGCACCTTTTGGTCTCCCTTGTCTCCCTTGGTGACGGAGACTTGCATATGGAGGAAGCGAAAGAGACTGGGTTGTATCTTTTCATCCAATGTGTAGATAGGATCACATCATATGGCCCACCTCAATCACTCTAAAGAGTCACAAAACATGCCTTTTCTAGCTTCCTGTTCTGATGCCGGGTCTTGTATCGGTTTTCATGCTTCAGCCATTGGCTGCCATGCTTGTAGGGTGGTGATTTTGATGAGTGGGATGTCACAGCGCCTTGCCATTTGAGCATCTATGAACGTCTGAGTGCTTCCACTATCCACCAATCCTAGCAGGCATTCGAAGAGATTTCCTACTTTGGTTGTGTTTCCTTCTCTTGTTCCTCCAGAGCATTCGAAGAGATTTTCCCTGTGACCTCTTCTTTCTCCACCTCTTCTTTGGGTTCTTCCTTCTCGTCAAATTCTTTGTTTTCTTTTTATGTGGCTTCCACCACCAATTTTGATATTTCATGGTGGTGCATTCCTGTTTAACTTATTAAACTTTTCCGTCATGTCAGCAATTGTAGGGTCTCCAAGACACTGACATAGCTCTTCCTCAAAGTGAGCTCACTCCATCTCTTCATGTCAAGTTTGCCATCCTTGGTACCAAGTCTCTGCCTTTTCTCCTAAAAATATGGCAGCTAACTCAAATTTTTGCTCTTCCAGAACTCCATAAACTCGAAAGTATTCGTTCCACCTCCACACCCATGATCGCGGATTAGATCCTCTGGATATTGGTATGTCTACTTTGGGAGCATTCTGTCCCTGTATGTTGTTTAGGGTTCCTTGGGTGTTCCTAACGATGTTGTTTTCTCTTGTTATGGGGGTAAAATTCCATGAGAAAGGAGA
This sequence comes from Carica papaya, assembly GCF_054855325.1. Classification (NCBI taxonomy): domain Eukaryota; kingdom Viridiplantae; phylum Streptophyta; class Magnoliopsida; order Brassicales; family Caricaceae; genus Carica; species Carica papaya. The sequence goes on along the minus strand of NC_142311.1, from coordinate 19,332,811 downwards.
TAGTGGTAGGTTAGTGGACTGGACTTAAGCTGAGTTGTTTTGTTGGTGTAAGTAATGGCTGAGATGGTCCTGTAGAGGGTGATGGGATTATGGCTCGTATTGTTTTTGTCAACATGGCCTGGAGTAGTGCATTGTTCCCTGCTGTTTAGCAGTGAGTTTGGTCTCCAGCCAGGAGTTTATTTGTTCATATATCTCCTTCATGCACTCAAGGAGCCGCTAGTTAATAAAGCAGACATATTCTTCCACCTGAGCAACCCTTAGTGAATTGGTCATGGTGGCCTTTCCTTTATTCTTCACCAACTTAACAATGAAAGTGAAGGATTTGTACAGTTCCATAGGTTCTGATACCAAGTTGTTAGGATCCTGGTTCATTCACGACTGGAAGATCCTTACTTAGCAAGTTACTGTTAGGATTATGAAATCAGAACATAAAGGAGACAAATTAGAGCAGGAAGAACAGAGGGAGCATTTAGCGAGAGAGAAGGAGAATGAGAGAGAAATAGGGAATTTGATTCATAGTATTCTGATAATTCCTTACAGCCTACATCATATCCCTTATGTAGTAAATTCTAGGGCCCTTTCTTTATTTACATACGAAATACGGTTTTGAAAAATGAGAAGAGCAAGCAAAAAATTATTGGGAACCACTCTGAACTGCTAAAACTGATCCAAGCAAGGTTGAACTGGTTCGGAAGAACCAGTTTGGTCAAATTCCGTTAAAAAACGTCCACCAGAGTAGGAAATTTTGATGCCCTCTCACGGATCAGGCATGCATGAGGGTCACACACTGATTGCCGTCACTGGAGAGTGGTAGCAGTGTGAGACACGGATGTGGGAAGTTTGAGAATATATATAGAACAACTATATGTAGAATTCTAAATGGAGGCCGTACATTGATCTCTTTTCCTTTTTCCCCCTAATGGATGGAGCTGTTTGAACACAAAATTTGAGATTTTAGGCATAGGATCTTTTAACTCTGATACTATTTGATATAGAACAAATTAGGTTTAATTTGCTTCCTTAGTAATTTGGGGATAAAAACCTAGATATAGGCATCATGTTAGATTCATACTAGAACCACGATGTTATAATAAAACCTTCAAAGTCCAAAGATTCGCTGAGTAAGAACCCTTGGATGATCAGAAATAGGATTGACTACAAATTCGAGCCATAGCCCATAAAGTACAAAGAGTAATTGATTAAATTTGTTGATGTTCCTATGAAGAAACACTTAAGATACTAGAACTCATGCCTTATCGAACATGTTATCCCATTTTAAAATTTGTTTATCTGGCAGCAGCAAACACTAGTTACAATATGAGTTTCAACGTTATGAATGTCGTATTACTTTTTGCTTTAGAGTGAAAGGAGTTGGGTCGAAGTTGCTAATAATAGATTGCCCAGAGAAATAGGTAAAAGAGATTTCTATTCAAGATTTAATAGTTGGTCCATAAGAATTCTTAAACATCATGTCTTACAAGTTTGATTGCATAATAAAACAAGAAAATTGAGAAACTCTAAAAGTATTTTATTGAATAACTGAAGTATGTCCCAAAAGTAAAATTGAAAAGATCATATCAAGAAGTGACACTTTTTCTTTGTGGTTTGAGAGCTTCTGCTTGGTGCAGGTGGAGCTACATTATCCTATTAATTTGACGACTACCGTGAGCCTCATTGGATGAGATAACACATAGGTAACTGTGCTAAGCTAAAGACTTATTATAGGTCTCTTGTTGGTGCAAAAATAAGTAGAGAATTAGAATAGGCAGAGGGGGCAATTGGCTTATTAGAGATTGGGAAAATTTGGAACAGGCAAGATTTTGGTGCAATTTTAGGCAAGCAGATAGTCATCTCTTGGCAGAGGGGAAAGTAACTCATAAAGAAGGTTTCAAGTTACAACTGATGGAGACATCTTGAGACATCTTTGGTAGATTTGATGCTTAAGAGAGCGGTGATGACTAATGACGGTGAAAGGATCTGTTATCCAGATAAAGGGCAGCAAAGCATCAGTAGAGAACAGTCAGCAATATGGTGGCACATGGATTTAATCAGAGAAGAACCTGTAGACATTTGATTTTTACACCCACGATTAGAAAGCCTGATGACGTTCTCGAACAGGAGTTTCTTGTGTGAAAATTAAATGATTCCAGAATGTTAGACCAAAAGATGTCTGAAAGTGAACCAGAACATACAGAACTGCCTGAACCTAAAAAGTTAGAGGCATCCTCCCTTTTGCTAGGGGCACGCTCTTGTAGGTTGGGAAGCACACGCCTCTCTAGGTGCATTGATCCTTACCTTGTGTATAAGATGCTGAATGTTTGTTGGTACCAGGAGAATATCCTGTCCGTCTGGGTGCAGAAGTGCACTGAATGTCTATCTTGGTGAAACATTTCAAACTGTAATGTTGAAAAATCGGACTCTTAATTAACTAAATATGTCAGTGACAAGTACAGTTAACCTCGCATATTTAAATTATCCAAGCAGATTAAATGGAACATCATAGCTCAAGATTATAAATAGGGTTACTTCTTTCTTTCTCAGAGACCAAATGAGCACTACTATAGTAATGTTGTGCCTAGAGATTCACTACCACCCCCATCTGACTGCTGACACCTGGAAATACTTCTATCCGGCACTTGAAATAGCAACATCCCCTAAGGGTTCAATCTCAAGTTACCCTTCTGTCGATAGAGAGTTTCTCTTATAAATCTCCAAGAGCTAGTTTTAAGCCTGAAGAGAAAGTCAATTAGATAGAATATTCTCATGGAAAAGTAAACCGTCTAAGATGATGGTTTTCTTTCTTTTTGCCCCCGATCTCCTTCATGTCTCTAACCCAACCAGTAAAGAAATGCCCATCTCCAACTTTCAGCAAGCAGGCAAATGAGATAATATACAGCAGCAACTGATCCAACAAAGCAGCACAGTATGTTGGTTTTCATTGAAATAAAAACCTCTCGTCATCAATCAAATTTTCATCAGATTAACTTTTAGGTTTTTAGAAATTCATTCCTCAAGTAGAGCTAATGTTTTTCTAGCTGAAGGATGATTACAAGGAAGAATATGTGAAAACACCTGTTTCTATTATTCTGTACAGACTCAATGTTTTCTTTCTCCTTAAACCTTTTTCTTCTCTTATCTTCTTCTTCCTGATCATTTTTGCAATACAGTCGGCACTCTTATCTCTCCTAATTGTCATTGAATTAAAAAAATAAGTGTGAATTTTGAATATTGGTTTGGAAAAAGTGCCATGCATTTAAATAGTAATAAATTGTCGTGACCTTGAAAATCTAAGTACAACACTAGTGCAGGAGGTTTTTCTCCTCAAGTTCCAGGCAAATTGAATCCAATTAGAAAAACTGTCTTCCTTCTCATTTCTGATTCTTCTAAGAGCCGGAAGTTTGTCGCATTGCTCTGAGACTAAGATTATAGGCATAAGCTACCTTCATATTCATTAAACAGATAATCTTAAGTTCATATTTCCCTTTTGCTTGACTTAACACCCTTCTCATTGATCTAAGGTTGCAATCTCCTTAGCTCACTACCCCGTCCTCACTTGGTCTCTCTTCCTTTTCCCAGAGAGTTCTGGTGTTTACTTCCCAAAAAAATCTGTCTGAACATTCAAATTGGTTTCCTGCAAAACTTGATAGCTTGGTCCTTGTAGCCAGCAAAGCTAATGGTTAGTAGTTACAAATCCAGGCAATATAATCAAATGCCAAGCTGATGTCAAGAGATACTCAGTCTTGGATGAAAAAATAGATCCCTAATCTCTAGCCCCTTCAGCATTCACTAACTCGTCTCCATTTACTGTATCTAACTTTCCTCCACAAGGGACCTAATGACCAACCTGCCTCCATCAATCACAATAAGTAGTAGGACTGCCAAAGCTTCTGGCTCCTCCTAAGAAGCAATCGGCCTAGTTATCAGAATTAACCCCACTCGAAAATGACAAACTCCCTCAGCCTGCTGCTGCTAGGACCTCCTTGAGGTGGAACCTGACCACTAATCATAACACACACAAGGAGTCAGAGCCACTCCATTCTCTGCTTAACAAGGGATATGGAGATCTAGCATCTCTTTCCATTCTTTGAAATACACAAGCAATCCACTTACACCTTGTTATTGACATATTTATAGGGTCTAAATAAGATGTTAAGTTCAATTAAAGATAAAATTTTAATTAGTATTAAATTTCTAATAGTAATTATAGAATTCTTATCAGTATTAGACTCTTAAATAACGTATGATTTCTCATTAATATGGAATTCTTAAATAGTATAGAATTTCCAATATTTTAATAGAGTATTATTATTATATTTAGATTTCTAATTATATTAAGATTTCTAAATAAAACTTGTAATTTTTATATAAAAAAATATGTTTGCTACTAATAAAAATAAGTCAGAATATTATTTTAAATTACAATATTGGAGCGTCTAACGAAGTCCACGATAGAAGCTCTCTTTGATGAGTTGTAATCTATTTTCGCAAAATAGGTCGATCAAAGAACTGCAACAAGGAGAAAAAGTAGATTCTAAAACCAAAAATTTTAGAGAACCATTCAATGACAAGATTCTGGTATCAGGAATATAACAAATTGGTATCAGAACTTAACACGATAGGTGACTCTGCAATAAAAGAAGATCTGCTATTGATGCTTCGGGAAGCTTTGATCGCAAACGAGGCACAGACCACAGAGATTGAAAGACGATTGGGTAGCCAGTTGTAGGAGTTATCCTTGCAATTCAAACGGATACTGACAAATTTTAATTGTGACAGATGAATAGAATCAAAAGGGATTGCAAGCAACAACCATCCCTAAGAACAACCACCTCAAGCGCTTCACTCCGAAAGTCAGTCGCAGAATGTAAACAACCCTTTAGGTAATGGAATCACTCCCTGCCATACCAAGTTAAACTTTCTAATGTTCGATGGCTCTGAAGATCCTCTAATATGGTTGCATCGGTGTGAAAAGTTTTTTGCCAACCAACACACGCCAGAAAGGGAAAATGTAGGATTGGTTGCCTTCCATATGCTTGGAGAGGCGCAGCTATGGTATCACCAGTTAGAATCTGAATAATCTACACTCAAGTGGACTGAATTCAAAAACTATTGTTCTCTGAGGTTTGAGCCACAAGCCGAAACTAACCTGTTGGGGGAATTGGTAAATTTAAAACAGATGGGATCGGTTATAGACTACCAGAGGCAGGGGAATTGGTAAATTTAAAACAGATGGGATCGGTTGTAGACTACCAGAGGCAATTCCAAGAAAAATTGGCAAGAGCAAACAAGTTCGTTCAGGTTGATCAGCATGTAAGTTTATTTACTGTAAGAATGATCGATTCTCTTCGTTTGGAGGCCGAAATGCAACATCCACCACTCTTGTGAATGCAATGAGTATGGGCAGAGTTTTTGAAAGGAAACAGCAGTTGTTGAGTATGACCGAACACAATTATAGTGATCTTTCTCAGTCCGTGACCAAGTCTAACAATTCAGTTCAGAAAATACCGACTCTACAAGGCAACAGCATTATGACACAATCTGGTATCGTTTCCTCTCCACTTATAAAAAAAATAATAAGGACAGAGATGACAGAAAGGAGGCTGAAGGGGTTCTGTTATAATTGTGATGAGCCGTTTATTCAAGGTCACCAATGTAAACGGCTATTCTGCCTCGAGATTAAAACACTAGTCTTGAGCAATAAGAAAAACCTGACAAGACAGTTATATCCACATTTGAAGTTTCAGAACAAACTTGAAAACTAAAAGGAAGTAATGTTATGTACATATTTATAGGGTCTAAATAAAATGTTAAAGTTCAACTAAATATAAAATTCTAATTAGTATTAGATTCTTAAATAGTAAATATGGAATCTTAATTAGTATTAAATTTTTAAATACCATATGATTTTTTGTTAATATTGGATTACTAAATAATATAAGATTTTTAATATTTTAATAGAGTATTTCTAATTAGATTTAGATTTTTAATTAAATTAAAATTTGTAAATAAAGATTGTAATTTTTATATAAATTGGTATGCTTGCTACTAATAAAAAAAATTACAATATTATTTTAAATTACGAGATTAGAGCTTTCTCTAATGAGATTCAAGGTAGAAGTTACATTTGATGAGTTGTAATATATTTTCATAAAATAAGTTACTCAAGAAATCACAGAAGGAGAAGAATTAGATTCTGAAATTAGAAATCAGAGACCGCTCAATGACAAGATCTTAGTCTCAGGAACATAACACACCCATCTAGAGCAGAATTAAAATTTTTATATTGGATGGCCAAGAATCGCCCTGATAGTAAAGGGAAATTGTAAGTGAAGTTACATTCTTAACAACAAGGGAAGCCAATCAAGCAAGCACATCGCATAAAGATCCTCTTGAGCTCACACTATCTCTAGATGTAATTATCATTACATGAGCAAATGTAATCATGATTACGATATAACCATTACGAGGATGAATATTTTAAACAAAGGAATGAACTTTTGGACCTTGAGCTTCAAACACCTTCCTGGGATTCAGTTAACCACTTACCTTTTCGAAGGCAAACGGTTTAAGTTCAGAAAACTGGGACCTTCATTAATGCAGAACAATCTTATCTTTTGAATTACTACTAGTATGGAGTACTACAAGAATAGAGTTATTATATTTTATTAGGAGTTTTTGTAGTTATTCTATTTCAATAGGCTTTTTATTTATTATTCAGTTAGTAGCATTATACAAGTCATGTTAGTATTTATATTCACCGTATAAATTATGTGATTCTTCATTGTTAACAAGACTGCTTCTGAATAAAATATGCATTCAGTAATTGTTTCTGATACCTGATAAAATATAGTCTTTGCAACTGTCATTTGGTTGGTCTTAATGCTCGTCATTGTGGATTAGACATAATTGCTTGGCATCAGGAGCTGTAGCTATCTTGAATAGCACCAGTTTTGATGTCTAACCTTTTGTATCTCCCCAGCCAAATGAAAGTTTCAAAGAACCGCTAGAATCAGGAGTTCTAAGGAGAAAAGGAAAAAAAAAAGTTAAAAAAGAAAGAATAGAGCAACAAAATTTCAAGCAGTCATAACTTTTTCATCTCTGAACTTTTTCTGCATTCTTATATCATGCCCGAGAAATGCAACAATTCATCCTTCTAATAGGTTTTTGTTATTTTTACAAGAAACAGATAATTCAGTTGCATGCACAGCGATATTTGAATGTGAACAGGTTTGTGTTGAGATGTGAATATGAACTACTAGCGCTGTTAAATTCCACATTCTTAGTCTGTGCTAACTTATAAAGTGTAAATTGCAGGTGTATTTTTCATGAAAAGTTAATGTACAATAGTGAATATATTACTTCACATTTGATACATTTACGTGGGACTGCATGAAGATGTGATGGTCTTTCATAGGAAAGTTTTTTGTTATATTTACTAGGGTTTAACATATGGATCTTATATACCAGTGCAACATTTCCCTTCTGGCTTTTATGCTCTTTTCTTGAGGGATCTGGTAATTTTCAGTGATTATTTTTTTCAGTATACAGCTCATGGGAGGTTGGTAAACTGCAATGTTTCAAATGGATCAAGGAACGCTATGATAATCAGAATATCCGTTTCTGTGTAATTGGGGATGGATGGGAAGAATGTGTAGCTGCACAGACAATGCAATGGCCTTTTATTAAGATTGATCTGCATCCCAGAAGCTCTCACAGGTTTCCAGGCCTCACACTTAAGACAATTGGCTATTATTTTTCTGTTGTTTATGGAAGTCCGGAGGCTGAAGATGACAAAGAACAGTCCTAACCCCATCTGTGTCTTGTAAGCTCCTTTCATGGATTTCTCTATTCATGGAATCAGAAATTAATTATGGCTAAGTTATGTCAGAAAGGAATTTGTATAACTAAAAAGGAACAAATAAATTGTTACTGCATATATGTTAAGATCTTATAAAATTACAAACAGTTGTAATGATTGATAAGAATTTTTATGTTTTTAAACTATTATAATAGTTGATAAAATTTTTTATATATTCTTTCATGTCTATATATATTAATTGTAAATTAATAAAAAGATGTAACTTTTAGAATAAAATATCATATTATATTTTCTGTTCTCGATAAATTTTTTATCTTTCTCTGTTATCTTCTCTTTCTAAAATATTTTTTCTCTATTCCTATAAAATCTCCTCTCCTTATATTTCTCTCTCCATTTCCTTATTCCTCTAAAAACCAATCTCCCTCTTTCTATCTCTCTTCCTTTCTCTCCTAGACTTCCTTCCTTATCTCTTTATAGAAATATTATTTTCTTTTCTAAAATTCTACTCAATCTTTCAAATTATCTTAAAATTAGTTTAAAATCAATCAAACTTCAATATTTTTTCTAAATTATAGATATGATAAATTACACATTAAAGTCGGGTCTTAACAACTTAATATCAAAGTAAGGATTCAGATTCAACTTGATGATCGACCACACTGCAGAACTCTTTGATCGGATTGAGTAACAACTCAATCTAATGATTAAGATGTTGGGTGGCGATGTTCTCTATCCGGAGGCTATAAAACCCACAGCCTTTGTTGCAGTTATATGCTTAGTGCAAAGTGGGACTTCTCTTCTCCCTCTACGGCACAATGAAAAAGAAGAATATCTGTCTAAAAGAATTGCAGAAGAAGAAGAAGAACCATTTGAAGATACTGTAGAAGAACCAGAAGAACAAGAGGAGGAAAAAAATAGGAGGCAGAAGAAAAAGGGAAGAAGAAGTATTGGAAGAAGAAGACATTATCGCGCCAATGGTATGCGGGGCATGCCGAGAAGATCTGATTTCTATGGAGTAGAAATTTGCTTTTAAAAAAATATATCTATATATAATAATTAAAAAGAAGAAAACAAAACTAAATATATATGTATATATACATGTTAAGAAAAAAATAAACTACTTAAAAAAATATGTTTAAAATATATGTATATATGATAGTTAAAAAATATACAATTAAAAAAAAAAATTAAAGTTGAATCTAAGGTTGATGTCCAATGTGAGGAAATTGTTGAGATTTTATAAAATTATGAACAATTGCAATGATTGATAAGAATTTTTATATATTTGAACTGTTGTAATTGTTGATAAAAATTCTCAAGTATCTTTTTATATCTATATATATTAGTTGTAAATCAATATAGAGATATAATTTTTGAAATAAAATATCAGATTATTTCTTTTTTTCTCTTTAAATTTTTTATCTTTCTCTTCTTTCCTCTTTCTAAAATATTCTTTCTCTATTCTTCTAAAATCTCCTCTCTCTATATTTCTCTCTCCATTTTCTTCTTCCTCTAAAAACCAATCTCCCTCTCTCTATCTCTCTTCTTCTCTCTTTTTAGAAATCTTATTTTCTTTCCTAAAATTTTAATTCTGTCTCATACTTTCTTAATTTTAAATTCCATCAAATCTTTTAAATTATCTTAAAATTACTTCAAGATCATGCAAAATTTAATATTTTTTTTAAATTATGGGTATAATAAACCACATATTAAAGTTAAGTCTTGACGATATATCATTGTTCTTTTATTATGTTTAAAAGATAATACATGTTATATTATTCATGGGTCATGTTTGGTGCATTTTTTTACCTGATCCTACTTAGTATTTAATCTTGTACTATTTTTTTATAAATAAAGGTATCGAGTTTTGACAAAATTTAAATATAAATCTCACAGTTCTTTTTTTAAAATAAAAAAAAAATTTATTAAAAGATCGGACCAATAGAGTACCACCCAGTTACGCGTTATTACATCTGCATCAAATGATCTAACACAATTCTTAATTTATTTATATCTAAAATATCATGATTCAATAATAGAGAACTAAAAGAGCATATCTATCTATCCATAATACAATTAAAATTATTTTTAATTCCTTCAAAAGATTTTGAATATCTCTCTTTTCATACTACCCATAAGACCGATAATGGAATGAGCATAAAATTGCTTTTCTTTTTGCATAAACTTGTCCATGCCCATATTTCAGCTTTCACCAAACCAGCTATTACCCAGTTTATTCCCAAAAATCCGTAGATCATTGTCCAGAATTTGTAAGTCAGTGGACATCCAAGCAACATAATTCCTTATTAGCTTGCACATGAAGCAGCGATTAACCATGCATTTGCCCCTTCTCTTCAACATATTAATGGTTAGAATATATTCTCTACAAGCTTCCCAAGCAAAAAAAAAGCGGCCATTCTTGGCGGTTCCTTTGTCTTCCATATCTGTTCCCATTATTCTCATTGTCTCCATCAAGTTGTTTGTAGAATGATTCTACAGTAAATATTTCTGGAATCCTCTTGATGCCCCAATTCTTGCTTGAGAGACCAAACTGATTAATTGTTGAAACTCATCTATCTCCCAATCATTCAAATTTCTTTTAACTTACACATCCCAGAATTTATATTCCCCATGCGCGATCTCAAATATTCTTGGAAATGTATTTTTTTTAATTTGAAATTTCCAACCCATTCATCTTCCCAGAAATTTATTTTATCACCGTTTCCAACACACCATTTTGTGCATGCTGAAACCATTAAGATTTTCATCCATAAGACTTTTGCTATGATATCCTCCCGTCATTCTCCCTCCAATCCCCATTCTTCTATTACCCCACCTTGACTCAACCACTTACTTTCTCCACAGCCACTTTCCTAGCAATGCATAGATCTCTCAGCCCCAAACCATCTTTATCATATGATTTTTTCACCTATTTCCACCTAACCAAGTGATACTTTCTTTTGTCTAGCGCATCACTCCATTAAAATCTGCATTGAATCATTTCCAGCTTCTTTGCAATCTTGATTGGCACAATGAATACGGACATGTAATAAATCGGTAGATTAGCAAGCATACTTTTGATAAGCGTTAATCGACCCCCCTTTGAAGGAAATTCATCTTCCATCCTGCCAATCTTTTTTCAACCAATTCAACCACACTGGATCCCAAGTTCTTGACACTTTTACCTTTGCACCCAAACGGAGTCCAAGGTATTTCATAGGTAGATCTCCCACTCTACAGCCCAATGCCCCTGCCATTTACATTTCATTTCTTCTATTTCTAATTTTAACCAGCTCCGATTTTGACATATCAATTTTTAGTCCCAACACCATTTGAAAATATAACCAAGCTGCAGCATTGTCGACTCCCCCGGTTGACAGAATATGATACCATCATCAGCAAAAAATAAATGTGACACCTCAATCTTAGAATTCTCATTGCCGAGCATAACCCTTGTAATCACATGTAGTTCTTTTGCCCTTTCCAATAATCTGCTAAAAGATTCCATAACTATTATAAATAAGAAAGGTGAAAGAGGATTGCCGTCTCAAACCTTTAGAAGCTGAAAAAGAATGATGAAGTTCCACCATTAAACATGACAGCAAATACATTGTTTTATCCATTTCCTCCATCTATCACCAAAACGCAGTCTTCCCAACGTATAGTCCACAAAATCCCAATTTGCATCGTCGAAAGCTTTCTTCATATCTAGTTTACATAGAACACCTTCCCTTTTATTACTTACTAATTCATCTACCACCTCATTTGCTACCAACACAGCATCAAGAATCTATCTTCCTTCAACAAAAGCATTTTGACTCTCCCCAATCACCTTCCCAAGAACTTTTGACAATCTTCTAACAAGCACTTTTGAAATCAGCTTATAAAAATACCCCACAAGACTAATAGGACGAAATTCTTTCATACTCGATGCCCCTTCGTGAATTCAAGGATTTGACAAAAGACCTGGATTCATAAAACTCATTAAAAACAGCAACAATATCACTCTTTATGATGTCCCAAAACTCCTGAAGAAATCTCATGTTATAGTCGTCAGGCACCGGCGCTTTATCCCCATTGCACGACATTAATGCAACATGAATTTCCTCTTCTGTAAATTCTTGTTCAACCAGATTTCTACTGCCCACTGTGAGAGATTTGAATTGTAAGTTATCCAGACTCGGTCTCCATTATGTTTCCTCCTTGTACAGCTTTGTAAAATACTTTTTAGCATGCCCTCTCATTTCCACATTTTCACTAATGACTCTGTCATTGTTGGTGAATTGTTCAATGTAGTTTCTCTTCCTTCTAAAGTTTGCCAAATAATGCAAAACCTAGTGTTCTGATCCCCTTCCTTTAACTATTTTTCTCTTGCATTTTGTCTCCAAGAGATAGGATCCATATTCAATTTGAAAGCTATCTATTTCCTCATTGTTTCTCTTTTATTACATTCCGGTGCCCCAGTTGTTCCATTTCCCTCAAGCCTATCGATTTCTGTGATGCCTCTAATACAATTGTTTATATCTTTATTTATTCTCCCTTCCTCTTCTTTTGCCCATTTTTTGATTTCATTTTTGACATCCTTCAACTTGGCAGCAAACTTGAAGCTGACCGTTCCTTTTGCCTTGTTATTTTACTAAATTTCAAAAACCAACCTTCCACACCCATTTATTTCCAATCATTTGTTATCAAACCTAAAAGGCACGGGACCCCATTTTATGCCATCAGGAGATAAACAGATTGAGAAATGATCTGATATAGGTCACACCAACACAGGTCGAATCAAACCGTCATTTTGCATCATCGGATCTTGTGATATGAGAAACCGATTAATTCTCGAACATGAAGGGATACTCCTCATGTTTGACCATGTCCATTTCCCACCCATTAGCAGTAGATCAGTCAAACTTAAATCTTCCACAATCTCCCTGAATTCCTCAATTTCATTATCATATTTACCTTCGCTTGTCCTCTCCCCTTTGTTTAGTTTCATATTAAAATCTCCTCCAACCACCCATCTATGCCCCCAACTTCTTCTGCATTCTTTTAATTCCTCTCAACGTGAATTTTTCTCCTCCTTCATTGCGCTGCAATACACCCCCGTGAAGACCCAACTTTCCATTCCACCATAATTGTCTTCAAATAAGCATGAGATTGAGGTCCTTCCAACCACCACTTTTTTGCAAATTAGTCTATCACCTCTCCATAGTATCAAAATGCCCCCCGTTGTCTCCACAGCTAGAAGGGAGTTCCAGCAAAGGTTTGGCTCCCCCCCCTCCCCACACTCCTTACCTCTTTCTCCCCTATTTCCTCCATTTTAATTTCTTGTAAGCATATCACCTCTGGCTTTCACTTTCTAATACAACCACTAATAACACTTCTCTTGGTTTTATCATTTATTCCCCTCACATTCCAAGATATTATTTTTCCAATCATTTGGCAATAATTAAACTCTTACCTTCCTCCCTCCTTTCCTTCTCGCTTTTGCAATCATAGTTCACTGACGATTGGAGTCATTTAAGCTCCCTACAGCAGCTACTTTCCTTTTTTTTTTCTTTCCCTTTGCTCCTGGAGTTCCACCTAAACCACCCCTGCCATTCTTTGATTCCATTTCTTCCATCAAGTTCATCACACGATCTTCAAATCCAACAAAGTACAATCCCAAAAGTCGACTAATTTTTTGAAAATTTGTCTTTACCCACGCCAAGTGATCTTGTATACCCATATTAACATTATGTAGTTGCTCACTCAATGCAACAATAATCCCCTCCATATTGCTGTCAAAAGCAGCTACCTCTTTGACCAAATGAGCCTCTTCCAATACATCATTGAATAGGACCAGATCCAATCCATTGAGATTTTGATCTTCAAATCATTCTGATCGTCTTCAATTCCTCCTCCTCCCTTACCTTTCTCCAATTCATAACACCCATTACAAATCGGATCTCCATCATCCATTTTGTCTTTGTGCCCCTCAATAAATACTAATTCAGAGTTTTGATGGATACCATTTTCCAAAACCACAACATCTTTAGACAGATTTTCTTCCCCTTCAAATTTCGTCTCCTCTGCATAGATATTTTGATTTTCTTCCCCATCATGTTCCTCATCCTCTGCCTCTTCTGACAGTGCTTCTTCTTCCTCGTATCCAGAATTTAGTTCCCCTTCTTCAAACAAGTCTTCATTTACCATTAGGCCCACCAGATCACCAAACTTGCCTATGAGGATATTGAATTTAATTTCCATGAGTTTTTGGGCCTCCACAACCTCATGGGGCATTTTCTTTGAGTTGCATCTTTGTTGGATTCAGGAATATCTACCCACTTACCCTTCTCGGCCCAAGAGAATTTTTTTGAGCCAGATGTAGCATTTAATTTCCCTTTGACTGCCTCTTCAGCTCCTTGTCTTTTCGTTTTTTTCCCTCCCATGAGTGTCAGATCCTGTCTTCTCAACCCGGCTTCCATTTCTTCCATCGCCACCAAGCACCTCTGCATGGGACTTCTAGCATTCAACTTCCATAGTGTATTTCACAATGCGGGCATGAAAATCTAGCGTTCGTTTCCTTCTTTGATCTGACTTCTTTAACCACTTTGGAATCGTCAACAGCTGTCAACTCCTTTTTCTTTAAGTTCGAGTTTGCTCATTGAATCTCGACCAACTCGAAGATGGATTTCATCAGTTTCCACCATCCATCTGCCTCACAACCTTCTAGAATGAAAATTTTCTTTCTGATTCTACCTGCACCTCAGTCAAAACCAGAAACCTTCCACCTTTATTTCTTCCTAAAGCAAAGAACAAGTTGTCTGTTACCAATTGTCTGTTTCTCCCAAACTTTCCCCCCTTTCTCCAGTAGAAATCTGATAAAGCGTTAATAATCCATTTTTTGTTTCCAAAACAATCTCGACCCTTAGGCGCCTTCCTTTCTCACAGATGTGCAACTCTTCATTTCTCCTCCCACTTCTGATAATATGGAATGTTTTGTGGTCCACCATGAAGAACCTTTGCCATGATGAAGTCATATCCTCCCCCATGAAATAAGCCAGGAGGCCCGCCCTCTCTTGCTCCGGCTAACACACTCTCTCTCTAAAGCTCCTCAATCTAGAAAGATCATAGAGCCTCCTTTTCATAAATCTCACGGCTCTCAATGATTACAAATCACATTATGTCATGAGGTCCTAGTCTAAAACTATATTTAAATCACATGATATAGGTTCAAAGATATATGCATATATATCGATAAATTCTCCATTTAGTTTTTGAATTTTGGCTCATTTTTCTTTTAAGTTCTAAATATTTTTTTGCTTTACGAAATAGTTCCTGAACTTTCAATTTTTCCGGAAACAGGAGCTAACATAAACAGTGTTAAAATTTTGAATAGAAAAAGTTTTAATTTTTTATACCTTATTAGGTTTTTCATCCTAAAACTTAAGCAACTTAAAATTTTAAACCTTAGAAATATTTTCTTTTTCTTTAATCTTTCCTTCTTCATAAAACCAAAAAAAAAAAAGAAAAAAGAAAAAGAGTTCTATATAAAAGTTTGAATCAAGATATATGAAAGAATCAATTAAAAAAAAAAAACTAAGAACATAAATTATAATAGAAAAGCAAATATATTACCATATTTTCAAATCTTATCTTTATAAATCTACCTTTTTTATATTCTTCATCTCCCTTTTTTTCTTCTCTAAAAACACATAATAAATTAGAGATCCCTACACTTAAATCTTGTCTTTCTATCTGATCAACGCTTCAAAGCATTTTACTGCTATGTTGTTATAGTTCTCTAAGTATTTGAATTCTACAAGAAGTCTTGTTGGTTCTTTGCTAATTATTCAATTTTTTCACAAAATAAAATGATGTTATTTTCGAAGAAGAAGGAATCTTACATCGTGAAGCTCCACTTGAAAACTACTAACAAGTTAGGGTTTAGTGAATAAGACCTTTTCAGACGACCTTGGCGATCGTGATTGGCTTGTGAAACATCGTATTTAAAGAGTTATTGTACTTTTTTTATTCCAATGTTTTTGTTTGGAAAAGATTCTTAACCTGCAGCTTAGTATCACTCCCTTTAATCTCTATCACTCTCGTTATTACTTTTTTTATAAGTTGTTGATTTGAAATTTTTTAGAGAAAATAAACTTTGAATTTTTATTACTTATATATTATTTACATTTAAAAATATATATTTAGACTGGTTATTCTTATTCTAACTGGACTCTAATTATATAATATAGTTATACTATTAGAACTCTAATTAATATAGTATTCTACTTACTATGAAAGCTTTATCAACACTCCCCCTCAAGTTGGCGCAAAGATATCACACATGCCCAACTTGCAAATCAGGTTCTGAAAAGATTTGTTGTATAATCCTTTAGTGAAAATATCAGCCACTTAATCGCCAGAAAATAGATGAGATAAGCATAGAGAGCCAATAACCACCTTCTCTTTTATGAAGTGTTAATCAATCTCAATGGATTTTATCCTACCATATTGAACTGAATTATGAGTAATATTAATTGCTGCTTTATTGTCACAAAATAGGGATAATTTCTTATTTTTAAACAATTTTAACTCCCTCATTAGCTTTTCTAACCATAATACTTCATATATTTCTTAGACCATTACTCTATATGTATCTCAACACTAGAGCGAGTAACCACACTTTATTTCTTATTTTTACATGTGTCCTATAAGTGTGCAGTAACCTGTAATTGATCTTCTATCATTTAGGGACCCAGCCCGATCGACATCTGTAAATGCTTCTATTTTAAGGTAATCATGCTTAGAAAAGAGCAGATACTTTCCTAGTGTAGACTTCAAGTATGGTAATATGCGGAAGACAATATGTAAATGAGTCTCACGATGATCATGCATGTACTAGCTCACAAGAGTAACTGCATATGCTATATCAGGTCTAGTATGTGAGAGATAAATGAGTCTTCTAAATAGTTTCTAGTATCCTTCCAAGTCAACTGATGTACCACTACCTACTTGCAATTTATGGTTGCTCTCAATAAGTGATTCTGCTGGCTTGCAACCCATCATACTAGTCTCTTCTAGTAAGTGTATGATATACTTTCTTTGAGAAATGAAGATCCCTTTATTGGATCTGGCAACTTCAATCCCCAATAAGTATTGTAGTTTTCCTGAATCTTTTATTTCAAACTCTTGAGCAAGAAGTTCCTTCAACTGAGTCATCTCCTTGTATCATCTGCAGTCACCACAACATCATCTACATAAATAATGAGAAGAGTGACCTTACCCTCATGATATTTGACAAACAAGGTATGATCCCCATTGTTTTGTTAATATCCAAAAGAGATCATAACTCTTCTAAACCATTCAAACTATGCTCTTGGAAACTACTCTATATAAGGCCTTTTTTAATTAGCAAACTTTTTCTTGCATCCTCTTATCTTCAAATCAATTTGAAATTTCCATATACATATCTTCCTCTAAGTCTCCATAGAGAAATGTATTTTTTATATCAAACTGTTGTAGATCTCAATCAAACTTAGCTGCGCAAGACAAAAGTATTCTAATTGTATTCATCTTTGCAATAGGTACAAATGTTTCCTGATAGTCAATCTTATAGGTTTGAGTAAATCCTTTAGCCACCAATCTATTTTTGTACCTTTCGATTGATCTGTCTACTTTGTGTTTTACGATGAACACCCATTTGCAACCAACTATCTTCTTTCCCTATGGAGGTGAAATAAGTTCTCATGTTTCATTCTTTGTCAATACTCTTATTTCTTCAATCATGGCTTTCTTCTACTTAAGATCTCCTAGAGCTTCTCTCCAATCCTATGGAATAGATATAGTGGAAACAGACAAGGCAAAAACTCTATAGGAGGGAGACAGAGAGTCATAGTAAATAAAATTAGATATAAGGTGTTTAGTGCAAGTTCTCGTTCCCTTTCTAATAGCAATAGGTTTATCTGATAAATCACAAGAGAAAGATAATTCACTAATATCTTCTGAAACCAGAGAAGATTCTTGACCTAGAACAGACTGCATGATGGCTTTTTTAGACTTCTCTCTCCATGAATACCTTTTCAAGTTTGATTTATCTAGACGTCCAACATTATCTTCTTAATTAAGATTTTCTATAATAGAATTCTCCCCCTAGATATGACTCTCAATTGTTACTCAATTAGGTATCACTTCTTCCTTCTCACTCTCCCCCTGAAGAGGTATTGGGTTTGAGTTAAAGTAAGACTCATTCTCCCTAAAGGTAACATCCATAGTTATAAAGTATTTTCTAGATGGTGGATGATAACACTTGTAGCCTTTTTTGTTAGAAGAATATCCAACAAATAAATACTTAAGAGCTATAGGTTCTAATTTACCCACATTTCTAGCATGAACAAAGCACACACATCCAAACACCTTTGGGGGGAACAATGAAGGAATTTTTTCCTTACAAAACCTCCATAGGACTTTTAAAATTCAGGACTCACAAAAGCATTCTATTGATAAGATAGACAGTTGGGAGAACTACATCTCCCCGTTAATTCTTTGGTAAATTTATGGTTAACATTGGTGATCGAGTTACCTCAGTATGTGTCTGTTTTTTCTTTCAACAACCTGATTTTATTCATTGGTGTAGGCACAACTTGTCTGATTAATCATCTCATTTGACTCCAAGTAAGCACAGAACCCACTATTCATATATTTTGTATCATTGTCAGTTCGCAGAATCTTAACTTTAGTACCAAACTGTGCACATATCATTTTGTGTAAAGATTAAAAATATGAAAATACATTACCTTTTGTTTTTAACAGATAAATTCATGTTAATCTAGTACAACAATCAATAAAAGAAACAAACTATCTATGACCAAAAAGAGAGGTATTCTGAGTAGGTCCCTACACATCAGAGTGAATAGTCATAAAAGGATCAATACTTCTATTATTACTTAAATGATAAGAGCTCCTCTTATGTTTAGTAAGTTCGCATATATCACAAAAGAAAGACTCCATAGAAGTTTTTTTAAATAACTTTGGATATAATTTTTCAAAAATAAAAAAAAAAGGAGTCCCAATCGTCAGTGTCATTGTAGTATCTCCATATTGACTTTTTTTATCTTCAATGGTTGCTTGATTTTCAATTAAGTTTAGCTGTCTATTCAAGATGTATAAGCCATCTTGCAGTCTACCAATGTCAATCCTCTTTCCGGTTTGAAGATCCTGAAAGATGCAATGATCATAAAAAAATTTAATTTTACAGTTGTTGTGGCACTAATAGATAAAAGATTATCAGAAAAATTAGACACATATAAAACTAAATACAATGTAATAGTAGGAGTACAATTAATAGAAATTATTCCCGACACGAGGGTGTATGACCCATCTGCTATACAGATATTATCCCATTCAGTACAAGAATAATAGGTTAAAAATTCTTTAAAAGAGCCTGTCATGTGTTTGTTAGCTCTAAAGTTTATGATCCAATTATCAGGAGTGGAAATAAGATTAACAATACTTGATTTTACCATATTTGATGTGCCAACAGTTGATGGAGAGCTAAGTTGACTCAGAAGGCGCTTCAGATTTTAAATTTCTTTTTTGGAAAAGGCTCCAACAGATGGTGAACTAAGTATTTCCCTAGCTTCAACAAAATTTGCTTGAGCTCTTATTGTTCTACCTTTTCTTCCTCTTCAACCTCTAAGTGGTCTTCCATATAACTTCCAACAAATTTTCCTAGTGTGTCTTGGCTTGCTATAATAGTCACACTTCTATATTTCTGTAGATTGATCAAACTGAGCAACTAATCCAGCCTTCTCAATTGGTGCAATGTGAAACACGACATTTCCTTACTCTTTCTTACTGAACATAAGCATAAGTTTGTTCTAATGAATGAAAGAGATCTTTACCAAGTACTTGGACCCGTATTTGATCATATTCGGTGTTCAGATCAGCTAAAAAATTATATATTCATTCTTTTTCTATCAATTTATGAAATTTGACTGCATCTGCAGGACATTCTGCTTGAAAATCTTGATAGTAATCTAACTCCTGCCATAATCCATTCAGTTCAGAAAAATATTAAAAAATAGTCTTTCTTTATCTCTGATACCATGAAATTTTTTGGAGAAAATAAATTTCTAATTTTTATTACTTATGTTTTGTTGACATTTATAAGATATATATAGACTAATTATCCTTATTCTAGTTGGACTCTAATTATAGGATATAATTATACTATTAGAACTCTAACTAATATAGTATTCTACTTAGTATGAAATCCTTATCAACATGATTTATCATCCATAATTGCACTTGAAACTTACCACTTGCAGCTTACCTCTTGTCGATGCAAATAGTCTCTCCCAAGCTTTTTATTTTGGCTAAAGTGTCAAAATACCACTTGAACTATACAAATATGTTTAAAATCCTTCCTGAAGTATTTTTTTTCTCAAAGGTCACCTTAAACTTTCAAAAATGTGACAAAATTTCTCGTTTTCGTTATTTTTTCTTAACAATATCTGGCCTTACTAACACAGAACATGATGTGGGCAAGTCAAGTTACAACAATTTCAAATTTGTTAACACATCTAGACCTATATGGATGCCATGTCATTGAACTCTTTTTACCTTTTTTTACTCCATTCATCAAGACTTTTTACAATCTCTAAGTTTCTTATTCCTTTTTTAGATACATATTTTCTGTGTGCCCTAATGTAAATAACCCTTCTTTTTTGTCCCCATTGCAAGCGGCGGCGCCGTCGCCGGAGCACGGCGGAGCCGCCGTGCCGGAGTTGCGATATTGGCCGAAAGGGGCCCTGGACCTAATTTGGGATTTTTTGGAACACGTGCAGATACCAATAGTGCATTTAAGTTCCCCGAGAAAAATTCAGGGAAAATTAGGGACAGCCTGTAGGCGCACTGTGAAGCCGTGTTCGGACCCCGAAACGTGTAAGGACCCCTCACCCTATTTCCTATCACGGTTTTAAAGTTCAATAAATGATAAAACGGTATTTTCATGAATCAACGAATGTGTGAAATTGCTTAAGGTCGCTAATGGAGTCCGAGTCTAGTGTGTTTGTCGGTTAACTGTTATTTGGCCTGTTTTACAGTTTTCAATGCAGCATGAGGTTCGATGTTTTCATTTTATAGTTTCGTGTGCATATTTTACTGTTTTATTGATTATGGATTGAATGACCGGGATATTGATGCTGTATGTTGTCTGTTTGACATAAATTATCGTTTTGCTTGTTTGTATGTGATTGATAATGCTAACTGAGGGAAAAGGAGAATGAAAGATTATATAAATGGAAATTGTATACTGTGGTCAGCCTGACTAGATATCCTGGGAAATGGTGGACGGACCGGGTCCGTAGGGAACCCTACCGGGATTGTGGTCTCCCATACCGGACGGGGTATGGAGATCTTATGTGTTTTGGCGCCCATACCGGACGGGGTATGGGGACGGCCCGTTTCACCCTCATACCGGACGGGATAATGAGGTCTATGGTTTGGTGTCCATACCGGACGGGGTATGGGGACCTGGAATGTGGTTTCAAGTGTTAAGGATTAACGGGTAGCGGAACCCCTATGGATCCCCATGGATACTAGTGGGCTGGTAAATTAGAAAAATATGTTGTGTAACGATTGAATTACGAAAAGTTTGATAGGTATTATGTTATACAGTTCATATATATGGTTTCATGATGATGATGATGTTATTGCTTTCGTATATTGTTTTATGAATTTCACCGAGGTAAGTGAATGGTAAAGGTTTTATTATTAATAAAAGGATTTGTTGTAAATTATGCTCCATTGGTCTTTTTGTGTTTTCTACCCACCTTTACCTCCGTGACGGTGAGATATCGTGATGTCTTTACTGGGCTAGTGTAGTTCATTCTTTATTTAATCATTTCAGATCAAGAGGACATCGTTCCCGAGCCGGTTCCGCAGTAGGATGACGAATGGGACGCCTAGAGTCTCCATAGTCATATTCGTAGCTTTTACTTTCAAGTTTTTCCTTTAGGTAGTTTGATCTTTTATATTTTGTGAGCAAGTTTTTGGTTTTAGTGTAAGGGATGTTATTCAAATTTTGACTTCGCTTCCGCATTTGATATTTATAATATAAATTCCATTTTAAATTTCTGGGGCTGCTACACGTTATGGACCCTGGATAGTTCTGGAGGTAGTGTCAGTCTGTAGGCGACAGTAACAATTCTGTTTGAGATTTCAAATGACCCAATAAAATATGTTTGCATATTTGAAAAACAACACATTTTAAATTTCAAAATAATAAAAAATAAAAAGAAAAATAGTTTTTTTATATATAAAATTTTCTTTTAAAAAAATTGTTTCGTAATTATTTTTTAAAATCTATAAATATTTAATCTATTTATTTTAATTTATTCTATTAAAAATTATATAAAAATTGATTGAAACATTTAAAAACAAAATTATAATGAAAAGAATATTAAAAATTAGACTGTAATAAATATCAAAATTTGAGAATTAAATTAATAATTTATTTATTTATTTATTTATAATGAATAAAGTAAAAAAAGAATAACTGATTCGGAATATACCTCCGGTACAGCCACAACTGAGAAAGAGTCATATAAAAAGGTAGACAAAAAAGGCTTTATTGATTTGCAATCCAGATCTTAACCTTATCTTCACCTTCTTTTTCTTCTTTTTTTTTCAAAAATAATAAATAATAAATGTTTTTGGAGTTGAGACAAAAAACTAAAGAAACTTTGTTTTTTACCCCCTCAAAAGCAAAAAATTTAGTTTTATGAAATGCGGAAAATGGAAAGTCACTTTTTTTTTTTTACTTCTTTTTAGAGTCCAACTTTCTCTTTCGTAGTCTGCTTTTTGTTTATTGTCCACATATCTCTCTCTCTCTCTCTCTCTCAACTCCATCTTCAACTTGCTAAGGGTATGTGCTTGCCCCACTCCACACTACTCCGTTAAACGTGTTCAAGTTCAACTGAAACCTTTCCTGAATTGGGTGGGTATTCTCCAATCTTTTCCACTTTATTTTCATGTTATTTAATTTTTGATTCTTGGCTTCTTGCCTCTTGCAGATTTGGTTAGAATGGGAAAAACAAATGGGTCTATGTTTTTTAGGCCGTAAAGCTTGGAAGAGAGAAAAAATTTTGGGCGCTTCAAATTTTATAATGCCAGTTCCTCTTGCTCCGTATCCAACTCCACCGGCTCCTCCATATACCCCATCTGCAAATGGTATATTTCTATCAAACGGGTCTTCCCAAATTATTAATATATATTCAATTTCGGTTAACCTCACTTGCTTGGTAGCTAATTTTCTGTTAAAAGCTTATTTCTGGTAATATAAACAAATGGGTTTATATTACCTATTTGGAAATGGCACTTCAACTTGGATTTGCCTCATTTGTTCATTTAACAAGGTGCTATGTTGTTGGTGTGTGTACATATATGAAAGATGCAAAGCTGGTTTGTGGTGTATGAAATATTATTTTAGTTTAAAAAAGTAATACCCAGATGTAGTTTCAGGTTTGAATTAATAAATTGACTGATGAAATCAATGATTGTGACCTTTATAAATTATTGATAAAACGTTACAGAAGATAATTTGTTGTGTGGTGTAACAAGTAGGTTTCCAAAGTCAGCTTGTGTGTTCCGGATGTCGAAACCTTTTGATGTATCCGGTGGGAGCAACGTCTGTATGTTGCGCCGTCTGCAGTGCAGTAACAGCTGTGCCTCCACCAGGTACAAACTATTTTAACACTAGTTTTAAAATTCTAACTCACAAGTACTACTACTTTTAAGGCAAGTTTTTAAGTCTGTACACTTATGGGTGTGTACATATATATATATATGTGTGTGTGTGTGTGTGTGTGTGTGTGCGTGCATGCATATGTTTGTACATCAGAGTAATTTAATTATGACACTCTAAACAGGCACTGAAATGGCCCAGTTGGTTTGTGGAGGCTGCCACACATTACTAATGTACATCCGGGGAGCCACAAGCGTGCAATGTTCTTGTTGCCATACAGTCAACCTTGCCTTAGAAGGTAATATATATATGTAGTATGCATATGCATATGCATATGCATACATACAGAATACACAAAGCTTCATGTATAAATAAATATTTGGTTCTCGTTTGTAAAATTAAATCCTGCTTAAAATGATGATGGCAGCGAATCAAGTGGCACATGTCAATTGTGGGAACTGCAGGATGTTACTGATGTATCAATACGGAGCACGATCTGTGAAATGTGCAGTTTGCAATTTTGTCACACCAGTTGGGGTTAGTTTATTCTTTTTTTTTTTTTTTTTTTTGTTCTAAATTCATAATTATACAAATTCTTGATTTAGGGTTGAGTAAATTTTTGTTATTAAAGATGTGGGAATGAAGATAGAAACTTTGTTGTTTATTTTCATCTATATCAGTCGCATCAATCTACACATCTGGCTTGTTTTTCTTTCAAATTCTTTTTAAGTTAAAAATTCATATGATGAACTTAAAAATTTCATTCACACATGATATTTTATTCCTATAAGATTATTGAATATTTTAATATTGTTTTTTTTAATTTTTTGCCATTAGATTCTTTATTACTTGAATGAAAAAGAGAAAATGTTTGCTTGTTGAATCATACAGGCATCAACGAGCACGACAGAACAGAAGTACAATGCGTGAATGGGTTTATTTACAGAGTGGGATACTACTCTGGTTTTCTATTGAATCTATGAATGTTG
This sequence comes from Carica papaya, assembly GCF_054855325.1. Classification (NCBI taxonomy): domain Eukaryota; kingdom Viridiplantae; phylum Streptophyta; class Magnoliopsida; order Brassicales; family Caricaceae; genus Carica; species Carica papaya. Next base: position 19,308,276 of record NC_142311.1, on the reverse strand, counting down.
GTAGAGAAAGAAAATGGCCTCTACTAACTCCCATGTATATATTTTTCTCTCTTCTTTTTTCATTTTTCACTGCGTGATCTTCTCCTCCATGAATCTATTATGAGAAAATATATTTCGAGAAGGCTTTTTGAGTTGTAAGCATGTTCGACAATGTTGAGATGAAATTTGCTTTTAGTTTTTGTTATTTCTTTTTGACGTGCTACCTAAATTAGAGTATGCAAGTCTTATTTAGCACCTCTACCAATAAACTTGTCAAATCTAATAGTAGTAGAGTATATATATATATATATTTTTTTTTTAGCTTTGTCTTTTATGTTTTAATAATATTTATTTTTAAAGACTGCCAAAAGAAGTAAATCAAGAAGTATTTTTTCATGAAAGTCAAAAGTCAAAATCAAATTTTTTTTTTTTTTAATAAGTTTAAATACAGACAGAATACTTTTAGTTTGTAACCTTTTGGAAAATGATTTTAGCTTTTAATAAAAAATTATATTTTAAAATTCAAATGTTATGAAACTTGGACTGAAAGTGGTAAATGAAGGAAAACACTTTGATAAAATTATTCAGGATATTTTCTTTTTTTTTTTTTTTTTTTTTTAATTAATTAATTAATTGTTTTAGACCAGTATTTTATTAAAAACAAATGAATTAGAGAGATGAGTTGTATTCCATTTACACTCTTTGCGAATCAAAATTCATCATATTTGTCTTTTTTTTTTTTTTAAATAAATTGATGCTAACAATAGTAGAGATTAACATTTTTCTATTAGTGACTAATCAAATTAAGACTAACGATCTCGATTATTAATTTTTAAAATTGTAAATATTCTTAACATTAATTGACATTATAGGAAATTTAACTAATAAAATTGTAAACTAATTTGGATTTAGGTTAAGTAGTTAGTTTATAGAAATTTAACTAATAAATATTTTTGACAAAATTCAAACTAACACTAATATAGAGACAAACGCGGGTCATGTTAAATGAATTACCATCAAAACACACAAACTAACTTATTTTATATAGGATTTGACACACACGTGTCTTATCTCGTGTATGTTTCATACACGAGTCTAGTTTTAATTAAAAGTTCAAGCTTAAAGAAAAATAATCAACTTTATCAAATTCTATAGCCGAATTTCAGATTATACAAAATTAATCAAAATGTAGACTAATACAGAATGAATGAATAAATAAAAAAACAAGCTATTATATAAGAAGATTCAAAGACTTTGATAAAAGCAACTATAGAAGGAAGAAGCTCTCCCATTATTTTGTTTTTGTAGAGATTGCAACTTTTCTGGAAAGATACGATGTAGAACATCTAAGGAACCTGATCTTTGAGAATCAGTAAAGAAGAAACGAAAAACAAACACATAGAGAACAAGAGAGAATTGGTGATTTTAGAAAAAATCCTATATTTTAATTCTAGAGATGCTTCTTATAAATGAAGAGGAGGTTTTTATACCTTCGAAAAATTGAGGCATTTGTACACCTATTATACGTTGGAACATTTCTCCCTTTAACCTAATATATATATATATATATATATGTACATACACACATACACATACACATACACATTCTTCACATAGTTACCTTCAATGGGGCTCCACCACCTGTTTCAACCCACATGTTCGGGTAATCATGCACTTTGACATCTGGGACTGCTTTGAATCCGCACAAATAGAATTGGAGGAGAAAGAAAGAAGAGAAATGGAGTACCAATTTCAATCGTAAACTCACTGTTGGATGGTTCACTTGAAGCAGGTGAAGGGAGAGATTTGTATTAAACATTCTGAAATCAGTCGTAGGGTAAAGGACCAAAATAACAATTAATTGTGTTTTCTACCTATTAAATCTAATGGGGTAGATGTGCTCAATCCAATGGCTGACAATCAAAGCAAAGTTATAAGTAGGCAACTGGAAAATACCACCTCTTATGAAAACCCAAATTAACTATTTTGTAAACTGTTTCTTTCAGCAGAAAAGAAAAATAAAATACTATTGAGAAACGACTTGTTACAAACTGTTTTGCCTGTAACACAACTCCTTGTTTACTTGAAAAAATGTCTCCTCATCATCACCAAGAAATCCAAAATGGTGAAAAAGAGCATAATACATCTGTGTTATTGTTTTACACTCGAATAACACAAAAATTAGAATTAGAAATTATGACAACTTAGGTTGATATATCAACTCAAGTCATGATAGATTTTCCTTAAAATGTGCATAGTGATGGGTCAACATTTTTGAGGTAAAATACACAGCACGACTCACAACAGATATGAACAGAAGAGATATAAAATACAGAGCACATATATAGCACAAATAATTACTAGCAATTATACATAAATGGCAAAAATGCATCTGAAGAGATTGATGTCACCAAGATGGAGAGAGATATAGGATATGGAAGAAGCAGCCTTGGTGCTAGAGATAACTCATTTTGAATTCAAAATTCTGCTTAACCTTATTCGTCACCCATAGCCAACTCCAACGCATAATCGTCCCTTTCCTGTGACACAAGCAGATAAGCAAATGATATTATAGAGTGCCAACGAGAGTAAGAATACAAGGTTCCATCTGTACAGAAAACTCTTTTTTAGTTTTTATTTTCTAAACTTATATATATTTTATTCACAATTAAAAATTAGTTAACCACAAGAATAACAATATTTTGAAATGTCATTTTTAGTGGTTTTAAAAAATTATTTTGTTTATACTTCAGTTAACCGGTAGATATCAAGCTTTCACATATTTTCGTAGACAAAAACTTCATAAGCATGTATGAATTTAGAAAATAAAAACAAGATAACATTTACACCTACCAAAAAGAGCCCAGAATTTATTTGCATTAAAAACTCCAGATATTCAAATATTTCAAGAAGGTTAGAAACAACCAACTTACAATTGGACCACGTGCAAAATATCTTCCAAATTGAAGCCAATATACCTGAACATTTCAATCATTTCAAAATGTAACTAATGATCCAAGTAAACACAAATACAAGACAGAAGTTCAATCAGGGTAACTCCATATTATTTAACTCAAACTTTCTTCTCCAAATAACATACTAGGCTCAAATAACATTAACGACGTTCTTATATTATGCTTAAAGTGAGAATTCACAGCAATAACTTTTTATGTATTTCGAGCTTAACCCAGTGAACAGCTGTCACTTAATACATTACCTCATCCTCGTCTTGTGTTTCTACTTCAACATCAGAGGATGGGAAGCCCACACAGAGAAGTGCATAGCCCTGAATTTATGAACAAAAGCTCAGATACAATCATAACATCAACTAATTGATTGCAGGTATTATCTTGATCGCCTAATCTTTTCCTTTTTTCCCTCTTGTGTTGAGGTACAAAGTTGAAGTTACGGCTGCAATTGATATAACTAGAACTTTTTTATATATTTACATCCATGAATAAAAATCTATAGGTAGAAAATAAAAACAATATTTAGAAAATAAAAATATGATACGAGTTTTAGAAAATAATTGTTTGAAAAACAGATTTTCCAAAAAATATCTTCTAAATATAATTACAAAAATGTTACAGTACAATCTTCCATTTTTAGCTGCAATTGATAACCCAGAATTAACAAAATTCTTAAGAATGGAAAAAAAATATTATATATTTTAAGGACTCAGGACCCGGTTCATCGTTAACTTTTTCTTGGCGCATTATATAAGTAACTACGTATTTCTAGGCATGCCTTTGATTTTAGTTCAGCAGATATTCCCAGGGCTTCCGGCTGTCTAATTTCTCCAGATTTAATACGTACAGCACAACTAGTACAACAACCTGCCATGCAGAAAATTTTCACCAGGGATAAATATATCAGTAAAGTAGGTTTGCATCGATCCTTAATAACAGAATTCAAATTATCAGGAAGAAGAAAAATTAAATTAAAAGATTTAACCATAGAGCAACCCTTTGACAGAGAGGAAGAATAGCATTCCAATTTTAAACTTGGAAAGGATTTTATTTTCTTTGTTTAAGAAATCAGTCAGATTTTAATTAATTCTAATACTAAACCCAGACTAAAAGAAACAGTGTTATAAATACAAAATTATCACTTAATTAAGCAGCAGAAATGTGATCAGAGAATGGTTCGGGAAAAAAGGGACCAAGTGGATAGATAGCTCACCAGAAATATAAGCAAGAGTTCTGTTTCTTTTCTAAGCCAGTGGCAAGGCTGGCACAAACCTAAGATCTGGAGTCCATCCTCACAAAGTTTTCCACCAAGGCTATCTTAAACCATCTAATTGCTCAAATTTAATATAAGAACCAAACTTCCTCTTCTTTTCCAACTTATATAAAGTGGTTCTGCAATGGATATGACAGGACTACAGAGATTAATGTTCTTAATCCTAGGTGCACGTGGAATTTCAACTTAAATTCCCGACAAGACTCAAGTTGTCAAATGCTCCGGGGATCATGAGATGTGTTCTACGATGGGCTATGTGATGCAGAAAAAAAACAATTTTTTTTTTTTTTTGAAATAGCAGAAAGAACATAAGTTAAGACAACCTGTTTTTAACATTATAATTAATTGCATAATATTTATGTATTTTAATAATTTCATATGTTTTCATTGTATAGAGGTTTAAGAAATATTAGTTAGATTTATGATTCATTTTGATTTTACAGTTTTGCATTATTTTTCTTTCTTGCTATGAGATAGCATTTATGAGTTCCCTTATCAGCAAGAAATTGAGTACTTTCTACATTTATATACAATATTTGAATTGTAGCATAAGAATTGGAAGTCAAGATAAACTTTAACTCTATAAAGGCTTCTCTTTCTTTAACAGAGATAAGACATGCAGTTTCCTTTAGTCCTTCACAACAAGGAGAACAAGTAAAAGAAATTGTACTCTTAATCCAGCTATTTCTCAACAATCTTGATCAAATGGTCAAGTGGAACCTAGAGCTATGATCAACCTTTTGTTTTCTCACGGGAATCATGAAGTTGCAGTTTTAAGACTTTGAACTACAACTGGTATAAGTGACCAACTTCATCTCTCACTTAATACAGAATACATATGAACTAGATTTTCTAAATTGATAAGGAATTGTATTTCTTATAATATACAATTTGTTGCAATAGTGTTGATATAACATAGATAATCACAGCTTATAAGCCAAAAAAAAAACTTAAGCTTTTCAGATTTTTTTTTTTTTAAATTTATAGAACAAAACAAAAATTAAAAACCATCTTATATAGTTAGTTTCTTATTCAGTTTTGTTTTACTTAGTAGATGGATCCCTATAAATAAACGTGTGTTTTTCTTTCTAACCAATAATAAAGTTACAAGGTTTTTTGGCAAACTTGGTATTAAAGACTGGTTAGGCATTAAAAGAATACGAAATAAGAGTTGTTAGGTGCCAAAACCCTAGGAGATAGAACAATTAGTTACTATCTATATATGCTTGTTTCCAGTGCGTCCACCCTAAGTCCAATGTTGCCAGCCTCTTTGTTGGTGGACTGACCATGGTCCAACGTGTCACAAGCTGCCTGTCACAGGCGTGCCCCCTACTCTATTTTCTAGAGATTGGTTCTATGTTAGATTGGGCCTAGAGTGTTATGTCAGTTTCTATGGAACATGTTCTCGTTGGTTTATAATGGAGGTAGTTTTTATGATGAAAGTAATTTCAATTGATGTAGGAAACACAAGCTGCCTGTCACATGTTCTCTTTTAGCCATTTTAAGGTAAAAACAGAAAAGATTAGGAGGGGAAGAGAGAAAAGACTGAGGCAAGGGGGAAGAAAAGAGAGGAAGAGAAAAAGAAAGGAAAAAAAAGACTTGAAGGGAGAGAAACCAAAATTTAAAGAAGCAAATGCTTCAAATTCTATTCCAATATAACAATAAATCCTCATTACACCAAATATTTTGATATAGGCAAAAAGGGTATCAAAGAGCCAATAGCAATCTTTGCAACTAAACAAGTTAATCAATTGAGATTGCTATCATTTTTTATGCAACAAGAGGTGGTACAAGTTATGCGACTTTTGGTTGCTACCTCTTTTGGCCACCATCTTTGGATTCATGAGGGCAAAAGTTGACAACTTGTGATTGTCAACTCCTTTGGTAATTGAAACACTGGACCTAAAGCACCAAATAAAATAAAGTGCTATACTATTCTGCATAATAAGATGCCACCTCATCCTAAGAAAATGAAGAAACAAAATACTACGAGAATAACTCATAAACTTAGGTAATATTTCTAAATACCCAACATATGTCCCAGACAGTCCATATAATGTAAGAAAAAAAAAGAATTACATAAATACTATAAAAAAAACACTTTCTAATCCTAAAAATATTCCATCTTAACTTGTCTGCACCATGTACACTTTTATTTTTCGAAATTAAGTCTTCTGTCTTAGCAGGCTTTCAAGGGTGATTTCATTTTATTATAAGGTTTTCTTCTTTTGCTATTAGGTGAGTACGGCTTCAAATAACTTCGATGATTCTGTTGATGTCAAGCACTGGGATTCCCTAATTACTACCCAGCATTTGATTGGAAATAATTACATCCCATTAGCTAAAGATGTATCTCAAAGGACAAGACAAGAATTGATGTCTTATTTGCTCCAGTAACAACAATCCAAATCAGATCTTCAGCAATATGAAAAATTATATGCAAATTGTTAGTCTCTTGTGAAATCCTACAGAACCTCATGTTTTTTCTAATATCAAACCTCATGTTGCTGACATGTTGACACAACCAATGCCGACTCCTCTAATCAAATTCACTGGCTATGTGATATGAGCAAGGGAACCATAGCAAGAAGAACAAATCTCCTCTGGGAGGCTGATTTATTTACTAGATTGCTACATAAGCTTATCCTAAAAAATAGGAGCCGGTTCAGCTTCCTCTAACATACTGCCGATTGGAATATGGCCAATTGGAATATGAATAAAACATTTGAACATTAAATCTATTGAGTGCAGTCTCAAGAAATTGAGGGTTCTCTTGGATGAATCTTAGGTTAGCAACATAGGGCAACAAGGCAAAAATTCTAACAAAGAAGTGTCTCATTTTTGGAAGATTTGGTCATGACTGGTCTCATCACAAGGTCCCTGACCAAGGGCCATAGCAATCTGGTACATGAGTAGGTTGTTATGGGAACTTCGAGGCTTTCCAGGCATAGTTCAACACCTTGATAAGTATCTGCCAGGATGACCAAGCAAGAATGGAAGAGAAGCAAGAGGAACTCACAACACAAATAGAAAGACTTTCTAAGGGCTTCTTGGCTGGCCGAATAAAAGGGAGCAAGACAATAGAAGACTAACCAAAGGAAGAACAAACTGCTCTATGCCAGCAATATGACTTGTCTGTGCAATTACCTGTAGAATTTTTTAATATTCTGCATGGCGAGGAAACTACAATCAAATATTTGATTTAGCTATAATGAGTTTATGAAGAATTATGTATGACCCAACCTGTAACAGTTGACATGAAGACAATGCAAAAGAATTGGGAGAAATTAGTTACTATGTGATGAGATTAAAACGAAATTTGAGTTTGCTAAATTTTACTGAACTTCCTTCTTTTGCTTAAGTCTAACCATGACAGTTGTGGTTTTCGTTCAAGGATACCTCCTCCCAAGATAGTAGTTGTGCCAATTCTGATTCAGCTTTAGGGGAGGCATACCTAACGGATGGTTGGGCAAGAGGTGAGAAGGAGAGTCTAGAGGATTCAAGACGGCAAATCAGGTGAGAGCCAAGAACCTATGAGTCACCCATTGAGAGTCAAGAGGCAAGAAGAGAGGGCTGAGTTGAATGAGTGCCAGTAATGATATGCTCCATGTTTATTATTCAGCTAAACACTGATAGAGCCAATAAATGCTTTAGGTTCCTCCTTGTACTAAACATAGTACCACCTCTCTTTAGGTGAAAGATATTGAGCAATATCCAATTGCTTTCATGAGCTTCTCCTTTCTATTCTTTTTATTGCTCCATTTCAATGGGTTGTTCAAAATTTGATCTGAGGGTTCCAAGCTTCAAACAGTTCTTTCTTCCTTATTGCTAGCCTTTTCATGGACTGTTGTCTTTTGTGGGCATTGATATTTATGCATCTATACCATAGTCATTGGTTTCTAGACCACAAGTCTTCTTATCAACTAGAAGATTTAAGTTTTATTACTCTCGTCATTCTCAACAGCGTGTTTTTCTGGTTGGATGAATGGATTGAGGGTAGAACATTGGTACAAAACCACCATTCTCCTTTATCCTCCCCATCTTCTCATTATTAATTAACAGGAAACCAAAGAAATTGAAAAAGAAAAAAAAAGTTTCTTAAAAAAAAGGTATTTTCAGGCTTAACAACCAGACTGAATTGGTACACGACAGTCCTCAGTCTGGTCCAGACTGGCTACTGTTTGGGATAGTCTTAAGTCTAGTAAGGACCAGCTACTGTTCACTAGAGTCCTCAATCCGAACAGATTCTGAAAAATGATGCCAGTAAAGTATGGTTGGCTTCCAAACTAATGGCCATTCTTACCAAAGATATAAAAACAATTCTATTTCATTTTAAAATATTAAAAAAAGTTGATAGTTTTATCACTATCAGATAAATAATGAAATTTTGAAAGAAAAAACAGTAAATTAGAAAGGTGAATTTATAATATTTATCCCACAAAATAAAGATGGTTTTACGAGTAACCAAATCATTCCATATAGTATCATAACTAACGGTCTACCATCAGATCTTGAAAACCTTGCTCATCTCTTGTTATTACTCACAGACTTTGTAGCATCAAACTATACAACTCTTAAATAATTAAATAAGATGCTTGAGTTTTCACAAACTTGATAACTTTCCATAGAAATATTGCCGGCCTATCAATTATGTCAACTATCATAATAAAGTTAACGGACTGCTAAATAATTAAATAACTTGCCAATTATCTCAAAAAATAATACTTAAGATTTCAGAATCTTAATTCCCAACTCAATATTTTCACATACAAATGCGAATACGTGTTAGGCTGTCTTCTTATCTGGGCGATTCTTTAGCCTATCTCTATTAGCTGCCTGAATTGTTTCTTATGCCTACCTACTACTTGATTATGCAGATAGGGAAGAAATAGCCTTAGCTGGTTTTCAATCCACACCAAAAAGGTATGCCGTCAAAAGATGCTTAATGTGCGTGAATCCGTTCGTTCTTATTAGCATTCATATTTAGTGGCAGAAAGACACTATCTGTAATTAAAGTGAATGGGAGAACAATACCGTGCCTGCAAGCAAATGGAAGAGTAATATTCTGAGATTCAGCGGTGTGCAATATGTACTGATCCTGCATTCCGAGGAAATTTATTCCCAAAATATACATACATAGTCAATTGAAATACACAAGGTCAAACTTCTGCTTAAATCAAAATTAACATTTATTACTTTCAACTATACGATAATTGCCGAAATTCTACTTAAATCAAAATTACAGCGTTTCTCTTTCCATAGCTTTCAATCTCTCATTTCACGAAGAAACAAATAGAGGCCAGTGCCGTACCTCGGGAACGAGGAACTCATGGACGACCCCTCGTTGTCTGTCGTGCACGGTGATTTTATGCGTAGGAACTGTGGAAGAGCCATTACTGGTTACACTGGTTGTACCTACTGAAGCTTGGAGCTCCGACGAAATGTCAAGGCGGCATTTCAGGGAACTTACATTACAAGTTCTGGTGGTTGTCGGAGAAAGTCGCCTGTGAAGCGACGGCTTCCGGTGGAGTGGGGCAGAGAGATTGCAGGTGGCGAGAAGGTCCATGGATATTCTCCTTACAATGATCCTTACTGGTCGCTCGTTAAGCGAGGATAAAACATGAAAGCTGGAAAGGAGTTATTAAGGTGCTCCCGGGTGTAGCAATATATGGTGAACTGGTGCACTAAGATTGGGTTCCTCGCCGGTACACGCCCAATCAGCTGCACTGCAGTGGCAGGATGGTAACGGGAAAAATAAAAGAAAGAAGAATTTATTATTAGATTAATTCAAAGTAATTCGATTTAATTTTTTATTTTCCCTATTTTTTAGACGAATTTTTATGAATATTTTATAGAGAGAAGGGATGTTCAAATTGATGTTAATAAACATATTCCTTTGTGCTTTTGGATCGAAATATATTTAAACACCAATAAAATGTACGAGACAAAGTTGAAGTAACATATAATAAATCAAAAAAATTTAAAATTGAGTTATTAGTATATAATTATAAAATATTTAAAATATATGACAGAAGAAAAGTATTGAAGATATATGTTCATTAGGTTTACATAGTGAAAGGATGTCAACAAGTAGGGATTAATACTCATTCATAAAAGATGGACTCATGATCTCAACAATAACTAATATTTACGATCATTATTGAAGGAATGAGTGCCAAAAGTAATTGTAATACAAATTTAAAAGAGATATTAAATAAATTATCTAAATCTTTTACTAACTCACAAGTTAATTGTAAGTTAAAACGACAGAGCACCTAACAAAAAAAAAATATTGCTCTCAGACTCAATAAGAAATAAATAGTTACACGAACGAAGATATTTTAGAAAGTGAATAACCGGTCATTTTAGTAAGAAAATTCAAAAAAAGAAAAAAAAAACATATAATGTTAACAAAAAAAAAAAGACTTCCTAATAAAAAAAAAATATATATATATATACATAAAAGAGAAACTCATATATAGAAACAACCAATTTAATTATCTATAATATAAGAAAAGACAGTGATAATCACATAGTTAAATACTAATATGTATGCACATGAAAAATGACCTTAATTGAATTAAACAAATTTTTATGTGATGGCATTCGATGATAAATCATGTTGGTATCCACGTCTTTAATTAATTTTAATAAATTATTTAAGTTATACGTTAGAGTTCAAAAAGGTAGGTAAGAAAGATAATGTTCTTAAAAAAGTTTTCAATAAATTTCTAATCTTGTGCTGATTTGTAGAAAAACTTTGATTAAAAAAATTCATCAGCTCCACACCACCTTTTAGCTTGGAAAACATTAATGGATATGCTGGCATTTAAAAAGAAAAAAAAAAAAAAATTGTAGCCAAATTAATCTTGGGCTCGATTGAAAATACCTTTAAATATGTCAACACCTCAACGACTGCTTTTAGTTTACATTTTATCCAGACTATGTTGTTTTTTTCATCTATATTAACCTTAAAATTTACAACTACTTTAACCTAAATTGTTCTTTTTTTTGGCCAAGGGGTTGAAAAGTAGCTCTAATTTGCATTATTAAAGATTTGTTGCAGCTAATTGTTACACAAATACAGTTTTTAAGTTTTGAATGTGTCTTACAGATTTGTGTGCATGTACGTGCACGCTGGCGCTTGTACGGACAAAATAATGTTCGTGTTTGGGTGCGCATCTACGAGTTTCATGCTTGTTTATGTATAATCCACTTGTGTGCGTGTGTGTGTGTGTGTGTGTGTGTTTTTCTCATGCCTCTGTCTTGATAGACTTCTAATCCATCCAAACATGTTGTAAATAGTTATGAAAGTGCAAGGGGGTTTAGATATTTGGATTCTTTTACCATCATGCAGATTCTTAGCTTTCTTACTATGATTCTCTCTAATTCTTCTGGCAACATTCTCTCCACACTCATCCTTCAATCCTGGTTTTAACATCATTTCATTTGTTTTTAAAACTTTCTTTTTGGGTTTTTATTGGCATTTACAATTGAGATTTTCAATATTAATTCTTTGGCTGTAGTAGACAAATTCTTCATATATGATTCCAAGTAGTTCACCACTTCTGGTGGATTTTGAAGCAACCTCAGTTGTCTCTAAATGGAAATTAACAACAAAATTGTACTCAAGCTGTATATGATTGATTTAAGACTGCAACAATAAAACCATTGTTCTTTTTCATGGAAATCATATTAAAACTCAAAAAACATTTACACATGCTTATATGGTTTCATACTTTTACTAACAATAAATCTCGTTCCAATCAACTTACTTTTTTCAGAATATTGACAAAAAATTGAAAGCAACATCAACAAATAGTTCTTTTTTTGGTTAAGAAAATTGCAAATTCATTGATCAAACTGGATGAAATCCATCCTGCTCAAACATCAGCAAATACTTGTATCACAAATTAGCTCCAAAAGTTCACAACGGCACTTAATGCAGATACTACTATACTTACAAACCACGTGTGACAAAAGGTGGAGCATCAGACAGGAAGTAGAGAGAACAAAGCACTATTACAGTAGACGAAAAATGGGCTGATCATAGTGCAACTGGACCACAAGCACAACCAACCAACAAACGAAGAAATGAAGATAAATCTGTAACTTCAGAAAAGAAATGAAAAATATTCATGAAAGATGAATCTTGACAGCAAATGCATTCTGCTTTAGTGTCAGAATCTATGTCGATTTATGGAAACAGACTGAGATGATTGCCGACAAATCATTTTCTTTCATTTGAAACTTTAAAAAGTAGATAGCTAAAGAAAACAAATTAACAAATATCTGCTTCATTCATGTTTCAAATCAATTAGAGTAGTAAAATTGAAAAAACAACAGGGGCTTAGAACATCTTGGCAAGTTTCTCAACATCTTTTGGAAGTATCAATCCTTCATTTTGCATAATGCAGTCCAAGTTGAAGAAAAAAAAAGACTAAGTTGGGAAAAAAGTTTCAAAGATAATCAAGCTGAAAATTTAACTTGCAAAAACTCTGGTTAAATCCACATTAGTACACATGACTAATTCCGCTAGACTGCCTATATATAGAAATCTGATGTTCGTAAGCCTACTCCTTCAGGTTACAGCTCTTTTGACTTTCATTCTGTTTACAGCTCCTCCCCATGTGTCCAGTTGAATTATCCAGTCTACATCTCCTAAAAACCAACTTCCCTAATATAAAATGTTCCAGCTGTAACAAAAACTAAACCCAATACAAGTTGCAGAAAGGAACCACAAAAGTGAGGAAAAAATAGTAAACAAACGCGAGTGAAGAAAATTACAGATTTTTGGAGGACCCTTTTAGACTATCAATATACAGATTTTCACAAAATGAAGCTCCAGGAAAACAAATGAATCAGCAAAGAAGGTACAGCTCTTCGCCGATCATATGGAACTGTAAACATGAAAATTTTATGTCTTGGACTATTGATCTCTCCATCTTGGACTAGAGATGGGGAAAAACCCAGAAGGTGAAAACGGAAACACGAGGCCTGGAGATGGAGGCGGCTGGGGCCCAGGACCTAAAATCCCTGAGTGGGCCATGGGTGAAAATGCGAAATTGGGTGTCAATGGAGGAGGATATTGAATTCCAGGTGAAAGTAGAGGATACCGTGGAGACAACAGATTCATGTACGGCGTTGGTGATGGCAAAAGATACTGAGAAGTTGGTGAGGGTAGAAGGGCAGGACCATTCATTCGTGGTGAAGGAAGATTAGGATAAGGGCGAACTAGACCATTCATCTGTGGAGGTGGGACATTGGGCATAGGTTGGACAGGACCATTCAGTCTGGGCGAGAGGAGTGCAGGCACATGTGGATTAGGAAGAAGAGCAGAAGATGGTGGCTGATTCTGAACTTGACCTAGAAATTGGGGTTGAATAGGTAATTGAGATTGTGGCTGAGCTTGGTTTCCATTTAGACCGGGATCCATAATGGAAGTTTGAAGGTACCGCACATAGGCCGAGATGGGAGATTCAGCTGTATTTGTCCAAACTGACTCCCCTGGTATCATTGGTGGCATCATTGAGGGTGATGGCTGTCCAAATTGAGCAGGCCTCACTAAGCTATTGTTATAAGCAGCTGGAGGTGGAGGCATAGGTGGTGCTGGGACAGGTATTGGAGGGGGCATTTGGGGTCGATTGATTTGTGTTAACGGGGTGGGCCTGATTCTCTGCAACCGCATACTCTGGGGTTTAGGTGGATTTTGAGGAGGCCTAGGTAACGGTTCTTGGGATGGGGAACCAGTAAGCTGCTGAACAATATTCCGGAACTCATTCTTGCTTATGTTATAAACCTGAGGATGAGGTTGTTGCCTAGCACCATTATTCGAAATATTAGGTTGGTGCAATGGACTCTTCTTTATGTTCTTCCCAATCTTGTTCACACCCAAATGATCAGTGTGCCTATTTTTTGAATTATCCATTTCAGGAAGCCAAACCGAATTCACACCGACAGTTTATTGAACAATAAAAACTTCCAAGCACTCAATGCTCAAAAAGATTCCCAAAGCTTCAAGAATTCAAGCTCAAACACCAGTAGCAACAGTCTTTTCCAGTAACATGGATAATCAAATATAATGTCAGAATCAAAACACCTGTTGCTTCAACAATCCAACTATTTCATTCTGAACACAGGCGGTTAGAAAAATCCATGCATAAGCTTCAAAATGACACCCATCAGATTTCAAGCGGAGAATCCTAGTGGTGAACCATAATTCAAAGCACAGAACATATTAAATCCCACCAGAGCCAATAAAATGAATTAGCATCCCTTTGCTCTATCCAAACAAAGAAACCCGAGATGGTTCAGCAAAAACTCAAATATCAAGCCCAGATCCAAGTCAAACCAAATCAGAACCCCGAATTACAGCAGCAAAGCCACTCTCCCACGAAAACTTAAACCAATCCGCAGACAATATCACCAAATTATCTAGCTCAAACCTAAATTATTTCCATAACAGAATGAAAATGACCCCAGAAGTTCTGTTCTCAGCTTGATATGCTCAAACCAGTAAAAGACATAACTCTACCATACCAAGAAACGAAAAGAAAAAGATAGGAGATAAGAGATAGTTACGTGTTGAACTAGAGAGAGGAAGCCGAACAACACCCAGGAAGAGGAAGAGACAGTATAGACCTTTGCTCTCTCCAAAATCACAAGAAGCAGAAGAGAAGCAAATCAGAGAAACCCTAAGATGGTAAATTGCAAATGTGTGCGGTCGGGTCAACGAAGAAATGAATACAGATTTTGTTTTCTATTTTTTTCTTTTAAGAAAAAAAAATTAGGTGTGCGGGGCCCAGCACAGTGTCCAATTGATGCTATGCTGACGTGTAAAAACTGTAAAATTCTTTGGAGCTTCAGTCAAAGTCAACGGAATCAACGTCCAAGTTTCCAACTGTGCAGCTTTGCGGAAGAGAGAGTAATTAATTGTAATTTATTTATTTACTATATAATTACAAATATTGTTATACTTTTAATTCTATAATTATATATTTTTATTCTCATATGTCACGGGAAAACAGAAAAACGCATAATTTAAATAAAAAATTAATTTCGAATTGAAATGTTATTTTCATTCAAATCACTATCTTATGTATTTATTATAAATTATAATTTGAACCAAATTTAAAGTGATTCCATAAAAGTAAAGAAATATTCCTTTTTTAATGTTTTTATTTAATATATATCTTTCAAGCTTTTAGGAGAATAAAGCGGTGAGCAAACCTAGTCAGCTAAAGAAAACAATTAGACATAGATGTTACACAATTTAGGTTAGAAAACACCAATGATGTCCTATAACGACTCGAAACTTAAAAAAAAATAAATTATAAATAGAATACGAAAGCGCAATAATAAAGTTAGGGTTTACATTCCTTATACAATAATTTAGAATACTCGATAGGGTTACGAAAATGACCATTCTAAAAGAATAAATGAAAAATTAAAAAAGTAAATGAAAAGTAAACAACTAGGCATCTTATTCGCAATCCTTTTGTGGATTGGGATCTGGATCTTGGTCCTATAATCTGAAATGGTTAATGAGAGAGTGAACTACACTAACTCAGTAAGAATGTCACACTACTCACCGATACAGAAATAAAGATTGGTAAAAAATATAAAAACTACTAATGGAGATCTTGATTTAAGTAAATTCATTTATCATAAATAAAATCATTTATTGCATACTTACCGTAGCAAGATTTCCAAAAATCGACCTATAGGGACAATGGTTCAATAACATCATAATCTCATATTTAAGTAAGTAAGAATAATAATTTTCCTTTTTTATCTGTTTATTGGTATCCATGGGGATCTATAGGAATATCCCCACTACACGTGAACCCATAACAAAACTAACTGACCGTCCCCATACTCCGTCCGATATGAGAGCAAAAAATGTCATCACTCAATACCCCGTCTAGTATGAGGGTGAAAATGGTCGTCCCCATACCCCGTCCGATATGTGGCAACGTTCACAGTAGGATTTCTTATGTACCTAGTCTGTCCACCATTTCCTAGAATGTTCAGTAAGGTTACCATTCATTTATTCACTTAATCAAGCAATTCCTGTTTACATTTAATTTTTAGTTTCACAATTTAACTGTAAATCACGTAAGACAAACAATACATGCATCAAAGAAACACAACCAAATTATTTTACCAATTTCAGTGTATTATCATATATTTAAAACTATCAAATCAAACAATCAGTTAAAACAAAATAAATAATGATAACTAACCGGTTCTGCTCCATTAGTAACATGTAATTAATTATCAAAATTTTTTAAATTATACAAAATACCATATTATTTATAATTAAACTTCAATTCTATAATAGAGAATAAGGTAAGGGATCCTTATCCGAATCGATATTCAAAATACTAAGTTTTCAGCTATGCCTACTAGCGGTTCTCGAATTTCCTAAATTTTCCTACGGAGATTGAAACACGCTTCATGTACTTAGAAAAATACCCCAAAAAATCTAAAATCAGTGTTAAAAACTTTTTTCGGCTAATTTCGGCTTGACTAAATTAAAAAAAAAACATTGAAGGATTAATAAATATGATAAATAATTAACTTGTTAATTATAAAGTTAGATTTTAAATTTAGTACTTTCAATAAATACGCATACGATGTACACAAACATTTATGAATATATCATACATGCATATTAGTGCACACTAAGGCAAAAACATGTATTCATATACATATAATCATATTTAATTCTTAAATTTATATCTAAGAGTAAAATAAAAAAGAAGACAAATCTAGGGCTATAAGGGGGAGTTGATTGAAAATCTCTAATAGATTGAAATACTCCCCCTCTTGCCAAACCTATTGATTTTCTTGAATGGAGTGACTTTAAGGAACACTCGATCACCTTTCTTAAATTCTAAATCTCTCATCCGAGTATCCGCTTAACTCTTCTGTCTGCTATGAGCCGTCTAGATGTTCTTCCTGATCTTAACTATTTTGGCTATTGTCTCCTCCACAAGATTTGGACCAAACAATCTTCTACCACCAATCTCTTCCCAACAGATTGGCGATCTGCATGGGCGGCCATACAATGCCTCGTACGGAGCCATGACAATACTTGTTTGGTAGCTGTTATTATAGGCGAACTCTACTAGGGGTAAATGATCATCCCAATGACCTCCGAAGTCAAGAACACAAGCTCGGAGTATATCTTCTAGTGTGCAGATCATCTTTTCTGATTGTCCATTAGTCTGATGGTAGAATACAGTACTAAGGGACAGTTTCGTTCCTATGTCCTGCTGAAAACTAGACCAGAACCAAGAAGTGAACCTGGGGTCCCTGTCGGACACTACTATCACTGGCACTCTATATAACCTGACTATCTCCCGAATATACATTCTTGCTAGCTTGTCCAATTCTAGTACGGCGGCACCGCCGCCCGCGATGGTGGTTTGCCTCGAACTAGCCGTTTTCGGCAAGTTTTGGACGATTTTATACTCATCCCTACGAGAAAATATGTTAAGGGATCTCAGTTGATCGAAAAAAGTCAAAAAATAAAAACTCACCAGCGGCGAAATTTTTCGGTGCGGCGGCTCCATCGGCTCACCTTCGCGGTTGGACATTTTTCTTCGGTTAACCTGTAGAAAATAGAATGGCGAATACAATGGTGAAAAAATCGTACGAAATGAGAATCGAAAAGAAGCTCATCAGAGGCGGTCTTTGGTTTTTCTTGCGGGGTACTGCCAAGTTTTACCACGGTTTCTGGTTCATTCATCTGTCATTTTGCTCCGATTTGACCATAGGCACGTTCAAAATCAAATTTCGAGCGAATATAATTTTTTTACCTTTTTTGGCAGTCGAAGGTGGCTCCGACGCGGCAGTAGGTGGCAACTGGTTCTTCTCCAGCGGAGGGCTAGCGGTTAGGGTTAGGGTTAAGTGTGAAGTGAGATATTTATACCCGTTTTTCTTTAATTTGGACCGTTCATCGCGTTTGATCTCGACCGTCCGATCGCATTTAAAGAAGAAATAAATATAGACCGTCCATCGCGATTTGATTAGGACCGTACGATCATGTTTAAAAAGAGAATAAATTTGGACCATTCGTCGCGTTTAATTACGACCGTCCGATCGCGCCTGAAGAGGGAACGGATCCTGACCGTCCACGAGCGCGGAAACAAATCCAAACCGTCCAATCGCGGGCACACAGATTGCCAGTGTGGCCTCTCGTGTGGCATCGAGTTAGCATGCCTTGCCACATGACGCGCTCCGGTTCGTCGGGGCTGCTGACTAGGCGGTCCTAGGCGATATATTTTTCTTAAATTGTGTTTTTACCTCTAATTTTTTATTTTTCTTTTAAAAATATCCCCCGAAACTAAATTTTTACCTCTTTTTCCTAAAAATTTTTGCAATTTCATCATCCACATATTTTTTTCCTAATTTTTACATTAAACAAAGATTTATAAGTTTAAAAATTATATTTATATATTTTTATTTTTATTTTTATTTTTTAAAAAATTAATCTTGGGCTAAATTTTGAGTCCGAGTATTACAACTCTCCCCTCTAAAAGAAATTTGGTCCCTCAAAATTGTCTCTCTATTACTCAATCAAACAGTTGAGGATACTGGACTCTAAAGTTCAAGTCTGATTCTAGCTCCCATGTGGCCTCTCTCTATGTGTGATTCTGTCATAGGACTTTAACGTAAAGAATTTGCCGGTGGCGGAGTACTCTACTCTTTCAGTCACATTAAATACACACCTTATCCTGAAATCTAAGCAACCCATTGGCAAAGACTCAAAATTCTAAATTTACTCCATGTTCTGCATCTTTCTTGAGGGCTGCTAGGGTGGAATCGGCAGATTGGATTTCTTTTATTCTCTGAATCAATTCAGGCTGAACAGTCAGGTAGACCAAGCATGTAACTCTCTTCAGGTCTTGAAGTTATACTTGTTGTGCAGCCCCTATTGTCTTACATTATGAAACTATTATGTGAGCTAATATACCTGTGTTTTTTCTACTGAGTGCATTGGTTACCACGTTGCCCCTACCCGGGTGATACAAGATGTTGCAATCGTAGTCTTTGAGGAGTTTTATCTATCTTCTATAACGCATGTTGAGATTCTTTTGAGTAAATATGTGTTTTAAGCTCTTATTGTCGGTATAGATATGAAAGGTCTCTCCATACAAGTAATGACACCAAGTCTTTAAGGCGTGGATAATCTCGGTGAGTTTTAAGTCATGGGTGAGGTAGTTTTTCTCATGACTCTTGAACTGCATGGACCCATAGGTTATGACCTTCCTATGCTGTATCAGAACACAATCCAACCCCAGGTAGGAGGCATCACTATAAGCTGTATATCCATATGTCCTGCTTAGAAAGGCCAATACAGGTGCAGTAGTCAAGTACTTCTTCAGTTCTAAAAAACTCTTTTCACAGTCATCGTTCCACTCAAACTTGACGTTCTTCTTTGTGAGCCAAGTCAAAGGAGCAGGTAGACTAAAAAATGCTTCCATAAACCTACGGTAATAACTTGTCATCCCTAGAAAGCTATGAATCTCCTTGACCGATGTTAATTTTTTTCAGCCAAGCACTGTCTTAACTTTTTTTGGGTTCACTGATACTCTATCCCTTGATATGATCTGCCCTAAGAAAGTAGTCTGCTCGAGGCAGAACCCATGCTTACTCAACTTTGCATACAACTTCTTTTCTTTGAGAACCTGCAAAACCTGAGTCAGATGGTGAGCGTGTTCCTCTCTGCTTTTTGAACAGATCAGGATATCATCAATAAATATAATAATGAACTAATCCAGAAATTGTCTGAAAATCATATTCATCAAATCTATGAAGATAGCTGGTGCGTTGGTTAGTCCAAATGGCATGATCAGGAACTTATAGTGTCTGTACCTACTTCGAAAAGCTATTTTGGGAATGTCTTCTGCCTTGATCTTTGCTTGATATAACCTGAACGCAAGTCTATTATAGAGATGACCTGGGTACCCAGCAACTGATCAAAAAGGTCATTGATCCTGAGGAGGGAGTACTTGTTCTTGATTGTGACCCTGTTCAGTTCTCTATAGTTAATATATAACTTTAACGTCCCATCCTCCTTCTTTGCAAATGTGACTCCAGTACTCCAAGGAGACACACTATGTCAGATGAATCCACTATCCTGCAATTCATTGATTTATTTTTTCAACTCCTCAATCTCAACACGACTCATACGGTAATGAGCAACCAAAATAGGTTAGGTGCCTAGCTGAAGATCTATGGTGAATTTAACTTCTCTATCCACTAGCAGTCTGGATAGTTCATGCGGGAACACATCTAGGAAGTCTCGGACTACCAGAATCTCTCAAATACAAATTTTTTTTTTTATGTTTGCCTAGTTAGAGAAAGCAGGCGAGTTAAAGCACTTAATAATAGAAAAAATTACCATAAGAGAATAATGTTTAAAGAATTTTATTAATTTATAAATGACTATTCATTAGGAGGGTTGAATACAAGTTTCTTATGAAAAGAATCTATGGTGGCGTGATACACCGTTAGCTAGTTCATTCCTAAGATTACATCAAATTCTCCCGTATCAATCTCTATTAAGTCCACACTCAATTTCCTATATGTTATATTTATGATACAGACTCTGCATATAACCTCCCCCCAGTAGTGTCATACTCTCAGAAGTAGACACAAATAACACAGAATTAAGTTTTCAGGTAATACATTTAAGTTTGGTGTAAAAATATATGAAACAAATGAATTTGAGACACCAATATTAATCAAAATATGTGCAAAATATTTACAGATAGTGTACGTACTCTATATCACGTCTGGGTTGGCTTCTACATCTTGTTGAGTGAGGTTGTAAGCCTTATCCTGGATAAGAGGTCTGGTCTGGTTCTGATTTCTCGAGCACTCTCTCGCGTAATGCTGGACACTACTACATATACGGCAAGTATTGTTGAGACGATAGCAAGATCGGTCCCCATGATCTTTATCACAGTATTGGCAAGTCCTACCACGTCCTATTGTTGGAATCTGAGGAGGAGCATCAGTTATTGGCCTATTTCTCTTGTTCTGCTGAACATGTGCAATAGGTGCTGGTATGTGGTGTAAAACTCAGGGCCTGAAATTCCCTACTACTAGAGAAAAAATGTGAAGGTTCCTCTCCACTAACTATGTTTTGGCCAGAACGGCCAAGTAAGTATTGAGCTTGAACACATACAGCTGCTGTCTAATCTCAAGACAGAGACCCCACTCTAACTTTCTTACCTTTCTACCCTCATCCATCATGCTCTCAGTGGAATACCGGCCCAACTTTAGGAACTTTCGGGCATTTTCTGATACAGCCATATCACACTGGACCAGGTGTACAAACTCTATTTTTTTCAGATGTCGAAGATGCTCTAGGAGGTACTCTACATTGAATACCATAAAGAATTATTCTCAAGTGATTGGAACGGGCAAGGTGGCCTGTTGAGTTGCCACCAGCGACCTGCCTCTCCCACCAACATATAGGTGGCAAGTATGACTCTCTGTTCGGGAATCACCCCATAACCAGTACTCGGCCTCTTCAAAGGAGGATGCCCCTACAAAGGTAGATAGGTTTAGTTTTTTATATCTCTCAATGTAGTCTAGATCCATCATGGGAGGTAACTGGGTCCCGTAAAAGATGGAATAGATTGTGCTGGAGATGGACTAGATAGCCCTGTGGTGGTACTGGATGATATAGTGGAGGCACTGAATTTTACTGGGGTGATGCCGAGTGATGCAGTTGGGGCACCGAACTATACTGTGGTGGAGTTGGGTGATGCAGTTGGGGCACTGGACCATACTGTGGTGGTGTCGGATGGTAATGTGGAGGAGTAGGGTTTTACCGGGGTGGCTCAGGATCCTCCTTATGCAGGGGTAGCTCAACTTGTGGCAGCGGGGAAGGGTCAGGTAGCTCTCTCCATTCCTCTTGGGCCTGTTAGGCAGCGATGAGTCTCTCTAGCATTTCAAATAGTCAGTCAACATCCTCTCGAAGCGAACCCTCTGGGGATGCTCGATTTAGTGGGGGGTCTTCATCTCCTTATCTATATGTACCTGTATTTCACAAGAAATGGTTGAGTGATGATTCAATTTTTTTTTTTTTTGTGTTTCCTAAGGTTTTTCTGTAGGGAATTATTTTGAGGAATGCAGCTCTAATATCAACTATAACTACCCGAAACTTAAAATGAAATAAATTATAAATAGAATGCGATAGTGAAATAATAAAGTTAGGGTTTACATTTCTTACACAATAATTTAGAATACCCAATAAGACTACGTGAATGACTCTTCTAAAAGAATAAACGAAAAATCAAAGAAATAAATGGAAACTAAACAACTTGGCATCCTATTCGCAACCCTCTTGTGGATCGAGATTTGGATCTTGGTCCTCTAATCTGAAATGGTTAATGAAAGAGTGAGTTACACTTACCCCGTAAGAATGTCACACTACTCACCGATACAGAAATAAAGGTTAGTAAAAAACATAAAAACTACTAATAGAGCTCTTAATTTAAGGAAATTTATTTATCATAAATAAAATTATTTATTACATACTTACCGTAACAAGATTTTTAAAAGCCGACCTATAGGGACAATGGCTCAACAACATTATAGTCTCATATTCAAGTCAGTAAGAATAACAACTTTTCCTTTTTATCTGCCTACTGGTATCCATGGGGGTCCATAGGGATATCCCCACTACGCGTGAATCCATAATAAAACTAACCAATTGTCCCCATAACCCGTCCGGTATGAACACCAAAAATATTATTCCTCAATACTCCATCCGGTATGAGGGTGAAACGGGCCGTCCCCATACCCCAATCCGGTATGAGCGCCAAAATACCAATTCTCGATACTCCGTCCGATATGAGGCGATGCTCACGGTAGGGTTTCATATGTACCCGTTCCATCTATCATCTCTCAAGATATCTAGTAAAACTACTATTTATTCATTCACTTAATCAAGCACTTCCTATTTACATTTAATTTTTAGTTTTACAATTTAACTGTAAATCATATAAGACAAGCATTACATGCCTAAGGAAACACAACTGAATCATCTTACTAATTCCAGTGTATTATTATGTATTTAAAATCTTAAAATCAAACAATCAGTTAAAATAGGACAAACAATGATAAATAACCGATTTTACTCCATTAGTAACCTGTAATTAATTATTGAAGTTTTCTAAATTATGCAAAATACCGTATTATTTATAATTAAAACTTCAATTCTATAACAGAAAATAAGCTGATGGATCTTTACTCGAATTGGTGTTCGAAATACTAAACTTTCAGTTATGCCCACTGACGATCCTCGAGTTTTCTAAATTTTTCTGCAGAGATAGAAACACGGTTCACATACCTAGAAATACCCCAAAAAATCCAAAATCGGTGTCAAAAATACTTTTTTATCCAATTTCGCATTTTCGGCATGGCGGCACCGCCGTGCTCTAGCGACGGAACCACCGCCCACACGACAGTTTACCTCAGACTAGCCGTTTTCGGCAAATTTTGGCCAATTTTGGCTGGTTTTATACTCATCACTGCAAGAAAACACGTTAAGGGGCCTCAGTTGACCGAAAAAAGTCAAAAAATAAAAATTCACCGGCGGTGGAATTTTTCAGGGCGGCAGCTTCGCCGGCTCACTTTCGCGGTTGAACGTTTTTCTTCGATAACCTGTAGAAAACAGAATGGTGAATACAATAGTAGAAAAATCACACGGAACAAGAATAAAAAAGGGGCTCATTGGAGGCGATTTTTAATTTTTCCTGCGGCGGTGCCGCTAGGCTTTATCTACAGTTTTCAGCTCATTCGCCAGTTGTTTTGCTCTGATTTAGCCATGGGGGTGTTCAAAATCAAATTTTGAGCGAATAGAAGTTTTTTTACCTTTTTTGGCAGTCGTAGATGGCTCCGACACGACGGCAGTCGACTCCGTTCTCCAACGACTAGTTCTTCTTCTCCGGCGGGGGGCTGGCGGCTAGGGTTAGAGTTTGGTGTGAAGTGATATATTTATACTCGTCTCCCTTTAATCTTGATCATTCATCGCGTTTGATCTCGACTATTCGATCGCGTTTAAAGGAAAAATAAATTTTGACCGTTCATCACTATTTGATCTGAACCATACGATCGCGTTTAAAGATGGAACGAATTTAGTCCGTTCATCGCGTTTAATCGTAACCGTTCGATCGCGTCTGAGGAGGAAACGGATCGTAACCGTCCATGCGTACGGGAACAAATCCAAACTGTCTGATCGCATGTATGTGGATTGCCAACGTGGTCTCCCGCGTGGCACCGAGTCAGCGTGCCTTGCTATGCGACGTGCTTTGGTTCGTCAGGGTTGCTGACTGGGCAGTCCTACGCGGCACATTGTTTTTAAATTGGGTTTTGACCATCAATTTCTTATTTTTCTTTCGAAAATACCTATCAAACCCAAATTTTCATCCATTTTTTCTAAAATTATTTTCAATTTCATTTTCCACTTATTTTTTTTCTTATTTTTACATTAAATAATAATTTATAAGTTTGAAAATTATATTTATATATTTTTATTTTTTAAAAAAATTAATATCGTACTAAATTTTGGGCCCGGGTATTACATGTCCTCACAAAAGAATGCTTAGAAACCCAAGAGGGGGATGTAATAAAAGTGGCCTCACATAAGACCGTCATAACCCAAGATATGTTCTTGAGCAATAATTTATGACCTTACTTGAACAAAATCTGTTTTATAAGTTCGTATCTCTATGTTCTTGAGTTCTAAGAAGACAGGATTTCATATCTGGTAGATGAATCATAGCTGTGTGATCAAAGTGTGATTAATGACAAAAACCGTTCTTGAACAATTGATGTTGTAGAGGATCGTTCCCAGTTAGGATTTGGTTGGGGTTGTTACCTAATTATTTGACAGACTAATTAAAAATACCCAACTATTTTTTTAGAACACTAAATTATTATTTATAAGTTTAAATTATGATGCCTTAATAATTTACTAAAAATTGACGATGACTTAATGATTTATAAAATATCAAATTATTTATAGTTGATTGACCAAAACCTTAAAAACACATTTAATGTAACTATAATTTATAGTGTAAATTGTAAAAGCAGGTGAAGAAAGTATTTGATATAACTGTCGTAAATTGTAAAAGTGTTATTAAAATAATTTATTGAGTGAAAATATGTTTATTAAGAAAATATTAAGTATTTGGTATAAATAGTTGTAAAAAGTAATGTCAAAACAAAAATAATACATTTGGTTAAAATCGTTGCTGATGGTGTAGAAACTTTGTTAGAATAAAATATTAAAATAATATAAAATTAATTATATATATACAAATATGTATTTATATATTAAAATACATACAATTTCTTTGTTATATTCCCTTTATCAGAATTTATTCATACTCTAACTAACTATATGTGTTGTATATTTATTAATGAAGAGAATGGATCCTCCCATCCAACTACATAGAGTGGGAATGTAACATCTCAAGTACTCAGTTGTCAAGGAAGGATGACAATGGAATGAGTATTATCAAAATCCCAATTTGAATACTTCTATAAAAAAAAAAAAAAAAAAAAAAAATTTAAATTCAGAGTATATTTGAATTATTTTAATCATGTTGAGTTTAAAGGTTATTTAATTTGAATTTAATCCGGTGGTTTTTACTTATCAATATAAATAAATATGATTATATTTATTAATATAAAATATTTTTTCATATATTTATGATAATAAATATTAAAAAATATATATATACATAGAGAGTCAAGATATATAATATAAACTCAATTCGATTTGAACTTGTACTTTAATGAAAAAAAATCATATTGAATTAAATTTAAACAAATCGAATTAAGTGAGTTATGGTATAAAACGTTATTTATATTATCTTTAATTTGATTAAATTCGAGCTTTATATCATTTTTTTTCTTTTTTTATTGATCCAATGTTATTTGATTATCAAGATTAAAAACGATATTTCATTGATGGGTGCTTTTAGGAGGATCATAGACTTTTCTTGCTAAAGTTTCAAAGGGGCGCCAAATTTTGGCTATATTTCTTCATTAACAGAAGTAAATCCACTTCCCCAAATATAAAATATCAAGGAGGACCCAAAAATCAACAAGAGCTTTTACCAAAGCCAATCTAGGCCACTGTCTCTATGATGAAATTTTATTACTCAGTCAGAGTGTTATGTGGCGGTAGAAATATTTAAATTTTTGAATACGATCATTTAGTCAATTTTTCAAATTATCGAAATGTTTTGAAATTGCACATAAATTGACATGGGCAAAAAAAAAAAATAAATAAATAAAAGTAATTTAAATATTTCCCCTCTTTCCATTTTTAACTCTGGGAACATTATGAGACAAAATTATGTCTTTTCCAGCATGACAATTCCCAAAGGGAAGTGTATTTGGGAGAGATGGGTTTAAGCACTTGCTGGAGGAACCGAGCCCGTGCCGTGCTTCTTCTATTCGTTTCCAAATTTTCCAGTGCCCCGCCCCATCCCTTTCTCCTTCTCAAGTGCTGTAGAATAGAAAAGATTCAAACGAGAACAATAACCACTGTGATAAATCTCAAAATTATGGGTAAATTAAATTTGAATTTCTTTATTTATTTTTTTTCGATAGGAGAATTTATCATTAATTAATTTATTATAATTATTATTATTTATTTTGATCAAATAATATTAGAGTATGATCACAAGTTAGATTCGGTTCCTTGTCTTTCGGATAATTAAAAAATCAAATCCATTATTTCATTTATCTCAATTAGCACAAAACTATAATTATTCGATCAACTATTTTTGAAGTAAATTTTCTTGTAATTTTTTATGCAAAAAATATTTTAAAATGTTCTTTTAGAGATAAAAGGAGTTAGAAGAAAATTTAGAGTCAAAAATTATTTGTGTAGAAAACAAAAACAACAGGTCATGTAATGAAATACGTGACAAAACATGTATGGAAGTATGTAATTACATACCTTAAGATGTAAACATCACATTTATCGTAACCTACATTATGCAAACACGCATTTTTGTACGTTCTATGTATGTTTAATGTACAAAATATTTCTTTTGTGCCTAACAAATAGTTTGATTTTCATACTGTAAGTAATTTTTCGTAACTTTGAAGAGGGAAATTTCAATCTTCAAAGTAAAAACCTCTCTACTTTTTCTTAAGCTTAAAGTTTGAATCTTCTTGTACTTAGTTTTGCTATCTTAAATAAGAGATTTCTTGAGTTAATATTTAAAGGTTTCTTTGGACTTTTAAATATTATAAATATATTCTGTAATATAATCAATCTTATGTCGACATGGCAAAATCTACTTTAGAATCCTTACAAGAGCTGAGAATGGTAAGATTTTTAGGTATGTGTCTATGTTTTAATGTTTCCTCATTAAAATCATATGCAAGCATGCGTGTTCCCTAGATAATTGATGCTAAACCATCTGACTACATTAGTCACACACCACAATTATATATTAAAATCACATAAAATATTATTTTTTAAGTTATATTACCTAATGGTGTAAAGACTGATGTCTCACATATTGATATAGTCAAGTAAGGAAATAGTTCTTAACGATATATTGTGTGTGCCATCATTTAATTTTAATTTAATTTTTGTAAGAAAGCTAACACAAGATTGTAAGTTCTGTTTGATTTTTTCATAAAAATATTGTATTACCTAGAACCTTATGACTTGGAGGACAATTGAAATGTGGGGAATTAAAAATGTATTATACTAGTTCAGTTCTACCGTACCATTAAAAGAGATAACCGGACCATCCTTCATAGGTGCAACTTGAGCCCTAGAGGAACGAGTATGACACTATAGACTTGGACATCTTTCATAGTCTAAGTTAATTTTTCAATAAAATATATTAAAAGCAGACAATTGTAAACTTTATTATGTTTACCCTCTACCTAAGATGCATAAAGTTCCTTTTGATAATTGTAATAATAGAGCTTTGAAAGGTTTTGATTTAATTGATTGTAATATTTGGAGACTATGTAATAAGACATCTTACAATGATGATAAATGTTTTTCTTTTATCAATTCTTGATGACCATAGTAGATGTACTCGGGTTAATTTGATAAAAAAACAAGGTTAAGACCAGCTTGCCTTACAACATTTTTATGTGCTTGTTGAAACCTAATTTAATAGGAAGATGAAAGTGATCAGAAGTGACAATGACAAAGAATTCGAGATGAAGAAATTTTATGCCGAGAAATGGGTTCTGCATCAAACTTTCTGTGTGGAGACACCACAACAGAATGGTAGAATTAAAAGGAAGCATCAACATATTATCAATATTGTGAGAGTGCTAAAATTACAAAATGGCTTACACACAAGATATTGGAGTATAATCTCATTAAAAGAATTCTCCCACCAGTTATAAATAACAAAACAATTTTGAGATATTGTATGGAAAGTCACTAGGATATAACCATTTGCGAATTTTTGGGTGTTTAGCCTTTGCATCCACCTTAACAGGGAACAGACACAAGTTTGATGTAAAGGCCAAGAAATGTATATTTCTGGGGTACCCTTTTGGTACCAAAGGATACGAGCTGGAAGATATTAAAACATGTAATATTATCATATTAAGAAATGTTATCTTTTATGAGCATGTATTTCCTCATGAGGACAAAAGCTGGATGAAGACATCAGGAACCTTGATAGGATCAAGGCATGAGTCCATAACCACAACAAGAATGGACGTCGTTCCAGAATTGGAGATAATAACTAGAGGAACACAAAGATAAGAGTAGGACACTCTGTTTAAGATATTTTGCATATATTTTCTGATTTTATGCAGAATGGTTTTTTGTAGATATTTTATAATTTTATGTAAAATAGATTCCTGCTTTTGTTAATTTGTTATTAGTGGCAGAATTTCTAGAGATTAGGTGAGGATTTTAGCCTTTCAATTTAGTTGTAAGCTTATATAAAGGCTTGTTCAGTTCTCGAATAAAATGCAGCAGATTGCAACAAGTTTTTCTGCAATTTTGTGTGTCTTTAATCTACAAAAGTTCTATTCTTTCATACTATGTTTCTTAAATTATTCCAACAATTTTGATATCAAAGCCAAAATATTGAGTTTGTAAGGGAAGATAAACACGTAAGGTGAGTGAAACAAAAGAGCAGAAGGTCATGGCTAGCAATGGGAATGCAATGAGTGCTACACAACCACTT
Source organism: Carica papaya (assembly GCF_054855325.1). Lineage (NCBI taxonomy): Eukaryota > Viridiplantae > Streptophyta > Magnoliopsida > Brassicales > Caricaceae > Carica > Carica papaya. Next base: position 19,278,829 of record NC_142311.1, on the reverse strand, counting down.
ATTCCCATTTTTAAAGGAAAATGTTATGATTATGGAATACAAAAATGATAATTCTACTAAAATCTCAAGATTTTTGGGACTTGGTATAACATAGCTACGCAGGTCCAGATGAATAAAGCAAATTAAGGGACAATAAGAGGAAATACTTCAAGGCCTTAGTAATCATTAAACAAGATATCCATGACAACATCTTCTCATATATTGCAACAACAACCTCATCAAAACAGGCTTGGTTGATTCTACAGAAGGAGTTTCGAGTGATTTAAAGGTGATCATGGTGAAATTGCAATCACTTCGACATAATTTTGAGACCTTGGTTATCATTGCAAGAGATATGACCATATAAAAGCTTATTGTTAGTATAAAGATCAACAAGTGAATTACAAAGCAGAGAATAGAGAAGAAAGTAAGCTTTTTATGGCTCATTTTGCTACTAAAAATACTTCAAGTGATGTGTTTTTTTATAGATAGTGACTGTTTAAATCACATGACTAGCACAAAATCCTTGTTCAAAGAGCTTGATGAAACGCAAAAGGTAAAGGTTCAACTTGGAAATGGAAAAGAAATTCAAGTTGAGGGGAAAGGTACGGTGGCATTTGAAATTAGCAATGGTAAAGTAAAACTCATGCATGATGTTTAAATTGTACCTGATTTGGGATATAGTTTATTGAGTGTCAGACAACTAATGGCTGGAGGTTTATTCAATATTATTTGAGGATGGTGCATGTGTTATTAGAGACAAGAAATCAGGACAGGTGATGATCAATGTCAACATGACTCAAAACAAGATGTTCTCATTGCAAGCCTTAAGTGTGAAGGATCTGGTTCTTGTTGTTGCCTGATTAGATGACTTGCAGTTATGGCATCTTCGGTATGGGCATCTGCATATCAAAGATCTGAAATTGCTGTGACAAAGGTATGGTTCTTGGGTGCTAAAAATTAATTTTATTGAGTTGTGTGTAGGGTATATTTATGGGAAACAAACTAGAAAATCATTTCTAGTAAGAAATGGTTGTACTGCTTCAAAGTGTCTCAAATTAATACATGTTTGTTTATGTGGACTTATGCATACTGCATATACTTTGGTGGGAGTCATTATATTTTGCTATTTATTGATGTTTGTAGTCGCATGGGTTTGATTTATTTTTTAGAAAATAAGTCGGAAACATTTTATAAATTCAAGTACTTCAAATCTACCATTGAGAAACAAAGTAGTATTACATTAAATTTTTTTGCACCAATAGATATGGAGAGCTTTTGTCCATAAAATTTCAATCTTTTTTTTGCGTGTGAAAAACATGACATTCATAGGGAGTTGACAACCCCTTACACTATGGAGCAAAACGGTATCTTCGAGTGGAAAATTTGAATTTTTGTGGAGATAGCGAAAAACATGTTACAAGGAAATGGGCTATCCAATCTATTTTGGGTTGAAACTACAGCAACATCAATTTATTTATTGAATCTGTCTCCCGTAAGGGATACCATGAATCAAACTCTATTTAAAGCCAGACATGGTAGAAAACCATTTGTAAGTCACTTAAGGATTTTTGTGTGAATTACTTATGCTTTGGTAAATTTTCAATTTCTTTATAAACTTAACGAGAAATCTGAAAATTGTATTTTTATTGGTTACTGTACAAACTCTAAAGCATATAGATTATATAATCTTTTTAGTGTCCAACTTTTAATTAAGAGAGATGTATAGTATTTGACAAAAACGTAGGTGGAATTGGCATATAAGTATGAGAAAAAACAACAAATTCCTCTCGGAATCTTTCTAAATAAAATTCAAGAGTCAACTCCTACAAATTCACTAACTAGTTCCTTTATGGCATCACAAAATTCATCAAACTCAATATCACCAAGTTGAAATTCTTCAACATATGAGATGCCACCTAGGAAGTTTAGATCCTTGAGAGACATATATGAATCTTGCCAATTTGCTCTTACTATTTCAAATCCTATAACTTATGAAGAAACAACTGAAAACAAAAAAAGAATGGTAACAAGCAATTATGGAAAAATTGACAACAACTGAAAAAAAATTGAACATGGGAAATGGTGGACTTACTGCAAGGGAAAAAATGCTTTTAGTTTAAAGTGGGTGTTCAAAATAAAATCTTGTGTTGATAGAAGTATATAAAAGCACAAAACTCGACTTGTGGTAAAAGGTTATGCACAATAACATGGTATTAATTTTGAAGAAACTTTTTATTTGGTGGCTCACTTTGAAATTGTGAGAATTGTCTTCACATTAGCTGCACAATTACAATGATTGTTTAATTTAAGTTGAAAATTTTAAATTGTGATTTATAAGAAGAGGTTTATGTAACCCAACCAGAGGGTTTCATAATTCAAGGCAAAGAGAAGACGGTGTACAAATTGAGGAAGACATTGTACACTTTGAAATAAGTGACGCGTGCATGGTAGAGTGAAGTTGATGAATATTTCAACAAAATGGATTCTTGAGGAGTGAGATGAACCCACTCTATTTGAAGAAAGAAGGTAAAAATAATTTTATCATTATTTGTCTTTATATTGATGACATCATTTATACAAACTTCTCTAATTATCTAGAGACTAAATTTAAATCACATATGATGCATGAGTTTGAAATATCATATATGGGTCTGCTACATTATTTTACGGGTCTTGAAATTCAATAGGCTAAAGACGAAGTTTTTATTTTCCAAAAAAAATATGTTAAGGATTTCCTTAAGAAATTCGGTATGATTAATTGAAAATATGTAGCTACATCCATGAATGTCAATGAAACATTGTAACGTGAAGACGGGAGAGAGATGACTGATGCTAGAAGGTTTAGAAGCCTAGTTAGAAGATTAATTTATTTAACTCAGACTCGACTTAATATTACATTTTCTATTGCTGTAATTTATAAGTTTATGCAAAGTCCATCAAAATTTTATTTTGGAGCAGCAAAGCAAGTCTTGCATCATGCTGTTGAAATTTCCACTTTCAGTTTATATGGGTTCATGAATAGTGACTAGGCTAGTTCATTGGATGATAGATGGAGTTTTTTAGCAAATCTTTTTGCTTTTGGATCAGGAGTAATCATTTGGAGCTCAAAGAAGCAAGCCACTACAACATTATTGATGGATGTTTTCGCAAGTGCACGAAATTGATTAAATAATAAAGTAATAAGTAGAGTATAGTCCTACAAAGATTATGTATCAAATACCAAAATTGTAGAAAATTTTACTATTATATAGAAATCAAAATTAAATTTTTGTAAAAATTAAAATAACTTAATCAAAATAAAATAATTAAATTTGAAAAACTATCAACAGAGATGCACCAGAGTAATTTTTTCACCTGAATATTGGGTATATTTGAGTTTTAATTTTGTAATCGATTTAATTTAGCCTGGAAGTTCGCACTATTCTAATATACTTTCGGTTTTCCTCCCAGTATTTTCTTAGTCTATCAATTAACAAATGCTAATGTTTTATAAAAATTATTAATTTGATTCAATTAAATATGTGATAATTCGGTTTCTTCATGTCAATTCGATTATGTTCCTCCCATTCAAATTACAATTAATGCTTAACAATATCTGTCTAATTAATAGAATTTCACTCCCACTACTTTAAAACCATCGATCGTAAATCAAGTCGTGAGTTGGTCAATTCTTCCTTTTCTCTTCTTTTCTTTTCAATCTTTTTTCTTTTTCTCTTTTCTTCATCAAAGCACATGCATCACAAATTTTTACTCATTAAATTGATTTTTAACTCACATTTTTGTAAAAATTCTTCTAAGTTAAGTAAAAAGGATATTAAAATAATGATCAAAATACAATACATTAAATACCCCCAAACTTAAATTTTCGCTTGTAAAAGAAACACTTAAAAGCACAATTTTTTACCATGTTCATCTATTTAGCTTGATAATATTAAAATTCTATTCCTTTCTTGCAATTGTTAGTTAGTTGAAAATTTAAAAAAAAATGTTGCAAAATAAAAATAGACTATTAGTTCTTATGTCTCTCAACAAAATATGTATAATTTCAACTCATAAGTTCGTTTTCTAAGTCTCTATCATTGATTCATAAATTATACTTTGTTTAAACTTACCTTTTTGTTATTTCAACTAAGGTGGTGAACTTAACACTTCACTATTTTTTTCTTACAATTTTTTTCTTTATTAGTGCGTTTTATACACCATCTCACACTTTTACCTGCATATATGTTTTTATATGCATACACTCTTCCCTTCCAAATATGCATACCTTTTTTCAAATTTTCTTGTCTTGCCCCATCCTCTTTTTGATCATTCTCTTCATTTGATTTGGTTGCTTCTTGGACATTAATGTCTTTTTCTATCTTGGGGAGCCTTTTGGACACATACTTATTAATTATATCAGGATTAAAGAATTTATCAGTTTCCAAAGGAAATTTTGTATAAAGACCCAAAACTTAAATAGAAATAAAGTTATAAATTAAATGCGGAAGCGAAATAATAGAAGTAGACTTTACATTTCTTATACCATACTTTAAAATGCCTAATAGGATTAAGAGAATGTACATTCTAAAAGAACAAACGAAATTTAAAGAAATAAACGAAAGATAAATAACTAAGCAATTATAGGACGATCTTCATTAGCTCTTGAAGGGTGTTCGGATGGTAAACTTTTCACAACTCCATTGTTAATTGGGATCTAAATCTTGGTTTTCTTGATATGAAATAGTTAATGAAGGAGTGAGCTACACTAGTCTAGTAAGAATATCATATTAATCATAAATACGGAAAACTGAAGATTGGTAAAAATAAGAAAAAAATCAATGGAGGGCCCTTAATTTGATGTAAATTTATTTACTATAAAGAAAGACATTTATATTCATATATTATTATTTATCACATAGAAGATTAATAAGAAATGATTATTTTATATTTTTACCCACTTACTAATATCTCTGGAGGTTCATATGGATGTCATCCTACTCATGAACCTAATATCCAATTAAACAATTAACCAGCCATCCCCATACCCCGTTCGATAATGGGCGCCAAACATTCCATCACATCGATACCCCATCCGGTATGAAGGTAAACCATATCTCCTAAACTTTACTGGTAAGGGACTTTTCAACCTCGTTCGACTAAGATAACATTCACGGTAGGATTCTCTATGAACTGAGCCATCCACTCTTTTTCGGGTACCTAGTAAGTCTTTTCCATACAGATTTCTATCAGTATAATAATCAATCAAGCAATAACTGTATCTCATTTTATATTTACAGTTCATTTAGATAACAATAGAATTTAACATAACCAAATAATCAAAAAGACCCTAAAAATCATCAATTAAGTTACGCATAGTATAATAGTAACTAAATATAGGCAATACAAGAAAATAAATAGAAAATCGAAATGACCATGAACTAACTAGTTCCGGCTCTACTAGTGACCTGTAATTATTTTTAAGATTATTTAATTTTTTATAAAAATACACAATTATTAATTATTAAGCCTCAATTTATTGTAACGGAGAAAAGGATAAGGGATCCTTTCCCGAATTGGTGTCTAAAACACTAAATTTTCTTGTGGAGATTAAAACACACTTTACATACCTAAAAATACTCCAAAAAAGATTCAAAATCAGTACTAAAAATCTTTTCCAACCAATTTCAGGGTTCCAGCACGGCAGCACTGCCGTGCTCTAGCGACGGCACCACCGCCTGCCGCGGTGGTTTGCCTCGATCTGACTATTTTTGGCCTGTTTTGGCCGATTTCGGCTGCCTTTATACATATCCCTGCGAAAAAATACGTTATGGCTCCTCAGTTGGCAAAAAAAAATCAGAAAACGGAAACCTACCGGTGGTGGAATTTTTCGGGTATGGCAGCTCCACCGGCTCATCTTCGCAGCTGTAATTTTTTTTTCGGTCAACCTGTAGAAAATAGAACAGTGAACACAACGGTGAAAAAATCGTACGAAATGAAAAACAAAAAAGGGCTCATAGGAGGAGGTTGCGAGAACCGCCGCGGGCTTTGCCTACGATTTTCAGCTCACTCGCTGTTCATTTTGCTTCAATATAATCATAAGGTGCTCAAAATCGAATTCCAAGCAAGTAGGAGAATTTTTACCTTTTTTGGCAGTTGGAGGTGGCTTCTGTGTAGCAGCGGTCAGCGATCGGCGATTGGCTCCCTTCTCCGGCGACTGGTTCTTCTTCTCCGGCAGGAGGTTGGCAATTAGAGTTTGGGTTTAGTGTGATGCGAAATATTTACACCCATATCGCATTAATTTGGGCCGTTCATCGCATTTGATCTCGACCATTCTATCGCGCCTAAGGAGGAAATGAATCTGGACCATTCATCGCATTTGATTTCGACCATCCGATCGTGTTTAAAGAGAAAATGAATCTGAATCGTTCATCGCGATTTAATTTTAATCGTCCGATCGCGTTTAAAGAAAAAAAATTTGGGTCGCCCACGCGTGCGGGATCGATCCTACGCTGTTTGGTCATGGGGCAAGCGAATCGCCCGCGTGGCATCTCACGTGGCATCAACGTCAACATGGCTTGCTATGCGGCATGCTCCGGTTCGTCGGAGTTACTGACTGGGCGGTCCTACGTGGTAAAATTTTTTTTAATTATACTATGACCCTCAGTCTTCAATTTTTCTTTTAAAAATACTATCCGAACCCAAATTTTCACCTCTTTTTCAAAAAATTATTTTCAATTTCATTGCTAACCTATTTTTTTCTATAAATTCAACAAAAATTAAAATAAATTAAATTAAAAATAAATTTTTATATATTTAAAATGTTAAAATTGATCCCGGACCAAATTCTTGGCCTGGGTATTACTTTTGAGGCATGAAAAATATTAAAAGTTACCTTTTAGTCCTTAATTTGCAATATTAACTTACCATCCTACACATCAATTAATATTCTTCTTGTTGTGAGGAAGGTCTCCCAAGTACAAGTGGAACGTCTCTATTAACTTCCATGTCTAAAACTACAAAGTCGACAGAAATATAAAGTTCTCCACCTTTATTAGCACATCCTTTACTATTCCCAAATGATATCTCACTAATTTATCTACTAGTTGTAATGATATTATTGTGGGCTTCATCTCGCCAATACCTAACTTTTTAGACACATAATAAGACATTAAGTTAATACTAGCACCAAGATCACAAAGAATATTTTTAAAATGAGAATGGTCAATATTTCATAGTATAGTAAACCTTCCTAGATCTTTCACTTTTGACGGTAGCTTATTCTAAATGATGGCATTGCACTCTTGATGAGCATATAGTCGCATGATCTTCCAAACTCTTCTTTTTTACTAGAATCTCTTTAAGAAACTTCGTATACTTTGGCATTTGAGTAAGAGCCGCTGCAAAAGGAATATTAATGTAAAGTTTTTTTAAAAAAATATATCAAGAAATTTAAGGAAATTCTTATCTTCATAATGCTTTTTGAGGCATTGTGGAAATGAAACAGGTGGCACATAGGGCTTGAGCACAACTTGCTTATTCTTCCCTTCTTGCTCCAGCTTTTCTTTTTCAACATTTTTCTCTTTGGTTCCTTCATCCACTCTTGCATCATCCACTTTTGGATTCATCTTGGTGTTACTCGATAAAGTACCTTGAACTCCCATTGATCATGTTTTCTAATTGCCCCATTTGGATTTCCAAGTTCTTGATTGATGGTTACTGGTTTTTCAGCATTAGCTATTGATTCTGAATGATTGCTTTAGTCTTCGTTGCAAACTCTGTTGTATTCTTGTGAATGACCACAATCATATCTTCAAGTGAGACCTTTTCTTGAGGTTGAAATCTTGGGGAAAGCTCGACCACATTTTGTTGATTCCTCCATAAAAAAATTTGGATAATTTCTCATCCCAAGATTATATGTATTAGAGTATGGATTGTAAACTTACTTGCTCCGCTTCATGTCCTTAAAAAGGATCATCAAATAAACCCTGCACATGAGAAAATATTAGCACTCTTTTAATCAATTTTCTTAAATAAAGAATAAGTTTTTACATTAAGAATAGTTAAAGCATCAATCTCATATAATCCAAAATTCATTTTGAGTTAACATCTTTCTGTTGGCCATTGATAGTTTTCAATGATCATCTCTTCTAATAATTCATAAGCATCATCTATGGACTTCCCCATCAAAGCACCCCCAGCAGCTGCATCGATTGTAATCTTGGTTTGGTGGCTCAATTTGTTGTAAAAGATTTGAACCAACAACCACTTAGGTAAACCCATGATGAGGACATCATCTAATCAATTTCTTGCATCGCTCTCGTGCCTCATACAATGTCTCTCCATTCGTTTCATAAAAATTAGTGACGTCATTTCTCATCTTTGCTGTTTTGACTAGAGGAAAAAACCTTAACAAATTTTTTGAGTTAAGTCTTCCCATATAGTAATTGTACACATAGGAAGAGAATGCAACCAATTTTTAACTTTATCTCTTAAAAAAAAAAGAAAGAGCCTAAGTTTATTGCATCACTAGAAACACCATTCTACTTAAACGTATCACAAATTCTAAAAAGTTAGAGAGATGTGCATTAGAGCCATCATTTGGAAAACTCGCAAATTAAATTGAGATTTGAATTGTTTGAATAACCGTAGATTTGATATTGAAGTTATTAACATTGATACTCAGTCGAACGATGTTGGATGACACTCCTACAAGTGAGGGAATAACAAAGTCCTTGAGTGCTCTCTCGTTATTGTCATTCAAAACATCCCCTGCTCGTCAAATTTCTTTGTGTTCATTCATCTCAACTCTTATTGTCTTTTTGCTGCTAAGCGTTCTCTTCTCTCTCAATTTAGTTGTCTACGAGTCTTTTCGATCTCTGAATTTTTATGAATCTATTCTGCATTATTCGATTGACTCATATACCAACTGAAAACAGAAAAAGAAATTACATAATTTACTCATAAAAATAAAAGACAACAAATAAATAAACAAAATAAAAAATACAGTTAAAGTAAAGACAATAAATAAATAAAATTAAAATTAAAATTAAAATACAAATAAACTAAAAAATAAATAAATAAACTCTACATTAATAATAGAACTCTTAGTATTGATATTGATGCTAATAATCCCCTACAACAACGCTAAAAACTTGATGGGTGAATTTGTTAGTACACTAAATTGTTCAAGTAATAAAGTGATAAGTAGAGTATCTCTCACATGAATTATGTATCAAATACCAAAATTGTAGAAAATACTACTATTATATAGAAATTAAAAAGACTTTTATAAAAATTAAAATAACTTAATTGAAGTAAAATAATTAAAATTAGAAAAATTATCAACGAAGATGTGCTAGAGTAATTGATTTCACTTGAATTTTTAGTATATTCGAGTTTTAATTTCGTAGTCAATTTAATTTAATTTGTAATGGTCAAAGTATTTTAATGTACTTTTAGTTTTCTTCTGAGTATTCTTTAAGTCTATCACTTAATAACTGTTAACTTTGTAAACCAATTATAAATTTGATTCAGTTAAATATGTAATAATTCGATTTATCCCCGTCAACTCAATTATATTATTCCTGTTCTATTTGCAATTAATGTTTAACAATATATGTCTAATTAATAAAATTTTATTTCCTCTATTCTAAAACTATTAATCACAAATTAAGTTATGAGTTGGCCAATTCTCACAACCAAATTAAGTTCAATATTTCTAAATTACAATCAGAAAAAAAAAAGTTAAAAATTAAACCACAAATTTAATTTTGATTTAGACCACGTCAATTACTCTAACGAAAAAAAAAAAATTAAGAAGCAAGAATTATATTTGAGAAAAATATAATTATATAATAATTAAAAATAAATATTTGAAAATTTTCATTCAAATTTTATAGAAAATTCCTGAAATTTCTACCAAAAAACATATGCTAATTGAAAATATATTACTTAATTATCTATTTTCTCTTCATTTTTTTTTTTTTATCTCAACTGCTTCCTCCACCCGTGTCTACTCTTCGGTGCCACTTCTCCTTCTACGCTTAGCTTCTGTGTCTGCTTTTGCAAGCTCGCTCCACCAACATCCTTATCTCCAAGTTTTCTACTTTTTTGGTTCTTCCCTAAGTCTCCACCAAGCTCGCAGTTGTTTTTCTGCCACTTTCGCGTTGAATCTACACCAGCTCGCATCTCTAGGTCTCCCATCAAGCTCCCCCCCTCTCTCCTGTCAAATCTCGTCCTTTTTGCAGGCAGTAAAAGGTTGTGTTTCATCCTTTCGCGCACATCATCATTTCCTTTTCTAGCTACCTCTTTGTGTTTCTGCAAATTTTTTTTTCATAATTCAAAATGACACCGTTTTCATCGCTGCCATTTCAAGCTCCCACAACAACATCGTTGGAGTGTTGGTTTTGGGCTGAGTTGCTACTGTGGGTCTAGGCCGACTTCTTCCTCTTCCTTTCTTTTTCTCTTCAGGCTTTTGTTTTTTGTTTTCTTCGTCAAACCACCTGCATCACAAATTTTTACTTGTTAATTAATTTTTAACTCACATTTATTCAAAACTTCTTCTTAGTTTAAGTAAGAAGAATATTAAAATTATGATCAAAATAGAGTGCATGAACAATGCTCATCAGAAGTTGAGGATATAGCAACCACTTCAGTAGCTTGTTAGGCCATTTGGGTAAGGAGGATGCTAGCAGAATTATAGTAAAAGTAGGAAGGAGCCACATAGATATTCTTTGATAACAAAGCAGCAATTTCCATGACAAAGAATCCAACTTTTAATAGCAGAACAAAGTATGTTGACATTCGGTTCTATTTTATTCGTGATTTGGTTGCTAAGGAGGAGATTATTTTGAAATACTGTTGCACAAAAAGAGGAATTGGATGATATACTTAATGAAGCATTATCTAAAAAAAAAGGTTAAATCTATTTTAGAAATAATCTCCTTGGTGAATGCAATTTTGAATCAAGGGAGAGTGTTGAAAATTGATTCAAAAATTAGTAAAAAATATATTGCAGATACTTCTTGATTTTATGCAGAATACTCTTCTGCAGATATTTCCTAATTTTATACAGAATAGTTTTCCTTTTGTTAATTTGTTATTACTGGCAGAATTTATAGAGATTACTTGAGGATTTTTAACCTTTACTTTGGCTGTAATCCTATATAAGGCATGTTCAATTCTAGAATAAAATGCAATAGATTGCAACATGTTTTTATGCAATGTTATGTGTCTTTGATTTGCAGAAATTCTCCTCTTTATTACTATGTTTCTCAAATTGTTCCAATAATGGAGAGTCTAAAATACTTCATTGAGATCCAGGTTGCCAGATCTAAAAAGGGAAGACATACCCGTCAAAGAAAATATGCATTAGATTTATTAAAGGATGCAAGTGTTGTATAAAATATTCGCACTACCCTTAGAATGTAATAGTAAATTGCATAGAGATTTTGGTGAACCAATTGAGAACCCAATGATCTACATAAGAACAAACAGAAATCTTATGTACTTACGATTAACTAGATCGTATTTGTCTTACATAGTGTAGGTGTTGAGTCAATTTATGAAAAGCCATAGAAGTGATTATCTTAATGCTACCTATAAAGTACTGAAGTATAAAAAAGTACACTTGAAATAAAATTTATTTTAATGGAGCCCCTATAATTTAAGATTAAATGCATATACTGATAGTGATTGAACAAGATGACCTGATACAAGAAGATCCATCACAAGATAATATGTACTCCTTGGGAGCTCCTTAATATCTTAAAAATCAAAGAAGCAACATATTATTTCACCTGCTATAGAAGCATAATATAAAAAGATGACAAATGCATGCTGCAAATTAACTTGGATTAGATATCTCTTGGAAAGTCTTGGAATCGAACATTTGGAAACAATAATGCTCTATTGTAATAACAACGCAACCCTTCATATAGCCGTCAATCAAGTTTATCATATGTACACAAAGTATATTAAACTAGATTATCATTTGATCAGAGAAAATATTCAAAATGGAAGCGTAATAACAAAACATGTCAGTAGCAATCAACAGTTCGTAAATATCTTCACCAACACTTTATCTAACTGGCTACTCAAGCAACACATGATCAAACTGACAGAAGAGAACAACTACTCTCCATCTTGAGGGAGGATGTTATTAGGCCCCAGGCCTAACATCTGTAGGCCCGTAGGTCGAAATCCAACGGCCCAAGTTGTGAGCCAAAAACTCGGATACACTCAACATCAAAACACATCGTTTCATTAACTAAGGAGATGATTTAGTGCATTGCGGGTGTGCATCTCACCAAAAACTCTAATATCTTTTTCTTCTTTGTTTTCAGTCGTTGACACCAGAAACCTTGGGGTTTTTGCTTTTTTTCTTTTTTTTTAGGTGATCAGCTCGAGTTCTTTATGTTCTGTTGTAGCAAATCACCTCTCTAATGGAGTAGAGGTATTATCTATTAGTTTTATTTTATTTCACTAATGTAATAGACTATTATCAACAAAATTAGAAATTAATCGATTTTTGGTGTATATAAAATAGAAGAGCCTTAATTTATTGCACTAGTTTGTTTGAAAATTCTAGTAAGATAAAAGAACACAAATTATTTCATTAAATAAAACTATATTTATGTTAAAAATATGCATGAAAATATTCATAAATCTATAAAAATTCACTCTAATATTATAAATAAAATAAAAATATAAATTATTTTATAAAATAAGAGGAAAACAGTAAGTATAAAGCAATTTTCTCGACGGTGAAACCATAAAATACTTAGACAGTATTTTTAAGTAATAAGAATTCTTATATGTAATTTTGATTTTTAAAAATAAAATAAAATAAAAATAAAAATAAGATATTTTTGATTGAATTGATAATAGATTTTTTAATTATAAAAATTTAAAAAAATAAATAATTAAATTAGATGATATATACCAATACCTAAAAAATAAAAAGACGTAATTAAAATTAAAAGATTTAAGGTCTACAATTATTTAAGTCTTCATTTAAATTTTGATTCTTATTTAAAATAAAATAATATATTATATAAAAAAAAATACCATTAAAAATGTTCAGAACTAAAAGGTATGATGATTGGAGAAAATAAAAGCAAGTGGTGTGGGTTAATCACATGGGAAAGTCATTTAAGCACGTGCCCGACACAAAGTTATTTCTATATACAAAAACGTTATTTTCACTGCACGCTTCAACCAAGGCGGGTCCTAACAACTCATTAGATCTACGGTCAGGATCATTTCTTATTTTAAATAAATAAATATATTATTCTCATTTCATTGTTCACTAGACTTTAAAAAGTTTACGACGGCGATTATTTGGATTCATGTCGCCGATTTTTTGGGCTTTGTTTTTTTTCCTACGGCGGCTCATTAAAAGAAGCTTCAAGCCTTGACTTTTCTTTTCACATTCAGCATGTTCGAATTTTTTTTTTTTTTTTTCTCACTAAATTACTATTTAGTTTCCAAATTATAATCCACTTCTTAATTTATTTTTTTATATAACCTGATTCCCCAAAATTTTACAAGATATAAGGGTGCATGTGCAATTAGATATGTTATAAATTAGCTCTTTCTAAACAATAGTATTTCTATTACAAAATTGGCAAAACCTATCCTAAACAATGGACATGTACGCCTTGAAAAATATACATAGCTCGGTCCCAGCGATAAAGAAGTTTATATAAACAAGAGGTGATATGATAATAATCTCAATATATAAGCAGACTTAATAATAGGAGGAGTACGTAGATTAAGCTCAATGATAAAAGAGTGAAGAACAAAGGTTTTATTTCTATTGAATAAATGTGAAGTACATATACACAAAAAAGATGAGAAAGTAACAGTCAGTCAAATATTCTATTTCTATCAATTATCTAATTTGTAGAATTTATTATCAATATCTTAATTTGACAGATTTGCACAAATAACCTAATTTGTGGGTCAATCAAATTATTTACAATAATTACACAATTAATTAATTTCTCTGATAAATAAGAGCTTGAACAAAATGTTCAAATAACAAAATTACACTTGTAATCACATCTAGTATAGAAGTTGCTTCCTACTGTGTTATAATCTTGCCCCAACTTGCACGCCAATGGGACCCTCCAATAAGTCTGTTAGAATTGACTCTGTATCAATGATATCTCATCATCTATACATAACGAATTTGTGTTGTATATTCATATCATAACGTATGAACAGTAAGAACTAACATTCTTATTAAGATTAAAACTCATAGAAAAGAAAATAAATTTATGGATGGAATTAATGAAAAGACATCAATTCAAATTCTATATTTTCGAATTAAGAGAAATATTGAGAGAGATCAATAATTTTTATTATTTCTTATATTCATGGACCCGATTCAATTTAGTAGAACTTGAAGTCGAGACATTATTGTTGTTGCTACTCCTCCAAAAAGTATACTATAAAATCATCTTAAAATAAAACAGTTTCAATTTTTACTCATATAGTTTATGAGTTCTATGGTGAATTTTACTTTGTCTAAGACAGTTTCAATTTTTGATAGTATCTTTTAACTTGATGGTGGACTTGTTTGATTTTGAGATATGCTTTGTTCTTGTTAGAAAATAATTAATTGAATAACTAGTCAAAAGCTTATTATTTCTTGATCGTTGAACACTTTGGATAACTTTGAAGGGAGAATCTCGATTTACAAAGAATACTTAGATCTTTTGAAACATCTAAGATGATTATAGAACTTACTCGATTTTTGGTTGATTTGGAGGAATAACAAGAAAGATCTATGTCTTGCTCTTGAAAAGAAGATGCCAAATAAAAGGCTTCATCTTGTTAATAAGGAATAAGACTTTATAATAGTAAAGACCAAAATAAGTGCTTTTTTTTTACCGTACAGAAGAGATGTTGTGGTGTTATCGGATTTCATTTGAAATTTTTAGGACGTTCTATCTATGATTGCATTTGGGACTCTAGTGAAGTACTACGATAGGAGACGAGCTGCCATTAACACTCTTGAATCTTCTAAAATGTCCTTGCTAAAGAGCAAAGTTGTTGTCATGCTGTTTTAACTTCTAGAAAAGGTAAATGTTATTGTGAAGAGAAAGGGGGTCATCATACACTAACGAATTTGCTAGCGGAGGTAGTAGGGGCTATTACATTGCATGAGGAACATTATCTATTGTCCACTCATAGAAGTGAGCAAAAATTGACCAAAAATGAAAGATCAAACAAATAGAATCAATTAAGGAGATAGATTTGGATTGTTCGATTTTCTAGTTAAATTATTAAAAATAAAAAATAATATCTTAATCAATTTAATTTAGTTTTAAAAATTAAAATTGAACTGATAAAAAAAATGCATTAAAATTTTTAGTTTTTTAAAAATTACTAATAATTATATATACATATAATTAATAATCACATATAAGTACAGATTTTTTTAAAAAAATAAAAATTATATAAATATATGTACCAATTTAATATTTGTACTTATATGTATAAATAATATTTTTAATTAATATGATTAATTTAATTTTAATTATTATATTATTAATTGAACCACCCAAGTTTGATTTCAATTATTACGTATCGTTTGATGAGTTTAATCAATTCGGTTGGTTGAGTTTTCATAAACTATTTTAAATTTTAAATTTTTTTTAAAGAAACCAACAGAATGCTACACATGCCAAAGAGGCGACTGTACGGAGAGAACATTGAAGAAGAAGAAGAAGAAGATGAGAAAGTGTCGCTATTTTATTTTTCTATCTATACATGTACATAACAGTATATATATATATATACACACGCACACGTACACACACACACACAGGCTGCAGTATACATATATATGTATATATATGTACACACACACACACAGACACATAAATATACCTCTATATATGGATATGAGGAGACAATGTAACTGTTTTTTTCATTCTATTTTCCTTTTCTCTTTACTTTTGTTTTTCTTTGGTCAAAATTTGTCTTTTTTTTCTTTTTTCCTTTTTTCTTTTATCAACCAGCTTTTTTTTTTTAACAAAGAAAGCATCTATTATCATGATAGACATCACTAAATAAGAATGAGAGGTTGTACTTACATGATATGGCAAGACAAACTATGAGTACTACTTGCCCTATAGCCTTTTGATATTGGCGAGTTGGTGGAGGTCATACTTTAAGCATCTAAGTTTATTTCTCAAGTCATTTGACTTTGTTGCAAGAGATAGAGATGAGAGGTATTATAGTTCCACTATGCGCACCAAAGTTGTAACAACAAATTTGATGACCAAAATAAATAGAAATAAAAATTCATTATAACCTAATCAATGTATAAATTAAGTGTAGAATGGAGTACGTATTTTGGGTTCTAATTTTTCTTTGGAAAAACAAATCTGTTATTCAATCTCATTAAACAAATTTTTATTTCAATTTCTAAATCATTTGATCTTGAATACAGGTGATCTTCTTTGTGTACATTTTAAGTTTGATGGTGAACTTCATTTGATCTCGAAAAATGTTAATCTTTGGCAACATTTTTTATTTAAGGGTGGATTCTCTTTATCTTAAAATGATATTTGTTCTTGATGAAAAATAATCAATTAAACAAATAGGTGAGAACTTGTTGTTTCTTGATTGTATAACACTTTGGTTAATTTCGAACGGAGAATCTTGATTTATGAAGAGTGTTTGAGTCTTTTAAAGACTTTATAATGGTTATATAGATTTTTTGACTTGTTAGTATATTTGGAAGAATGAAAAAGATGAATACTCTTGTTCTCGGAAAGAATACACTAAAAGAGAGGCTTATTTTTGCTATCAAAAGGAAGACTATAGAAGTAGAGGCCTTATAGAGGAGGCATTCTTGCTTTTAGAGGCTTTTTATATTTTTTCTAAAATTTTCTCTCAATTGTCCTCCCATATCTTGGTGGAGGACTTCCATTATAAGTAGTACATATGGGTAGGATTTATTTATTAATCCTACATAAATATGGTAATGAGTTTCTATCTTATCCGCGGACTTAATAGAAACCACATTTAGTTATAATTTGACTCATTTAAAAATAGAAAAACTTTACATCGTAGCTAGGTTTAATTTATAAAATGAATATTGTGGTAATACATATCCCCCTCGCGTGATCCTATAAGCTTATTAAACTTGGTCTGTAATTTTAATTTGGTTCATATGAAAATAAGCCTAACTAGGTGTTGTCAAGTATATTTTAGACATAAAATAAAGCTAATTAAATATTAATGTTTAATTATTTTATTATTTCATTAATTGTCTAAATATTTATTTACTAGTTAAATAATAATTTTGGTTAATATGGTATGTTTTATAGGAAAGAATTCCTTTGAGGAAAGAGAAACAAGAAACAACCTAATGCACTAGAGTTACATCATACAAAAAGATACTGAGCAGACAAAAATCCATTCCTCAGGCTATAAAATATATTCTTCAAACAAGAAGAAAAGTAGACCGAATCGATGCATAACCATGGCTCATTTATAAATTTCATCAGAGAAGCGAATATGCAAAGCAAAAAATTTAGAATCCACAGCTAAATCAAGCCTGTCTCTTCAAACACTAATCAACATTATAACGTCTAATTAGCAACCATTACTGAAAATCAAAGGTGAACAAGGACAAACAAGATGCTAAACAATCTAGATTTCTCAATCGTGAGTATTAAAAAACCAAGATTGATTCTAGTTTTCTCAAACTCAATTATAATCCAGAAAAAGTGAAATGAGGAAGGAGATTCAATTTACCTTCTCTGCTCTTCTCCCGGCAACCGTAAAGCCAGAAAAACCAAGTTCTATCTGCTGTAATCACTTCCTCTTCGGTTAGCTTTGAAAAGAAACCCTAACTGAGCCCCTTCTGTCAAAACACTCTCTCTCGGTTCTCTCCATCGCCTTTGAAAATGAAGCTCCCTTTTATAGTCGCAACTCCGCATGGTCTTGCCAGCTGTAGCTCGAATTTTGGAGCCTTTTCGGATGAATTCCCGCGCTCCCCCCCCTCCTGCCACTTTCTTTTCTTTTACTTTTACTTGTCACACGAGAGCCCCCGTGCCGTCTTGAGTTCAAGAGACACTAAAACGGTGGCGTTTCTGTGAAAGAATGGAGTGGGCTGTAATTGGTTAGGCCCAGCTTGTTCAGTTGGCTTAAGGTTTAGGGATTTGTGTAATGGAAATAGAAATGGCGGCCTGACGGGTTGGGATTTTGATATTGAAAGGGATTCAGCTAATGGAAATGGGTTAGATGGTTTTGGGGAATTTGGTAGACGAAAGAGAAAATAGGTTTCAAAAAGGATGGAAAGAAGCTTTAGGTAAATTATGTTGAATAAATTCTCAATTTAATTATCGTGAGTGCGACCAATATTATATTTTTAGTTCTAAAATTTTTATAATTTTCTTTGTTATTTCGGATGTCTAATGTCCTTTAAAAATAAATGAAAAATGTATAACAGTTTACAAACTGAAGAAAATTAGAATAGTTTACATATTAAGGTTTATGAAAAAAAATCAAGAATTAAAAAAACTCCATTAGAAACTAGTGTGAATATTTTTCTTTCTTAAGCTTAAGTGTCACACAATCCAATATTAACACAAAAGAGAAACGAAATTAGAATTTTTATATCTATCAACAAAACAAAGAACAAGAAACTAAACATATATAATAAACCATATCCAGAGTCTAATGTTGTATGTAGGTCAGCAGGTGGCGAAGGCAATATGGAAGGAAACTCTAATTTGTTTTGGTAGATTTTCTTGTGCCATAGCGGCGCTTGTTGAGATGAAAATTGGAAAGGCATATTAGTTGTTAAAGAAAATTAGAAGAGAAAGAGATGAAAGAAAAAACAATCTCTAATGCTTCAGAAAGAAATAATGAATTTATTTCATATATATTTACAAAATTTTTCCTTCTTTGAATTTCAAATATTCTTTCGACCAATCAACCAAACCGACTTTTTTAAGCTTAGCATCTCAATGATGCTTTGGTGAGTGAAGACTTCAACTATTTGTTTCATGTACGACGATGCCTTCGCCTTGAATGATTAGTTTTGACACTAGTAGCAACATGCTCCTATTTTACATTGATTTTAAGATCTCCCCCCACCTCACGAACCTCTGTTTAGAGAAATTAATTAATTTTGATAAATGACGTACACTTATTTTTGCACTAACGACGCTATATAAGTTTTTGAATTAGTATGCAAGACCTAACCCAAGAAAATTGTACAAATCATAAAAGATCACAAGGGCATTAATAAGAAGAGAAACCAATTGAAGACCAAGAATAAATCTACCTTCAAATTTGTTTATCTTTTATGTAAATTAGGAAACTCATGATTGAAGGCTCAAGAAGATTTTCTTTAAAAATTTTATTGTTTTAAAAATAAAATTTTCATTATTTTTAAAGATATAGTAAAAAATGATTATTAATTCTTTTTTTAAAAAAATGAGTTTTATATTTTAGAGAAACTTCAAAAGTAAAAGAATTTAAGAGAACATTTATTTGTGTGATTAACATATATAATTTGAAGAATCATTTTTGTGTGTTTAAAGGATATTCCTTAAATAGGTTGTATAATATATAAAACAAAATACTTTGTTAAACACAAAGAAATGACACTTTATGTTATGTATCATTTATATCTATATAAATCACTTAGGTTTTCATATCAAAATATCTTTTCCAATGTTAAATGTAGTAGAAAAAAATATTTTCAAAATATCAATCAAATATCATTGTGTTGTTAGAAAAAAAAAATAGTATTTTAAAAGGTCATAGTGTTTTTTATAATTATGTTGTCCTTGTCAGGTTAGCTATAAATGTAAATGATTTTGTCATGACACACCATACAAGAATTTTTGCATATTTTAACTAACGTTTTTGCAACACCTTCTTAACATCAAAACTAACTTCAATGTGTCTCTAATGGTTATTTTGAGAAATACATACTCCAATAAATTTTGTAAGTAGTTTTTGAGCTCAAATATGAAAATAAAAAGAGAATATTCTTTCATTCTCTTGAGTCTCTATTGAACCCTAAGTGTGCTTTTAATTTTCTTTCATTCTCTTAAGCCTCTATTGAGTCGTAAGTGTATTTTTTATTTGTAAATTTATTTTTTAAGAGGGACAGTTATAAACTTTTTATCTAAAATTTTGAAGGTACTATAAGAAATGTTTGAGAAATTTTTTGAAAGCTTTTGTGTTGAGAAAATACAATTTATTAATGAATTAAACATCATTAATAACTAACGAATTTGTGAGTTAGACATCAAGAACAACTAGTTGACTAATGAGTTGGGCATCAAGAATAATTAACAATGTAATAAAGGTTTAAGTACGAGTTTTCGTGTGAGGAATGGACAAGTTTTTGGTGAAATAGGCACTGTGAACAACTAGTATATAATAAAACTCTGAAGAAAATAGTAGAATATCAAGTGATTGGCTTGGTTGTAATTACTACTTATGTAGCATAACCTTTACAGAAGAGTTCGCACTATGTTTTTTTTTTTTTTACTTTATTCATTGTTTACTATTACTTGATATCATATCGTAGCTCGCATCTTATATACATACTTAAGAATTTAATGATAAAGCATACAAGTTATTCTCACTTGTTTACATCATTGTTATCATTATTGATAATTGAATTACAAAGTATAAAGTCCATCATTATTAAGGCACTCTACACGTAATAATTACTAAAGATATTCACATATTAATACTCTTTTAATTTAGACCATATATGATATTAAAAAGAAAGTCGAGAAACTTGCTTAAAAATCTTTAAAAAATTTTAAATGCAATTCACTTCCTCTCTTGGGTTGTTTTAAATGATGAGCCAACAATTAATATTAGAGTCGCTAATGACTTAATTGTTTAGAACAAAGATCATTTATGATAACCCAACTAAGTGAAGGTCAATCTTCAATAGATCTCCTTTGTTTAATAATACTCATTACAATTATTATAAGAATAAAATAAAGATATTTATATAAGCATCGACTTATAATCTCATAAAATCATTGTAAATAGACTACATATTCATTCTAGAAGCTTAGGGGATTAAGTAGTAATAAAATTAGAAGATAAGTGGGATTAGATTGACAATATACTAGTATAATTAAACCTTAGGGCAACAAACTTTTTACATTATGAACTTGATGTAAATAAGTATACAAAATATCAAATTATGAATCGACTAAAGAGATTTAGAATAAACTGGAAGTGATTAATGAAGGAATAAATCAAATAAAAGAATATAAATAAATATATTAGTGTATAATTATAAACTTTTTGAAATGTGTGAAAGTGAATCCATCACATATATGCTTATTAGATTTACCGACATCATTGATAGTTTAAAATCTCTTATAAAAATCTACATTAATGCTGAATTACTGAGAAAGGTTTTTAGGCATTTACCAAAGTCAAAGAACGCTAAGGTAATTGACATTCAAGAAGTCAAGGATCTTAATAAATTGAGCCTTGATGAAATTTTTTGATCACTTCTCACTAATGAACTCACGATAAATAGGATGTAATAGGAAGAAAATAATAAGAAGAAAGTCATAACACCAAAATCTTCAACTCCAAGTGAGAAGAGTGATGATGAAAATGAGGATGATGAAGAACTGGTGTTGATCACAAGAAGATTTAGAAGCTTCGTAAAAAGAAAGAAGCTTGGTGGAAAAAAACTACTACCTAAGGGAGAGTCAAACAAAAAGCAAACCATGATTTGCTATAGGTGCAATAAACTGCGACACATGATAGTCAATTTCCCTTAAGCCAAAAAGACCTCCAACAAGTTCAAAAAGAAGACAATGTGATTAGAGTAGCTTTAAAGATTATGAAAAAAATGAAGTTGTCAACTTGTGTCTCATGACCATGGATAAAAGAAGAAATGAGATACACTCTTTCCTTATTTACTCTTATGATGAATTATAAGATGCCTTTGAATATGTTTATAGTGAATTAATAAAAGTGACTATGAAGAATGTCAAGCTCAAGAAACATGCATCACTCATTTGTAAAGAGGTGAAAAATTTTTAAAAGGGAAAATAATGAATTGACAACAAAAATAGATAAATTGGACTGTGCAAACTTGATGAATGAAAATCTTGTATTGAGAAAGAAGATTGAAGACATGAATGACACACTTTTCAAGTTTGTACAAGGAAGAGAAAATTAAACATGTTATTGGCAAGACAAAAAAATTGTATATGACAATGCGGGACTTGGATATGGTCATATTAAGAATCAAAATTTTCTTAAAAATTTCTTCATAAAATCTACTAACTCAAATAATTCTTCTATTATTTTACTTTTTGTGGTAGAAAATATCATATTTAACATTCATGTTTCATAAAGAAAAATACTCATTATGGTGTGAAAAAATGAGTTTTGAAAGAAAGATTTGCCACTAACCCTCGTAGGCTCAAAAAAATTTGATATTAAATACTAACGATTTATTATGCTTCCAGGAATTATGAATGAGTCAAAAGTTAATTTATGATCATTCTTGGAGATATTTGAGTTAAAAAACACAAGCATCTAGCTATTGAAAAAAAGGTAACACTATTACCTTGTTGATTAATTCAAATTTAGTTATGTCAACTAACAAGGCTTGGAAGTTAGTATCAAACTAAAACCTTTAATGTTCAAATTATTGAAAACTAAATATATTATAAGAAAATACATCCTATTGACACATTTGGGTGTTATGCCAAATTACTATTGGCATAGTCTTCTAGCAGGTACAGATCTGCTAAAAGAAAAGTTGAAGAAAAAAGTGAGAAATGGGAAGATATGGATAAATAAATGTTTTTTTAATACAATTGGGAAATTGAGCATTGACAACTAGGGCAATGAGTATAATTGTAGAGTTCGTATATGATGTAATTATTCTTAATGACCATATGTAGAATCGGTCGCTAATTCACTAATTGTTTAACGTTCATAATGTTTAGTGATCAAAAGTTTGCCAT
The DNA here is from genome assembly GCF_054855325.1 of Carica papaya. Lineage (NCBI taxonomy): Eukaryota > Viridiplantae > Streptophyta > Magnoliopsida > Brassicales > Caricaceae > Carica > Carica papaya. The sequence continues at coordinate 19,255,859 of NC_142311.1, read as the reverse complement.
TAAGTTATAGGTTGCCTTCGGATAAGCCAATGTGGATATACGAGAAAAGTAATGATTACAGGGTCAAGTTAGGGTATCTCATGAAGTGGAAGAAGAACCAAAATAGTTTTAGTGGTCCCTTTTTACATAGATCCATCATGAACATATATGATTGTAATGCTCTAATCTTACATATGATGAAACATTTAATGTGAAGAATTGTGAATGATATTTTATCAGTACAGTCTAAATTGGTGTAAAAAGGCATGAGAGCTAATCTTATATGCCCTACGTATGGAGAGGGAGAAGAAAACATTTATCATATTTCCATTAAATTTGACCAATATTTGATGTTTGGGCAAGGGTGTACCTTTATACTAATCAAGTGGGTGTTTAAAATGGTTTATATATAGATTATATGGAACTTGGTAAATTCAAAATTAGTAGGAACATCATGAAAACTTCTTTGACCCTTTAAAATTGATTTTAGAGCTTCAAAGTTTTACATAAATGCAAATGAGGTTTTTACAACCTTTTACTCGGGATATAGGTGTATTCTCAAGTGAGTACTTCCAATATGGCCACTTTATGTTGGATGCCACTGCCTCATGAAAAGTATAAACTTAATGTTGATGAATTCTTAAAATGGATGGATGGATGGACTAGGTAATTTCTTTTAGAGGTGTGCAATGCATAATTGTCACCCCTCTTGTATTGATTTTACATAGCTTTAAACTTTGATAAATGGGTTACAACTTGGTAGGGGAGGGGGGGGTTTAGGTTGGCTCATATTATTATGAAAAGAAATTACCCTATATGTTTACAAGCTTCTTCAAACTACTTCTCTACCATATCTAAAAATTTAGATATTTATTGAAGATGTTTTTTTGTTATCATATTCTTTTATCTTTTTTTTTTTTTTTTTTTTTGGGTATCAGAATGTTGGAGGTTGTAATAAAAGTAACATGCATTGTTGCTAGATATGCGGTATCTTAATTGTGTTTAAATCAATTTTATTTTTTCCTTAAAAAATGATATAATTTTAAAAATACAATTTTCAAATAGATTTGTAGATAAAAAATAGTAGATTATATACTATTATTTTTTATATTTTAGTAATATTTAAATCTTAGCTAAATAATTAATATATTTTAAAAGTCATATAAGAAAATAACAAATGTGATATATGATAATCACTAGTAATTTTTTTTTAAAATGATAAATAATAGATAATACTTTAGATATAAAAGATTTGTTTATGTAAAATGAAATTAAAAAACAAAGAAGTGAACATATATTAGTTACATGCAGCCGGCGGGTGTACTACGTCTGATATGGATAAGGTTTATTGGAAACTTTCTTCTTATATAACTTGAGACAATTAAACACTTCTAAAAAGACCGGGGAGCTGAATTAATTGACCGGAAGAGCTTATTTAAATTAAGTTTTGAGAGCCATGTCAGTCCAGTCTATGTGTCCATTCCATGTGCGACTCACGTGCGTTTCCCCCCCGCCCCCAAACCTTACTACCCCGACGCCGGCTCAGCCAGCTCTATTCCAAGACGATTTAATCGGTGTCTCTTTCTCAGAACGCGCCGACCTTTTTTTCTTATCGCTTGAAAATGAAAGCTCCATAAAATTCATCTGAAATTCATCTCAAATAAATTCCAAATCCAAATGCATCCTAAATTGTCGTTCCCCTCTTATCTCCACTCTCTCTCTCTCTCCTTCCTCGCTACTTTCCACCCACCAAAATCGCCTGTGTTTTCACCGGAGCGGTCAGTTACTTCATGGAATGACGGATTACGTACTGCCGCCGACCATGAATCTCTGGACAGACGATAACGCTTCTGTCATGGAAGCTTTCATGAGCTCTGACCTATCTGCTCTCTGGCCACCCCCACAATCTTCTGCTTCAACCTCTACGCCCGCACCCGACGCGGCTAAATCTCTCTCGCAGACGCAGCTCTCTTCCGTTTCGGTGTTCAACCAGGAGACCTTGCAGCAGCGGCTACAGGCGTTGATTGAGGGTGCTCGCGAGAGCTGGACCTACGCCATCTTCTGGCAGTCCTCTTACGATTACTCCGGGGCCTCCGTCCTTGGCTGGGGCGATGGCTACTACAAAGGCGAAGAGGATAAGGCCAAATCGAAATCTAAGTCTTCCTCTACTCCTTCATCACTTGCCGAACAGGAGCACCGTAAGAAAGTTCTCCGAGAGCTTAACTCTCTGATTTCCGGTCCGGCTGCCACCTCTGATGATGCAGTCGATGAGGAGGTTACCGACACCGAATGGTTCTTTTTGGTGTCGATGACTCAGAGCTTTGTTAACGGCAGCGGATTGCCGGGTCAAGCTTTGTTCAATTCGCAGCCGGTATGGGTAGCTGGGTCGGAGCGTCTGGCAACGTCCGGATGCGAGCGGGCCAGGCAGGGTCAGGTGTTTGGTCTGCAGACCATGGTGTGCATACCCTCGGCGAATGGAGTAGTGGAGTTGGGCTCGACAGAGTTGATTATCCAGAGTTCGGATCTAATGAATAAGGTCCGGGTTCTTTTCAATTTCAGTGGCGTGGATGCAGGACCTTGGTCCATGAGTTCAAACCCAGATCAGGGAGAGAACGATCCTTCGTTGTGGATCAGTGAGCCGGCGGGTGGGATCGAAATCAAAGACTCGTTGCACGGAGGCAACTCGAATTCGTCTGGTCCAGGTAATAGCAATAACCACCAGCAGATTTCTAAGAATATTCAGTTCGAGAATCCAAGCTCAAGCAGTTTAACTGAGAATCCTAGTGCTATTCACACTCAAAATCATCAGCCGACGCAGCAAATACAGACCCAGAATTACATTTCGCGAGAATTGAATTTCTCCCAAGGTGGGTACGTTGGAAATGGGGATTCGAATATGTTGAGACCGGAATCGGGGGAGATTTTGAACTTCGGTGAGAGCAAGAGGAGCTCTTCGAATGCGAACGGGAACTTGTTTTCAGGTCAACCTTCGGTGGTGACGGAGGAGAACAAGAAGAAGAGATCCCCCACGTCGAGAGGGAGCAACGAAGAAGGAATGCTTTCGTTCACCTCGGGTGTGATTTTACCTTCTTCTGGTGTGAGATCGAGCGCCGGTGCTGGCGATTCTGATCATTCAGATCTCGAAGCCTCGGTTGTTAAAGAAGCAGACAGTGGAAGAGTTGTGGAGCCTGAGAAAAGACCGCGAAAACGAGGGAGAAAACCTGCGAATGGCAGAGAAGAACCGCTGAATCATGTGGAAGCAGAGCGTCAAAGAAGAGAGAAGCTGAACCAGAGGTTCTACGCTTTACGCGCAGTGGTTCCTAACGTGTCCAAAATGGACAAGGCGTCACTTCTTGGTGACGCCATTTCCTACATCAACGAGCTTAGAACAAAGCTACAAAGTGCAGAATCCGATAAGGAAGATTTGCAGAAGCAATTAGAGGCTATAAAGAAAGAATTCGGAAACAAAGAATCCCGTCCGTGTCCACCACCAGGTGATCAAGAGCTCAAGATGTCGAACCAGGCGGGTACAAAATCAATCGAAATAGACGTAGATGTGAAAATAATAGGATGGGATGCCATGATACGAATTCAGTGCAGTAAAAAGAACCATCCGGCAGCAAGATTGATGGCGGCCCTGAAAGAGCTGGACTTGGATGTGCATCACGCGAGTGTATCAGTAGTAAACGATTTGATGATCCAGCAAGCAACAGTGAAGATGGGTAGCCGGTTTTACACGCAGGAGCAGCTGAGGATTGCATTAACATCAAAAGTTGGAGAAGCCTGAAAGAAGGTAATTGAGATGTTGAGGTAAGTTGTTAATGGCAGATGTAGGCTGTTTGGGACATAATTTTTAAGGCTCCCTGTGTAAAATAGGCAAGTGTTTTTGTGTATTAGCAATAATGTTAATGATCCATAATGATAATAATATAATTAAATTTGTGCAATGGAGATTTTGTATGGGATAATTAGTGAAGAGCAGTAGGATTTTTTAAGCTAAACAAGTAAAAATAGCTCTTTTTTCTTTCTTCTTCTGTTATTCAATGTATATATACTTGTTTATCACATCGAATCTCCTTCCCATTATCTATCTCCATCCTACTATCTGTGTTCTTGGTGTTATACTTGTTTCTTTGTTTGTTTGTTTCTCGGGAAAATGTATTATGAATTCAAAGCACCTGGCTGCTGCAAAACTCAGTGCGGCCAAGAACAAGACCCTTCATAATATAATAGCCATAACCATTTTTTCTCCTTTTTTACTTTGAGACGGATGAGGACAGGATTCGAACCCGGGGTTCAATACATGCCATTAAACTCAAATTGCCAAGTTTATTATTCCAATCACACAAGTATACTTTTATATTAAATAAAATTTTATAGCGAATCAAATAGATTGGCCAATACAATTGCATGACTAAAATATAGAAAAAGTCAATGCAATATTTTTTTATATTTATTTTACTATAATAATACTATATTTTATTATTTAAGCATAAAATTTTAAACTTTTGTGCATTAAATATTTAAATTTATGTGATTTGTTTTTTAAATAAATATTCTTTATATTTAAATCAAATTAAGTAATTTATTATTTTTCCTATAAAATATTATTACTATTATATAATTATATATATTACATTAAATAGTGTCACGTACGGAATATGTATTTTTTTTTTTTAATTTGACGATCATTTTTTCACTCTACTACTCTACTTCCACTTTTAGTTTTCACTTTGTATTATTTTTATTTTATAAATATGTATTTAATTTAATCATGATTCTAAAAATATTCTTGGACTTTATTTTATTAATAAATTATTTTTAACTTGTAATTGTTAGTTTTATACTAACTCCTAACCTGAATTAAGTGTTATTTTATAATAATTTAGTTTTACACTAAATACATTTAAATTAAGAAATATTCTTGTAAATTACCTTTTTCTATCAATTTTAATTATAAATTGATTGAATTATAGGTTTGATGCGTGGCCAAGCCACTGTTAATTACCACATTTGGTGGCACAAAAAGTTTCATGTAGCATATCATACTTTTACAAATATCATCCACTGATTGAAATTTTAAAAAAAATAAATATTAATAACGATTTAAAAAGCAAACAATTAATTAATTAATTCAACAAAATTTTATATTTTAAATTAATTAAATAAATATATACAGATAATTTTTAAATAAAAGTATACCAAGTAAACAGTTGGATTAAAATCTTTGATTCTTTTTAAAAATTATTAATAATGATTATTAATCAGTTAATTGGGTGAAAAGTTCTGAACCTCATTAAATGTTTTTTTTTTTTTTTTTTTTTGGGGGAGGTGATTTGCATGCCAAAAATGCACCGACATGAGCGAGAAGACATAGGTGAAATACTATTTTTACCCTTGTGTTTAATTGCAAATACGCCAACATGAATCGATAAACGTCGTCTCTTTTCTCTTTCCTCCGCCATTCAACATCATAACCAATTTAACTTGCACTCTTCTTCTTTCTTTATATATATATTTTTTTTCTGTTAAATTTAACGTGCGTATTCAAACGTTCATACGTGAGTACAAATTGTTTTTTACATATTTATTAAATTTTAATTTAATCATCACAACACCATAAATATATTAATGAACTAATTTTTTATTCTTATTAAATTAAATATTATAAATTAATTTTAATTATATATTATCAATGAATTAAATTAATAATTTTTAAATAAAATATAAAAATTTTAATTAACGAATAATATAAATTAATTTAAATTTATAATTTTTAAAAATTTTAATTATCAAACACTGTTGTTGGTACATGCACGTATTATTTGCTCTTAAAATACCTGTATTAAATATCTTTATTTATTATTAATAATTGTTAATAACTTTGCTAGTAGTAAATAAAAATTAATTTATAGGTAAAAAAAATAAAAAATTATTCTTTTGTAACAAAATGTAATTATTCTCTTTCTAAATTCTCATGTCTCATCATTGATAATTTTTTTTTTTGCCAAAAATGAAAGAACTTTAATTTTATTGCGTAAGGCTGACTCAAAAATACCCTTAAACCTTTTTTTTTTTTTTTAAAAAAAAAATTATTAGTATAACTACTCATTATCTTCACGATTTGCCCCTTAAAATTAATCTACAATGAGTTTAATTTAAGGTAAATAAAATAAAATTATGTATTACAAATATAATTGAATTATTTAGATTTGAAGTCTGGTGATCGGCATGTGAGGTGTCCATTTCAAGGTAGACTTGAGAATAATTATATATGTGTAATGTGTATATATATGTATATATGCGCGTGTACGTGCACATATATATATATATATATAAATAATTATGTGGTGCACCGCTGGCACTTTGCTTCCAGGTAGGGAGGGGTGTACAGAAAGAACTTTTGAAGCATGCATAGATTAAAAGTAACGAAAACACGTTTAACATATGCTTCCAAAGCATCAACCACCATGAATTGACTACCAGACAGACATCACTTCTTTTTGAATACGTAGTATCAAGACATTGCATCAACTTATATAATACTTACAATAAAAAGTGATTTTGGATTGTAATTATCTACCTAAGCTAATACAATGTATTTATCTTTTCTCATATTTTTAAATGTATTTTCTAATGTTAAAATATTAATATAGTGAGAATAACTTTAATATAGTGAGAATTAAGGAGCTATGGTGGTAGAGATAATTCTCATCTTATTTATTTAAACTTGATCATATATATTATTGTAGAATCACCATATGCAATGTGTGAAATATGTCATGTTTTGAAATTGAGAATTTCGAGTTTGTAATGTTTTTAATCTAATAACTTATTACTACCGAAGTCATTTGCTAGCCAATAGAGACATTTTTCTCAAGTATCTCCGTAAAAGTCCGCATTTAGTTAAATAATATTATTAAAATTTATTAGTTTTGCTGAAGTAATTTAGAATTTGGGATTATATTTCTTTTACAGTTTAATTGAAATGTCCAATAAGATTACGAAAATATCCCTTAAAAAATATATAAAAAAAAAAGTACAAACCGAAAACCTATGTGATCAACCTCCACTGCATAACTGAGAAAATGAGAAGCAACATTTATGCTAATTTTCTTACTGTTCAGGATCCGGATCTTAATTTTCCTGATCTGAAATAACTAATAATAAGGAGGTGAGCTACACTAACTCAGTAAGAATATCAATATTTTACCATCGATATGAAAAAATCAAAGGTTTGTAGAAATCATAAAACAACCAATGAAACTTATTTTTCTTTCTTAAGTAAATTCATTTAGCTTGAAAACATTCATTCCTCCCTTACCTTTAAGTTCCCAGATACCATTTATGAAGGAAAAAACCAAAATAGTAATTCACATCATACATTTTAAGGAACAATAGTAATCAACCCTTACCTTTTTACTTACTTACCGGTGCCGTTGGGGATCCATAGGGGTTCCCACTACACGTGAACTAAGTATTTATTCTATAAATCAACAGACTGTCCCCATATTCCGTCCAATAATGAGCGATAAACACATTCCGTTTCAACCTGTTCGGTAATGAGTGTAATCAAACAATTCCCAACCTCTTCCAATATGACATTCCTCAGCTCTGTTCGACTGAGGATAACGTCCACGGTAGGGTTTACACTATGTACTAGGTCCGTAGATCTTTTTTTATGACACCTAGTAAGCCCCTTTAATTCATGTCACTATTTCATGCACATATATGTTTCATTGTTACTCAAGCAATCAGCAGTCATGAGATTATATATTAATCAAAAAAGGGCATGTAGTTCGTGTTTTGGTAACCAATAGAGATAAAATCGTAATCAATAGTGGAACGGGGAGGCAACATAGGATAGAAATTTTTCATGTAAATAAATAGGCCAAATGAATAAAATAAGACGTATATAAACTAAAATAAAATAAAATATGAGGATGAAACAAAAGGGAATAAACTAAGACAAAATAACACAAGACAACATAACGAAATAAACTAACGGAATGGAAATAAATAAAATAAATAAATAAATAATTCGAAGATAGTTAAATAAAGAAAATGAACTCACAAATAAAAGTACAAATGAAATAGAGAATGACAAGTAAAATAAACCTAATAACGGACAAAAATTCAATTAATTTACTAGCTCCATCGGCAACCTGTATGATTGTCAATGAATCACAAAACTGTCTAAACTACCATTTATTATTGTTTTAACTTCAATTTATCGTAACAGAAAAAAATGTGAAAGATCCTTACTCCGGGTCGGTGTCCGAAACACCACCTTTTTCACTATACTTTCTAGCAATTCTTGCTTCCTAAATTTCTTGGGTTTTTTTTTGTAAAAACAAAAATATACGTCAAATATCACGGAAATACACACAAAAACGGCAAAAAAGGATCAAAATTCTCCTGAGGACCGATTTAAGGTTGTGGAACGACAGCACCGTCGTGCTCCGGTGTCGGTTACGCTGCCTATGACGGCTCCCCCTCTCGATTAAGCTAGTTTTGATCAGTTCGGGGTGAAAATCTGCGAGATTTGGAGTTATGTGGCTTCTGATAGTGGAAAAAGGAGGAGAATCGAAACTTATCAGCGGTTTAGAGTTTTCGGTGCGACGACTCAGCCACTCTTCCCTCGTGATCGCGGTCCTCCTTCGATTTTTATGCACCAAAAATATGTTAGATAACCTATGATAAAAAAAATAGAAGGGAACGAAAAGAGGATTCGGGCTTACCGGAGGGATTTTTTAGTTTCAAGTGTGGCAGTTTAGTCAAGCTCCGCCCTTTGTTTCTAGTTTCTCCTTTGGTTTCTCGGCGTCAATAAGGGTTTGGGGTGGCTTAAAATGGAAAAAAAGAGTAAGTGGGAAAAAAACACTCACCTTTCAACGTCGATTTGGTCTCTAATGCGGTGGCGACGGTGATCAGCTTCTCTTCCGACCGCCCTTCATCTTCTTTTTTGACGAACTGGTTGCGGCTAGGATTGGATGTAGTGCTATCTTGTAGGCGGATATCCCAATCTTCTTCAAGATCTTAAATGGTCTAATAAATCGGGAGTTCAACTTCCCCATCTCTTCAAACCTGGTGATACCCTTAAAGGGGGTGACCTTAAGGAATACTCGATCGCCTTTCTTAAATTCTAAATCTGTCCTTCGGGTGTTCGTATAACTTTTCTATCTGTTCTAGACCATCTGAATGCTTCTCCTGACTTTAACAATCTTCGATGTGGTCTCATTTATAAGATCTGGGCCAATCAAGTTCCTGTCGTCCACCTCTTCCCAACAGATCGGCGATCTATAAGGTCGGCCACACAATGCTTCATACAAAACCATGTCAATACTTGTTTGATAATTATTATTGTAGGCGAACTCTATCAGGGGTAGGTGGTCATCCTAGTACCATCTGAAATCTAGAACACAAGCCCTGAGCATATCCTCTAGTGTGTGAATGGTTCACTTTGATTGTCCATATATTTAAGGGTTGAATGCTGTGCTAAGAGATAATTTTATCCCTATTGTTTGTTGAAAACTTGTCCAAAATTAAGATGTGAACTTGGGGGTCTTATTTGATACAATTATCACTAGAATTTCATGTAATCTAACTATCACCCGAATATAGATTCCAGCTAGTTTGTCCAAGGGATTAGTCATTCTGATGGCCAGAAAATGAGAGGAGTTAGTGAGTCGGTCAACAATCACCCAAATCGCATCATATCCTGAGTATGCTCTAGGCAATTATGTTACAAAGTCCATAGTGATATGTTCCTATTTCTACTCTGAGATTAGTAAAGGTTGAAGTAGCTCGTCTGGACGTTGATGTTCTGCCTTGACTTGTTGACATACGAGGCACTTGAAGATGAAATCGACAATCTTCTTTTTCATCCCATTTCACCCTAATCGGAGCTGCATGTTTTGGTGCATTTTAGTGTCTCTCGGATGCATGGTGAATTTTGCACTATGAGTCTATGTCATTATATCATTTTTTAATTTGTTATCACTAGAAACACATAACCTATCCTGGAACCTGAGCAACCCATCAGCAGAGACTCAAAATTCTGAGTTTAGACCTTATTATGTATCCTTTTTAAGAGCTGCTAGAGTGGGATCGGTCAGTTGAGCTTTCTTTATTCTCTGGATTAATTTGGGTTGGACTGCTAGGTGGGTCAGATGTATGGCTCTTTTTAAATCTTGGAGCCGTATTTATTGCATAGCCTTTATCACCCTGTACTTAGAAACCATTATGTGAGCCAACATAGTTTCATTCTTCTTGCTGAGATCGTCAGCTATCATATTATCCTTACCCGAATGATATAAGATCTTACAATCGTAATTTTTGAAGAGCTCTATCTAACGCTTCTAATGCATGTTGAGATCGTTTTAGGTGAATATATATTTTAAACTCTTATGGTTTGTATAAATTTCAAATATTTTCCCATATAAGTAATGGTGCTAGGTTCTCAAGACGTGGATAATGACGGTAAGTTCCAAGTCGTGGATATGGTAATTCCTTTTATGAGTTTTCAACTGTCTGGACCTATAAGATATGACCCTACCGTGCTGCATCAGAATATATCCTAGTCCTCGATAGGACGCATCACTCTATACTATATATCTACCCCTCCCGTTTGGTAGAGTCAAGACTGAAGCGGTAGTCAGTCATTCTTTAAGTTCTGTAAAGCTCTTTTCACATTCTTCATTCCACTCAAATTTGACATTTTTCCGTAAGTCATGTTGGGGGGGGGGGGTGATTACGTTTGAGAATCATTTTATAAACCTATAGTAATAATCTATCATACCCAAAAAAGTTTCAAACTTCCTTAATCGAACTCAACTACTTCTAACCCATCATTGCATCAATCTTATCAGGATTTACTAAGACACCATCCTTTAATATTATGTGCCTCAGAAAGGAAATATGCTCAAGCCAAAACCTCCACTTACTCAATTTTGTATATAGTTTCTTTTTTCTAAGAACTTGTAAGACCTGAGTTAGATGCTGAACGTGTTCCTCTCTACTCTTCGAATAGACCAGTATATCATCAATAAATACTATGACGAACAGATCCAAGAATGGCCTAAAGACCATTTTCATCAAGTCTATAAAGATCTTGGGTGTATTAGTTAACCCAAATAGCATGATCAGGAACTCATAGTGCTTATACTAAATTTTGAAGGTCGTTTTAGGGATGTTTTCTGCTTTGATCTTTACTTGATGGTATCCCGAATGCAGGTCAATCTTGGAGAAAATCTAAGCACCTATAATTGGTTGAAAAGATCATCAATTCTGGGAAGGAGATACTTGTTCTTGATTATGACATTGTTTAATTTTCTATCGTCAATACACAACCTCAAAGACCCATCACTTTTCCTTACGAACGTGAGTTCGGCACCCCAAGAGGATATGTTATGTAAGATGAATCCATTATCCTGTAACTCCTTGATATATTTTCTCAATTCTTCCATCTTGATACGACTCATTTAGTATGAGGCAAATGAGATGAGTTGGGTGCTAAGCTGGAGATCTATGGTAAATTCAACTTCTCGATCTACTAGCAGTCTTGGTAGTTCATTAGAGAATACGTCCGAAAAATCTCGGACAATAGGAATATCTTGAATACAATTCTTTTTCTTAAGCTTGCCTAACATGACAAAGAATTACTGAGTTAAGGCATTTGATAAAGAATGTAGTTACCATGTGTGAATAATATCTAAAACTTTTATTAATTTGTGAAAGACTCTTTGTTAAGAATATTGAATACAAACTTCTTATGAACACAGTTTACAGTGACGTGATACGCTGTTAACCAGTTCATTATCAGAATTATATCAAAATTTCCTGTGTCAAGTGCTATTAAATCTATGCTCAATTTTCTATCTGCTATTTCTATGATACAAGCTTTGTATATAACATTCCTTAGTAGTGTCTCATTCCAAGGTATAGACACAAACAGTACAGAATCAAAGTTTTTAGGTAACATATTTAAATCTTGAGTAAAAGCATGTGAAGCAAAAAAATGTGAAGCACCAGTATCAATTAAAATATGTGCAAGGTAGCTACAGATAGTGTATGTACTCTATATTACATCTGAGTTAGCTTCAGCATCCTGTTGAGTGAGTCTATAGACTATTCCTTAAACTACGGGTTTGACCTGATTATGATTTTGTGGGCATTCTCTCGCTTAGTGCTGGACACTCCAACATATGCGAGTTGAGGTGATAACAGGGTTGGTCCTCATGATCATTGCTACAGTGCTGGTAAATTTTGATGCGTCCTGTCACTGGGGCCTGGAAGGAGCTTGAGTTTGGACCTTTGTCTCTTATTCTACTAGTTCAATGCAGTAGGTGCTGGCTTGCGATGTGGAACCGGGGGCCTAACGTTGTCCACTATTGGAAAAAAATGCGAAGGATTCTATCAATTATGCCTTAGTCAAAACTGTTGAGTAGGTGCTGAGTTCAAATATATACAATTGCTGTTTAATTTCAGGATAGAGGCCCCACTCAAATTTTCTTGCCTTTCAACCTTCGTCTGTCCTGCTCTTAGGAGAGTATTGGCCTAACTCCAGGAATTTTCAAGCATATTCTGATACTGTCAAATCTCTTTGGATTAAGTATGCAAACTCCATCTCCTTTAAATGTCAGAGGTATTTTGGAAGGTACTCAGCATTGAAGGTTGTAAGAAACTGTTTTCAGGTGACTAGAGTGGGTAGAGTGGCCTGGTTTAGTTGATACCAACACCTTGCCTCACCCACAAGCATGTAAGTGGCAAGAATAAGTTTATATTTGGAAACTACTTCAAGAGTTGCAAAGGCCTTCTTTGTCTCTGTTAACCAGTAAGCTTCTTCAAAAGTGGATGCCCTTGCAAAAGTAGATAGATTAAATCTTTTGTACCTCTCGATGCACCCTGGCTCCATCACGGGTGGAGCTGGGTCCTGTTGAAGGGGAACTAGATTATGCTTGGGAGGGACTGGGTGGCCTTGTGGTGACACCTAGTTAAATGGTGGGGGCACTGGATTACATTGTAACGGTGCCGAATGATACAGTAGAGGAGCAGAGTTATACTGTGGTGGCACTGGATCCTTTCGGTGTGGAGGTGGCTCATACTGTGGCAATGGTAGAAGGAGATCAGGCAACTCCCTCCACTCCTTCCTGGCTTGCTGGGTAGAGATGAGTCTCTACAGCATCTCAAAGAGCTGATCAACATCCTCCTGAAGTGATCCCTTCCGGACTACTCTATTTAGTGGGGGTCTTCCTCTCCTCATGTCCTTTTACCTACATTTCACAATAAAGATTTGATATTTGGGTTGTATTAAATTATTCTAACCTTATGTTAAGGAATGATTCCAAGGAATGCAACTCTGATACTAACTGTAAATACCCACAATTAGTTAAATAATAATATAAAAATTTATTAGTTTTGTAGAAGCAATTTAGAATTTGGGGTTACATTCCTTTACTGTTTAATTGAAATGCCCAATAGAACTACAGGAATACCTTTCGAAAAACATAAAAGAAAAAAAAGTGTAAACCGAAAACCTATGTGATCAACCTCTGTTGCGTAACTGGAAAAATAGGAGGCAACCTTTATGTTAATTTTCTTGTTGTTCAGGATCCGCATCTTGATTGTCCTTATCTAAAATGGTTAATAATAAGGGGATGAACTACACTATCTCAGTAAGAATATCAACATTTTACCACCGATACGAAAAAATCAAAAGTTTGTAGAAATCGTAAAACAACCAATGGAGCTTATTTTTCTTTCTTAAGTAAATTCATTTAACTTGAAAACATTTATTCCTCACTTACCTTTAAGTTCTCAGATACCATTTATGAAGGAAAAAACCAGAATAATAATTCACATCATACATTCTAAAGGAATAATAGTAATCAACCCTTACCTTTTGCCTTACTTACCGATGCCGTTAGGGGTTCATAGGGGTTCACACTACTCGTGGACCAAGTATCTATTTTGTAAATCAACCGGTCGTCCCCATACCCCGTCCGATAATGGGCGCCAAACACACTACCGCTTCAATACCTCATTTGGTAATGAGCGTAATCAAATAATTCATAACCCCTTCTGGTATGGGATTCCTCAACCCTGTCCGACTGAGAATAACATAAACGGCAGGGTTTACCCTATGTACCAAGTCCGTACACCTTTTTTCATGATATCCGGTAAGCCCTTTTAATTCATGTCACTATTTCATGCATATATATGTTTCACTCTTACTCAAGCAATCAGCAATCATGAGATCATACATTAATTAGAAAGGGCGTATAGTTCGTGTTTTGGTAACTAATAGAGATAAAATCATAATCAATAGTGAAGTGGGGAGGCAACATAGGATAAAATTTTTTCATGTAAATAGTGTAACACCCAAGTATTTTAATTTTATTCTTATTATTATTTTTTTTATTTTTTTTTGTATTTGAATTTTTTAGATTTTTATTTAATTTAATTTGATTTAATTTAATTTAATTTAATTTAATGAAAATAAAAATAATAATAATGATAAAATTGGGTAAAAATATTATTTGGATTTAATTGAAATTGATTTTGGGAAAAAAAGATGAAAATTTGTATTATGGGGGTGTTTTTGAAAAGAAAATCGGAAATCGGGGGTCAAAACGCAATTTAAAAAAGTTGTACCACGTCAGCACCCACATCAGCAGCCACGTTAGCGGCCCGGTCAGCAGCTCCGGCCAACCAGGACACACCGCGTGGCAAGGAAACGCTGACCAAGGGACGGGCCACGTGGGCGATCTGCGTGCGTGCGATCGGACGGCCCAGATCCATTCCTGTACGCACGGACGGCCCAGATCAAATGTGCGCATGGACGGTTTAGATTCACGCGTACGGACGACCCAGATTCAATCAGGCACGGACGGCCCAGATTGCATCGCGATGGACGACTCAGATTTAATCCCAATTAAATCGCGATTGGACGGTGCAGATTTAATCTTGATGGTCGGTTGAGATTAAAAGGCAAAGGGTATAAATAACCCCGCCCACACCAGACCACAAAACCCTAGCCACCAGTGCCTCGCTGGAGAAGAAGAACCAGAGGCTGGAGGAGCCGGCCGCCGCCACTCGCCGCCACACCAGGGAAGTTTTCGACCGTCGATCGAGGTAAATTTTCTCCCGCTGGCTCATTTTTCAATGTTGAGTATGCCTACGGCCAAACCGGAGCCAAACCACCGGCCAAATGGCTGAAAAATCCAACCGAAGTCCAGCGGCGCCGCCGCACCCCCCCTCTGTTTTGTCCTCCGATGAGGCCATTCCCGGCCTCCGTTTGATGCAAATTTTATACCACTGTGATCACTGTTCTTTTCTCTACAGGTTGATCGGAGCCAAACATCAAAACGCGACTCACGCCGGTGGAGCCGCCGCACCCGAGAGCACCGCCGCCGGTAAGTTTCATTTTTTCGTGATTTTTTTGGCCCATAAAGGGCCCTAGGGTTGTTTTATCGCAGGGACCAATGTAAGTGTGGCCGAATTCGGCCGAAAACAGCCAACCCGAGGCGAATCACTGCCGCAAGTGACAGCGCCATCGCTGGAGCACGGTGGAGCCGCCGTGCTAGAATTCTGATATTGGCCGAAAGGGGCCCTAGGTCTGATTTGGAATTTTTTGGGACACGTGCAGGTACCGGTAGTGCGTTTCAGTTTTTTCAGAAAAAATTCAGGAAAATTAGGGACAGCCTGTAGGCGCACTGTAGAGTTGAATTCAGACCCCAAAACAAGTAAGGATCTCTCACCCTGTTTCCTATTACGGTATTAAAGCTAAATAAATAATTAAACTGTACTTTGTGAATTTATAGATGTATAATTGATTAAGGTTGCCAATGGAGCCCGAGTCTGATACAGTGTTGGTCTGTGATTGTTTGATCTAATTTCCAGTATTAAATGCAGTATGATGTTTGATGTAATTATGTTATGGTCTTGTATGCATGAACTATGGTTTCTTTTATTATGGTTTGTATTATGGTGAACCCGATACTGTGTTGTCTTGTTTGGCGTCAATTACTGGTTTATATGTTGTGTATGATTGGATGATTGAGATTAAGGAAAAAGGCAAAAAAGTTATGTGAATTGATAAGTGAAAAATGTGGACAGCTTGACTAGATATCCTGGGAGATGGTGGATGGACCAGGTCCGTAGGGAACCCTACCGGGAATGTGGTCTCTCATACTGGACGGAGTATGGAGACCTTATGTGTTTTGGCACTCATACCGGACGGGGTATGGGGACAGCCCGTTTCACCCTCATACCGGACAGGGTATTGAGGTTCATGGTTTTGGCGCCCATACCGGACGGGGTATGGGGACGGTCCTAGAATCAGGTTGTAATGTTAATGGTTCACGGATAGCGGGGACCCCCTATGGATCCCCATGGATACTAGTAGGCTGGTAAATGAGGAAAATATGTTGTTTAATGATTGAAATGCAAAGGCGTGGTAAGTGTTATGTTATAAAGTCTATATGATTTCATGATGATGATAATGTTATTGCTTTCATATGTTGTTTTCATGGATCTCACCGAGGTAAGTGGACAGTAAAGGTTTTTATGTTAATAAACGAGTTTGTTATAGATTATGCTCAATTGGTCATTTTTGTTTTCTACCCACCTTTACTTCCGTGGCGGTGAGATAGTGTGATGTCTTTACTGGGCTAGTGTATCTCATCCCTTATTTAACCATTTCAGATCAGGAAGACGTTGTTCCCGAGCCCGTTCCGCAGGAAGACGGCGAAGGGGACGCCTAAAGAATTTATAGTTATATTTATAGTTTTTATTTCGAGTATCTCTTTTAGTTAGTTTATTCCTTCATGTTTGAGTACGTTTTGGTTATTGTGTAAGGGATGTTAATCAAAATTTTTATTACGCTTCCGCATTTGAGATTTTTAATATATGTATTTCATTTAAATTTCCGGGGCCGTTACAAATAGATAGGCCAAATGAATAAAATAAGACGTATATATAATAAAATAAAATATGAGGATGAAACGGAAGGGAATAAACTAGGACAAAATAACACAAGACAACAAAACAAAATAAACTAATAGAATGAAAATAAATATCGTATAAAATAAATAAATAAATAATTCAAAGAAAACTAAATAAAGAAAACGAACTCACAAATAAAAGTTCAAATTAAAATAGAGAATGACAAGTAAAATAAAACTACTAACGAACAAAAACCCAATTAATTTACCAGCTCCATTGGCAACCTGCATTTAATCGTCAGTGAATCACAAAACCATCTAGACTATTGTTTATTATCGTTTTAACTTTAATTTATCGTAACAGGAGAAAGGGTGGCGGATTCTCACTTGGGGTCAGTGTCCGGAACATCACCTTTTTTATTACACTTTTAGGCGGTTCCTGGTTCCCAAATTTATTGTGTTTTTCTGCGAAAATCAAAACATACATCAGATATCATAGAGATATGCAAAAATTGGCTTAAAAATGTTAAAATTCTCCCGGGGACCGATTTTCAGCACGGTAGTGCCGCCGTGCTCTGGCACCAGTTCCACCGCCTATGGTGGCTCCCCCTCTCGGTCTAGTCGTTTCGGCCAGTTCTTTGTGAAAATCTGCACAATTTGGGGTTAAGTGGCTTCTGATAATGGAAAAATAAGGAAAACCAAAACTTATCGGTGGTTTGGGGTTTTCAGTGTGACGGCTTCGCCACTCCTCCCTCGTGGTCGCGGTCCTCATTCAGTTGTCCTACACAGAAAATATGTTAGATAACTTATGGTCAAAAAATAGAAGGGAACGAAAAGAGGATTCGAGCTTATCAGATGGGTTTTTTAGTTTCGGGTGTGGTGGCTCAGTCGAGCTTCGCCCTTTGTTTATTGTTTCTCCTTTGGTTTTTTTGTGTCGATAAAGGTTTGGAGTGGTTTAAAATGGAAAAATAGAGCAAGTGGGGAAAAAAAACTCATCTTCCGGTGTCGATTTGGTCTCCGGTGTCGCAGCAACGGTGGCCGACTTCTCTTCCAGCCACCCTTCTTCTTCTTCTCCGACGAACTGGTTGCGGTTAGGGTTAGGGTTTCAGTGGAAGAGGAGTTTAAATACTCCTCTTGCCTCGATCCAGGCCGTTCGTTTAGGTCCGCATAACCCAATCTCCACTGTCAGATCTAGCCTATTTGCTAAGCAAATCAGAGCTGTCCGATTGAAGGCAGATGGACCGTTCGATCGCGCCTGATAGGGAAATAGATCTAGGCGATTCGCACAGGCAGGAGTGAATCTGGACCATTGGATCGATTTGCACGTAGATTGCCTATGTGGCCTCCCGCGTGGAACATGTATCCAGTGTCTGCCACATGGCGCATGACAACTAGCCGTGCTGCTGACATAACTGTCCCACGTGGCCACTTTTTTTATTTTTATACCTTTGCCCCAGTTTTCAAATTTTCATTTCAAATGGGTCATTTCTTATTTTTAGTTTAGCTCATCCCTTTTAAAATTATTTTTAAATACATCCAAAATTCATATTTCTTCAAAAATCTCAAAATAAATTAAAATTAAAAATTTTTAAAATTATTATTAATATAAATTTAGTCATCCCGAGTCTAAATCTTGGGCTCGGGGTGTTACAATCTCTCAAATCACTCTTAGTGTTAAAGAATTTAAGTTGTGAAATTCGAGTTCATCTCTAACTAATGTGTAACTTAAACTGACTATATGAAAAGATTTATAGAATTTCACTAGTTTATATGGACCTTTACTTCTGATTGCTTTCTAGCTAACGCTGAAGGGAAGTATTGATATAATCTTAATGATGGCAGTGACCTAGATGCCATGATCATACAAAAAGCTCACTTTATGTCATTTCTGACTATAAACTTACTAAACATATGTGCAATGATTTAATTGATAGTAGGTATTATAATACTTTCTTATCTCTTTCTTTTAGCAGGTGGTTTTAGCTTGGAATTTGAAAATATAAGTTTTCATGCCACTGCAAGATGGAATGTGATCTTGCCAACTACTATTTAGATTATTTAGAAGAAAAAAACCACACTTTTTTTGTGAGAGAATTTATCCACACTTTCACCTCTAACATTATTCAATATACACTAAAGTTCCATACAGCTCACCTTAGGTCACGGGTTCAAAAAGTTAGTGAAGACCTCTATAGAATCTGATATTAAGTACTTTATGGTGATCAAATATGGAAGTTGACTAAGTGTTTAATGGTGGTGAGTTAAAGGTAAGGTTTATAACAGGCTGATGAAGACCCATGAAAGGTTGCTTAAAAGTAAAATGAACATTATTGAAGATGAAGTTTTACATAACATGTGAGATAAAATACTAGCTCATATTGGTAATAAATGGTTACAAATTTTAGCAAAAAATTTCTCTTGTTCTATTTATCAAAAATATGACTTTGAACTTTTATGATATTTGTTTGGTAGATGAGAATTTTTAGTATTTTTAGCACTATTTCTAAAAGGAATAATAATATACTTGATTTAGTTTTATCATGATGTATATGATCCTATTAAAATTGAAAGTATAGCCAATAATATATTTTTTTCTTATGTTTATTAATAATACTTCACGAAAGGTGTGGATTTTTATTTTAAAAAGAAATTATAAGATTTTAGAGTATTTCAAGAAATTTTATGTTATGGTAGAAAGAAAGAAGAGTGTTCCTTTGAATTATATTTGCAATGATAATTAAGATGAATATACATAAAAAGAATTTAAAGCCTATTGTTCATATTATAACACTAGGCATGAGAAAATAGTTTTTGGTACTCCTCAAAATAATATTGTGGCTGAAAGAATGAACCAAACTATTATTAAGAATGTAAGATGTATGCTCCAAATGGCTTACCAACCTAAGTCATTTTGGGATGAAGCTCCACTTACTGCATATTACCTATTGAAACAATATTCATAAGCTCCTTCTATTTATGACATCCTTGAAAGAGCTAGGACAAAAAATAAGTCTCATGTTTTTATTTGAAGTTAGTTAGTTACAAAGCTTTTGTGTTCCTACCTAAGAAGTAAAGATAAAAAACTTGATGCCAAGACCATTACTTACGTTTTTCTAGATTATGGAGATGCAAAGTTTTAGTACAAGTTATAGTATCAAAGAAAGGGAAGATTCTTAGATATAAAGATATATATGAGCATGCTTCTTCTGAGATTTTATGTATGTTTGCATAGGATTAAAAATCCTAAATCAAGTAAAAAAGAGAAAAATAAACATTATAAAAAGAGAGACCTAGGTTAATGAGACATATAAAAAAACAAAAAACAAAATAAGCAAAAGGAAAAAGAAGAAGATTGTTGTACAACTTAGAAAAAGGAGAGTAGAAAATTCCTTAAAATGTCAAAATTCTTTATTTTTAATTATATCTTTGAACATTGTCATAAATTAGTTGATACTTATTATTTAAAAATATTTAAGAAATTATTTCTCTAATATTTATCTATAAATAGAAAGATTTATAAGGTATTTGTTAGAGAGATAATTTAGATATTTTTCAATTGTAAAATTCAAATTTGTGATTGAATTGAGATAATTTGTACTTATTATTCTTTTAATAGTATATTTATTTTGATATTTCGTATGTTATTTATTTTTATCTATATTAGAAAATTTTTCAAGTACTATCTTAGATTCTTATATTCTATTTTGCATTTAATTATTTCATGCAGTGCGATTAAATTTTTCATTTGATAAAATTATAACATCTTTCAAGTTGAATTAAATTATTTAATTTTTTTATTAAATTAGTATACATTTTTTTTTTTAATTAATGAAATTAGTGGAGAAACTTGACTAAATTTATTGGAGAAACCAAAATAAATAATATAATACTATTCTATACAAATGTTATTTTATTATCTAATTTTAATCTTAGTATAACTTAGCATGTATTTTAACTAACCAAACATACTACTCTAAAAGCTAAAGCAATCATATATACTTTTTGAAATTAAGTCCTTTAGAGATCTTCAAATTCCAAATCTTATAGTATACATATTAAACTAATTTTTCTAAGACAAAATGTATATAAATTTCAAGCATCTAATCATGAGGGAGCCTAATGAGAGTCCCATATATAACCAATTTGAAAGTGAAAAACAAATTTCAAGCATCTGTTTATGAAAACTCTTGGAAGGAACCTTTTTATTTGTACTGAGTCTCTCATTTTAGGTTTAGACATATGTTTACTACTTTATTAAATATTAAATGACAATTTAAATTAAAATTATATCTTTGCTTCGTGTTACACACATGTTATAATTTTAAAAATTAATTATATAGTGCGTAATTCGTAAGTAATTAAAAATAAAACTTTTATTTATATCTAAAAAAAAAAAAATTAATCAGTTTTACTTTTTACTTAAAAGTTATATAAAAGCATGATTTGTAGTTAATTAATAAGTTAATTATATTTTTATATGTAAAAATAGAATCCTCTTATCTTCCTTTTAAGTGCTAACTGCTAATTGTGGGCATAATTAACTTCCCAAAGCCTCCTGCAATTACTCATAATAATAATAATATTAATCCAAGCTCATTTAAATTGATTAAAATAAACCATGACCAATTTAATTAAAGATTCCATTAATTAAAATTCGCAGCCTAATTTTACTTCATAAGGGCGTTCATTAAGGCCTTAATATATACACTTCATTGATTAATTGCATTAAACTAATTAGTCTTTAGTTAATAAATTGGTTTTCCATACGAGCCCTATGTCACAAACTTAGCTTATTTGAATCTATTAATTTAATAAAAATTTGTTAATCCAGTTAACTAATTTCAAGATTCACCTAGACACATTCTTTTTAAGATTCATCAAGAGTTAGGAATAAATCAAGATTAAAACTTAAGATTCAATATTTTTTCAAGATTCATTGAGATTGAATTGATAATATTCAAGATTAATTCAAGTATCAAGCAAGAATCAACATTTCATCGAGATTTCAAAGATTAGACCAAGAAAATATTAAAAACAAATTAAAAGCCCAATATTTTTTAAGAAACATAATAATTAGAGTTTTTATCTATAGATTTTGAGCTTGTGAGATATTAGGTTCAATACAGAGCTAGTAATAGTTGTATAATTAAATCTTATTGATGTCAATAAAATCATCTATTACATTAACGAGTTTTATTGAATTTATACACCAAAAGTGACGTTTAGCGACAATATAATGAACTCTAAAAGAAGATGAAGTTCACTCCAAAACTTAAGAACATGTTCATCAAGCACTTCTGCCAAAATATTTTCCTTTCATATGTTATTTACTACAATGACTTAGGACATAGGGTCTTATTAGACAATCTCTATAAATATGCATGTAAATCATTTTTTTTTCTTGAAACTCTTTTCTTAGTCTACCATGACCATGGATTTCAAGATTATCTAGATGATATACATATACAATATATCTCCTGTATTGAGGATAAAAGATCCTTTATTACAACTTACATCACTTTGTAAAATTCAAGCCATCATCAATGATAAATGTGGTTATGATGAAGGCAATTATGTTCTCTTAGTATTAAAGTATGACTTATCTTTTATAAGCCAATTGTAATAGAACTATTATATTTAGACTTTTATTTGACTTAAAATAAGTATCTATTAAAGTTCGAAAGATTAAGCTAATATAGTAAACCAATTCATGCAACAAACACTTTTATAATTAGCATACCATCAACTATGATAGTTAATAAGATTAAACACTATGACATGTATGTGTGATGCTAATAAATATATCAAGACCCAGTAATGTTTATGTCATAATGATCCTATGACCTAGTACATTAATGAATAAGGTAAAATCAATATTTTTCATTATTACGACCTCATCATAAATACATTACTATTCCATTGTGTTGTCCCAAATGACTAACTAAGCCAAAAAGAGGGGTGAATTATATTTCTTCACATTTTTACAAATTTATAAGTTAGTTTCAAATTCTAATAACAATATATCCCCTAAAATATTAAGTCTAGTTAACTAGCTAACGTGTGAAGTAATTAATTTAGCTTTAAGTTCAATGAATGCAATACAATGAAAATAAATGAAACAATGAGCAAGAGGTAGAGAGAGAAAACACAAAATTGATGTGCAAAGGATTGACCCCTTGATATACATCTATATCCTCTCTTCAACACAATTATTTGAGTAAATATATTCTTTAATTGATCCTTACAAAATGTTTGTTGATGTTAAAGCTATATTGGAAAAAAACGACTTGGAGGTTGTTTACTAAACAATACTTTTTATTGTTAAGTTGTTGAAGGCTAAGTATTTTCCATTTAGAGATTTTTTGGATGCAAAGCGTGGTCCCCGTTCTAACTATACATGGAGGAGCTTATTAGTAAGGAGAGAATTGTTGGAGGAGGGAATAGACAAACAGTGAATATATAAAAGGAAAAATGGCTACTAGTTTTGACCTTGAGAAAAGTAGACCACATGATATAGATGTTGCAAGGGTGGCTGATCTTCTCATTTCCGGTTTGCCTATAAGGAATATTGACTTAGTGAGTTATTGCGTATCACTAGGTAAATTAAGTTATTAACATACCTTTAAGTTATTGCTTGTCATCGAGTACACCCATATAGGCCCATGAAAAAAATAGGGTATATAGTGTTAAATCTAGTCACAATCGAGTTAATGAGTCTGTTTTAATTCTTCAACAATCTCTATATCCGTGAGTTCACAAATTACTTGAAAGAAGCTATGGACTAGAAAAACAATGCCACATGTTAAACATCTGGTTTTGAAGAATGGTTTGTGGTATCCTACCAGTACATGGTTAGTTGTTTCAAATAGGTCTTTAGGTGGACCCCTATTGTCCCATCTATGATGATCCCGTTGAGCATATTGATCACTTATGGGAAAGTGTATTTATGCTAAATATGTATGAAAATGTAGTCCGCTTCGTCATACTCCTAATAACCATATGGAATTCGGTGAGTGGCTATTTACTCGTTCTCTACTTTTCATCCACATGTTTTGACATAGTTTGCTACATTATATGGGAAATTTAGTGGGGCTGAAATTAGTGGGTGCATAAGGGAATTTAGATCTCACCACATGAATTGCTTCAAAAGGTATAGAAGAAAATAAGTGAACTACAAGTAGTTAAGGAGATAGATAATGCATCGACGATAGTGGTAACAAGAGGGTTTTCGATGTATCCATATTGAAGGTGACTCCCTCCCAGTGATTTAAGCTAATCTATGGTCAGAGTTAGGTTTAGTTGTTAATAATTTTTAAATTTTTTATTATATTTTTACTTACATTTATGTTTATTGAACCTCTGGAGATCATAATGTTGTTGCTCATGCTCTTGCTCATATGGCCCTTTAGAATCTCGTAGTAACTTTTTGGTTAGGGAGCTGCCATCACTTTTGGCCCCCCTTTTGTTGCAAGATAATTGTCTCACCTGTCTAGTTTCATGGAATGAAATTCTAAAAATAAAAAAAAAATTAAAAATTAAATTAATTGCAGAGTAATTAAATTTTAGTATGTTTTTACAAATATTTATTAATAAATTGTATTTCGTTGTTTTCTAAAAATAAGAAGATAAAATCTGGACTTAAATGTAATAAGATGAGTATCTTAAAATATTTGGGAGAGGACGACGGGGTTCCCTTTTTAATGATCCGCCCCTTGGTGAAACCAAATTATTTCATTTATATGGTATACAATATAGATAATCTATAAGTACTTATAAACTTAAAATACTGTCTTTACATGAAAATAAATAAAATAAAAATATGATATAAATTAAAATGTTATTAGTTTAAAGTAATATATCCTAGTAATTACTAAAAATGTGATAATTGAAGCATGATATACAATGCATATATATACTAATTAAATGTATATATAATATACAACATTGATGTATCTATACATTAATTAAATTAAATTAAATTAAATTAGTACACATAAATAATTAAGTGAATTATGTACCATGATTATTTATTTATATTCATTGTATCGTACTAATTATTATGTCATACTAATTAAGTATATAATCAAAGTACATAAATTAAAAAAAAAATATTTAGAGTAACTTTATGTTAAATTAATTTTAGAAATAATTAATATTTTATAAAAATAAAAAAATAAAATATTGTTTTACAGTGGATTAAGATTGCATGCATTGCATTAATCTAGTATTTCATTGTCATAATTATGTTACTAAAATCATAATTATGTACATCCCGCTATATTTCACCAACTTGACCTTGTTATGACTTTTATGCATGCATTTGGAAGAGAAAAATATTTCATGCACGCCCATTGAAAAAAATAATAATAATAATAATAATTAATAGTATGAAGTTAAAGATTTTTATAAATATACCACTTGATTTTAATCTTTTGTCTAATAATAGCTTTTAACAAAAAATATAATATATATATATATATAAATAGAATTTTACAACTAAAGCTAGCACCTAATAATAATTAATGGTCAATGATCGTAGTGTTCTTTGAAAGAGAGAGAACCGAAAAAAGGAAGTGAATTAGAATAATGGTGAAGAGCAAAGTCATTCCGAGCTGTAGATGTGGCTTTATTTAATAATTGGTTTAGGTGTGTTTGGTTGGGGATTAATTATTCGTAACAGTATAGTATCCAAATTTAAGATAATTATATACGGCTGTTATGTTTCCTACAAAACAAAAAAGGTATTGATCCAAAATTACATCTGTAAAAATACTACCTCTCCATTTTCTATGTTACCTGATCTGCCATTAATATATCTTCAATGTAGAAAACTCAACCCTTTCTCATCATAGTACGAGATAATAATTCTTGCCAGATTCTCTCAAAACTCTCATAAACCATGAGTCTAAATTGTCTAACTTGTCAAACCTTGCTAAGAACAGACTCGGATCGAGAATACGACAATAACACCATTGATGAGGAAGATCAAGTTGTAGAAAATCTATATTATGAGAAGACAGAGAGAAACTGGTCAAGAAACTTAACCCCTCCAGTTTACAAAAAAATGAAAAGTGGATCTTTATTGGTTACTTCGAGTCGAAAGGTTAAAAGAAGCCATCGCAGGTTAAATACATCTACCGGAGTTGTTGGATATGAAACTTCCGCTGAACCAAAGTTGGAAAGGAGTGTTGGAATGAGAAGGGAATGGAGCTTTGAGGATTTGAGAGAAAAGAGAAAGGAAGCAGACAGGCTACTCAGAGACTAATTCACGTTATTTGCATGCATGCCCACATTATTCTTTAATTAGCTACCATTTTTCTATTTCTCTTCTTTTTTTTTTTTTTTTTTTTTTTTCTGGGATTTTTACGGTTTATATATCTTTTATCTATTAATTCTTTATAATTATTATTAATCTCTTTTTCTTCTGTTGTTCCAATGTATATGTAACATGTATTGGGTACCTAAGCCGTGGCTTTGGCTGTATAAGCCCTCGAGGATGGACAGTGAAAAGTGGGGATTAATTAGTTTTTTATATGATGTGCGTTTTAATTATTTTTCTTTAACATTTTCATTTCTTAGGCACGTTTAATTTCCAACAGATTAAATGAATTTTTGAAATTTTATATGTATTTTACTTAGAATATGACCTAAATTTCACTTTAAAAAATTAGAAAAATTAAATTTATATGAAATTTCAAAGTAGAACTAATAAGCATATTTTAATTGGGCTTCAGAATATACTTTAACAATCCAGGACCGGCTGTCGCTCATCGAATTACTATTGTTCATAATGCCATCTATAAAACGGATTGATAATACCACTCTGATTCATGAATATTATTCTAAGAATATTTATTTTACGTATCATTAATCAAGTAAATATATATATGTTTCACATCTCTACAAAGCTGTATCAGCAAAAAACAATACAAGGAAAACCCTTCAACTAAAGCAGGGATCAAAAGTACAAGTATTTCCTCCTACACACAATGATATCGATCATATTTTATAACTAATTCTCAATTATTCGACCTACGTAACGACGAGGAAAGTTCCTTGCAAGTGCTTAAGTTTGCCAGCATAACTCTTGTTCTTCTGGCTCTTGTTTCCCGTTTTACCTGCTCTAAAAGTATACATTATTATGAGCTACATCACCCAGTAAGTAGCATGTGCACATCACACTAAACAAATTAGAGAAAAATATATTACAACTAAATATGGTGGTACAACTCAGTGTCCATTTAATCTCCTTGTTAATTTTGTCTTTGTAACACAAAAATTGTTATCCTTTCACCGGGATTCCTAACTCGTCTAATATGTTTCATAAGCACTCTTTTGTACCCTCCAACCCCATTTTGTTTTTTTTCAGAGATATGTTCCGCTTCTATAAATTTCCTCTAACCTATCTACTTATGACCCCAAACACTCCCTCAGTTATCCCCAAGTCTCCTTCTTACACAAGCTTGTCCAGTTCCTATTCAGCACTATAACTTCAATGTCCCCATCCTTTTTTACCCAGAAAACCATATTCATTAACTCCTTACACTCCCTGAAACACATCAGTAATCATATACCCTCCCAGTCTCTCACCGAATCCCTCTTTATGTTCCACGTTCTGCCAACAAAATCTCCATAATAAACCATTAAGAACAACGACCCCATAGGACCAAAATCAAGCATATAGCCATACGCACCCACACAATCACAATTTCTATATACATAAATATTATTCAGCCAGTTTTTCATTCCGGGGCATCAACCCTCAACCCATAATTTGGGCCTACAAGCAGCATAAATTCTCGCTCCCTCACTGGAGCACGACATTCAGCTATATTTGCCAAAATTTTCGACCGAAGATCCGGCCACTCACACACACGAGCATCAACCCCTCGACCCATAAATTGGGCCTAAAAGCAGCATAAATTCTCGCTCCCTCATTGGAGCACGGTTTGCAACCACATTTACCAAAATTTTTGATCGGAGATCCGATCACTCACACATACAATAGGCATCAACCCCTCGTCCCATAATTTGGGCCTAGAAGCAGCATAAATTCCCGCTCCCTCACTGGAGCATGCCGCTTAGCCATATTTACCATAACTTTTTGATCGGAAATCCGGCCACTCAGACACTCGATATTTTTTTTTGTATTGTAATTTACCTGTCAGGTTCCTTTTTCTCTCTGCCTCCCAATCCTTCCTAAAATTATTTTATTTCAATCTTCTTCCTATCTATACATCCATGCTAAAATAAAATCTATATTCTAGCCGTTGATTGTTACACTCCATGAATCGCTTAGGCCTTGTTTCCAACCATTCTCCATATATCCTAAGTTTGACAGTTTATTTCCCTCATCCTTGTATTGTATCACCCCTCTTTACTTCCACTCATATCAAATTACCTCGCCTAAGAGCCAATTTCACTCCCGAATCTAACTATTCTATTCAGACTATCCCTCAGACACCACGCCCTCCCATTTCCTAAAAATAACGCTGACAGCTTATACTGCTTCCTGATCGGTAACCGCCTATTATGTTTCCTAATGTACCATGCCAAGAATTTAGTATATAATTTCTAATCCAAGTTGTTAGGAGCAGATTGGACTTACCTAGCAGTTGCAGGGATGATATTGGATTCTGGTGACGATCTCTCTTCTCCCTAATCTGCAATTACATATACCAGAACATGCTCGTCATAAATACCAAATTGGAAGGGTGATTTTGTTTTAGCTTTTGGATTTATGAACGAGCAAATGAGGGAACTTATCGAGAAGCTTACCTCTCTTCGCGTCGGAGCTCATACGCTTAAGTGACTTTCTGCTTCTGGCCTCTTGCCGCACAACCTCTTCCTCGGTCGCTCGAATCTTACTTCTCCTCTCTCTTTATCCACCCCGTACACAAGGCATACCACACGATGTTTTTCAGTTGCGCTGCAAATTTGGCCCTCCTCTGCGGTGCGCGCCAATCTTCGTCTTCTTCTTCTTCCTCTTCCTTCACCGCCGTCTCTCTTCTTCCCCCCTCTCACGGTCTCTGTTTCCCCTCGCTTCACCCCTATTTTCCTCTAGGGTTTCTTCTGCCCGAATGGGGTAGAGGGAAGGAAAGTTAAATACGGTGTTCCAGAACCGTCCGATCTCCAGGACGAATCTGAGCCATCGGTTCCCTTGTTTCTTTTTAAATTCCTAACTTTCCTTCTCTTTTTAACATCCTTCCCTTCTTTAAAAATATTCCCAGTTTGATCCTATTTTCCTTCCTCTTTTTTTATTTTTTTTATTTTTTTATTGGGATGTTACATATACTGTCTAAATTTCGCAGGTATTGGTAATCATTTTTTTTCTTTTTATAATAAATTAGATTCTTAACCTATATCATGTATAGAATATAAATTTTTATACTTATATATAAAACATAATGTAAATATTATTTTATGTAAACAAAATTATATGCAAGAAATTTTTAATAAAAATGTAAAAAAAAGTACTTTAGCTTTTTGCAAAATGAATGAAATGAGAGAAAAAAATATGTAATCAATGGTTTACATAATTTATAATTTTAGAGTTTGTAACTAAATAAAAATAAATCATATAGAAATATAATATACTCAAATTCTATCTTTATATTTAAAATATTTAAATGGATAATTATTATATATTATCATATTAATAAATAGATAAACTATTGCATATTATTTTAACAAATTTAAAATTATTTTATATTATAAAAATAAATATATAATTTGTATTGATTATCATATTAAATATAAAACTATTTTAAAAAAAGAGAAATTGACATGTATCAATTCTCAATATTCCTTATACATACATACATACATATATATATATATATATATTTATCACTTTCAAATTATAGGAAGTATAACTCTATAACTTTTTTTTTTTTCAAAAAAAAATTAATTTTAAATATTTTAATAGGTAAATGCCAGTTTCAGTAAAAAGATTTGTTAGTTTTAGTAGTCCTTCTTTTTCTCTAATTTGGTGTTTCACAATTTACTACATATATATTATTTATATATATGTATTTCCATATACTTCAATTACATATGTTAAACATTATTTTAAAGTGATTCACACCAAAACAAGGCTTTTACATATTCACGGTGAAAAAGTTCTGCCCTTAAAAAGGGAGCAATGCATTTCACCTTTTATTGCTGTTGATAATATAATTATGTTTAGAAACAACTAATTATTTCCTAAAACTATTTTATTATGTTAATATAATTCATATTCTCCTCTAATTGAACTTATAAATATCAAGTTGCAAATATTTTCAGAAAAATTTAAATTTATTTTAAATAGATAAACGTAGAGGTGCTCTCATGTTAGCTTTAAAAAAAAAAAATTAATATTTTGCTATTTTTGTAACATCTCAAACTTGAGGTTTAAACTCGAAATAATATAATTGAATCTCTAAAATAATAATAAAAATGATAGAGTATAATTTTAATTGTGTTTTTTTTAGATATAGAAATTTTGGATGAATTTAAAAATAATTTTAAAAAGCATGTCATAACTGTAAATAAAATGAGAATATATTTGAAAGAAAAGTTTGAAAACAATGATCATATCGCAAAAAGGGGAAGTGCAAGCCACATAGGATGGCCAAATTAGTAGCACGACGAGTCAGAACGCACTGTGTGGCGGACATGCTGGCACGGGCTCCACGCGGGAGCCATGCAGGCGATCTGCGTGCTCGGGCGATCCCACTCTTGCACGCATGAAAAGTCTGGTGTGATTTCCTATATAAGCTCGATTAGACGGCCCACGTGTCTTCGATCGAACGGTCAATATTTGTTTCCTTAATAAACGCGATCGAACGGTTGAGGAGAATCCACGCAGACTCGGATGGACAGCACAGATCGAGGGAGGGGGTATTTAAGCGTCTATTCCAACTGAAACCCTAACCCTAGCCAAACGCACCTCGCCGAAGAAGAAGAAGAAGGGCAGCTTGAGGAGAAGCCCAACCATCAGAGGACGTTGGCACCGCTGCACCGGAGACCCAAAACGCACTAATGAGTGTGATTTTTCTTCCTGTTCTTCTCGTTTCTCTGTCCTTTATCCGCCTAATACATTTTTGATGCAGAATAACCTAAAACAATCGCAACCCACAAGGAAAGAATGGTGAAGCTCGGCTGAGCTGCCGCATCGGAAGGCCAAAATCATCGATAAGCTTCGATTTCCCTCTCTTTTCACCGATAAACACCTCCTAACCATGATTTAAATAGATTTTCACCGAGAATTGGTCGAAAACGGCCTAACCGAGAGGAGGAGCCACCGGAGAAGGAAGACCAGGTAGCAGAGCACAGTGGCGCCGCTACGTCGAAACCCCAACTCGACCCCCTGGTGAGATTTTTATCTTTTTTTTTGTCGTTTCTCACATATTTCCACGCTATTTTGACTTACATTTCGATCTACTAGAAAAATTCAAAAAATTCAAGAATCGGAAACTGTTGGGAACTGTAGTGAAAAAGGCAGTATTCTATACATCGATCCAAGGTAAGAATCCCTCACCAATTTTTTCTGTTACGGTTAAATTGAGGCCAAATTGATAAAAAATAAAAAATTTAGTTAATTGATAATCCTTTAATTAATTAAGTACAAGTTATCAATAGAGCAAGTAACCAGTCAGTCTATGCCTGTTTTGAGTTTTAATTGTAGTGGTTATTTCTTCAATAGTTTATTATACTTATCTATTCACTATTATGCTTACTTTAATTTATTCGCTTTAAATATATGGTTAACGTAATAAGGTTTCTTAATCTATGTTGTCCTATCATTCTATTATATGTATAATACGTTTCTTTCGGTATAATGTATACTTATTTTATGTACGTACTCTAAAATATGAATTTCATACTCATGTGTTGTTTGGGATACATATATACGTGTCTTTTAAGGCTAAATAATAAATAAAAGAAAAGATATACGTGAATTAATTGTATTGAATGAAAGGGACTTCCCGAGTGTCTTGGAAAAAAGTATATAGACTTAGTGCATAGAGTGAACCCTACCGTAGATGTTACCCTCAGTCGTACGAGACTGAGAAGTCTCATACCGGAAGGGGTTTGAAATTATTTTAATTGCGCTCATATCAGACGGGGTATTGAGGTGGTTGTATGTTTTAACGTCCATTACCGAACAGAGTATGGGAACGACTATTTTATCATAAAGAGAATGTTCATGTCCATGTATAATGGGAGTCCCTATAGACCCTAGTAACACCGGTAGGAAAGGTAAAATGATAGGGATGAATATGATAAGGAATTCAAATTTGAAAAATAGCTTAGGGTTAATTATTATATGTCTTTTAAAATGCATATTGTAGATTATTATTCTTATTCTTACCTTAATAGATGGCATTTAAGAATTTACAGGTAAGTTGAGAGAATATTAGTATTTTCAGTAAAATAAATAATAAATGCACTAGCATTTAAGTGTTATTAAGAATGTTCTCCATTGATTATTTTATATTTTCTACAACCTTTTAATTTTCTATATCAGTGGTAAGACATTGATATTCTTATTGAGATAGTGTGGTTCACCCATTTATTATTAATCATTTCAAATCAAGACGACCAAGACCTGAATCATGAACAGTAAGAAACTAGTTAAAAAATTGTCTTTTTTGTTTTGTTAGTTTCGAGTAAAGGTTAATTATATTTATTTTCTATTATACTTTTTTCATTAAATTTTCAAGGGCATTCTCGTAGTCTTATTGGACATTTTAAATAAATTGTACAGGAATTAACCCTAAACTCTAATTGCTTATGCTAAATTATAAATTTCAGTATTGTTTATTTCACTATTTCTGAGCCAAATCCCTAGTATGAGGTTTAAGCTCTTACAGTTAGTATCAGAGTCACGTTTCTCGAAACCATTCCTTGCACATGGGGTTAGAGTGAATTTAATGCAATCAAAATCTTAAACCATTATTATGAAATGTAGGTAAAGGAACATGAGGAGAGGAAGGCCCCCGCTTAAATAGAGCAGCCCAAGAGGGATGTTTTGGGAGGATGTTGATTGGCTCTTCGAGATGCTTGAGAGACTCATTTCTGCTCAGCAGACTAGGAAAGAGATAAGAAAGTTTCCTGATCCCCCTCTACCTCTGCCAAAGTATGAGTCATCCCCATACCGAGAGGATCCAGTACCCCCACGGTACAACGCAGCTCCTCCACAGTACCATTCGGCACCACTGCAGTACAATTCAGTGCCTCCACCCTATAACCAGTGCCGCCACAGGGCCACTTGGTTCCTACCCAACATAATTTAGTTCCCCTTTGGCAGGACCCAACTCCATCCATGATGGACCCAAACTACATCAAGAGGTACAAAAGACTTAATTCATCTACTTTTATAGGGGCATCCACTTTTGAAGAAGCTGAGTACTGATTAACAGAAATAGAGAAGGCCTTTGCGACCATTGGAGTGGTTCCTGAATAGAAGGTTGTCCTTGCCACTGACATGCTCATAGGTGAGGCATAGCACTGGTGGCAACTTAAGCAGGCAACTCTACCTACTCCAGTCACTTGGAAACATTTTTTGATAGCCTTCATTTATGAGTATCTTTAAGAACATCTTTGACATCTGAAAAAAAGGAGTTTGCACACCTGGTCTAAAGAGATTTGTCAATATTGGAATATACTCAGAAATTCCTAGAGTTATGCTACTACTCCCCTGAGAGTATGATAGATGAAGGTAGGAAGGCAAGAAGGTTCAAATGGGGCCTTCGTCTTGAGATCAAACAAAAATTATGTCTTCGAACTTAGCACTTATTCAACGGTCTTGGCCAAAACACAATTAATAGAGAGGAACTTCTGCAATTTTTTCCTTAGTAGTGGGCAACGCTAGGCCCCTGGTTCTGCATCGCAGACCAGTACCTATTGCACTGAACCAGCAGAGCAAGAGACCAAGGCCCACAACTCATACCCCTCCCCAGGCCTCGATAGTAGGATACGAAAAGATTTGTCAGCACTGTGGTAAGGATCATGTAGACTGACTTTACTATTGCCTCAACAACACCTGTCGCATAGGCGTGAGTGCCCAACACTACGCGAGAGAGTGCCCAAAGAATCAAAATCAGACCAGACCCATAGTCCATGATAGTCTACCTACTCATTCAACCGGATGCTGAAGCCAATTTAGATATGATACAGGGTATGTATATTATCTGCAACCACCTTACACATATTTTGATTGATACTAGTACTTCACATTTTTTTGTTTCATATGCTTTTATTTAAAATTTAAATATGTTACCTGAAAGTCTTGATTCTGTATTGTTTATGTCTATACTTGGGAACGGAACATTACCAGGAATGTTATATACAAAGTTTGTATCATAGAGATAATAGGTAGAAAATTGAGTGTAGATCTAATAGCACTTGACACGAGATATTTTGATGTAATTCTGAGGATGAATTGGTTAGTAGTATATCATGCTATTGTGAACTGTTATCACAAGAAGCTTGTATTTAATATTTTTAATGAAGTGTCTTTCACTAATTAATAAAATCTTAGATATTATTGTCGCATGGTTAACTGTATTATTTATCGAATGCTTTTAACTTGATTATTTCTTTCTACGTTAAACAAACATAAGGAAGAGATTTTCATTCAAGATATTTTTATTGCCCGAAAATTTTCGGACTTACTTCCTGATGAACTACCAGGACTTCCTGTAGATCGAAAAATTGAATTCGCCATAGATCTTCAGCCTGATACCCAACCTATCTTGATTGCCTCATATTGAATGAATCGTGTCAAAATGAAAGAATTGAGAAAACATATCAAAGAGTTACATGATAATGGGTTTATTCGACATAACATATCCCCTTGGAGTGTCGGGGTTATGTTCGCAAGAAAGAGTGATGGATCCCTAAGATTGTGTATAAACTACAGAGAACTGAACAGGATCACAATTAAGAACAAGTATCCCATTATCAAGATTGATGATCTTTTCGATCAGTTATGGGGTGCTCAGATTTTTTTCATGATCAACCTACATTTAGGATACTATCAACTGAAGATCAAAGAAGAAGACATTCTTAAGATGGCCTTTGAGACCTAATATAGGCATTATGAGTTCCTTATTATGTTGTTTGGATTGACTAACACGTCTGTAATCTTTATGGATTTGATGAACGGGATTTTCAGGCCATTCTTAAACCAATTTGTTATAGTTTTCATTGATGATATCTTGGTTTACTCTAAGAGCATAGAGAAACATACCTAGTATCTGACTTAGGTCTTAAAAATTCTCAACAAAAAGAAACTATATGCAAAGTTGAATAGGTGTGGATTCTAACTTGAGCAGACTTCCTTATTGGGACACATAGTATCAAAATATGGAGTGTCAATAAATCCCTACAAGATTGATACAATGATGGGTTAGAAGCAGTTAACCTTGGTTAAGGAAATCATAAGCTTATTGGGTATGACAGGTTATTACCGTAGGTTTGTAGAAGGGTTCTCAATTATAGTAGTCTCCCTGACATAACTACGAAGAAAAATTTCATGTTCGAGTGGAATGATAAATGTGAAAAGAGCTTTACAAAATTCAAAGAACGACTGACTACCGCACCGGTGTTGACTCTATCGAATGGGATAGGTGGATATATAGTATACAATGATGCATTTTACCAAGGATTGAGTTACGTTCTAATGCAGCATGGAAAAATCATAACTTATGGGTTCAGGCAATTGAAAATTAATGAAAAGAATTACCTCACCCACGATTTGGAGCTTGCTACCATTATCCACACCTTGAAGACCTAGCGCCATTACTTGTATAGAGAAATATTTGAAATCTATACGGATTATAAGAGGCTAAAGTATATATTCACCTAGAAGGACCTCAACATACGCTAGAGGTGTTGGATCGAACTCTTTAAGAATTACAATTGTACGATCTTGTCCCACCCGAACAAGAGTAATGTGGTAGTCGATGCCCTCAGCAGG
The DNA here is from genome assembly GCF_054855325.1 of Carica papaya. Taxonomy (NCBI): domain Eukaryota; kingdom Viridiplantae; phylum Streptophyta; class Magnoliopsida; order Brassicales; family Caricaceae; genus Carica; species Carica papaya. Next base: position 19,219,967 of record NC_142311.1, on the reverse strand, counting down.
AAGAATGCAGGTATATTAGCTCACATAATGGTCTTTGAGTGTAGGATGATAAATGCCACACAGTAGATACGACTCTAAGACTTAAAAAAGACCACATGTCTAGCTCAATTAGTAGTCCAACCCGAGTTAATCTAGAGAATGAGGAAGGCTCAACTGACTGATTTCACTATAGCAGCTCTTAGAAAGAATACAGAATAAGGTTTTAATTCAAAGTTTTGAGTCTTTGCAGATGGGTTGCTTAGGTTTCAAGATAGGTTGTGTGTTCCTAATGATAGCGAGTTAAAGAGAGATATCATAACAGACGCTCACAGTTTGAAGTTCACTATGCAACGAAAAGTGCGCCCCCAATTCTGGTGGAGTGAGATGAAAAAAAATTACTGATTTTGTCTCCAAATGCCTTACATACCAACAAGTCAAGCTAGAACATCACTGCCCAGACATGTTACTTTAGCTGCTACCAATTCTGAAATAGAAATTGGAACATATCACCAAAGATTTTTTAATAGAATTGCCTAAGGCACATTCGAGACATGATGTGATCTAGGTAATTATTGATTGACTCACTAAGTCCTCCCATTTTTTGGCTATCATAATAACAGATCCCTTAGACAAGTTAGCTAGAATTTATATTCAGAAAATAGTCAGACTGCATAGAGTTCTAGTGACAGTGATATCAAACAGGGACCCTAGGTTCACCTTTAAGTTTTAGACAAACCTTTAACAAGCAATGGAAACAAAGTTATCTCTTAGTATGACATTCCACCCCCAGACAGATGGGCAATCAGAACTAATTATCCGTACACTTGAGGATACGCTTAGGACTTATGTTCTAAATTTCGGATAACACTGGGATGATCACCTACCACTGATAGAGTTCGCCTACAAAAACAGTTATCATGCAAGTATCGGTATGACTCCGTATGAACCGTTGTATGGTTGTCCTTTTTGGTCACCAATCTGTTGGGAGGAAATAGGTGACAGGAAATTGACTGGCCCATATCTTGTAGATGAGACTACAGTAAAGATTGTCAAAATTAGAAAAAACATTCAAACGGCCTAGAGTAGACAAAAGAGTTATACAAACACCTGAATGAGAGATATGAAATTTGAGACAGGTGATCAAGTTTTTCTTAAGGTTACCCTCTTTAAGGGTATCACCAGATTTGGAAGGAGGGAGAAATTGAATTCTCTGTTCATAAGACCCTTTGAGATTTTGGACATAATTAGAATATTAGCCTACAAACTAGTACTGCCTCCAGAACTATCCAGAGTCCATAACATCCTTCATATGTCGATGTTGCACAACTATAACCTTGACCCCTCGCATGTTTTATCTTACAAGCCACTTCTGCTTCAAGAGGATTTATCTTATGAGGAGGTATCAGCTAGTATTTTGGACAGTAGGAGTAATGTGCTTCACAGTAAAAAAATTCCCTTCATCAAAGTTCTGTGGCAAAATCACTTGCAAGACGAGGCCACCTGGGAGTTGGAGTCACACTTCAGGACTAGATATCCTCAATTGTTCGACTAAGGGATAAAAATTTAAGGAACCAAATTTTTTCTTAAGTGGGGGAGAGTTATAACAACTAGGACCTGAGATTTAGACTAAGAATAATGTAATTTAATCTCTAAAACAATAATAAAAATAGTAGGGTTTAATTTTAATAATTTTTTTGACATATAGGAATTTTGGATGAATTTGAAAACAATTTTAGAAAGCAGGGTGTAACTATAAATAAAGGAGGGAGAGTGTATTTGAAAGAAAAGTTTGAAAACAGAGGTCAAATTGCAAAAAGAGAATGTGCAAGCCACGTGGATGGCCATGTCAGCAACACAGTGAGTCAGAACACGTGATGTGGAAGACACACTAACACAGGCTCTACGCGAGAGCCACGCGACGATTTACGTGCCCGGGTGATCTAATGGCCCGTGTTCACTCTCGCGCGCACGAATGGTCCAAATTAATTTCCCAAATAAGCACGATCGAATGTCCTATGGGTCTTCAATCGAATGGCTTAGATTTATTTCCTTAATAAACGCGATTAAATGGCTGAGGAGGATCTACACGGGCCTGGATGGACGACCCAGATCGAGGGACGGGTATTTAAGTGTCTCTTCTAACCGAAACCCTAACCCTAGCCAAACGCACCTCATCAGAGAAGAAGAAGAAGACAACTAGAGAGAAGCTCAGCCACTGGAGGACATCTGCATCATTGCATTAGAGACCTGAAATGCTCAATGAGTGCAATTTTTCTTTTCGTTCTTCCCGTTTCTCTGCCCTTTAACCCCCTAACACATTTTCGATGCGGAATAATTGAAAACAACCGTAACCCGCGAGAAAGGAATGGCAGAGCTGCCACACTAGAAAGCCAAAATCGCCGGTAAGCTTCAGTGTTTTCCCTATTTTTATCAATAAACACCTCTTAGCCATGATTTAAACAAATTTTCACCAAGAACCGGCCAAAAATGGCGTGACTAAGAGGAGGAGCCACCAGAGAATGAGGACTATGTGAATTTTTTTGCCGTTTCTCGCGTATTTTCGTGCTATTTTGATGTACATTTTGATCTTAACAAGAAAATCCAAAAAATTCAAGAAACAGAAGTTGTAGTGAAAAAGGCGATGTTCTGGACACCGATTCAGGGTAAGAATTCCTCACCTCTTTTTTTGGTTACCGTTAAATTAAAGCCAAACTGATAAAAAATAAAAATTTTAGTTAATTGGCAGTCCTTTAATTAATTAAGTATAGGTTGCTAATGGAGTAAGTAACTAGTCAGTTTATACATGTTTTGAGTTTTAATTGCAGTGGTTATTTCTTCAGTTGTTTATTATGCTTATCTATTCACTGTTTTGCTTACTTTAATTTATTCGATTTAAATCTATGACTAACGTGATAAGATTTCTTAATCTATATTGTTCTATTATTCTATTATGTGTATAATACATTTCTGTTGGTATAATGCATACTTATTTCACGTACGTACTCCAAAATATGAATTCCATACTCATGTGTTATTTGGGATACAAATATACGTGTCTTTTAAGGCTAAATAGTAAATAAAAGAAAAGATACATGTGAATTAATGGTGTTGAATGAAAGAGGCTTATTGGGTGTCTTGAAAAAGAGTGTACGAACTTGGTGTATAAGGTGAACCCTAACGTGGACGTTACCACCAGTCGTATGGGGATGAGAAGTCCCATATCAAAAGGAGATGGGAATTGTTTTAATTACGCTAATACCAGATGGAGTATTGAGGCAGTTGTGTGTTTTGGCACCAATTACTGGACGGGGTATGAAGACGGTCGTTTGATTTTAGAGAGAATATTCGTGTCCACGTGTAGTGGAGATCCCTATAGGACCCCAGTGACACTGATCGAAAAGTTAAAATGATATGGATGAATGTGGTAAGGAATCCAATTTTAAAAAATAACGTAGGGTTAATTGTTATATGTCTTTTAAAATACGTATTGTAGATTGTTATTCTGATTTTTACCTTAATATATGACATTTAAGAATTTATAAGTGAGCTAAGAAAATATTAACATCTTAATAAAATGAATAATAAATGCACTAGTATTCGAGTTTTATTAAAAATGGGCTCTATTGGTTGTTTTATATTTTTCTACAACCCTTTAATTTTCTATATCAGCGGTAAGACGTTGATATTTTTTTCTGAGCTAGTGTAGCTCACCTCTTTATTATTAACAATTTCAAATTAGGATGACCAAAATTCAGATTCTGAACAGTAAAAAACTAGTTAAGAGATTGTCTCTTCTGCTTCATTAGTTTCGAGTAGAGATTAAACATATTTTTTTTCTCTTATATTTTTTCCATTAAAGTTTTAAGGGCATTCTTGTATCCCTATTGAGTATTTTAAGTAAACTATGCAAGGAATTTAACCTTAAACTCTAATTACTTCCCCTAAATTATAAATTTCAGTATTGTTTATTTCACTATTTCTGAGTTATACGCTCGAAATCCCTAGTAAAGGGTTTGGGCTCTTATAATTTTATTCTTTATCTCTATCTAATTTAAAAAAACTACACCTTATTTGTAATTTTTTCTTTGTTTTATACAAGTTGAACAAAAGCTTATGAATAAAAGTTTCTTCAACCTTTGGTAACCTATATTAGTAGTATAAGGAAAAAGTTTACAACTAAATAAAATTTTATTACAAAATAATTAATTCATAGATTTTAATGGAAAAAAAGGTACAAGCTCTTAAGTTTTATTCTTTTCTATCTAAAGGAAAGTTCATCTTATTTAATCTTTATGCACAGATTCTTGATTTAATGAGGGACTCGTTGATCTCAAATAAGGTTAATTGCGATTCTTTAATGGATGAATATCTATTTGTAATGTTTGTAGAGAGAATCTAGATATAGAGAGAGGGTTAGGGGTTTTGAAGCCTCAATAACAGGTATAAAGATTATTCAATTCCTTTATGGACTTGTTTGCGTTAAATCTAGATTGAATTTCTTAGTGGTGTGAATAGATCTTGTAGTCTAATAGAATGTTTTGGAGGAACACTGAGAAAAAGTTTGTTTTTTCCTTTGAGAAAGAAGACACTGAGGAAGAGGCATGCTCTTGGTCTTGGATAGAAAACTTAGTAAAAGAGGAGACTAGTTCTTGCTTTAGAGGCTTATTTCTCTTTTTTTATCGCTTACAAAAATGCCATAACAAAATGTTGATGAAGACCTCTATTTAAGAGGTAGTTGATGACTAGAGTTATTTTAAAAATTTTAAAATTAATGTGGTGTCGCCACGTATTTAACTTTAGTGGGATACATATTATAGACTTCTTGTAAAGCTTCTTCTTAGAATAATTAAGTGCACAATTGATTAGAATTTATTGATCTTTATTATTACAACATTATACCATGAGTGTGCCTACTTACCCTTTTATTTTATTTAATCAAGAATTGATTAAAAACTAACTTAATGTCAAATTTCGATGTCTACAAATAGCAAGTTATAAATGTAATGAATAATTTTTGATGATTTAAAGTGATTCAAGTTCAATTTTTATAAATATAATTATGTCATCAGTGGAGAAAGAAAAAATAATAATTTTCATGTAAAAATGCAATTCAAGAAGAGTTGGCATGTAGTTTTCATGAGATTACAACTTCTTGAATATGATTTTTTAAATCAACTACTTAAAGAGTACGAAATATTATAAATTTAGATGATGTAAAAAGATGCAGAAGCTCAATGAGAAGATGTTAAAGTAAACAAAATTTAGATTCGTACTATGTATGAAAATTAGGAGATAAAACAACATAAACATAAAAAGAATAAGCATAATCATGGAAGAAGGTATCCCATTAAACCGGATTAAAAGTTTTAGACATATTTGAAAACATATAGATAAAGAAACATATGAACATATTTTGAGAATTTTAATAGATTTATCTATGTTAGGAGCTATAAATCTCACGTCAGCTATGTATGTGGATCTCTGCTAGTTTATATACTTGTTGAGCAACTCTTCTTAACAACATATAATTTTAGGTAATAGTTATCCAACTAATCCTTTATTTGGTAACCGATAAAGAATAAGTTAATAATGTATCTGAATAATTTTTATTCAATGTATTCCTTCTTCATTTTATGAAGGAAATATATAAGTACAATTACATTTATAAGTAGGAAAGAATCATATTCTAAGGAAACTAAATATTGTTATATGAATATAAAAATATGGTCAGTACAGATTCCTATAATTACTGAACCAGTTCGATTACTATAGTTATAAAATTAGTCAAAGGAATTACATAGACACTCATGCCAAGACTTTTGCAATATTTCTTAACTTGTCAACTATATCATAAAATGCTTTTTTAAAACTATTTTTATTAATATACAATTACTGATTTCATGATTTGACAAATTGACGTTATACAATCTTTTATTTTAATTTCTCTTTGATGAAGTAATTATAACTTCAGAGGATCTCATCCGATCTTAGTAATTGCTTATTATCACAATTAAGATTTATAGGCTTTATATATTCAATTCCCAAATCTTTTAAGAAACTATTGATCCATAACAATTCACAACTAACTAAACCTCAAAATTATGTTTTTATAGTTTATCACAGTTAACCTTCAGCTTCTATGAAATTGAATATTTGATCGACTAACCAGGCAAAAATAATGCTTTCTTCAATGTCAAGGACACCATATTTTAAGAATAATAATGTTTGCCCAGAGAACCTCTTAAGTATCTTAAGATTCAATATACTTTATCTATGTGCTCTTCACCTAAGGGATGCACAAATTAAGTTATAACACTCACTAAATAGACTATATTAAATCTTGTATGTGATAAATAAAAAGATCCATGGACCATAGTTGAAATATAAGTAGTTCTGAAAATCAATCCATAAAAATAATAAAGAACTACTAAATTTTATCTAAAACATACAAAAGCACTAGGCTTACTTTTCTTTTCGGACAATGATCTAATTTGAAGCAATCTTTATGATTATTATCCATGCTTTTTACATAAATGATACTTAAAATCCTTTCATTCCTTCTTATGTATTTGGGAAGATGATAGATTAATTTTTAGTGGTTCACTATTACCTTTTCCATTATTCTTTCCTTGTTTCTTTTTGGCTCTCGACTAACCAATGAGATTAACTAGGTGAATTTCTTATTTCTTTAGTCTTACTCCCTCTTAAATAAGCATGCTTTATAATTTTATCACATTTTGTTCATTGGAATGTAATGAGGAGGTGCAAGGAATTTATAATAAACTATGAAAAGAAACTTTCACTCATTTTTAATCCCATGGACCTTAATCTTACTGTTATATATGTCATTTTAGTAACATGCTCCTATATAATACAAAAACTATTAAGTTGCATGGTAGTTGACGTACCTATTAGTGCCTAGCAACAATCTTATGAACAAAGTTAAACTTAGAATGATCTTTCATAAACTTAAAATTTCTTACCACTATCAGTTTTAAGAATGGTCGACCTTATGTTCTTTGTTATTATCATTCACATGAGCATTAGGTCTAGTTGGTATGGTTTTTCCAAAGCCTTGTAGAAGTACATGTGTTCATCATTGCTAACATCAATAATATAATCAGGCTTATTAGTAAAAAAAACACGTTAAATTAAATGAAATGCTAATATGAAATTGGACTTATTCAAATCATTTAAAAAAAATTAAGTTCATTGAACTTCATAATAGATAAAACTTGTGAATAAAGGGAAATGAAACCAAATGATGGAAACCACCTAAATGCTAATATGATTAATGTTTTTAAGTTATAAGCTTAAACACATAATAAAAATTCAAATAACATTCACATATATACAATATATGACATAAAAAAATTCAAAGAACATTCATATAATTGGTGTTAGATATGTTCTAATTAGATATGTTTGTTATATTTGAAATATTAAACATATAGAACCAAATATTTCAATTAACCACAACTGTGTTTATGATGATTAATCCATCTCCAGGAGATTTTTAAATTTTTTGCTATCAATAAATTTTAATATATTCATTACGAATTAAATATTGCGAGCATATCATAGTAGTGGATAATTAAAGTTTATTGGATTAAACATATATCAAGACTTTATAATTTGATCTCTTTAGTAAAAACAAAATTATAGACAATATAGATGTTAGTTAAATAATAATATCATAAATTTATAGGCATTAATATATATATTTATATTTTTATAAAAAAATTTATTTATTTATTTATGTTTTACATTAATTAAACTATAAATTAAATATAAAAATAATGTAATAATAAAACTTTGATATATATATATATACACTATTGAAAAAAACTGACTAACATCATTTCCTCATTCTCTCACTTGTCTGATGGTGATGGTGATGGCTGTCCGAGGAAGTCGAGGTGGATGGTTCAGATCGACAGCTACCAAAGATAAAGACACAGCAAGGGATGAAGATGAAGATGTCAGCTGCAAATCCAGCCGCTCCACCTTGGCTTCCTCGGATGGCTACCATTAGACGAGTGAGATGAGGGGAAGGAGATGATGGCGGTCAGGCTTTCTAAAAGTGTGTGTGTATATTGTTCATTCAGACATTCGTCTAATGGTATCACGTAAACTATTAGTGTTAAGAATTTATTTAGAAAATATTAAAATTATAAGTTCTGCTTCAATACAAAATACTGCAATGGCGGATCTACAGAATTTTGAACAATACATGAGCTTATGGAATATGTATCCCAATAATAAAATATTTTAACATCAACTTTTATTAGATTGAACTTTATATCATTCGGTATCTATAATTCTATAATCACTAATGAAGCATGTGTTTCATATTATAATGTAATAAATGTATATGAGTATTCAATTTAGTAATTACACGTTTATATAAATGTATATTGTAAACTAAAATATGCTTCAAGCATTTATATGGTCAGTTGTCTGTACAATAGGGACAAAGAACAATCTCAATATGAATTTAACTACATGTTACATAAAACAAATCTTTTTAGGTTTGATTGAAGATGATAACAATCATCAATTTGCAAATTTAACTAAAATAAGAAAATATGAAGATAATAAGATGGGACGTTTACCCCTCAAATAAATTATTATAGTTTCCACCTAACGGATAATCAGTTTGCAAATGATGACACATCTCCGTAAGTTGAGTGTGATTAATTAAAATATAATTAACCAAAATATAGTTAAGATATGTCAATTTTGATGAATGATATTTCTTAATGTTTGCTAATGGTAATTAATGAGTTTCTGAAATATTTTGACATAGCAAATTCTTGAAAAAGTGAAGATTTTCAAGATATGTTTAAAGAATAATGAAGGAATCAAGAAGATCAAAAGAGTGTTGAAGATATTGCTCAAAATAGTAAAGACAAGACAAAAATTAAGGGTCAAGAAATAAGGGTTAATAATATTTTTATGTTTTCAGATCAAGTTTTCAAAAATGAACTTTTATATAAAAATATTCTTCAAATGAACTTGGTGGATCAAATTCTTTGAAGGATAAAGTAGGTTTTAAAAGTGAAAAATGTCATGTGATGATCTTCTCATCGCACATAATTCCTTTTGTTTATGCAGTAAAAACTGTGATGCAATGATCCCTTCATTACATAGAATATTTTGCTTAACTCAGTGAAAAACAAATGATTTTGGAATGTGACAAAATTTATTTTCACATATATGCAAGGCAATTTTTGAAAAGACGCGCTTTTGAAATTTTAGAAAGAAAAAGTCACCTTTCTCTATGAGCTCAACCATAAATAATGCTCATTACCACATTTATCACAACATTGAGGGAAAAAAATTGAATCTTTTTCATCTATTTTTCAAGGAATAAAAGCTTGCACTTCAATTGATTCATATACTTTTCAAGAGTGAAAAGGCTTGTATTTATCCTGTTTGTTTACTCAATAAGATAGGATCTATTGTGAACATCTTCATTTAATTTTATAGGTGTTGTATGAAAAGGATTTGGGAATCCTTAAGGTGGAGTCTTGCCTTTATGAAAGGTAGACTCTTGTGGAAGAGAGGGAGGTTCTCTTGATGAGGGGCACTCTAGGATAAAAAAAACGCCTTAATCTTGAACCCACTATATACTAGCATGTAGAAACTTAATTCCATAAAACCATCCCTACTTGAAGCATATCCAATAATTTGATACAAACTAAGGTAACTCAAAATTAAATAAAGAATAAAAAAGACATCACGACTTACCCGATAAGTCGATTTAGAGTCCCCGCTTCAGCAAGATGGTTAAAACAACCTTTCCTTAAAAACACTCATTCCCAAATTAGCAAAAGCTAATTTAGGAAGAACAAATTGAAATTTTATTCTGAATTCTCAAGTTGATTGATTACAACCTAATAGTAAGACCTTTTCATAGACTCAACTTTAAATCTAGTAATATTCTAATCTTACTGTAATACCCGGTCCCGAAATTTAGTTCGGGATTAATTTTAAAAATTAAAATTAATAAATAAAATATAATTTTTAAATTAATAAATTTTTATTTAATGTAAAAATTAGAAAAAAATAGGTGGAGGATGAAATTGAAAATAATTTTGGAAAAAAAGGGTGAAAATTTGGGTTCAGTAGGTATTTTGAAAGAAAAATTAGAAACTGGGATTAAAGCGTAATTTAGAAAAAATGTGTCACGTAGGACCCGCCCAGTCAGAAGTCTCGATTAACCAGAGTGCACCGCGCAGCAGGGCACGCTGACTCATTGGTTAGCCCAAATGGCATGACCAGGAACTCATAGTGTCCGTACCTGGTTCGGAATGCCGTCTTGGGGATGTCTTCTGTTCTTATCTTCACCTGATGGTAACCTAATCGCATGTCTATTTTAGAGAAGACCTGTACACCCTGCAGCTGATCGAAGAGGTCATCAATTCGGGGAAGGGGATATTTGTTCTTAATTGTAACCTTGTTCAATCCTCTGTAATCAATACACAATCTCAACGTTCCATCTCCCTTCCTTACAAAAGTGACTCCGGCAACCCAAGGGGACACATTGTGTCTAATAAAACTATTGTCTTACAATTCAGTGATCTGTTTCCTCAGCTCTTCCATCTCAATGCGGCTCATGCGGTAAGGAGCAACCGAAATGGGCTGGGTACCTGGCTGTAGGTCTATAGTGAACTCGACTTCCCTGTCCATTGGCAGACCGGGCAGTTCGTCCGAAAATACATCTGGGAAGTCTCGGACTACCGGAATCTCTTGAATATAAATTTCCTTCTTGGGCTTGCTTAGTCAGAGAAAATAGCATGATTAAGGTACTAGAAGTTAAGAAAACTTGCTATCAAGGAATAAGTACTAAATGATTTTATCAATTTGTAAATGGTTCCTCGTTAGGAGGATTAAATACAACCTTCTTGTTAAAGCAATCTATGGTGGCGTGATACGCCGCTAGCCAATCCATTCCTAAGATTACATCAAAATCTCCCGTGTCTAACCCTATCAGGTCTACACTCAGTTTTCTATTTGCTATCTCCACGGCACAAGCCCTGTAGATAACTTTTCCTAGTAGTGTTTCACCTCCAGCAGTAAACACAAACAACAATGAATCAAGTTTATCAGGTGATACATTAATTTTGGAAGCAAAAACATGTGAAACAAAAGAGTGCGATGCACCTGTGTCAAATAAAACATGAGCAATATGGTCACAGATAATATACATACCCTGTACCACATCCGGGTCGGTGTCGGCATCCTGCTAGGTAAGGTTATAAGCTCTGCCCTGGATAGGAGGCCTTCCTTGATTCTGGTTCCTCGGGCATTCTCTTGCATAATGCTGGGCACTGCCACATATGCGACAGGTGTTGTCGAGGCGATAGCATAGTCGGTCCCCGTGATCTCTGTCGTAGTGCTGACAGATCTTCCCACGTGCTACCCCTAGAGCCTGAGGAGGGGCCTGGATGGCTGGTCTGGGCCTCTTATTTGGTTGGGCAGGCGCAGTAGGTGCTGGCCTGCGAAACGAAGCTGAGGGTTGGGAACTCCCTATTGGCTGAGGACGGGTGCTGAAGCTTCTTTCCACGATCTGTGCCTTTGCTAGAACTCCTAGGAGTAGAACACTACTAGGGGAGGTTATATACAGAGCCTGTGTTATAGATATAGCAGATAGAAAATTGAGTGTGGACCTAATAGAGATTGACACGAGGGACTTTGATGTAATCCTAGAAATGAACTGGTTAGCGGTGTATCACACCACCATATATTGTTTTCATAAGAAACTTGTATTCAACCCTCCTAATAAAGAGTCATTTATAAATTAATAAAATTCTTTAAACATTACTCCCTCATGGCAATTTTTTCCTATTATCAAGTGTTTTAACTCGGATGTTTTCTCTAACTAGGTAAACTTAAGAAAAAATTTGTATTCAAGAGATTCCGGTAGTCCGAGACTTTCCGGATGTGTTTCCATATGAACTACCCAGACTGTCAGTAGACAGAGAAGTATAATTCACCAAAGATCTCCAGCCAGACACCTAGCCTATTTCGGTTGTATTGATTACAGAGGACTAAATAGGGTCACGATCAAGAACAAGTACCCCTTCTCCAAGATCGATGACCTCTTCGATCAGTTGCAGGGTGCCCAAGTCTTCTCCAAAATAGACTTACGTTCAGGTTATCATCAGGTAAAGATCAAGGCAGAAAACAATCCCAAAATAGTTTTTCGAACCAGGTACGGACACTATGGGTTCCTGGTCATGCCATTTGGATTAACCAACGCACCAGTTATCTTTATGAATTTGATGAAAAAGGGTTTTCAGACAATTTCTAGATCAGTTCGTCATTATATTTATCGATGATATCTTAATATATTCAAAAAGCAGAGAGGAACATGCTCACCATCTGACTCAGGTTTTGCAGGTTCTTAGAGAAAAGAAGTTGTATGCAAAGCTGAGTAAGTGTGGGTTCTGCCTCGAGCAGACTACTTTCTAGGGCACATCATATCAAGCAATGAAGTGTCAGTGAACCCCAAAAAAGTTGAGGTAATACTCAGCTGGAAAAAATTGACCTCGGTCAAGGAGATTCGTAGCTTTCTAGGGATGACAGGTTATTACCATAAGTTTATGAAAGGATTTTCTAGTCTAACTGCTCATTTGACTCGGCTCACAAAGAAGAACGTCAAGTTTGAGTGGAACAAGAACTGTGAAATGAGTTTTTGAGAACTAAAGAAGCAGTTGACTACTGTACCTATGTTGGCCTTGCTGAGCGGGACATGTGGATATACAGTTTATAGTGATACCTCCTACCTGGGGTTGGGTTGTGTTCTGATGCAATATGGAAAGGTCATACCTTATGGGTCCAAGTAGTTGAAGAGTCATGAGAAAAATTACTCCACCCATGATTTAGAACTTACTGCGATTATCCATGCCTTGAAGACTTGGCGCCATTACTTGTATGAGAGACCTTTCAGATCTATACCCATCATAAGAGTTTAAAATACGTATTCACTCAGAATGATCTCAACATGCATTAGAGAAGATAGATAGAACTCCTCAAGGACTACGATTGCAATATCTTGTATCACTCGGGTAAGGGTAACGTGGTACTCGACCCACTCAGCAGAAAAAGTGCAAGTATATTAGCTCACTTAATGGTTTCAGAATACAGGGCAATAGGGGCCGCACAAAAAGTACGACTCCAAGATCTGAAGAGAGTTACATGCTTGGACCACCTGACTGTTCAACTTGAGTTGATCTAGAGAATAAAAAAGGCTTAATCTACTGATTCTACCCTAGCAGCCCTCAAGAAATATGCAGAACAGGGAGTAAATTCAGAATTTTGAGTCTCTGCCGATAGGTTGCTTAGATTTCAGAACAAGATGTGTGTTTCATGTGACAATGAGCTGAAAAGGGATATCATGACCGAGGCCCATATCTCAAATTTTGTCATGCATCCCAGAAGCACTAAGATGTATCAAAGTATGTTACCCCAATTTTGGTAGAACAGGATGAAAAGAGATGTGGCCGACTTTGTTTCCAACTGTTTGGTATGTCAGCAAGTCAAACAGAGTATCAACGCCAAAGCAGGCTACTTCAGCCATTACCAATTCTGCAGTAAAAGTGGGAACATATCATAATAGATTTCGTGACAAGATTGCCCAAGGCATGCCGGGACATGATGCTAGTTGGATAATTATTGACCGGCTCACTAAGTCTTTCCACTTCTTGGCCGCCAGAACGACTGACCCCTTGGACAAGCTAGCAAGAATGTATATCCGAGAGATAGTCAGGTTACATAGAGTGTCAGTGACAGTAATGTCCGACAGGGACCCTAGGTTCACTTCTCAATTCTGTTCTAGTTTTCAGCAAGCCATGGGAACGAAACTATCCCTTAATACAGCATTCTACCCTTAGATTGATGGACAATCAGAGAAGATAATCTACACACTGGAGGATATGCTCTGAGCTTGTGTTCTTGACTTCGAGGGCCATTGAGATATCATTTACCCCTAATAGAGTTCGCCTATAATAACAGCTACCAAACAAGTATCGTCATGGCTCTATACGAGGCGTTATATGGCTGCCCATGCAGATCGCCAATCTATTGAGAAAAAGTGGGTGATAGAAAATTATTTGGTTCAGATCTTGTGGAGGAGACTCTAGTCAAAATAGTTAAGATCAGGAAGAATATTCGAATAGCTCAGAGCAGACAAAAGAGTTATGCGGATACCCGGATGAGGGATTTGGAATTTGAGAAATTGATCGAGTGTTCCTTAAGGTCACTCATTTCAAATGAATCAGTAAATTTGGCAAGAGGGGGAAATAAAATCTTCGATTTATTGGGCTATTTGAAATCTTAGACAAAATTGGCACTGCCGCCTACAGACTGGCACTGCCTCAAGAACTATCCAGGGTCCATAATGTGTTTCATGTGTCCATGCTACGAAAGTACAACCTGAACCCCTCTCACATCTTGACCCACGAGCCCCTTTCACTTTAGGAGGATCTGTCATAAAAGGAGGTACCGGTGGGTATTGTAGACCAAAAGATCAGAGTACTCTGCAACCAGAAAATCCATTTCGTTAAGGTTCTATGGCAGAATCACAAACAGAGAGAGGCCGCATGGGTGCTAGAATCAGACTTCAAAGCCCAGTATCCCTAACTGTTTGATTGAGTGAGAGAGAGGTAAATTTGAGGGACAAAATTTCTTTTAAGGGGGGGAGAGTTGTAATACCCGGGCCCCAAATTTGGTCTGAGATTAATTTTTAAAATTAAAATTAATATGTAAAATATAATTTATAAATTTATAAATTCATAAATTTTTATTTAATGTAAAAATTAGAAAAAATTAGGTGGAGGATAAAATTGAAAACAATTTTAGGAAAAAGAGTGAAAGTTTGGGTTCGGGGGATAATTTTTAAAGAAAAATAAGAAACTGGGGGTCAAAATATAATTTAAAAAAAATGTACCACGTAAGACAATCCAGTCAACACCTCGAGGAACCAGAGCGCGCCGTGTGGCAGGGAACGCTGACGAGGTGCCATGCGGGAGGCCACACTGGCAATTCGCGTGCTCGCGATCAAACGGTTCAGATTTTTTTTTGCGCGCGTGGACGGTCTGGATCCGTTCTCTCTTTAAACACGATCGTATGGTCCTAATTAAATCGTAATGAATGGTCTAGATTCATTTTTTCTTTATACGCGATCGGACAGTTGAGATCAAATGCGATGGATGGCCCATATTAAAGGAAGACAGGTATAAATATCTCACTTCACACCAAACTCTAACTCTAGCTGCCAGCCCCCAGCCGGAGAAGAAAAACAAGTCGCCGGAGAATGGAGCCAACCGTCGTCGTGCTGGAGTCACCTTCGATTGTCAAAAGATGGTAAAAAAAATTTGATTCGCTCGAAATTTGATTTGTAACATTCCCATAGCCAAATTAGAGCAAAAGGACTAGCGAATGAGCCGAAAATCGAGAGTAGAGCCCGGTGGCACCGCTGCAGAAAAAACCAAAAATTGCCTCCGATGAGGCCCTTCCCGATTCCCGTTTCATGCGATTTTTCCCCCCATTGGATTCACCATTCTGTTTTTCACTATTTGATTGAAGAAAAAACACCCAATCGCGAAGGTGAGCAGGCGTAGCCACCGTACTGAAAAACTTCACCGCCGATAAGTTTATGTTTTTTGACTTTTTCAGCCAACCGAGGCCCCTTAACGTGTTTTCTCGCAGGGATGAGTATAAAATCGACCAAAATCAGCCGAAACTAGCAAAAAACGGCCAGTCCATGGCAAACTGCTGTTGCGAACGGCAGTGCCGTCATCAGAGTACAGTGGTACTGCCGTACCGTAATTCTGAAATTGGCCGAAAAATGTATTTAACACCGATTTTGGATTTTTTTAGTGTAGTTTTAGGTACTTGAAGCGTGTTTTAATCTTTGAAGAAAAATTCAAAAAACTCGGGGACCGCCAGTAGGCGCAGTTGAGAGTTTAGTGTTTCAGATACCGATTCATATAAGAATCCTTCACCTTTTTTCTTGTTATGGAATTGAAGTTTAATTATAAATAATATGGCATTTGCGTAATTTAAGAAACCTTGATAATTAATTAAAGGTTACTAATAGAGCCGGAATTGATTATTTATTACTGTTTATCCCATTTTAACTGATTGATTTATTTTACAGTTTTAAATGCATGATTATATGTTGGAGTTGGTAAGATGATTCAATTGTATTTTTTTGATGCATGTATTGTTTGTTTCTTCGTGATTTACAATTAAATTATGAAACTGAAAATTAAATGTAAACGAAAAATTGCTTGATTAAGTGAATGAATGAATGGTAGCCTACTGGATATCTTGTGAGATGGTGGATGGACCGGGTACATAGAGAACCCTACCGTGAACGTTGCCTCATACCGAACGGGATATCAAAGATTGGTATTTTGGCGCCCATACCGGACGGGGTACATGGACAGTCCATTTCACACTCATATCGGACGGGATATTAATAGATGATATTTTTGGCACTCATACCGAACGGGGTATGGGGATGACCTGTTAGTTGACAATGTTGAATAAAGGTTCACCTGTAGTGGGGACATCCTTATGGACCCCCATTGATACCAGTAGGCATATAAAAAGGAAAAGTTGTTATTCTGATTAATTGAATATGAAATTATGATATTGTTTATGTTATTACCTCTATAGGTTAGTTTTGAAAATCTCACTACGGTAAGTATATAATAAAAGATTTTATTTATGATAAATGAATTTACTTAAATTAAAAGCTTCATTAGTTGTTTTTATGATTTTTACCAACCTTCATTTCTGTATCGGTGAGTAATGTGACATGCTTACTGGGCTAGTATAATTCACTCTTTCATTAACTATTTCTGATCAAGAGGACCGAGATCAAGATCCTGATCCCGATCTACAAAAGGGTTGCGAATAGGATGCCCAGTTATTTACTTTTCATTTATTTCTTTGATTTTTTGTTATTATTTTAGAATGATCATTCTCGTAGCCCTATTGGGTATTCTAAATTATTGTGTAAGGAATGTAAACCCTAAGTTTATTATTTCGCTTCCGCATTTAATTTATAATTTATTTTTCTTTAAGCTCCGGGTTGTTACACTTATACTTAAATAATTATTAAAATAATAAACTATTTTAATCTCAAACTTGGAAATAATACTTAAATACTTAATTAAGCAATAAAATATTAAAGATAGATAATTCTCTCCTTGACCGCCTGGATTAGAATTGTTCGATATGCATAAGTCTTCTTCTTGCTAGAATTTATCCATAAAAAAACATGTGAAAAAATAAGGGAAAAGGTTCCCTTTTTGTGGTAGGATTCAACCCTTACATGCAAGCCTTTGGGATTGTCTTGCCATAAGTTGTAATGCTCTAGGACTCTTCCTCTTGATTTTTGTTTCATGTAGAATCCTTGAGAGTGAATATCAACTTTAAAAAATGATTAAAATAACAAGAAAACAATTTGGAAAGAGACTCATTGTGTAGATGAGTCTCTCCTGCGCGAGTAGGAGTCTTTTTCCTG
Source organism: Carica papaya (assembly GCF_054855325.1). Taxonomy (NCBI): domain Eukaryota; kingdom Viridiplantae; phylum Streptophyta; class Magnoliopsida; order Brassicales; family Caricaceae; genus Carica; species Carica papaya. Next base: position 19,202,443 of record NC_142311.1, on the reverse strand, counting down.
TGAGATTGTTTTCTCGCAGGACTCTTCATGCCATGGGACTCTTTTTTCCAAAAATTTTCAACCTCTTCTTGCTTATTCCTACCTTGCCGTAAATTAAAGACATCACAAACTCAAAATTCCAAGTTGGAAAAGGAGAAAAAATCAATGAGGATGCTTCCCTCATGAGTTCCCTTTCTCCCATATGTGCATGCCCACACGTACGAGCAAAGCCTCCCATATACGAGTCCTCCCTTGGCTGAGAGGCATTAGGCTTGCTTTCTTGTGGGCTGTTAAGGCTTGTTCCTCCACAGGTTCCTCCTTGGGCTCATAAGTTGGGCTTCTTGGAGGGCTTTTGGATTGGCCTTTCTAAACTAGGCCTAAATGCACTAGAAAATTATTTTTTTCTCATCCAAATAATTTAGGAAACTGACATTACTAGAATTTATTTTCCTATTCTATCTTAAGGTCATGGTGATTCTTGTAGCCATCATCCTCCCATCAACATTTCTTGGATAACTTATTGCCCACACCAGGTGTGCTACCAATTTTCCCTGTCTTGCGAATAATTATCCTGCGAGAATCCTGAATAATGCGAGTCTCCTATCTCTTACAGGATTTATCTTTTGGGATTAATTTAGTCATTTTTAGGATCACATCATCTTCTTATTCTTCAAAAAGATTCGTCCCCGAATCTATAGTCTCATCATCTCTGTATTCCTGCGAGAACAAAGAATCTAGAAAAAGATGAAAATAATTTGGTTGATACTGTGAAATTTTAGAGCACTTCCTCATATGGAATTTTACTAGTGTCTTAGACCTTTGAACCATCTCTTCCTCACCGTCACTTATGTTTTATTGCACTATACTCAAACTTCACCCTCAAGTTGAACGTTGAGAATTTGAATATTCTTGAATCGAGTCATATAAACACCTTCATAGTAGATCTTGACTCTAGAAGTTCAAATAAAGTACAAACGAACGAAGAGATGTGATGTTTTACCTAATGCCTAAGTATGCAATGTGAAGCAATGATTTTCACACACCTTCATAGGTTGTTAATCTTTCTTACTTATGCAATGCAAAAACAACAGTTTTCATACACACATGGTAAGTAAGGTAATCTTCCTTTGAAACACAAAGGTTTTCGTCATGCTAGTAGGCAGTTAATTTTCCTTCGTTTGTAAATGGAACAAAATGTTTGCATTGCCTTATGATGGGTAAGTAATTTTCTTTGGTTTTCTTGATTTCCTATTATTTTTACTAATTGAGCCAACGAACTTCCACTTGAAGAAAAAATTCAATAAGATTAAGTGGGATGCAACACAACGGATTAGTAATAAGGTATTTTAATTGTTAATTATGCAAAAAAATATGCAAGGCAATTTAAGATAATAGGCTTAATAGTTAAGCTCTGATATCAAATTACGCGGGGCACTCCCGGATTAAAAACACCTTAATCTTGAATCCATTACACACTAGCATGCATAACCTTAATCTCCCTACTTGAACCATATTTAATAATTTGAATGCAAACTAAGGTAACTAAGAATTAAATAAGGAATAGAAAAGACATCATGACTTACCCAATAAGTCGATTTAGATTCACTACCTCAATAAGATGGTTGAAGCAGCATTTTTTGAAGAAAACTCACTCTCAAATTAGCAAAAGCTAGTTTAGAAAGAACAAACTATAATTTTACTCTGAATTCTCAAGTTCATTTATTACAGCCTAATTGTGAGGTGTTTTCATAGACTTTCACCAGGTAGTTCTAAATAATTACAATCACTTGAATTTAATTGAAACTCAACTTCAAATCTAATTTTACCATAGTCTTACATTTAAAATAATTATTAAAAATAATAAACTATCCTAATCTCAAACTTGAAAATAATAATTAAATACTTAATTAAGCAATCAAATATTAAAGCTAGATAGTTTTCCTCTCCTTTACCGCTTGGATTAAAATTGTTCAATGTGCATAAGTCTTTTTGTTCTAATTTATCTATAACAAGCATGACAAAAAAAAGACAAAAGGTTCCTTTTCGTGATAGGACTCAACCCGCGTGGGTAAGCCTTCGGGATTGTCTTGTTGTGGCTTGTAATGCTTTAAGACTCCTCTTGATCTTTGCTTCATGTAAAGTCCTTTAGAGTGAATGTAAACCTTCAAAAAAGATTAAAATAATAAGAAAACAATTTAGAAAAAGACTCCTTGTGTGGATGAGTCTCTCCCATGCAGGTAGAAATCTTACTCCTGTAGGATTGATTTCCCACATGACTTATCATGCCACAAGACTCTTCTCTCCAACAATTTTCAACCTCTTCTTGTTTATTCCTTCCTTACCGCAAGTTAAAGACATCACAAACTCAAAATTCGAAGTTAGAAAAGGAGAATGAATCGGTGAGGATGCTTCTCTCATGTGGGGATTTTTCTATATGTACGGGTTCCCTTTATCGTGCATGTGCATGCCTGCACACGTAATGCAAAGCTACCTACGTGTGTGGTCTCATTTGTCCAAGAGCCTTCAACTTGCTTCCTTGTGGGCCGTTAAGGCTTCTTCCTCTATTGGTTCTTCCTTGGGCTCACAAGTTGGGCTTCTTTGAGGGCCCTTAAGGTAGCCTTTTGGAATTAGGACCAAATCCACTAAAAATTGCCCTTCTTCCTTAGGACGATTAAGGAAATTGACCTTATTAGAATTTAGTTTCCAATTATGTCTTTGGATCATGGTGATCCTTGTAGACATCATCTTCTCACTGATATTTTTTAGAAAACTTCTTGCGCACATCAGGTGTGTTATCAATTTACTTTATCTTACGAGTAATTAACCTACGAGAATCCCGAATGCTGCAAGTCTACTATTTCTTGCAGGATTTGTCTTTCGGGATTAATTTAGTCATTCCTAAGACCACATCATCTCTTGTCCTAAAAGAAGCCTTTTATGAAATGATGTGAAGCTCTTGTTGAAGATTGCAAAAAGCCTTTTGTGAAAAGGTAAAAATCTCTTATAGAGGAATGTGAAAAGCTCTTATGAAAAAATGTGAAGTTCTTGTCAAAGAGAGAGAGAATCTTGTAAAAGAGAGAACCCTTGTGAAATAGGAGAAATCTCTTACGAAAATATGTTAGGCACTATAAACTTACATTTCTAATAAGCATATTAAAGTTTAGTGAAATACTTAAGAGATGGCTTGGGGGAGGGGGGGATTTCTAAAAACATCGTCTCTAACTCCTTGAGTTTTCTTCGCATTTAAAGTTTTCATTTAAAGTTATTATTGAAGAGTGTGATAAGCCTTTTTGTGAAAAGCTAAGAAGCTCTTATAAAGGAATGTGAAAAGCTCTTGCGAAAAAATGTGAGAAGTTCTTGCGAAAAAAATAGTGAATTTTGTAATAGAGAGAAAAACCCTTGTGGAATAGAAAAAATCTCTTACGAAAATATGTTAGGCACTATAAACTTATATTTCTAAGTTTATCTCTAAGATATTTAAATATATTATTTATTATTAGAATTTAAAAAAATTAAAGAACTAAATTCACTCCGTCGTAATTTATCATAATACCTAAGCCAACAAATTTTGTATAGAAAAGTAAAAATACATATCAATTAGAGTAGTCTCCTCACCCATAAAGTTAAAACTTTAAATTAGTGAGAAAATTGATAGACATAAATAAAAAATTAAATGTTCTTAAACCAAAAACTCTGATTCTATTTAAAAATTTTCTTTTCTTATATTTATTTTTTATAAATAATAATACCCAATGATTTTTTAATTATATAATATTCACTTATCAAACTTGATTGAACGTGAAAATATTTAAGAAAATTACATTTTCCTCTCTTGACCCCTTAAGCTTTATGATTTTCACTTGAGCCCTTATCACATCTCATGATAGAGAGAAAATGACAATAAACAAATAGTGAGTAGAGAGAATATCTAATATTTTTTATTCTTTTACCTACACACATTTTTTCCATCAAATTATGTACTTAATGAAAGAAAATTAACCAATAAAAATTTAACACTTAATAATTATTAAATTTCAATTATCATAAGAAATATTAATTTTTTAAAATTAAGTTTATGTGCATGTTCCATGAAATATCTTTTATAGATTTGAGAGAAAACCCTAGTTAACATCTTTTATGGATTGTTCTTTCTTTATCTTATTTGATACAAAAAGAGAAGTATTTATATAAAAAGGAAATAAGGGCATACATACACCACACTTACATAAGTTTTTTTCCCAACCTTAAATAAATACAACGTTATATATATACATATATTATGTACATGTATGTATGGGCCCCCTTATGGGGCTCCACCACCTATCATGTGTTATTTAGATTTGCATCGGTCATCATTCTTTGACACCCCTGCACAAGATGGAAAGTAGTTATTTCCTACTCCCATCTTAGACATGTGTGAATGAAACAGTATGTGAGGCAATGGCTTAGTGAGAATATCTAGAACTTGTTATGAGCTCCCAACATGCTCTGTCGCTATACTTCTATCTTGAATCCTCTCATGAATCAAATAACAATCCAACTTTATATGTTTTATTCTCTCTTGGTAAACTTGATTAGCTGGAATATGTATAGTAACTCTATTATTATGGTATAGAATTGTAGCTTGTGAGTGTTTAATTTTTATATCTGATAGTAGATACCTTATCCAGGTTAATTAATAGCTAATGATTATCATTTATTGTTATTCTACTTTTGTAGATGATTAAAAAATTGTTGGTTATTTCCTTAATTTAGAACAGATCAAGGATGCTCCAAGAAAGACGCAATACCTTGTAACAAACTTGTGCATGTCAAGAAAAACTCCCCAATCACTATCACTATAAGCCTTAAGTTATAATTCTAAAGAAAATGAGCAAACAAATCATTACCCTGGAGTACCTTATTCTACTTGAGCACCTTATAGACAACATTGAGATCTTGGTCGCATAGATGTTGTATAAATTAACTGAGTAGCTGAACCAAATATAAAAATCTCATGAGAGTCTGATACATCAACTTACCAATGATCCTCTTGTACATTCTTGAATTTGAAATAAATTCAACATCTTCCCTCGATAGCTTTAGGTTTTACTCTAATGGAGACCTTGAAAACTTTCCATCTAAGATTCATGTTTCACTCAAAAAATCCAAAACATACATCCTTTAACAAGTACAAAATTTCTATAGCCACTATTGAGTCTATCATACGAGACACTAGATGATATATTATAGGCTTACCTACAACAACATTACTCCTATTTCATGGTTATGAATGATCATTTAAAATACTAGTTTATTGATATATGAAATCTTTCAGATAGGCAATAGGCTTTCTAACTTCACTAGATCTTCTCACTAGTTAGGGGAAATAGTCCTGCTACCATCTTACTAAAGGTTTAATAAATCCTTCCTTCATTTGAAAAGAGATATCGACACCTTGATATGACTACATCCTATTGATCTCTGTATGGTTCTATCTTAATATATTTAAAGTCGGGTTCACTATTTAGGTTATCAAATAGGTTGGTGCTTTATATAACTTCTAGTTTGACATTTTATGAACCTAAGTAGCTCATATTGTATGTCCTAATTTATTTAAGACCTATAGAGAACAATATTTTTCATATAACACTACATGTCTTGAGATAAAAGTTTTTCAACTCTTTATATCCACCAATTTATATTCTTAACACCAAAAGGATATTTAAGGAAACCAAATTTCTTTGCCCTTGTATCAAACTTGTGTGTGTTATTGCTTAAAGTTGAAACAAAGGCTAGACATCCAAAAACTCTTAGGTGAGTATATGTTGGCTTGGTTTCAAACAACATTTTAAATAGAATTTTATGTTGAATCACATCTAAAGGGATCATATTCAACAGATACACAATAGTGAGAATAAAATCACTTTAATATGTCACACCAAATTCGCTTTAAAATTTTAAAGCTATTGCAATATTTAGTATTTATTGATGTTTCCTTTCCACTCTCTCATTCTGTATAGACGTCTCTACATAACTCTTCTAATGGATAATTTCCTCTTTCAGGTAGAAATCTTTCATTTCGGATTCTCCCATTATCACTGTGAATAGTCTCAAATTTTGTACTGAATTATATCTTTAGAGGAGTATAAAAGCCTTATAAAACCAAGCTTGCTTTTAACTTGGACCTGAGTAAAAAAAACCCAAATACATCTATTAAAATCATTCATAATAGGAAGGAAATATCGATATCCACTATTGAAAATTTTATTACAAGGTCCCAAAATATCATAGTATATAAGATCAAATCAACATTTAAATTTATGTTGATGAACTGATAGTGGCAGTTTTTTAAGTTTTATCATAGGAAAGAAATAACATGGTTTATGCTTAACATCTTTAGAAACATGCTAAAAGAAAAATGAGTTAGTCAAGGAAGAATGTCTAAGGGGATTGGTCCACAAGTAAAAACTTCATCCAAATTGAACCAAATGTAGCTTTTGCAGATAAAACTTGTCAGTTATTTATAAAACAGGTCTTGCATTGATGTAGTTGATAGAACCTATGCTCTAGTTCATACACTATAGTCATCTTTGAGTCAAAAAGTCATAAATTACACAAACTTGAGATGACAAAACTAGGCAATACTTTGAATCTTCAATCAATTTTCTAGCTGATATAAGGTTGAAATTAAAATATGAAATACATAGAATATTAGGAAGGACTAATACTTATGATATCCTTACAATGCCAACATTAAAAACATTTATTTCATCCCCATTCAGTAATAAAGAAATAGAGGTAATGCTAGCTGCATTACTTGTGTATATGTTTAATATGCACACAATTTGATCTGAGGCATCTGCACCAATAATCAAAGGAACAATTATTTGTTTTCTTGATTATATTAAATGAATAGTGAGATAGAGAAACATACCAGAGAACCGTGAAATATTATTGTCTTGGTGGGGGCAAGGGATGATTGTACCAAGTGTGTAGAAGAGTGATTATATCATGATAATGTCATCAGTTGTGGATACTGCTCTTGTGTGATCATAAATTATTTTTCAATATCAACATCCCCATACATTAAGGATGATTAAACTTGATTGGCACTCAGTGCATTCACTTTTCCATAAAGTTTGTATCCTTTTAAGTATCCATGCAGCTTATAACATCCTCCTAAGCTATGGTTAGGCATACTGCAATGGAAACATAGAGGCTCGTTTAGATTGACCTTGAAACATCTTTCAACTAAGTGACATGCAATTTTATAATGTGGCAATAATATCTTTCAGGACTTAGACTAAGGTGTCTGATGGTTTTATTTGAGTCCCTAATGTTAAAGACCAAAACTTAGTTAGAGAAGTCATCTAACAAAATTTATTTACATTTTTTCTCTTGTTATACAATCAAGTACTCCTTATTTAGGCTAGAGAAAGGTTTAACTAGTAGTATTTGTACCTTAATACTCTTATACAATTCGTTCAATGCCATAAAAAAATTTATTATTTAGTCTCTTTATTGCTATTCTACTATATATTTTAATCATCCACAAGTGCAATTTTGAATTATTTCCCAGTTAAGCATATCATCAGAAAATGTTTCAAGTTTTGAGAAATAAGTACTTATTACTGTCGTAGTTTTGCATCAGATTGGTTATCGCTTGCTTTACCTCATAGATAATGGGAGTGTTATGTTGTGTTTGTCTTTGTTCCAACTTAATATACAGTTGACAATCCATATTAGCATAAAATGTGTTGCACTTAATATTCGCCAACAATGCATTTTGTATCTAAGTAATAACAATATCATTGTGTCGAAACTGATGCTTTATAAGTGAACTGTTAAGATCTGTTGGTTCTTTCAAGCTTCCATTAATAAAGCCTAATTTATTTTTTATTCTCAAAATGCATTTCATGGATCTTGCTCAGGTTTGATAATTGTTAGAATCTAGTAACTATATTACTAATAAGGCACTCGATCTTTCTCTTTAATTGAGAAGGATTGAAGGTGATGCCACTAGATGAGGTTGGATTTTGAAAAAAAGTTGAGGGTTGCAGTCTGGTTGGAGTTCTCATTCTCTATCGTGGCTCTGATATCATAGAAGATTTTAATAAAGAAAAAATAAAATAAAGAATGATCTAAAGATGGATAGAGAAGCAAGAATGAAAATAAAGATGGAGCATTGGCAATTTGAGAAAAAACTGTAATCGACATTTTTTCAAAATTGCTCTTTCTTCATCTTATTTGATGCAAAAGAAGAAGTATTTCTATAGGTGGAAAAAGTGGTGAACATACACCTGACATGCACTAGTTTTTATATCCTAACCCTAAATTGATGTAGTATTGTTTACACAAACAAATATATACATTATATGTACACATACACACATATTCCTTACGAGGATCTGTCATTCACATTATGTTATTTAGTCCTGTGCGGATAGTCATTCTTTGTTAGGTTTTGACTTTCACCTATAATAAACCCTTACTTTAGATAGCTTTCAGTCATTTCTCTTTCTCATTTTCCTTCATAATATTCAAGTTTTCTTTGAGAAATTAATTTATTCTTATTTTTTAAATTCTCACGATCTGTTCTTATTTTTAAAAAATTCACTTCACTAGTATTAAGATTTCTAGTTAAAATTTATGAAGCTTCATCTATTTTTTCCTTTTTAATAATTGTGAATAATTGAAATTAAACTTTTATCCTCCAAATTTTAATAGATTTTAAACTTTACTCTCAAACATTATATATGAAAATACTAAAAGAAAAGAAAAATCGGTCAACTCAATTTGTTTAACAACGTTAGATGCATAGACCGTTGAGTAATTAAAATCTAAGAAACATATAATCTATTTAGAAAATTTTAAATTTTGAATATTATATTTCAACAAACAAATATTACTTTGAGATATTTTAAAGAAGTATAAAAAGAAATTAAAAATATATAATCCCTTTTTAAAGACAATAATGAGAAGTGGGTCCCACGAAGGATTCTTAAAAAACGATTGATGCTGTAAGGCGTGGCGTCTCCTCACCCACTTGGATGTGCAGCGGTCATTTTCATGTATTTGTTTTTAAGGTGTAGTTCACTTAACCATTAAACAGTTTATAAAACTATAATTAACTCTAAGATTTCATCTTTACTTATAATAATCCTCTTCTTGGGTGATGTTGACAGATTAGGAAAGTTTCACGTGGAATATTTTAGATATCATTAATAATTTTATTCTTCTCTAATTTTGAACGACTTTACCATATGGTTTATTTTAAATTATTAACTTTATTATAAAATATTAAGTTAGTTGATCTTTATTTTATTTCTAATATCTTGATAATGATTTTTATTTTATTTTATTTTAATAATAATTAGTAGATAATTAATATAAAAACACTGCATTATTTTATTATTGTATCAATTTATATAGTCATGACCACTTTTTACAAAAGAATAAAGTTCATTAATCACCCACTTAGTATTTTAAAAATACACATATTCTTTCATAAACTTAACTTCCCAACATTAATCAGTTTATTTATTTATTTATTTTTTTGCTAACTCAGCCTTATTTAAAAGTTCAAAAGAAGAATTCCGTTTTTTATTTATAGATTATCAACCAATAAAATTCTATTTAAAAAAATAGTTATTTAGACTATTTAACTGCAAGAGTAAATAATTTTAATTTATAATTTATGGATATTAAAATTATATTTTATTATTTATGCAAAATATAATATTTATTAGTAAGTATAATTTTTAATTTATATACGTTAGATTTGGTTAACCGCAAAAATAAGCACAATTTTTTTATGAAATCGCAATGACCACCAAAACTGTTCAAAATTTTTACATGGAAACATACAATTTTTGCATCTATTCCTTTTCATTAGTGTTCAAACAATAAAGGCTTCAAATTTTATATTTGCGTTAGAGCGAATTTAGAAATGGGAAAATTTTAAACGTATGAAAGATTAATACATGCATAACTAGGAAATAATTTATTGCTAACCATATATAAAACTAAATTAATATTTTCTAGCAAATACTTTTCTAATGCAGTATATAACTATTGACTTATTTACTTAATAGTAAGACACATTCAATTGTTTCAAAACCTAATATAACATAGTATGAGGGTAACCTATGGCAAACTCAACTTTATTTGTAGCACTTTCTATAATTTCTTCTATCATCTTAGTCAAATAATGACTAGAAATTTCAACAAAAGTTACCAATTCATTATTCTTTCTCTATTACTCTAACAGTAAAAATTTGTCTATTGTTGGACATATAATTCTTTCCCATTCAAAATCATCAAATCTATACGTGGCCATATATATGGTACATTGTTACCATAGAAGCTCAAAATTAGAGAAATAAAATAATACTAAAATTTATTAATTAGTGGAAGCAGTTTAAAGTTTAAAGTTACATTCCTTACATAGTTTGATTAAAATGCCCAATAAGACTACGAAAATGCTCTTAAAGAACATAAATGAAAAGTGTGGTAAGGAAAACTAATGTGATAATTCTCCACTTGAAAGGAGAAACAGAAAGACAACTTTCCAGTTAGTTTTCTTGTTATTTAGGATCTAAATCTTAGTCGTCCTGATATGAAATAGTTAATAATAAGAAGGTGAGCTACACTAACTCAATAATAATATCAACATGTTATCACTGATATAGAAAATCAAAAGTTTGTAGAAATTGTAAAACAACCAATGGAGCTCAGTTTTAAATTAAACTCATTTAACTGAAAATATAAATTTTTTTAATTCACCTGTCAGTTCCTAAATGTCATTTATAAAGATAAGAATTAGAATAGTAATCCACACTACGCATTCCAAAAGATCAATAATAATTAATCTTTATCATTTTCACTTACTTACCAGTGTCGCTGGGGGTACATAAGAGTCTCCACTACACGTGGACCAAACATTCACTTTATAAATCAAACGACTGTCTCTATACCCCGTCTGGTAATGGACACCAAACATACAACTACCTCAATATCTCGTCTAATATGAGTGTAATAAAACAATTTCTAATCTATTCTAGTATGAGACTTTTTAGCCCCGTTTGATTGAGGGTAACGTTCACGATAGGTTTTACCCTATGTATCAGGTCTGTACACCCTCTCTCGTGACACCCAATAAGCCTTTTAATTTAATAACGTTGCTTTACATATACAAGTTTCGATCACTATTTAGTCACCAATAACGTGTAAAATTCATATTTTATAATTATAAGAAAATAAAATCCATGCTTCAATATTTATTAAGAGGTATGACCGTAAGCAAAGATGAGATATAATATCATAATAGAATGGGGACACCATATATTGTGATAGCACAAAAGTAAAATAAAATTATTAATTAATGAAGCGAAATGAACTAAAATCCAATGGTTTAAGAACCGTGATTAAGACATTAGTTTTAAACTAATATAACGGAATAAAAAATGGAAACGGTTTAGGTAAACTGAATAGATAAAAAAATGTATACTTGAATAAAACAAAGTAACGATAAACAAATAAGGTAACATAACAACAAATAGATAGCACAACTAAGTTAGGGATAATCATAAATTGATCGGTTACTAGCTCCATCGGTAACTTGTATTTAATTAATCAAGAGATCGCCAACCATTTATAATTTTTTATTTATTATTAATTTGAATTTCATTTAACCGTAATAGAGAAGATTATGAGAGATTCTTACCCTAGGTCAGTGCCCCGAACACTGTCTTTTTTACTACACTTCTCAGCAGTTCCTGGTTCCTAGATTTCTTGAGTTTTTCTGCTAAAATCAAAACTTACGTCAAAATAACATGAAAATACACAAACAACAGCCAAAAGGACAAAAAATCTCACTGAGGTTGGTTTAGGGTTCCAGCACGGCCGCATTACCGTACTCCATCGTTGATTCTACCTTCTACGACGGTTCTTCTTCTTGGTCAGGCCAGTTTCGGCCCGTTCTGGGTGAAAACTTGCTCGATTCATGGTTAAGCAGCAACATCTGTTGGTGGAAAAAGGAAGAAAATTGAGATTTACCAATGGTTCTGGCTTTCCAGTGTGGTGGCTCCACCGAGCTCTGCCGCTTCTTCCTCACAGTCGCGACTTTCCTTTAGCTACCCTGCATTGAAAAATATGTTAGATGGCCTATGACCAAGAAATGAAAGGAGCGAAAAATGATTTTGGGTTCACTGGAGCATTTTAGTGTTTCAACACGGTGGCACCGGCTTTTCTCCAATGACTGGTTCACTTTCCGGCTGCCCTTATTCTTCTTCTCCGGTTGTCTTGGTGGTTAGGGTTTGGGGAGCCTGGGTAGGGAGGTTTAAATACCTTTAATCTTCGATTCAGGCCATTCGTGTAGGGACATGTTGAGTAGCGAAGGCTGTCCGATCGCGCCTAATAGGGAAACTTATTTGGACCGTCCGATTAGAGATACGTTGGTCATTTGATCAAGCCTATTTGGGGAATTGATCTCGGCTATTCACGCGTGCGGGAGTGGCCTTGAGTTGTTGGATCACTTAGCACGTAGATTGTCCGCGTGGCTACTCGTGTAAAACGTGTGTCCGCCATATGGCACACGACGACTGGACGTGTTACTGACATGGCTGTTCTACGTGGTCGCTTTTTCCTTTTTTGTGATTTGGGTTGCTCTCAATTTTTCTTTTTAAATAGATCCTCCTTTATTTCCAATTTGGCTTTTGAAATTATTTTCAAAAGCATGCAAAATGCATAAATTTAAAAATAAATTCTAAAAAAATTAAATTAAATATTTTATTATTATTTTAAAAATCAATTTATGCCATCCCGAGCTTAATTTCTGAGATCATGATGTTATAACTCTCCCCCGTTAAGAAAACTTGGTCCATCAAATTGCTACCCCCTAGTCAAACAGTTGAGAATATCGGACCCTGAAGTCTGATTCCAACTCCTAGGTGGGCTCGTCCTACTAGTGTTTTTGCCATAATACTTTGATAAAAGAGATTTCTTTGTTGCGAAGTACTCTTCTGTTCTCGTCCAAGATATTAAACCGATATCTCCTTATAAGATAAATTCTCCTCAAGTGAAAATGATTGTTTTGGAGGTAGTGTTAGTTTATAGGAGGATATCTCAATCCTGTTCAAAATCTCAAATGATCCGATGAACTGGGGGGGTTCTACTTTCTCCTCTTTCCAAACCTAGTGATGCCCTTAAAGAGAGTGACCTTAAGGAACACTCAATCGCCTTTCTCAAATTCCAAATCTCTCTTTCAGTTGTCCATATAACTTTTTTGTCTACTCTAGGCTGTTTGAATATTTTTCTGATCTTGACAATCTTCACTATGGTCTCATCTACAAGATCTGGACCAATCAATTTCTTGTCGTCCACCTCCTCCTAATAGATCGATGACCTATAAGGTCAGCCATACAATGCCTTATATGGAGTCATACCAATACTTGCTTGATAATTGTTATTATAGGCGAACTCTACCAGGGGTAGGTGGTCATCCTAATGTCCTCTGAAATCTAAAACACAAACCCTGAGTATATCTTTCAGTGTGCGAATAGTTCGCTCTAATTGTCTATCTGTCTGGGGGTGGAATATTTGCTAAGAGAAAATTTTCTCCCCATTGCATGTTAAAGACTTGTCTAAAATCGAGATGTGAACCTGGGGTCCTTGTCTAATACCATCAACGACTTGTTCTGTGTCCTTTCTGATAGCTACTAGAGTGGGATCAGCTAGTTGAGTCTCCCTTATTCTTTAGATTAACTTGTAAAAATATCTAAATTTTTTTATTAATTTGTGAAAAACTCTTCGTTAGAAATGATGAATACAAGTTTCTTATAAAAACAGTCCACAGTAGCATGATACGTCGCTAACTACTTCATTCTCAGAATTATATCAAAATTCTACATGTCAAGTGCTATCAGATCCATGTTCAATTTCTTACCTATTATTTCTATGATACAAGCTTTATATATAATATTTCCCAGTAATGTCTCATTCCTAGGTGTAGACATAAACAGTACAGAATTAAGACATTCATGTAACACATTTAAATTTTAAGTAAAAACATGTGAAAGAAAAGAATGTAAAGAACCAGTATCAATTAAAACATGTGCAAGGTAGTTGCATATAGTATACGTATTTTGTATCACATATGGGATGACTTCAACATCATGTTGGGTGAGTGTATAGACTCCACCCTGGACTGCAGGTCTGGCCTGATTCTAATTCCACAGACACTCTCTCGCGTAGTGCTGGACACTTCCACATATGCGACAGGTTTTGTTGAGACGATAATAAAGTCGGTCTCCATGATCCTTTCCACAGTCCTGGCAAACCTTGCTGCGTCCTATTACCGGGGCTTAGGAAGGAGTTTGAGTTACGAGCCTTGGTCTTTTGTTTTGTTGGTTCAATGCAGTAGGTGTTGGTTTGCGATACGGAATCATGGCCTAGAGTTGCCCACTACTGGAAAAAAAATGTGGAGGTTCCTCTCTATCAACTGTGTCTTAGCCAAGATTACTGAATATGTACTAAGCTCGAAGGCATACAACTGTTGTCTGATCTCAGGACAGAGACCCCACTCAAATTTTCTTGTCTTTCTACCTTTATATGTCATGCTCTTAGGAGAGTACTGGCCTAACTCCAAGAATTTCTGAGCATATTCTGATACTGATAAATCTCCTTATACCAAGTGTGCAAAATCCATCTCCTTTATATGTTAGAAATATTCTGGAAGGTACTCAGCATTGAAGGCTATCAGAAACTATTCTCAAGTGAATGGAGTGGGTAGAGTAGCTGGCTTCAGTTGGCACCAACATCTTGCCTCACCTATGAGCATGTAAGTTGCAAGAATAACCTTATATTCGAGAACTACTCTAAGGATCGCGAAGGCTCTCTGTCTCTACTAACTAGTATTCAGCTTCTTCAAAAGTAGATGCCCCTACAAAAGTTGATGGATTGAGTCTCTTGTACCTCTCGATGTAGCCCGAATCTATGATGGGCGGAGTTGGGTCCTACTGAAGGAGAACTGGATTAAGCTAGGGAGGAACTGGGTGGCCCTGTGGTGGCACCTGGTTGTATGATGGAGGCATCAGATTGTACTGTGGTGGTACCGGATGATACTATGAAGGAGTAAAGTTGTACCGTGGTAGTATTTAATCCTCTCAGTATGGAGATGGCTCATACTGTGGCAGTTGTGAAGGGGGATCATGCAACTCCCTTCTCTCCTCCCTGACTTGTTAGCCAGAGATGAGTCTCTCAAGCATCTCGAAGAGCCGATCAAGATCCTCCCGAAGTGATCACTCTCGGGCTACTCTATTTAGCGGGGGTTTTCCTCTTCTCATGTTCTTGTACCAACATTTCATAATAAAGGTTTGAGATTCGGGTTGCATTGAATTACTCTAACCCTATATACAAGGAACCCTATATAGAAGGAATGGTTTCGAAGAATGCGAGTCTGATATCAACTGTAAAAGCCCAAAATTAGAAAAATACAATAATATAGAAATTTATTAATTAGCAGAAGCAGTTTAGAGTTTAGGGTTACATTCCTTGCACAGTTTGATTAAAACTCCCAATAGGGCTACAGGAATACCCTTAAAGAACATAAATGAAAAATGTGATAAGGAAAACTAATGTGATCAACCTCCACTCGAAACGAGGGAAACAGAGAGGCAACCTTGTAGCTAGCTTTCTTGTTGTTCAAGATCCAGGTCTTGGTCTTCTTGATCTAAAATTGTTAATAATAAAAGAATGAGTTACACTAACTTAGCAACAATATCAATGCCTTACCACTGATACGAAAAATAAAAAATTTGTAGAAATTGTAAAACAACCAATAGAGTTCAATTTTAAAATAAACTCGTTTAACTGAAAACATAAATTTTCTTAACTCATCTATCAGTTCCTAAATTCCATTTATGAAGATAAGAATCAGAATAGTAATCTACACTACGCATTCCAAAAGACCAGTAACAACTAATCTTTATCATTTCCACTTACCTAACAGTGCTGCTGGGGGTCCATAGGGATCCCCACTACACGTGGACCAAACATTCACTCTATAAATCAAATGGTTGTCCCCATACCCTGTTCAGTAATGGGAGTCAAACATCAATTGCCTCAATACCCCATCTGGTATGAGTGTAATCAAAATAATTCTCAACCCCTTTCGGTATGGGATTTCTTAGCTCTGTTCGACTGAGGATAACATCCACGGTAAGGTTTACTCTATGTACCAAGTCCATATATCATTTTCCACGACACTCGGTAAGTCTTTTAATTTAACAATGTTGTTTTACACATACAAGTTTCCATCACTATCATGCCTCCAATAACGTGTAAAATTCATATTTTATAATTATAAGAAAATGAAATCCATGCTTCAATATTTGTTAAGAGGTAAGATCATAAGCAAGGATAAGATATAATATCATAATAGAATGGGGACACCATACATTGTGATAGCACAAAATTAAAACAAAATGATCAATTAATGAAGTGAAATGAACTAAAATCTAATGGTTTAAGAAATGTGATTAAGCTATTAGTTTTAAAATGATATAATGGAATAAAAATGGAAATGATTTAGGTAAACTGGACAAGAAAAATAAAAATAAATTAAAATACACTAAAATAAAACGAAGTAACGATAAACAAATAAGGTAACATAACAACAAATAGACAGCATGAATAAGCTAGGGACAATCATAAACTGACCGATTATTGGCTCCATCAGCAACCTATATTTAATTAATCAAGGGATCGCCAACCATTTATAATTTTTCGTTTATTATTAATTTGACTTTAATATAACCATAATAGGAGAGAGGGTGAAAGATTTTTATCCCAAGTCAGTGTTTGGAATACTGTCTTTTTCACTACACTTTCCAATGGGTTTCGGTTCCTAAATTTCTTGAGTTTTTTTGCTAAAATCAAAACTTGCGTTAACATAAAGTAAAAATACGTGAAAAATGGCCAAAAGGGGAAAAAATCTCACCGGGTCAGTTTAGGGTTCCAGAACAGCAGCGTCACTGTGCTCCACTGTCAGTTTTGCATTCTATGACAGTTTCTATCAGTTAGGCCATTTTCAGTCTATTCTGGAAGAAAACCTGCTCAATTCATAGTTAGACGACGTATGTTGGTGGAAAAAAAAAAAATCAAAACTTACTGGTAGTTCTGGCTTTTCAGTGTGGTGGCTCCACCAAGCTCTGCCACTTCTTCCTCATGGTCACGGCTTTCCTTCGGCTACCTTGAGCTGAAAAAACATGTTAGATGGCCTAGAGCCGAGAAACAGAAGGAACAAGAAAGGATTTCGGGTTCACCAGAGCATTTTGGTGTTTCGACACGATGGAACCAGCTTTCCTCCGGTGACTGGTTCACTTTTCAGTCGCCTTTCTTCTTCTTCTCCAGTCGTCTTGGCGGCTAGGGTTTGGGGAGCCCAGGTAGAGAGATTTAAATAACTCTTCATCTTCGATCTGAACTGCTCGTACAAGGACATGTAGAGGAGCGAAGGTCGTTTAATCGCGCCTACTAAGGGAACTGATTTGAATTGTTCGATTGGAGACACGCGGGTCGTTCGATCAAGCCTACTCGGGAAATTGATCTCGGTCGTTCACGCTCGCGTGAGTGACCCTGAGCCATTGGATCGCTTGACACACAGATTACCTGTGTGGCTTCTCGCATGGAATGCGTGCTGCCGTTTCCGCCATGCGGCACACGGCGATTGATCATGCTGCTGTCATGGTTGTCCTATATGGCCGTTTTTTTTTTTTGCGATTTAGCCCCTACTTTTAATTTTTTTTTTCAAATGAGTCATCTCTTATCTCCAGTTTGGCCTATTCCTTTTGAAATTGTTTTCAAAAACATTCAAAATGCATATATTAAATGAAAATTTTCAAAAAAAATTAAAATTAAATATTTTTTATTATTCTAAAATTTAATTTATGCCATCCCGAGCCTTATTTTTGGGCTTGGAATGTTACAATTATCCCCTCCCAAAATTGTTGCTTCTTTTGGCCACTCCCCAACTTCATCTCTAAACCCAAAACTTGAAAGAAAGTTAAGATGTTTATGGTATAATTCTTGTTATCTCTATAAGATAAAATCTTTTCTTGTAACGCCCAAACAATTGAGCATTTTTGTGATTTTATTATTAATTTTATTTATTAAGTTTAATTAAAAAAAAAAAGCACCACGTCAGCAGCCACGTCAGCAGCCCTGGCCAACCAGGACCTGTCGCGTGGCAAGACCACGTCGACCCGGCGACGGGCCACATTGACGATCCACGTGCGCGCGATCGGACGGCCCAGATGCATCCCTTCGCGCACGGACGGCCCAGATGCAATCGCACGGACGGCCAAGATGCACGCGCACGGACGGCCCAGATTCAATCAAAAATGGATGGTCCAGATTTAATCAAAATGGACGGCTGAGATCAAAAGGCAAAAGGGTATAAATAGAACCCCCACACCTGACCACAAAAACCCTAGCCGCCTACCCTCGCCGGAGAAGACGAACCAGACGCTGGAGGAGCCGGCCGCCGCCACCCGCCGCCGCACCGGGGAGATTTCCGACCGCCGATCAAGGTAAATTTCATACCCCCGACTTGTTTTTCCACGCTGAGTTCCACTGTGGCCAAATCAGAGCCAAAATCCCGGCCAAACGACCAGAAAACACGGCCGAAACCCAGCGGTGCCGCCGCGCCCCTCCTCGGTTTTTGCCTCCGATGAGGCCCTTCCCGGCCTCCGTTTGATGCAATTTTTGTATCATCGTGATCACCATTCTTTTCTCTACTGGTTGATCGGTGCCGAATCACCAAAACACGAACCTCGCCGGAGAGCCGCCGCACCCGAGTGCACCGCCGCTGGTAAGCTTCAGTTTTTCGTAATTTTTTGGCCCCTCGAGGGCCCTAGGGTTGTTTTATCACAGGGACCGATGTAAGTGTGGCCGAATTCGGCCAGAAACGGCCCAAAACGGCCAACCCGAGGTGAATCGCCGCCGCAAGCGGCGGCGCCGTCGCCAGAGCACGGCGGAGTCGCCGTGCCGGAATTGAGATATTGGCCGAAAGGGGCCCTGGGTCTAATTTGGGATTTTTTTGGAACACGTGCAGGTATCAGTAGTGCGTTTCAGTTCCCCGGAAAAAATTCAGTGAAAATTAGGGACAGCCTGTAGGCGTACTGTGAAGCCGTGTTCGGATCCCGAAACGAGTAAGGACCCCTCACCCTATTTCCTATCATGGTATTAAAGTTCAATAATGATAAAACGGTATTTCTTGAATCAACGAATGTGTAAAATTGCTTAAGGTCGCTAATGGAGCCCGAGTCTAGTGTGTTTGTCGGTTAACTGTTATTTGGCCTATTTTACAGTTTTAAGTGCAATATGAGGTCTGATGTTTTCATTTCATAGTTTCGTGTGCATATTTTACTGTTTTATTAATTATGGGTTGAATGACTGAGAAACCGATGCTGTATGTTGTCTTGTTTGGCATAAATTACTGTTTTGCTTATTTGTATCTGAATTGATGATGCTGACTGAGGAAAAGGGGAATGAAAGGTTATGTAAATTGATAATTGTATAATGTGATCAGCCTGACTAGATATCTTGGGAGATGGTGGATGGACCGGGTCCATAGGGAACCCTACCGGGATTATGGTCTCTCATATCGGACAGGGTATGGAGACCCAATGTGTTTTGGCGCCCATACCGGACGGGGTATGGGGACGGCCCGTTTCACCCTCATACCGGACGGGGTATTGAGGTTTATAATTTTGGCCCCCATACCGGACGGGGTATGGGGACGGCCCTGGAATCTGATTACAAGTGTTAAGGGTTCACGGGTAGCGGGACCCCTATGGATCCCCATGGATACTAGTAGGTTGGTAAAAGAGGAAAAACATGTTGTGTAATGATTGAATTACAAAAGGTGTGATAAGTATTATGTTATACAGTTTATATGATTTCATGATGATGATAATGTTATTGCTTTCGTATACTGTTTTATGAATTTCACCGAGGTAAGTGGATGGTAAAGGTTTTATTATTGATAAAAGGATTTGTTGTAAATTATGCTCCATTGGTCTTTTCGTGTTTTCTACCCACCTTTACCTCCGTGACGGTGAGATATCGTGATGTCTTTACTGGGTTAGTGTAGCTCACTCCTTATTTAATCATTTCATATCAGGAAGACATTGTTCCCGAGCCCGTTTCGCAGGAAGACGACGAAGGGGACGCCTAAAGACTCCATAGTCATATTCATAGCTTTTACTTTCGAGTTTCTCCTTTAGTTAGTTTGATCTTTTATATTTTGAGCATGTTCTTGGTTTTAGTGTAAGGGATATTAATCGAAATTTTGACTTCGCTTCCGCATTTGACATTTTTAATACACATATTTCATTTTAAATTTTCGGGCCGTTACATTTCTTACATCATTTTTTATAGAGTCCTAAATATAGATTTAGGATACTTACAATAAAATTTTGGGTATGTTTCTTGAAGTGGACAATTAAAGCTTCATATATATTTACAAAAGTTATAAAGAATGATAAAATATAGACAATATCTTAAAGAATATTAAGGATTAGTATTGCTTGTAGAGTTTAATATAGTGATCTTTTAGAACCTTATTTTAAATATTACTTGTTAATCACTATATTAAAAATTTGATATTATCTTATACTATTCCATGAGCTATGTGATAATGTCACATATTTATGCACATAGGCCATTGTAGTTCTGTCTATTTGCATGATTTTAATTTATGGCATGATAGATTATGATATATTAATTTTTTTATATGAAATAAATGCATGAGCTTGATTTGATTTATAGAATTATTAATAAAATGAAAAAATGTGAAATATGTTGTGAACCTAGAATTAACTAACAAAAAAATTGCAAATAAGCTGCAAGAAAAACTAAATTCTTAAGTTTAATTGTCACAGATTTAAGGATCTAAAACAAACTATAACTAGAGGTAGAAAAGATATTATATGAGATTTGTAGATGATTTTTCTAGATATTCTACATTATATGCGTTAAGAAATTATGGTGAAGTGTTAAATATATTTTTAAATTACAAAGCTCAAGTAAAACCCAATTTAATAAGAAAATTAAAAGAATTGGACTCGAGAGAAGTGAAGAGCATATTGGAGCAAATGAATTTTTTTTTCTAAATATGAAATAACTCTTTCATATTCTCCTGATCAAATGGTGTAGTTAAAATAAAAAAAATAAGATTCAAAAGATATTATTTTTTATTTTGCTCATAAATGATTTACGGAGAGAAACTCTTATTTCTATATGTCACATGCAAAAATAAAGTTTGTTAGAGAAAAAATGGTAAAATACCTTATGAATTAGGAAATGGCTATTAACCTAACTTAAAATATTTAAGATTTTTGAGTATATCTTGTAATATTTGTTCACCTAAACCGAATAAAATGAAGGTATAATAAATTTCTTTTTTATTGCGTGTTCATTGTATATACCAAATCTAGTATTACTTATGAATTTGTTGTTATTAAAATTGATATTCGTGATTCTAAATCATTGAAAACAAAAATTTTTAGTTATTTCGACATAATATTCCTTCAAAAACAAATCTTAAAAATGCATTTCTTGCAATAAACTTTTGAAGTTAACATAACAAAATGATAATTCTAATGTTGAATCAAAGAAAGTTGGGATAAAAGTTTTGAAAATGACTTTTGTACATTTCTTGTTGATAATTATCCATTAACTTAGATGAAGTCATTTCTTTTTTGGTACAATTTTTTGAAAAAGGAAAAATAGCTCAAGAGGAGATTGATCCTATCTTAAAAATAAAACTTTAGGAGTTGGTTGATTTGTCTCTTGAAGTTAAACCAATAGATTATCTGTAACACCCAAACCCAAAAATTAGGTACGGATAATTTAATAATAATAATAAATTAAATTAAAATAATTCAATTTTAATTTTTTGTGGATTTTTGAAGAAAATTTGTGTTTTAAATGTATTTAAAAATATTTTTAAAAATCAGGGTCAAAGTAGAAATAAGGAAGGACTTATTAAAAAAGAAATTTGGAAATTTGGGTAAAAGTGAAAATAATGAAACTTTGGTCACGTAGACTGCCACGTCAACAGCGCGACCGATCACCGTGCGCCGTGTAGCAGACACGTGAACACATATCCATGTGGGCGATCTGCGTGCCAGCAGATCCAATGGCCCAGATCTCCTCCCGCACACACGGATGACCCAAATTCATTTTTCTTTCAGGTGCGACCGAATGGTCCGAATTTTATCTAATCGTGCAGTTCAGATTCATTTCCCATATAGGATTGATCCAATGGCTGACAATGGGTCACGTCTTCTTGAACAGACGACCTAGATTTAATGAAAATGAGTATTTAAACTCCTCTTCTACAAGAAACCCTAACCCTAGCCGTCAAGAGGAGATCAAAAAAGAAGATGAAGAATAGCGGCCGGAAGTGAACCAGTCACTGGAGAAGAAGATTAATCGTCATTGCCACTAAAACGGGGCCACCGCCGACGCTGAAGAGGTAATATTTTCTCCCCTTCTTGTTCAGAATTCAATTCTAAACCTCCCCACATCCATATCGGAGCCAAAGGCCAAAGGTAAGCCAAGAAATATAAGCGAAGCTCAGTTGAGCCCCCGCGGCTGTTACCCAAAACCACTCTGATGAGCCCTTTCCCTTTTCTGGTTTCCTTTGATTCTTTGACCCTTATGTTCCTCATTTTTTATGTGGTAGGTTAATTAAAGAGAACCCCAACCGCAAGAGAGGAACGACGGAGTTGCCACACCTGGAAATCACCCCCTGGTAAGGCTTCACTTTTTTCTTTTTCAAGCCGACAGAGGCTGTCTAACGCTGTTTCTTGCAAGCTTTCATGCTAAATCGGCCAAAACTGGCCAAAACCGGCCGAAAATGACCAGGTTGAGAGGATTGATCGTTGTGGGCGGTGGAGCCAGTGCCGAAGCACAGTGGCGGTACCGTGTCGGGACCCTAAACCGGACGAAAAAATTTAAAAATACTAATTTTGGCATCTTTGGAAAATTTTGGAATACATAACGCGTGTTTTTAATTTTCGCAGAAAAACTCAAGAAGCTCGAGAGCCGACAAGAAGCGTAGTAAAAAGACAATGTTTCGAACATTGACCCAGGTTAAGAATCCCTCATCCTTTTTCCCTGTTAATTAAAGTTTAAAAAATATATATATATATATAACGGTGTAATTTGTAAAAAAATTAAGAATCCCTAATTAATTAAATACAAGTCACCAGTGGAGTGGTAACTGGTCAGTTATAATTGCCTTACCTTAACTGCCTATTCATTGCTATATTGCTTTACTTACTTACCGTTACTTTGTGTACTTTAATTTATTCGTTTTAATTGTCTTTTTATTCATTGTTTTACTCAATCATTTTCATCACTATCTGTTAATTGGTTTGTAATAAATGCCTTGATCATGTCTCCTTTAGTTGTTAATCTATTAATTTTTACTATCTATATAATTAACGCTCTACTGTTTTGCTAATATGGATTAAGTTGCTTATATGTGATCGGTGGCTGGTGGATGATGTGAACATGTATGCATAAGGGCTTACTGGGTATCATAGAAAAGGGTGTACGGACCCAGTAAATAGAGCAAACCCTACCGTGAATATTACCTCAGTCGAACGGGGCTGGAAAGTCTCATATCAGAAGGGGTTGGAAAGTATTTGTTTAACCTCATACCGGATGGGGTATAGAGGTGGTGGTATGTTTGGCACCCATTTGCGGACGGGATATGGAGACAACTAGTTAATTAATGAATTGGATATTAGGTTCCCATATAGGGGGAACCCCTTAAACTCCCAGAGGTACCAGTAGGTCAGAAAAGAGATAAGGTTGATGATTATTATTTCCTTGAAATGTATAATGAGTTGTTAACTTGATTATTTTTTTCATAAGTCAAATTCGAGAACTTAAAAGGTGAATATTAAGCTTACATTTTTTAAATGAATTTACTTAAAAGAAAAAATGGCTCTATTTGTTGTTTTATAATTTTTACCAACATTTGATTTTCTGTATCGGTGTTAAATGTTGACATTCTTATTATGCTAGTGTAGTTCACCCCCCTTACTTAACCATTTCAGATCAGAAAGACCAAGATTTAGATCCTGAACAGCAAAAAGTTTGTGACTAAAAGTTATCTCCCGCATCTCATCAAAGTTGCCTAGTGGAGGTTAACCTTATAGGATTTTAGTTATGGTTTTTTTTTTCCGTTACTTGAAATTCCTTAAAGGGATATTCTTGTAACCCTATTGGGCATCCTAATTTACTGTGTAAGGAATGTACACCTTAAAATCTTAATTGCTTTCACTATTATTCTATTAATTTAATATATTCATTTCTCTTAAGTTTTGGGCCTTTATAGTTAGTATCATAGTCACGTTTCTCAAAACCATTCCTTGCACAGAGGATAGAATCATTCAATACAACCCAACACCCAACCCTTTCTTGTGAAATGCAGGTACAAAGATAGGAGGAGAGGAAGACCCCCACTGAACAGAGCAGTCTGGGATGGGTCACTTCGTGTGGATGTCGATCGGATCTTCGAGATACTAGAGAGACTCATCTTTACCCAGCATATCAGGAAAGAGAGGAGGGAGTTTCCTAATCCTCCACCCCTGCCACAGTATGAGTCACCCTTGCAACAGAAAGATCCAGTGCCACCTCAGTAAAATCTTGCTCCACCACCGTATCATCTGATACTGTTACAGTACAATCTAGTGCCCCCACCATACAATCAGGTATCATCATAGGGTGACTCAGTCCCTCTCGGTATAATCTAGTTTCTCTTCAACAGGACTTAGTTTCACCCATGCTGGACCCAAGCTACATTGAGAGGTACAAGAGACTTAACTCATCGACCTTTACAGGGGCATCCACTTTTGAAAAAGCTGAGTACTTGCTGACAGAGACAGAGAAAGCCTTCACAACTCTTGGAGTAGTTCCTGAGCACAAGGTCATCATTGCTACCTATATGCTCGTGGGTGAGACAGGTCGTTGGTGGCAACTGAAACGGGCCACCCTACTCATTTCGATCACCTGGGAACAATTCCTAATAACTTTCAATGCAGAGTACCACCTAGAACACCTTCGACATTTAAAGGAGATGGATTTGGACACCTGGTTCAAGTTAATATGACAGTGTCTGGGTATGCCCAAAAATTACTAGAGTTGGGCCAATACTCTCTTATGAAAATGATGGACGAAGGCAGAAAGACAATAAAGTTTGAGTGGGGCCTCTGTCCTAAAATCAAACAACAGCTATATGTATTCGAGCTCAGCACTTACTTAGTAGTTTTGGTAAATGCACAACTGATAGAAATGAACATCCACTTTTTTTCTCAAGTGTTGGGAAAGTTCAGGACCTCAGTTCTACATCGTAGGCCAGTACCCATTACATTGATTCAGTAGAACAAGAGACCTAGATCTGTGACTCAAGCTTCTCCTCGAGCCCTAACAATAAGACGCAACAGAACTTGTCAGCACTGTGGTAAGGATCATGGGGGCCGACCTGGCTATCGCCTCCACAATACCTGCTGCATATGTGGAAGTGTCCAACACTATACGAGAGAGTGTCCACAGAATCAAAATCAAGTCAGACCTCCAATCCAAGACAGAGCCTATACCCTCACTCAGTAGGATGTTGAAGCTAACCTAGAAGTGATACAGAGCAAGCCTAAGAAAAAAATTTGGATTCAAGAGATTCTTGTGGTCTGAGATTTTTCGAACATATTTTTTGATGAACTATCAAGACTATTGGTGGATAGAGAAGCTGAATTCACCATAAATCTTCAGCCTATACCTAGTCTATTTAAGTTGTCTCTTACCGAATGAGTTGTGTTGAGATAGAAAAGCTGAGAAAAAAGATTAAAGAATTACAGGACAATGGGTTTATTTGACACAGTATATCTCCTTAGGGTGCTGGAGTCACGTTTATAAGGAAAGGTGATGGGTCCTTGAGGTTTTGTATTGACTATAGGGGATTGAATAGAGTCACAATCAAGAACAAGTACCCCCTACCCATGATCGATGATGTTTTCCATCAGTTACAGGGTGCTCAGGTTTTTTCCAAGATTGACTTGCGTTGGATTATCATAAGGTAAAAATTAGGGTAGAGGACATCCTCAATACGATCTTCAGAACCCGGTATGGGCACTATGAGTTCCTGGTCATGCCATTCGAGTTAACCAATACACGTGCCATTTTTATGGAATTGATGAATAGGGTCTTCAGGGAGTTCTTGGATAAGTTTTTCATAGTATTTATTGATGATATCCTAATCTATTGAAAGAGCAGAGAGGAACATGCTCAACACCTAACTTAGGTTTTACAGGTTCTTAGGGAAAATAAACTATATGCAAAACTGAACAAGTGTGGGTTTTTTCTTGAGCAGGCTACATTCTTAGGACACATAATATCAAAGGATGAGGTGCTAGTGAATCCCAAGAATATTGAGGCAATAATGAGTTGGGATAAATTAACCTCAATTAAGGAAGTTTAAAGCTTTTTAGATATGGCAGGTTATTACCGCAGGTTTGTAAAAGGGTTTTCAAGCCTAGCCACCCCCTTGACTCAACTTACGAAGAAAAACATCAAGTTTGAATGAAATGATGACTGTAAAAGGAGCTTTATAGAACTCAAGAAGAGATTGATTACCGCGCTAGTTTTAGCTCTGCTGAGTGGGACAGGTGGATATACAGTATACAGTGATACTTCCTACCTAGGATGAGGTTGCGTTCTGATGCAACACAGAAATGTCATAACCTATGGGGACAGGTAGTTAAAAAGTCATGAAAGAATTATTTCAGTCACGACTTGGAGCTTGCTGCTATTATCCACGCCTTGAAAACCTGACTTCACTACCAATATGAGGAAACGTTTGATATCTATACAAACCATAAGAGCTTAAAATATATATTCACCCTAAAGGATCTCAACATGTGTCTGAGGTATTGGATAGAACTCCTCAAGGATTACAATTGTAAGATCTTATATCACCCAGGTAAAGGTAATTTAGTGGCTGACGCTCTCAGTAGGAAAAATGCAAGTATGTTGGCTCACATAATGGTTTTTGAATGCAGAGTAATAAAGGTTGCACAACAAATACAGGTTCGGAATTTGAAAAAGGCCATATGTCTGACCCACCTAACTATCCAACCTGAATTGATTCAGAGAATAAAGGAAGCCAACTGTCCGATCCCACTCTAGCAACTCTCAAAAAGGATACAGAACAGGGTATAAATCCAGAATTTTGAATATTTGACGATGAGTTGCTTAGGTTTTAGAATAGGGTATGTGTTCCAAATGACAGTAAATTAAAAAGAGATATCATAACAGAGGCTCACAATTCAAAGTTCACAATGCATCCTATAAGTACTAAGATGTATCAAAGCATGCAACCCCGATTCTGGCAGAGTGGGATGAAAAGGAAGATTACCAATATCGTCTCCAAGTGTCTTGTATGTCAGCAGGTTAAGATAAAGCATCAACGCCCAATCATGCTACTTCAACCACGACCAACCCTAGAGTGGAAATGAGAATATATCACTATGAATTTTGTAATAGGGTTGCCTAAGGCACGCTCGAGGCATGATGCAATCTTAGCCATTAGAATAACTAACCTCTTAGATAAGCTAGCAAGAATCTATATCTGGGGAGATAGTCAAGCTACATGGAGTTCTGATGACAGTGGTATCAGACAAAGATCCCAAGTTTACCTCTCGGTTTTGGTTAAGTTTTCAGTAAGCAATAAAAACAAAATTGTCTCTCAGCACAACATTCCACCCTCAAATAGATAGATAGTCAGAACGAACCATTCGTACACTGAAGGATATACTCAGGGCTTATGTTCTAGACTTCAGAGGATATTGAGATGATCGCCTACCTTTAATAGACTTCGTCTACAATAACAATTATCAAGTAACTATTGACATGGCTCCATATGAGACGTTGTATGGCCGACCCTGTAATCGATTTGTTGGGAATAAGTGGGTGATAGGAAATTAATTGGCTCAAACTTTGTAGATGAGACTACAACAAATATAGTCAAAATTAGGAAGAATATTCAAATAGCCCAGAGTAGGCAAAAGAGTTATGTCGACACCCGAAAGAGATATTTTGAATTTGAGAAAAGCGATAGAGTGTTCCTTAAATTCACCCCCTTTAAGGGTATTAGCAAGTTTGGAAAAAAAGGAAAGTTACTTAACCATTTACTTTAGTTAGTTTATTTTTTCATACGTTTAATACGTTTTGGTTATTGTGTAAGGGATGTTAATCATAATATTTTATTTCGCTTCTGCACTTAGAATTTTTATATATATACATTTCTTTTTAATTTCCAGAGCTGTTACAGTTGATATCAGAGCCACTTTCCTCGGACTCGTCCCTTACACAATAATACTTAGAGAAATACCAATCGATGAATCGTTACTCAACCCTTTCTTGTGAAATGCAGGTACAGAGAGATGAGTAGAGGAAGACCCCCACTAAACCGAGTAGCCCGGGATGATTCGCTTCGGGAAGATGTGGACAGAATATTTGAGATGCTAGAAAGGATCATTGCTGCCTAGTAAGGGCGAGAGGAGAGAAGGGAGTTACCCGACCCTTCCCCATTACCACAGGTTGAGCTACCGCTGCAGCGAGAGGATCCCGAGCCACCCCAGCACAAGCTTGCTCCTCTACAGTACCACCCGGCACCACCACCGCAGTATAATCTGGTGCCCTAGCCACAGTACTACCCAGCACCGCCATAGTATAATCCAGTGCCCCCACTATATCAGCAGGTGCCACCACAGGGCCCCCCAATCTATCCTCAGCCCGGCCGAGTCCCTCTTCCATGGGACCCAGCTCCTTCCCTGATTGACCCGGACTACGTAGAGATGTACAGAAGACTGAACCCTTCAACTTTTGCAGGGCAATCCTCTTTCAAAGATGCCCAGTACTGGTTGGCGGAGACAGAGAAGGCTTTCAAAACCTTAGGAGTGGTTCCCGAGCAGAGGGTTACCCTTTCTTCCTACATGCTGGTGGGGGAAGTAGGTCATTGGTGGGAGCTCAAGCAGACCACCCTACCTACACCAGTCACTTGAGAGCAATTCTTAGCAGCCTTTCATGCAGAGTACCTCTCCGAGCACATCCGACATCTAAAGGAGATGGAGTTTGTCCAGTTGGTCCAGGAAAATATGTCGGTGTCGGAATATACTCGTAAGTTCCTAGAGCTGGGCTAATACTCCTGTAAGATATTGATAGATGAGGCCAGGAAGGCTAGGAGGTTCCAGTGGGGCCTCCGCCCAGAGATCAAGTAATACTTACTTGTACTAGAGCTCAAGACATACTCAGCCGTTCTGGCAAAGGCGCAGATTGTGGAGAGGAGTTTCAACACCCTTCCTCAGTTAGCAGGGAGTCACAGACCCTCAGCTCCACCCCGTAGACCAGCACCTATTGCGCCTGTCCAACAAAATAAGAGACCCAGAACGGTGACTCAGGCTCCCCCTCAGGCTCCAGGGACAGCACGTGGTAAGATCTGTCAGCACTGCGGCAGGGATCACGGGGACCGACCATGCTACCGCCTCAACAACACCTGTCACATATGTGGAAGTGCCCAACACTATGCGAGAGAGTGCCTGAGGAACCAGAATCAAGGAAGACCTCCTATTCAGGGCAGGATTTACAACCTCACACAGCAGGATGTTGATGCCGACCTGGACGTGGTACAGGGTATGTACACTATCTGTAACCATATTGCTCATGTTTTATTTCACGCTGGTGCATCACATTCATTTGTTTCTCATGTTTTTGTATCCAAATTTAATGTATTACCTAAACTTAATTCAATATTATTTGTATCTACTGCTGGGGGTGAAACACTATTAGGGGAAGTTGTCTACAGGGCTTGTGCCGTGGAGATAGCAAATAGGAAACTGAGTGTAGACCTAATAGGTTTAGACATGGGAGATTTTGAGGTAATTTTAGGGATGAATTTGCTAGCGGCGTATCACGTCACCGTAGATTGCTTTAGCAAGAAGGTTCTATTTAATCCTCCTAATGAGGAGTCATTTACAAATTAATAAAATCAGTAAGTACTTATTCCTTGATGGCAAGTTTTTCTTAATTATCAAATACCTTAACCTTGTTATTTTCTCTAACTAGGCAAGCCCAAGAAAGATAATTGTATTCAAGAGATTCCGGTAGTCCGAGACTTCCCAGATGTGTTTCCGGACGAACTACTCGGACTGCCAGTGGATAGAGAAGTCGAGTTCACTATAGACCTACAACCGGGCACCTAGCCCATTTCGGTTGCTCCTTACCGCATGAGCCGCGTTGAGATGGAAGAGCTGAAGAAGCAGATCACTGAATTACAAGACAATATCTTTATTAGACACAGTGTGTCCCCTTGGGGTACCGGAGTCACTTTTGCCAAGAAGGGGGATGGAATGTTGAGATGTCCAGCCCGAGTTAATACAGAGAATAAGGGAAGCCTAGTCAGTCGACCCCGCCCTAGTAGCCCACAAGATTGATGCAGAACAGGGAGTGAGCTCAGAGTTTCGAGTCTCTGCCGATGGATTACTGCGGTTCTAGGACGGGGTGTGTGTCCCAGACGACAATGAGTTAAAGAGAGACATCATGACAGAGTTCCATAGCTTGAAGTTTGCCATGCATCCCGGAAGCACCAAACTGTACCAAAGCATGCAACCTCGGTTTTGGTGGAATGGGATGAAGAGGGATATAGCTGACTTTGTATCTAAATACTTGGTATGTCAGCAGGTCAAGGCAGAGCATCAGTGCCCAAACGGGTTACTTCAGCCTTTACCGATCCCGGAGTAGAAGTAGGAACATATCACCATGGACTTCGTAACGGGATTACCCAAGGCACGTTCAGGACATGACACCATCTGGGTAATTGTTGACCGACTTACCAATTCTTCCCACTTCTTAGCCATCAGGATGATCGATCCCATGGACAAATTGGCAAGAATGTATATCCGGAAAATAGTCAGGTTGCTTGGAGTTCCAGTGATAGTGGTATCTAACAGGGACCCCAGGTTCACTTCTCGGTTTTGGAGTAGCTTCCAGCAAGCCATGGGAACAAAGTTGTCTCTCAGTACTGCCTTCGATCCTCATACTGATGGACAATCAGAAAGGACAATCCGTACACTTGAGGATATGCTCTGAGCTTGTGTCCTTGACTCTGGGGGCCATTGGGACGACCATCTGCCCCTGATAGAATTTGCTTACAACAACAGCTACCAAGCGAGCATTGGCATGGCTCCGTATGAGGCGTTATATGGGCGCCCATGCAGATCGCCGATTTGTTGGGAAAAAGTGGGTGATAGAAAATTGTTCGAGTTGGAGTTGGTAAAAGAGACCACGTCTAAAATAGTTAAAATCAGAAAGAACATTCAGACTGCTCAGAGCAGGTAGAAGAGTTATGCGGACACCCGGATGAGAGATTTAGCATTTGAGAAAGGCGACCGGGTGTTCCTTAAGGTCACTCCTTTCAAAGCAATTAGTAGATTCGGCAGGAGGAAAAAATTGAATTCTCGATTTATTGGACTATTTGAAGTCTTGGACAGCATTGGTACTGCCGGCTACAGACTAGCACTGCCTCCAGAGCTCTCCAAGGTCCACAATGTGTTCCATGTATCCATATTACGTAAGTACAAGCCAGACTCCTCTCATGTCTTGACTCATGAACCGCTTCCACTCCAAGAGAACTTATCTTATGAGGAAGTACCAGTCGGTATCACGGACCGAAAGAGCAGAATAATCCGCAACCAGAAAATGTCATTTGTAAAGGTCGTGTGGCAGAACCACACACCAAAAGAGGCTACCTAGAAGTTAGAATCAGACTTTAGAACCCAGTATCCCCATTTGTTCGATCAAGAGTAAGAGGCAAATTTGGGGGACCAAATTTCCTTGGGGGGGGGGGGGGAGAGTTGTAACACCCCAAAATTTTATTATTATTTTTATGAATATTATTTTTTGTTTTACTTAAATTTTTTGTAAATTTTAAATGAAATAAATGATTATTTAAGTAATAATATATGGTTTTAATTTAGTTTAATTTAATTAAATAGAAATAAAAATAATAATAATGATAAAAAATGGTAAAATTATTTTTGGAGTTTAATTGAAAATAATTTTTGGAAAAAGGGATGAAAATTCGGATTATGGGAGTATTTTTGAAAAGAAAATCAGAAACTGGGGGTCAAAACGCAATTTAGAAAAATTGCACAACGTCAGCAGCCACGTCAACAGCCCGGTCAGCAGCCCTGACCAACCAGGTCACGTCGCGTGGCAGAGACGCTGACGCGGGAGGCCACGCAGAACGGAGCCACGTGGGCGATCCGCGTGCACGCGATTGGATGGCTGAGATCCGTTCTTGCGTGCACGAACAGCCCAGATCAAACACGCATGCGGACGGCCTAGATTGCATGCGTGCGGACGGTTCAGATTGAATCACGCACGGACAGCCCAGATCACACCGTGATGGACGGCCCAGATTCATTTCAAATTTAATTGCGATCGGACAGTCCAGATTAAATCGTGATGAATGACTAAGATTAAAAGGGGAAGGTTATAAATAATCTCATCCACACCGAACTCCAAACCCTAGCTGCCAGAGCTCTCGCCAAAGAAGACAGCCCAGCCATCAGAGGAACCGACCGCTGCCACCCGCCGTAGCACCAGAACACTTTTCGGCCGCCAAACGAGGTAAAAAAATTTCTTTTGGCTTGGATTTTGATGCTAAACCTGCCTGTGGCCAAATCGAAGCCAAACCACCGGCCAATTGGTCAGAAAATGCTGCTAAAGCCCAGCGGCGCCGCCGCGGGTTTCTTCGATTTTTGCCTTCAATGAGGCTCTTCCCGATTCCCGTTCAATGTAATTTTTACACCACTGTGACTACCATCCTTTCTTCTACAGGTTGACCGAAGCAAAAAATCAAATCGCGACTTACGACAGAGGATCCACCGCACCCAAGAGCTCCGCCACCGGTAGGTCTAAATTTTTTTTAGTTTTTCAACCCACCGAGGGCCTTACGTGTGTTTTCTCGCAAGAACTAGTGCTAGTTTGGCTGAATTCGACCGGAAACAGCCGAAAACAGCCAACCCGAGGTGGATCACTGCCGCAGGCGGCGGAGCCATCGCCGGAGCACGACAGAGCCGCCGTGCCGGAATTTCTGAAATTGGTCGAGTAGGCCCCGGGTCTGATTTGGAGTTTTTTCGGGACAAGTGCAGGTACCAGAAGTGCGTTTCAGTTTCTGGAAAAAAATTCAGGGAATTTAGGGACCGCCCGTATGCGCAATGAAAAACTGGTCTTAAACTTCGAATCAAGTGAGGATCGCTCACTCTATTTTCTATCACGACATTAAAGCTTAATAAATGATAAAATGATATTTTATGAATTAATAGATATGTATAATTAATTAAGGTTGCTAATGAAGCCCGGATCTGATATATTTTCGGTCAGTTGCTGTTTTAGTTATTTTATAGTTTTAAATGTATTATGGTATCTGATTTATTTATTCTATGATTTTGAATACATGAATCACTGTTTACTTCATTATGGTTTGATTTTATGAATCCGATGATATGTCTGCATTGTTGGATGCTCGTTATTGGTTTAAATATTCATGATTATGTGAGAAATAGAAAACTAAGAAAAGAATAGAAAAGGTATGTGAATTGATGAATGAATAAGTCGACAGCCTCCCTAGATTCCTGGGAGATGGTGGACGGACTGGGTCCATAAAAAACCCTACCGGGAACGTTGTCTCTCATACCAGGCAGGGTATGGAGATTTTAAATGTTTTGCCACCCATACCGTATGGGGTATGGGGACGGTCCTGAAATTAAGTTGTTAAAGTGAATGATTCACGTGTAGCGGGGACCCCTATGGGTCCTTATGGATACTGGTAGGCTGATAAAAGAGGAAATTTATTACCTGATGATTGAAATATTAAAAGTATGACATGTGTTATTTTACAAAGTGCGTATGATTTCATGATATTATAATGTTATTGTTTTCATAAGTTGTTTTCATGAATCCCACCGAGGTAAGTGGACAGTAAAGAGTTTTATCATTGATAAATGAATTTATTATAAATTATACTCCATTGGTCGTTTTTTATTTTCTACCAGCATTTACTTCTGTGACAGTGAGATAGTGTGACATCTTTACTGGGCTAGTGTAGCTCATTCCTTACTTAACCATTTCAGATCAGGAGGACTTGATTCCCGAGCCCGTTGCGCAGGAAGACGGCGAGTAGATGCCTAAAGATTTTATAGTTTTCTTTATAGTATTCATTTCTAGTATTTACTTTAGTTAGTTTATTCTTTCATACGTTTAATACATTTTGGTTATTGTGTAAGGGATGTTAATCATAATATTTTATTTCGTTTCCGCACTTAGAATTTTTATATATATACGTTTCCTTTTAATTTATGGGGCCATTACATCTGCCTAATTTAAATGACTGCTATTTGAGAGGACTAACATTCTTCTTCCTTTCTCGACAGAAAAGGAGAAGGATTTTAGGTTTTGAAAAATGTGAAAACATGTAGGAAGAAGAG
The DNA here is from genome assembly GCF_054855325.1 of Carica papaya. Lineage (NCBI taxonomy): Eukaryota > Viridiplantae > Streptophyta > Magnoliopsida > Brassicales > Caricaceae > Carica > Carica papaya. Next base: position 19,167,863 of record NC_142311.1, on the reverse strand, counting down.
AGGATAATATGAGAAAGAGGAAGCCGCAAATCCAAGTTCCACGAAGCAAAAAAAGAAGAAATACTAAAAAAAATGAGAGTAGAAAACAGAAGAGACCTAGAGATATAGGGAGTACTGCTCGAAGTTTGCTTCTGTGATGAAAGTGGTTAGGTGAAAAGAAGTGTGTATACACACGCATACACACACACACTCTCTCTCTCTATTTCTCTCTCTCTTTTTGTTTATGGAGGTTATGAAAGCCTGGACTTCTGCTATTTTTTTTAATAATTTTATGCCTTTAATTTTAAATGTAATTATTTGTATATTAAAAATTAAAATACTTTTTGCACATCAAATATTATGTCACTAACGTGAAATATTATTCAACCAAAAATAGTTATGTGTCTAACTTATTGTCAGTTGATAAATGAATTAATGATATCAATAAATTTAATAAAAAAATTAATACAAATATTTTTAAAGTTAGAGGGATCAAATGAGCAAAAAATTAGTATAGAGATCATTTTGAATGTTTAAAAATAGTATAGGGACTAATTTAGTACTTAAGCCCACTAAGTTTTAAGAATTTTGGAGCTTGAGCCTCCTTCGGTGTTTAGGAATTATGCAAAACTCAATAAAGGTGACTTCTTCTTTTATCTCTTTTAAACTGTTAACTTCTCTTTGTAGATATGCTTTAACTTGTTTCTATATTAGACACGAGTATGCAGCTTATGTATTTGGATCATACCTTAACCAAGGACAATAAGGTTTTGGCCATAGACGAGATGGTGATTTTATTATTAATGATTTTTTTATTGACATGCTTCTATATCATTTCTTATTTGACCATAATTATAGCAAAAATGTAGAAGTCTCTCATACTTAAATTGGATCTAATGACTGAAATAATATGTTTATGAAAAAATGAACACATATACAAGTGGCTTCTTGATGTTAACTTTTGTTTTGATCCTAATGTAGTTAATCCTAATGTAGCTAAATCAACTCCATAATGAGAGTTCTTATTGTTTTTACAATTTGTTTTGTTTTAGACTTATTGATCAAAACTTAGAAGGCTCCTCTAACACGCTGTACGTCGTTTTAGAATGTTTTTTTTTTGTCTACTTCATGATTGAAGGAGTTGATAAACATATTTTTCCTATGGGTTTAAAGCTACCTCCTTTCCTATGGTGTATATTATGTTTACGATCTGTTGAATTATTTTAAATGAGATAATTTTATTATATATGATCTTACCTATTTAAGATAACTCCTAACTCTTTGAGTAATTGTTTTCATCAACTATAAGGATAAAATTATTTATAGATACGTTGCTTGTATTTGTTGCAAGTAGTTGTTTTCATTTTTTACTAATGTTTTTGTCTTCATCTGCCCTACTTCTACTTTTAATTAATAAAATATCATATAATGTATATCTTGTCTTTTTTGGCTTGCTGGAGATTGTTGCTTTTATTAAAGGCAAGGAATTTGAATTAATGTTTTCTTCTATGATATATGGACTAATAAGTTGAGTTTTATAAATGTGGGAAAGATGACTGGCCAATGAAAGGTGAATAAGTACTTAGTATGTTCTTAGTGTTAGGCATTTGATTGTATTGTAATATAAATTTTAGATTTGTGAATGAAAGGGCTTGAAGGATGAAGGTATGGTCGTGATCTTTGAGGGAGAGGAAAAGTTGAGAGAGGAGACAGTTAGTTAATTAAAATTTTTTTGTTTAATTATGTCATCACCATTATAAAGGCCCAACACTTAAAGAAGTGGAAATATTAAATTAAGTAATTATAAGTGGAAGCGATTAAGAGTTTAGGATTTACATTCCTTACACAGTAAATTAGGATATCAAATATGGCTATAGAGATGTCCTCTTTAAAGAAATTCAAATAACGGAATAAATAAATCAAACAAAACATATCTAAAACTCCTATAGGGTTAATCTCCACTAGACAACACTGATGGGATTTGGAAGGCAGTTTTCATTCACAACCTTCTTGTTGTTCAGGATCTGGATCTTGGTCTTCCTTATATGAAATGGTTAAATAAGGGGGGATGTGCTACACTAGTCCAGTAAGAATTTCACACTTAATACTGATGCGAAAAATCAAAGGTTGGTAAAAATTATCAAACAACCAATGAGCCATTATTTTTTAAAAAATAAATTCATTTAATTTAAAAACCGTTATTTCATACTTACCCTTATGAGTTTTCAAAATCGACCTATGAAGATAATAACCTGAATATCGTTCTGATTGAATATTCAAATGAGCAATAACAATAAACTTATTTCTTACATGCTTACTAATACCTCTAGGGGTCCATAGAGATCCCCAATATGCGTGGACCCAATATTCAATTTATCAATTAACCAGTTGTTCCCATATCCCGTCCGATAATGGACACCAAACATATTACTGTCTTAATATCTCGTTTGTTATGAGGATGAACTATACCTCCTAATCCCTTCAAGTATGAGACTTCTCAACCCTGTTAGACTATGGTAATGTCCACGGTAGGATTTTCTTTATGCACCGAGTCCGTACACCCAAGGTGCCCAATAAACCTTTCATATGTTCCACACCATCAACCAATCATCAATCTCATACCAACATCTCATTTTTACCAATCAACAGTAAGTCATGCAAATAAACAATATGTAAATCAAGAAAATGTGATTAGCACATTTATTTTAATCAATCAACAAATGAGAGAAACAGTTAAGCAATCAATAATGAGAAGATAAATAAATCTACAAATAAAAGTACACGCGGCAAGCCAACAAATATATCCTAGTAATAGATAAACAGCATAGACAAAATAGGTAATTTCGTACGGACCAGTTACCGGCTCCACTGGTGACTTGTAATTAATTTTAAGATTTTCTACTTTTTAGAAAACACACTGTCATTAATTATTAAACTTTAATTCACCATAATGGAAAAAAAAGTGAGAGATTCTTATCCTGGATCGGCGTTCAAAATTATGTACTTTTCACTGCACCTTTTGACGGTTCTCGGTCTTTCTAAGTTTTTCCTGTAGAAATAAAAAATACATGTCATGTATCTAAAAATACTCCAAAAAAGTCAAAATAAGTGTTTTTGAACTTTTTCGGCCGATTTAGGGTTCCGGCACGATGGCGCGTCGTGCTCTGGCACCGGCTTCGCTGTCCATGGCAGTAGTTCCTCTCGACTTGGCTATTTTCGGCTAGTTTAGACTAGTTTTGGCCGAAAAATAAGGTTAGGGAGCCTCTGTCAGCATGGAAACCTACGAAAAATAAGGTTAGGGAGCCTCTGTCAGCCGGAAAAGGAGAAAATCGAGATCTTACTAGTAGAGGGGTCTCCCGGTGCAATGGCTTCACCGTTCCTCTTTTGCAGTCAGGATTTTTCTTCGGCTAACCTACACTAGAAAGAAACGAAGAATACGATGGTAAAAAAATTGAGAGAAACGGGAAATGAAAAACGAGAAGGGGGTCATCGAAGAGGTTTTTGGGTTGTAGCTACGACAGCTTGGCCGAGCTTTGCTCGTATTTTTCGACTCACTCGTTGCACTTTTTGCTCTAATATGGGTGTGGGGACGTTCAAAATTCGATTCCAAGCATAAGGGAAAAAATTCTACCTTTTTCGGCTTCGGGGTGGCTCCAGTGCGGCGACGACAGTGTCCCTCCGGTGGCTGAGCTTCCCTCCGACCGCCCTTATTCTTCTCCTCCGATCAAGGGTGTCAGTTAGGGTTTTGGGAGCCCGCTAAAGAGAGGTTTAAGTACCTCTCTTCTCTTAATCCTGACCATTCACTCACGTCGACGTGCAGCAAGGAGGTTTGTCCGATTTGAAGCTCGTTTAGGCTGATCCATGTCTAAATCTGGGTCGTCCATCACGATCAAATCTAGTCGTCTGATCGTATCTGAAGAGGAAACGAATATGGGCGGTTGGATCGTCTAGGCATGCAGATCACCTGCATGGCTCACGTATGGAACCGATGCTAGCGTGTCCGCCATACGGCATTCTGACTCATCGTTGCTGCTGATGTTGCCGTCCCACGTGGTTCGTATTCTTTTTATTTGCGATTTGACTCCCTATTTTAAATTTCTCTTTCAAATAACCTCTTCTTATTCACAGTTTCACCCAATTTTTTCAAAATAAATTTCAATCTCATCCTAAATCCATATTTCTCCAAAATTAACAAAAATTAAAAAGAATTAAAAATTTAAATCATTTTGATTTATTATTTTATCAATATTAAATTATCCCGGGCTAAATTTTCGGATTCAGGTGTTACAACCATAATCTTTATCCTAAATGCTCTTGTTTAATGATTTGAAGGAAAAAAAAAAAGACACTCAATCTTTTAGAAGATATGATATAAAAATATCAACACAAGGTTTATAAACTAAAAAGAAAGACATAAATTGGATTACATAAACAAATTTATTAAATGTAAATAATAAAGTAATGTAATAGATATAGCAAAAATAAAATTAAGATAAAAAATAGCTATTCTCCCAATATGAATTATTGATGGCAGAGTGTTTCAAATTTAATTGGATCTTATTCTAGTAGACAAACTAAAATAGTAGTAAAAAAGTAGGACATATATATATATATATCATAAATTTTCCAAAGTATCTAGATTTGTGTTATATATAATTTTAGTTATAAAGACATAATAGTAATAAATTTTCATTAAAAAAAAAAAATTACTGAAGTGAATAATTTATATTTAACATAGACAGTTTATTTTTTATAAAATAAATTGTTATACTTATATATTTTAGTTACAAATATATTAGTTAGTTCAAACTCATAATTTAACATACAAAATATGAACATATTATGCTAAGTAACAATAAATGTATGAAAACGAAAGATTTGCATTAAAATTTTAATTAGCTAATAACTGACCTTTGAATCAAACTTCTGTTTATTACAAGTAATAACTATATTTTTCATTTTTATTTTAATCAGATATATACAAATTATATTAAAAACATGAATATGATAAATATTTATTAAATAGTTATTATAATTAATAATTTTGAGTATTATTTAAATTTTATTTATATATTTACACAGGAATATTTTAAAAATCAAATATACAGTATTTTTATTCCATTATTCTTTAGTTAAAAATTTAAATTCTATTTTTATATTTTAAAAAATTGAAATAAATTATAGATTCATTGTTTCTTACTAATTGGAAATAAATTAGATTCTTATTAATTATATAATTACTCAAAATTATATAATTATTTATTGAAATTTCTTATTTTTATATTTTAAATATTATTTTAAAAAATAAGAATTTTGAGAATTCAAATTAAGAATTTTGAATATTATTTAAATATTAGAAAATAAAAATTTAAAATGTGGTATTGATGATTATTACTTGTGCATAAAAATATATGCTGGATATGTACATATTTAAATTAAAATAAATTTATAATATTAAAGATATAATATTTTGATCTAAAAGTTGTGTCAGGGTTAATTACCACCCATTTTTATATATAAATAAAACATAAACAAGAAGTCTCACCGGAGAAAAGGTTGGTCAGTGTACTTTAGCACGTGACGAGAAAATCATACAAAATAAAATAATAATAAGAGTTATGGTAATAATAATTATAATAATAATAAGAACGTGACGGCGATAGCTCACCTCCTGGTGACACAATCATATCTCCCTCATAAGACTTTTCCCCAACAAGCATCCTCCCATCAACGAACGTTCATTTTCCTTTTAGAACAGCGGGGAATGCTCGTTTCTCCCTTTTCTTTCTTTCTCTCTCTCTCTCTCTCTCTCTCTCTCTCTCTCTGTTCTTGCAAAACTTAATTCCGTTCTGTAGGTTTTCATAATTTTCTGTTGACAAAAACAGACAAACGAACCATGTATCCTTCGTCCTCCTCCTCCTCCCCACAGAAATCAACAGTCCCGAGCGGCCTAATCCGGTACGGCTCCGCTCCAGGATCGCTCCTTAACTCCGCCGTCGAATCTGTCATTGGAACTAGCCGTGAATTCTCGACGCTCGGATCACCGCTCCAACCGAACCTCGTTGGACATTATTTCTCCGGTGATTCTTCTTCGCTGACCTCGGAATCAACTTGCAAAGTCAGCTCATCTATCGATCCAAAAGAGCACCGCAAAGGCGCGTTGAAGAGATCCTACGACTTGAGTGAGATGGCGCAAAGTAGCGCTGGTGGATCTTCGTGTTTGGTTAGGCAGAAAAGTTCTCCAGCTGGTTTTTTCAGCCATCTTTCCACTGAAAACGGTGCGTTTCTTTCTTTATTATTATTATTATTATTTATTGGATTTTTAGTTTGGGGCTCACGTTTAGTACAATGACGATTTTAGCCTCCTTGTCATTGATTCACACTGAATGCGACTTTTCCTTACACTTATAGTAAATCACAAGGCATGGGCATAGGAGGTTTGGTTGGTTGGGAGGAAGAACCTGGTTAATTGATAAAAAATTAATTTATTTTTACGGAATAGAACCTCTTTAAGATTGATTTCAACTCATTAGTTAAACATTTCACTCAGGAATTTAGCACAGCTTCGAATTTAGTCTAATTTATACATTTTATAGAATTTATTTATAAATTTTTACTTAATTAAGAAATGGTTTACATTTTATTAGGAGATAATAAAAACTAAATTTTATCTCTAATTAAAATAATATATTTTAAATTTGACCAAATGTTATTAAATTTAGGATATGTTATTTTAGTTGCACATAAAATTATATGTGAGATTAATTTTTTATCATTTTAAAACGAATTTTAAAGTAAGGTGAATCCCGTTTAATTTTAATTTCATTAATGATAATATAAATAAGTACTATCTAATTATTAAAATACATAAATTTTTATTCAAAAATATATAAATAAAATTACCTTAATAATTAACTTCTAAATACTAAATGTATATAAATTAATAAATAAATTATATAAAAATTATAAATATATTCTGAGCATAGCGTGGGTTAATTCGAAATAAAATATTTCCTAAACATCTTATAAATTAATTTTAGAAAAACTGAGATTATTGGAAAAAATTAAAAAAAAAAAAAAAAGAAACTAATTAACTGTGGACACGACACCGTATTGTCTTAAACCCAGAAAAAGAAGACATTTCTGGCTTTAAAATTAATCCCAACCTCCGCTGGCTTTCATGGCCTGGCCACCCTGGATGGCCGTTGACTTGCATGTGAAGTGACAGAAACTCTATTTTGAAATGACGTAAGAGTCCTCCAGTTTAGCCCAGCGAAGAAGCACATGTTTGTGTGCCTTCAGATTTGTCTTGGTTTGTCGTCCTTAGTTTTGATTTTTGTATAGGGTAATATTCAGCTTCTACTATTGCATGGTTTGTCGCCCTTATTTTTGTTTTGTTTCTGTCCCTTATCCCTACTGGCAGCATAGAGTGTCGAACCTAGACCTTGAAACCCGCGTGAGCTTTGGTTGTGGTGGTAGACAATTTTTATCCTTCAAAATATTTATAAACTTTTATTTTTTTATTTTTTTTTGAAAGTTATATGCTTATAAATATTTTTATTCATAAATACATGTGTATTTTGTAGAGTAAGAATAAATAAAATGATTTTAACATAATATTAAAATAAAAACAAAACGTTAAAGATCCTAAAAAAGACTTTAAAATTAAGAAAATATTTATGTTATTACATTTTTATGAAAATACTAAAGATATTTTTTTATTTATACTAAATAAAACAAATTTAGTATTTTCTATATCTAAGATTCTAACAATTTAACATATGACAATAGTAATTTAGGTCAAATTAATTTGTAGATACTAAAATTTTGTGTCTCATTTTAGTATCAGGTCTTTACAATAACATCCTCTAAATAAAAATAAATTTTAAAAAAAATTAAAGAAAAATATTTATGTTATTGCACTACAAACAATAGAAACTTAGATAAGCATTTTTAAAGAAAATACTAAAGACAATTTTTTTTTCTTGATAAAACAATTTAATACCCTAAATTCTAAGATTTTCATGAATTAAACAGATCAGGATAGTTATTTAGTTTAAATTAATGTATAATGGTAATTTACTCTAAGGTCCATCACCACCATTCATCATTCACCACTTTTCTCTTATGTTCCTCTGGCCACCAAGAATGCAATCACCATTCCTAGGTCCTTATTGAGATTCAGCATGAGGAACCTGTGTTCTCAAATCCTCAGTAATAAAAATGGAAGCGAATGGCTCCATTGACTTTTTGTGCCTTTCTCCTCGTTGTCATTAACCACTTATTAGAGATTAAAGACAGCTGGTGAAGGCAATATGTTATTCGGCAACAGAAGTGCTTTTATTGTAAAGAAAGAAAGTGCACAGATAAAAAGAGAGGATATGATGATGATCATGGAGAATGCGTCGGTATGTAGAAAAAATGTGACTACCGTGAAGTTGGTTGTCGTGAGAGAAGCAAGAGATTGTTGGTGAGAGGAGAAGAGGAATAAATCTTTAGTAATAATTTACTAGTAGGTCAATAGATTTTTAATTAACATTCAATACAAAAGTAGCTTATTAATACATAAATATTAAGAACTTTTCTAAATAAAAATTTATACATTATCATAGCAGTTATTTACAAATAACATTATAAATAAACAAATAAATAATATAATTAATTGTATTGTAAAGAAATAATACAATTAATCTTTAACGAGAGAAGACATTAAAACTACATACTCTTGACTCAGATCTATTCATCATAAAGAGGAGAGCAAGTACGAACTTCACATAGAGAAGTGCAAGTTTGGGTTAAAATTCTCTCTCTCTCTCTCTCTCTCTCTCTCTCTCTCTCTCTGTGATTGGCTCCTCTCGGCCAGTCCTGCCTGGCTGGTCTAGTGACGGTACCTTCAGCGGTACACCTCTAAGGAAGCTGGGTTATTGTCTAATGATTGAATATTTATAAGCATGACATATTGTGCTTCAAAGCCTCTTAAATGTGCTATTTCTAGATTCACGTGGAGTCTGCTTTTTACCTGATGGATACATTTTTTTTTTTGAAATAATCCACCTGATGGATACATGTTCAGTAAATTTTAAAATTTGAACATGTGCATGAATTGTTATTAATTTTCCTTATGATTGTTATCATTATTGTTCGGTTTTGAATAATCTATCTATTTGGACACCTTTGAGAGCAGGTTTTTCTGTTACCAATGTAACTGAAAACTTCAGTTCACAAGGGTGCTCGAATGGTAGGCATGGAGTATCAAGATTGAACTCTCAGCTGAGCTTCACCAGGCAAGATTCTCTCTCTCAGATCTCTGAAGTGAATGAGGGTGTTATCAATGGAACTAGTAACAGACACCAAAATGCTACACATTCTTATCCACCCGCTAGCTTTGCTATGGATTCCTGGGAGAATGCAAGTTCAATTGTATTTTCCACTCAACCCAATGAACGAGTTAAAAATATTGAAGGAGATTTTTTTACTTGTCTCAACACCTTGGAGACCCAGGTACCAAATGTTAACGTTGTTCATATCTTGCCTGTTACTTGTTTGATCTCAAAGAAAATAGAACATTTGATCATATAAGCATCTTCCGCAATCAAATTGGAACAGGAGTAAAACAAAAATCTGAATCAGCTATGAAGTGAGTACTAAATAAGTAGGAAACTGTTAGTAGACCTGCAGGTTTAGGTTACTGATAAGAACATCTCTCAGCTCGAGCCCTTCTTCCCGCATCATTAGTTTTTTTCTTTCCAAAGTAAAAGGAAGCATACTATTAATAAAGATAATAAATTGCTAGTACTTTGTACCTTGCCACTCTGTCACAAATATGGTCTTATCTCCTTGTAGGTTCGGACTGGCATAGTTTCAGTTCTGAAATTAGTCATTACGCATCCTTTATGTCCATCCAATTTTCTCTGTCAAATACTTTACCTGTAGCATTTTGCACATATATGAAAAGTTTATACTTTAATAAGCTCATGAAAGAAATTAACAATGATAATCAAGAATTTATGCTTTTCCTTTATCTCTTCTAGTTTACATGGATATATATATATATGCGTATGCAAATGTGTAAATTAAGGATAATGTAGTTATCTTCTTTTTCTCTTTTCCTTTTTGAAGAGTAAAAATATAGATATTATTGAATAACAGCCAAAGGCTGTAGGAATTATAATCAGGCTGTGTAACATTTAACAGCTTAACAAATAATTATGATCTCATTAGAACAGGCGATGAAAACGTTTTTAGTGATTTAGACTCATTTTTAAAATAAGTTATGAAATACAGGCTGCCATGATAAACTTCATACTGTAAAGTTTAGAGAAAATAATAATAATTAGTTTTATTGATATGAGGGCATTTTGCCCATATTTATACAATGAGGAAATTGTGGAGATAAGAATGAGAGAATGATTTATCACAGTCTTAAAGTAGAAGATAAAGATTAAATGAGAGAATAATTTGGTACAATCTTGTTGGAAATATTGGAGTTAATTGTACAAATAATGCTAAACGTAAGAAAAAAATGAGAAAGAATGAATGTATTTTTTTGTAATATTTGTTTCTTTATTTAGTATTATATTTAATGAATTACATGCACTTATTTATACAAGTAAGGGATAAATTACAACCATAAACATTCATATGGTTATAAATAATTTATATTATATACCATTTAAATTATAGGTAATTTAATTATAGTAATTATGAAATAATGACTGAAAAATTTCTTTTTATTTTTTAACACTCCTTGAAGAAATTCCTCTGAATACAAAGTTTATTTCTGAATAAATCAAACTTCCTTTTTGGAAGTGTTTTAGTGAATATATGAGCTTACTGTTCTTCTGAGCTGTAATGGATTACATTGATTTTTTCTTCATTTTCAACTTTTTGAACGAAACGATATTTAATTTTGATATGTTTAGTCTTTTTATATTGAACTGGATTTTTTGTTATAGCTATTACTATCATAAAATATTTTGGTGGGTTGTTCAACATAAATTTTTTCTTGAAGAAATTCATTAAGAAAGATAGATTTCACATCAAATTGATAAATCTTCCATCTTCCTTGTGCTACCAGAACAATAATAATTTAGATCATATTTTGTCACGATACTGGAACAAAAGTCTTATTGTAATCCACGCCAAATTGTTATAAATATCTTTTAACTACCAATCTGGCTTTGTACTTTTGAATTGAACCATCTAAATTAAGTTTTGTCTTAAATATCCATTTCACACCAATAACACTTTTGTTTGGTAGTTTGGTTAATAATTCCCACGTGTGACTTTTTTCGATTACACGAATTTCTTCCTTTATGGCAGTTCTCCATTCTTCATATTGAGATGTTTCTTCATAGTAATTTAGTTCATGAGTTGTAAAATAATAAAACTCATATTGTTCAGCATCAAGATCAGGAATTTATTGAGTATCTCTATATAGTTCTGACAATCTCCAAAGCTTCTTAGGTAATGTGTCAGATAAACTATTATACTCATATTTAGGAGAATCAGTATCATTAGAGCTACTACTAGTCTCTTCCTGGGAATGTTGACCTGGTTTATTGACTGATGTTGGTACTGGTGGGCAAGCTTCTTCTTACTGGAATGGTTGAGTTGTGACATACGTCTTTTCAATATTATTATGCTCCCAATTTCAAGAAACATTTTAATCAAACACAACATTTCTATTAACTTGAACTTTACAAGTGTATGAGTTATCCACTTTATAACTTTGTGACTGAGAATTGTAGCCAAGAAAGATTCCTTTCTATGTTTTATCATCAAGCTTGTGTCGTTTTTTTGCCGGTATATAAATGTAACAAATACACCTAAATACTCTTAAGTGACTAACAGATGGTTTATGTCTAGACCATGCTTCAATAGGTGTACATCCTTCAACAGCTTTCGTAGATAGCTAATTTTGGAGATAAAGCGATGTATACTTCAGCCCAAAACTTTTTAGGTAAACCTTTATCCTTCAACATTGATCTTACCATATCCATAACAGTTCGGTTCTTCATTTCTGATATACCATTTTGTTGTGCAATATATAGAATAATAAGTTGATGATGTATATATTCCCCATCACAAAATTTATTGAATTTTTAGGACATAAACTCCTCCCCATTATAACTTATGAGATTCTTGAGTTGGCAGGAACTTTCTTTTTCAACAAAACTCTTGAATTTGTAGAAAATTTTAAAGATTTCGAACCAATTTTTCATGAAATATACTTATGTCATCCGAGAGTAATCATCAATAAATAAGATGAAATATCTGCTATTGTCAAGTGAAGGGATTTTTATAGGACCACATGCATCATTATGCACTAATTTGAGTTTCTTTGATGCTCTCCATGTTGTCCCATTCACATATGAGATAAAATAAGGTTAAAAAATATTAAATTATTTTAAACATCAAATAAAAAAGTTAAATATTACGAGTTTAAATTTCGTTAAAGATGTATATCTCGTTATTTTGTGAATGTATGATGGATTGATGATGGTTTGCTTATAATATTTAATTCAATAACTAAATTAGAATAAATTTTGACGTTTTTATGTGAAAGGAACATCTTGTGACTAATAGGTTTTCATAGTTGGGATAATCACAACAGATTGAAGATCTAATCAAATTTTTTCTTTTATCCAAAAAAAAAAAAGTAAAAAAAAAATCAAATGGAAAGGATAAAAATTTATCCATTGAAAATTACAACCCACAAATACCTTTTTCTCCCAGGTTTGTAGATAGAAGCATGATTTAGAAGTTGATAAACTTACGGCTTACGATTTTCCTGTGGATCAAAATTGTTTGCTTACCTTGATTATGATTAATAACCATGATATTTCCTATTGGAATTATAAATAAAAATATCTGATCCATTTTCTTCTTTCAGTTTAGCCTGCCGCAAACATCTCTTGAGATGGCCACAGTGGAGAAACTACTAAACATCCCTGAGGATTCTGTCCCATGCAAAATTCGTGCCAAGCGTGGCTGTGCTACTCATCCTCGCAGCATTGCTGAAAGGGTATGTCATTGATTAGATGGATATCGTCCGTATTAAAGTTGAATGGAGATTTCTTACACTTGAGTTATTTAAAATATTTTTTAGTTTTTAATTTCAAAAAACAAAAACAAAAAATAATTTTATAAAATAACGAAAAATTATCTTTTGGAAATAAAACAATGAAAACATGGAAAACAACTTTACTTTTGTTTTCAAATTTTCTATTAGTTTCATTTTAAATTTTATTTTTAAAGAGAAAACAAAAACAAAAAACATTATCAAGATCCAAAAAGAATCTTTGCTGATTGCCTAGCAAGGCCCCCAGTGTCGGTCCACTCATAATAGAAAAGCAACTTATTTGGTTATCTTTATTTATTTATTATTATTTTTTAATAAGATTCATAAGTTTATAAAGCTTATGATTGTTGAAAAATAAAGAAAATTTTGTGTAGTTATTGTATTTTTTTTTTTAACTTAAGATCCACCTCAATAAAAAATATCTTTGATTGTGGCTTAAGATATAACTACCACACAAGATTGAAAAGTATCATTTGGACAAAAAATTAATTTCCACCTTCTTGAACTCCAAAATTGTTATAATTTTGCCGTCACCACATGGCATGAATATCTATTCTCCAACTCGTAACAGAATATTTAAATTCAAACATTAGAATCCAAATTTGTTGAATTTCATTAATGCAATTATATTTAGCATTAATATTAACCATTCAGGAAGGCGATTAATAGTAAAGTAATGACTGTATTTGATCTCTTCCTAAAACGATAAAAACTTGATCAATTATTTTTTAACTGAATGACAGGTACTTGTGTGTTTTCGTAAGAGATTGTAAATTCGATTTAAATTACGTGTTCCCATATATTATCATTAGAAAGTTGAGTTGTGTTTAATGTGCATTTATTATCTAATCAATTAAATGTAGAGGTTTATTTTTATTCATAAAGATTTAATTAATTTGTCCATTGTAAAACTTTAAATTAAATCAATTTCTTTAAAATAGAATTCTTGAAAGGTCGCCGTCCAATTTGTTGGGTAAAATTTCCAATACAACCAAATTTTCTTAGAAGGATCCAACGAAGTACGACTTGTGAGAAGATTTAAATTGCATGCCTAAAGCCTTCACCAACACTAGATTTCTTGAGCCCCTGCCTACATTTGTAGTCATACCTTATTTGTAAAGGTGTATGGGGAGACCTTTGTTAATAAGAGGGAGACCTTGCCAAGTTAAGATCATAATGGTCAATATTTGGTCTACACACATTTTGAATATCCTCTTTGTATCATCAGCATCATTATCTCCAATAAAAAAAAAAAATAAAAATAAAAAAAAGTGGAATCATCAGCATCACGCATACCCCCAACCATCTTTATCATCATTTGCGCCAAGCTAGTGATAGTCACTTCCTCTATGATCACTGATGGGTTTTCCAAAGATACTTGATTCAAGTAGATTTTTTTTTTGCAATATTTCTTTCATTTGATTTGGCTCTACAATTTTGCCTTCTTGTGGTAACAAATTCTTGTTTAGTTCTATCAGTACAACCCCAGCAGATTTTAGGTCTGACTAATTAGTAATTGCCTCAATTTGCTTGATTTTTTATCCAGCATTTTCTCCAAATAATTAATTTGTTTGGCAACTTCTTCCAGCCTTTTAGATTCTTGGGTCCTCTTGTTTTCAGAAACTATCATGGTGTCAGGTCGTTGGCTCTAATACAAATTATATAAGAAAACTTGAAGACAGAATACATAATAGAGAAGGGAAATAGCAGAGGGAGAGGGAGAGAAAGAGATGAGAGAAAATCCAGAAAGAGAGAGATTTAACTGTGAGAAAAAAGAATTCAGAAAAACGAGAAAGATTTAACTGTGAAAAAACAAGTAAAAAAAGTAGCAGATAGGAGAGAATTCTAATTTCATTGATTAATACAGATAGTTCCATTCCTCTTTTATAGGCCTACTGATGTAATTAATTATCCAACTAACTATTTCCCGTATACCAATATGATAGTTTAATCTTGGCTTAGTCAACCATACTCTCCTGATAGATTTTCGCACTAGTTCCATACATATACACTATATACCATTCCTTGGTCTTTGTTTGTAAGTAGAAGGTGTTAGATGAATAAATCTATGACTCTATTAAAGAGTGTCGTGTTGTATGAATTAAATACTTTTGGCCTCATCTTTATTATGATCAAAAGACAATAATTATTAAACATAACTTGTTTGCTTATTAAGAGAGACTATGTGTAGCGCCCGGACCGAGGAAAAAAAAAAAAAAAAAAAAAGCCACGTCGGCAGCCACGTCAGCAGGCCCGGTCAGCAGTCCCGGCCAACCGGGGCCTGCCACGTGGCAAGACCACGTCGCTCCTGAACGGGCCACGTTGGCGATCCGCGTGGGCGCGATCGGACGGCCCAGATCAATCGCGTGATCGGACGGCCCAGATTTAATCGCACGGACGGCCCAGATTTAATCAAAAACGGACGGCCCAGATTAAAACAAAATGGACGGCTGAGATCAAAGGGCAAGGGGTTATAAATAGAACCCCCACACCAGACCACAAACCCTAGCCGCCTGCCGCTCGCCGGAGAAGACGAACCAGAGGCCGACCGCCGCCACCCGCCGCCGCACCGGGGAAATTTCCGACCGCCGATCGAGATAAATTTCATACCCCCGACTTGTTTTTCCACGCTGATTCCTCCTATGGCCAAATCGAAGCCAAAATCCCGGCCAAACGGCCGGAATACGCGGCCGAAGACCAGCGGCGCCGCCGCGCCCCCTCTCGATTTTTGCCTCCGACGAGGCCATTCCCGGCCTCCGTTTGATGCAATTTTTATATCACCGTGATCACCATTCTTTTCTCTACAGGTTGATCGGAGCCGAATCACCAAAACACGAACCTCGCCGGAGAGCCGCCGCACCCGAGAGCGCCGCCGCCGGTAAGCTCCGTTTTTCCGTGATTTTTTGGCCCCCCGAGGGCCCTAGGGTTGTTTTCTCACAGGGACCGATGCGAGTGTGGCCGAATCCGGCCGAAAACGGCCGGAAACAGCCAACCCGAGGCGACTTGCCGCCGCCAGCGGCGGCGCCGTCGCCGGAGCACGACGGAGCCGCCGTGCCGGAGTTGCGATTTGGGCCGAAAGAGGCCCTGGGCCTAATTTGGGTTTTTTTTGGAACACGTGCAGGTACCGTTAGTGTGTTTCAGTTTCCCGGGAAAAAATTCAGGGAAAATTAGGGACGGCTTGTAGGCGCACTGTGAATCGTATTTGGACCCCGAAAACAAGTAAGGACTCCTCACCCTATTTCCTATCACGGTATTAAAGTTCAAAATGATAAAACAGTATTTCTTGAATTAACGCATGTGTGAAATTGCTTAAGGTTGCTAATGGAGCCCGAGTCTAGTGTGATTTATGATTTACTGTTATTTGGCCTGTTTTACAGCTTTAAATGCATTATGAGGTTTGATGTGTTCATTTTATAGTTTCGAGTGCATATATTACTGTTTTATTTATTTATGGGTTGAAAGACTGAAGAACTGATACTGTATGTTGTCTGTTTGGCATGAATTACGATTTGCTTTCTTAAATGTGAATTGACGATGCTTATTGAGGAAAAGGAAAATGAAAGATTGTGTAGACTGATAATTGTATGATGGGGTTAGCCTGACTAGATATCCTGGGATATAGTGGACGGACCGGGTCCGTAGGGAACCCTACCGGGATTGTGGTCTCACATGCCGGACGGGGTATGGGGACGGCCCGTTTCACCCTCATACCGGACGGGGTATTGAGGTTTATGGTTTTGGCGCCCATATCGGACGGGGTATGGGGACGGCCCGTTTCACCCTCATACCGGACGGGGTATTGAGGTTTATGGTTTTGGCGCCCATACCGGACGGGGTATGGGGACGGCCCTGGAAACTAATTATGAATGTTAAAGGTTAACGGGTAGCGGGACCCCTATGGACCCCCATGGATACTAGTAGGCTGGTAAATGAGAAAAGGATATGTTGTATAATGATTGAATTACAAAAGGCGTGATAAGTGCTATGTTTTACAGCTTATATTATTCCATGTTTGTGATAATGTTATTGTTTTCTTATATTGCTTCATGAATTTCACCGAGCTAAGTGGATGGTAAAGGTTTTATCATAAATAAAAAGGATTTGTTGTAAATCATGCTCCATTGGTCTTTTGTGTTTTTCTACCCACCTTTACCTCCGTGACGGTGAGATATCGTGATGTTCTTACTGGGCTAGTATAGCTCACTCCTTATTTAACCATTTTAGATCAGGAAGACATGGTTCCCGAGCCCGTTCCGCAGGAGGACGACGAAGGGGATGCCTAGAGACTCTGTAGTCATACTCATAGTTTTATTTTCGAGTTTCTCTCTTAGTTAGTTTAATCTTTTATACTTTAAGTACGTTTTTGGTTTTCGTGTAAGGGATGTTAACTGAAATTTTGATCTCGCTTCCGCATTTAATATTTATAATATAATTTCCATTTTTTTGAATTACCGGGGCTGCTTCAGTTGGTATCAGAGCCGCATTTCCTCGGACCCATCCCTTACACAATAGTGCCTTAGATAAATACTCACCGATATATCGTTATTCAATCATTCCTTGTGAATGCAGGTACACGGGAATGAGGAGAGGAAGGCCCCCACTAAATCGAGCGGCTCAGGATAATTCGCTTCGGGAGGATCTTGACAGACTGTATGAGATGGTGGAGGCTCTCGTAGATGCCCAGCGAAGGCAAGAGGAGAGAAGGGAGTTACCCGGACCTCCTCCGCTAGCGCAGGTTGAGCCCCCACTACAGCAGGCTGATTCCGTACCACCCCGGCAGGAGCCTGTTCCTCCACAGTACCAACCGGCACCACAGCCGCGGTACGACCCGGTACCACAGCCACAGTACCAGCAGGCGCCGCCACAGCACTTTCCAGTGCCCCCACCACATCAGCAGGTTCCACCACAGGGTCCCCCAGTTCACCCTCAGCCGGTCCCAGTCCCTCTACCTCGGGACCCCGCTCCCTCCTTGATCGACCCCGGCTTCATAGAGAGGTACAGGAGACTGAACCCTTCTACCTTTTCAGGGGGATCCTCGTTCGAAGAGGCCCAATACTGGCTGGCAGAGACTGAGAGAGCTTTTGAGACCTTGGGAGTAATTCCTGAGCAGAGGACTGCCATTGCCTCCTACATGCTGGTAGGGGAAGCGGTACGCTGGTGGGAGCTCAAGCGGGCCACCTTGCCTGTACCAGTTACTTGGGAGCAGTTCCTAGCGGCCTTCCATGCGGAGTATCTCCCTAAACACATCCAACATTTAAAGGAATTGGAATTTGCTCAATTGGTCCAGGGTAATATGACAGTATCGGAGTATGCCCACAAGTTCCTGGAGCTGGGCCGACATGCCCCGGAGACATTGTTGGATGAGGGCCGAAAGGCCAGGAAATTCCAGTGGGGCCTCTGCCCGGCGATCAGACAGCACTTATTGGTGATGGAGCTCGAGACATATTCGGCAGTCCTGGCAAAGGCGCAGATCATAGAAAGGAGCTTCGACACCCGCCCTCAGCTAGCGGGAAGTTCCCGACCCTCAGCCCCGCTCCGCAGGCCAGCGCCTACCATGCCTGTCCAACCCAGTAAGAGACCCAGGCCTGCTGTTCAGGCCCCTCCTCAGGCTATGGGGGCAGGACGTGGAAAGATCTGCCAGTACTGCGGCAGGGATCATGGGGACCGACCCTGCTACCGCCTCAACAACACCTGTCGCATATGCGGCAGTGCCCAGCACTATGCGAGGGAGTGCCCTAGAAACCAGAATCAAGGGAGGCCTCCAATCCAGGGCAGAGTTTACAATCTTACCCAGAAGGATGCCGACGCAGACCCGGACGTGGTACATGGTATGTATACTATCTCTGGCCACATTGCTCATATTTTGTTTGATACTGGTGCATCACATTCTTTTATTTCACATGTTCTTGCTTCCAAAATTTGTGTATCACCTGATAGACTTGATTCATTATTGCTTGTATCTACCGCTGGGGGGGAGACATTGCTAGGAGAGGTTGTCTACAGGGCATGTGCCGTGGAGATAGCAGATAGGAAATTGAGGGTAGACCTTATAGGGTTAGACACAGGGAATTTTGATGTAATCTTAGGAATGGATTGGCTAGCGGCATATCACGCCACCATAGACTGCTTTAATAAAAAGATTGTATTTAATCCTCCCAACGAGGAGCCTTTTACAAGTTAATAAAATTATCCAGTACTGGTTTCCCGAATGGAAAGTTTTTCTTGATTTCCAGTGCCTTAATCTTGTATTTTCTCTAACTAGGTAAACCCAAGAAAGAAGTTTGTATCCAAGAGATTCCAGTAGTCCGAGACTTTCCAGACGTATTTCCGGATGAACTGCCCGGTCTACCAAGGGACAGGGAGGTCGAGTTCACCATAGACTTACAGCCAGGTACCCAGCCCATCTCAGTAGCTCCTTACCGAATGAGTCGCATCGAGATGGAAGAACTAAGGAAACAGATCACTGAGCTACAAGACAGTGGCTTCATTAGGCACAGTGTTTCCCCATGGGGTGCCGGGGTTACTTTTGCAAGGAAGGGAGATGGAACGTTGAGACTGTGCATTGATTACAGAAGGATAAACAAGGTAACAATCAAGAACAAATATCCTCTTCCTCGGATTGATGACCTTTTCGATCAGTTGCAGGGTGCACAGATCTTTTCTAAAATAGATCTACGATCAGGTTACCATCAGGTAAAGGTAAGAGCGGAGGATATCCCCAAGACGGCATTCCGAACCAGGTACGGACACTACGAGTTCCTGGTTATGCCGTTTGGGCTAACCAACGCCCCGGCCATCTTTATGGATCTAATGAACAGAATCTTCAGAGAGTTCTTGGATCAATTTGTCATCGTGTTCATCGATGATATCTTAGTCTACTCAAAAAGTAGAGAAGAACATGCTCGTCATCTTGCCCAAGTCCTACAGGTACTCAGGGAAAAGAAGTTGTATGCAAAGTTGAGCAAGTGTGGATTTTGGCTCGAGCAAACCGCTTTCCTAGGACATGTTATATCGAAGGAAGGGGTGTCAGTGAACCCCGAAAAGGTTGAAGCGGTACTTGGTTGGGAAAGGCTGACAACAGTTAAGGAAATTCGCAGTTTCCTAGGGATGGCAGGTTATTACCGCCGGTTTGTCGAAGGGTTCTCCAGCCTAGCGGCTCCTCTAACCCGACTCACAAAGAAGAATGCAAGGTTTGATTGGAATGAGAACTGCGAAAGGAGTTTTTCAGAATTGAAGAAGCGACTGACTACTGCACCTATGCTGGCTCTACCGAGTGGATCAGGAGGGTATACAGTTTATAGCGATGCCTCCTATCTGGGTCTGGGTTGTGTCCTGATGCAGCATGGAAAGGTTATAGCATATGGGTCTAGACAGCTAAAGAATCATGAGAAGAACTATCCTACCCATGACTTGGAGCTTGCCGCAATCATACACGCCCTGAAAATCTGGCGCTATTATTTGTATGGAGAGACCTTTCAGATCTACACCGATCATAAGAGTTTGAAGCACATCTTCACTCAGAAGGATCTCAACATGCGTCAGAGAAGGTGGATGGAACTCCTCAAGGACTATGATTGTGACATCCTATACCATCCAGGTAAGGGCAACGTAGTAGCCGATGCCCTCAGCAGGAAAAGTGCAGGCACCCTGGCCCATCTGATGGTTTCAGAATGTAGGTCCATTGGGGCCACGCAGCAGGTTCGACTGCAAGATCTGAAGAGGGCCACATGTTTGAGCCATCTAGCAGTTCAACCCGAGTTAATCCAAAGAATAAAGGAAGCCCAGTCAATCGACCCCGCCCTAGTAACCCGCAAGAAGGATGCAGAACAGGGAGTGAACTCAGAATTTCAGATCTCTGCCGACGAATTGATTCGTTTCAGGGACAGAGTGTGTGTCCCAGACGACAGTGAGTTAAGAAGAGACATCATGACAGAGTCCCATAGTTCAAGGTTCGCCATGCATCCAGGAAGTACGAAAATGTACCAAACTATGCGACCTCGGTTCTGGTGGAATGGGATGAAGAGAGATATAGCCGATTTTGTATCTAAATGTTTGGTATGTCAGCAGGTCAAAGCAGAACATCAACGCCCGGGCGGGTTACTTCAGCCCTTACCGATTCCGGAGTGGAAGTGGGAACATATCACCATGGACTTCGTATCGGGACTACCCAAGGCACGATCGGGACATGATGCTATATGGGTAATTGTTGACCGACTCACTAAGTCTTCCCACTTCCTGGCCATCAAAATGACTGATCCCTTGGACAAGTTGGCAAGGATGTATATCCGGGAGGTAGTCAGAGTACATGGAGTTCCAGTAACAGTGGTATCCGACAGGGATCCCAGATTCACTTCTCGGTTTTGGAATAGTTTCCAGCAAGCTATGGGAACAAAGCTGTCTCTTAGTACTGCCTTCCACCCCCAAACCGATGGACAATCAGAGAGAACAATTCGTACGCTGGAGGATATGCTCCGAGCTTGTGTCCTTGACTCCGGGGGCCATTGGGACGACCACCTACCCCTGATAGAGTTTGCTTACAACAACAGCTACCAAGCAAGCATCGGCATGGCCCCATACGAGGCGCTATACAGGCGTCCGTGCAGGTCGCCGATCTGTTGGGAGGAAGTGGGCGATAGAAGATTGTTTGGCCCGGATTTGGTAGAAGAAACCACGTCCAAGATAGTTAAGATCAAGAAGAACATCCAGACAGCTCAGAGTAGGCAGAAGAGTTATGCCGATACCCGGAGAAGGAACCTGGCCTTTGAGAAAGGCGACCGGGTGTTCCTTAAAGTCACCCCCTTCAAGGGAATTAGCAGGTTCGGCAGGAGGGGAAAATTAAACCCCAGATATATTGGACCCTTTGAAATCTTAGACAAGATTGGTACCACTGCCTACAGACTTGCACTGCCTCCTGAGCTCTCTCGGGTTCATAATGTGTTTCATGTATCTATGCTACGTAAGTACAATCCGGACCCTTCTCATGTCTTGGCTCACGAACCGTTTCCACTCCGAGAGGACTTGTCTTATGAAGAAATACCGGTCAGTATCACGGACCGAGAAAGCAGAATACTCCGCAACCGGGAAATATCATTTGTAAAAGTCATGTGGCAGAACCACACGCCCAGGGAGGCGACTTGGGAACTGGAATCAGAATTTAGGGCCCAATATCCTCATCTGTTTGATCAAGAGTAATGAGGCAAATTTGGGGACCAAATTTCTTTATGGGGGGGAGAGTTGTAGCGCCCGGACCGAGAAAAAAAAAAAAAAAAAAGCCACGTCGGCAGTCCCGGCCAACCGGGGCCTGCCACGTGGCAAGACCACGTCGCTCCTGAACGGACCACGTTGGCGATCCGCGTGGGCGCGATCGGACGGCCCAGATCAATCGCGTGATCGGACGGCCCAGATTTAATCGCACGGACGGCCCAGATTTAATCAAAAACGGACGGCCCAGATTAAAACAAAATGGACGGCTGAGATCAAAGGGCAAGGGGTTATAAATAGAACCCCCACACCAGACCACAAACCCTAGCCGCCTGCCGCTCGCCGGAGAAGACGAACCAGAGGCCGACCGCCGCCACCCGCCGCCGCACCGGGGAAATTTCCAACCGCCGATCGAGGTAAATTTCATACCCCCGACTCGTTTTTCCACGCTGATTCCTCCTATGGCCAAATCGAAGCCAAAATCCCGGCCAAACGGCCGGAATACGCGGCCGAAGACCAGCGGTGCCGCCGCGCCCCCTCTCGGTTTTT
This sequence comes from Carica papaya, assembly GCF_054855325.1. NCBI lineage: Eukaryota > Viridiplantae > Streptophyta > Magnoliopsida > Brassicales > Caricaceae > Carica > Carica papaya. The sequence continues at coordinate 19,145,050 of NC_142311.1, read as the reverse complement.
GCCTCCGACGAGGCCCTTCCCGGCCTCCGTTTGATGCAATTTTTATATCACCGTGATCACCATTCTTTTCTCTACAGGTTGACCGGAGCCGAATCACCAAAACACGAACCTCGCCGGAGAGCCGCCGCACCCGAGAGCGCCGCCGCCGGTAAGCTCCGTTTTTCCGTGATTTTTTGGCCCCCCGAGGGCCCTAGGGTTGTTTTCTCACAGGGACCGATGCGAGTGTGGCCGAATCCGGCCGAAAACGGCCGGAAACAGCCAACCCGAGGCGACTCGCCGTCGCCGGAGCACGACGGAGCCGCCGTGCCGGAGTTGCGATTTGGGCCGAAAGAGGCCCTGGGCCTAATTTGGGTTTTTTTTGGAACACGTGCAGGTACCGTTAGTGTGTTTCAGTTTCCCGGGAAAAAATTCAGGGAAAATTAGGGACGGCTTGTAGGCGCACTGTGAATCGTATTTGGATCCCGAAAACAAGTAAGGACTCCTCACCCTATTTCCTATCACGGTATTAAAGTTCAAAATGATAAAACAGTATTTCTTGAATTAACGCATGTGTGAAATTGCTTAAGGTTGCTAATGGAGCCCGAGTCTAGTGTGATTTATGATTTACTGTTATTTGGCCTGTTTTACAGCTTTAAATGCATTATGAGGTTTGATGTGTTTATTTTATAGTTTCGAATGCATATATTACTGTTTTATTTATTTATGGGTTGAAAGACTGAAGAACTGATACTGTATGTTGTCTGTTTGGCATGAATTACGATTTGCTTTCTTAAATGTGAATTGACGATGCTTATTGAGGAAAAGGAAAATGAAAGATTGTGTAGACTGATAATTGTATGATGGGGTTAGCCTGACTAGATATCCTAGGAGATGGTGGACGGACTGGGTCCATAGGGAACCCTACCGGGATTGTGGTCTCACATGCCGGACGGGGTATGGAGATCTTATGGTTTTGGCGCCCATACCGGACGGGGTATGGGGACGGCCCGTTTCACCCTCATACCGAACGAGGTATTGAGGTTTATGGTTTTGGCGCCCATACCGGACGGGGTATGGGGACGGCCCGTTTCACCCTCATACCGGACGGGGTATTGAGGTTTATGGTTTTGGCGCCCATACCGGACGGGGTATGGGGACGGCCCTGGAAACTGATTATGAATGTTAAAGGTTAACGGGTAGCGGGACCCCTATGGACCCCCATGGATACTAGTAGGCTGGTAAATGAGAAAAGGATATGTTGTATAATGATTGAATTACAAAAGGCGTGATAAGTGCTATGTTTTACAGCTTATATTATTCCATGTTTGTGATAATGTTATTGTTTTCTTATATTGCTTCATGAATTTCACCGAGCTAAGTGGATGGTAAAGGTTTTATCATAAATAAAAAGGATTTGTTGTAAATCATGCTCCATTGGTCTTTTGTGTTTTTCTACCCACTTTTACCTCCGTGACGGTGAGATATCGTGATGTTCTTACTGGGCTAGTGTAGCTCACTCCTTATTTAACCATTTTAGATCAGGAAGACATGGTTCCCGAGCCCGTTCCGCAGGAGGACGACGAAGGGGATGCCTAGAGACTCTGTAGTCATACTCATAGTTTTATTTTCGAGTTTCTCTCTTAGTTAGTTTAATCTTTTATACTTTAAGTACGTTTTTGGTTTTCGTGTAAGGGATGTTAACTGAAATTTTGATCTCGCTTCCGCATTTAATATTTATAATATAATTTCCATTTTTTTGAATTACCGGGGCTGCTTCACTATGAGCCCAATTGCATTAAAATTGCACATTTTGCTAAGGGCGCAAGTTGTGATAAATACTGAAACACCAGTACTTATCTCGCTTTCTACATAATTGCTACCACTGGATTAGGCTGCTTTCCTTGGTTCACAAGTTAGTCATGTTCTGCTTGTCGAGAAAATTTTAAACGGTTTTGAACTGTTATGTGCAGTTATGCTGTCTTAAAATTCTTATTCATGTGCATCCATGCAGGAGAGAAGAACCAGAATTAGTGGGAAACTGAAGAAGCTACAAGAACTTGTTCCGAACATGGATAAGGTAAAAATAGGATACACTAAGTTCCTAGAAATTGCCTTTGAATGGGAATGTGAGAATAGTATGTTTACTTTGTCTGTGTTTAGCAGGAATCTTTCTGGTTGTCCCATAATAAGTTTTGAACATAACTTATATTGGATAAACGCACTTAAAAGTTTTTTAACTTTTTATATTTTATGCATTTAATTAGGTGTCAAAACTTTGATTTTGACAAAAAAAAAATGACCTTTCTCATTTTGTTAAATTATTTCTCTAACCTTTTATTTTGAGCAATTAGGTAGCTGATGCTTTTGATTGTGTTTAATTGGATCGTCCAATATTTATGGTTGCACTTTAATTGAATATTTTTGTTAGATAAGGATATTAAATCTAGTACTTCTTAGCATACAACATTATTTACAAAAAATACATTATTGTATCAATAGCTATATATATACAGAATACAAAACTAATGAAAGAAATGGAAAGTATCATAGGACAAAAGACCAAACAAAGTTAACAACTGCTGCCCTTGTTGCCTTCATAACTCGGAATTTTCTGCTGAGACAAAACACAGAGTGATGAAGGAGACAAGGAAGAAGGCAGTAATTTCTACTTGTTTTCTAATCTTACTATATTTTTCATATTTTCATTTATTTTGTGTTGTTTTATATATTTTTATGGTATTGACTTGGTTTGTAAATGACATGGCATGCCATGCGCCATTAGATTCAATATTTTTAATTGACCGAGGAACAATTAAATGCAGTCATAAATCTTAAGCACTAAATAAACCCAAACATAAATCTTAGGCACCAAATTAGTCAAACTGAAAAAATGAGCGCCCAATTGAGTAAAATGAGAAAGGTTAAGTGCATTTGGCCTTTCCTATTGAATAGATTTGCTTTCCAAGTGAGGAAACTTTGTTAGGGAATGACTGCTGAAAGTTGTAGTTTAATGTGTGTGTGTGTTTTTTTTATTTGTATTAAGGCACAGCTTTTATTATAATTGGGTATAGAACCCTTGACTCTTGGTTGTAGTTTAATGTGTTAATTAGGTGACCAAGGATACCTAGATTTCTATGGGATATATACTGTGAAGTTCTAGCCAAGTCTAAGGTAACATGACTAATGTAATAACGTTTCTATATTATTCTTTTAGCAAACAAGCTACGCAGATATGCTGGACTTGGCAGTGCAACACATCAAAGGCCTTCAAAATCAAGTGCAGGTGCGTAAAATATGATGCTTGAACCAGTATTTCGTGGCACCTGAAGCATCCCTGAAGTATACCAAAACAATTTAGTTGGTTATCTGTTTTTCTTTTATTTCCCCATGGTATGACATTTAAATGACTGAATCACATTGGATAATGTCTCGATGTAGTACATAGTCCACTTATATGATTCACATCCACATTAAAATCTAGATGGAATACATTTGTGAGGCCATTATATATAATATATATCTACAAATATATATGTACGTATATATCCCTAGCATCTCTTATTTCTACCATCAATGATACTTCTTTTTACTATTTAACTTGCAATTACACCCAGAATTTTTGCGGTCCCTTTGTCATTCTAACTTCCCATAATATATTCGAGAACCATGCGAAGATTATCCAGGTTATGGTTAAGAACTCACGTCAGAAACTAAAGTGTATTTTTGTGTTCTACTTGGCAGAGAAGAAATTATTTTTGGCCTTTTTGTTTTTCTACTGTTTCTGTAAATTACTATTCTGTTTACACCATGAAAGTCCCCACTATTTGACTGCAGGTCAATGTTAATCTTTGTTAAATCGATTACTTTTTTGAATACTGGTACTGTAAACTTGAGTTTACGCTAGTTGTTCGTACCAGCATTTTAACATTAGACTATAAGTTCTTTGTGTGTGTGTGTGTATATATAAATATATATACTTCCAGGTTCTCCACTAGGTGGTCTTTTCATGTCTATCCTCAATCTTTTATCTTATACTCTTCTCCTTGCAGAAACTCCATAAAGAACTTGGGAATTGCACATGTGGCTGCAAGCAAACATCATGACATCTGCTAATAGGGAATCGAGACGCAAGTCGTTCTTGATTCATGGAGTTCGAAGGTAATGGACTCAGACCAGTGGAGGCAAATTTTATAGTCTGAACAAACCTGACTTAATAGCTCGAAGTAGAGAAGTAGAACTTTACATTGTATATATGTATTAAATGTTACTCTTGTTTTGTAGTTCATCTGAGAAAGGAGTTGTTTAAACTGTGAAAATGTATGTAAAATTCGGTCATCTTATACCCCTGATTTTGATTCATCACAATAAGTCCGGTGGACAAAAGTGTAATATTTATGGATTTTGTTAGCAAAGGTTGGTGGACAAAAATGTTTTGTTAAAATTTTTTTCAATGTAGAATGTAATATTATGTTATAAAATAATGAATATTAAAATGATAATAAAAAAATAATTACTATAATTATTTAAGTGATTTTTAGAAAATATTTTTATTAAAATAATTATCTTATTTTATTTATTTTGTTTAATATAATGCTTATTCTAGATAATTAATATTTAATTTTAAAAATAAGTATAATCTAAAATTGTTGTTAATAATTATAGAATTAATATTATGTGTTTATTTTAAAACATTGAAAATCAATGAATTAGTTAAATAAAAAATATTATCTACTTCTGCTGAAATAGAGAATTTGCAATGGGCAACTTCCCATAATCCTCTTTAACTTAAACTCTGAACTTACACTTAATTAGGGCAATGAAGTCTAGCTGTTGTAGTTGCTTGATAATGCTAGTATGAAAGTCTCTGGTGTCCATCTTTGAAATCTTGCAGGAATTTAAACTGTAATTTTTTTATTAAGTTACTTCTGAAAAAAAAAATGTCTACTAAATTTTCTGTTTGTATTGAAGGAAACTGATTCCATATGGGAATACCAAAATCTCCAGATGTAAATAAATATATACATATATACATGTATATACAAGGTCAAATCCCAATGGAAGCTTGTGAGTGATGAGAGGAAGAGGAAGGAGACTCGGGGGAAGTTGCCCATTAATTTTTTGTCATATTAAAAATTAAGTTAATGAAAATTTATTTAACTATTTGTATTAATAATTAAAGAATAAATTAATTTTTTTTTATATAAGTTCAGAAACTAAAAAATGTAAAAATAAAAAATAAAAATAAAAATTAATTTAAATATTTTCACCCAATTTAAATTATATATAATATTTATATTTACATCAATCTAAAAAATATGGATATATATATATATATATAAATAGTAAACAGTTCTTATTTAAAAGGAACATTCTAATAACACCCTCCTCCATATGTCCTCCTTCTATTCGCCAACTGGATTTTCCTCCATTTTCTTTTCTTATCTCCAATCATTCATCAATTCAACCACCAATAAAATCCACTTCAACCCGCAGCATCCTCAAAAAAGAAAAAATTTTGAAATTGGAAAACGTACGGTCAATATTTTTCCTTCGCCAGAATGAAGACCATCGTCGAGACGACTCTGTCTGAACGCTTGCAGGATTCCGATATTTCGGACTGAGCCGCCAGTACTAATACTATACGGAGAGAAAATGGAGCTGCCGCTGATATCTACCATGTCAAACCGTCATGATTCTATCACTTCATTTTGCAGTTGCCGAGAATTTTATTGCTGTCCTTGTTATGGTACTAGGACAGTTAATTTTCCGGCGAGGAAGATGAGGAGGGGTATTCGCTTCAACAGAGTAGGGAGAGTGCATAAACGGTGCGTTAAGGCGTCCGCTGGGCGCAGCAGCGAAGGAATCGAGGCGAGGGAGAGCTTCGTAGGAGGACCTGCCATGGATGTTACCACATCCGATCGCAGCTTCAGTGATGACGCTTCTGACTTCGCCTTTTGGGAGAAAATTGGCGCCGTTGTTAGACTTAGCTACGGAATCGGTATGGTTTCCATTTTATTCTACCACTACATTCTCCTTTACTTATTTTACTACGACCTCTTATAGATTTTTCTTTTTGTGGAGGATACTCTTTTATATATATATATATATATATATATACATATTCGGGTTTCAAAAATTTGGAAGAATGATGATGGTTGATTGTTTGGTTGGTGGCTATTTGAATTTCCTGTTTGGATAATAGTAAGTGCTGAAATGTCTTTTAATTCTTTAACGAGCAATTTGTTATTTCCTTTTCTGCGCTGATCAACCAAACTTTTTGTCTACTTTTCTCCTGTGAGACTCATTCCTTATATACTTATCTATGTTGATTAATATCCATAAATAGAAAAACATGTGATTTTGGTAGATACGTATTGACTTAAATAATTGGCCATATAATATATGCGATTTGGGTGATAAACAGGTATTTACGGTGGGATGGCTGTAGCAGGAAGGTTGATATGTTCCTTCACTGGGATTGATTGCATGGGAGGTTTTAATCCGTCCTTAGATGCTGTTTTACAAGGACTTGGATATGCCGCTCCTCCAATTATGGCCCTTCTTTTTATCCTAGACGTACGTGTGTTCTTAATTTTGATTTAATTTCACATTTTATCCAATCGGGTGTTTCTAAAATTAGGTCTCCTTCTCACAAGTCATTCACATGTAAAGCATAACGCTTTTGACCATATTCGAACTCTAAATTTCTGATTGTTGAATTCTGAAATTGAAAATTTCTTGTTTAAATCATCTTCCTACTAAACGTTCTCCAAATTAAATTCCTGAATTTTATTTGTTTCTTCTGGCTATTATTGGTGCTTGAGATTTCCATGGAATAAAAGAGGAGGGAAGTTAAGAGTATGGTCTAACCGTGTAGTGTAATATTGCCAGCTGATTAGGAACTTTACTCTAAGTAACTCGTGTAGTGTCATATTGTCAGCTGATTTAGGAACTTACTCTAAGTGACTCGAAATGTTTCAGGACGAAGTAGTGAAGTTGTCGCCTCATGCTCGAGCCATCAGAGATGTGGAGGATGAGGAACTTCGAAGCTTCTTCTATGGAATGTCACCATGGCAGGTGGTGATCTTATTCAATTCACATTGATAATTTACTGAACTAATTAACTTTTTTGACTCCGGATTAAACAGAAAAAAATCAGTTTGGTTTCTGAACAAAAAAGAATCTGGTAGTTTCATTTTGGTTTGGTTTCTAAAAATTCTGAAACGAAAACCAGATTGGAAATCATTGTATAAAGTCCAAACTTCGTATGCTTATATACTAATGCTAGTTTTTATAAATAACATTATTTATACTTTATTTTGTTAACAGTTAATATAAGTATATCGAAAATAATTTTTGTTAAAATTCACATTGAATCAAATTGAACCAAATTGCTTTATAATGTTTGTTAGTTTTTGAGTTGATTCGGTTATACTGTTTTGTTCAGTTTCTTTTATCATATCTAAAAAATCAATCCGACCAATTTCAATTTTTTTTTTATTTGAGAAAACCAAATTCACTCTTATTGGCAATTAAAAGAGCTCTCAAGGTCTATGTGATTTGTTGTATTTGCTCTTTGACTAGTTTCCATTTCAGTTAAAAAAAAGTCCTCATATTAATTCAAGTAACATTTTCAGTTTATCCTAATTGTTGCTGCAAGCTCAGTTGGTGAGGAGCTTTTCTACCGCGTGGCTGTTCAGGTCTGTTTTCACAGCTAGTTGTGGATTCATCTTTGCGCTTGGTGCTTTAAGGCTTTTGTTTTAAATAAATAGGTAATGAAAATTTTATTTCATTTATAAATGGATGGAGCAAGAAAGTTAAGTTGATGCATGAAATAAATCATGATATTTCATATTTTCTAAAAAATCAAGTCAACTTTATTTGAGGAAACACAAAAGGTAGTACAAAATATATTTCAAAGCTTTTGTTTGTTAATCTAAACTCTCAAGTTTATTTCCATGGAGAAACATAACTTTCCAAAAGGTAGCTAGTTATCATAACATTTTTTTATTAGCTTGTTAGATTTTCACCAATTTAGTGAATTATAACTTTTGAAAGGTACCTGGTCCTAGAACTTTTTGTTAGATATACTAGTGTTTTAACTTTAATTAAAGGAGGCTCATGTGTGTTTTTTCTGTTTTGGAAATGCACACCGAGTTCTATTAATGTACTATTTGTTTTTCAGTGCACAAATTCATGGATCCTTATGTACTTTTAATGACTTTATAGGGAGCTTTGGCTGATGTATTTCTTAGGGGCACTGATTTGGTTACAGATACCAAAGGAATGGCATCTCTGGTATAACTACAGTCTATGTTCCTACTTTTTTTTAAATGCTTTTTCATTTTTATTTGACTTATATAATTGAGTTTTTCTTCAGATTATATTTTGGTTAACCATTTACTAATTTTCAAAGTGCAGACAGGACTGTTCCCACCTTTTGTGCCATTTGCTCAGGCATTTGCTGCTGTTATAACTGCTGCTCTTACAGGTTCTCTCTATTACATGGCTGCCTCACCAAAAGGTTGATCTCTAGCATTTCTTTTTCTTGGCTTGTTAATATTCAGTCCACAAGTTTAATTTGGTATTGCCATGCTACATTATTCCAGACCCAACTTATGTTGTTGCACCGGTTCTGCAATCTCGCTCCGGCCGTGAAGATCTGAAAAAGCTATTTGCAGGTTCCACCTCTTTCCTAATCTTATAGTTTTTAGATTTAGCGTATAATTTTGTGAAAGCTATGCTATTTTTGGAACAAATGAATCTTTTTTGTTGAAATTCGATCAAAAAATCATAGTTAGCTGGAAATCTAATTCCACAAGATAATATAAAACTCAAAAAGAACCGGGAGTGAAATTAAAGCTCTACATTTAAATTCTCTCAAAATCACTTATCCTCTTCAAATGGAAATTCATTCCTATGATAATTGAATTAAGAATGAATTGCTAAATGATTATTCACACAAATATTTAATTTGTCTCGAATATAGCTTAGTTTTCTTGACTCGCGGCATTGGCACATGCATATCAATATCACTATGTTCTTTAATTTCTCACTCAGGTTGAGCAAGAGTGATTATTTTTTTGCCAGTTATAGTTTTGATAATCAATCTCTGTTCTTGACAATTATACTATTATGGATTTTGCAATAAGAAAACTAGTAAAATAAGTAAGTACTTAAAACTGGATGAAAGACCTCCTTGGGATGGAAAGGTTTAAATTTGATATTTCTGAGCGGATGTTGTGTCTTGCAGCCTGGTATGAGAAAAGACAAATGAGAAAGATTTACTCTCCATTGCTAGAAGGACTTTTAGCTCTCTACCTTGGTTTTGAGTGGATCCAGGTAACTCTTGATATTTGCTCATTCTGTTTATTTCGATAAGATTATTGCTTGTGTGCTACATGCATAATTTACATATACATGTAAGATTTAGAAAATGATGGTAAAAAGTGTTTATTCCTCAACCTTTCCGCAAATGCATACTATTATTCATGTTCTTAGAATAAACATATGTATAAAATTAATGAATTTAAGAAATAAAAGCTGAAAAACCTTTATATTGTTGACTGGCAGACTAATAACATTCTGGCACCAATTATCACCCATGCCATTTACTCTGCTGTTATACTGGGGCATGGTCTATGGAAGATTCATGATCATCGGAGACGACTACGTCAAAGAATCCAGCAGCTTAAGTTGGAAGGAAAAAAACTCCACTCATAAAAGTTCAATACCTCATAATGCCAGGAAATTTGTATTATATCTGAGAATACAGTTTAGAGACTTTAATAGACTTAGGATACTGAAAGGCAGTGTTTTCTTCGCAAAAAAATGATTTAGTAATATATACTTGGTTTAGACATAATAGAGTAGATACTAAGAGTTTGTAGATCAGATAATACGATGTTTTTGTTGTGAAGACATCGACTTGTACTCCAACTAAATGTATCAGAAAAAAAAGAAAACTATCACAGGATGGATATTCAACTACAAGAGATTAATATGGCAGATAAATTTATTGTTTTTAGTTTTTATATGCAATTTTCTTTGAGTTCAATTTTATTTTTTTCTGCAAGTAAAATTGTCATTTTGAGCAAAAGAATGAATTTTGAAATTTTTACAAAAATAATTTGCTGTTCCAAACATGCCTTAAAAAGTGCACGAAAATCATATTACTTGCGGATGAAATACCACTGTAAACTGTTGAGAATATATATTGTTTTAATTAAAAATCTAAATTGAATAGAAAACAATTTTAGAATATAGTTTGTTAACTAAAATTCAGTGTATATATTTAAAGCAATGAAATCGTGAATTAAAAAATAATAATATTATAGATAACTAAAAAAGTATTTGTTCTCAAGGTAAAATTGTATGTATATATTCTATCTTATAGTTAATCTAAATGTTTGTTAAAATTTAGTTTTAATTATATGAACATCAATGACAAAATTCATCGAGATCATGTGATTTATTATCAATTCTTAAAATTTATTAAAAATTTATGATAAACTGTGATTCATTTATAAGATTCTGAATAATTTAATTAATTAATTAAATTGATATAAAATATAAATTGTGAATCATAAAATTTTAATAACAATGGATATCATAATAATTGTAAATGTTGCAACTTACATAGTTTACCAAATGCAATTTTGACACATTAAAGTTCAAAGATATGTTTAGAAAATTATTTAAATATTAAAAATATTTTTTTATCTTCAAATAAAATTTATATTTAAACTAAATTATAAATTTATTACATTATAGCTATTTTTAATCAAAGTAATTTAATACATATATGTTTTTAAAATATTTTTGTGATAATTAAAACATTTTTCATAAAATTTAATATGAACATATGTTTTTTAATATATTCAAACACTAAAGTTATATTTTTTAGTTTTTAAAAAATTTATTTTAATTTTTTATTAAGAATTTACACTTAAATTTTTAAAAATTATTTTCAGTTTTTATTTTTAAAACCTACTATGCCTTCTGATTTGTGAAATATTTTCCTCCATTTCCAACACATAAACCTCCCTGTATTGCGTATCACGCAGTTCATCACTGAAGTCATGCCATCCTGCAACGCGCTCAGAGAAACCCTAGGCTTTCTTAACAAGGAATCATTCCTCTGCCTTCTGACTAAGTTAATCGGAGAATCAAAGTACGTGCAAAACAATCCACCCGAGTTGATTCCAGAGGAGGACAGGGTGGTCAAGCATGTACTGGATTCCCTCCTTCCGTACAGCACCACCACTGGCGGAGGACCCCTCGTTGTCAACCATGTCAGTTACTTTCCTTGCAGAGGAAATCTGATCGTCGAGTATCCCGGCACCGTTCCCGACAAGATCTTGTCGTTCGTTGGCATGCACATGGATGTTGTCACTGCTAATCCTAATGATTGGGTCTCTTTCTTCTCTCTGTCTAGTTTTATGTGTTTTTCTCTTTCGTTTTTTCCGCATTCTTTTGTTTTCGTCATTTTATTTCATTTATTTTGTTCAATCAGCAGTTCTCCATTAATTATTCCTTGTTCGAATTCGAAGTATTTGTTAATCTAATGTCAAATTGGAACTTCCATAAGAATAATTCAGTTTCACTCGGTCAAGTTTCTTGTCTGCTTAGTGAATTTTGATTCATCTGTAATTTCAGATTGCAAGAATCATGGCTTATGAGGAGACTGAGATGTGTATTACATGCTACGCGTTATATTTCATAACAATTTGACCGTACCTGCAGGAATTTGATCCATTTTCACTGAGTATTGATGGCGATAAACTTCGTGGCCGGGGAACCACTGACTGTTTGGGGCATGTTGCTCTTGTAACTGAGCTTATGAGGACTTTAGGTGAGAAAAAACCTCAATTAAAATCCTCTGTTGTTGCAGTTTTCATAGCGAATGAGGAGAATTCTGCCATAACTGGGGTTGGTGTGGATGCGCTTGTGAAAGATGGACTCCTTGATAAGCTTAAAGAGGGTCCTCTGTAAGTACTTGGAGTATATATTGATGTATATGAGGCATCTCTGACAGTAATCAACTTTCTTTTAATCTATAGAATGATTCGTTTGCCATTGCAGTTTCTGGATTGACACAGCTGATAAACAACCATGCATTGGTACTGGCGGCATGATTCCTTGGAAACTTCACGTGACTGGGAAACTTTTTCATAGTGGTTTAGCTCACAAGGTAATATCATGATATCGGCAGTATCATTTTTGTGTGTATTTTTCTATTTGCCTTCAGAAGTAAATAATCTACTACTGCTACTGCTCCTGCTGTAGAAATACATATACATTGGAGAAGAATTGGTTTTTGTCTCTGATTACAAAGTCCAGAAGTGTCAATTTAGAGGAAAAGATGGTTGGATTGGAAACACGGAGAAATAATTTTATACGGTATTAAAATCCAAGCAAGTGGTAGGTGCTTGAAGGACAATGTCTATGGTATACTGATTTAGGTACTGAAATTTGTATAATACAATTTTATGTAGCAGAAGATATGTTCATCAACAGAACCTAATTTTTTTTTTTAACAAATATGCATAGCTTTCCAGGAATATTAGTGTAAGATAATAACAATGCTCACTTGTGAGTTCAGTTCATTTATATTTGAACTATTTCTTTAATTATTCATTTGGTTCATTTCCCATTCAGTTCTAAGTTTAAATTCTCATATTAGGTTTAGTATGCATGCATAAAATATTATTTTTTGGTTTATGTTAGTACATCCTACCTTACGGTTGAAATTCAACTTCCACCTTCAAAGGTGAGGATAAAATTTCCATCAGTAAGGAATTCAAAGTGGGAATAACAAATTTGTTAAGAATTAGAACTACGAATTGAATGAGATGGTGGGATTCAAGGTGGTATGATGTATCATATTCTAATTATGCATATTAAGATTAATACGAGAGTAAAACTAGGAATTAGCTAAGAATTCAATGGGATGGTAGAAATTCAAGGTAGTTATACCAAAAATGATTGCGTGAAGACAGTTGATGAAAATGATGCGTGGCTTTTAAAATGAGAACTGAGTGCATAGACAATTTTTTGTGAAATTACTAACTTTAAGAATTTCTTTTTGTTTTTTTTCTTCCTAAAAAATTTTGCAGGCTATAAATTCTTTGGAGCTAGCAATGGAAGCACTTAAAGAAATCCAATCTCGATTTTATAAGGACTTCCCACCACATCCAAAGGAGGAGGTTTATGGATTTGCAACTCCATCAACCATGAAACCAACTCAGTGGAGTTGTAAGAAATGAGCATATTACTAACAAGTTAGGATACAAAGAAAATCTCTTCTACTTTTAAAAGTTATCCTCCATTTTTGTAGATCCAGGCGGTGGAATCAATCAAATTCCTGCTGAGTGCACAATATCAGGAGATGTCAGGTTTATAGTTCTTTTAAAATATATTTATAGAGAAAACTGAGATAAATGATTTCTCAAAATAATGATTTTTTTCTGCCTTTTGCCTTCCTTTTGGTTGCAGGTTAACTCCTTTCTACAAGTAAGCCTCTAGCATCCTATCCATTGTCATCAATTCTGAACCTGATGTTTTAAATTATGTTCTGGTTCATGTTTTTATCTTTATGAAAAACTCAAGCTTTTTCCTGTTCTCTTTCTTTTTCCGTTCAATTTCTTTTTTCCTTGTAGTGTAAAGGATGTGATGCAGAAGCTGCAGGAATACGTTGATGACATAAATGAGAACATACATCAGCTTGATACACGGGGCCCGGTCTCAAGATATACACTACCTGATGAAAATCTGAGGGGAAGGTTCTCTCTCCCTCAATCATCAGATATTTGAGTTGTAGTTGCCAAATTTTACATATTAAAGAAACTACCTTAGTTGTGCATGCTGCTTATCCAAACTTCCAGGGATGTCTTAAAGTGTTTACATTGGAATTTTTCTACAGCCTTACAATAATTTTTGAGGAGGCAATGTCTGGAGTTGCTTGTAATCTCGACTCTCGTGGGTTTCATGTTCTGTGTAAAGCAACTGAAGAGGCAGTCGGCCATGTGAAACCTTACTCAATAACAGGGAGTTTGCCTCTCATTCGGGAGCTACAAGTGATCTCTCTTTACCTGCCCGCCCCCCCTCTCTATATCTATATCTATATATGAAGTTTGTTAGTTCAGTTTAATCACATTCCATTTTCGTTTTGCAGGAAGAAGGCTTTGATGTTCAAACTGCAGGTTATGGTATGTCACTGCTTCAATATCTTCTGCAATTAAATCTTATTTCACAAAATAAGTAAATCCCCTTAAACAGAGCAAGAATTCGGATTGTTTTGATAAATAAATATGTCCTCTTTTTATTTCCTAAGTTTATATATATATTGTTAAAATAGGCATATCAGTGTTTGAAATTAAAAATAATTTTCAGAAAATAACATTAAAAATGAGGCATTAGTTTTGAAATTGATGAAAATTTGTTTTAGTACTTATAAAAAGTTGCTTTTATTCTTACTTGAATAGTTCATGGACATCACCCTCACACTTACATGTATAATGAAAATGAAAATTTACTTTTTTTTTTTTTTTGCTAGAAACAGAAACTCCAACTTGTCAGTAGCCTATTATCAAGTGTATGAATATATCCCTAATAAGATGAAATGCAGAATTGACTGATCTAATTCTGGTATGTATGCAGGTTTAATGGCAACATATCATGCGAAGAACGAGTACTGCCTTCTTTCTGATATGTGCCAGGGCTATGATGTTTTTGTGAAGATAATTTCGGATTTAGAAGAATGATAGAACATCAAAGTTTTTGTTTCAAAGGCAATATAATGCCGGGATGAAGTCACTTTGACGTTTCAATTTGGTACCATAATCTGATAATAAGTTTTTGGTGATTGTTATCATGTTTAGGTATCTTTTACCATTAAAACTATCATGCAATTTTAATTTTACAAGTATTATATCAAGAAGAGGAGACAGAGAAGAGGTCGTTCCTCCAAATGCTCTCAACATGATCTTTTAGCACACTGCCATAAAAGTTGGCTAAAACTGAAATTCAATTACTTAAATTGAAATTTTATTGAAATATTAAATTTTCAAATTTTGAAACGAATCTAAAATGTTTTAAAATATTCATATAATGCCGACAATACATACATGTTAAATACATGCAACAGTCTTATACATTACACTAATTCATCTATTGTGGTTTCATTGTATCAAAATTCGGTAGCATATTAAGTTTCCATTTCAAAAATTAACAAAAATAGAACAATTACCCATAGTTACAGTTTTACTTAAGTTCTAGTTCGGATCTTTTACTTGTTTCTCAGTAGTCAGAAACTTGTTCCGGATTCTTCTGATCTAAAAAGTTTTTATAATGAATTTGGATGAGTTTCACTTGTTCAGTAGTAGTATGACAGTATTTTATCCACAAAGACAACAAAATACAATTATTATACAAATGAATGGAAAAATATATTTAATAATAAGATGTTGAGTTTTAGACTTCTGAAAACTTCATAAAAAAATTTTCTTTACAATTATTTTTGTTAAAAACTTTTTATATTATTTGTTTGCACTATTAGCTATTTTTTTTTTTTCTAATTCTTCTTTACATTTCGTATCTCGAAAGTGTTATTATTATTACTATCGCTCAGATATAGATTCTTTTTCATTCTTCATCTTAGTATTTATGACATAGGGACTTCTTTCTATTTCATTTTTTGGAAATGTTTCATTGCTTTAGGTTTACTGTTCCCTATACCAAATTAATTGATGTGGACATTCACACATTTACTTACACATGTAATCACAATTCATAATTTGCTAACACATTGGAGCACAAATTCACTTACACATTTAATCACATATGCACTTTTGCTCTTATTGAGAGTTCATCATAAAATGTCTTTTTACTGGTATCAGTGAGAGTACAAAGGATCATCTCTATTACATGGACAAGAGCATATATCACAAATTGAATTGGCCATAATAGTAATGTTCGCTAGATGATCCACACAAATAACACAGTGCCATCCATGTTTGCATTGGGCATAATCATCAATTCATTGATAAGGTTCACCATACATTCCCTTAAATTTTTGCCACACACACACAATGTCCTCCTTGATACACAAGTCAAATGGATTTTAGTATTTTAATTACACTCTTAAGTTATTTTTCTTTTCTACTTCGTTTCATATTAATCATAACTTTCCTTACGTCTTATTTGATATCCTTTCATTTGATATTTTACCAAACTTTTATACTTAATCCCTTACTTAATTTATTTTGATTTAACACAATTCTAAGGTTGATTTCATGATAAATTTTTCAATTGATGTACCCTTGAGTTCATTATAATGCCAATGCAGCCCCTGATTATTAGTTTCTAATATTTTAGACCTTCTCCTATTTAAACCCTTTGTATATTTCCTTAATCTCCTTTCTTTGTATTTTAATCATTCAAATTCTTATCCAATGACAATTAATTTTTAAATTTGACCTAGTTTTCTTATTACTATTATCATTGTCTCTTTTCTAAATTCTTAAAACAAAAATATATTTTTACTCATTTTTAGTCCAACCATGTCGTTAGTTCCAATTACTATTAATCATGAGATAAAGTCATTCTTAAATACTACTTTCCAAAAATTTCATTTTATAGCTCTTCTTAGCATTTATATTTATTATTTTTTTGTGCTTTTCTTTCTTTTACTTCTACTATTGTCAAATGTTGTTTAACACTTATTTTATTTTTATTGGTATTTAAGTATCTAAATTTTCTTTTTCCCTAAATTTTTTTTTATTTTTCCTTTAACGATGCCTCTTTTTATATCTTTTGGTAATATCTCTTATTGCCCATAAATAATGTGATCCCTTTTTTTTTTTAGTTCTTTATATTTTTCTACTTATTGGGCTTTACCCATATTCTTTTCCTCTTATCAATTCCTTTAATTATGTTTAAGTTTAAGCTACTTGAAATAACTCAAAGATCTAATTTTTCCTCATTGCCATCAATACTTTTTCGTTTGTCCCAATTCAGTCAATAGTCACCTATATTGCTACTTTAATTTTCTTTGTACAATCATTTATTACTATTCTGTTTTTGTTGTTTTATTTTTAGACCATAACCATGTTTTAATCCTTTCAATTTCCCTATTTATCAAATCATCATATATAAATGCATCAAAATAGCAATCAAAATCAAATTTATAGCATGCGAAAACTAAATTTCAAGTTTTACATTTTCCTAATTCACTTGTAAATTTACCTATCCGACCCATTAGATCATTTCCTTTATTGCGCAATCTTCATTAAACTTTTCATGCAAATGAAGAGCAAAAACATACAAACAAATATATTTATATATAATGCAAAATTAATTAATGTGAAAATTCCTTCAAGGAAGCATTTTAGCAACTATTCCCATAGTTCTACTCGCAAGGATAGTGCCTGAGTTGGTCCCATTTTCCCATCGATTCTCACTTGTATATGCTATTAGAATTAATTTGCATATCAAGAATATAATTAACTAGTTTGGTAGTAGTTGTATTTCATAAATTAGAGTATCCATATATCCCTTGATTTGTTAGTACTTGTAGGTCATAAATTAGATTTATTATACTTGATGATTGTTAGAATTAATTTTAATAGTTCCTCTAAATAGCTATGTACTTGAAGCTTTTTTATAATAACCACAATATAAAAACTTGAGTCTTTTTATTAGTCTCTCTAATATCTTCCTCCTGTCTCCAACAAAGCAACATTAGAGCTTGGTTTCTTGTTCTAAAATTCTAGACATACAGCTAGCAATAATTTATTTTCTTTCCAATTTTCTTGTTTTACAAAAGAAAACTATGAGAGTTAGTGTCTTCACATGAAAGCCATACTAGGCTCATAAGATGTGTGAGATATTGTAAAAAGAGGCTTCACTCCACCCGAAGATGAAGGAACTCAAAATGAAAAAATGCTTTTATAAAAATAAGGAAGAATGATCAACAAGCCTTTGCACTCATCCATAAAGATTTGGATGAATCTATATTTTTAAAGGTGGCTAATGTTACCAAAACAAATCAAGCTTGGGAGATTTTGAAGAATTCCCTCTAAGGAGTTGACAAGGTGAAGAAGGTCCAACTCCAAACTTTACGAGGCAAATTTGAAGCTTTACAAATGAAGGATATTAAGTTTATTTCAGATTTTTACTCAAGGGTAAAGTCTATAGTAAGCCAAATGAAGAGATATGGTGAAATAATGGAAGATGTTCGTGTGGTGTAGAAAATTATTTGATCTTTGCCACCAAAATTCGTCTATGTGATTTGTGCCATTGAAGTTTTATTTGACTAAACACTTTGACTTTTGAGAAATTAGAGGGATCTTTATAAGCTCATGAAGAAAATTAAAGAGAAGACAAGAAGGGCCCTTAGAATAAATTCCCAAATCAAAGGTCTATTTGAATGATGGTGGAAAGTAAAGAGGATGAGTAAGAGGTAGAGGAGATGGTTGTGGTCGTGGTCAAGTGTAAAAAAAAAAAGACACTCAAGATGATGCCAAAAATGAAGACAAAGTCATCAGTCAAATAGAGGTTGTGGAAGAGGAAAAAGTAACTATAAAAATTCTAACATATCTAATGTTGAATGTTATAATTATCACAAATATAGACATTATGCTTAGGAATGTCATAATACTTCAAATGAAAAGGAGGAACAAGCTTATTTTGTCAATGATAAACAAGATGAGAAAGAAATAACTTTGTTGCTAGCATATAAAGAGGGGGATAGTGATACTTATAGTTCATGGTACCTTGATAATGGAGTAAGCAATCACATGTGCGGCTACAAAGAAAAATTTGTGGAGCTTGATGAGAAAATTAATGGCATTATTTCTTTTGGAGACTCTTTAAAAGTTAAAATTCAAAGAAAATGTACAATTCTAATTTCTTCAAAAAATGGTGGATATGCACTTATTACAAATATTTTCTATGTGTCAAAGTTGAGAAGTAATATTTTGAGTTTGGGTCAATTTCTTAAAAATGAATATGAAATTCACGTGAAAGATTATTACCTTTGGCTTAGAGATCAAAGTGTTAATTTGATTGCTAAAGTGCATATGTCAAAAAATAGAATGTTTACCTTGAATCTCAAAACTATTGAAGCAAGATACTTGAAGATTAGTGTGGAAGATGAAGCATGGTGTTGGCATATGAGATTTGGCCATTTAAACTTGGTGCACTCAAGGTGATGAGAGAAGAAAAAATGGTGAAAGAGATGTCGTTGATTAACCATCTTAATCAATTATGTGAAGCATGCCTATTTGGGAAGGATTTAAGGAGTTTTCCAAAAGAAGCCACTACAAGAGCAACCAAATACTTTCTACTATTTATTGATGATTTTAGTAGAAAAATTTAAGTATATTTTTTAAAGCAAAAATCAGACATTTTTTGTGCTTTTAAAAATTTCAAAGTTCTTATAAAAAAAATTGTGATTGTGAAATAAAGTCTTTAAAAACAGATAGAGGAGATGAATTTACTTTCAAAGAATTCCATGATTTCTTTGAATCTAATAAAATTCATCTCTCTTTAATAGTTCCAAGATCACTACAATAAAATAAAATTATAGAGAGAAAGAATATAATTATTCTTAATATGGGTAGAAACATGTTGAAAGCAAAAAATATGCCCAAGAAATTTTGGGCTGAAGCAATTCCTTGTGCAATATATTTATCTAATTGATATCTAACATCAAGTTTAAAAGACATGACTCACCAAGAAGTATAGAGTGGAATGAAGCTAATGTCAACTATTTGCGAGTTTTTGGAAGTATTACATATACTCATATTCCACAACAAGAGAGATCCAAGATCGATGATCGAAGTGTCAACTATATTTTTTTGGGTATGATACAAACTCAAAAGGCTACAAATTATATAATTCAGGTAATGACAAGGTTGTGGTAAGTAGAGATGTTGAATTTGATGAAAATGCCACTTGGAATTAGGAGAAGAAAGAAGAAAATGTTTGTGATTTCTCTCCATTACTTTGAGAGGAAGACCAAAAGACCATGGTACCTTTGAAAGAGGCAACTCCACCTTATTCTCCAACTCATGTTGCATCACCCACTTTTTAAGGAAGTTCAAGTGAAAGGCCATAAAAGATGAAGAGCATTCAAGATCTTTATGATAAAACTGAAAAAATCACTAACTTTGATATAAATAATATGTTTTGTCCTTTTTTTAAAGTGAACCAATGAATTTTGATGAAGCCATTAAAGATGCAAGATGGAGACAAGTCATGGAAGAAGAGATCAAATATGTAGAACATAACAACACATGGGAGCTATCCACTCTTCCTAAGGGACAAAAAAGGTATTGGTGTCAAATGGGTCTACAAAGAAAAAAAAGATTCTCAAGGAAAAGTGAAAATGTATAAGGTAATGCTTGTTGCTAAAGGATACAAGCAAAAGCATGGAGTTGATTATGATGAGGTTTTTACACCAATTGCTCGCATAGAGACTATTCACTTGCTTTTAGCTATTTCAATTCAAATAAAGTGGAAAATTTTTCAACTTGATGTAAAATCAGTATTTCTTAATGGTTATCATAATGAAGAGGTTTGTGTATAACAACTATTAAGCTTTGTGGTTAAAGGGTATAAAAATAAAGTAATGAAATTGAAAAAAGATTTATATGGGCTAACACAAGTGCCAAGAACATGAAATAGTCGTATAAACAAATATTTTAAAGATAATGGGGTTGTTCGTTGTCTTCATGAATATGCTCTTTATGTGAAGTATCATTCCAATTTTGACATTCTACTTGTGTGTTTATATGTGTATGATCTCATCTTCATGAGCAACAATTTATGCTTGTTTGAAGAATTTAAGAAAAACATGTTATTTGAAATTTAAGAACAGGCTTATAAAATGTGGAGTCAAGTTATCAAAGTTTGATAATTGAGAAAAGTTTAATCCCACTCTTTTTAAAAATCATGTGGAAAGTTTGAAATACTAGACATTTACAAGGCCCAATATTTTTTTTACAGTTGAACTAATAAATTATTTTATGGAAGCTCCTATCACCTCCCATAAGAGTGTTGCTAAAAGAATTCTATATTACCTTAAAGGTACTATTGATTTTGGATTATTTTATTCATCTTATAATGATTTCAAGCTTGTGAGATTTTGTGATAGTAATTTTGCTGGAAATATTGATGACAAAAAAAGTATAGTTGGTTTTGTATTCTTTATGGGTGATTATGCAATTATATGAAGTTTTAAGAAGCAAGCCATTATTACACTATCACTTGTGAGTCTGAATATATGACAGCAACCTTTTGTGCTTGTCATATCATATGACTTAAAAGATTGTTGAAATAACTTTATTTGACACAAGATGAAGCTACTAAACTTTTATTGACAATAAGTCTACACAAGCATTAATTAGGAATCTATTATTTCATAACCGAAATAAGTACATGGACACAAGATATCATTTTATTCTAGATTGCATTGCAAAAAAGGAAGTGGAGCTTAATTACTTAAAGACTGAAGATCAAGCAGCATATATTTTTACCGAACCGCTCAAGTTTGAAGTCTTTAAAAAACTATGCGCTAATATTGGATTGAAAATGAGATTTACAAATTAAAGAAGAGTGTTAGAATTAATTTATAAATTAAGAATATAATTAATTAGTTTGTTAGTAGTTGTATTTTATAAATTAGAGTGTTCATGTATCCCTTAGTTTGTTAGCAGTTGTGGGTTATAAATTAAATTTATTATGTTTCATAATAGTTAAAATTAATTATAATAGTTATAATAGTGTCTATAAATAGTCATATACTTGAAGCTTCTTTAGTAATAAGCACAATAGAAAAATTTAAATCTTCGTATTAGTCTCTCTAGCCTGTTTCTCCCATCTCCAGCATATGCTTCCTAATTTGACACAAAAATGGTAAGTGAAATTTCATGAAAAACATGTTAAGCCTCTGCATCAAGACACTGTCCCATTCTTACCTCATTTTCTATTAGGTTTCATTACTAACGGGTAACTAGAATCACTAAAAATTTCCTAAAAACAGAAATCTCGACCTGCACAAAAAGTTTCATTCTTCGGGTAAGTGTTGGAACCCAATATTTCCACATTTTTTGTCTACTTGCATGGTTTTTATTCTTCTTAATCTCTTGTTTTTTGCATGTCCTACTATATTTACTCTATGTCATCATGCATTTATTCTTCTTAAAACATTTTTAAATTGGACAAATTATCCATGCAAAGGTTCGATTTTGGTCATGTGTACTTTATGCTCTCATGTTCTGGTGTTCTGGTGCTTCCTCTTGGTTTACAACAACCAAGTTGATGCTTTCTTTTTCTGGAATATTAGGCACATATATTAAAGGATAGTAAAGGCTGGAAGAGAATGGTGAAATGGGAGAGGAAGAACTTTACCTTACACGACTGGTCAGAGTTACAGAGCACCTTGGTCACCCAAAAATGCACTTATAGGTATGACTAGACTTCTACTCTCTTCCTTCATTATCCTTCCTCACACAGCTCGTCACTTTCTCTCACTCTCTGTTATGTAAAAGTCTCCCTTCTCGTCTTAGTCTCTCTTCTTCGACCCTCACTAGAATCACTCGGAACCCTTACTTCCCCCAATTTCTTTCCATTTTTTTACCCGGGTACCTTGTACCCAACAGAGATGAAGGGATATATATATATAGAGGAAAATTTCCATCGAGGCTGTTGGATAGGGATTTTATTAGGCGCAAAATTGTCCTTTTGCTCTTGTGTTTAACTTGGGCCGTTAGATCTATTTTCTACGAAATATCGGTCGTCTGTCCTTCTCGTCTCAAGTCTACAGTGCTTGAGCTGTCCACTGCACGAATCAAGAGGAATCGCGTGGCCAGGCAAGAAAGCAGAAAGAAGAGGGACCGAAATGGATAGTCACGATACACCCCCTTGGACTGAAGATGCTGATCGAACGACCGTGAGATACCTAGCTTTAAGTAGATATGCACGAACGAACGATCACGAGCAAGTGGGAAAATGATTGAAGCACTGAAGTATTTTAGGTTTTTATATTTGGATATTTTTCCTTTCACCTTTGTTTTCTTTCAATTTGGTCCCCATTTATTATTTTTTTATATTTTTAAGGCCAAAATTCCGAATTTTAATTTATTTTAAGTTTATATTTGCTCCATTCAACCGTATTTATTCCTAGAATAATTTTGTTTTATGTATTTTACCCATTTAATTAAGAGATTTTTAAATTGCATATATATATATGAAAATTTTTGAATTCACTATAGATTACATGAGATGTTACAATTTCTCTCCCTATTTAAAGAATTTGGTCCCCCGAATTGTTACAAAATTTCAAAATAAATGAGGGTATTTAGTTTGCATCTAATCTTCAAGTTCCTAGGTTGCTTCTTCTTGGGAGTGGTGTTGCCATGAAACTTTGACTATAGGAATCATTTTGGACCTCAATACATTCTTTTTACAATCCATATGCTTCTAGGTATTTCTTCATAGGACAAATTCTTCTCTAGTGGAAGGGCTTTGTGTTGTACCATATGAAACATATCAGGATTATACTTGTGTACCATTAACACATAGAACACATCATGGATGCCAAATAATTATTACTACGACAACATCTTCAATATTTTGGTATTGAATACAAATTAATTGAGAATTTATCTCAATATATTTTATGCATCAATAAAGACAAGACTTGGAACAAGGCGTTATATGTGATTGAGTAGATTATATGAACAACTATAACTAAATTTTGTTGGACTTTTGTCAAGTTGTTATCTTTACCACTATCTTACTAAAAGCAATTGTAAGATGTGAATTTAACCAAACTAGTCTAAAAAATTAGTAAAATACACTTGAACACTCAAGAAACCAAATGAAAAATAGTTTAAAAAATCTTAACTAGAATGATTAAACTGAATTAGTTAATCTGTGTGAATGGATCAACAAAAAAATTTGTAATACTCAGCCCCGAAATTTGGCCCATGATCAATTTGAATGTTTTAGAAATAAATAAAAAAATTTAATTATAAATTAATTTTATTTAGTTTTATTAATTAATTGAAAAAATAAATTAGGGATATAATTAAAAGCAATTTTGGAAGAAAGGAATGAAAATTTAAATTCGGTGGGTGTTTTTTTTTAAAAAATTAGAAATAGGGGATCAAAGTATAAATAGAGAAAGTTCGGCCATGTAGGACTGCCCAATCAACAGCCTTGACGAACCAGAGCGTACCGCGTGACAAGGCATGCTGACATTGGTGCAACGCGAGCGATTTGCGTGCCCCGCAATCAGAGGCCTAGGATCGATCCTGTGCGTATGAATGACCCGAATTCGTTTCTCCCTTAGGTGTGATCGGACGATCGAGATCAATGAAATATCGTTTTATTATTTATTGAGCTTTAATACCGTGATAGAAAATAGAGTGAGAAATCTTTACTTATTTCGGGGTCTAAAATAGGCTCTACAATGCGCCTATGGGTTGTCCCCAAATTTTCTGAATTTTTTCCGAGAAACTGAAACGCACTACCGGTACCTGCACGTGTCCCAAAAATCCAAATCAGACCCAGAGTCCCTTTTCGGCCAATATCAGAATTCCAGCACGGCGGCTTCGCCGTGCTCCGGCGACAGCACCGCCGCCTGCGGTGGTGATCTGCCTCGGGTTGGCCGTTTTTGACCGAATTTGGCCAAACTTTCATTGGTTCCTGCAATAAAACAACCCTAGAGCCCTCGGTGGGCCAAAAAAATCACGAAAAATCGAGACTTACCGGCGGCGGAGCTCTCAGGTGCGGCGGCTTCTTCGGCGCGAGTCGCGGTTTGATGTTTTGCTCTGGTCAACCTGTAGAGAAAAGGACGGTGATCACAGTGATGTAAAAATTGCATCGAACGGGAACAGGAAAGGGCCTCATCGGAGGCAAAAACTGAGGGAAGCCGCGGCGGTGCCGCTGGACTTCGGCAGTATTTTTCGGCCGATTGGCCGGTGGTTTGGCTCCGATTTGGCCATAGGCAGATTCAGCATCGAAAACGAGCCAAGGAAATAAAATTTACCTCATTTGGAAGTCGGAAAACCCTTCGGTGCGGCGGCGGGTGGTGGCGGCCAGCTCCTCTGGCGACTGGTTCTTCTTCTCCGGCGAGGGTACTAGCAGCTAGGGTTTGGGGTCGGGTGTGGGTGAGGTTATTTATAACATTCCCCTTTTAATCTCAGCCGTTCATCACGATTTAATCTGGACCGTCCGATCGCGATTAAAATGGAAATAAATATGGACCGTCCATCGCGATGTGATCTAGGCCGTCCGTGCGTGATTCAATCTGGGTCGTCCACACGCGTGAGATATGGACTGTTCGATCGTGTGCACGTAGATCGCTCACGTGGCTCCGTCCCGCGTGGCCTCCTGCGTCAGCTTCCTTGCCACGCGGCATGTTTTGGTTGGCCAGGGCTACTGACAGGGCTGCTGACGTAGCTGCTGACGTGGCACAACTTTTTTAAATTGTGTTTTGACCCCCGGTTTCTGATTTTCTTTTCAAAAACACCCATAGAATCCAAATTTTCACCCTTTTTTCGCAAAAGTAATTTCAATTAAATCCCAAAAATAATTTTACCCTATTTTATCATTATTATTATTTTTATTTTTATTAAATTAAATTAAATTAAATTAAAACCTTATAAATTAAATATTGAAAAATTAAACTAAAATTCTAATATAAATTAAAATAAATTAAAAAATTAAAATAATAAATTTTGGGTGTTACAACTCTCCCCCCTTTAAAGAAATTTGGTCCCCCAAATTTGCCTTTTACTCTTGATCGAACAAATGAGGATACTGGGCTCTAAAATCTGATTCTAGCTCCCAGGTAGCCTCCCTTGGCGTGTGGTTCTGCCACACGACCTTTACAAATGATATTTTTCGGTTGCGGAGTATCCTGCTCTTTCGGTCCGTGATACCGACTGGTACTTCTTCATAAGATAAGTCCTCTTATAGTGGAAGCAGTTCATGAGCCAAGACATGAGAGAGGTCCGGGTTGTACTTACATAGTATGGATACATGGAACACATTGTGGACCTTGGAGAGCTCTGGAGGTAGTGATAGTCTGTAGGCAGCAGTACCAATCCTGTCCAAGATTTTCAAAGGTCCAATAAATCGGGGGTTCAATTTTTCCCTTATGCCGAACCTACTAATTCCCTTGAAATGAGTGACCTTAAGGAACACCCGGTCGCCTTTCTCAAACGCTAGATCTCTCATTCGGGTGTCCATATAACTCTTTTACCTGCTTTGAGCCGTCTGAATGTTCTTTCTGATTTTAACTATTTTAAACGTGGTCTCCTCTACCAACTCTGAGTCGAACAATCTTCTATCACCCACTTCTTCCCAATAAATCGGTGATCTGCACAGGCGCCCATATAACGCCTCATATGGAGCCATGTCGATGCTTACTTGGTAGCTGTTGTTGTAGGCAAACTCTATCAGGGGTAGATGGTCGTCCCAATGACCCCCGGAGTCAAGGACACATGCTCGGAGCATATCCTCAAATGTACAAATTGTCCTTTCTGATTATCCATCAGTCTGAGGATGAAATGCAGTACTGAGAGACAGCTTTGTTCCCATGGCTTGTTGAAAGCTACTCTAAAACCGAGGAGTGAACCTGGGGTCCCTGTCAGATACAACTGTTACTGGAACTCCGTGCAATTTGACTATTTCTCGGATATACATTCTTGCCAACTTGTCCAAGGGGTCGATCATTCTGATGGCCAAGAAGTGAGAAGATTTGGTAAGCCGGTCAACGATAACCCAGATGGCGTCATGTCCTGAACGTGCCTTGGGTAATCCCGTTACGAAGTCCATGGTGATGTGTTCCCACTTCCATCAAGAATCGGTAACGGCTGAAGTAGCCCACTTGGGCGTTGATACTCTGCCTTGACCTGCTGACATACCAAGCACTTGGATACAAAGTCGGCTATGTCTCTCTTCATCCTATTCCACCAAAACCGAGGTCGCATGCCTTGGTACATTTTGGTGCTTCCTGGATGCATGGCAAATTTCGAGCTATGGGACTCTGTTATGATGTCTCTCTTTAACTCACTGTCATCTAGGACACACACCTTGTCTTGAAAACAAAGTAATCCATTGGTAGAGATTCAGAATTCTGAGCTCACTCCCTATTCAGCATCCTTCTTGCGGGCTACCAGGGCGAGGTCGACTGACTGGGCTTCTCTTATTCTTTGGATTAATTCGGGCTGGACTGTCAGGCGGCCCAAACATGTGACTCTCATCAAGTCTTGAAGTTGAACCTGTTGTGTGGCCCTAATTTGCCTGCATTTTGAAACCATCAAATGGGATAAGATACCTGCACTTTTCCTCCTGAGAGCATATGCTACCACGTTGCCCTTACCCGGATGGTATAAGATATCACAATCATAGTCTTTAAGGAGTTTTATCCACCTTCTCTGATACATGTTGAGATCTTTCTGAGTGAATATGTGTTTCAAACTCTTATGATCGGTATAGATCTGAAAGGTCTCTCCGTATAAGTAGTGGCGCCAAGTTTTCAAAGCGTGTATGATTGCGGCAAGCTCCAAGTCATGGGTGAGATAATTCTTCTCATGATTCTTTAACTGCCTGGACCCATATGTTATGACTTTTCCATGCTGAATCAGGACACAACCCAGGCCTAGATAGGAGGCATCACTATAAATTGTATATCCCCCTGATCCACTCGGTAAAGCCAGTACGGGTGCAGTAGTCAGCCGCTTCTTTAATTCTGAAAAACTTCTTTCGCAGTCCTCATTCCACTCAAATTTGGCATTCTACTTTGTGAGTCAGGTTAGAGGAGCTACTAGGCTGGAGAATCCTTCAACAAACCTGCGGTAATAACCTGCCATCCCCAAACTCTGAATTTTCTTAATTGATGTCAATTTCTCCTAGCCAAGTACCGCTTCAACCTTTTCGGAATTCACTGATACTCCTTCCTTCGATATGATATGTCCTAGAAAGGCGGTCTGCTCAAGTCAGAATCTACACTTACTCAACTTTGTATATAACTTGTTGTTTCTGAGGACCTGCAAAACTTGGGCAAGATGGTGAGCGTGTTCTTCTCTGCTTTTTGAGTAGACTAAGATATCATCGATGAACACGATAATAAATTGATCCAAGAACTCTCTGAAGACCCTGTTCATCAGATCCATAAAGATTGTCGGGGCGTTGGTTAGCCTAAATGGCATGACTAGGAACTCATAGTGTCCGTACCTGGTTCGAAAGGCCGTCTTGGGGATGTCTTCTGTTCTTATCTTCATCTGATGGTAACCTGATCACAGGTCTATTTTAGAGAAGACCTGTGCACCCTACAGTTGATCGAAGAGGTCATCAATTCTGGGAAGGGGATATTTGTTCTTGATCGTAACCTTGTTCAATCCTTTGTAATTAATACACAGTTTCAACGTTCCATCTCCCTTCCTGGCAAGAGTGACTCCAGTACCCCAAGGGGACACACTGTGTCTAATAAAACTACTGTCTTATAATTTAGTGATTTGTTTCCTCAGCTCTTCCATCTCAATGCGGCTCATGCGGTAAGGAGCAACCGAAATGGGCTGGGTGCCTGCCTGTAAGTCTATAGTGAACTCGACTTCCCTGTCCATTGGCAGTCCAGGTAGTTCGTCCGAAAATACATCTGGAAAGTCTCGGACTACCGGAATCTCTTGGATACAAATTTTCTTCTTGAGTTTGCCTAGTTAGAGAAAATAACAAGATTAAGATATTAAAAATTAAGAAAACTTACCATCAAGGAATAAGTACTAAATAATTTTATTAATTTGTAAATGGCTCCTAATTGGGAGGATTAAATACAACCTTCTTGTTAAAGCAATCTATGGTGGCGTGATGCGCCGCTAACCAATCCATTCCTAAAATTACATCAAAATCTCCCGTTTCTAACTCTATCAGGTCTACACTCAGTTTTTTATTTGCTATCTCCACGGCATAAGCCCTGTAGATAACTTTCTCTAATAGTGTTTCT
This sequence comes from Carica papaya, assembly GCF_054855325.1. Lineage (NCBI taxonomy): Eukaryota > Viridiplantae > Streptophyta > Magnoliopsida > Brassicales > Caricaceae > Carica > Carica papaya. The sequence goes on along the minus strand of NC_142311.1, from coordinate 19,116,051 downwards.
TCCCCAGCAGTAGACATAAACAACAATGAATCAAGTTTATCAAGTGATACATTAAGTTTGGAAGCAAAAACGTGTGAAACAAATGAATGCGTTACACCAGTGTCAAATAGAACATGAGCAATATGGTAACAGATAGTGTACATACCCTGTACCACGTCCGGGTCGGCGTCGGCATCCTGCTGGGTAAGGTTGTAAACCTTGCCCTGAAAAAGAGGTCTTCCTTGGTTCTGGTTCCTCGGGCACTCTCTCGTATAGTGCTGGGCACTACCATATATGCGACAGGTGTTGTTGAAGCAGTAGCATGGTCGGTCCCCGTGATCCCTGCCACAGTACTGGCAGATCTTTCCACGTGCTGCCCCTGGAGCCTGAGGAGGGGCCTGGATCACTGATCTAGGCCTCTTATTTAGTTGGACCGGCGCAGTAGGTGTTGGTCTGCGGGGTGGAGCTGAGGGTCGGTGACTCCCTACTGACTGAGGACGGGTGTTGAAATTCCTCTCCACAATCTGTGCCTTTGCTAGAACGACTGAGTATGTCTTGAGCTCCAGTACCAATAAGTGTTGCTTGATTTCTGGGCGGAGGCCCCACTGGAATCTCCTGGCCTTCTTGCCTTCATCCATCAATGTCTCCGGGGAGTATCGGCCCAGCTCTAGGAACTTACGAGCATATTCCGATACCGTCATGTTTCCTTAGACCAGCTGAACAAACTCCATCTCCTTCAGGTGTCGGATGTGCTCAGGGAAATACTCCGCATGGAAGGCTGCTAAGAACTGCTCCCAAGTGGCTGGTGTAGGCAGGGTGGTCTACTTGAGCTCCCACCAACGACCTGCTTCCCATACCAGCATGTAGGAAACAAGGGCATCTCTCTGCTTAGGAATTACTCCCAAGGTCTTGAAAGCTCTCTCAGTCTCCGCCAACCAGTACTGGGCATCTTCGAAAGAGGATCCCCCTACAAAAGTGGAAGGGTTCAGTCTCCTGTACCTCTCTATGTAGCTTGGGTCGATCAAGGAAGGAGCTGGGTCCCGTGGAAGAGGGACTGGGCCTGGCTGGGGATAGACTAGGGGGCACTGTGGTGGCACCTGCTGATATGGTGGGGGCACCGGATTGTACTGTGGCGGTGCTGGGTAGTACGGTGGTTGGGGCACTAGTTCATACTGCGCCGGTGGTGCCGGGTGGTACTGTGGTGGAGCAGGCTCGTGCCGGGGTGGCTCGGGATCTGCTTGCTGTAGCGGTGGCTCAACCCGTGGTAGTGGGGGAGGTTCAGGTAACTCCCTTCTCTCCTCTCGACCTTGCTAAGCGGCCATGATCCTTTCCAGCATCTCAAATATTCTGTCCACATCTTTCCGAAGCGAATCATCCTGGGATGCTCGGTTTAGTGGGGGTCTTCCTCTCCTTATTTTTTTGCACCTGCATTTCACAAGGAAGAGTTGGGTAACGATTTATCGGTGGGTATTTCTCTAAGCATTTTTGTGTAAGGGATGAGTCCAAGGAATGCGGCTCTGATACCAACTGTAACGGCCCCGAAAATTTAAATGAAGATGTATGTATTAAAAATTTTAAATGCGGAAGCGAAATAAAAATTCTGATTAACATCTCTTACACAATAACCATAAACGTATTCAACGTATGAAAGAATAAGCTAATCAAAAGAAATACTCGAAATAAAAACTATAAATAGAACTATAAAATCTTTAGGCGTCTAACTCGCCGTCTTCCTGCGGAATGGGCTCGGGAACCACGTCTTCCTGATCTGAAATGGTTAAGTAAGGAATGAGATACACTAGCCCAGTAAAGACATCACACTATCTCAATGCCACAGAAGTAAAGGTTGGTAGAAAACAAAAACGACCAATGGAGCATAATTTATAACAAACTCATTTATTAATGATAAAAACCTTTACCGTCCACTTACATCGGTGAGACTTGTGAAAATAACATATGAAAACAATAACATTATAACCATCATAAAATCATATACACTTTGTAACATAACACATGTTATACTTTTGTATTTAAATAATCAGACAACAAATTCCCTCTTTTACCAGCCTACTAGTATCCATGGGGATCCATAGGAGGTCCCCGCTACACGTGAACCATTAACATTAAGAAATCCATCCGGTATGGGTGCCTAAAAACCATGAACCTCAATACCCCGTCTGGTATGAGGGTGAAACGGGTCGTCCCCAATACCCCGTCCGGTATGGGCGCCAAAATCATAAATCTCAATACCCCGTCCGATATGAGGGTGAAACGAGTCGGCCCTATACCTCGTCCGGTATGGGCGCCAAAACACATAAGGTCTTCATACCCCGTCCGATATGAGAGACCACATTCCTGGTAGGGTTCCCTACGGACCCGGTCCGTCCACCATCTCCCAAGATATCTAGTCAGGCTGTCCACATTATCTATTTTTCAATTCACATAACCTTTTTTCATTTTCCTTGGTCTCAATTATCAAATCAAACATAAACACGTAAACCAGTAATGAACACCAAACAAACAATACAATATCGAGTTCACCATAATTCAAACCATAATAAATGAAACCATGATTCATGCATACGAAATCATAAAATAAATACATCAAATACCATACTGCATTTAAAACTGAAAGATAGATCAAACAACAACTGACCGAAAAATACATCAGGTTCGGGCTCTATTAGTAACCTTAATTAATTATACACATATTAATTCATGAAATGTCGTTTTATTATTTATTGAGCTTTAATACCGTGATAGGAAATAGGGTGAGAAATCCTTACTTGTTTCGGGGTTTAAAATCGGCTCTACAATGCGCCTACGGGTTGTCCCTAAATTTCTTGAATTTTTTTCGAAAAACTGAAACGCACTACCGGTACCTGCACATGTTCCAAAAAATTTCAAATCAGACCCAGGGCCCCCTTTCGGCCAATATCGAAATTTTGGCACGGCGGCTCCGCCATGCTCGTCGTCGGCATCGCCGCCCGTGGCGGCGATCCGCCTCGAGTTCGCCGTTTTTGGCTATTTTTGACCGAATTCGACCAAACTTGCATTGTTTCCTGCGATAAAACAACCCTAGGCCCTCGGTGAGCCAAAAAAATTACGAAAAATCGAGACTTACCAGCGGCGGAGCTATCGGGTGCGGTGGCTTCTCCGGCGCGAGTCGCGGTTTGATGTTTTGCTCCGGTCAACCTGTAGAGAAAAGGACGGTGATCACAGTGATGTAAAAATTGCATCGAACGGGAATCAGAAAGGGTCTTATCGGAGGCAAAAATCGAGGGAAGCTGCGACGGCGCCGCTGGACTTTGGTAGTGTTTTCCGACCGATTGGCTGGTGGTTTGGCTCCGATTTGGTCATAGGTGGATTTAGCATCGAAAAACGAGCCAATGGGAGAAAATTTACCTCGTTTGGCGGTCGAAAAACCCTCCGGTGCTGCGGCGGGTGACGGCGGCCGGCTCCTCTGGCGACTGGTTCTTCTTCTCCGGCGAGGGTACTGGCGGCTAGGGTTTGGGGTTGGATGTGAGTGAGGTTATTTATAACCTTTCCCTTTTAATCTCAGCCGTCCATCACGATTTAATCTGGGCCGTCCGATCGCGATTAAAATGGGAATAAATCTTAGCCGTCCATCGCGATGCGATCTGGGCCGTCCGTGCGTGATTCAATCTGGGCCATCCGCACGCGTGAGATATGGGCTGTCCGTGCATGTGAGATCTGGGCCGTCCGCACGCGTGAGATCTGGACTGTACGATCGCGTGCACGCAGATCGCTCACGTGGCTCCGTCCCGCGTGGCCTCCCGCGTCAGCTTCCTTACCACGCGGCGTGTTCTGGTTGGCCGGGGCTGCTGACTGGGCTGCTGACGTGGCACAACTTTCTTAAATTGCGTTTTGATCCCCGGTTTCTGATTTTTTTTTCAAAAACACCCACAGAATCTAAATTTTTACCCATTTTTTCCAAAATCAATTTCAATTAAATCTCAAAAATAATTTTACCCTATTTTATCATTATTATTATTTTTATTTTTATTAAATTAAATTAAATCAAATTAAAACCTTATAAATTAAATATTAAAAAATTAAACTAAAGTTCTAATATAAATTAAAATAAATTAAAAAATAAAAATAATAAATTTTGGGTGTTACATTGACCTTTGAACCTATCATGAAAAAAGTTTAAATTATAAAAAAAGAGATAAGGAAACATATTCCTTTATCTTAAATAACAAATGATTTTATTGATCAAATTAGTTGAAGCCATTCTTTATGCAATTAATTTTTTTTGTATATGCCAAAATAGGGTTTTGGAAAGTCAAAGTCAAGAAAAGCTCCTTGTAACAGACTAAACTTTTATCCAGAATACTAACCATACGCACACTATGTTATGATAAAATAGTTTATATGAAAACTTCTCACACCAAATCTTAAAATAATAAAAGTATATCTATTGCATACTTAGCTCAAAATATCTAGTATTCATAAGGTATGTGTAAACTCTAAAATAAATACTTACTACAAAAGAAATAATTAACCTTAAGTACTGTTCAAATTAAAATAAAAATTAAACGATCTTCTAACAAGTTTTTCACTATTCAAGAGCGGGATTGTGATTATCCTGATCTAGAAAAAAATAAATAATAAATAATAAATAAAGTGAGCTTAATATTCTCAGTAAGCATGTAAGTATTAGCAAATAATAGAGTAAATCATGCAAAGTTAATAGAAAATATAAGACTACAGAATGAGAGAGTTCAAATCACTTTTCTCTTTAATTTGGAAAACACATGGTATCTACACTATAATTTATTCACCAAACATTCTAAATCAGTTTATTCAGTAAACATTTAGAATTCAGTATTTTAATATCATAACTCAAGGCATAAACAGTTCAATAAATATCAGAATTCAGTATTTAGTATCACAATTTAAGCAATAAGTAGTTCAGTAAATATTAATTCAGTATTTCAGTGTCGTAAACTTTATACATGCTTTCTATTCATTCCTAACAGTTTATATCATATTAAAAATAGTTTTATTACACAATGTCATTTCTGTCATCATCAATAAAGGTAGTACGACTCCCCTCTATTGCATGGATACATCATAGTTCAATTCACAGTTCGCAGTACTCAGTATACAGTTTACAGTTTCACAATACTTATCGCTTTGCTATGTTTAGCTAAAGCCATATTCATGAGTAGGGTTCACCACAATCACACGCCAAAAAGCTGAATACACACCAACCCATTGGTGATACTGGTTAAATTGATTTTCGAAGTCTTTTAATATTTTTATTTATTTTGATTTACTGATAAATTCTCTAATTTTGTGCTTTAATACTTCCTATACATGTAACACGTATACTGTAAACATTCATCATCATTGACTCTTCTTCATACCCTTGATATACTCACAATTAATACCTAGTAATTAATACATATTTAGATTCAGTTACAAAACAGAACATAGCAACGCATTATCAATTTCAATAATAAACATTAATAAGAATATAAGAGTCAATAATAAAATTTCATCAGAATCCTGTACTAATTTATAATTTAAAAATAATTTTATTAATTATTAGAACACTATAATTTTAATTTCTTAAACATATTAAACTACATTTTATAAACACTTACACATTTATCTTATTTTGGTTCTTGAATCTAATTCTTGAAATTATCCCCGTGATACCAATTCAACCTGTTACAATGATATTCTCACTGGGTAGATAGTGAATTAGGTATCTCCTAATTTTAAACACCTACGCCAATACTTATTCCTAATTCTAAATCGAGTAAATAATTTACCGTGTTAAAATTAAATATGATTAATTAACCTTAAATTTAAAACGGTAAACCATCAGGATTTTTTAACTCACCTACTTGAATCGGGTTTTTGGGACTCACTTTGTGCAACCACCGAAAGTTCGCACGCCTCTACACGCGCTGCCATTGGGCTGCCACACATCACAACGAATTGGCCAAAATTCATCGTAGAACACTTCACGCCCTCATATTTGGCACATAACGCAAAGTCGCGTTTGGCTGCTGCCACAGGCTTCTTCTTCTCCAGCCACACCACAGTGCACAATACCAGCTTCTTTTGTTTTTGTTTTTGTTTTTCTTTTTCTTCTTCTTATTCTTCTTCCTTTTCCTTATCTTGGTGGTTGATTGGTGGTACCTGTAACCTCTTTCTCTTTCTCTCTCTCTTCGTGCTCAAGATCTCCCTCTCCACGACTCTTTCTCTACATTTTTCCCCAGATTTTTTTGAGTTTACCTCTAGCTGCTCTGAGAGCTACCGATAGCCTCTGTTTGAACTCTAATTTGGTAGATGGCTCTACACCAGTATCTACAAAATTGTATAATATTGCTGGAAACAGTAGTATTTACATCATACACAAACTAATATAAACTGCTAATAGATTCATACCATACAGGTAATTGCACACGCTATCATTTGGTAAATATTCATATATTAGCATTTGATATCCACTTTCTTGGCAATACCCTAGAAGACTAACTACATGGCGATGCCTAATCTCTAACAGATAAGTTACCTGCATGAGAGATATTTAGAGCTATTAAATATAATCATCTCCAAGTCAAACATCCAAGGGCAATGCTTGAGGACAAGACACCATTTCCTATCTCCCCTCATGAAAGCTCAATAAACCTTCATAGCCTCTTCATTGAGTTTGAAAAGATAGTCCTATAACCAATATAACATTGGAACATTTTAAGAAGTTTTAGGATACAAAGACGTGATCATATTCCCATACTGGCTCATGTCATTGGGTAGACTATCTTGAATCTTATCTTCTAGCTAACTTGGAGTATCTCCCTCCACTTGGGACATTACCATCCCTTTAAGAACTAGAAATTCAGTTCATAAGCAGTCTGAAAAAAAAGTGCGTTTTGAGTTTCTGAGACAAGAGGCAGCTGTATGCACCCGAAACACAGTTCTTTCCCAGTAATCTCCCTGCCTAAACTCACTAGCTTAAATTTTGGAAAATATCTTGCAAAGAATGATAATACAGTAGGGATCAACAACAGTGGTTCCATGTAGTTGTTCCTCGGTTATTGGGTACTGTTTGGAGTTGAAGGCAGAGCTGGATTGCCTTCACCAGGTGGAACCTATGGGGAAATTGTGCGTCAAGAATTGTTCACTATTAGGACAAGAATATGAAGAGCATACAGGATACCTCTGGCATAATATTTCTCACATTCTCATATTTTAGTTGTCGTTGCCCATTGGAGGTAATTTCTCTAAATTCAAGCTTCATTTTTCATTTTACTGTTATTGTAGCAAACCTTTGGTTTATTTAAATGACTGTGTGCTCAAAATATACAATTTTTAACTGATAATTCATGGGATTATTCAGCCAGCAAAACATATGAAATCTTTCTTCATATTATACTAATCTCTTTAGTAAACTTCTCTCTTTTCTCTCTCTCTTTTTCTTTTCCATTTCACATTGTATTGAAAAAATCCATTTAACTACAATTTTGTACGTTGAAGATGGCCGAGGCTGACTCTGCACAGGCCGACTGGTCAAACTACTGTGAATATTGGATTATTTACTACTTAACTTATCGATCTTGTGATTGAGATTTAAGTGGGTTTTCTCAAGTTTTTTGTTTGCGTGACTCTTTTTGGCATGCTCTTGCAAATTGTGGCTTTTTCCATACTACTTGTATTTCTCTTGCATCATTTGGTGACTAACTCTCTTCAAGATTGGTTCTTTTTGCAATTTGATATGCTTACTGATCTGAATTCCTTTGTTGACAAAGTTTAGTAGTGTGATACACTAATAAAAGAAAACATGTGAGCAGACAAAGTGCACAGAGAATTTTTACATGATTCAATCAATTTGATTTATTTTTATGGAAAGGGTAATAGCAGAATTAATTATGTAAACTGGAAGTCAAAAACTTATTCTCTCGCATCCAAACGCGATATGCCCAATCTCATCCATAAAGAACTGACAGAAAATATTATTGAATATTTACTGTACCTAGAAGTTTGCTCTTGCACCCCCAAACTTTTTTATAAGAGGTATTATAGATTGGGTGCATGGCTGCGAGAAAATGGAATTATTGGATACTTTTGTTCTTTATTTGGCCCTCTTCTTATATAATTAATTTAACCATAATTTTTGGTTCTCTTTTGTAATAAAACCACAATTCTTGCTTTTCTTAGCCACAACACGCTTACCAAGAGTTTCTGGGAAGTAAAGGTTCCTCCAAAGGTGAAGGTGTTCGTTTGGACTGCAATTTTAAATCGATTAAATACTAATTAGTTGTTGTAAATTTGTAGACCTAGTCGAGCTTTATCTCCTAACATTTATGTGATGTGCTATAAGAGAAGCGACACAGATAATCAACTATTTCTCCATTGTAAGTGATAGGTCCCAATCAGAAGTCTAAAAACTTAGGTAAGATTTTCTCTTTTGGGTGAGAAGAAACCACATTTTTTTTTGCAATTCAAAGACGGATTTTTATTGCTGAGGAATGAAGTTTAACTACACAAAACTCAACTGCTATTCCCGACTAGCTAGGGAGCAGTTTACAGAAATTGAAAAGCAAAAAGATAAGATTTTGACTGATTCTACGCAACCGCTATACGATCTGCGTCCATCCCATTTCTTCACGGTTTCTTTTTCTTTTTTTTTTTCATTCTGCACGTGCTTTCTTTCTGGATATTCTACTGGTCCTTCAGGGCTTTATCATATACATATGTAGATACATACATATATGTATATATATAGATGAGGGGAACGTGTTTAGAAAATGTCAAAATTAGAAGACATGCTATGCTACTCCCATAATTTGAATGTTGGCTCGGCCACTGCACGTGCTAAATATTCAATCATCATTTATTCAATAATCACTTATCAAATCATCACTTATCATTACCCCCCCTCTTTCAAGGTTCATACCTGAAAACCTTTTCAAGTCACTCCATAAATCCTTATAATGAATCGCGAAGTTGACGAAAATTGCAGCTTCTTCGTTTTTCCATTACAACTCATAATCACTACATAATGGGATGGGTTACGGTGCTTGTTCAACTCGGATATGTGACTTCAACAATATATATATATATATACATATAGACAAAGAGAAAGAAAGAAAAAGAGGGAAACAGAGAGAAGTTTACAAAAGGTGAGTGTCCTTCTCATGTAAGTACCAAATCGTCTTCTTCCGGAGCACGACTCCTCTGTCTTCTGTTTACTCTTAAACTTTTTTTTTTCTGGATCAGATTTGTTTAGCCTATCACAAATGCTAATACTGTTGAAGATTGAGTTTTCTATAGAACAAGGAGTTGATTTTGTTTTCATCATACTTTATGTTTACTTTTTACTTCTGGTTTGGAGGACTTTTGATATCAACTCTCAGAATAGGAATGGAGCTCCATGTTTTTGTTCAGCTTGATATCTTTCTGCTTAAATTATGATATGTATTAGAGTTGGTAGGATTAGTTGAAATCTGTAAACTTTTCGTTCCATTATATATATATATATGTATGAAATTAATGAAAAGATATGTCAAAAAAACACTTTTCCTGCAGCGGAAAATTCTTATTTTTTCTGCAATTTTTTCTCTTCACTTTTTTTTCATATTCTTCCATTTTTTAGGAATTTAATTCACTAATATTTTTTTAACAGTGATATCAAAGCTGCAGTTCTTGTGGGCTGTGAGCTGTTAAAGCAAGCTTGTTCTTTGATTAAATAGTCATGAATGTAAACTTACCTGCACCACCAGTGTTCACAGGAGAAAATTATGATTATTGAGCTGTAAGGATGGAATCATATTTGCTTGCTTATGACTTGTGGGCTTCTTTAGAGGAGGATTATATTAGGGTACCTTTACCTGAAAATCTTACACTAACACAAATTCGTCAAGGTGCAGAGAGCTCCATGAAGAATTTCAAAGCTCTATCCATTCTCCATTCGGTTATATCAAAAGATATTTTTCTAAGGTTGATTGGTTTAAAATGGCAAAAAAAGCTTGGAATTATTTAAAGGAAGAGTATACTGGAAGTGTAAAGGTGAGAGATGTAAAATTATTAACATTAAAGAGGAAGTTTGAGCTGATAAAGATGCAAGAAGGTGAAAGTGTTAAAGACTACTCTACCAAGATTATGAATATGGTGAATCAAATCAGATTGCTTGGAGGGGACTTCAAGGATCAAAGAGTAATAGAAAAGATGATGATCAGCTTTCTAGTGAAGTTTGAATCAAAACTCTCAGTGATTAAAGAAATTTACGATCTGGAAAAACTGACAGAAATTGAGCTGATAAGTAAGTTGCAAGCTCAAGAGCAAAGAACTTCTATTAGAAACAATGGTGTTGTAGAAAATGCATTCTAAGTTAGACATAAGGGAAAGCAAGTTGCTACAATCTCAAAAGAAGCTGGTCAGTAAAGAAGCTAGTCAGTCTTTGAAGCCTAAAAGTAAAGAGCAACAAAGCTCAAAAGAGTTAAATAAAAAGGAAAAACTTTTTGGTTGCAGCCTTTGTAGTAGGAGTGGGCATCTGGAGAGTAAATACTGGAAGAATTTGCAATGTAGAGTTTGTAAAAAGACACGACATATTGCAAAAGTTTGTTGGAAAAGAAATAAAAAATAACAGAATTCACAATAACAACAAAAACAGTCAATTGAGCAATAACAAGCTAACTTTGTAGAGGATCGGACGCAGCAGGAGAGCCATTTATTTATGGTTACTCAAGATCTTTATGTACCTAATGTTAATATGTGGTACATTGACAGTGGCTGTACAAGCTGCATGGCAAGAGATTAGAGATTATTTTTTAGTTTAGATTCCAGCTGCAGAACCAAAGTGAAACTTGGAAATGGGATGATTGTGGAAGCTCAAGGCAAAGGTTCAATGCCAATTCACACTAAACAAGGTACAAAATTTATTATTGATGTCTTGCTTATTCCTGGTCTAAAGTAAAATTTATTGAGTGTAGCTCAGATACAAAATAAAAGATATTCAATTTTATTCAGAAATGATTGTTGTCATGTATATGATACTGCAAATGTTGAGGTTGTGAGAGTTAAGAAGGTTGATAATAGTTATACGTTATGCTTGAAGCATGTGAATCAAATTGGCTTGTCTATTAAAAACGATGAAACATGGTTGTGGCATAAACGTTTTTGTCACTATTACATTGATCCATTTAAGTTGATGCAGAAAAATAGTATAGTGAGTGATATGTCTGTTATTTCTGGTGGAGAAGAAGTATGTGCAGCTTATTAGTATGATAAAATACATAGGACCAATTTTTCAACTGGTGAAGTTATTTGTGCAACAAGAAAACTTGAACTAATCCACTCTGATATTTGTGGGCTTATGAGTGTTGCTTTCTTAGACTGCAATAAATATTTTATTTTATTTATATACGATTTTATGAGGATGACTTGAGTTTACTTTCTCTCAAGAAAGGGTCAGGTACTTTCTGTGTTTAAAAAATTTAAATCATATATAGAAAAATAAACTGGATATGAGATAGCAAACTTAAGATCTGATAATGGCAGTGAATATACTTCAGCTGAGTTCAGGAAATTTTATGGTGATTGTGGTATATTGCAGCAATTTACTGTTGCTTATTCACCTGAACATAATGGAGTCTCAGAAAGAAAGAATATGACAGTAATGGAGATGGCTCGATGCTTGATGTCAGAGAAGGAGTTGCCCAAAAGTTTTTGGGCTGAAGCTGTATACACTTCAGTTTATCTGCTTAACCGACTTCCCACCAGATCAGTTAAAGAAAAAACTCCAATTGAGGTATGGAGTGGTTCAAAGCCTTCAACAAAGCACTTGAGAATCTTTGGCTCAATTTGCTATACATTTGTTCCTTTTGTGAAGATGACCAAGTTGGATGACAGAGTTCAAATTGGTATATTCTTAGGATATGCATGACATGCCAAAGGTTATAGAATTTATGATGTGCATTTTGATAAAGTACATGTCAGTAGGGATGTAAGATTTGATGAACAAGCTTGTTGGGATTGGGAGAAGAAACAAGTTAAAATAGAGAAAATTGAGGAAGGCTCAGTTACTTTTGAGTCTACATCGGGTTTGAGTAATTCTATTCATCATAAACAAAGTGACCATGAGGTTAATTCAGATCCTACTGCTGATACTCCTACCAAGAAAACAAAGTCACTTGGTGAAATTTATGAGAGATGCAACTTAGCAGTTATAGAACCATCTATCTTTGATGAAGTCTCAAAGTATCCTGAATAAAAAACGGCTATGCAGGAGGAGTTTGACACAATTTGCAAGAATGAAACATGGGAGCTCACATCAAGACCTCTGAACAAGAATGTGATAGGGATAAAATGGGTTTACAGAACTAAGTTTAATGCTGATGGGTCAGTCTTCAAGTATAAACCTAGACTTGTGGTGAAGGGATATGCTCAGCTTGCAGGAGTTAATTTTGGCGATACTTTTGCACCAGTTGCAAGACATGAAACAATAAGGTTACTTGTACCTCTTGTAGCAAAGAAAAGTTGGTAGCTGTTACATTTAGATGTTAAGTCAATCTTTTTAAATGGAGTCTTGGAAGAAGAGATTTATGTAAAGTAGCCACAAGGTTTTCAGGTTTTTGAAGATGGTGATTATGTGCATAAGTTAAAGAAGGCCTCATATGGGCTTAAGCAAGCTCCTAAAACTTGGTGCACCAGAATTGATTCACATTTGATTAGCATGGGTTTTAGGAGGAGCAAAACTGAAGCAATTCTTTATGTGAAGGGTGTTGATGACAACAATCAGCTTGTTGAGTCAATATATGTCGATGATTTGCTGGTGATAGGAGGAGACTTAAAGCTGCTGATGCAATTTAAACAACATATAATGGCAGAGTTTAAGATGTCAGATATTGGGGAAATGACTTATTTCTTTGGTATGGAGGTCAAGCAACTTGATGATGAAATTCTTTTATCTCAAAGAAAGTATGCATGGGATGTCTTAAAGAGCTTTAAAATGGAGAATTGCAAGTCAACTACCATATCACTTTCTGCAGGTAAAAAGTTGTTAAAGTTTGATGAAGCTGAAAAAGTAATTGCAAGTTTTTATAGAAGTTTGATTGGAAAACTCATTTATTTGACTGCTACCAGGATAGATTTGATGTTCTCAGCTAGTTATTTTTTCAAGATTTATGAATTCACCTAGTTAAAAGTACCTTGGAGCAGCAAAAAGGGTGCTGAGGTATTTAAAAGGAACTGTTGGTTATGGTATTTGGTATTCAAGAGAAGAAAGTGGTGCATTGTAAGGATATTCTGATAGTGATTGGGCAGGAAATTCAGATGATTGCAAGAGTACTTCAGGATTTGTTTTTTCATTTAGGTCAGGTGTTTTTGCTTAATTCAAAGAGGCTGAATATATAACAGCAGTTGCAGCAGCAAACCAGACTATATGGCTCAGAAAAATTTTGAATAAACTTAATATGGTGCAAGAGGTTCCAACAGTTATTTATGTAGATAATAAATCTGTCATTGCAATTGCAAATAACACGGTTCAACATGGAAGAACAAAACATATTAAAGTGAAGTATCATTTTCTTCGTGAAGCTGAGAATGATAGTGAAGTTCATTTGGTGTATTGCAATTCAAATGATCAAGTTGCTAATATATTGACTAAAGTTCTGCCCAATTGTAAATTTAAAGATTTAAGAGTTAAACTTGATTTATTCAATAGAAAACTCAAGGAAGAGTGTTGAAGATTGAGTTTTTCATAGAATAAGGAGTTGATTTTGTTTTCTTCAAACTTTATGCTTACTTTTTCCTTCTGATACTGACAACTTTTGATAACAACTGTCAAATAGAAATGAAGCTCCATGTTTTTGTTCAGTTTACTTTTTTTTTATGATATTTTGATAAAAACTGTCAAATAGGAATGAAACTCTATATTTTTTGTTCAACTCGATATCTTTATGCTTAAATTATAATATGTATCAGAATTGGTAGGATTAGTTGAAATTTGTAAATTTTTTCTTCCATTTTGTATATATATATATATATATATGTATGAAATTAATGAAAAGATATGTCAAAAAAAATCCTTTTCTGCAATTTTTCCTTTCACTTTCTTTCATATTCTTTTATTTTTCAGAAATTTAATTAACTAATATTTTTTTAACAGATACACCTTTGGAAGACATGACAACAAAAGCAGAAGCTCTCCATCCATCCATATAGAAAAAATAAAAAATAAAAATATCACATCATCACCAAACTTGAGAATGTTTGTCAAAGACCATCCACCCTCAACTCTTCAAGAGTATTATTTCTGTTCAGCCTTTTGCAATTTTTTTTTCTGCTCTCCATCATCACCATTCTCCAACTCAATATATACATTTTTTTTTCTGCTGCTCTCCATCATCACCTTTCTCCAACCCAATACATTTGTTTTTTCTTTTGCTGGTCTCCATCATCACTATTCTCTAACCCAATACATTTTTTTTCCATCCAACTCATGGCAGATTACATTATATCCTCCATAAACCTTGGAATATGTTCACTAAAAATTTCCCAACAACCCCAGCAGCACATTTGCTGATGATATTCACCCATGGATACTGTTCACTGAAAAGATTCAGCACAGATTGAGGAACTTTCTCATGAGCCAAGAACTGAACAACATTTCCAAAACCAATGGCATCATTCTGTTCTTTGATATCCGGTACTCGGTACTTACCTGGATTCCAAGGTAAAGCTTGGCTCCTTTGAGTTTGAGGGTAAACATCAGGCCATAGAAATATCCCTTTGGGTGTATACAACCTTATGCCCCTAAATTTATGGTACCATGACCTGCACTTCTTTATATCAGGTGTTATGGTGCAACCAGTTTTGTTTAAACACTGCTTCACATCTTGGAAATATTCCTCCACTTCTTTCTCCACTTGTGGAATCACGTAAGATTCGAGAGTTTCATGATCCGGCAGTTGATAAAGATATCCGAATTCTGGTACTGCCTTTACGAATTCTATAAAGAACGGTGACTCCATAAAATCACCTGAAGAATCGGAATCTTTACGCCTACTTGTAGCAATGAACTTGGCAGGCATTTTGTCAACTACTTCTTTATCCTTGTTCTCTGCGTCCATGACTGCTTCAACACCTTATGATGCTGGTGGTGAGAAAGCACAGACAACCGCCTTTGACATGAGTATTCTTGTTTGCTTGACAGCTTTGAACTTCGAGTTGCACTGAAATTTCGTGCGACCAACCCCGTCTGTGCTGCAACAGATCTCCACATCTCTCCCGCAAAAGTAAATGTTTTAGCTTTGGAGTAAAAAGGCGGTCGGTTCCCGTCGGTTTTCTCTAGACCGTCGTCGCAGTTCGATTGCGTGTGGCTCGGTTGGCCTGGAGCATTGTTGCTGGATTTTTCTCTGTTCAATACCAAAGTGTCGATGAGCCGTCGGAGGGTGCCTTCGAGATGATGGAGTCTGTCAGCAAAACCCGCCTCTATTATGCTCAAACGGTCCTGTATTTCTTCGAGATTGATTTATAGATTTTTTATTCTATCTTCGTTGGTAATCATGATTCTGATCCTAATTGATAGGTAAGGCTAAAAATTTAGGTAAGATTTTCTCTTTTGGGTGAGAAGAAACCACAAATTTTTTTTTGCAATTCAAATATGGATTTTTATTGCTGAAGAATGAAGTTTAAATACACAAAACTCAACTGCTATTCCCCACAAGCTAGGGAGCAGTTTACAGAAATTAAAAAGCAAAAAGATAAGATTTTGACTGATTCTACGCAACCACTATACGATCTGCGTCCATCCCATTTCTTCACGTTTTCTTTTCATTTTTTTTTTTTTTTTCATTTGGTCCTCTTCTGCACGTGCTTTCTTTCTGGATATTCTACTGGTCCCTCGGGGCTTTATCATATACATATGTAGATGAGCGGAACGTGTTTAGAAAATGTCAAAATCAGAAGCCGTGCTACTCCCATAATTTGAACGTTGGCTCGACCACTTATCAGTAAGATGCGGTGTGAAACTATGGTTTAAGTTGTTTGACACTTCCAAATTGGCTTGGGCTGCTTCCTCTTTACTGGAATCTTTTCTGAAGTCTAGCGTTAAAGGGTTTGGGATTAAGGTCAATGCTAGACCATAAATAAAATATGTGCTCTTTGCTGAGTTATGGACTATCTGGTTGAAAAGGAATCATCACATTTTCGACAATTGTTCTTTTCCGGATCCAATTCTGTGGGAGAAGACAACACTTTTGGATTCCTCTGGGCTAATACTCGGCGGAATTACTCGGATATATCTTTGTCTATTTTATATAGCAACTAAGATGTCATGTAATGTGTTGCATTTTTATTTTTATTTTAATATCCTTATTACTTAAATTTATAATAAATTTTGAGTCAAAAATTAAGTTATGAGTTAAATTTTGATGCAGGTTGAACTGTCGAAGAAAAGCGAAAAAAAAAATGATAAAAAGAAGAATAAGAAAACAAAAAAAAAAAAAAAAAAAAAAAAGAAGAAGAAGAAAGCCAAAAATCCAGATCTGGAGCACCCAGGCCCAGATTCATTCAAACCCAACTCTTGCTCTCCCAAACAATGCTGTTTTGAGAGTTGAAAACCAGAGGCCAGCAATGATCAAAACGACGCTGAATAGGGAAAAAAAAAAAAAAAAAAAAAAAAAAAAAAAAAAGTCAGCAACAGAAACGGATCGGCTGGAAGGGAAAGAGGAGGCTAGAAAGAAAAGAGTGAAGCCGTGCGCAAGAAAACTCTCTCTAACTGCTTACAAAAAGGAGACAAGAAGAGAAGCTGAGAGGAAAAGAAAAGAAATCAGATCTATAAAACAGAGAGAGGAAGCAGCTAGCAGACGGAAGCAAGAGCAGAGTTGGGTGATGAACTGGTGGAGAACCCGAGCACGAGTAGAAGATGGGTCTTAGCAGAGAGCAGATCCCGACCACGAGCTTGGAGAAACCCAGAGTAAAAGACAGATATACGGCAAACTAGTGGAAGGCAGAATCAGAGCGCATTGATTGGAGAGCAGAAGGATGAGCAAAGTTTGAAAGGAAGAGGAACTGATCAAGTAATATATTAGTATTTTTTATTAGCATATTTTTTTTGGGGATAGAAATTTTAAGAATTCTTAGATTTTAAAAATATAAATATATTGTTGATTGTTACATTATTAAATTTCTCTCAATTCTAATTGTTGTTGCAATGTATGTCTAAATCTCTCGCAACAGAGTCATTGATGTACCCTTTATCAAACGTGTTTAATTTGTAGTTTTCTTCTAATTGTAATTTCGTAATATTGAATTTAATTCGATTGTGAGAATAAACTAACTCATAATCTTATTTGTAATTGATGGTTTTAGAGTACGGAAATTAAAATTCTATTAATTAAATCTATATTATTAAAATATTAATAAAGACTTGAACGAAAATAATATAATCGAATTAATGTGAATTAATCAAATTATCATAGATTTAATTGAATTAATTAATAATTGTTATCAAATATTAACAATTGTTAATTGATAGATCTAGAAAATACCGGCAGAGAAATCGAAAATACATCAGAATAGTTTGACTATTGCAGATTAAATTAAATTGATTGTGAAACTAAAACATAAATATATCCAAAATTCATGTAAAATCAATTGTTCTAGTGTGTTTTTGTTGATAATTTTCTAATTTTAATTATTTGTTTTGATTAAATTGTTTTAATTTTTTATTAAAAAATTAATTTTAATTGCTAGATAATAGTATAATTTTTGATAATTTTGATACTTGATATGCAATATGTGTGAGACAATACTCTACTTATCGATTTATTACTTGAACAAATTTGTGCAATTGTGAATTCGCTCATCATCATGATTACTTGATTGATATCATTTTTTTTCTTTTAATTGTTTTACTTTATTTTCTTTTGTTACTCTATCATTGTTTTCTTTGCTAGATAAACTATCTGTCTATCTCTTTTTACTCTCCTTTCTCTCATCAATAATACTTCATTGTTTATTAAAAAATTTATTATTTTGGTATTATTATTACTCTTACTAAACTCACGCCACAAAATGTGCAGTTAAATTTAAAGAATAATATGACATAATAAATAAAATCAACTCTGCCAATAGGTTTAGTTCTTTTTATGTGTTTAGCTTTTTGCAGTACTCTTTTAACTTTGCATGATGAAAGTGATCTATATAGATCAGTAAAATTAAATATACATGAATTGGTAATATCATTCTCATTTTTTTTTTCATTTTCTTATATTAGCTTTGTAATTTTTGTATCATATATTTTATATCATCTGCCTCATGAGTTTTTTATGATCATTAATACTTAAGAGTACTTATTTTGATGTATTAAATCTCAAATATATTAGAAGTCCTCTCTCTTTTTCTTTATGGTAAAATCCTATTTGTTTAATATTATGATTAATTGATAACTACAAATGTTGAATTAATCAAAGATTGTAATGTAGGACGAATAGTGGTCCAAAGTTAGCATGACATCGTTCAGAAATAGAAAAAATTTAGGTGAGAAATATAAAAATAAAGATAAATAAAACGAAATTAGAGATTAAAGTTAAGAAATACAAGAAGAAATCAAATGAATGAAAAATATTAGGCAGACAAAGAATGAATATAGAAAGAAATAACATGAAATAAAACAAAGACAATTTTAATTAGTAATGACCTATTCTCTTTATTGTAACTACTAGCTTTCATAACAAGAATTAGTTACTACTAATTGGAAAAATTATAAAAGAGAAAATTTAAAAGATTATAATTATTATAATATGTAAAATCTACCTAAAAGAAAAAAAAAATTATAATGCTTACATAAATCTAAGTAAT
This sequence comes from Carica papaya, assembly GCF_054855325.1. Taxonomy (NCBI): domain Eukaryota; kingdom Viridiplantae; phylum Streptophyta; class Magnoliopsida; order Brassicales; family Caricaceae; genus Carica; species Carica papaya. Next base: position 19,097,226 of record NC_142311.1, on the reverse strand, counting down.
CTAAATAACTTTAAAACATAAAATAATAATGATAATTAAAAAAATTCTTTCACTAAAAAACTTATTCAAATTAAAATCTTTTTGATATGTATAATTCTATCCCACTTGGTGAAAAGTTGATCTCGAAGTTCTTAAATAACAAAGTAATAAAATAGGAAAGAAATGAATATGCTTTTTAGAATCTTCAAAAACGAGACTTCTGATAATTTGATATAACAAATTAAAGTTAATCAAAATTAAGAGTACAAAACCAACAAGACAAAGTAAAAAGTACCTAAAGAAATTTGTTTATGCACTTCATGGTTAATGCAATTATCATGAGCGAAAATATCTTCTCATTAGTGGCATAAAGTGTAACAAGATCATTGAAATAAATAAATTGTTCAACATCATTAGCACCAACGAAAAAGAAATTTTTTAATAAAAACAAATATTTGTTGAGTTATCGCTGGTGGCCCGAAAGAAACTTCAATCTTTCATCTTTTAACACAAGTAAAGTGTTAATTTTGTTTCTAAGCTTAACATTTAATTATTACATAATTTCTCATATTTTTCTAATAACAGTTGTCATAAATATAATGATTATTGGGATAATTTTTAGCATGAACAACATTTTTAATATTTTGGTATTGAATACAAATTTATTGAAGATGTATCTCAATCCGCCTTATGTATCCATAGGGACCAAAGAGTTGGTACAAGGCATCGTATGTGATTGGGCAGATTATATGAATAACTATAAACAAAATTTGTTGGATTCATATCAAGTTGTCATCTTTATTACTATCTATACTAAAAGCAATTGTAAGATGTAAATTCAACCAAACTAATCTAAAAAATTAGTATAACACACTAGAATGCTTTAGAAACCAAATTTAAAATGGTCTAAAAGGATCTAAAGTAAAGTAATAAAACTAAATTAGTTAATCTGTGTGAATGGATCAATAAGAAAATTCCTACTCATTGGTGCATACATGGGGTATATGTTCTAGTCTCCATTCACTAGCAATGGTTGGTCTTCCAATTTTAAGTTCATCTTACTATGGTGGTTTTATCTCTGTGGTTGTTGTTATCTTGTTATGGGAGGTAGAGATCAAGGAAGGAAAATTGGTTCTATCTTCTGGTAGTGAATGAGACGTCTTCTAGCAAAATCAATTATTGAAATTTAATTTGAAGACTTTTGGGAGCTATTTAATTGTAACTACGGTGATTATCTCGTCCATCACTCACCATTTGCCAACAACTTATGTTGAAGCTGATAGGGGTAGGATATTAGTATAACTTTTTTAACTTAAGAGTTTTAGTATTTTTTTTGTCAAGAAAAATCGAAAGGAAAATAAGATTTTTTAAGGTAAAACTAATAGAATCTAATATGAAAGTTATTATTTTTTTAAGAATGAGAACCTTTTTTTTTTTTTGAAAAAATTTGTCCCTTTTTCTATATAGTGTAAAAATAGCAAAAGATATAAATAGAAGTTAGGCTTTAGTAGCAACCGATATAAGATGAGTAACCATTAAACTAATTTTTCCGATAAATAGTTTAAAAATAAACAAAAAAAGTGAAAATAAAGAAATAAAGATAGAAGAAAGGAAAGCGGGTGGTGAAGTGAATAAATATTATGAGAAATATGCTAAATAAGATAAATTAAATGAAATAATAATGCAAAGAATGAGCACATAAATAGATAACAAAAAATAAAATCTTAAAAAGAGAATTTATGATTGTTTATTTTCTGTCTACTAATCTTTTTATCTAAAGATCATTTATAATTAACAAAAAAAATATATAAGAAAATGTAAAAGATTCTAATTCTTGTAGTATTTAAAATATACCTAAAAAAAACTAAAATATTATAATGACTAAATAATATCTAAGATACATCATCAACAATATATACAACCCCATATTAAAGAGGAAGATTAATAAATTTGACAGCCTACAAAATTGGGCTTGAAACAACAAGTCAATGCTCTAGTATCGTGTCTTGTTCATACAGTCCATATTTATATTTCATTTTGGTTTCATTATCTTATTCTATTTTTTTTATAAAAAAAAAAAATATTTTAAGGGGGTCATGAAGATTAGAGCCCCAGGGATTCTATAGTTAATTAGATCATGTTTAAGTGCTGACCTTTAAACCCATCATGCAAAAAGTTTAAACTATATAAGGAGACATAATAATGAAATATATTCTTTTATTATTAAATGACAAATGATTTTATTGATCAAATTAGTTGAATCCATCCTTTATGCAATTAATTCTTTTTATATATGCCAAAATAGTGTTTTGAAAAGTCAAAGTCAAGAAAAGCTCCTAACAATAAAAATTGTCTTAGGCTAGAAACACGTCTTTTAGTGATTACATTCACACATCAGTGTACACTTGAATGTACTATTTTGAATAACAAAATTGATTTCATTAATCAAATAAATGAACCTAGTAAATTCTTTTGACTATGACAAACTAAAGCGCCTTCAAAAAGTCTAAATTAACCTTTCTCTTGTTCGCTTTAGATAATATGTGCATATTGCAACTTTAATTATATACTTATCATTACCAATTAGTGCATGTTTGATTGTAACTTTTAACTATAACTTCTACATTTAGAAAATACTTTATAATTAATTGCGTAAAAATAAAAGTATTTTTTTGTTGTTGCCAAAATCCACTTTTAATATGTCTAAATAAAGAAGTTAAGAATACTAATCTTTAAAAAATGATTGCGGTTGTTAACTAAAAAAATATATATTTTCCTTTCTTTCGTTGCCCAATCATTATCACTATCATCTATTAACCACCTTTAGCCACTCGTTGAACATCCTTTAATGTCATCAGTGCATCACCCTTAGCCATCAGCCAACTACTAACCACCACCCTATGCTATCAGCTGATTGTTGGTTGCTAGCCAGTCCCCCACATGCTATCTTTTGCCTTTCCCCAATCACCCTCCATCATCCAACCTCCATCTGCCATTGTTATCCAGAATTGATGAGTGTTAGCCAACCGTTAGTTGTTGCTTATAGGTTGCTCCCATTTATCTCTAATTGTCATCCTTTGTCATTGGTCACCCACCGCCTACTGCTGCATCGTACAAATAACTAATAGTGTGCATAAATATTACTTTTATTACTTAGTTTTAAGTGCACAATTAGGTTACTTACTGCCCAACTTAAGGGATTTTGTTGGTTTTAAATTCAGGTATAAATATAAAATTCAACTATAAAAAAATAACATAGTTTGAGTTGATTATTGCGCAAAGATATTTGTCAATCTGCGATTAAGCCTTGGGCAACATTTGCACCATAGTGGCGATAGTAGATACTAACTGTTTTAACTAGACTCTTTCAAATTATACTCCTATTCTTATATGGAGACATGATGTTGAGTCAAAGTGACATTTTTGAAAGTTGAAAGATAAGATCGAAATAAGAGGATGACTCGATCCTCATAAGAATTGATTTTTTTTTTTGTTCTTTAAATAGAGGAAAATTAGAGATGAAAAAGCAAGAAAATTATTTTTTTCAGTTTTTGTTTTTCTGTAAAGTTCTTCTGTTGGTTCTGAAAAATTGCTAGTGTTCAACATTCAAGAAAAGCAACTAAATATTCTAATTTCTAGTTGAAAATCTAATTGAAGTTTTGATTCAAGAATTGTGAGATCGAATTAATTTATTTTCTTATTTTTCTTATTTTTAGTATTTATATATTTTCTATGCATACAAAAATTATTATTTGTTATCTATTATAATAGGACCCGTTGGGCGATTAACGAATAATATATAGCAGTCAGAATTATTGAATCCATAATTGTTTAGATTATTTTGATAACCAATGGTAAATTAGTATTTACACTAAGCAAATATATAATCTAATTTGAATGAACTGCATGGTTGAGTTTGTTAGTTAGAATCAGGTCTTTTTAGACTTTAATACTGTTAAGGAGTTAAACTTTAGGATCGTCTTTGAGGCTGTTCATTAGTAAAGTTTAATCAACGAGCATCTCTTGATTAATTTAAAACTAAAAAAAAGATTGGTTATTATGAACATCTCCAATAACTAGAACTACTTTATTGAAAATTGGTGAGAATCATCTTTGCATCAATGATCGATCCTATGAATTAAAACTGAAATTATTTATTTGAGTAGAATATATTTTTATTGATTTTCATTTAATCTGTTGATTTATTTTATGTTGATTATCTTAATCGCTTAATTGTTCATTTTCAGTTTAAAACAACAACTTTCCTCTTTTTATTTTATTTTAACTACTGGCCATAAGAGAATATTATATCTCAATTCCATGTGGATTCAACCATATTCGGTGCTACTACAACTCAATTTATTGTTAGAATATGAATTTATTTTTGATGGATCCGACACCCATTATATTTTGGTGCCATTACTAGATAATTGAAGCTACCTAATATATTTTTTCACGATCAGGTTTGATTGTGAGGAACTACTTCTTTATGATTCAACAATCAAAGAGACTGCTCAAACCTTGAGCAAATAAACTAAATTGAGGAGAAAATAGTTAGAAGTGTAGGATTTCAAAACAAACTAGATCTAAAATCAAATAACCATGCTCATATTGAATAAAAAATGATTAGATTTGTAATTAGAAGCATACCTGAATCCATAGAGAAAGAAATTTTTGCATTCTACAGTAGATTTTCTAAATCAACACGTGGCCCTATGGAGCTTTCAAACTCTCTATTTCTCTTATTGATGGGATAATGGAAAAATAAACCCTACGTACAATTTGAGGACCATAGCCACATTTTTATATCATCAAGTTTTGTTATTTTTAATTTACTAAATCATAAAATCAGAAATAATGTTTGTAGTCTTTGCACATAAAAGAGGCCCACACTTTACCAAATGCATTAGAGCCTAATATCCGTAACCGATCACTTTTAAACGGTCTCAATAAAATTGATGGTCTTTTATGCATAATAAAGTCCACATTAAGCTCACATGATCAATTAAAACCCAAGAAGAAATCACAACTTCATATTGTAATCAAGATACAACCTTTAAAGTCAATGATTAAGCCACCAAATCAAAAGTAGAAGAAGAGCAGATGGCTGAAGAACATACATTAGGAGAGTTGACAACCCCACCTACTAATTAGTAGCCCCTTTGCATCATTTTTCCAACTTTAAAAGTGGCATTTGAATTGAAATCTGGGCTGATTCATTTGCTGCCCAAGTTTCAAGAATTAAAAAATGGAGATCCCCACAAACATTTCAAAGAATTCCATATCGTGTATTTCAACATGAAACCACAAGCAATTTATGAAGAACAAATAAAATTAAAAGCATTCCCTCTTTTTTCTAGGTTATGGAGCTAAAGATTGATTATTCTATCTACCTCTCGGTTCAATTACCTCTTGGAGGGATATGATAAAAATATTTTTAGACTTTTTTTTTCGCCTCCAGAGCTACTGAAGCAAGAAGAAAAATATGTGCGATAAGGCATATAAATCGAAGAATTTCCATGACTATTAGGAGAGGTTTAAGTGCTTCTGTGCAAGCAGTAACAGCCTGAACTCTCATCTAGAGTGCTGACCGAATGTCCACAATGTCATGATAAAATAATCTACAGAATACTTCGTGCAGCAAATTTAAAATAATAAAAAGTACATGCCTTACATACTTAGTTCAAAATATCCAATATCCATGAGATATGTCTAAATTCTAAAATAAATACTCACTAAAAATAAAATAATTAACATTAAGTATTGTTCAAATTAAAATAAAAATTAAAAGATCTCCTAGCAAGTTTTTTTACCGTTCAGGAAGAGAGTTTTGAATATCCTGATATGGAAAAAATGAGTAATAAATAGGGTGAGCTTAATATGCTCAGTAAGCATTTAAGTACTAACAAATAATAGGATAATTTGTCCAAGTTGGTATAAAACATAAAACTATCGACGACAATGGTTTAAAATACTTTTCTCGTTAATTCTGAAAATACGTGGTATCTACACCATAATTCATTAATCAAACGTTATAAATGAGTTATTCAGTAACATTCAGAATTCATTATTTTAGTATCATAACTCAGGATATAAGCAGTTTAATAAATAACATAATTCAGTATTTAATATCACAATTCAGATAGTAAGCAGTGCAATAGATATTAATTAAGTATTTTCGTATCATAAACGTTACACATGACTTTGTATTTATTCTTATCAGTTTATGTAAAGGCCCGGAACCTTAAATGAAATAAATTTATAATTTAAATGCGGAAGCGAATAATAGAGCTAGGGTTTACATTTCTTATACAATAATTTAGAATGTCCAATAAGATTATGAGAATGTCCATTCTAAAAGTCAAATGATAATTTAAAAAAAATGAATAAATAAGCATCATATGACCACCTTCACTAGCACTTGAAGGAAATTTGGGTGGTGAACTACTCACAACCCTCTTACTGATCAGGATCTAGATTTTGGTCTTATTGATCTAAAATAGTTAATGAAATGGTGACTAAATATTAGTAAAAATAAGAAAAATAACAAATGAAATCCTTACTTTAATTAAATACATTTAACATAAAAACGTTTGTTTGATATATACCATTACAAATTTTTTAAAAACAACCTAAATTCATATCCATACCACTAGACATTTTCATGCATAAGAGAACAAGAGATGATATTTTTTTTTTTACTTGCTTACTAGTACCCCCTGGGGGTCCATAAGGATGTCCCCCTATTTGTGAATCTAATATCAAATTTTAACAATTAACTAGACGTCTTCATACTCCGTCCGATAATGACGCCAAACATTCCATCACCTTGATACCCCGTCCGGTATGAAAGTGAACTATATCTCCTAAAATCTTCCAGTATAGGACTTCCTAGACCTGTCTGACTAAGGTGACATTCATGATAGAGTTTCCTATGTACCAGATCCGTCCGTCCTTTCCCTGGGTACCCAGTAAATCTTTCACATAAAGATTTTCATCAAGTAAAACAACTAACAAATGTATATCAATATCTCATACTATATTTACAGATCAATTAAACTACATTTATGCAGATAATATAGTTTATCATAATAGGGAACCGAGTAACCAAATAACCGAATAAACTAGATAACTGATAAGACCATTGAAACTATAAATTAAGAACATCAACAATACGACAACAAGCAAGTAAAATAGTACAGGAAAATAAATAAAAAATCACGACAATTGTGAACTAACTGGTTCCGACTCCACTAATGACCTGTAATTATTTTTAGAATTTTCTAAATTTTTAAAAAATATATAAATTATATATCGTTAAGTCTCAATTTACTGTAATGGAGAATAGGTTGAGAGATCCTTACCCTGATTGATAATTCGAGACGTCGCCTGTCTACCACACCTCCTAACAGGTACTGAATTTTTTGATTTTTTTTATGAAATTCAAAACACTCATTATGTACCTAAAAATACCCTAAATCTAAAATCGGTGTCCAAAACTCTTTCTGATTAATTTTAGGATTCCAACACAGTGGCGCCGCAGTACTTTGGCCCCGGCTCCGCCACCCAAGCTGTGTTTCGCCTTAGCCTTGCCAGTTTTGGCAAGTTTTAGCTGGTTTTGATTGGTTTTACACATATCCCTATAAAAATATACGTTAAGGGACCTCGGTTGACCGAAAAATCACAGAAAAGTTGAACTTACCAGTGGGGGGTCTCCGGGTGCAGCGGCTCTGTCTGTCCTCCTTCGCGGTTGGGGTTCCTTCTTTGGCTAACCTGCAAAAAAAAGACGGTGAACACAATGATCAAAAAATTGTGTGAAACGGGAAACAGAAAGGCGCTTATCAGAGGAATTTTTAGGTTTTGGCTATGGCGACTCCGCTGGGCTTTGCTCGTGGTTTCCAGCTCACCCGCTGTCCCTCTTTCTCTGATTTGGCCACAGGAATGCTTGAAATCAAATTCCAAGTAGGTAGAGGAAAATATCTTCTTTTTTGGCGATCGGCAGTTAGCCTCCTTCTCCAATGCACAGTTCTTCTTCTCCGTCGGGCGTTGGCAGCTAGAGTTTGGGTTCCCTTGTGATGTGAGATATTTATTATACCCATCCCGTATTGATTTTGATCATTCATCACGATTGATCTCGTCCGTCTGATGCATTTAAGGAGAAAACGAATCTAAATCGTTTATCGCGATTGATCTCATCTGTCTAATCACACCTAAGGAGGGAACGAATCTGAGCTGTTTACGCATGCAAGATCGAACTTGGGCAGTCGAATCACTGGGCATGTGGATTACCCGTGTGGCACCGATGTCAGCGTATTTTAACATGCGGCGTGCTTCGATTCGTCAGGGCTGCTAAATAGGCCATCCCATGTGGTTGAATTTTTTCTTTTTACACTTTGACCCCATATTTCTAATTTTTCCTTTAAAAATACTCCTGAACTCAAATTTTTACGCATTTTTCTCAAAATTATTTTCAATCTCGTCCTTAATTGATTTTTTCTCAAAATTTTAATTAAATAAAAATAAAATAAAATAAATAATTATTTTAATAAAATAATTTAATAAGAAAAAATTATCCCAAGCCACTTTTCGGGTCTGAGTATTACAACTCTCCTCCTTTAAGAAAGTTTGATCCATCAAATTAGTCACTCTCTCACTTAGTCGAATAGCTGGGGGTACTGGGCTCTAAAGCTTGATTCTAGTTCCCAAGTGGCCTTGTCCTGCGTATGGTTTTGCCATAGGACCTTGACGAAGAAAATTTTTCGATTGCGAAGTACTCTACGCTTTCGGTCTATAACGCCTACCAACACCTCCTTATAGGATAGATCCTCCTGGAGTGAAAGGAGCTCGTGGGACAGGATGTGTGAGGAGTCCGAGTTGTACTTGTGTAGCATGGCTACGTGGAACACATTATGAACGCTGGATAGCTCTGAAAGTAGTGCCAATCTGTAGGTGATCGTACTAATCCAGTCTAAAATCTCAAATGGTCTGATAAACCGGGGATTTAATTTTCCTCTCTTACCAAACCTATTGATCCCTTGAAATGGGTGACCTTAAGAAACACTCGATCACATTTTTTAAATCCCAAATCCCTCCTCCGGTTGTCTCCATAACTCTTCTGCTTACTCTGAGCTGTCTGGATGTTCTTCTTGATCTTAACTACCTTTGACTGTAGTCTACTCCACAAGATTTGGGCAGAATAATTTTTTATCACCCGCCTTCTCAATAGATTGATGACTTGCAGAGGCGACCGTATAATGCCTCGTATGAGGGCCATGTCGATACTTGCCTGATAGCTGTTATTATAGGTGAACTCTATCAAAGATAGATGATCATCCCAATGGCCTACGAAGTCTAGAACACAAGCTCGGAGCATATCCTCCAGTGTGCGAATCGTCTTCTTTAATTGTCCATCGGTTTGAGGGTGTAATGTAGTATTAAGGGACAGTTTTGTTGCCATGGCTTGCTGAAAACTAGACCAAAACTGAAAGTGAACCTAAGGTCTCTGTTGGATACCACTGTCATTGGAACTAAATGTAACCTGAATATGTCCCGGATATACATTATTGCTAGCTTATCCAAGGGATTGGTCATCTTGATAGCCAAGAGTGAGAAGACTTGGTGATCCAGTCGATAATTACTCAAATGACATCATGTCCTGAGCGTGCCTTAAGCAACCCTGTCATGAAATCCATTGTGATATGTTCCCGCTTCAACTCCAGAATCGGTAATGGTTAAAGTAGCCGGCCTGGACATTGATGCTCTGTCTCAACCTGTTGACATACTAAACACTTGAAAAAAAAGTCGACTACCTATATTTTCATCCCGCTCCACCAAAATCGAAGTCGCATACTTTGATACATTTTACTACTTTCAGGATGCATGACGAACTTTGAGTTATGAAGCTTTGTCATGATATCCTTTTTTCAATTTACTGTTATATAAAACACACACCCTGCCCTGAAATTTGAGCAACCCATCAACAAAGACTTAAAATTGTAAATTTACTCCCTGTTCTGCATCCTTTTTGAGAACTATTAAGATGGAATTGGTGGATTGGATTTCTTTATTCTCTGGATCAATTTGGGTTGAACAGTCAGGTGGGCTAAGCATGTAACTCTCTTCAAGTCCTGAAGTCGTATCTGTTATGCGGTCCTTATTACAATGCATTCAGAAATCATCTGGTGAACTAACATACCTACACTTTTTCTACTGAGTGCGTCGGCTACCACACTGCTCTTTATCGGGTGATACAAAATATTATAATTGTAGTTCTTGAGGAGCTCTATCCAATGCTTTTAACATATGTTGACATCCTTCTTAGTGAATATGTGCTTCAAGCTCTTATGGTTAATATAAATCTCAAAAGTCTCCCCATACAGGTAGTGGCGCCAGGTCTTCAAGACGTGAATAATAACGGTAAGTTCTAAGTCGTGGGTGTGGTAGTTTTTCTCATGACTCTTCAATTACTTGGACGCATAGGCTATGATCTTCCTATACTATATCAGAACACAACCCAACCCCAGGTAGGAGGCATCACTATAAACTATATATCCACTTGTCTCACTTAGTAAAACCAACACAGGTGCAGTAGTCAACCGTTTCTTGAGTTTTATAAAGCTCCTTTCGCAGTCCTTGTTCCACTGAAACTTAGTGCTCTTTTTTGTGAGCCAGATCAAAAGAGCGAATAGACTAGAAAATCCTTTCATAAATCTACAGTAATAATCTGTCATTCCCAGAAAGCTATGAATCTCTTTGACTGATGTCAATTTCTCCTAACCAAGCACTGCCTTAATTTTTTTGAGGTTTATTGATACTTCATCCCTTGATACGATGTGCCGTAGGAAGGTAGTCTGCTCAAGCCAAAACCCACACTTATTTAATTTTGCATACAATGTTTTCTCTTTGAGAACCTGTAAAACTTGAGTTAGGTGGTGAACGTATTCCTATCTATTTTTTGAATAGATTAGGATATCATTGATAAACATAATGACGAACTGATTTAGAAATTATCTAAAGAACCTGTTCATTAAGTTCATAAAAATGGTTGGTGCATTGGTTAGTCCAAATAGCATGATCAAAAACTCATAGTGTCTGTACTTGGTTCTGAAGGCTGTCTTGGGAATATCCTCTGCCCTGATCTTTACCTGATGGTAACCCAAATGCAATTTTATTTTAAAAAAGACATGCGTACCCTGTAATTGGTCAAAAAGGTCATCGATTTTAGAGAGGGGTATTTTTTCTTGATCGTGACCCTGTTCAATCTTTTGTAGTCAATACATAATCTTAAGTCTCATCCCATTTCCTTGCAAATGTGATTCCAGCGCCCCAAAAGGACACACTATGTCGGATGAACCCACTATCCTGCAATTCATTGCTTTGTTTCCTTAGCTCTTCCATCTCAACATGACTTATGTGGTAAGGGACAACCGAGATAGGCTGGGTGTCAGGCTGAAGATCTATGGTGAACTTAACTTTTTTGTCTATTGCTAGTCTGAGTAGTTTATTAGAAAACACATCTAGAAAGACTCAGACAACCAGGATCTCTTGAATATAATTTTTTTTTAAAGTTTGCCTAATGTAAAGAAAACAACTGAGTTAAAACAATTTGTAATAAGGAAATTGTCATGAGTGAATAACATTTAAAATTTTTATTAACTTGTAAATAACTCTTCATTAAAAGAGTTGAATGCAAGTTTCTTGTGAAAACAATCTATGGTGATGTGATATGCCGCTAACTAGTTCATTCATAAAATTATATCAAAGTCCACCGTATCAATTTCTATTAGATCCGCACTCAATTTCTTATATGTTATGTCTATAATACAAGTTTTGTATATAATCTCCTCTAGTAGTGTCCTACTCCTCGGAGTATATACAAATAATACAGAATTAAGTCTTTTAAGTAATACGAATAAGTTTGGTGTAAAAATTTATGAGACAAATGAATGTGAAATACCAGTATCAATCCAAACGTGTGGAAGGTGATTATAGATAGTGTACGTACCCTGTATCACGTCTAGATTAGCTTCAACATCCTGTTGAGTGAGGCTGTAAGCTCTACCATAGATAGAAGGTTTGGCCTGGTTTTGATTTTGCGGTTACTCTCTCGCATAGTGTTGGGCACTCCCACATATATGACATGTATTGTTGAGACAATAGTAGGGTCGGTCCTCATAATCCTTACCACAGTGCTTGCAAGTCCTACCACGTCTTATTACTGGAGCCTACGGAGGAGTCTGAGTCGCTGGTCTAGTTCTCTTGTTCTACTGAATCGGTACAATAGGTGCTGATCTGTAGTGTGAAACCGGGAGTCTAGGATTCCCCACAGTTGGAGGAAAAATGTGAAAGTTCTGATCCACTAGTTGTGCTTTGACCAGAACGGCTGAGTAAGTACTTAGCTCAAATACATACAACTACTGTCTAATCTCAGGATGGAGGCTCCACTCGAACTTCCTTGCCTTATTGCCTTCATCCATCACGCTATCAGGGGAATACTGGCCCAACTCTAGGAATCTTTGGGCATACTCCAACACAGAGATATCACACTAGACTAGGTGTGCAAACTCTATTTCCTTTAAATACGAGAGGTGCTCTAGGAGGTACTCTGCATTGAAAGCTATCAAGAATTGTTCCCAAGTGACTGGAATGGGCAGGGTGGCCTGCTTGAGCTACCACCAGCGACCTACCTCTCCCACAAGCATATAGGTGGCAAGTACAACTTTTTATTCAGGAACCACCCCAATAGTCGCGAAGACCTTCTTAGTCTCAGCTAACCAATACTCAGCCTATTCAAAAGAGGATGCCTCTACAAAGGTAGATGAATTTAGTCTTTTGTACATTTCAATGTAGTCTGGATCTACTATGGGTGAAACTGGGTCCCGTAGAAGAGGGACTAGATTGTCCTAGGGAGGAACTGGGTGGTCCTGTGGTGGTGCCGGATGATATGGTGGAGGCACCAAATTGAACTATAGCAGTGCTAGATGATGCGGTGGAGGCACCATATTGTATTGTGGCAGTGTCAGATGGTATGGTGGAGGAACAAGGTTATACCGGGGTGGCTCTGAATTTTTCTGCTGTAGGGGTGGCTCAAACTGTGGTAGCAGGGGAGGTCAGCCAGCTCGCTCTTTTCCTACTGGGCTTATTGGGCGGAGATGAGTCTCTCCAACATCTCAAAGAATTGATCAATATTCTCTCAAAGCGAACCATCCTGAGCTGCTCGGTTTAGTTGGGGCCTTCCACTCCTCATATCTTTGTACTTGCATTTCATAAAGAAGGGTTAAGTAATGGTTTATATTTGGTGTTTCTGAGTCTTTGTATAAGGAATGGTTCTAAGGAATGCGACTTTGATATCAACTGTAAAAGCCCAGAATCTTAAAGAAAGTAAATTTATAATTTAAATGCGGAAGCGAATAATAGAGTTAGAGTTTACATTCTTTACACAATAATTTAGAATGCTCAATAGAGTTACGAGAATATCCTTTCTAAAAGTCAAATGATAATAAAAAAAGCGAATAAATAAGTATTTTAGAACAACCTTTACTAGCACTTGAAGGGAGTTGAGGTGGTGAACTACTCACAACCCTCTTACTGATTGGGATCAAGATCTTGGTCTTATTGATATGAAATTTTTAATAAAATGGTGAGTTATACTAACCTAGTAAGAATATCACACTAATCATATATATAAAAAACTGAAGATTGATAAAAATAAGAAAAATTACTAACATATCTCTTATTTTAATTAAATACATTTAACATAAAAATATTTGTTTGATACATACCGTTATGAATTTTACAAAATAACCTATAAAGACCCATATCTATACCATTAGGCATTTTCACGCATAAGAAAATAAGAGATGATAATTTTTTTTTTTTTTATTATTATTTATTGGTACCCATAGGTGTCCATAGGGATGTTCCTCTATTCATGAACCCAATATCTAATTTTAGCAATTAACCAGCCATTCCCATACATTTTTGGGTAATGGGCGCCAAACATTCTATTGCCTCGATACCCGTTCGGTATGAGGGTAAACCAAATCTCCAAAACTCTTCTGGTATGGGACTTTCCAGTCTCATTTGACTGAGGTGACGTTCACGATAGCGTTCTCCATGTACCAGGCCCGTCTACCCTTTTTCTATATACTCAATAAGTCTTTCACATAAGGATTTTCATCAAGCAAAACAACTAACAAATGCCTACCAATATCTTATATTATATTTACAGATCAATTAGACTACATTTATGGAGACGATATAGCTTATCATAATAAGGGATCGAGTAACCAAATAACTAAATAAACCAGATAACCGATAAGACCATTAAAACTATAAATTAAGAACATGCACAATACGATAACAAGCAAATAGGACAATATAGAAAAATAAATAGAAAATCAGGACAATTGTGAACTAACCGATTCAGCCTCCACTAGTGATCTGTAATTATTTTTAGAGTTTTCTAAATTTTCACAAAAATATAAAATTATACATTGTTAAGCCTCAATTTACTGTAACGGGAAATAGAGTGAGGAATCCTTACCTAAATTGGTGTGTCGAGACGTCACACTATCTATCACGCCTCCTAACGGGTACTGAATTTTTTGAATTTTTCCTGCAGAATTCCAAACACTTGTCATGTACCTAAAAATACCCCAAAAATCTAAAATTGGTGTTCAAAACTCTTTTCGGTTTTGGGATTCTAGCATGGCAGCACTGTCGTGCTTCAGCACCGGCTTCGCCGGCCATGGTGGTAGTTCATCTTAGCTTGGCTAGTTTTGGTCGATTTTGGCTGGTTTTAGCTAGTTTTACATATATCCTTTCAAAAAAATACGTTAAGGGATCTCAGTTGGTCGAAAAATCATAAAAAAACCAAATCTACCAGCAAGGGGGTCTCTGGGTACGACGACTCCACTGATCTTCCTTTGTGGCTAGGGTTCCTTCTTTGACTAACCTGCACAAAAAAGAATGGTAAACATAATGATAAAAAATCTTGTGAAATGGAAAGCGGGAAGGGGCTCATCGGAGGGATTTTTTTGTTTTGGCTATGACGGCTCTGTTGGGCTTTGCCCGCTGTTTTCGACTCACCTACCATCCCTCTTACTTTAATTTAGCCACAGGGATGCTCGAAATTTTACTTTTTTTGGCGGTTGGCAGTTGACCTCCTTCTTTGACGCTTATTTCTTCTTCTCCAGTAGGGGCTGACAGATAGGGTTTGGGTTCCCCTATGACGTGAGGTATTTATACCCATATCGTATCGATCTAAGCTGTTTATCACGATTGATCTCGTCCGTCTGATCACGCATAAAGAGAGAATGAATTTGAGCTATTCATGTGCACGGAATCGAACCTAGGTCGTCAGATCGCTGGGCACACAGATCACCCGCATGGCGCCGACATCAGCGTATTTTAACACGCAGCATGCTCCAATTTGTTGGGACTGCTGATTGGGCCATCCCACGTGGCTGAATTTTTTTTTTGTACTTTGACTCCCTATTTCTAATTTTTCTTTCAAAAACATCTCTCAGACTCAAATTTTCACCCTTTTTTCCCAAAATTATTTGTAATCTCGTCCCTAATTTATTTTTTCTAAAAATTTTAATTAAAAATAAAAATAAAATAAATTGAATAATTATTTTAATAAAATAATTTAATAAGAAAAAATTATCCCTGTCTACTTTTCGGGTTTGGGTATTACAATTTATATCCTATTAAAATAGTTTCACCACGCGATGTCATTTATGTCGGTATCAATGATAGCAATCGGTATCAGTGATATTTGTATCGAGTTAGTAATGAATTGATTATCTCTTAATTTCAAACACTCGTGTTTATACTTATTCTTAATTCTAAATCAGATAAATAATTTATTGTATTAAAATTAAATAGGATTAATTGACCCTAAATCTAAAATGGTAAACCATAAGAGTTTTTAAACTTATCTACCCGAACTGGGTTCCTAGGACTCACTGCACGCAACCACCAGAAGTCTGCGCGCCTCCATACGCACTGCCATCGGACCGCCACACATTGTCGCCAGAGTGTCATAGTAGCTGGAACCAGCACATGCAACCAAAACTACCCACGTGCCACCATGTTTTGGCTAAAAACCATCACAGAATGAGCTGAGCACACGAATCTAGCCTGGATATGGCGGAACCATGTCAGAGAAAGGTGCGAATGCGTGAAACACTATCACGCCTTCTCCCTCTTCGGCCTTCTGATTTTGGGCCTCTTTGTTGTACTGTACGCCATATACACCAAACCTGCCTCATCATCGGTCAGGTCTGTTCCCTCCCACGCTCTCTCTCTCTCTCTCTCTCTCTCTCTCTCTCACTGAGCTGCTTTCTCTCTCTTTGCGACTGACTTTCTCTCTCTCTTTACTTGTATGACTCTGTTTCTCTCCTTTTTCCCGACTTCTTCCTTTATTTTTTCTTTAATAGGTGGGAGGATAGAGAACCCTACATGCCTCTTCTTTATTCTTCTTCGGCGTGCACATCCAGGCTTCTTCTTCGGCTACCAGAGACATATACACCTCTGGTTATCCTCATTTTTTTTTCTTTTTCTTTCATCAAAATGGAATCGTTTTGGCCCTTCTTACTCCTGATGCCTAGCTTTAAAATGATGTCATTTTAAAGCATGGGCTTATCTTTGTTTCTCTGGGCCTAGTTGTTACAATCTTCCCTATTGAAAAAATTTCATCCTCTAAATTTATAGTGACCAGGGGTTTGGAACATTTTTATATGTTTTTTCTTCAACCTATTAGTTTTATTATAATGTTATCATTGGTGGGATCTCTTTGATTCGCAACCAGACCATTTCTATCCCTATAATTAAGGTATACTTACTGAGAGTGCGTCTCTCAATTCCAAATGTTATTCACGAATTTGGTTAGATATTAGGATTTTGAAGAGCTTTTTCCTTTCATATTCAATGACTTGATGTCTATATAGATTATCCTTTAACTAACTCATATAATTCCTTTAATTTCGTCAAAGACTAAAAAATTCTTAATATACCTCAATACTTGATCAACTTATTCCTGAAGTCCTTTTAAGTAAGCGATTATGAAATTCTTACTTCTTACTGAAAATTATTAGGAGTCTTTGATATAGGGGTCATATAATGGCCTAGCTAAAATTGATTACATTATCTACTTATTCCATTCTTTTTATGGTTAAGTACTATACTTTTTGCTTCCCAATGTTGCAAGTGATTATTCTTAGGTATGACACTAAAATATAACTTGTGGATTTATCGTATTCTCATTTAGTCTTTGTTGACTTGAAAAATATTTCTTCATGTGCAAATTTTTTTTTTTTGAAAGTGTCTATTTTGAAGATCCATCTAGATATATTTATATAACGTACAAATTTTGCATTCCAATTTAAGAATTAGCAAATAATATGCGAGGGTTATTCACAGTAACGATTTCATTATTAGAAAATATCGTCACACTAATGGCTAATGAAGGTTTGGTTGGGTTAATTATGGTTGATTGAATATACTATTATTCGTACTATGTTTAGAAATTTTACTTTTACAAAGGTTGGTTTGTAGTATCCTGATCAAATGTCGATCTTGTAAGATATTGGATTTACAGTTGTCTTCTCTCCTTTTTCTTCACAATTGGTCATAATCATAGAGTATACTTTTATCAAGGGTTGAGAAAATTTAAGATCTTTTCTAGATGAGAGAGTAGAGAGGTTGGATACTCTCGTATTGGAGCAGTCTATAGTAGTAGTAGGGTTGATCATAGGGTTTCTATTATGCCTAGTTCACTTATAGTGATTGTTAGATGGTTTAGAGAGAAATCTTTCATGTGTGGTGGTTTATGGGTCCATACCACACTTCCACTTTGCCACTCTGAATAATGTTTACTTTGAAAGTTTATCTAGGTGTATTGCATCACTTTTGTGTTACTTTTTAGCATAAAGGGACTATATTCTGAGTTATTATTATATTATTTAATGATTCGTGGTTAAAACATGTCCTTAGGATATCCTCTTCTCCCATGAAAATTTAATTTAGGAGGGATAATGACTTTCAGAAAGAAGAGTTCTAATTAAGCATACACTAATCATCCGATATAAAAGTTTTATGTCCATCAAGCATATGATGATTTAATGCCTAAGGGCTTCTGAAGCAGCATTATAACTCCTATATGATATCTCAATAAAGATTTAGAATAGTTAGGGTATTTGTTCTTCCTAAAGAAGATTAACAAGAAATTCTGTATTTTATCAAAGTACCAAATAATTATTTGGTCTCCCAAAGTGCTTTCTTTTGAGTCTACTTGTTTTAAGATTTCTTTTTCTTCTTGGTCTCTAGCGAATTTAGGAAAAACTCTTCCATCTCATAAGAAATCAATTGGAGGTAAATTAGCAATTAACCAAAATATCCCCAATAGTGTTTATTGCTGAAGATAACAATATTGAAGCATTAAAAACCTAAGTATCTGCAAAAACATAGGTAGGAAAAACAGGAGGCTAAACACTGTCTTAATTCAAAAAAATATCCTCCATGATGAAAACTCGAATAATATCCACGTGATAAGAAAATAAAATAAATAAGTTGTGTCAAAGCTCTCTAAAATGAAAGAATGGTCTAGACTTCTAAACTCTTCATTATTTCATGATGTTATAAGTAATAACAAACTTTTTGATTCTTTATTTCACAATATAACAAGTTTATAACTTGACTAATTGCAATCTTACATTTAATTTTCTTATGCAAACCATGAATTGGTTGGGTGATTCGATATCGTTTGTTAAGAAAGATAAGAATCATCGTAAATAACTATGAAGAAAAACATGTCTATCAGTAAACATTGATGAAGAAAACTTGAAAGACATGATTCAACAATGGACTAAATAACATATTTGTTATAAGAAAATCTAATGGTACCAAAAGCTTAATCCCAAATGTCTTGTATTGGTTCGAAAGTGCATCTAAACAAGTCCTCAAACTATAACTAGAACTACCTCTTCAAACATATTATCACATTGCTAAAAAAGAAATGGTCGGGAATATATCGACATTGTCCAAGAGCTAGACACTTCTTACAGGGAAGGTGTTGGCCTTAAGGATGAGAGAAGGTCCTTATCATAACCTTTTAGAATATTACAGTAATGATCGATTACATAAGAGGACTTTTTCAAAACCCACTTACTTTAAGGTTTTTTTCCACTTAGGAGAATTTTCTCTCACTAAAGGTTATTCTCATATTCGAGGGATTTTTTTTCGCTTTGGGGAATCTTCCTCTTTTAAAATTCATTTCCCAACTTGAGAGAAATTCATGGTCTTTCCCAAAAATTTATTCACTTACTCCTAATAGGTAATCTCTTTTGGTAGTATTTAAGCTTCCTATGGTTTCATGTAATATGATAGATTATGGTTGTTGCTTATTCACCATCTCCTGTTAGCTTTAGAGTGAAGCCCTAATTCTTTGATCTCTAGATTTATCACATTCTAACCCATGTAACTTCTATCTTTTTAGGGTTTTGGAACTATAATCCTAAACTTCATGATATAAGGGATGGTTATGAGGAATGTTGTAACGGCCCCGGAATTTTGAAATGAAATATGTGTATTAAAAAGGTCAAATGCGGAAGCGTAATAAAAATTTGATTAACATCCTTTACACTAAAACCAAAAACGTGCTCAAAGTATAAAAGAACAAACTAACTAAAAGAGAAACTCGAAAATAAAGCTATAAATATAACTGCGGAGTCTTCAGACGTCCCCTTCGCCGTCTTCCTGCGGAACGGGCTTGGGAACAATGTCTTCCTAATCTGAAATGATTAAATAAGGAATGAGCTACACCAGCCCAGTAAAGACATCACACTATCTCACCGTCATGGAGGTAAAGGTGGGTAGAAAACACAAAAAGACCAATGGAGCATAATTTCTTTTATCAATAATAAAATCCTTTACTATCCACTTACCTCGGTGAAATTCATAAAACAATATACGAAAGCAGTAACATTATCATTATCATGAAATCATATGAGCTGTATAACATAATACTTACCACACATTTGCAATTCAATCATTACACAACATATTTCTCCTCATTACCCAGCCTACTAATATCCATGGGGATCCATAGGGGTCCCGCTACCCGTGAACCCTTAACACTTGTAATCAGATTCTAGGGCCGTCCCCATACCCCGTCCGGTATGGGCACCAAAACTATAAACCTCAATACCCCGTCTGGTATGAGGGTGAAACGGGCCGTCCCCATACCCTGTCCGGTATGGGCGCCAAAACACATAAAGTCTCCATACCTCGTCCGGTATGAGAGACCACAATCCCGGTAGGGTTCCCTACGGACCCGGTCCGTCCACCATCTCCCAGGATATCTAGTCAGGCTGACCACATTATACAATCATCAGTTTACATAACCTTTCATTCCCCATTTCCTCAGTCAGCATCATCAATTCACACACAAACAAATAAATCAGTAATTTATGCCAAACAAGACAACATACAACATCGGGTTCTCAGTCATTCAACCTATAATTAATAAAACAGTAATATGTGCACACGAAACTATGAAATGAAAACATAAAATCTCATACTGCATTTAAAAACCATAAAATAGGCCATACAACAGCTAACAGACAAACACACCAGACTCGGGCTCCATTAGCGACTTTAAACAATTTCTCGCATATGTTGATTCATGAAATACCATTTTATCATTTATTGAACTTTAATACCGTGATAGGAAATAGGGTGAGGGGTCCTTACTTGTTTCGGGGTCCGGATACGGCTCTACAGTGTGCCTACAGGCTGTCCCTAATTTTCCTTGAATTTTTTTCTGGGGAACTGAAACGCATTACTGGTACCTGCACGTGTCCCAAAAAATCCCAGATTAGACCCAGAGCCCCCTTCGGCCAATATCGCAATTCTGACACGGCGGCTCCGCCGTGCTCCGGCGACGGCGCCGCCGCAAGCGGCAGCGATTTGCCTCGGGTTGGCCGTTTTTGGCCGTTTCCGGCCGAATTCGGCCACACTTGCATTGGTCCCTGCGATAAAACAACCCTAGGGCCCTCAGGGGGCCAAAAAATTACGAAAAACCGAAGCTTACCGGCGGCGGTGCTCTCGGGTGCGGCGGCTCTCCGGCGAGGTTCGTGTTTTGGTGATTCGGCTTCGATCAACCTGTAGAGAAAAGAATGGTGATCACAGTGATATAAAAATTGTATCAAACGGAGGCCGGGAAGGGCCTCATCGGAGGCAAAAACTGAGGAGGGACGCAGCGGCGCCGCTAGGTTCGGCCGTGTTTTCCGGCTGTTTGGCCGGGATTTTGGCTCCAATTTGGCCACAGGGGAACTCAGCGTGGAAAAACGAGCCGGGGGTATGAAATTTACCTCGATTGGCAGTCGGAAAACTCTCCAGTGTGGCGGCGGGTGGCGGCGGCCGGCTCCTCCGGCGTTTGGTTCGTCTTCTCCGGCGAGGGCAGGCGGCTAGGGTTTTTGTGGTTAAGTGTGGGGGTTCTATTTATACCCTTTTGCCTTTTGATTACTGCTGTCCATTTTGATTAAATCTGGGCCGTCCGTGCGCGATTGAATCTTGGCCGTCCGTGCGTGTGCATCTGGGCCGTCCGTACGCTTGCATCTGGGTCGTCCGTGCGCACGCTTAATCTGGCCGTTCGTGCACGCGGGGACGCATCTGGGCCGTTCGATCGCGCGCACGCGGATCGCCCACGTGGCCCGTTCCCAGGTGGACGTGGTCTTGCCACGCGGCAGGTCCTGGTTGGCCAGGGCTGCTAACTGGGCCGCTGACGTGGCTGCTGACGTGGCACTGACGGGGCACAATTTTTCTAAATTACGTTTTGATCCCCGGTTTCCGATTTTCTTTTCAAAAATACCCCCAGAATCATAATTTTCACCCCTTTTTTCCAAAATAAATTTCAATTAAATCCAAATAATATTTTTACCTAATTTTACAATTATTGTTATTTTTATTTTTATTAAATTAAATTAAAATAAACTAAATAAAATAAAATAAATAAAAATAAATAAAAATAAAATTAATAATAAAAAAAAAATTTTAAAAATTATTGGGCGTTACAACTCTCCCCCCCCTTAAAGAAATTTGGTCCCCCAAATTTGCCTCTTACTCTTGGTCGAATAAATGGGGATACTGGGCTCTAAATTCTGATTCCAGTTCCCAAGTAGCCTCCCTGGGCGTGTGGTTCTGCCACACGACCTTTACAAATGATATTTCTCGGTTGCGGAGTATTCTGCTCTCTCGGTCCGTGATACCGACCGGTACTTCTTCATAAGACAAGTTCTCTTGGAGTGGAAGCGGTTCATGAGCCAAGACATGAGAAGGGTCCGGGTTGTACTTACGTAGCATAGATACGTGAAACATGTTGTGAACTCGGGAGAGCTCGGGAGGCAGTACTAGTCTGTAGGCATCGATACCAATCTTGTCTAAGATTTCAAAGGGTCCAATATATCTGGGGTTTAATTTTTCCCTCATGCCGAACCTACTAATTCCCTTGAAAGGAGTGACCTTAAGAAACACACGGTCGACCGCCTTTCTCAAACGCTAGGTCTCTCCTCCGGGTATCTGCATAACTCTTCTGCATATTCTGAGCTGTCTGAATGTTCTTCTTGATTTTAACTATCTTGGACGTGGTCTCCTCTACCAACTCCGGGCCGAACAATCTTCTATCGCCCACTTCCTCCTAACAAATCGGTGACCTGCACGGGCGCCCATATAGCGCCTCATATGGAGCCATGCCGATACTTGCTTGGTAGCTGTTGTTGTAGGCAAACTCTATCAGGGGTAGATGGTCGTCCCAATGGCCCCCGGAGTCAAGGACACAAGCTCGGAGCATATCTTCAAGCGTACAAATTGTCCTCTCTGATTGTCCATCAGTTTGGGGGTGGAAGGCAGTACTAAGAGACAGCTTTGTTCCCATAGCTTGCTGAAAGCTATTCCAAAACCGGTAAGTGAATCTGGGGTCCCTGTCGGATACCACTGTCACTGGGACTCCATGCAGTCTAACTATCTCCCGGATATACATTCTTGCCAACTTGTCCAACAAATCAGTCATTCTGATGGCCAGGAAGTGGGAAGACTTAGTGAGTCGGTCAACAATTACCCATATAGCATCATGTCCTGATCGTGCCTTGGGTAGTCCCGATACGAAGTCCATGGGGATATGTTCCCACTTCCACTCTGGAATCGATAAAGGTTGAAGTAACCCACCTGGGCGCTGATGTTCTGCATTGACCTGCTGACATACCAAGCACTTAGATACAAAGTTAGCTATATCTCTCTTCATCCCATTCCACCAGAACCGAGGTCGCATAGTTTGGTACATTTTGGTACTTCCCGGATGCATGGCAAACTTTGAACTATGGGACTCCGTCATGATGTCTCTTTTTAACTCACTGTCATCTGGGACACACACTCTGTCCTTGAAACGAATCAATCCGTCGGCAGAGATTTGGAATTCTGAACTCACTCCCTGTTCTGCATCCTTCTTGCGGGTTACTAGGGCGGGGTCGACTGACTGGGCTTCCTTTATTCTTTGGATTAGCTCGGGTTGGACTGCTAGGTGGCCTAAAGATGTGGCCCTCTTCAGATCTCACAGTCGAACCTGCTGCGTGGCCCCAATTGACCTGCATTCTGAAACCATCAAATGGGCTAGGGTGCCTGCACTTTTCCTGCTAAGGGCATCGGCTACTACGTTGCCCTTACCTGGATGGTATAGGATATCACAATCATAGTCTTTGAGGAGTTCCATCCACCTTCTCTTTTGCATGTTGAGATCCTTCTAAGTGAAGATGTGTTTCAAACTCTTATGATCGGTATAGATCTGAAAGGTCTCTCCATACAAATAATGGCGCTAAGTTTTCAAGGCGTGTATGATTGCGGCAAGCTCCAAGTCATGGGTAGGATAGTTCTTCTCATGATTGTTTAGCTGTCTGTACCCATATGCTATAACCTTTCCATGCTGCATCAGGACACAACCCAAGCCTAGATAGGAGGCATTACTATAAACTGTATACCCTCCTGATCCACTCGGTAGAGCCAGCACGGGTGCAGTAGTCAGTCACTTCTTCAATTCTGAAAAACTCCTTTTGCAGTCCTCATTCCATTCAAACTTTGCATTCTTCTTTGTGAGTCGGGTTAGAGGAGCTGCTAGGCTAGAGAACCCTTCGACGAACCGGTGGTAATAACCTACCATCCCCAAAAAGCTACGAATTTCCTTAACTGTTGTCAGCCTTTCCCAACCAAGTACCGCTTCAACCTTTTCGGGGTTCACTGATACCCCTTCCTTCGATATAACATGTCCCAGGAAGGCGGTTTGCTCGAGCCAGAATCCACACTTGCTCAACTTTGCATACAACTTCTTTTCCCTGAGGACCTGTAGGACTTGGGCAAGATGATGAGCATGTTCTTCTCTACTTTTTGAGTAGACTAAGATATCATCGATGAACACAATGACAAATTGATCCAAGAACTCTCTGAAGATCTTGTTCATTAGATCCATAAAGATGGCCGAGGCGTTGGTTAGCCCAAACGGCATGACCAGGAACTCATAGTGTCCGTACTTGGTTCGGAATGCCGTCTTGGGGATGTCTTCTGTTCTTACCTTTACCTGATGGTAACCTGATCGTAGATCTATTTTAGAAAAGACCTGTGCACCCTGCAACTGATCGAAAAGGTCATCAATTCGGGAAAGAGGATATTTGTTCTTAATTGTTACCTTGTTTATCCCTCTGTAATCAATGCACAGTCTCAACGTTCCATCTCCCTTCCTTGCAAAAGTAACTCTGGCACCCCAAGGGGAAAATCTGTGTCAAATGAAACCACTGTCTTGTAACTCAGTGATCTGTTTCCTTAGTTCTTCCATATCAATGCGGCTCATTCGGTAAGGAGCAACCGAGATGGGCTGGGTACCTGGCTGTAAGTCTATGGTGAACTCGACCTCTCTGTCCACTGGTAGACCGGGCAGTTCATTCGGAAATACGTCTAGAAAGTCTCGGACTACTGGAATCTCTTGGATACAAACTTTTTTTTTGGGTTTACCTAGTTAGAGAAAATACAATATTAAAGCACTGGGAATTAAAGAAACTTGCCATCAGGAAAAATCAATACTGAATGATTTTATTAACTTGTAAATGGCTCCTCATTGGGAGGATTTAATACAACCTTTTTGTTAAAGCAGTCTATGGTGGCGTGGTACGCCGCTAGCCAATCCATTCCTAGGATTACATCAAAATCCCCCATGTCTAACCCTATCAGGTCTACCCTCAGTTTCCTATCTGCTATCTCCACGGCACATGCCCTGTAGATAACCTCTCCTAGCAATGTCTTCCCCCCAGCGGTAGATACAATCAATAATGAATCAAGTCTATCAGGTGATACACAAATTTTGGAAGCAAGAACATGTGAAACAAAAGAATGTGATGCACCAGTGTCAAACAAAACATGAGCAATGTGGCCAGAGATAGTATACATACCATGTACCACGTCTGGGTCTGCGTCGGCATCCTTCTGGGTAAGGTTGTAAACTCTGCCCTGGATTGGAGGCCTTCTTTGATTCTGGTTCCTCGGGCATTCCCTTGCATAGTGCTGGGCACTACCGCATATGCGACAGGTGTTGCTGAGGCGGTAGGAGGGTTGGTCCCCGTGATCCCTGCCACAGTGTTGGCAGATCTTCCCACGTGCTGCCCTCGTAGCTTGAGGAGGGGCCTGGATGGCGGGTCTGGGCCTCTTACTGGGTTAGACAGGCGCGTTAGGTGCTGGCCTGCGGAGCGGGGCTGAGGGTCGGGAACTCCCCGCTAGCTGAGGGTGGGTGTCGAAGCTCCTTTCTATGATCTGCACCTTTGCCAGGACTGTTGAATATGTCTCGAGCTCCATTACTAGTAAGTGCTGTCTGATCTCCGGGCGGAGACCCCACTGGAATTTTCTGGCCTTTCGGCCCTCATCCATCAATGTCTCCCGGGCATGTCGGCCCAGCTCCAGGAACTTACGGGCATACTCCGACACTGTCATGTTTCCCTGGACCAATTGAGCAAACTCCATTTCCTTTAGGTGTTGGATGTGTTTAGGGAGATACTCCGCGTGGAAGGCCGCTAAGAACTGCTCCCAAGTAGCTGGTGTAGGCAGGGTGGTCCGCTTGAGCTCCCACCAGCGTACTGCTTCCCCTACCAGCATATAGGAGGCAATGGCAGCCCTCTGCTCAGGAACTACTCCCAAGGTCTCGAAAGCTCTCTCAGTCTCTGCCAGCCAGTATTGGGCCTCTTCAAAAGAGGATCCCCCTGCAAAAGTAGAAGGATTCAGTTTTCTATACCTCTCTATGAAGCCGGGGTCGATCAAGGAAGGAGCAGGGTCCCGAGGTAGAGGGACTGGGGCCGGCTGAGGGTGAACTGGGGGACCCTGTGGTGGCACCTGCTGATGTGGTAGGGGTACTGGAATATGCTGTGGCGGTGCTTGGTGGTACCGTGGCTGTGGTACCGGGTCGTACCGTGGCTGTGGTGCCGGGTGGTACTGTGGAGGAGCAGGCTCCTGCCGGGGTGGCTCAGGATCAGCCTGCTGTAGCAGGGGCTCAACCTGCGATAGCGGAGGAGGTCCGGGTAACTCCCTTCTCTCCTCTCGCCTTTGCTGGGCAGCTACAAGAGCTTCCACCATCTCAAATAGTCTGTCTAAATCCTCCCGAAGCGAATTATCTTGGGCCGCTCGGTTCAGTGGGGGCCTTCCTCTCGTCATTTCTGTGTACCTGCATTCACAAGGAATGGTTTAGTAACGATCTTTCGGTGAGTATTTCTCTAAGGCACTATTGTGTAAGGGATGGGTCCAAGGAAATGCGGCTCTGATACCAACTGTAACGGCCCCGGAATTTTGAAATGAAATATGTGTATTAAAAAGGTCAAATGCGGAAGCGTAATAAAAATTTGATCAACATCTCTTACACTAAAACCAAAAACGTGTTCAAAGTATAAAAGAACAAATTAACTAAAAGAGAAACTCGAAAATAAAGCTATAAATATAACTACGGAGTCTTCAGGCGTCCCCTTCGCCGTCTTCCTGCTGAACGGGCTCGGGAACAATGTCTTCCTGATCTGAAATGATTAAATAAGGAATGAGCTACACCAGCCCAGTAAAGACATCACACTATCTCACCGTCACGGAGATAAAGGTGGGTAGAAAACACAAAAAGACCAATGGAGCATAATTTACAACAAATTCTTTTATCAATAATAAAATCCTTTACTATCCACTTACCTCGGTGAAATTCATAAAACAATATACGAAAGCAGTAACATTATCATTATCATGAAATCATATGAGCTGTATAACATAATACTTACCACACCTTTGCAATTCAATCATTACACAACATATTTCTCCTCATTTACCAGCCTACTAGTATCCATGGGGATCCATAGGGGTCCCACTACCCGTGAACCCTTAACACTTGTAATCAGATTCTAGGGCCGTCCCCATACCCCGTCCGGTATGGGCGCCAAAACTATAAACCTCAATACCCCGTCTGGTATGAGAGTGAAACGGTCCGTCCCCATACTCCGTCCGGTATGGGCGCCAAAACACATAAAGTCTCCATACCTCGTCCGGTATGAGAGACCACAATCCCGGTAGGGTTCCCTACGGACCCGGTCCGTCCACCATCTCCCAGGATATCTAGTCAGGCTGACCACATTATACAATCATCAGTTTACATAACCTTTCATTCCCCATTTCCTCAGTCAGCATCATCAATTCACACACAAACAAACAAACCAGTAATTTATGTCAAACAAGACAACATACAACATCGGGTTCTCAGTCATTCAACCCATAATCAATAAAACAGTAATATGTGCACACGAAACTATGAAATGAAAACATAAGACCTCATACTGCATTTAAAAATCGTAAAATAGGCCAAACAACAGCTAACAGACAAACACACCAGACTCGGGCTCCATTAGTGACTTTAAACAATTTCTCGCATATGTTGATTCATGAAATACCATTTTATCATTTATTGAACTTTAATACCGTGATAGGAAATAGGGTGAGGGGTCCTTACTTGTTTCGGGGTCCGGATACGGCTCTACAGTGTGCCTACAGGCTGTCCCTAATTTTCCTTGAATTTTTTTCTGGGGAACTGAAACGCATTACTGGTACCTGCACGTGTCCCAAAAAATCCCAGATTAGACCCAGAGCCCCCTTCGGCCAATATCGCAATTCTGACACGGCGGCTCCGCCGTGCTTCGGCGACGCCGCCGCCGCAAGCGGCGGCGATTCGTCTCTGGTTGGCCGTTTTCGGCCGAATTCGGCCACACTTGCATTGGTCCCTGCGATAAAACAACCCTAGGGCCTTCGGGGGGCCAAAAAATTACGAAAAACCGAAGCTTACCGGCGGCGGTGCTCTCGGGTGCGGCGGCTCTCCGGCGAGGTTCGTGTTTTGGTGATTCGGCCCTGATCAACCTGTAGAGAAAAGAATGGTGATCACAGTGATATAAAAATTGTATCAAACGAAGGCCGGGAAGGGCCTCATCGGAGGCAAAAATCGAGGAGGGGCGCGGCGACGCCGCTGGGTTTCGGCTGTGTTTTCCAACCGTTTGGCTAGGATTTTGGCTCTGATTTGGCCACAGGGGAACTCAGCGTGGAAAAACGATCCGGAGGTATGAAATTTACCTCGATTGGCGGTCGGAAAACTCCCCAGTGCGGCGGCGGGTGGCGGCGGCCGGCTCCTCCGGCGTCTGGTTCGTCTTCTCCGGCGAGGGCAGGCGGCTAGGGTTTTTGTGGTCAGGTGTGGGGGTTCTATTTATACCCTTTTGCCTTTTGATCACAGCCATCCATTTTGATTAAATCTGGACCGTCCGTGCGCGTGTATCTGGGCCGTCCGTGCGCTTGCATCTGGGCCGTCCGTGCGCACGCTTAATCTGGGCCGTTCGTGCGCGCGGGGACGCATCTGGGTCGTCCGATCGCGCGCACGCGGATTGCCCACGTGGCCCGTTCTCGGGTCGACGTGGTCTTGCCACACGGCAGGTCCTGGTTGGCCAGGGCTGCTGATGTGGCGTTGACGGAGCACAATTTTTCTAAATTACGTTTTGACCCCCGGTTTCCGATTTTCTTTTCAAAAATACCCTCAAAATTCTAATTTTCACCCATTTTTTCCCAAAATCAATTTCAATTAAATCCAAATAATATTTTTACCCAATTTTACAATTATTGTTATTTTTATTTTTATTAAATTAAATTAAAATAAACTAAATAAAATAAAATAAATAAAAATAAAAATAATAAAAATAAATAAAAAATTTAAAAATTATTGGGCGTTACAAATGTGGGCTCTGATACCAATTGTAATAGCCCAAACTCTCATCCAGAGTCCTGATTGAATGTCCATAATGTTATGGTAAAATAATCTATAGGAATAGTTCACATCGAAAATTTTAAAATAATAAAAAGTACATCTCTTGCATACATAACTTAAAATATACAATATCCATGAGACATGTCTAAATTCTAAAATAAGTACTTACTAAAAACGAAATAATTAACATTAAGTACTGTTCAAATTAAAATAAAAATTAAACGATCTCCTAACAAGTCTTTCACTATTCAGGAGTGGGGTTCTGAATATCCTGATATGAAAGAAATGAATAATAAATAGGGTGAACTTAATATGTTCAGTAAGCATGTAAGTACCAACAAATAATAGGATAATCTATCTAAGTTAGTAAAAATTATAAAACTACTGATGACTCAAAATATTTTTCTCTTTAATTCAGAAAACACATGATATCTACACCCTAATTCATTAACCAAACCTTATAAATCAATTTATTCAGTAACATTCAAAATAAATTATTTTAGTATCATAACTCAGGGTAATAGTTCAATAAATAGCATAATTCAGTATTCAGTATCACAATTCAGACAATAAGCAGTGCAGTAGATAATAATTAAGTATTTCGATATCATAAACGTTACACATGACTTCCTATTTCTTCATATCAGTTTATATCCTATTCAAATAGTTTCACCACGCGATGTCATTTCCGCCGGTATCAATGAGAGTAGTAAGGATCCTCTCTACCACGTGAATACGTCACAATTCAGTTCATAGTTTACAGTACACAGTATACAGTTCACAGGTCTTATCGCTTCGCTACGTCTAACTAAAGCCGCATCCAAGGGTAGGGTTTACCATAGCGCCAAAAAGCTACACACCCAACCACCCATTGGTGATACCAATTAAATGGGTTTTCCAAATTTTTTAATATATATTTTTTTATTTTAACTCACTAATAATTTTTTAAATTTTTATTATTTAATATTTCTATACATATAACACGCATACTGTAACTATTCATTACCCTATACTCTTCTATATATCTCTAATATACTCCCAATTATATAACAACTAGTATATATATAGATTCAGTTACCAAAACATAGTAAAATAATTTATCAATAATTTTACTAGTAAACATAATTAAGAACACAACAATCAATGGTAAAATTCTGTTGAAATCCTGCACCTAATTATCAATTACTAAACGTCTTAGTTTTAATATCTTAGAAAGATTAAACTACATTTGTAAGTGCTTACATACTTACCTGATTTTCGTCTAAATCTCGTTCGTGAAATTATCTCCGATGTACAAGATCAACCTATAATAGTGATATTCGTATCGAGTCAGTAATGAATCTGTTATCCCCTAATTTCAAACACTTATGTCCAGCCTTATTCCTAATTCTAAACCAGATAATTAATTTATTGCATTAAAATTAAATAGGATTAATTAACCCTAAATTTAAAATAGTAAACCGTTAGGGTTTTTGAACTCATCTACTCGAACTGAGTTCCTAGGACTCACTGCGCGCAACCATGGGAAGTTCGCACGCCTCCACATACACTGCCACTAGACCGTTACACACTGTTGCTGAACCATAATAGTCACCACACACTCGGCCGCCAAAACTAGCATGTGCCACTAGAAACACCCACGCACCATCATGCTTCAGTCGAAAACCATCACAAAACCTCGTTGTGTACGTGGATCCGTCCTGGATATGGAGGAATCGCACTGGAGAAAGGTGCGGATGCGTGAAATTGTGTTTAACCACCGTTGTGGTTCTCCTTCTTCTTCGAGCACACAGTTGCGTGTTCTCCCTCTTCAGCCTTCTGGTTTTGGGCCTTTCTGTTGTACCATATGCTGCATGTACCAGACCTGCCCCGCTGCTGGTCTGGTCTGTTCCCTCTCTCTCTCTTTCTCTTTCTCTCACCAAGCTGCTTTTTCTCTCTTCACGACTCACTCTTTCTTTCTTTACTCGTTTGGCTCTATTTTTCTCCTTCTTTCCGACTTCTTTCTTTATTTTTTCTTTAATAGGCAGGAGGACAGAGAGCCTTGCACATCTCTTCTTCTTTCTTCTTTGACGTGCAAGTACAGGCTTCCTCTTCATCTTCTTCAGTTGTCAGAGGCATACACGCCTCTGGTTACCTTTTTTTTTTCTTTTTCTTTCATCAAAATGGCTTCGTTTTGGAGTTTTTTAAAACGATGTCGTTTTGAAGCATGGGCTTATCTTTGTTTCTCTATGTCAAGGTGTTACATAAGTTGCCTATAACATGACACCTTGGAACAGTCCCTCATTTATTATTTTATGAAGGACTGCTGCCCACAGAGAAAAAGATGATGGATGCAGCTAGTGGCAGTGTCATAGTGGATAAAATGCATCGACAAGTTAGATATTTGATAGCAATCATGGCTTCCACTTCGCAGCAATTCAGAAGCTTATAAGACACCCTTGGAAGGGTGAATGAGGTAAATATATTTCTCCTTAAATATTAAATTTCAAAATTAACTACTTTGATGTGAAACACGGTTGTAGGTGACATTCAACAAATTAGGATTTGTGGAATCTGTGCACACTTGAGACATTCTACATATATGTGTCTTACACTTCAAGAAGATGACCAACAATAGATCAATACAATTGGAATATTTTTCGATCAACCATAAAGGAGATATGACCCATTTTCCAATACTTATAACTCTAGATGGAATGATCATCCTAACTTTAGTTATAGAGCAAGACAACTAAATTTCTAACCATATTAGTCAAGACTAACTCCATAACAACAACCACCATCTTCAAAACAAAGTATGTCTCTTGAGAAAATTGTTAAATCACTTGCTATTGATACTCAACAATTTCAACAAGAGACAAGCGCAAACATCAAAGAGACGAGAGCAAGCATTCAAAATTTAGAGACTCAAGTGAGCCAATTAGCAACATCTTTTAGTAAGTTGGAATCCCAAGGCAAACTGTCATCTTGGGTTACATATGCTCTTTTCACCCGTTTTATTCCTGTAATAATTTTGTATTTTGTGTTTTACACATTTAATAAAAAAAAATTAAATTGCATATATACGTGAAAATTTTTGAATTCACTACGCCACATGAGATGTTATAAGTTCAATTTCTATTGTTTAATTCGATAATTGATATATTTCTCTTTAATATAAAATATTGCAGATTCGCATAGTATTATGCTTATGTGACATCTTTATTTAGAAGTTGTTTCTGTTTTATTATGATTTGTGTTTATATATTAGTTAATTGATGGATGTGAATTTTTATTTTAAAAAATTAAAAAAAAAGTGAAATATTGAACCGAATTAATTCTGATTATTTTTTATTTTTTATATTTCTAAATTAGTAACTTTCTATTTTTTGTTCTGCCTACAATTTACAAGTGAAAATATTAAGTAAAAAATTAGTTTCATGTAATTATTTTAATTACTTAAAAGAAACACCAAACTCTGTTAGATAAATATATAAATGCAAGTTAATGATTATCATATGTTTTTTTTTTTTATTAGCATGTAAAGTTATTGATATGTTTTTTTCTTTTACTATTTAAATTCAGAAAATTAGAACTTTTGAAAATTAAAAATTTTAAATGTTATCTTTTGTTATTTTTTAGAAAGTTTAGTATTTTTGTAAACTAAACTATCCAATGTTTTAAAAATTAAAAAAATCTAAACCTAACAAGCAAACTACTTTCATAACAAAGTGCTGCAGATCTTAGCCAACTCCAAATTGAGAATATGTGATATATTTTAAAAAAAAAAATGGTGAGAAGAGAACAAAGACTTAGTTGCAACTTCAGATTGTTACCATGTTTCTGCAAATTAAGTTCGAATGAATGTTGTGTATATCAATTAAGTACTTTTACATCCTACGTTTATATACTCAATCGTAAAATTTATAGTTGATATCAAAAACTAACCGCGTAAGTTTAAAATGAATAAACATGAACGAATTTTCTTCTTCTAATCCAATATTAACTAACAAATAATAAATTAATTTTTTTTTTCTTTTCTTTACTCTTGTTCCAACACAGAGGAGAAAACTGAAGCTTTATTTTGTAAAAATTATTAAAAATAAAAAAAAAACTTGAGCTGTACATAATTCCAGAAAAACTTTGTGGCTTAATCAGAAAATGAAGATTTTTATTCCTTCTTATGTTTGATAATTAGTTTCTTATTTATAATAATACACTCACTTAACGGACCCAATATTCTGTTACTTTCGAGTGCACGAGGCTGGACCTCGGTGACTAACATAAAAATTTTGAGATTAATTAAATAAAATTATGGTAAATTTTATTTAACTTTCAGTTACTAAAATTATTTATTTCGTATTTATTATTCATTAATTATGTTGAATTGTGATAAAATATCTATAACTGAAAATTAAATTACTGACATTTATTTTATGATTAATTCTAATTTCACTCTCCTAGAAATTGTATGAAACTTATTTTTGTTCTTTTCTATAAAGTAATTATTAATTTATTAATTATCCATGCGAAATTACAATTTAAAACTGAAAATAGTTAGATAATCGCACATATTATGAAAATCATGAGATTAATTTATGGGTAATGTATAAATTTTTCAAAGGGTAAATCTTATCAACTATATGAATTGTTGCTATCAAAGTAGTCTATTGATGATAATTAAAAATTATTTTTAAAAAATTAAAAACTAACATATGATATTTTCTATTTTACAATCTAACTTAAGGATCTCTTATAATTACAATATACAGTTATATATATATATATATTAAACACATGCCAGCATTATCAATATATGCACAACATTAAAATTCCACTAATGTTGTCATTTACGTGATTGTTTGGAATTACTTGAAGTAATAACGTTTTAGAGCAGCCATGCTTAATCTTAACCTATAATATATGAAGTCATTTAATATTACATTAACATTTTAAATTATGATATTATACAAATATAACGTCATTTAGTATAATATAAATAATAAAAATAGTAAATTACTAACATAATAAAATATAAATTCAGAGTTGAATATTATCATGAGATAATAACAATTTTTTTCTAACCAGTCAATGGTTTCCTTAAAAAGTTCAAAATCCGGAAGTAGTCACAAATGCAACATTCAATAATATTTGCATTTTGCATTAGTAAAGTTATATGTATATATATATATTTTTTGTTAATCTTAATTAAAATAATTCTATATACAACAAACAAAATAGGTTGTGTATAAACTAATGTTCTGATTATGTTATACATCACAAATAATTAATATATCTTTTCTATATGTCTAAGGTTATTTCTAAGGTAAATCAGTTGTCTCTAATTATAAACTCTTCAAAATTTTACAAAAATTCTACACTTATACAAAACAACCAACAATTATGTGAGCAAAATGCATGATTTAGAATTTTCAAAAATTATATTATCAACACCGCAATAATTTATAATTTTATTTTCTAATGGAATCAAGCACCAAAGATATAATATATAATTAAAAGATTTAAGAACAAAACTCAAATGGATGTAAAATAAATAATGAAGGAAAAGTATCAAAGAGGACAAGGAGAAAAATGATAAACAAAGGGATGGGGACGGCGTCGTTTTCCGGGTGTTATTCTTCTGAAAATTTTTATGGGGTCCTTTTTAAAATAAAAAAGTTTCTATTAAGTTGATTTACTCTGATTGGTTGCAGTTCCTGTATTTGATTGAACTTGGGCGGTGAGAAAACATGGAAACGAACAGTTGTTACTGAATCCTTAAAGGAAAAATCAAGGGAAGAGAAGATGGACGTGTAAGAAAAGAACAAAAAATGATAGAGATGCTAAGTAAATGATATGCTTTTGTGCGTTTAACTTGACATGTTTCTACCAAAACCGACCGAATTGCCGGCATCTCTGCAAGTAAATTGAATATGTTGAAGGTTATTTTGGAGGGAATGAGATCTTTCGGTGCCATTTTCTAACAGCTAGGATGTGGGAGCGGCAATCTGAAAGCATTTTGCTCTTTCACTTTGCTGTAAATGCAGGTATGCTGTCACATCTTGGCTTCTCATTTGAAATCTGCTATGGATTTGGTTCTTCCTCTATGCAGCAGAAATCAGTTCTAAACCCATTTTGAAATCTGTCTGGTCTTCAAACAGCTTACTTGCTGAAATGTGCTATTTTTGGCCTCAAGAAACAAAAAGTAGCCCTTGTTTTTTTAATGACATTGAATTGGCATTCTTGATTTCCTTAGTGTGGTCCTGATTTTCTGGCTTAAGTTGTGATGATCAAAGTTATTATTTTATCATGTATGAGTTTCCTTTTTTTTTTTTTTTTTTTTTCTTTTTTGCTTCAATTGGGTGAGTATATATGGTGTGACTATGAAGTTCAGTTCAAATTTGAATGTCCTAAAAAACAAAGGAAAGTTAATATTTTGCTGTTCTTGTGTTTATTTCTAAAGCAGGTATTCCTAGTGAACATGAAATACTTGCTAGAATCAGAACCTGGTTTCTTTTTTCTTTTGTTTTTCTTGCAGGTTTTTAGATTGTAATATTAAATTTAAAATTCTTATTCATTAATGTTACTATTGTGTTAGTGGGGCATCGGAATCTTCTCCAGTGTATAAGCTAACGATAAATTAAGCTACTTAGATTGAAAGGGCAAAGATCAGAGAAGCAATTTAGGGAAAATGAGGGAGGTAATAAATTACCTCTCTTGGGATTCATGTGTATTTATAGAGACTACTTATGGGTATAAGTATCACAAAGCTTAGGTGAAGTTTGAAGAGTTGCTGAGAATGAACAGATAAAAGCATGCTAAAAAACAAATGAGTGATAATTGGAAGATTTTTGGCATTTCAACCAGCAAGTCTTATTAATTGTGGACCCATTTGAAGCTCCATAAAATATATTGAAAAGCACATATATTTATACATATACAGTTTTGTGGTCCTTATAGTTACTTGTTTGAGGCAGCAAAGAGATAAAGCAAAAAAAAAAATTTGGGTTTGCAGATGTATTAATACTCTTATTTTTCTATAGAAATGCCCAATCTTTGACATTAGAACCCATAAGCAGGACCATTTGTCTCTTCCAAATATATACATATTTACTCTTGTCTGCTACTGTGTTGTCCTTTTTCTTTTCTGCTTCTTGGGGTTTGAGTTGTCCATGCATGTATGTACATAGGGATTGGAGAAGCTGAGGCACTTCTTGAAAGGAAAGGAATAATAAATGATTGTTGTTAATTTATTTCTGTTGATTCAATCTGTATAAATACTCAGATCATGCAAAATTCAGAAAAATAGGTTTTTGTTTTTTTTTTTTTAAATTAGTAGTGGGATATGCGTATGGGTTTCATAAGTGTGGCACATAATTGAAGTAGTAGACAAAAGTGAAGAACCATTGCGTCAGTGCTCAGGTATGGTACATTTAATTTTGAAACTTATGTCTGCATGGGATTGCCAGCAAAAAATATATGGCATTATTTAAGTTTAATCTTGGGAAGAAAAGAGTAAATGGAGAAGACCGCCACCCGCTGATGCATGTTTAGTCTTAATTTGATATTTACAAGAAAATAAATTTAGTTTTTATAATGTTTGAGTTTATTTATGATTACATGTTTATAATAAAATTTAGTTATTATTGTTCATAGTATAACATTAATTTACTATATTTTTACAGGTGAAGATGGATAATTCACAAAGAAGTAGAATGTTAACAAACTCAAATCAAACCATGCAATATGCAGATTTCTTAAGGTTAGCAAATAACAGTCACTATAAATATTTTTTGTCATTGATATAATTTGATGTGCAGTAATCTTTCATAATACTAATTAATTTTTATTCATGATTAATGTTATACTTTATATATTTTTAGAGTATGTTGAATTTAGAAGAAGGTGTTCATGAACTTATCATGAATTTAAGTACAATCTCAATACAGGAGTCAGTCATTATAACTTGCACAAAAAATATATAAAAGACAAGAGTTGTCTAAATAATATCATACAAGAAGATTGATGATGGTTAATAGCTAAGAAGTAGACCACAAAGTTATGGTATATATTTTTGTGATCAATTTATTATCAAAATTAGTTTCTTATTAAATATGTCAATGAATATATATATATATATATATACATGTAATTCATGATAGAAGTGCCAAAAATTGCAGCTAATAGAAGGAAACAAGAGATTGAGTCTAGTACTAGGACAAAAACTGTGATTCAAAAAGCTTATGAATTGGTAAGTTTAATACTTATTATTTTTTTAAACAACCAAAAAAATTATTTAAAAAAATTACTACACTATCTTTGTTTCTATTAAATATTTTAAAAAATAAAGTCAGATGGAACTTGGACTACTTCACATACATTTTAATTTCAATTTATCTTAATGTATCATTGTTATAATATGTAATCTTGCTCCTTCTAATTATCTTTGTCATAGCATAACTTTGATTGTAGATTTAGTTATGAAATAAAATTAATAAAATTAACTTTTAGTTACAATAAAAATAACTTGATAACAACTTTTTTTTTTTATACAAAGGAGAAAAAAAGAATAGTAGGTGAAAGAAAATGATGTTCATCGACTAAGCTATCCAAAACTAATGTTTTGTAAAAAAAATAACATATAAAAGTGAAAGAAAATACTGAATTTGCGCAGACGGTGTTTGATGGCGGTGGAAGGCACAACAACAGGTGAACGGAGAGGAAATTCTTCGCAGCAGCGGCTAAATGAAGAGTGCTTATATTTACTTGCAAAAACAACAAGAAAAAATGAGAGAAATAGAGAAAAAAAAAATGGAGGTTTTGGTGTTGTGTCGGCGGCATTAGAGAGGAGAGCAGAATGAGGCTGCTCGAGGAAGAAGAGGAGTTTAAATACCCGTTCTGTCTCGAGCTTAACTGAGCTCGAATATACCAGATCACCCGTTAATGAAACCATGCATTTTGGTGTGGGCTGGGTTAGCTTGTTTCATACAGGGCTGATAATATCTCCCCTCAAGATGGAAAGTAGATATTTTATGCTCTCATCTTGATCATATGCTCATTGAGAAGCCAACTAGATAGAGCTTTAGTAAAAATATCTACTAGTTGTTGTTTGTTATTCACATACCTCGTGACTATACTCCATTCCTGTACTTTATCTCATACTTTATCTCTAATTAAATAATAATCTATCTAATGTGTTTAGTTCTTTCATGAAATATAGGATTAACAGCTATATGTATGACTTCCTTGTTATCAGAATATAAGTATGTTGCTTCTAAATTATACATTTTAAGGTTATCAAGTAAGTACTTTATCTAAGTAGGTCACAACACACACTTGTCATAGCTCTATATTCCGCATTTGTTAAAGATCTAGAAACTGTTTGTTGTTTTTTAGATTTTCAAGATATCAATGAATTTCCTAGAAGAACACAATATCCTGTAACAGACTTTCTAGTGTCTCAGTATCCTGCCCAATCACTATCAGTATAAGCTTTTAGTTTTACTTTATATGTATTTAAGTAAAATAAATCTTGAACTGGTGTACCTTTAACATACTTTAGGACTTTATATGCAGCCCTTACGTGACAGTCTTTAGGACTCTCCATGAACTGACTTAGAACTTGAACAGAGTAAGCTAGATCAGACCTAATCAATGTGAGGTACATCAACCTTCCAATCAACCTCCTGTACATTATTGGATCTAGTATTGGCTCTCCTTCATCATTCGAAAGTTTAACATTCTGGTCCAGGGGGAGCAATGAGGTTTTGCTTCCTAGAACCCTTACATCTTTCAAAAGGTCTAAGACACATTTTCTCTTACATATATGAACTCCTCTCTTTGACTTTACAACTTCAATGCCAAGGAAATATTTTAAATTTCCTAAATTCTTAATTTTAAATTTATTATCCAGTATTATCTTCAGTTCTTTAATCACATATTCATCATTATCTGCGGTAATAATATCATCAACATATATAAGTAGTACTGTAAAGCTCTTATCATTAGTCTTCATGAACAAATTCTAGTCGGCCTTGGACTGTTTGAATCTTTGTTGAGTAATAAACTCAAAAAATTTGGCATACCACTGTTTGAATGTTTATTTA
Organism: Carica papaya; assembly: GCF_054855325.1. NCBI lineage: Eukaryota > Viridiplantae > Streptophyta > Magnoliopsida > Brassicales > Caricaceae > Carica > Carica papaya. Next base: position 19,057,803 of record NC_142311.1, on the reverse strand, counting down.
AGTCTATATAAGCTTTTTTGCAGTCTATATACTTTCCCTTCTCTCTTTTTAGGATGCCTAAGAGGAAGCTTCATATACACTTCCTTATTTAAATCTCCATATAAACAAGTATTGTTAACATCTAATTATTGAAGGTGTCATCATTTGATTGCAACTAGAGCCAACAATATTCTTACGGAAACAATTTTGGCCACATGTGAGAATGTCTCGTGATAGTCTAAACCTTCTCTTTGAGTGAAGCCCTTAATAACTAGTTTAGCTTTATGTCTCTCAATGGTCCCATCTATTTTGAATTTTACTTTGTGGACCCACTTGCATCATATTACTCTCTTCCCTACCGGTAAATCAACTACTTTCCAAGTTTTGTTTTCATTAAGAGCTTGGAGTTCATTTTCCATTGTATTTCTCTAGTTTAGTCCTTGTTAGCCTTCTTGATGCGAAATCAAAGATCAACCAACATGATCAGAAACTCACACAATTTCATTTAAAGGCATAAAGGGAATTAATCATATAGAAACCCTTCCTGCTTAACCCACTATCAAGAATGATAGGAACTAAGGTCATTGAAAACGAAAGAAATAGAATGAAAAAATGCCACAAGGTCGTACTTTGATAAGTAGATCTACTGTTTACTCAACAAGATGGTAGAAGAACCTCTCTTGAAAAGAAATATTTTTAATATTATTGAAATAATTTTTGAATGTCTTACAATGAAGATTTTGTGGCTTATTTATAGGCTAAGCCAAGTAAATAAAAAGAAAAATAAAATTTCTTAATTTAATTTATAATTATATAGGAAATAAATTAAAATTTAAAAATTAAAGACTAATTTCTTAAGTAAGATAGATTTAGTCTTCCCTTTTAATTAAAAGAGATTGTGACCAAATTAAGAGGGGAGACATATAGAAATAAATTAAAAATTAAAAGTTAATTTTCTAACTAAGATAAATTTAATATTCCTCTTTAATTAAAAAAGATTGTGGTTAAATTAATAGGGAGATATATGAAAATTTAGGGTCAGCCATAAGATCTCATTTTTGGCTTATTTCCTCCTCTTTCTTTGGATTGGGCCTTCTCTATCTGGTCCATGTCCATACTCACATCATCCCCTCCTTCTTTAAAAATTATTTGTCCTCGAATCGGATACTTTTTATGCAGGGGTTTTACCAATCCTGTTTTCTTTGAGAAAATATCCTGCAAAACAACACCATTTAACAAAGATGGTTTGAGGTGAGTTAATAATTTTTTCTTTAAAGATGGTCTCCTTAGCTCTTGTTCCATATAATAATGTTCTCTTTTCATGTTCCTCAATCCTTTATTTTCTCTGGACTTTATAGAGTTTTTGAATTGCTACTGATCTTTGAATACCTCTTCAGGTAATAGCGGTGTAAATGTAAAATTCTGACCACTCATGCTAAAAGAATAATGATTCCTATAGCCATCATAAGTTGCATGCTTATTATACTGCAAGGGTCTTTCTAGTAAGATGTGACTAACATGCATGAGCACAATATCACAATGTATTTTATCAGTGTATTGCCCAATAGAGAAGGAAACTAATATCTGCTTAGTCACTTTCATCTCTCCACAATCAGTCAACCATTGCAACTTGTAAGGGTGAGGATGATGCGTGCATGTCAACCCAAGTTTATCAACTAGAATAGTACTAGCAACGTTAGTGCAACTACTTTTATCTATAATGAGACTACATACCTTTCCATTTATAAGGCAACAAGTGTGGAAGATATTCTCTCTCTAGTTACTTTCTTCTGACTTGATTTAGATGTTTAGAACTCTCTCATAACTAAAGGTTCCCCCTGAGCTGGATATTCAACATTTTCCTCAATATCCTCCAATGGAGGCATGCTATCATTATCTTCGCTCTCGCAATCACTAGCACTATCAATTCTACCATCATTTCGCAATAACATGATCTTCTTTATTTGGGCATTGAAAACGATGTGTCTAGTTCTGAGACACCTAAAATATTTAATTGTACTATGCTTTTGATATGAGGTAAGTGTCATGCCTTTTATATCAACTAGTGCGGACTTTTCCTTCTTCTTATTTGTTCCCTTGTTTTCTTTTTTCTTAGGCCATTTCGAGCTGTAGGTAGGGGTGACATATGATGTGCCTCTCTCGATTTTCATGGCCATGTGCACCATGTCTTCTACCTCCATATAGTGTTGTAATTCCACCATGTTGGTGATGTCTCTACTGAGACCTCCAAGGAATTTCGCCATGGTTGCTTCGGGATCTTCTTCTATATTGGCTCTGATCATGACCATCTCCATCTCCTTGTGATAGTCCTCAACGGACATAGACCATTGCGTTAAGTGTTGTAACTTTTGATGCATCTTTCTATAATACTAAGAGGGTACACATATTTTTCGCATGATTGCTTTCATCTCTCTCCAAGAGGAAATTGGTCGCTCTCTATTACGTCGTTCAGTGAGGAGTAGTTGATCTCACCATACTAAGGCGTAGTTAGTGAACTCTACTACTACTAATTTGACATTCTTTTCTTTGTGGTAGTTATGGTAATCAAAGACTAGCTCTATCTTCCTCTCCCATTCTAAGTATGCTTCACCAGCATTCCTACCCTTGAAAGATGATAATCTCATCTTGATGGAGCTGATATTACTATCCCTCCTTTCTTTTCTCCTCTCCACCCTATCTTCCCCCTCATCGTTACAAGACCCAGCCTCATTTTCAGGATGTTGAGTTATAGGCCGCCTTGTATTAAGGGTCCCGTGTCTTGCTTCACTTGGATCACTAGTTAAGTTATCTATCTTCTGACTAAGCTGTGCCAATTCTGCATGTATAGCCTCTATAAGGAACATTATGTTAACAAGACTTTGATGCTCACTTGACATTTTACGAAGATTTCCTACAAAATGGTTAGTTAAAAAAAAGTTTTCTTTTTCACGAGTTCTCTCGTATTTCACTCACTTGCCTTTTATTCTCTAATAATTTCACACACTCTTGTCTTTTACCTTTCTATCTCCAACCCTCAAGTTGAGTTCCAAATAGATCATCTTGAATCAAAATATTCTCAAGTGTTGTTTTAAGACATCGCAAGGAGTCCTATAGAACAACTACCACACCAATAGTAAAAGAACACATAGAGGAAGATGTAGTGTGTTATCAATTACACAAAGCTCTAAGATATAATTTAGATGCTCAGATATATCAGGGAACTAAAGCTTAGAACAATAAAAGAAACTGAAAGTAAAAAAAATTGACGGTTTATAGAAGATGTAGGGATTCGGTATTGCCTCAAGAAAAAATTTGAAAAATATTCCTACCAATCTATTCCTAATGTTCATTACGTTCTATATAAAAAAAAATGTAGTCTTTAATGAATTATGTAAGTGTAAATAAAAATTGTAAAATAAAAGGAGTTTTTGCCTTATGTAGAGGTGGTTCTTGCACCGTTTCAAAAAAAGATGGTTGAATACTTAAAAGGTAAGTACTTTCCCGATGAGATTTCTTTCTTTTATTTCCTTTCTTTTCTCTCTTCTTTTTTTTATTTTTTTCTCTTTTATTTTATTTTTTTGCACAGGGAATAAAATTTCAAGAAAAGTAGATTAAAAATTTTGGTACTCAACAACGATTTTATTAAGCCAAAAAATCGTCAATTGACGTTATGCTTACTTGGATCAATGGATGAGATAATATTTTTTTTTAGTAGATGAACAAAAAAAATAAATAAACAAATAAATGGAGCAAGAATTTAAAAGTATAAAGGTAAAAGATAATAGGTTTAGATGGAGCAAAAACTCTGATACTAAATGATGCAGAATCCAAGATCAACCAACATGATTAAGAACTCACACAATTTTATTTAAAGGTATCAAAGGAATTGATCCTATAGAAATCCTTCTTACTTAACTTACTATCAAGAATGATAAGAACTAGGATCGTTGGAAATAAAATAAATAGAATGGAAAAACGCCACAAGGTCGTACCTTGATAAATAAATTCACTCCTTACTCAACAAGATAGTAGAAGAACCTTTCTTGAAAAGAAATATTCTTAATATTATTGAAATAATTTCTTAATGTCTTATAATAAAGACTTGGTGGTCTATTTATAGGTTAAGCCAAGTAAATAAAAAGAAAAATAAAATCTCTTAATTTAATTTGCAATTACATAAGAAATTAATTAAAAATTAAAAATTAAAGACTAATTTCTTAAGTAAGATAGATTTAGTCTTCCTTTTTGAGTAAAAGAGATTGTGACTAAATTAAGATGGGAGACATATGGAAATAAATTAAAAATTAAAAGCTAATTTTTTAATTAAGATAAATTTAGTTTTCCCCTTTAATTAAAAGAGATTGTGGTCAAATTAATGGAAAGACATATGAAAATTTAGGGTTGGCCATAAGATCTCCTTTTTGGACTATTTCCTCCTCTTTCTTTGGATTGGGCCTTCTCTTTCTGGTTCATGTCCATGCTCACATCACTTCTCATATGAACTTGGTTCATTATGAGATGTTACAACAGGTATATATTTCTTGTGTCCCCCATAAGTTTGTTGTATGCAACTATATTTGATAGCAGAATGACACCACCATTGCGAACTTCTAGATCAGACAACTCTATGAAATCACTATTCCCTTGAATCTGATCACATATATAGTCCTTCAAGTACTCTGGTGGTCTTTGTCCTTGTTGATTTTCTCTTTGGAACTTTATCTTCATTCATATGGTCGTCTGTTCTTTCTCCTTCCCCATTAATCCTTTCTTGATTATTGGATACCTCTTCTATCTATGCAAGATTCCTAACTTCCAGATCTAGGCTATCTTGACCCATTACTTGGTCTCTGGTGTTGTCTTGCATAAAGATGTTTGATTCTAGTTCATCTATCAATATATTTCTAGATTCATGTATAATTTGAATATCCTTTATACACTTTTTTTTCCTTGTAAGGAAATACTTTTTCATGAAATATTACATTTTTAGAAATAATAACCTCACTCATCTCTTCATCTAGCAATTTGTATCCCTTTATACCAAAAGAATAACCTACAAACACACATATTCTTGCTCTTGCATCGAATTTTCGTCTCTCACTCAATAAAGTAGATACGAAGGCTAAGCACCCAAGTACTTTCAGGTGGATATAATTTGGTTCCTTTCCATATAGAACCTCAAAAGGTGTTTTGCCACCTAGCACAGAATAGGGTGTTCTGTTAATTAAATATGCAGCAATAAAAATAAAATTGCTCCAATACTTTATGTCTATTGCACTTTGAAATGTTAACGCCCTTGTATATTGAGCATTTGTTGATGTTTTCTTTCGACTCTTCTATTATGTTGTAGAGTTTCTACACAGCTTTTTTGATGCATGATTTCCTTCTTATCATAGAATCTTTTCATTTCTAATTCTCTTCTCTTATCAGTTCTAATCATTCTTATTTTTCTATCAAATTGAGTCTCAACTAAAGTGAAAAAGTGTTATAAATATGAACTTGTTTCAGCCTTACTTTGCATCATATATACCTAAGTACATCTAGTACAATCATCAATAATTGTTAAAAAATATCTGAATCCATCATAAGAAATTTCATTATAAGGTCATCAAATGTCATAATGTATTAAATTAAAACATTGTTCTACTTTATTATTGTTATCAAAAAATGAAAGTTTATGCATTTTTGTCAACGGTCATACATAACATAACTTAGAGTCTTTGCTTGCTAATATATCAAAATCAAAAGTAGAGTTGAATGAAGGGCGCCTAACTCAATCGTGCCACATATCAAAGTCTCTCTCCTTTTTGTTGGAACTTTGTAATGTCATTCCTGCAAAGATTTGTTGATTTGCATTTTATGAATCCTTAGGTTATCTAAGCTGGTATAGTCCATCCTTAATTTCGCTCATCCCAAGTGTCTTCTAGATCAAAAGATCTTAGATGATACAATGTTGTTATAAGAAAATTAGACAACATCTAATATCCTGTGTTAACCTTCTTTCATATATTAAATTAAATTTAAATGAAGACATACATAACACATTATTTAATACAAGCTTGTCACTCAATTTTACTACCCCTATATGAGATACATCTACATTTTCTCCATTCAGTAATACAACTTTAGATCTAACCTTTGATGTTATCTCAATATATAATTGTGGTATGTGTACTATGTGATTTGAGGCTCCAGTATCAATTATCCAAGTTGTGTGTGTGTTAATGTTTCTATATATTGTGCAAATATTAAAATAAGAAAACATACCAGAGAATGTAGTGAGTTTCTAATCCTGAGGTTGTTCTGAAGTTGCTTGTACCATATTGAACATAGCCTGACTTCATTGAATGACAATTATAAGTTGATGGAATTGATCCTTTGTCAACAAATTGTGTTATTCTCCCTTGAGTTCAATTTGTACTTCAACAAAGGATACTTGATTGATAGTGGGTTTTCTGATCTTGTTTTAGTTCCTTTGTCCCTTTAATTTGTTCTTATCTCTATAGCATATCTCAGCTGTATGTCCTGACAGATTACAATTGGTGCATACAGATCTATTTGGGTTGGCCTTAAAACATCTTTCCAAAGAGTGTCCAGTCTTCTTGCAATGGGTACAATAATACTTCTCCTTGTTCGGGCTGGCAATTATGTGGTTTGTTAGCCTCTTTTATACTAAAAGCCATGGTCTGGTTAGTGACAGATTTCAAAGAAATTTATCTCATTTTCTCCTTTTGTTAGATGATAGAAAATGCCTCGTTCAAACTAGGAATAGGGCTTCTTTGCCAAGATTTAGAATGTCAAGTTGCTATATGACTCATTAAGTCCCATTAAAAACCTTATTGTGCGGTCCCTCTTCTAGTATCTAATAATTGGTTTAAGTCCCCCACATGTGTATTTGGGAATAAGTTCATATTTTATGAGTTCATCAATAAAAAATTTGAGCTTTAAAAAGTAAACCCGTACTGGCTCTTGGTTTTGTATGAATGCAGATATAGACTGCTTAATTTGATACATCCTAGTTGCATTTTGTTCAACATGTCTTCGTTCTAGTTTATGCCGTAGTTGATGTGTCGTTTAAGTATAAAATATACTGGTCTTAATATCAGGTAAAAGTGCATTATGTATCCAAATAATCACCATATCATTGCACCGTTTCCAATGTGTGCTCAATGGATCCACTGGATCTGTAGATTGTGTCAGGGGTCCATTTATAAACTCTATTTTGATTTGTATACTCAATGCCTGTTCCATGAAAATTGTCCCTATGTAATAGTTGATGTCATTGAGTAGTTCTAGACAAGAACTGCAGTAGAATTCAGTAATTTATTAAGATAATATAGACGGTTGACATTTAAGGGATTTATATTTGTTATGGCTAAATCTCTAAAGTTTGGGTTTGGGTTTGGATTTATAGTGGTTTGATAGAGATTTTGACTGTCCATTCCTAATATGCTTTAATATCATGAAAGAAAATGATGTTCACCGACTAAGTTGTCCAAAACTAATATTTTGTATTAAAAAAATAGATAAAAGTGAAGGAAAATATCGGGTTTGCACAAACAGTATTCGGTGGCAGTGGAAGGCACGTAAGCGAGTGAACGAAGAGGAAACTCTTCATGGCAGCGATTGAATGAAGAGTGCACATGTTTTACCTATAAAAACAACAAGAAAGAATGCGAGAAACAAAGAAAAAAATGAAGGTTTTTGTGCTGTGTCAGCAACAACAGAGAGGAGAGCAGAATAGGGCTGCTCAAGAAAGAAGATGAGTTTAAATACTCGTTATGTCCCCGAATTTAGCTGACCTCGAATACGGACATTCCAATTTTTTAGTGTTGAGAAAAAACCTCTCAATTTTTAATGATTTTTTTTTAATTTACTAAATATTAATTAAAGTTAATGAAATATAAATGTTTTTAACAATAAATTCGTTTTGATTTATGATTTTCAAGATTTAGTAGTGTTTTTTATATGCATATTTTTTTTTAATTTAAAACGTTGTGGAATATTACTTTAAATGTTGACCTTTTACATTTACATTATTATTATTATTATTATTATTATTATTATTTTTAACATAGAGGACAAACTTAAGAAGATCAATGAGAAATGAATTATTAAAATTAGTTTTGGACAAACTTATTATTATTTTTTTTCTATATAATTTTATTTTCATTTATAAGTTTTTAGAGTTAAATTTTTTCATTAATTTAAAAGCTTTTACATGTTGTATAGATGAAGCATGGTACTGTAGTTTAATTTCTTCAACTTCATTTCCATTACCTTTGTTTTCACATTTGTCAACAGGTTTAATTGTCACTAATTTTCAGTAGTTGAAAATTTGAATTCTTGTAGTGGAAGTTGTTACACTGAAGTTAGACAGTGTCTTTGAATTAATATTGGATAACACTTTTTATATATATATATATATATATTTTTTAAATGTAATCTGATTTTGGTTTCTATTTTGAATAATTTGAGATTTTTAAGAAAATAAAATAAAAAAGTTAATATTTCCTTCAATTCTAAAGAGTACTAGTTATTTTGTTTTATCTAATCGCCTTTAGAAAATGAGTTTACTTTTATTGATTTCAATATTTTACAAAAGAAAAATCCTTAATTTTATGGCATAAATTTTTATGTGATGTTTTGGGAGAGAGTTGAAAAGTTAACAAAAATGAAATTTTACCTCCTCTCGACTTTGATAATGTTGGTTCTCGGGTTGATTATTATTGAGCAAAATTACTAATATTAAAAAGATTAGTATGACACTGCTTATCATTTACACTAATATATCTAGATATTATGATATTATTGATGCGGAACTCAAAATAAACTAATGTGATCAAAAATTTCAATATACAATTAAATAAATATTTTTTTATTAAACCCGCAATCAATCTGTGATCGAGAACTGAAGTAATTGAAAAAAATATATAAAAATTGATAAAATATCACGAAATTATTTCGATAAATATAACCAAATCTCTACTTAACATGATGGTTGAAGAACCATTTCTAAGAGAATTCACAATAGTTAAAAAGTAAAGTTTGAAATAAACTTCAAATTTTATTGAACGATTAAAATAAAAGTAATGAGACTTTTATATAGCCATAAGCCTTACTAATTGAAGTAGAAATCAGAAACTAAATCCTATGAATATTTATCTTAAAATTTTTATCTAGAACTCTAATTAAAAGAATAAATTAAAGACTTATAAACTAAAGTGAATTAGAATTCTTCTCTCTTGAATGGTGTCTTACTTTATCGAGAAGTGTGGCTGAATGTATCTCTCATTGTCTTGATTGGATTTAGACTTCAATATTTAGCTAATTTTGAATGTAAAATTTGTGTTGAAAATGATTAAAATTCTATTCATGTTGGAAACTCATTTTTCTCGTTGGAATTGGCCATGAGGAGGAATCCTTATCCCTTTGGGCTTTCATACTTCAAGAATGATTCTAACTCCTTTAAAATATTAATTTATGAAGAGAAATCAATTAGGACTCATGGAAGGATGAAGTCTGGACCCCTTGAGGAATTCTTGCTGCAAATCCTACTTAGTCCAGAATAAGAGAACCAAACTGCCTGAAATAAGGAAGAGGAGAAGAAAAACTCTCTTGGGAGAGGAATTTCCCTCAGGCTCTCGGCTAAATGTCCCATAATTTAAGGGATGTACGTGACCGAGACCCTCCTAGGCTGAATTGGGTTGATGTCTCTTCCTTTGGGGGCTGTTTCCTTGGGCTCGAGCTTGTTTCCGTCATTAATCCACTATTCACAAATAATTGGACAGTTTACTTGAGTTTCTCGGCTTTAACTCTTGTGATTGGCACATTAATCACCATTATATTCTTCTCAAGCGGCCCAAGGCCATCATTCATCACGTCCACACCTTATTTATCTTATTGGGCTTCATGTGTGAATGGTTTTGGGATCCGAACTGCAAAGATCAAGTGTTGGGTAGCCTTGGCCGCTTGGTTTGTGTCCTTTTCAGCCCATGAAGTCATGAGCTTCCGTATACTTTCTCTTGAAGCCATAAGTTTCCACTTAAGCTCCCATATCGCTACTATCTTCCATGGAGTCATCTATATGAATTTGCTTCATGTCTTGGCCATAGGATCTCATGTAACTTGGTCTGAATTGTGCTCCTTTACCATATCAATTGCTTTATATTGTAATAAATATTTTGTAATATTTATTAATGACTTTTCTTGTCAAATGTATCTCTACTTGATTAAAGAAAAATCAGATATGTTAAAAAGTTCAAAATATATAAACATTATATAAAGGTTACGAGTGTTGGTCTTCAACCCCTATATGTGTTATTTTTATTTTCTTTCTCTTTTCTTCTATTCTGATGCCATTTTTCAATTAATATATTCATATTAAACATTTTGGAGTTTGGATTGTCTTCAACATTAATAAAATCTCCTGTCCTTTCACTTTTGACTAGTAGGCAACAAGCATAAGGAATTTATGTAATCAACCATCAAGAATATTATTTCAGGCGACAACATCTATGAATCCAGTGATGGATGTGATTGATATTAGCAGAACCTACTGGTTTCAGAACTTCGTTACTCACTAGAAACATATGTGATAAAAATATATATATATATATATATATGTGTTTGTGTGTGTATATATACTGGTCGTAGTTAGCTTCTTAATGTAAATACAATTAATTTCAGTGTATTGGAGTTGCATAATATTGTCCAGTTGTACTAAGATACGATAATCAAGAGATAAATCAGATAATTAAACTTTTTTAATATATCTGTTATAATACTCAGCATGGGTTGAAAAGATTGTCTCTGAACATGTGGGCAAAGATGCAAGGCCAAAAAATGAATGTTCTCATAAAGCAATATCACGGTTTCGTGTAGCAGCGGTGGCGATTAAAGCTATGCCATATGCTGGTTTTGCTTCCAGCAAACATACACACACATAGATACAAACATATATATATATATATATGTATATATTTGAAACCGATAACAGGCTAGTTTTCCCCATTGGGCAAGACAAGATATATTATACTGTCTTTTATTCAAGTGAAACGTAAGAAAGGCTTATGTGAAACCCCTTAAGAGGCCAAATTATCTTAAAACTTCCTTTCTTTTTGGAGTTAATATCAATATATAATTCCTTCTTATACCAATGTTTTTGTTGCTTCTAGTTTTACTCTATTCTTCTAACCAATATACTGTAGTTTCTTTTTTATTGTATTTCCTCTGTTGAATTATTTGAAATTCATTTATTTTTTTCTTAATTCCTAATAGTAATTGTATAATCTTCTAATTTTCATAATATATTTGTACATAAATTCCTGTTATTAATAATCTGTTTTTTGCTTTTTCACTTAACAAAAAAGGTCATGCACCAACACTTAGTGCCTAATATTTATAATGCAAAGTGTCAATCACCCAAAAAGACACTACAAAAAAAAAAAACTTTTAATAATGATCACTTTTAAAAATAATTATCTACATAAAACTCTTTTAATCTTATAATTGGTATTGTTCTGCGTATAATGTACGGTGTAAAAAAAAAAAAAATTAAAAATCATCATTCTAGAAAAGATGTTGTTTTCTTAAAACTTATATAGTTTTTAGTTTTAGAAAAGAAGAGGGATGAAATAGGCAGGTGGTGGTTAAAAGAAAATAGAGAGAGCGGAGGTTATAACACTTAAGAAAATGAGAGACAAGATTTTACACATTGTCTGGATAAATTTTAGTAATGGTTAATTAATGTATGACAATTTCAGTGATTAGATGACAATGACACATGATAAGAATAATAAAAAAAAATTTATATTTGGATGATTATATATTAATGTATGTTAATGACATATTTTTGTTTTGATGATAGGATAGTATGATTATATTTTCAGTCAAATTACAAATTTACTTCTATCTATTATATGTATTAGTAAATGGTCTATAAAAAGTATGTAATGAAAAAAAAAAATTATTTATCAACATAATTACATTTGTATTTAAATAAATAGTTATTACACATAATCAAATTAAATTCTTATATTTAATAAAATAAATAATAATTTATTATGATAAAAATAAAATTAAGTATATTATATGAGAGTATAAGGGGAAAAAAAGTAACATGTCGGCCACATATCACCGATTCGCTAGTTTTAAAATTCATCCCAAATTTTTCAGTCAGATACTATTTGCTACTATTAGAAATTGAAACAAACATAATTTTTTCACATAGAGTACCATACATTAAAATCTTATCATTCACTACGATCCAAACAGAGTGTTAGGGTTCAATCAGCCTTAACAAGAATGGTGAGATGATGGTGATAACAGAGAATTTTTTACACGACAACAGTACATTCTCAGTTATAAAAAGGTAGATCATGAAAAGTTGCCAATTAAACTACTAACTTAAATTAATTCGACCTAACTCTTAATTGAAATATTTAATAAAGTTTAATTGAACTTTCATGGGTCTTAACTAGGAGGATCCTATACGTAACTCTTAACTAAAACTTAATTAAGGGCTCTTAAATGTTAATCAAAGTAAAATATAATTTGAACTAATATCTAAACATAATGCTTAATAAAATATATAATAACATTATAAATATATAACATTGACATTTATTACTCAAACTTTGATTAATTTGAATAGAATTAAAAATAAAACTCAAAATTTATTAACTATATATATAGTGAGGTGGAACTAGTGTGATCGAGTAAACCATTAAATCTATACTAATTCTACATTTATTTTAAGTTATAACTTTCTGTCCATAGTTATTGTATGCTCCATTAGTTACAAATTTTTCTTATCATATTTGCACTATATTAGGGTGGATTAACGAGTAAGTAGCCTTATATCTATCCTTAGAGAATACCATCTCTCTCATTCCGAGAATAATCAGTTATTGCCACTCCCATGACTGTAAATTCATTATACTCAATAGCTATTTTAGTCAATATACGTAAAAGTAAAATATTTGAATATCAACATAGAGCATATTTAATATAAGCCAATCATAATGAAATTAAGTCAAATGAATAACTTCATGCACCAATTTTATGTTTAAATTCTTGGTTGACATATAATATAAATTCATGCAAGAATATATCATTCAAGTTAATCTATGAAATTGTTTTCATGATGAGGATCTATATAAATATAGTGGTACTGACTATACTAATGTTTAATGAGATTAATAATATTTTGTGAAATATATGATATATATTAATCTATCCTAATTAATGGTGTCCAAGTTACATTTGTCCTTTGATTAAGGACTCTATAGTCACTTTAAGTCTCATTATAATCTTAATTCTTCTTTTTGTAAGTGAGAATTTACAATAATATGATAAAATTGAATATATTATATTTTATAAATAGAGTACATCATCACAATATTTTGAAAAGAAATAATTATAATAATGCTTCTTATATATATTTTGTGATTGATTGCTTGACAATATTATTATCAATAATTCTTTACTTGCCTAATAGTACTCAGACTCTTTTTAATCTCATATCATTATTTTCTAGGTGGCAATTAAATTATTGTTAAGACAATGCTTTAATAAATGGATTAGCTATAACATTATTTGTGCCAACTCTTATTAAATTTATATCTACCAGTTCTTTTATTATTTTTTTTTTATGAAATGATATGTTTGCAGTATATACTTGAATTTTTTATATGATATTGACTCCTTAATATGTGTTATGGCTTTATTTCTATCATGGTAGAAATTAATTAGTAGGTCAACAATACTCGGTCCTATCAAAAGATATGTGATGAACTTGTATGTGCATCCACACTATTTTTTTTTTAAAAAAAGATTTTTTGTTTCACTTACAACAATGTATCTTATCTTATTTGTCAAATTAGAAATATTCATTTATTTGACACTCTTCTAACTTGTTATACCATAAAAGTAAATACGTATACTAACATGGATTTACATTTAGTCATAAAATTAAAAACTAGGATATGTAAAGCTTTTTATCCCAAGTTTGATATTCCCCCATAAAATTAGAAATAATATCCTTAGTCATTCTGAAGTACTTTACAATAGCCTAAAATCGACTATTGACACAGACTATATATATGACATTTGGTTTGTACGAATATAACAAACATGATAGTACCTTCTACGAGGTTTTTGTGAACATGTTCTTAGATAGAGATATTTTATAAGACATGGGTAACAACCCCTTTTTGTACCTTTCGATATTAAACATCTTCACTACATTGTCTATTTACTTTATTCAGGTGAAATATAAAAGCTTAATAAAACTATCTCTATATATCCCAATCTAAATAATATGAGTTGTATCACTGAATTATTCATGAAAAAAAAGTTATCAACAAACCATTGTGTTTAACTGAATATTAGAGCATTTCGACCTCTTTTCCTAATGAGTAAGATATCATCATCATATAAAACTAAAAACAACACCTTGTTCCCACTAACATTTTTGTAAGCACAAGGTTTATCCTCATTTCTAATATAGTCACAAACTTTTTATTGTCTCATAAAAATATATATTTTTAAATATATAGCTTGTTTAAGTCAGTAAATTGACCTTACAACTTTATACCTCACTTCTTTATGAAAGAAGGCATGACATAAAAATCTTGCAAGGAGTCTTAAGAGCTTAAATGAGACTGTTGTAACATTTGGGCCATGCTTAGTAGTAATTCTCATCATATGTGACCTTTTAATGTTGCCACTATGCCTCTTATGCAATCTCGACCCTCAACAGCTTGACTTCCCTCTCATGAATCTTGAGCCTCTCCTCCATGTCTCATGTTTTAAAGAAGAATTTTAAAAAATAAATAAAAATGAAGAAATGAACACTCATGTCAAGAGCACCCCTATTTGATGATTTTTTGCATGAATCTTCTTTTATATTTTCAAAACATCTTGGATTTACAAGGATTTGCTTATGAGTTTTGTTCAATATGGAGGTTCTTAGAGAGAGAATATGAACTAAGAGTGATGAAGTTTGAACCATGAGTTGAAGAGATACATTTTTTTCTCATGGAGTTTGGATCTTAAACATTAAGCTCCACACTTTCTTGCTCTTGTAGTCTTATTGTAGTACAAAATTTTCCCAATGCAATGACATGTTAATTGACCATCACTGTGTCTTGCACTAAAACTAAAGAGTTTTATGCTACAATGAGAACCTGTTGCTAAAAAATTATTTAAAATTTTTATATTTTAGAAAAAAATTAAAACAAAAGATATGACCAATGTAAGAAAAAAAATCACTAAGGAAAATCTCTTAATACAAGTGAATAAATAAATAAATAATAAAAATAAAAATAAAAATAGTTTTAAGTTATAGTCATTAATTTGACTTTGCACTTTCAGGCACATTACATTATTAGTCTTGAATCCAATTAGCTAGTAACTTTTCTTGTGGTTTATGATCTTCTATCAAGCTTCCTCCTCTTTACATGCCACTTTAAAAAAATCAATGGCTTTTAAGAAATTAATTTTTTTAAAAAAAATCAAAGTCTAAATGATAAGGTAAGATTTTAATTTCCACTATGTAGGGTTGTCTCTGTATACTAAAATCTAGATTTTCTGTATCACTTCCTAGTTCATGAAATTTTCTCTAACTTAGTTTCTATCTGATATCTATTTTCTTTAAATTTTCTATCCTTAAAATATCTTTATTTGAATTGCATAATTAGTTTCTCGTATCTTTCTTCTTGAAGATCTTTTTTTGCATCTATCTCCACATCTTGTTCCTCAACCATGTCAAACTAAAAATAAGAAAGAATGTTTAGATTATAGGAGAATTTACGCATCAAACACTAACCCTTTTATGTCCACTCTTAGGGTTAATTTCCCATCTTGTATATCCATTAAGGCTCTTCCTATACCAAGAAATGGCCTTCCTAATATGAATGGTATACTACTATTGTTCTTTATATATAGGACTACAGAATCTTTAGGTGAAAGTTAATTTATCCATTTTGATATAGATATCTTTATCTATCCCTTGTGGGTTATTAGTGGTTCTATCATCCATCTGCAAAGTAATCTATATTATTGTCATCTTTTTAGTCCAAGCTTTTTATAAGTGGTCAGGGACATCAAATTGATACTTGTACTTAAAACACACAATGCATTTTTAAAACATTTATTTGTAGTGGTAGAACAGTTAGGAAAGCTCATTGGATCCTTAAACTTCAAGGGAAACTCACTTTTAGTATGGTCTTTTGGCTTGAAAATGTATAATGTTTCTTTTTTCAGGTCTTCTTTAATGGTTAACACTTTTTTTTAGCTTCTTCTTCATTGGGAAGTTTTTTTTTCATCACTTCCTTCCTCTTTGGGATAAACTTGTAATTATTCTTTAACTTTCTCACATCTATCTCCACATCTTGTTCCTCAACCATGTCAAACTATAAATAAGAAAGAATGTTTAGATTATAGGAGAATTTATGCATCAAACACTAACCCTTTTATGTCCACTCTTAGGGTTAATTTCCCTTATTGTATATCCATTAATGCTCTTCCTATACCAAGAAATGGCCTTCCTAATATGAATGGTATACTACTATTGTCCTTTATATCTAGGACCATAGAATCTTTAGGTGAAAGTGAACTTACTCACTTTGATATAGATATTTTTAACTATCCCTTTGTGGGTTACTAGTGGTTCTACCATCCATTTGCAAAACAATCTATATTATTGTCATCTTTTTTAGTCCAAACTTTTTATAAGCGATCAGAGGCATCAAATTGACAATTGTACTTAAAACACACAATGCATTTTTAAAACATTTATTTGTAGTGGTAGAATAGTTAAGGAAGCTCCTTGGATCCTTAAGCTTCGAGGGAAACTCATCTTAAGTATGGTCCTTTGCCTTGAAAATGTGTAATGTTTCTTCTTTCAAGTCTTCTTTAATGGTTAACACTTCTTCTTCCTTGGGAAGTTTTTTTTTCATCACTTCCTTCCTCTTTGGGATAGACTTGTAATTGTTCCTTACCTTCATAGTATGACCGTATTTAGTCGCTCCATGGGGTTTTTTCTTAATATACCTTGGGACTATTCATTGACTTATTTTAGACACCAAACTTGCCAATTTCATAATCTACCTTTTTTAAGTTAAGTAAGGTGGACTCTTGATTTTAAGATCTCACCTCCTCATACTTATGAACATTTATCATATCCTTCAAGTTAACCTTATTCTCTTGCGATTGGAAGCCAGGAGGTGGTTGCCTAGCATTCCTTTGATTTTGAAAAAATAAAGTTTAGGAAAAATTTTCTCTTTAGGTTTTAAGTATTGCTATAGGGTTATTTTCCCAATTAAAGTTACCAACAAAATTAGTATTTTACAAAAAACAAGATGAAGGAAACAACCCGACACTCATGATTAGGATGATGCCCTCTATAAAGATCACAAAAGATTTACAAAGATAATTGCCATCCGTCAATCTTTTTGTTTAATGACTCAACTTATGTTGCTAAAGCATTAATTGGGTCAATAATGTGTGCCCTCACAATTCTCTTAACTGGTTGCCTCTCAGTTGGTTGTTGGTATGAATTTTTTGTCATCTCCTCCAATAACTCAGAAGTTTTCTTGAGTTTCTTCTCCATTATTGTTCCACCTGTAGCTACATCAAGAGTTCTACAAGTAGAACAACTTAAGAAATTATAAAAATTAATACCTGGAGCCATATTAGTATAACATGATGTGCGACTCTTCTTAATGAGTCATTGAATCTTTCCATGTGTAATAGAGATAGTCATTATTGGCCTGCACAATCATTATAGTTTCATTGTACAACTTGATTATTTTAAGAGGGAAGTACTTACCTCGAAACTTCTACAACATGTCCTCCCTTATGGTGATGGATCTTGGTGGCAAGGAAATTAACCAAATCTTGGCTTTATCTATTAAAAAGAAAGGGGAAAAGCTTAAGCCGAACGACATCCTCGAAAAACTTCATTTTATTTGAATGTATTGTAAATCTCTAGTAAATTTTTCAAATGCATATTAATAGCTTCTTGAGAAAGACCTCCAAATGCAAACTAGTACCTTTCCGATTTTTTAGTTTTTCTTAATTTCTTGCTTCTCTTACTAATTCACCTGTTCAAAGCTTCATCTTCACATTCGTAACACTTTTACTTGTGGAGGTAGATGAGAAGATGTATTTACAAAAATAGTAGCTGTAGGAGGCAAGATCATTGAGTGGAATTGTTTCATTTGAGTTCACTATTCCATTCAATTTTTTATATGCAGGAAAAATTGCCATCTACAGATTTGAGGCTTAGACCAGATGAAGGGAATTTAGAAAATGAGTTTAAAATTGAAAATTCAGATTTAGGATGATATTTTGTTGTTAGGTAGATATGTCTTATCGTTTTCATGTTTTTATCCATAGTATATTTGTCAATCTTGTAATTTGTATTCTAAAAATAATTTTTATTTTATTTTTTTCATATTTGAAGTACTACTAAAGATTATTAATTATTGTGGAGTTCAAATTGTAAATTTTAGGTTATGAATTGTATAGAAATGATAGTACTCTCAGAGTAAAAATTTGTATGTTTGATATTCTGAAGTATAAATTCAATTTATGAACATTTTTTAATAAATATAATTTATTGGATTTGAGTTATATTTACAATTTTATGGTTTTACAGTTACTTTAAATTTTTGGGATAATTATATTCATAATCTAATCAATAATATAAATAAAAAATTTAAATTATACAACGTCGTCTATATTATTTTTACTAATGACAACTCTGCTTATACAACCAAACCTATATAGACAAAATTCCGTTGGTATAGGTTTCTATGTCAATGGAATTTTATTGTAGAAGGGGCAAAAGTTATAATAACACGTACATTCCGTTTGTTATGGCCTCAGAGAAACTTATTCTAACAGCCACTTGGAGTCATTTGCAAAGACTTCATCGGAAATAAAAGAGAATTTTGTTGACAGTCTTTTACTGTAAGTTAATTTCTTGGTGCTGTAGATTTAGGTGTTAGTTAAAGAAGAAGAAGAAGAAGAAGAAAAAAAAAACTAAATCGGATATTTTCCACCCTATAAACAAACATTGACAAACTAATAGTATCGTTATATTATATTTTCTTGAACGTATAAAATTAATGTGTTTCACAAAAGCCGGAAGGTATATATAATAAACTTTCCAAATTTTTAAGTAATAAAAAAAAATATAAAAAAAAAATGAAACTCTCCCTTAATTATTAAACAAAAATTTTCACATGGTGAAACGTAAGTACAGTTTCAGTTCCCTTCATAATACCCTCAATGTTAAATTAACCTCCTTTCCCAAAATTTTACACGAGCAATTTCTTTCGGTACTCATCACTGCAGGCAAACGAGATGTTAGTGTTTAAAACAAAAAAAAAAAAAAAAAAACATATCAGTAAATAGATTCTAAAGAAATATGTCAGAAAAGTAGTATAACAGAAAAAAGGTCTGTAAATTTATATAAAAAACTTGTCTACGAAACTAATAATAATAAATAAATAATTGTCTTAAAATAGGAGAGAGTTGACTCTACCAGAATCAATCAGTTCGATCAAACTCCATGGGCTCATCTGATTTAATTGGTTTTTCAATTTCCTGGATGCCTGCTCTAAACTGGCAAAACCCATATAGAATTCTGGACATAAATTTAAAAAATTTTATAATTATGTGACATTTATGTATTAATAATAAAATTATGTAATTAAAAAAAATATATATATAAAATTAATAAATTTAACTCGAATTCGTACTCTTAATTATTTAATCAAAGAATGGTTAAGTTTTTTAGGTTATCTATTTAAGTATATCTAATCATGATAAATTGGATTTAAATTATTAGAAATGAAATAGCCAGCATATCTTATTATTTACCAGATAAAGCCACATACTTTTATATCCTTTAACTAAGTATGCTGCAGGTCTAGTGGTAGGAAATAAATAATATAATATATACATATACATATATTATTATATTATTTAAAAACCCATTAAAAAAAATAGTTGGCGTTGAAGCCAAAGAATAGAGAGATAACTAGGTATTGTTGGTGGGCAACATATAATAATGTGAATATTACTAAATTCCAAGAGCTCCCTGCAAATTTTTGGTGATACCACCGGTGTTAGGGTTTTATTTTGTCTCCGTCCCTCTCCTCCACCATTCCCTATTTAACCCACATTTTACCCAATTTTAATTCCATATCATCACACCTCTACATACATCACCTTTATGTATATATATCTAATCAAATGTTACAATCATCATGGCTGCTGAGCTCGGCCTTCTCTCCTTGACCCAGCTCAGAAACATAGCTAGCTTATCGCCCGGCGCATGGATGTGGAACCCTACGCAAGTCGCGGAACAAGAAGATGACTCATGGGAGGTTAGAGCTTTTGAGCAAGACACAGGTAACATTATGGGTACTACATGGCCACCAAGGTCCTACACCTGCACTTTCTGCAGACGAGAATTCCGGTCAGCCCAAGCCCTAGGCGGTCACATGAATGTTCATCGCCGCGACCGAGCCCGGCTCCACCAGAGTTCGGCTCCACAACCGCCCGGTCGTGCTGCAACTTCAATGATAATCCCAACTCAAGACTTAACTGCAAATGGCGGTTTGTGTCTTCTCTACCAATTGCCTAACCCTAAAGGGATTTTAGCAGCTCCAACTGGTGATACCATTGATTCACCTTCGACTATTCTTTCTATCTCACCCTATCCTTCTCACCACTTGATAACCCCACCTTTGAATTTTACATTGTCACCGTCATCTACGTCTACCAAAGCTCAATCCCCGTGGGTGAAGTCGGCTGATGTCAGCGCCAACAGATTAATTACAGCAGATCATTCAGCAGCCATGGAGGAAGTTGATCTTGAGCTTCGCTTAGGACCGTCTTGATTAACAACAGAGACATGATATTATGGTGGGTGAATTAATGTGTGTATGATTTCAATGTTAAGTTTGTAAGATGCAGTGAATCTAGTAATTTTCATAGACTTGTATGAGATTTTTTCAATTATTTATATGCGTGTGGAAACATTATAGTATATATGTATGTTTGGAAAGGAAGTTGTTAATTTATTTGTTCATGTTAGCAAGAAGAGAAGTATAGAGTAGCTGGGTAGGATTTATTTTTTGACATTAATAAGAAACAAAAAAAGAAAAAGAAAGAAGAAAAACAAAGATTAGGGTTTTGAGTGGTAATGTTTGCAGTGCACTGTCATTTTCCGTTACAGATTTCTGAGCAAAGTCAGTCTCTGGACATACATTTCCGTGGGGATGATTTCTATCGATTATGGTTCGCAGATTCACGCCTGCTGTTTGCACAAACTACCAAAATGCCATTTTAAACTTCTTTAATTTATTTCTTTTTACTTTTTAAACTTCCTCGTTATCATCTTTTTAAGGCCTTAAAAATATATACAAACAATTCAAGCTGTTTCTATATATTCACAAACATAAATAACATCACCATATTTACGTACATATCTTCTCTTTCTCCCTCCTTTTTCTTTATCTTTTTTTTTTTTTAAAAAAAAAAGAAGAGTCTCTCCTTTAATTTCTTGCATTATATATATATATATATGGCAAGTAATCGTAATGAGAGCCTCACATATATATAGTATTTGTTATAAAAATATAATACTAGCTGGCTAGCTCTTTACTTTTCAAACTTGGAGTTTGATGAAACCCTTCATTAAAATCATTTGTAATACAACAAATTAAAATAATTAATACTTGAGTGTGATCATAATTTGGTGCAGTGAAATATTGTTCTCAAATAAAATTCTAAATATCGTTTACTCTATAATAAAAATAAATAATTATTATTGTAGGTGCTTTAGGGGTCTAAATAATTAGGAATATAAACAAAATATCAAACCTTATAATATGACTGATTCATTTTAGAACATTTATTTGAACAAAATTTGAAAATTTTCAATCACATTTTTTGTAAGATATAAGATGAGATGTTAATAACTCATATATATTCTTGAAAGATATAATAAATTTTTTAAAATAATAATAATAAGTTCATCTTTAAGCACTTCTAGGAGGACCGTATAAATGGCATTTAAGTTCGTTCGAAGATCGTACCTTGCCTTACTTTTATGATGTTTTCCCATTTACAACAAAACAAAAGTTGTGCATCCACCTCCGCTATTAACTTTTGGAACATGTAATTATTGCATTAATCAGATATATATATATATATACATACATACATATATATATAATTTCAATGACACATTTAATATAGGATTTCGATATTAGATTTGCATATAATGAAGAATATCTCCTGTCATTTTATTGCCAATAATTTAAATGACATATATGTCATTTTTTTTTAATCTATTTTTACCTCAGTCAATAAATACTATTTTTATAATATTGATATCAAATTAACATCACCTTTGTAGTAATAATATCATACCAACATTATTCTTACAGTAAAGACAATTAGACTTCAATAACTTTAATGATCTAAAACATTCAAACATGCGTAGACAACATTTCAATGAGCAGTTCTGAGTTTGTTTTCTTCCCCATTCAAATTATATAATTAGCTCCTTTAACTTTTAATAAGGGACTTACATATTGAACTTGATTAATATTTCTACTTTTATACATAACATCTTGAACTTAGTGGGTATTTCCTCGAACATCTTGCAACAACTACAATAATATAATATAAATGCATATTTAAATAAAAGAACTAGATGCCACAAAGAGAAAGAAAAAGATCCATGATTTCACCTTTTATATATATATATATAAAGGAGAAACATTTTATGCCGAGAAGAATAATAGCAGTACTTTATTATTGTTAAATAAAGAACTAATATTTTGATAGATATAAATTCTTAAATCATTTAATATTGTAGTATTATAAATTAATTCAATCATAACTAATTATTTGTTAGATGGATGATGGGTACTTCTGCTCCTCTCTACCAGAGTATAGATTCAAGTGCTTATTATGTATGTTGCCATTAGAAGCTTATGTTATCATTGGTATGCAATATGTATTGCATAATTAATAAAATATATAATTTTTTATTAAAAATTTAATCATAGTTTATTTACTAGATTAATTAGTATTACAAATACAAGAACTCTAGATATTTTGTTGTCGGTTCTAAAAGCTTTTTTTTTTTGGGGTGATATGAAAGTCCTATTTAATTTTAAGTTATTCATCTAGCTTACATGCTTTGAGAGCACCTAGTGTGAGCCTTAATAAGACCTAGCAAATTTATTCGCATTTTTGTCTATGTTAGTATAAAATCCAGGTCTATGATGATCTATTGCAATCGAACTAAGAATATAATTTGATTAGCTATCATCTAAACTAGATCCACTAACTATATTGAAAAAGAAGACTAGAAATTGCAGACAAAAGACATAAGTGAAGAACATTAGACACCTAAAGAAGAGACCACAATTGTCATCTTTAATCACATAATTATCAGCTGGTACAATAGAGTCACTCATTATTGTTTTCAATAGCAGATCGCTAGTGTGATAATATATTTTTCACGAAATACAGGATAAGAAAAATTGAGCATCGTTCTACTATTATTTATCGATCATATGTTGACATTTAAAAAAACACTACCTTGTTAACCATCAACCATAAATGCACCATCACCAAATCTTTATCTTGATTCAACAATAAGGTTAAATGGCAAAAGTAGGTATCTAGCTTTTTATTTCTATAAAAGGATTTCTAGTCATAAAAACAAGGAACATTCATGGGCTAGAGTAGATTGGTAGACTTTATATTTATATTAAGAGATTCGATCTATATTATTACTATTTTATGCTGATGATGTAAGAGGAATTATGTGGATGTAAAATCAAGAATAAATTAAATAAACTAGCTTACAATCACCTTTCTTGTAACTTTCTTGTAAACCAAAGGTGATCTATCATGGCAAGAAAGTAGACTATTCATCAGACTTGAGGTGATTGCAATCTATAAAAGGTCTTATATGATAGAATTAATACTTATTGGATGTGGTCTGAGTTGATTATGAAGGTGAATGAGTACCAGCTAAGGATCTATCATTCCTAAGTAAATAAGTTATGGGTGATCAAGAGTACTTGATTTAGAGAGTTCTTTTAGAAAAAGTGCAACTATCATAAATGCTTTCAATTAAATAAATATTGGTCAAGCAAACTAATCATAAATACAGTATAAATGATGTGAATTTTATGTTTTGTTAACGCCTCATTTCTATTTGATTAAAAAACTAAAAACTAAAAAGAAAAAAATCTATAATTATCACCTTTTATATACGCGAAGGAGAAAAATTTTGAGATTTAGCAAAATGATAGAAGTACATTTGCTATTACTAAATAAAGAACTAATATTTAATTTTAGATATACATTCTTAAATATTTAAGTATTCTAGTATTATATATTAGTTTAATTGTGACATTCTAAACTCAATGTTTAGACAGGTTATAATTCCCAATATTCATAAAGAATCTCATAAATATACAATAACTGACAAATTAAATGAAATTATACAATTGAGATAAAATAAATTACTATAAAAATTGTATAAAATCTCTTTGCTTTTTGAAACTTAATTATTCTCTCATCAACCTTATAAAATTTAATTATAACTCTATGATAAAACTTTATTCATAAGGTATGATGTTTAAGTAACTTAGATCTTGAATGATCTCTAACAAATATATATATATATATCAAAACTCCAATGCATGACTAGATCTCATATACAGGATTTGAAAAAGAAAATAATTGATTTATGAACTAAACAACTAGTAAATAAATAATATTTCAATAATTGGCCATTACCATATAAAAAGAAAAAATATAGATATAGATATAGATATAGATATATAATATATTTACACAAAATAGTAATCACTTAAAATAAATAAATTTGGTAGCTTATGTTAAACACAGTCATGTAAATATTCTCAAAAATTTATTTTTCACATAAATATTATGAAACAATATATACATATATAACATCTTTATGTACCAAAAAAATAAAATAAAATATTAGTATACATAGTATCTTTACATAACAAGATTGTCCTCGATATAAAATAAGGTCACATTTAACATGCGAGTAGGGGGGGAAGGGGGGCAACTCACATTAAAATCCCATGACCTAGATGATTATAATGAAATTGTCAAAAGAGTCCTCCCAATCGTGAACTCATGGGTTTTTCACATGAGAGAGCTGTCTACTTTATTTGGGAGACTCATACCTAGACACTCATCTCTTCTAAGGCATATTAATCATATTCATTCTTCTATAACCGAATACAATCCTCCTCATAAATAGCTTTTAACTTCAAGTAAATCTCATAAGGATTCAAGAAACTTTATCCTACCAAGTATTATCGAGTTTCAAGAGATCTACTTCATCAAAACCGAGAGTCTTCATCAATTTAGAGTTCTTGCCAAAATAAGATAGAAAAATTCTATTATTACAAGTTTTGCCTAGGATTACATGCTTCTTCATCTCATGGTAGAAATTGTTTTTATGAGTCCTATTTCAAGTAGAATTTGTCTATAAGTTTCCTCAAGGAATTTGAAGTCAATCTTGGAAGAGTCCCTATCAGTTTCTTTTTTATAAATTAGCATTTTAAAGGAGTTGAAATCATGTTTGAATTATGAAAGTTCAAAGGGATAAAGATTCCCCTTTATAGTTGATTCCCACAAGAAAAAGGAGTTATTTTTTACTCAAATATGGCTGAAATTCTATTCATCTTCAACACAATGTTTACATAAAAAATTCATTGAAAAATAATATTTCAATCCGACCAAGACAAGGCAAGCACAATGTTTGAAGAAATTCTACACTATTTAAGAGAGAAGAGATTTAATCTATTTATGTTTATGAGTTTTTAAATTAATTTTTAATTAGAATTCTATATAATATTATATTTAAAGTTTTCTTAGGATTTAGTTTTCAATTTCTATTTGGATTAATAAAGTTTATAACTATATAAAGGCCTCATTGTTTATGTTGTAAACACACCAAATCAAATCAATAAAATTACAAGTTTCTTTCACTTTAATCTTGTCGTATTTTATCAATTTTTATTACTTTTCACAATTACTTTAGTTCTCAACCACAAATTAATTTTGGGTTATTTAGAGATTCAATTTTTATGTTATTGAGAATTTTTTATCATAATGATTGATTCTGGGTTCTGTATTATTTAACTTTAGTGACATGGATTACAAAGTCACAAATATATAGTGCATTATTTTGTCACTGATGGTACGTTATTAGAACTAATTCTACTCATATTAATATGTCAATATGACTAATATTTAACCCATATTAGTAGGATCAAAATGGCCAATGTTTAATTTCAATTAGCAAGATTACAAATTTTATCCACTAATATTACCTTATATTGATAAAAGCAGTAACTAATGTCTACCTCTTGTTGGCATGATCATAAATCACATACTAATACTAGGGGACTAAAATTTATCAAAATTTATAAAATAATTTCTAGTCATTAATCTCATCATAATAGTTTACAAAGTATTTAAAAACACAATAATAATCATATCATAGTAGTGTTTAAAATACATAAATATTAATAAAATTACATTTGCTTAATGTGTAAAATAAATATCATCAAGTATATAAATAAAATAATTTACGCTTCTCAAATCTAACTCGATAAAATTAAACACATATTACATAGTATCATTATTACAACATTGTATATACATATAAATATTTAACTACAACATTGTATATACATATAAATAATAATAAGTTCATCTTTAAGTACTATATATATATATATATATATTTAATATTATAGAGGTATTATTTCTTATGGAGATATCGCTATTTTTCCAAAAATACCATTTCAAAATTCTCTATGGTGAGCTCATATTAAGGGGGAGCACGCTCACCAATTCCTTATCCCTTTTAATGCATTAAATTAAGTTTTTTTTTTCATCTACTAAAAATAAAGAGATTGTTAGGAAATATTTATTAATTTTAATTATTTAACAAAATAAATAATTTATCTTAACAATTATTTTAAGTTTCATCAAGCAAATACAATAAAGATCTTAAGCAAAGAGGATCAAGGCCTAAGAATTTTAGGAAATGAAGCAAGAATGGAAGACAAGAGACTAGACTCCATAATTCTATATTATTTAGCTAAGTAAGTAGTTTTCCAAACCTCAACTTAAGAATAATATCAAATTATGCTTTGAAATTTTCTTATGGCCTAAAAAATATTTTAGGAGCTTCAAGACTAAAAATCTCATAAGTTCTTCATTTAAATGAGGAATAAAAGATTTGTGAAACATCGTTCTATATTTTATTTCACATAGGTTTGTAGAACTTCAAAAAATATATAGATTAGACGTGAAAAGGAACTTCAAAAAGATATTTCACATTGTGATTCAAACTTTAAAGTTTGTGAAGTTATCATTTGAATATCTTCAAAGGATATGAGCATTAGATTATTACCAAAATCCTTTTATGTGAAAAAACAATTTTACATATATATTTCACTTGAGCTTTATCATATACATTTCTTGTTGACATTTGAAAAGAAGTATTTTATATGTTATGCTCGCAACTATTTTCTTGGTCTATAAATACATACGAACATGTGAAAGAAAAAGCATTTTAAGTTTTATCTTGACACTATTTTTCATGTTTTCATAACGTTTAATGAATGTGAAAATGAGATGTGAAATAAGGTGCAAATATGTGCCTTTATATCTTATTAAAATGCATAAAGTACAAAAAGTATGTTATAATGCACTAAATGGCTTGAATTTGAATTTTGTCTCTCTCTCTCTCTCTCTATAGGCTAGTTTTGGTTGTAGGGTATTTAGTTATACTCACTTAACATATTTTGAATAAGATTTTGAGCTCAAAACTTGCATTTTGTTATCATGAAGAACTTCATCTTCTTTTAACTAAATCATGAAAAATCATGCTCAAAGTTTTTATACTTCACCATGTAAATCTATTATTTGTAAAGAAAAATAAACTCCTTTTATCTACACTAGTAAGTTTTATAAGAAGAGGAAAAAGAATTCTCCTTAAGTGAAAATGTTTGAGTGAGGAAGTGATGAAGCTTCATACAAAAAGAAACAACTAAATTGTATGGCTGAGTTTGAAATTTAATGAAAATACTCAAGTAATTGACTTGAGAAAACGATGTAGATGTACACTAATGGCTAAACCTTTATAAAAATCAAGTTTGCCTTTCTCTCTCTCTCTCTCAACCTTTATTCGATTTATTACGTAAGTCTGCCTTTTGCATATTTACTAGTAGTTGAGTTTAAGAACTTGTAATTCATCTCATAAATATCATGAACACTTACTTAGCAATCATTGCTTTATTCATTGTCTCAATCATTTGGTATTTATTAATTAAATTGTCACCTAAAAGAAAATTTTGAAAAATTGTAAAGAAACTTAATTCACCTCCATCATAAGTTGCTTGCCTAATTGGGCCCTCTCTACAAGCCCATTTAAGTTGCAGTAAGATAACAAATACCTAGAAAAACCAACAAGAGGATAACTTTTATGTATTACCATGAGAGTTCTAGATTTATTTGTTTTCTTTTTCTGACAAGCCCTTCATTTTTTTTCTTGAAGATATGATGAAGATTCTTTAACAATATTTTCATAGCATTTTTTTTTCCTTACTTCCCAAGACTCTCATATTCCATGCAATTAAGTTCATAATTATCATAAAGTTTGAGAGAAAACCCAGATTGACGAACATTAACACTGTCGATGCTCTTCAACCAACAACTATGAAGCATCTACCATCTCTTCCAACTTGGCAATCTTTAAGGATTTTGTGTCTTTGTTATTTCCAAAATCTACCCATATGAGCTTATGAGTTTAGATCTTTCTTTTACTTTTTCTAAAAACCTCTTTTTTTCTTATTTTAATGTAACAATAAAAAATAGAGACCAAAAATAATTTACAGTTTTCCCTTGCTTTTGGTTTGTTCTTGTGGTTCTCTTTTTTTTTTTTTTTTTTACTTTTTACCATTTCTTCTAGTGTTGCACAACACTTAATTTATATTCACGGGTTACAACATGCTCATCCGAATGTTCATCAAAATTTTACCCAATCATCCATAAGCCAATCATGGAACAAGGAGAAGGATAAATGGGTATAATAAGCAAATATGAAACCTTTGGAAGATCTAAAACAAATCTTTGACCAAATTATCATATAAGTAGGCATTAGCTAAGGAAAATTAGGTTATCCTTTTCAACAAAAAATCCATATCCACCTGATAAAATGTTATCTAATCACCAAGCTAGTTCGAAACATTAACTTCAAATAAGTCATTTTCTAGCTAAAAAACTTTATCATTACAAATGCCAATTAGATAGGCTTTAAACTCTTGAGAATTTACACTCAGTGTTGATTATTTTCTCAGAAAAAACAATAAGATATTCCTCAAATCTTTAATTCCTAGTCCATGAAGGAGAAATTAACATCGCCATATTGCAACTTTTGTTGTTCTAATTTAGGTTGCAATAGATAACCATGGGATCTCATGGACAAGATCTACTCCAAGGAATTGTGGACTAAAATTTAGGAGTTATATATATTAATACACTTTGTTTAGCAAATAATTATTGCATAATCAAAGCCATATATTGAGGCATTTTAAAAATTTTGAATAATTAGCTCATGCTTGTAAGAAGTCATTATTATTCCAAATTCTAATCATTCTTTATTTTGTATATAAAATCAACTATAAAAAAACAACCAAGAAACTCCCAATCTTCAAAAGGAAATCAACACATCATTGTATGAAAAAGAATTTGTTCACGTGTTATCTAATATAAAGTTGAATCTTAAAGGAATTCAATAGGTATATTTATATGATAACCTTATTCAATTATGAGTAATAGTAATGAAATATACTTTTTTTAATCATAAGGTGTTGTCATATATATTTAGGCTATAATTTATATTCTCGTATGATAAAATGTCATTATGGAATTAAGATAAGCAATTAGGACTAGTAAAAATCAAAATAATGGAAACCTAGTCACAAAGGTTCCTAATAATAGGATCATGAAAAAAGAAATTCATGATTTAGATTAAATTGGTACAGATTATGTTTATCCTAAGAGATGTGATCTATTTCATTTGTAATTTATATAATTGACATAAAAGAGGTGAAGAAATGCTCATCAGAGAATAAATTCATTAAACTAATATTCATGGAGCCATTTCATGGAGGATTACTTCCTTGTTAAGCATAAATGACTCATTATGACAGTGATTCAAACAAGTCATTAGATTTTTCAAAAGTCATTTCACTCCCTCACGTGTTTATTACTCTCTTTCCCTCATAGATCCCTCAAGAATGTAACTCTGATACCATTTGCTGAGTTTAGAGCCTTGGAACAGAAAGAAAAGTAGAGAGAAAGTACCCTTGAACTGGAAACTCTCCTTGATGCAAATATTGCATTGATCACTAACTTTATATAAAGCAAAAGTACAGAAAGTATGGAGGTCAATACCTTCTCTCAATAACCATTAAGTTTTTGGTACACAATGTTAAAACAAAATTTCTTTTTAAACATACATCTTCACTGAATTAAAGAGAAATATAATCGAAAATTGACCTGAATCCATCACATTAAATTTGTTCACGTCCGGTGGAAGAATCTTTCGAATCAATACGGCGCCTTGAAACTAGTTTTTTTTTGTAACGATATTTTAAAAAAATAAAAATGACAATCTTTTGATTCAGAGACCATAACCACCTTTTATATTAACTAACTTTTGCAATTTTCATTTCGTCTATCATAAAGTGAAAATATTATAAAAATAGTATCTGCACATTACAAATCCATACTTAAACCCAATACATTAAAATCTAATATTGTTGGATCATATTTGATCACTTTTAAACGAGCACATTAAATTGATAGTCTGATACGTACATTAAGGTTCACATTAAGCCAACACGTCAGAAAAATCCAACGATCTCCCACTTGGGTTTTACGTGACACCTTAATTATGCATTAATAACGGTAAGAGTACTCAGAATTGTGTTATTAATACCTGAATGCATCACCAAACAATCTCGTCCATCAATCATAAAAACATAAGATCAAAGCGGCTTCGTTATAGCTAACGTAGCTAAACTCATCATTAGTCATGCATATCAGTATAATTGAATGACATGGATCAAGCATGGATGTGCAGCATGAAAAGTACACGCTATGTGATCTAAGCATGTCTATTTCCAACTGGTTCTGCCTCAACCTTAGTGAGATCAACTGTACAAAAATTTAGAGATAATAATATATATAAACATAAATGCAAAAAGCAAAAACTTAAATGAAACCATATATCCATAAATCAAACCAAAGTACATAATTTATGACATGTCTTATAAAATAAATGCAACTATGGTACAAGACTTCTACTGAAATTATACATCATCTAGGGATACAACACCCATATGAGCAAAGTGTGTTCATGAAAGACCTTAGGTAGTAATCTCTTAGTGAACAGATTTGTAATCATAGAGTTTGTTCCAATGTATTCTATCGATATCTGCTTACTCTGAACTATTTCTTTAACAACAAGAAACTTAATATCTATATGTTTTGATTTCGTCGAACTCCTACTATTGTTAGAATACATAACTGCAGATTTATTGTTACAAAATAACTTTAATGGTCTTTTTATGCCATTAGCAATACGCAGCGAAGTAACAAAATTTCGTAGTTATATTACATGATTGGATGCCTCATAACAAGCTACAAACTCTGCTGTCATAGTAAAAGATGCTACAAGTGTTTGTTTAGCACTCTTTCAGGAAATAACTTCCCTAACAAGCAAGTAAATATAGCATGATGTAGCTTTTTTACTGTCTTGACATCCGGCAAAATCAGTCAGAATAACCAATGATCTCTAACTTATCTGACCTTCCTGTATATGAGCATATAATCATTTGTTCTCTGTAGATACTGTATGACATGTTTGACTTTTTTTCAATGATTCATATATGGATTGCTTAAATATTTACTAAACATCCCAATAATGTAAGCAATATCTGAACGCGTACAAACTTGTGCATACATAAGACTCCCTACAGCAGAAACATAAGGAATCTTTTGCATCTTCGTAGTCTTTAAATCATTATTGGGGCATTGACTTAGAGTAAACTTGTCTGCTTTAGACATGGAGGTGTCCCCTAGTTTACAATCTTGCATGTCAAATATTTTAAGAAACTTTTCGATATAGTTTTTCTGTGATAATCTAAAAATACCCCGATAGCGATCCCGATGTATCTGGATCCCTAATACAAAATAAGCGTTCCCAAGATTTTTTATCTCAAATTTCGTTGTCAGAAATTTCTTGATTTCGTACAATAAGCCTATATTATTCCTGGCAAGCAGTATGTCATCGACTTATAAAACCAAAAAAATATATTTACTGCTACTAAACTTATGGTATACACAATCTTCTACTAAATTCATCTTAAAATCAAACGAGATGATGACTTAATGAAATTTGTGATATCATTGACGGGAAGCCTGTTTAAGTTCATAGATGGATTTTTTCAGTTTGTAAACCATTTATTGTGCATATTCGGATACAAAGTTTTCTGGTTGCACCATATAAATCATCTCATCAATGTCACCATTGAGAAACACTGTCTTAACATCCATATGATATAACTCAAGATCAA
Organism: Carica papaya; assembly: GCF_054855325.1. Lineage (NCBI taxonomy): Eukaryota > Viridiplantae > Streptophyta > Magnoliopsida > Brassicales > Caricaceae > Carica > Carica papaya. The sequence goes on along the minus strand of NC_142311.1, from coordinate 19,025,071 downwards.
AATGTGTCATTAAAGCCATTATAGTCCTGAGAGAGTCTTTCAAGAAACCAGAGAGAAAATGTCTTTATAATCGATGTCTTTTTTCTGTGTAAAGCCCTTAACAACAAGACGAGCCTTGTACCTCTCCACATTACCGTTCGAATCCCTCTTGATCTTAAATATCCATTTGCAACCAATAGGTTTCGCATCTATAGGCAATGGGATAAGGTCTCAAATTTCATTGTTCTTTATGGACTTTATCTCTTCATTCATGGCATCAATCCACCTGTGAGAGTTAGAACTTTCCATGGCTTAACGGAAGTTGATAGGATCATCTTCCATCTTGCCAATGTCAAACTCATATTCTTGGGGATATACAATATAATCATCTGGTATTACACTTCTCATCTTTCAATGAATCTTCTTAATGGCATAAGTTCTTGAGGGTGTGAAGTTTGTGTTGCAGGATCAGTTTTTTGGACAAGAACGAGAGATATTATGACATTGTCTTGATTTGGAGTTATTTTTTGAACAATACTAAATATAAGAATCTGATTTTGATCATTGTCAAGAGCACCTGAGAGAATATAAATATTGACTCATTCCTCTTCAAAAACAAGGTCGCGAACTCTTCCCCCCCCCCCTCCCCCCCCCCCCCCCCCGCAAACTCAACATCCTCAAAGAACTAGACATTTTTCGTCTCAAATATTATCTTAGTAGTGGGATCATAAAACTTATAACCCTTGGATCGCTCAAAATAACCAACAAAATAACAACTAATAGTTTTGGAGTCTAGTTTCTTTTTATGTGGCCTATAAAGCCTAGTATCAGCTAGATATCCTCAAATGTACAAATGTCTCAAACTAGCCTTCTTGTCCGTCTAAAGCTCATAAGGGGTCTTTGTAGTTGTTTTAGTTGGAACTCTGTTGAGTAAATATATTGCGGTCTTTAATGTTTCTCCCCAGAGTGATTCAAGTAAGGTAGAATGATTAATCACACTCCTTACTATATCCTTAAGTGTTCTATTTCGTTGTTCAGCAACACCATTCATTCTAGGAGAATCTGGCATGGTGTACTGTGGGACGATACTGCATTCTTCTAGGAATCAAGCAAACAACCCTGCACGTTGTTCACCTGATCCATTAGATCTACCATAGTATTCGCCACCTAAGCTAGATCTAACAACCTTAATCCTTTTATTGAGTTGATTTTTAACTTCCACTTTAAAATTTTTGAACACATCTAGGGACTAGAATTTTTTATGAATGAGATTTAGGTAGCCATATCTTGAATAATTATCTATAAACGTTATAAAATATTGTTGATCATTTCAAGAAGTCGTAGGGAACGGTCCACAAATATATGTATGAATGAGTTCTAATACGTCCATAACTCTATTAGCACTTAATCTTTTAATGTTTGTTTGTAGCCCCTTGATACAATAAATATATCTATCAAAATCTAAAAAATCAAGGGGAGCTAGAATTCCATCTAACATAAATCTCTCAGTTCTCCTTTGGGAGACGTGACCTAATCTCTTGTGTCATAAAGAAGCAAAATCCTGTTTAGTTATTTTTCTCTTTATACCTCTTGTACCAATATGCAAAAATTTATTATAAGAAGCAATTGTATCAAGAAAATAAAGATTATAATACACTGACAAAGAACTAGAATAAACCATATTTGAATTAAGAAAAAGATTAAATATTTCATTTCTAAATGAATATGAATAACCAAATTTATTTAATACAGAAATAGAATTCACATTCTGTCTAAATGACGATATAATAAAAGTCTCTTCTAAATCCAAATAAAATCTAGTTTTTAATAATAATCTAAATTTTCCAATTACTTCCACCTCGATTGGTTTGCCATCACCCACAAAAATGAATCTGAGACCATCACTTGGCTTGCGACAATGGAGTTAACCTTGTATAGACACACTGATATTAGTTGTGACACTAGAATCTATCTACCAAGTGTGTGTTGGTACAGAAGTTAAATAAACCTTAGAACAAAAAAATTAAGAAGCATATATTTCTTTTTGCGTCACGCATGATAGTTAATAGATTGCTTCTTCTAGTGTCCCAGAGTTTTACAGAAGGAACAAAAATTTTTTGTTTGAGCCTTTTGTTGCTTCTTTTGTTGTACTGGCGCAACAGATTTACCTGTTTGTTTTTTCTTATTCTTCTTATTCTTTGATATCATTGCTAAATGAGCACTCTCTGTCCTTTCAGACTTGAGTCTTTTCTCCTCTTGAACACAATATGAAATGAGTTCATTCAGATTTCATGATTCTTTTTGACAATTGTATGTCACCTTAAAATGATTAAACCGTGGTGGAAGAGAAACCAAAACAAAGTACATAAGTACTTCTTCTGACAATTCCACTCTAAGTACTTTGAGCTTTGTATGCACATGTGACATCTCTATTATGTGCTCTCTAATGTTTTCATTTTCCTTATACCTCATAAAAACAAGAGTCGACATAAGTGTTCATGCTTCGACCTTATCACTTATGGCAAAACGTTGTTATAGAGGACGAAGAAAATCTCTAGTTGTTGTGATCTTAATGGATAGTGTCCCAAAAAACCTCTGGAATGGCCTGTTGCATAACCAACATACTCATACAGTTTGATCGATCCCATCTTTTAAACTCATTCTTTTCCTTAGGGGTATACTGTCAGGAGTAATCGGATTGGATTGATCAACCAGTAAAGTCCAATCTAGATCAATAACTCTAAGCACAAGTTGAACATTATTCTTCCATTGCTTAAAATTTATGTCATTCAAAATTGGGATGGAATTAACATTTACGGTGATACTTCTAGTAGAAAAGGAAGCTGAACAGAGAGCATACAAAAATAGATAAATTAATACTCACATAAAACTATAAATCATAAAATTTAATAATGAATTTTAAATAAAGGTATATTCTCATCTCAAGATACCGAGTACTCAATAAACACTCTATCTTTAGATAGAATATTAACTTGTAAGTGGTACCTTATAACAGTAATTAAATACAGACAGTAGAAACACATCAAACAATAAACCTTCATTTAGGCCGATTTAAAGTTCACATATCATACTGAATAACTGTCACATATTTATTACCACAAAAATGAAATGCAATAATGTTAAATATTAATCTTTCTTTAAGCGAATTAACAATTACATAAATTATACTAATACAACTGTTTACATTATGAAATAAATAAATTACATATAAGAGATGTCACTTTGGTGACATGTTGTGTAAACGAAGTTATTTCAATATGTATAGACTAATACTAAAATTTAAAATTTAAAATTTAAACTAAATTTAGTGGTTGTAAACCACTGAATTTTTTTTCTCGACGTCCGTTGCTCTAATTTTTTTCCATATATATATAATATATGCTTAAAATATATATACATATATAATACTTAAGTGCTTAATATATATATATATATTTCTTAATTTTATGCATATATATATTTTCAACTAAACAAAAATAAATCCAAACTCTAAAATTTTGAATCAAAACTCTAAAATTTTGAATGTAAAATCGAAAATTACATAACAAAAAACAAAAAAATTTATCAAAAATTCAATACGAGAAATGACTCTAACACCAATTGTTAGAACGCTTTTTTTTTTAATTTGTAAATCTATAAAAATTAAACATACATCATCGTACTGAATTAAAGAGAAATATAATCAAAAGTGTATCTAAATCCATCGTATAAAATTTGTTCACGTCCAGCAATAGGATCTTTCGAATCAATACGGTGCCTTGAAACTAGTTTTTCTGGTAACAGGATTTCAAAAAAAATAAAAATGACAGTCTTTTGATTCGGGGACAATAACCGTCTTTTACATCGACCAACTTTTGTAATTTTTATTTCGTCCATCATAAAATGAGAATATTATAAAAATAGTATTTACATATTATAAGCTCATACTTAAACTCGATATATTAAGACCCAATAGTATTTAACCATATTTAATCACTTTTAAACGAACACATTAAATTAATAGTTTGATATGCATACTAAGGTCCACATTAAGCCCACACGTCAGAAAAATTCAACACACAAATCTTTCTTTAAATAGTTTATTTGCTAAGACTAAACAACTATCATAAGTGTAAAATACTGAACTAAGAATATTTAGGAAAAATCTCATTTCATTAACACCTTTTGATGCTTTTTCCTAGTTTTATGCTGCTTCTCTTTTCTTGATCATGGCAGAAACAAGGCTTCTAGTTTGGTATTTTTTCTTTTCTCGGCTTGCTTCTTCATGTTTGTCTAAACAAAGTATGGTTTTAGTATTTTAATTTAGGTTTAGGCTTAATAGAAGTTTGTGCTTCTTTTTCTAAGATTGAGGCTAATGGGCAATGATTTTTAAAGGCTTGGATATGGGTTTGGTTAATGTTTGATTGAAGTTTTCAGAAAAGAATGGGTTTAATGGCTTGTTAAATGAAAAAAATTTGGGTTGGTAAATGAACTTTGGATCTTATATTAGGGCTTTGGGCTTAGGCTTAAAAATAAAATTGATGAGTGCAAATGACTGAGAGATTGGTTACAAAATAACAATACTAACAATAATAATTTGACAAAAATAAAAATAAAAGTAATAATAATAATAGGAAAAATAAGTTTTGAGAAGTGTCAAATTTTTTTCATTAAAATAAAATAAATAATAATAAGACAAACTAAAAATTAAAAAAATAGTTCACTATATATTAATTCTTGAATTTAAGTAACAAATAACTTATAGGGAAATAATAAAATAATACAAAAATTAGTTTTGGCATTTTCATCTCTAAATAAATCATTACTCCTTTTTTATTTTTTAAAGAAATCCAATATATCAAAATGTCATATTCATAGGATCTTGATTGAAAGCATCATTTTGTGAAATAAAATTTATCTCTATATTTATCTCTTTTTCTTTTAAAAAAGTTTTATAAAGATCCACTATATATTTTGATATATGATATACACAAAACTAATATTCTTTCATATCACATCATTAACACTGTAACGATTCAGAACTTAAAAAAAAATAAAGACGTGAATTGAATGCGGAAACAGAATAATAGAGTTAGAGTTTATATTTCTTACACAATAGTTTAAAATACCCAATAGGGTTACGGAAATGTCCATTCTAAAAGAATAAACAAAAATCAAGGAAATAAATGAAAAGTAAACAACTGAGCATCTTAGGACGACATTCAATATCTTTTAAATGAGTCCGGATGGTGAATTATTCACAAGTTTTTTGATGATCGGGATATGGGTCTTGGTCCTCTTGATCTGAAATAGTTAATGAAGGAGTGAGCTACACTAACCCAGTAAGAATATCACACTACTCACTGATACAGAAAATGAAGATTGGTAAAAATCATAAAAATATTCAATTAAGCTCTTAATTTAAGTAAATTCATTTATCATAAGTAAAATTATTTAATGGATACTTACTGTTGTGATATTTTCAAAAACGACCTATAGAGACAATAGCTCAACAACATCATAATCTCATGTTCAAGTAAGTAAGAATAATAACTTTTCCTTTTTATTTGCCTACTGGTATCCATGGGGGTCCATAGGGATGTCCCACTACGCGTGAACCAACATCCAACTTTGTCAACTAACTCGCTGTCCTCATACCACGTCCGGTATGAGCGCCAAAAATACAATCCCTCAATATCTTGTCCAGTATGAGGGTGAAACTAGTCGTCCCTATACCCCGTTCGGTATGAGTACAAAAAATATAATCCCTCAATACCCCGTCCGGTATGAGGATAAAACAGATTGTCCCCATACCCTGTTCGGTATGAGCGCGAAAAATATCAATTCTCGATATCCCGTCCGATATGAGCCGACGTTCACGGTAGGGTTTCTTATGTACCCGATCCATCCACCATCTATCAAGATATCCAGTAAGGCTATCATTTATTCATTCACTTAACCAATAAATTTTCTGTTTATATTTAATTTTTAGTTTCACAATTTAACCGTAAATCAACGCAAGACAAACAATACATGCATCAAGGAAACACAACTGAATCATTTTACCAATTTCAGTATATTATCATGCATTTAAAGCTATAAAATCGAACAATTGGTTAAACAGGACAACAATAATAAATAACCTATTCTGACTCCAATAGTAACCTGTAATTAATTCTCGAAATTTTTTAAATTACGCAAAATACTGTATTATTGATAATTAAACTTCAATTTCATAACGGGGAATAAGGTGAGGAATTCTTACCCGAATCGGTATTCGAAACACCAAACTTTCAGCTACGCCTACTGGCGGTCCCCGGGTTTCTTGAATTTTTCTGCAGAGATTAAAACACGGTTCACGTACCTAAAAATATACTAAAAAATTCAAAATTGGTGTTAAAAACTTTTTTGGCCAATTTTAGAATTATGGCACGACGGCACCACCGTGTTCTGGCGACGGCCCGCCGTGGCGGCAATTTGCCTTGGACTGACCTGTTTTCGACCAATTTTGGCCAGTTTCAGCCGATTTTATACCCATCCCTACAAGAAAAAATGTTAGGGGCCCTCGGTTGGCCGAAGAAGTCGAAAAACAAAAACTTACTGGCAGCGAAATTTTTCGATGCAGCGGCTCCGCCAACTCATCTTCGCGGCTCAGTACTTTTCTTCGGTTAACCTGTAGAAAATAGAATAGTGAATACAATGGTGAAATAATCGCATGAAATGGAAAACGGAAAGGGGCTCATCGGATTCGATTTTTGGTTTTGCCCGCGGCAGCGCCGCTGGGCTTTACCCGCAGTTTCTAGTTCATCCGCATTTCTTTTGCTTCAATTTGGCCATGGGGTGTTCGAAATCAGATTCTGAGCAGATAAGAGAATTTTTACCTTTTTTTGACAGTCGCAGGTGGCTCCGAAGCAACGGCGGGCGGCAGTCGACTCCCTTCTCTGGTGACTGGTTCTTCTTCTTCGGTGAAGGATTGGCGGCTAGGGTTTGAGTTCAGTGTGATGTGAGATATATATATTTGTCTTCCTTAAATTTAAGTCATTCATCGCGTTTGATCTCGACCGTCCAATTGCGTTTAAAGAAGAAATGAATCTGGATTGTTCATCGAAATTTGATCTCGAACATACAATCGCGTTTAAAGAGGAAACGAATTTGGACTGTTCATCTCGTTTAATCGCGACCGTCTGATTGGTCTAAAGAGGGAACGGATCTGAACAGTCCATGCACGCGAAAACGCATTCGAGCCATTTGATCGCGGGCACGCGAATTTTCAGGGTGGCCTCCCGCGTGGTACTGAGTCAGCGTGCCTTGTCACGCAACGCGCTCCGATTCGTCAAGGCTGCTGATTGGGCAGTCTTACGTGACACAATTTTTTTAATTGCATTTTGACATCTAATTTTCTATTTTTCTTTCAAAAATACTATGTGAACTCAAATTTTCACCATTTTTCCTTAAAATTATTTTCAATTTCATGCTCTACCTTTTTTTTTTAATTTTACATTAAATAAAAATTTATAAATTTAAAAATTATATTTATAGATATATTTTTAATTTAAAAATTAATTACGGACTAAATTTTAGGCCCGAATATTACGACTAACATATACTTTTTTATATCTTTTAGATTGGTGATATATTTATTTATTTTTTTATAATTATGTCAACTCTAGTGGATATGGTAGTTCTTAAGTAATTATTATTATGACCACCTCGATAATATCTATTTTTAATTTCATCCACATTTGCCTCCTTGACTTTGGCTACATATGCAATATTTTTCATGTTTAATTGAGATCTTATAAAAATATTATAAAATCATATTCGCACACAGTTTTAAATCCTGCAATGTTAAATGCATTCAATTATAATGACTTTTTAGAACAATTATTATTATTTTCACAGTCATAACATTCTTTTAAACTTTTTCAAAGTTCAAGTAGATCTTTTGTGATTAGGTATTCAATTTTTAATCCTCTATGAAGATGATGATGAAACAGAAGCATTTCTTTCTCATGATTTTGCATTTGTGTTATATCTAAATGAATTTTACCATCCAATATCTACATTAAATAGTTCTTGTCTTTAATTTTAAGTACCAAAAATTCAAGCATTTTAAAATTTGTTATAGAAATTTTAATAGCAAAATAGTATTTATATAACTATATTTGTAATAGTAACAATAGTATTATTGTATTAAAATAATATAATAAAATCTGTATCCGAATAAAATAAATAAGTAGTATACAAGAAAAAAATGTTAGAGCAATATTGTACATTGCTCTGATAACATATTATAAAACTTAAATAAAACAAGTAATAACAATAAACATAAAACTAAAAATAGATGAACCCAAATGAATGGAATAAAAATCTTTTTTCTTCAAATTCAATTACATCTCAAAACTTTTAAATTTTCTATTTATAGGAATACATGAAACCTTGAATTAAATTAAAAATTAAATTATAAATCAAGAGATTATGAAAAGGAAAGAGATATGGATATCTACTGAGTTATGAAATTCGAAGGTTCATAATATACATTAAGTATGAAAAAAATATCTACACACAACCTAGCCTCTTAAAAAAAAAAAAAGAGATATCAAAGTTCTTTTTTTAAAATAATAATAATAATAATAATAATAATAATAAACAAAAACTTAAAAGAGAAACTTATATGACACAAAATTTCTCAAATTGAGCACCACATTCATAATTTGAATACCTTGTGGAGAGTAAAAGCGTATAAATTCTTATATAGGTGTCAAGTTAGGAGATCAAAGATCTTAATTTGAAAGAGAGTGCTTTGGAGGCAGAGAGAGTAAAAGATTATCACCCAAAAGTGTAATCTCTATCACCTTCTTAATTATTTTTTGTATCTCATATTGATATAAGTTTCTATATATGTTTATAGATTTTCTTGTATTTTTTTCAATTTCTCTTTTGAAAACCTTAAATTCTCTTTCATTATGTCAAATGACACTTACACCTGGATTAAAAAAGTTAGCTGAACTAAGAATCACCAATAATTCAAGTGTCACATTACCATAATTCAATTGGTTCAAATTTTGTCCTAACGTGTAAGATTGAATCAGCAAACAGCACTCGTTCTAATCCATTCAATTGGGTCATATTCTTTAATTTATCAGAAAAACCAAAATCAGTTATTAATTCGATCTCCTCCATCAAAGATTGCTCTTTGAAATAAATCAAAAAATTAAACCCACCATATAATTTAAATAAAACGTCCAAACGATTCAATTGAGTCCCATTTGCAATTTTAAGTACAATTAATTAATACCAAGATATTAAGGACAATAATAGAAATAATTTTTTTATTTAAATCTATTATTGAATTGGGTATATATGTATATACATTACTTTGGTTCTATTTTGAAATACCATAAATATTGTAAAAATATTTGAAAAGTTATTCATTTATAAAATTATTAATCCAAGGATAAACATCAACGCGGAGTGGGCATATTATAATTGAAACCTCCTCACTAAATTTAGCAGGTAGAAATAAGTATATGATAATATAAAATTAATATATTATTAAATATTATAGTATTTAATTATATTATTATTATTATCCATACAGCCATGCGGATACATATCAGCTTGCAGGTGTTTAGAGGACAGGTCATTTGTCAACCCAATCTTAATCCATCTGTCCACCTCGCTTACACGATGTATAAAAAGATTCCAATATTTAGAGGAGTTCAGAAGCTGACGCTACCGAATTATGTATGGATCAGTTGCATGCAATAATTACGATCATATACTTTTGACATATAAATTAATTAATATTTTATTAGATACAACAATTTAATCTTATGTACGGATAAGAAAGTCTTCTAAACTTAGTAATAATAACAAATTGTACACTCAAAAAAGAAAAGAAGAACGTCATCTTCCCAAACATGTGCCACCTTTTAAGAAACATAGGATTTGCAGGTTCGAAATTCGAGTATAATTAATTTTAGTGAGTATTTAAATTTAGAGTACTTTAAAAATAGTTATCAGCTAAAATTATTTTTAATAAAAAAAAAATTTGATAAAAAAAAGTACTGTCATATCAAAAAATAAGAGTTGTGTATTTAATAAAAATTACAGTTGAGATTCTTCTGAGTATAAATTTTCAATAAAAATTGAAGTTATTTTTTAAAAGAACATATTATAACACTTGAGTTTAAATTTATGAAAAACATGTTTTGATTTTAACTATCGGTAAAAGCGTGTTGCATTTTAAGTACTTGATAGTTAAATTACTTTTAAAACATAAAAATTAAAGGCAAAAGATGTATCATGTCACCATATACTTAAATAATCTTTTACTTCACACTTCTTATTTAGATTTTAGTGATGCTATTATCGGTGATGGCTCGAGCCTTCATATCATCCATACCGGTTTCATTATTCTTCCTACGATTACTCAACTTTTAATTTATGCAATATCTTTGATGTGCCTAACATGAAAAAAAAATCTTATTTCTATCTTTTAATTTTGCAATACTAATCATGTTTCGATAGAAATTTTATCCATTATTTTTCATATGAAGGACCTGAGCACTAGGGCAATCCTTGTGGCAAGAAACACTGGAGATGGTGTCTATGAGTAGCTAACCTCTTCTTCAAAATTATCTTTTCTACTCATTGTCCTTTTTAGCATCAAGACCACTTTCTCCGAGTGACACTATAGATTAGGTCATCAATTCTTGCCTATTCCTCATCATATTATGTCAATATTTTCTCTACCTTATTTTATGTTACAAAACTCATTGTGATAGATCTTTAAGTAATAATAACAGTCATAAAGTTCCTTTTTCTACCTCTACAATTATTTCATCTCACCCTTTACAAATCATATTTTTTAATGTTTTGATCTCCTTCATTTACTCTGTTGACGATTTCAAGTATTAGATATTATGTATGGTATTACCCCTTAAGGAAGAAATAACATGTTTGTGATATCTTTTCTCATTTCAAACACTAGTAGAAAATTGCTTCAAACACTCTATTTTCATTATGTACTCCAAAAATGATGGGGAATATGAAGCATAAGATCAATTTCTACCCCTTCATCGAATTTTTCATCTCACCTCTCTGCATACACTTGAACATAATGATCTCTCTGAATGGCGACATCAACATATGTTGAAATCAGTCTGTCTCTACTCACTCACGCGTCACTTCCGCTCACATACTGGAACTATGTCTTTTTAACTACAATATAACTCGTTAATCGCATGTCCACACCCACACTTTTCCTTTTTTCTCCTTATGACCCTTTTTTCCTGCCTCCACTAAACTACACAAAACTCCATATTCTAGTAAGAAACTCGAGTCTTAATTCATCCCATGTGTGTTTATCAGGTAATCCCTCATCCAAATTGCTTGCCTCTGTCTTGATCCTTCCACTTCTAAAATTTAAACATCCCGTCATGTCAAATTTGTGGAATTTTTCTTTTCATTCAAACTCATCCAAAGTCATCTTAGTCATCCAAGTAAAAAAACACTCTCAAATTGGTTTCCATCAGCATCATTTCTTCCTATTAAAATTTTGTCATTTAACATGACCTCCACAACCTCGTACTTGGGCTCAAATCCATCATATATCTCACCATTCGATCCACTAAAAAATTCCACAACACTAACAATAACCCACAATATCTACCCTTTAATTCCTTCCTTTCCCTTCAGAACAACCTCCTTTATAACCAACCACCAACACCCACACCATGACTACTTACGTTAAAAACAAAATTCATAAGACCATCCAAAAACTTAATCTCATTGCTACCATCACCTCAAACCATCAACTTGAGCTATACACATTGACTGAAACCCTCAAAAATCTAAAATGGCATCAAAACAAAAAGAAACCAAATTCAACCCCTTTTTGGGTTACCAACACTTCTAGCCAACAAATATAAAAGTCAACAAGGTACTACTATGAGGTGTACTTCATTATGAGGAAACAAAGATGTTATCAAAAGCATATTCTAGGCACATTATTTAGCATGAGTAAGTCAAATATCCTAGTTTGGACATGTCAACTAGCATAACAGATCAATAAAAAACCTCTTAGTTATGAGTGCACCCATTTATCATTCTAAATGTTAATTTGTTATCCACTTCCAACTTGCATCTTAATCCCTCCTCTAATAAGTCTCTATCTGCTAGGATACCTTTGTATGAGTAACTCAATCTGTAACTTATTTGAGTGTTTATAAATATTTTTTTGCCAAAATACTTGACCCTTAGGACTTTAATTAGAAATAATTTTAAGTTTTGTAAGATTCTCAATGCCTATTTTGCTAGTATTGCATACTAAAAGTATTAAAATCATTAAACCTAGTCTTTTGTTAGATCTAAGGGTGCATAGCTTCAAACAAGTCCTTCTTTTGATTTAAAGGTGCATAGCTTCAAATAGGACATCTAATGTATACATTGTTCTCCTACTTTTTCTCCCTACAAAAATCTTGATATGATTTTTTCCATTTATATGCACACTAATTTCAACAATAGATATAAACTCATTAGTCAAGTGAATATAGCTTGTTCCACTAACTTGAGTATGACTTGACTTCTCCCTTAAGACAAAATAGTCATCTTCTAATTATTTACTCCTTGAGCTAGCTTATCCAACATACTAGTGAATGTTTGTGCCACTATTTTACCCACCACTATTAGAAGGTCCAAATATTTAAAATGAACTTCAACCATTTTTACCTCCATGTTTTCATTAAGTGATTACATTGATTGCCTATTTACCCCTTTAGAAAAATAGATGATGGATTTCAGTAGATCAATTACTTGGGGGCATTCTTATATAGCTTCAAGATATTATTTATTGCATTCACTTTTTTAAAATATGTCCTTGTAAAGATTATGCTTTCATATACAAATGAAAGTGACCAAGTGAGGGTGTTTCCCAGCATTTTTTACACCATGAATTCACGTATTTCTTACCCCTCCATAAGAGTCCTCAAAATGCTCTTTTACATAGGTAAATAGATAAAGAGATAAAGATCTCCTTGTTAAAATCTCTGTTATAGGTGAATAATATCAATTGCTCTCCCATTAATCAACAGTTCAATGTCACAAGTCATATATCTCATAATCAAATAGGTAAATCTTTCACAAAAACCCAATTTAACTAACAAATTTTCCAAAAAAATACTTGGTGATTCTATCATATGCTTTACTCAGTTTTAGTTTTAAAGCAAAATATGCCCTCCTAGATGTTGAATGATTTTCAAGAAATGGAAAAGCTCGATGTCAATTTAGGCTTCATTAATTATCATCCTACCTGAAATAGAAGTAAATTAAGACTAGTGAATGATATGGGGAAGGAAATTTGTAAGTCTATTATATTTACATTTAGTAATTAATTTCATAAGAACATTGCATAAGTTAATAGGATGACAATAAGGTGGAGTAAATTGTTGTTTTACTTTTAGAAGGTTGGTGATAAAAGTAAGATCAATGGTGTCTGGAGTATTCGGGTTATTTAAACACATTGAGAGTATTTATATCACATCACTTTGTATTAATGGCTAGAAATGTCGTTAATAAGTAGAGACATACCACCCGATCTTAGTGCCTTAGTAGAATGAATTTAATTTAAGGTGTGTTGACCTCCTAAGATGTATAAGAGTCAAGTAGAAAAATATTCATATATGAGCAAAATTTAGACTTTATATAATTCAGTACTTAATCCATATCCTCTACCTCACTGGATGATAACAATGCTAAGAAATTTTTGTGAAAATCTTCTCCAACTCTTCGAAAATTCAAATATATCATTTTTATTTTTAATTTGATTAATGCTGTTTGTTTTTCTTTTAGCATTTACATGAGCATAAATGAGTATTCTAGTCCATTTAACTAATTTATCCTTAATCATTAGACCTTGGAGATTTCTTCATTTTCATGAATTTCTTTTGATTCTATTTCTTTTCTTCTTAACTCTTCATAATAGAGACTTCTTCAATTCTAATAATTAGTCTTTCATTTTTAGCTTTAACAATGGAAATTATTTTTAGGATACTTCTTAGTTTCTAGTTGCCCCAAATTTTAGGATTATTTGCACAATTTTTAATGTTTTTCTCTAGTCTTCTCTCCCTTTTACCTATTTCCAAACCATTTTTAATAAGAAAAATTACTAGATTAGTCTATAAGATTTGATACTTGTTACAAATTGGTTTGTAAGTTTTTTTCTTATAATTTGGTTTCTAATGATTTTTATTTGTTTCAAACGCCTAGTTTTTTTCTACTTTTTAATAGAAAAGGCTTAAAATGGTTATATTGTATTTGGACATTTTAAAAAATAAACTCAAAAAATAAAATTTAATAATTATTTCAAATAAGTTACTAAAAATTAAAACTAGACTCCATGGACAAGGAAATTTGGTTAACCGTTGCCCAAAATGTGTCTCGAATACGGTTTTCCCTCATGAAGGATATGCATAAACTATTTTTATAAACCATTTTTCTACGTCTCACTATAAGTCATCTACTCCTTTAACCAAAATTCTTTATCAAAAACTAACAAAGGTTTACATGTAGCAGAACCACGATAGTCTCTCGTATCTGAAAGAGATCGACTAACGACTCCCAAAAACCATAATCATAGTACCTCATAAAGGACAACTACCAGTGAAACAAGATTATTATTTTATTTGGTAAAGTAAACGTCATTTAATAAACTGAGAATCTATTTAACAATGGTGATTGACATTCAAGAAACATTCATAGAAGCAAGATATTAACTAGTTAAAATTAGACAATTATTGTTTGTTGACATGGGTTATAAATTACTAAATTAATACCGTAAATTGTTATATTAATTGCTAAATTACTAAATTAGTGCTATAAATTATTGTATTAGTATCACAATTATAGGAACTTGATTAGTTAATTTTTTGTGTAATGACTTCAATTTCTTTTTCTGTGATGTAATTGTATCTATATATTGCCTATGAATAGAAAAGAATAATCATTCTTGAATTATTTACAAACTCTATTATTTTACATGGTATTAAAGCGTTCTTCCTAAAGGACCTGTTGAATCAAATCTCGTATTTCTCTCCGTAAAATCAAATGGCTGAACTAACTCCCTTCGTATCCAACAACCAAACACCAGTAATTGTCGTCCACCAAGATAACTCTATATTTTCTATTAGTACCATATTAGATGAGACAAACTACTCATTATGGTCTTAGCTTATGGAGATGCGAATTGGTGCTCAAAATAAAGCTAGTTATCTTAATGGAGAAATGAAAAAGCCTATACCTGAAGAACCCAATTACAAAACATAGGTCACCGAAAATCAAAAAGTAAAGAGTTGGCTTATGACTTAGTGAGTCCATCCCTCATGCAGCAATTTATTCGCCTTCCTATAGCCAAGGATGGATTAGATGAAACCCATTTATTTGAGTTAAACCAGAAGACCTTTTTTACCACATAAAATGGTAGACTATTGTCTATTTACTATAATGAATTTGTTGCTATTTTTCAGGAAATTGATCATAGGATTGCCTCTCAAGTAGAACTAGTTGAAGGAGTTGTCCAGTTGCATTTTGTAATGGCTAGACTTCAAGTTCATATTTTTTAAGAGGACTTGATTCTGAGTTTGATCAAGTTCGTGGAGAAATCTTACAAAAAGATCTAAAACTGGATTTAGAGAGTGCATATGCATATGTAAGAAAAGACTACTAACAACAACAGACAATGAGAGGTTCTCGAGTGATCTCAAAAAGCTTTGCCATGCTTGCCAACTAAAAACTACATGGATCATCATTGACATCAGCAAAAACTCAAAATAATCAATTTATTGAAAAGTCTAAAAATTTTATATACAGCCATTGTGGTGAAACAGGTCATTTTAAACAATGATGCTATGAAATCGTTGGTTATCCTGAATGATAGGATTTCTCAAAGAAACCATGAAAAAAGATTACAGGAAAAGCTATGATGACATCATATAAGGAAGTTGAATATAATACGGAGGATAATTTGCAGCCTATAGCAAATGTTGCTCACCAAGGTATTATTAATCAAGCAAATGTTTTTTCTACAACTTCTAAGAATACAACTTAGATTATTGATATAGGTGCATTTGATCATACGACTAGAGACCCTAGCCAATTACAATCCATTCGCTCATCTTCTCAATCCATTATATCTACAACTAATGGGAGTACAATCCTTACTACTAGAGAATGATCTGTTATTTTTTCTAATACACTCACATTGGATATAGTTCTTATTGTCCCATCTCTTGAATATAACCTTTTATCTATGAGCCAAATTTCCTTATCTCTTTATTGCACAGTAACTTTTTGGCCTTCTTTTTGTGTATTTCAAGATATTCTGACACGAAAGATTCTTGGTTATGGTGTTAAACGAGGCAAACTCTACTACTTAGAATTGATAAAAAATGGGGAATAAAAAATTAGTCATGCATGTCAAACTAGTAGTGAAGAGAAAGCTCAAATAACTATATGATTATGACATAGAAGATTGGGGCATCTTTCTTTTAAATATCTTCAAAAATTACAATCATAGTTATTTTTGAACTTGGATGTTTCTAATTTTCATTGTGATATTTGTGAACTGGCTAAAAATCATCGTATTCCTTACTTACCTAGTATGAATAAATGTTTTGAACCTTTTGTTGTCATACACTCTGATAGTTGAGGCCCTGCAAAGGTTCTTCTTTGTCTAAAGCTTTATATTTTGTTGCATTCATTGCTTCAAAGAAAAAGTGGTGTTTTTGCAGCTTTCCAAACATTTCATAGTTTGGTGGGAAGTAAATATCAACACCAGATTCGTGTTTGGTAATCTGATAATGCAAAAGAGCTTGTTGATACAAAGTTTGGAAATTTTTTGAGCCAAAAAGGTATTCGACATCATATCTCTTGCACTTACTCTGCAACATAATGGGTTGGCAGAGAGAAAAAATAGGCAGATAATGGAGGTGGTTCATGCATTACTTTTTGATACGAACATGCCTCGATTTTATTGGGGTGATGCTGTAAAATCTGCTGCTTATTTAATCAATCGAATACCTTCCAAAGTATTGAATTTCCAAACACCACAATAAATGATGGAATCCTTTTTTCTCCATTCTATATGTTCCAAATTGTGAACCAAGAATTTTTGGATGTACTGTCTATGTTCACATTTCTAAGAATCTCTGAAATAAACTTGATCCGTGTGCAAAAAAATGTATTTTTGTTGGTTATTCTGATTTTTAGAAAGGATATCGGTGTTATGACTCTCAAACTCAAAAATTACATGTGACATTAAATGCATCTTTTTGCGAGGCAAAACCTTATTACTCAAGGGGAGGTCATGCACTTTTTCTTTAGGGGGAGAAATATAAGGAAGATAATGTGTTATAAAAAAAATAGCAATAAAGGAGATGAAGATGTTTTCCTTGAGGTGCAAAAGATGCATGAAAATGTTGGGAGAAGTAATCAAGAAAATTTGGCAGAGAATGATAATGAACTTATGGTTCCTTTTGAAAATATGTCAAAATTGCCAATAGCTGTAGATTTTCCTGTGATAACACTATTAACCGAAGAATCAACTCAGAACATCCAGAATACTTCACCTTAAGTAATTCCAAATCCTCTATCTAATAAAACAAATATTTTTTATGAATTTATGACTCCTAGATATCCACAAATATGTAATAAAGGTGTTCCAAATCTGATCTTAAAGCCAAAGTTAAATATCCTATTAACAATTATGTCTTTACTCATAAGTTGTCTAAGTCATATGCACTTACTATTAATTAATTATTTGAAGTTTCTATTCCTAATAGTGTGCAGGATGCATTGCAGGATCCAAAGTGAAAAAGGCAACGAACGAGGAGATGGAGGCTTTGCAGAAAAATTCCACATAGGAACTAGTTTCATTACCCAACGAAAAAAAGACTATTGGGTATAGATGGGTGTACATAGTAAAACTTAAAGTAGATGGAAGTATCGATTGATATAGGGTAAGACTAGTTGCAAAGGGGTATACGCAAAAATATGGGGTGGATTACCAAGAGACATTTGCTCCAGTAGCTAAATTGAATACAATTCACATTGTCTTATCTATAGCAGTAAATCAAGACTAGCCCTTGCAACAATTTGATGTTAAGAACGCATTCCTTAATAGACACTTAGAAGAAAAAATTTATATGAAACTGCCACCAGGATTTATACAAATTCTTTAAGCAAAAATAAAGTATGTAAATTACAGAAGTCGTTGTATGGGCTTAAGTAGTCACCAAAAGTATGGTTTGGAAGGCTTTCAATAGTAATGAAAGCTTTTAGTTATAAGCAAAGTAATTCAAATCATACTTTATTTATAAAGCATAAAGAAGGGAAGGTAACAACTTTAATTATGAACCTTGATGACATGGTCTTAACAAGGGATGATTCTTTTGAAATGAGGTTATTACAAGAATACTTGGCTACTGAATTTGAAATGAAGGATTTGGAACAACTTAAATACTTTTTAGGTATTGAAATAGCCAAATCGAAACATGGGATTTCTCTTTCACAAACGAAAATATGTTCTGGATCTTTTGACATAGACTGGAATGCTTGCTTATAAGCCAGTAGACACACCCATAGAAATGAATCACAAGCTTGGAATTTTTCCAAACCATGCTTTAACAGACATTGGTCAGTATCAACGACTAGTTAAGAGATTAATTTTTTGACACACACAAGGCCAGATATAACCCATGTTGTAAGTGTTGTGAGCCAATTCATGCATGCACCAAGCGAAAATTATTTAAATGCAGTGTATTGAATCTTAAGATACTTAAAGGGTACTCCTAGTAGAGGTTTATTATTTTCAAAAAATGGCTCCTTAACAATTGAAGGATATACAGATGCTGATTGGACAGATGACCAAATGACTAAATGATTCACTTCTGGTTATTTTGCTTTCGTGGAAGGTAACCTAGTCACATGAAAAAGCAAAAAACAAAAGGTTGTGGTAAGATCAAGTGCAAAGGCTGAATTTCAAAGAATGGCTAATGGAATATGTGAATTGTTATGGATAAAGAGTATTTTAGAAGATTTGCAAGTTAAATATGATAAACCTATGAGTTTTTATTGTGATAATACAGGTACTATTAAGATTGCACAAATTCTTATATAATATGATCGCACTAAATATGTTGAGATTGATAGACACTTCATTAAGGAAAAGTTAGATAAAAAGATTATACATTTTTCTTTTGTCAAATATAAAAATCAATTAGCTGAAATTCTCACTAAAGTAGTTATTTGAAAGAGATTCTCTGAAATGACTAACAAGTTGGGCATGATAAACATCTATGTTCCAATTTGAGGGAGAGTGTTGACATGAGTTATAAATTATTAATTTAATGATGTAAATTGTTATATTAATTGCTAAATTACTATATTAATATTATAAATTATTATATTAGTATCACAATTATAGGAACTTGATTAGCTGATTTTTTGTGTAATAATTTCTATTTCTTTTTCTGTGATGTAATTGTATCTATATATTGCTTTTGAATTAAGAAGAATAATCGTCCCTGAATTATTTACAAACTTTACTGTTTTACATTGTTAAAACTAAGATATCCAAACATGAAATTACTGCATCAAAAAAAGGAATTAATATATCAAAAGACGAAAATAAGAAAGACATTGGAAATAACACAATTAAGCTTGAAAATTTAGACAGAGATCTATCTACACAAATTTAGAAACAGTACAAGCAAAAATAGAACAACACATAAAACTAGAAATATAAAATGAAACCAATTTAAACTACAAAGTTATGCTTAAACAATATACTTAACAATAGAATCAGCACCAAACTTTTGAAACGAGATATCTAAATTGAAAGCAATATAGTTAAAATAATACTCAATATTAAAGATTAATTGTGGTTATTTATTAGACAAACAGATGGCAGTCAATGTTCAGAAGAATAATTATTTAAGTACTGAATAAATATGAACATATTGGATAAAATACTTGTTCTAATATGCTAAAATGTTATAATAAAGAAAGAAAACATAAAATATTTCATAATAAAATGAGAGTCATGAATTCAAGAGATATTTTGATGTTTTATTTTTTATTTATTTTTGGTATTTTTATCATATGAGGAGGTAGAAGTTTTTGAAACAATAATCAAATTTTACTTGAAAAATAAATAATTGAAATTTTAAGGTAATAATACCCAAGAACTAAAAATTAATGAGGTAAAAGATTCATATAAACTTGAAAAAATAAAATAAATATTTATTAATTATAAAAAACTTAATATATATATATAAATTATATTAATAAAACTTTCTCTAAAAAATTTAATATACTCATAACTTAAATATCAAATTATATGCGTAGTTCTGCAAATTGTTAAATAATCAAAAGATTCAGTAAAAATTAAATCAAATTGGCTGGCATCTCCAACTTTTTCATTTTCACCTTCATCCTCTTCTTTTTTTTTTTTTTTCACTTTTAGGTTTGAATATATTTTTACACAAATTTTTCACAATCGAACTAAATTGTCCTTGCAGCCATTAGGGGATGAAAACTGGGAAGACGGAATTTTTCACCAGAAAAATTAACCTCATGATACTTTTACTTTTACCCTCATCTGTTGACACTATATAACCGCCCCCACCGCGTCACATCTCTCTAGTCTCTCTCACAACCAACTATTAGTTCAATGGCAGACCCAGAACCCGAAGAGGAAGAAACCTACTCAACCCACCATCTAACCATCCCACCCGGATTGACTCAGGACGAGTTCACCGAGTTGATAAGTTCCATCTCGGAGTACCATACCTACCGAGTTGGGCGGGGCCGATGTTCGTCGCTGCTCGCACAACATATGAATGCGCCAAACGACGTCGTCTGGTCGATTGTTCGGCAATTCGACAAGCCCCAGAGCTATAAGCATTTCATCAAGAGCTGCACGGTGAAGGAAGGGTTTAGGATTGCGGTTGGTTGCACGAGGGATGTCAACGTGATCAGCGGGCTACCGGCTGCTACCAGTACGGAGAGGCTTGACATACTGGATGACAACCGTTTTGTCACCGGCTTCAGCATCATAGGCGGTGAGCACAGGTTGAGGAATTACCGATCGGTGACGACGGTACATGGATTCCAGCGTGACAACAGGATCTGGACCGTTGTTTTGGAATCATACGTTGTGGACGTTCCAGAAGGGAACACGGAGGAGGATACGCGTCTGTTTGCGGACACGGTGGTGAAATTGAATCTCCAGAAGCTGGCGTCGCTGACGGAAGCGCGCGCCCGTGGCGGTGACGTTAGCAGGTGAATTGCAGGGTCGTTGACTTATCGGTTTCCGTCTGACATTATGGCCGGAAGGTAAGGGCATTTCAGTCATTGCACCACCCATAGAGATGTGAGGATATGCTTTTATCGTGTTTGTTTCTTGGAATTCTGTGGAGAAAGAAAATAGACTCCTTTTCTTTTGTGCCTTTTTTTTTTCAAAAAAAAAAATTATTATTATGTATTATACAAGTTGGGGATTGTGCTTTCCTTTTTAAAAAAATATTTTTTTTTTCTTGGTGTTGTTAATTTATTTTTTAAAAAAGAAATTGTTGATTTTTATATTTTATTAGCAATAAAATTATTATTTTCTTGTAAAATAATAATTTATAATGTTATGGTTTTTCTTTATTCATTTTTCTTCAATTCAA
Organism: Carica papaya; assembly: GCF_054855325.1. Lineage (NCBI taxonomy): Eukaryota > Viridiplantae > Streptophyta > Magnoliopsida > Brassicales > Caricaceae > Carica > Carica papaya. Next base: position 19,003,361 of record NC_142311.1, on the reverse strand, counting down.
ACTCAATCCACTTTAATTGAATACACAAAATTCATTAATTATATAATTACAGAATCCATCGTTGGTCCACCGAATGGGCCACAAAATTTTGCCTGTTTAATTCAATTGAACAAAAAGGTGACGACGACACTGATTTCAATTGCCTAAAAGCATGTTCAATTAAAGGTTTATATATATATATATATATATACTGAAAAAAAATCTTATGCAATTAGATCTCCAACACATTAAATTAATTTTCCTTTTAAAAAGATTTGATTAACAAGTAGGGATTGAATTTAGAATTGAATAAGAAAAGAATGGAATAGAATATGATTCTAATATTAATTCACTTATGTAACAGAATTAGATTTTCAATTTTAATTTTTGGCTCAAATGAATTTTAAATGGAATCATATTGCTATTAGAACTAAAATACTTATAAACCCTTAATTAATATTTTCAAAATTTTAAATTAAATGTTCAATATTTGAAACAAAATAAACAATTAAAATTTCAAATTTACTTACATAATTAAGAAATTTTTTTTCTTATTTTAAATGAAAATTTGACTAACAATTTCTTTTTCAAAATTAATCTCAATATTTTTATTAAAATATTTGATAAAAATATTAAATATAACAAATTTTATTTATCGATAATTTTAACATGAAATTAACAAAATATAAAACTATATATATATATATACATAAGGAATAACTGTAACACCCAAAGATTTTTCTTGTATTTTTATTTTTATCTTATTTTAATTTAATTTGGAATTTTGTTTATTTTATTTTATTTTAATAATTAATTTATAAGGTTTTAATTTAATTTAATAGAAATAAAAATAAAAATAATAATAAAATATGATAAAATTATTTTTGCGATTTAATTGAAATTGAATTTGAGAAAAAAAAGCGAAAATTTGGATTCTAGGGGTGTTTTTGTAACGGCTCCGGAAATTTAAAATGAAATAGGTGTATTAAAAATGTCAAATGCGGAAGCGAAGTCAAAATTTCGATTAACATCCCTTACACTAAAACCAAAAACGTGCTCAAAATATAAAAGATCAAACTAACTAAAGGAGAAACTCGAAAGTAAAAGCTATGAATATGACTATGGAGTCTTTATGCGTCCCCTTCGTCGTCTTCCTGCGGAACGGGCTCGGGAACAATGTCTTCCTGATCTGAAATGATTAAATAAGGAATGAGTTACACTAGCCCAGTAAAGACATCACGATATCTCACCGTCACGGAGGTAAAGGTGGGTAGAAAACAAAAAAAAAACCAATGGAACATAATTTATAACAAATCCTTTTATCAATAATAAAACTTTTACCATCCACTTATCTCGGTGAAATTCATAAAACAGTATACGAAAGCAATAACATTATCATCATCATGAAATCATATAAACTGTATAACATAATACTTATCACGCCTTTTGTAATTCAATCATTACACAACATATTTTTCCTCTTTTACCAGCCTACTAGTATCCATGGGGATCCATAGGGGTCCCGCTACCCGTGAACCCTTAACACTTGTAATCAGATTCCAAGGCCATCCCCATACCCCGTCCGGTATGGGCGTCAAAACTATAAACCTCAATACCCCGTCCGGTATGAGGGTGAAACGGGCCGTCCCCATACTTCGTCCGGTATGGGCGCCAAAACACATAAGGTCTCTATACTCCGTCCGGTATGAGAGACCACAATCCCGGTAGGGTTCCCTACGGACCCGGTCCGTCCACCATCTCCCAGAATATCTAGTCAAACTGATCACATTATACAATTATCAATTTACATAACCTTTCACTCCCCTTTTTCCTCAGTCAGCATAATCAATTTACATACAAACAAGCAAACCAGTAATTTATGCCAAACAAGACAACATACAGCATCGGTTTCTCAGTCATTCAACTCGTAATCAATAAAACAGTAAAATATGCACACGAAACTATGAAATGAAAACATCAGACCTCATACTGCATTTAAAACTGTAAAATAGGCCAAATAACAGTTAACCGACAAACACACCAGACTCGGGCTCCATTAGCGACCTTAAGCAATCTCACTCATTCGTTGATTCAAGAAATACCGTTTTATCATTATTGAACTTTAATACCGTGATAGGAAATAGGGTGAGGGGTCCTTACTTGTTTTGGGGTCCGAACACGGCTTCACAGTGCGCCTACAGGCTGTTCCTAATTTTCCCTGAATTTTTCCCGAGGAACTGAAACGCACTACTGGTACCTGCACGTGTTCCAAAAAAATCCCAAATTAGGCCCAGGGCCCCTTTCGGCCAATATCGCAATTCCGGCACGGCGGCTCCGCCGTGCTCCGGCGATGGCGCCGCCGCTTGCGGCGGCGATTCGCCTCAGGTTGGCCATTTTCGGCCGTTTCCGGCCGAATTCGGCCACACTTACATCGGTCCCTGTGATAAAACAACCCTAGGGCCCTCGGGGGGCCAAAAAATTATGAAAAGCCGAAGCTTACCGGCGGCAGTGCTCTCGGGTGCGGTGGCTCTCCGGCGAGGTTCATGTTTTGGTGATTCAGCTTCGATCAACCTGTAGAGAAAAGAATGGTGATCACGGTGATATAAAAATTGCATCAAACGGAGGCCGGGAAGGGCCTCATCGGAGGCAAAAATCGAGGAGGGGCGCGGCGGCGCTGCTGGGTTTCGGCCGTGTTTTTCGTCCGTTTGGCCAGGATTTTAGCTCCGATTTGGCCACAGGGGAACTCAGCGTGGAAAAACGGGTCGGGGGTATGAAATTTACCTCGATCGACGGTCGAAAATCTCCCCGATGCGGCGGCGGCCGGCTCCTCCGGCGTCTGGTTCGTCTTCTCCGGCGAGGGCAGGCGGCTAGGGTTTTTGTGGTCAGGTGTGGGGGTTCTATTTATACCCTTTTGCCTTTTGATCTCAGCCGTCCATTTTGATTAAATCTGGGCTGTCCGTTTTTGATTGAATCTGGGCCGTCCGTGCGCGTGCATCTGGGCCGTCCGTGCGCACGCTTGATCTGGGCCGTCCGTGCGCGCGGGGACGCATTTGGGCCGTCCGATCGCACGTACGCGGATCGCCCACGTGGCCCGTTCCCTGGTCGACGTGGTCTTTCCACGCGGCAGGTCCTGGTTGGCCAAGGCTGCTGACTGGGCCGCTGACGTGGCTGCTGACGTGGCACTCTTTTTTTTTAAAAAAAAAATTAAACTTAATAAATAAAATCAATAATATAATAACAAAAATGCCCAATTATTTGGGCGTTACAGTTTTTGAAAAAAAAATAAAAAACTAGGGGATCAAAACGTAATTTAGAAAAATAGCACCACGTCAGCAGCCCGGTCAGCAGCCCCGGCCAACCAGGACATGCCGCGTGGCAGGGACGCTGACGTGGGAAGCCACGCGGGACGGAGACACGTGGGCGATCCGCGTGCGCACGATCGGACGACCCAGATCTGTTCCCGCGGGCATGGACGGCCCAGATCAAAGGCTCGTGTGGACGGCCCAGATCTCACGCGTGCAGACGGTCCAGATTTAATCACGTACAGACGGCCCAGATCGCATCGCGATGGACGGTTCAGATTTATTTCCAATTTAATCGGGATAGAACGGCCCAGATTAAATCATGATGGACGGCTAAAATTAAAAGGGGAGGGTTATAAATAATCGCATCCACACCCAACCCTAAACCCTAGCTGCCAGAACCCTCGCAGGAGAAGACAACCCAGCCATCGGAGGAACTGGCCGCCGCTGCACCGGAGGATTTTTCGACCGCCAAACGAAGTAAAATTTCTCTCATTGGCTCATTTTTCGATGCTGAACCTCCCTGTAGCCAAATCAGAGCCAAACCACCAGCCGATTGGCCGAAAAACACCGCCGAAGTCTAGCGCCGCCGCCGCGGGTTTCCTCAGTTTTGGCCTCCGATGAGGCCTTTCCCGGTTCCCGTTCGATGTAATTTTTATACCACCGTGACCACCGTCCTTTTCTCTACAGATTGACCGGAGCAAAACACCAAACCGCAACTCGCGCCGGAGGAGCTGCTGCACCCGATAGCCCCGCCGCCAGTAAGCCTCGATTTTCTGTAATTTTTTGGCCCACCGAGGGCCCTAGGGGTATTTTATCACAGGAGCCAATGCAAGTTTGGCCGAATTCGGCCGAAAACGGCCAACCTGAGGCGGATCACCGTCGCGAGCGGCGGCGCCGTTGCCGGAGCACGGCGGAGCCGCCGTGATGAAATTTTAAAATTGGCCGAAAGGGCCCTAGGTCTAATTTGGAGTTTTTTGGGGACATGTGCAGGTACCGGAAGTGTGTTTCAGTTTTCGAAAAAAAATTCAGGGAATCTAGGGACTGCCCGTAGGCGCAGTGAGAACCCAATTTCAGACTCTGAAACAAGTAAGGATCTCTCACCCTATTTCCTATCATGGCTTTAAAGCTTAATAAATGATAAAACAGTATTTTATGAATTAATAGATATGTATAATTAATTAAGATTGCTAATGGAGCCCAAAACTGATGTATTTTTTGTTCAGGTGTTGTTTGATTTATTTTACAGTTTTGAATGCAGTATGGTGCCTGATGTGTTTATTCTATAGTTTCATATGCATGAATCACGGTTTCATTTATTATGGTTTGCATTATTGTGAACCCGATGTTGTGTTGCCTTATTTGGTGTCCATTGCTGGTTTACGTATTTATGTTTGATTGGATAATTGAAATTAAGAAAAAAAAATGGAAAAAGGTATGTGAATTGATAAATGGATAATGTCGATAGCCTGACTAGATATCCTGGGAGATGGTGGACGGACCGGGTCCATAGGGAACCCTACCGGAAATGTGGTCTCTCATATCGGACGGGGTATGGAGACTTTATGTGTTTTGGCGCCCATACCGGACGGGGTATGGGGACGACCCGTTTCACCCTCATACCGGACGAAGTATTGAGGTTTATAGTTTTAGCGCCCATACCGGACGGGGTATGGGGACGGCCCTGGAATTAAGTTATTAATGTGAATGGTTCACGTGTAGCAGGGACCCCCTATGGATCCCCATGAATACTAGTAGGCTGATAAAAGAGGAAAATTGTTGCCTGATGATTGAAATACAAAAGCATGATATGTGTTATATTACAGAGTGTGCGTGATCTTATGATATTTATGATGTAATTGTTTTCATAAATTATTTTCATGAATCTCACCGAGGTAGGTGGACAGTAAAGGATTTTATTATTGATAAATGAGTTTGTTATAAATTATGCTCTATTGGTCGTTTTTATTTTCTACCAACCTTTACTTCTGTGACAATGAGATAGTGTGATGTCTTTACTAAGCTAGTGTAGCTTATTCCTTACTTAACCATTTCAGATCAGGAGGACTTGGTTCCCGAACCCGTTCTGCAGGAAGACGGCGAGTAGAAACCAAAGAATTTATTAGTTTTCCTTATAGCATTTATTCATAGTATTTTCTTTAAATTAGTTTATTCTTTCATACGTTTAATTCGTTTTGGTTATTGTGTAGAGGATGTTAATCATAATCTATTTTATTTCGATTTCGCACTTAGAATAAATATATACATTTGCTTTTAATTTCCGGGGCCGTTACAATAACATAGCTTGCTTGGTCATCGAACACTTTCACCTAGAAAATCTTAACAAATTAAAGAAAAAAAAATTAAAGTAGCTTGTGACCTACTAAACGTTTTCATCCAAGAAGCTCCTAACAAGTTATAAAAACTGGCTTACATATTATTAGTAGAATATAAAGTGGGAAAATATATTGTATTAACTCTTTCACTTATAAAAACGTTTAAGTCATTCAAGTTTGCATTTAGGGAAAATGCCAAAAGCAAATGTGAATAGATGTACTCTTTATCTCCCTTTTTAAGACAAGTTCTCCACATATTCCCCCCTACTTTTGAGACAACAAATCATCTCATCCTCCTAAATTTGTTGCCAAATCTCAAGTAGCTTCCTTGAAATCTGTCCTCGGTTGAATTACATTCCCCTTCTCATATATATATATATATATATATATATATATATATATATAACCACTTATTATGTGTTACTAATAATTTATGAGATAATAGATTTGTACAATACAGTTTAAAAAAAAAAATCTTAACTATGTATTTCTAAATATCGTAATTTAATAAAAACAAATCATATTAATTATTCAGAGATAAAGAACGTGCTCAAAATGAAGACAAGATCTACTATATTTCGATCCATGTGCGGATGTTATCTTATTTCTCCACAACATTTTGAAGGTTCCCTTTTGATCATAAATTGTAGTAATCAAGTATCTTTTGTCTAATGAAATAATTCACACCAACAACAATAGATTTTAAATTATCTAAGTAAATTTACATCAACTCACTTATTTTCATTGTTTTCGAGTAATAAATACTAAAGCTAAAATTTTAAGATATTTAAATTAAAGAATGATTGTTGGAAAATTCTTTTTGAAAATGCCAAATAGAAAAGAAAATATTAGTAGAAAGAAAAACCACGTTGTCTTCTTTCTAATAATTATCTCTTCTTCTCTTTAAATTTATAGATCAAGGCTTCTCAAAGTTGATCAACTTACAAATTTTCTTTCTTGAAAGATCTTTAAATTTGAAGGTTTTCCATTCTATAAGTATAGTTGATTGCCTAAAGCATGTCGCCCTCTATTATAACACCCTAAAGCCAAAGCTAGACGCGTTATAACAACATGCATTTATAAAAAAATAATAATAAAATATGCATCACTTAACATAAATCTATTTTGGAGAGCTTATTTATTATTTAATATTTAAAACATAAATATCAAAAAAGAAAAGACATATGTTTTAAATATTAGATAATAAATAAGCTCCCCAAAATATAATTATACTTTAAACTCAAAAAATTAAATTGCCAAACACCAATAGTCTTTACATTCAAATTTAAAATAAAGTTGATTGGTATTAAATCTTAAACTAAAATTCCTAGTCAATCACACATTTTGAATTCTTTGTGTACAATTTATTTTTCAAATTTTACAATAAAATAAAATGGAATGAGCTCACAACTCAATGATTAATTCAAAACCCAAACCAGATGGATTAGATGTATTATAAAATTTTTAATAGAAAAAGAAGATTTAATATATAATGAAGAAAATATATTTGTAAATAATTCTAAAGCTTTTTAAATTTCCACTTGAGATGAATGCATTAAGTCTTGACAAAATTAAATATAAGTTTCACTATCCTTTATGGCTATAATCACACTATTCCCTCTTGCTAGACTCAAAACTATACTTAAACCCTTGATAGTATATGCACAAGGATAGATTTATTCATGTAACCAAACTCCAAAGAAATTCTTTGGCAATGTCAATGTTTACTTCCATTAAGTATGGCTAGATTTATAATCATAATGAATGTCTCAAAATAATCAACCAATCGATATTCCTATTATAATCAAAACCTCATTAAATGTCTTAATTTCTTAATTTTATAAAAAATAGAAGTTACTATTTATATTCAAAAATTAAATTCGTAATAATATATATTTTCAGAAGAACTATATCGTTAGTACATCATTTCAAAACTAATGAAAAATTAGATGATAAAAATACTAGAATATTTTATAACTCTAAATACCAATTTTCTAATAAAAATGTCAAATTTTCTTTAAAATCTATCCATTCAAAATAGTGAATGAATATCCAAAAAGTTTTAATTAAATCATCTACACAATCTAAAGAGGTATCTATGTAATTTGCAATTCAAACTTTAATTTGGCAACGATTAAACTTTAGTGATTTATAATAAAATAATTTTAATTTATCATTTCTAATGTAAAGGCTCAGAACTTAAAGAAAAATAAATTCATAAATTAAATGCAAAAGTGATTAATGTAACACCCATTAATTTTATTATTATTATTATTATTATTATTATTAATTTTTAATTTATTTTATTTAGTTTATTTTGTAATTATTGAAATTTTAATTGATTTATTTAATTTAATTTAATAAAAATGAAAATAATAATAATGATAAAATTGGGTAAAAATATTATTTGGATTTAATTGAAATTGATTTTGGAAAAAAATGGTGAAAATTTAGATTCTGGGGGTATATTTGAAAAGAAAAACGGAAACCGGAGGTCAAAACGTAATTTAAAAAAGTTGTGCACGTCAGCACCACGTCAGCAGCCACGTCAGTGGCCCGGTCAGCAGCCCCGACCAACCAGGACGCGCCGCGTGGCAAGGACACGCTGGCCAGGGGACGGGCCACGGGTGTAGCGCCCGGACCGAGGAGGAAAAAAAAAAAAAAAAAAAAAACCACGTCGGCAGCCACGTCAGCAGGCCCGGTCAGCAGTCCCGGCCAACCGGGACCTGCCACGTGGTAAAACCACGTCGTTCCAAAAAAGGGCCACGTTGGCGATCCGCGTGGGCGCGATCGGACGGCCCAGATCAAACGTGCGATCGGACGGCCCAGATTTAAACGCACGGACGGCCCAGATTTAATCAAAAACGGACGGCCCAGATTAAAACAAAATGGACGGCTGAGATCAAAAGGCAAGGGGTTATAAATAGAATCCCCACACCAGACCACAAACCCTAGACGCCTGCCACTCGCCGGAGAAGACGAACCAGAAGCCGGCCGCCGCCACCCGCCGCCGCACCGGAGGAACTTCCGACCGCCGATCGAGGTAAATTTCGTACCCCCGACTCGTTTCTCCACGTTGATTCCTCCTGTGGCAAAATCGAAGCCAAAATCCCAGCCAAACGGCCAGAATGCACGGCCGAAGCCCAGCGGCGCCGCCGTGCCCTTCTCGGTTTTTGCCTCCGATGAGGCCCTTCCCGGCCTCCGTTTGATGCAATTTTTATATTACCGTGATCACCACTCTTTTCTCTACAAGTTGACTGGAGCCGAATCACCAAAACACGAACCTCGCCGGAGAGCCGCCGCACCCGAGAGCGCCGCCGCCGGTAAGCTCCGTTTTTCCGTGATTTTTTGGCCCCCCGAGGGCCCTAGGGTTGTTTTCTCGCAGGAACCGATGCGAGTGTGGCCGAATTCGGCCGGAAACGGCCGAAAACAGCCAACCCGAGGCGAATCGCCGCCGCCAGCGGCGGCGCCGTCGCCGGAGCACGGCGGAGCCGCCGTGCCGGAGTTGCGATTTGGGCCAAAAGGGGCCCTGGGCCTAATTTGGGATTTTTTGGAACACTTGCAGGTACCAGTAGTGCGTTTCAGTTCCCCGAGGAAAATTCAGGAAAAATTAGGGACAGCTTGCAAGCGCACTGTGAAGCCGGGTTCGGACCCCGAAACGAGTAAGGACCCCTCACCTTATTTCCTATCACGGTTTTAAAGTTCAATAAATGATAAAACGATATTTCATAAATCAACGAAGGTGTGAAATTGCTTAGGGTCACTAATGGAGTCTGAGTCTAGTGTGTTTGTCGGTTAATTGTTATTTGGCCTGTTTTACAGTTTTAAACGTAGTATGAGGTTCGATGTTTTCATTTTATAGTTTCGTGTGCATGTTTTACTGTTTTATTGATTATGGATTAAATGACCGGGATATTGATGCTGTATGTTGTCTGCTTAGCATAAATTATCGTTTTGCTTGCTTGTATGTGGATTAATGATGCTGACTGAGGAAAAAGAGAACGAAAAATTATGTAAATGGATAATGGTATAATGTGATCAGCCTGACTAGATATCCTGGGAGATGGTGGACGGACCGGGTCCGTAGGGGACCCTACCGGGATTGTGGTCTCCCATACCGGACGGGGTATGGAGATCTTATGTGTTTTGGCGCCCATACCGGACGGGGTAATGAGGTCTATGGTTTGGCGCCCATACCGGACGGGGTATGGGGACGGCCCTGGAATTTGATTTCAAGTATTAAGGATTTACGGGTAACGGGACCCCTATGGATCCCCATGGATACTAGTGGGCTGGTGAATTAGGAAAATATGTTATGTAACGATTGAATTACGAAAAGTGTGATAGATATTATGTTATACAGTTCATATATATGTTTCCATGATGATAATGATGTTATTGCTTTCGTATACTGTTTTATGAATTTCACCGAGGTAAGTAAATGGTAAAGGTTTTATTTATCGATAAAAGGATTATTGTAAATTATGCTCCATTGGTCGTTTTGTGTTTTCTACCCACCTTTACCTCCGTGACGGTGAGATATCGTGATGTCCTTACTGGGCTAGTGTAGCTCATTCCTTATTTAATCATTTCAGATCAAGAGGACATCGTTCCCGAGCCGATCCCGTAGGAGGACGACGAAGGGGACGCTTAAAGACTCCATAGTCACATTCGTAGTTTTTACTTTCAAGTTTCTCCTTTAGGTAGTTTAATCTTTTATATTTTGTGAGCACGTTTCGGTTTCAATGTAAAGGATGTTATTCAAATTTTGACCTCGCTTCCGCATTTGATATTTTTGAATATAAAATTCCATTTTAAATTTCCGGGGCTGTTACAACGGGGGCGATCCGCGTGCGTGCGATCGGACGGCCCAGATCCGTTTCCGCGCGCACGGACAGCCCAGATCAAACGTGCGCACGAACGGCCCAGATTCACGCGCACAGACGGCCCAGATTGCATCGCAATAAACGGCCCAAATTTAATCCCAATTAAATCGCGATCGAATGGCCCAGATTCAATCTTGATGGACGGTCAAGATTAAAAGGTGAAGGGTATAAATACCCCCACCCACACCTGACCAAAGAAACCCTAGCCGCCAGTGCTCGCCGGAGAAGAAGAACCAGTTGCCGGAGGAGCTGACCACCGCCACCCGCCGCCGCACCGGGGAAATTTTCGACCGCCGATCAAGGTAATTTTTCTCCCCCTTGCTCGTTTTTTGATGCTGAGTCCGCCTATGGCCAAACTGGAGCCAAACCACTCGCCAAACGGCCGAAAAACTCAGCCGAAACCCAGCGGCGCCATCGCGCCCCTCCTCGGTTTTTACCTCCGATGAGGCCCTTCCCGGCCTCCGTTCGATGCAAATTTTATACCACTGTGATCATCGTTCTTTTCTCTACAGGTTGATCGGAGCCAAATCACCAAAACACAATTCATGCTGGAGAGCCACCGCACCCGAGAGCACCGCCGCCGGTAAGCTTCGGTTTTTCGTGAATTTTTGGCCCACCGAGAGCCCTAGGGTTGTTTTATCGCAGGGACTGATGCAAGTGTGGCCGAATTCGGCCGGAAACGGCTGAAAACGGCCAACTCGAGGCGAATCGCCGCCGCAAGCGGCGGTGCCATCGCCGGAGCACGGCGGAGCCGCCGTGCCGGAATTGCGATATTGGCCGGAAGGGGCCCTGGGTCTAATTTGGGATTTTTTGGGACACGTGCAGGTACTAGTAGTGCGTTTCAGTTCCCTGGAAAAAATTCAGAGAAAATTAGGGACAGCCTGTAGGCGCACTGTAGAGCCGTATTCAGACCCCGAAACAAGTAAGGACCCCTCACTCTATTTCCTATCATGGTATTAAAGTTCAATAAATGATAAAACGGTATTTCTTGAATCAATAGATGTGTGAAATTGTTTAAGATCGCTAATGGTGCCCGAGTCTGGTGTGTTTGTCGGTCAACTATTGTTTGCCCTATTTTACAGTTTTAAATGCAGTATGAGGTCTGATGTTTTCATTTCATAGTTTTGTGTGCATATATCACTGTTTTATTGATTATGGGTTGAATGACTGAGAACCCGATATTGTATGTTGTCTTGTTTGGCATGAATTACTGGTTTGCTTGTTTGTGTGTGATTTGATGATGCTGACTGAGGAAAAAGGGAATAAAAGGTTATGTAAATTGATAATTGTATAATGTGGTCAGCCTGACTAGATATCCTGGGAGATGGTGGACGGACCGGGTCCGTAGGGAACCCCATCGGGATTGTGGTCTCTCATACCGGACGGGGTATGGAGACCTTATATCTTTTGGCACCCATACCGGACGGGGTATGGGGACATCCCGTTTCACCCTCATACCGGACGAGGTATGGGGACAGCCCGTTTCACCCTCATACCGGACGGGGTATTGAGGTTTATGGTTTTGGTGCCCATACCGGACGGAGTATGGGGACGGCCCTGGAATCTGATTACAAATATTAAGGGTTCACGGGTAGCGGGACCCCTATGGATCCCCATGGATACTAGTAGGCTGGTAAATGACTAAAATATGTTGTGTAATGATTGAAATGTAAAGGCGTGGTAAGTATTATGTTATGCAGTTCATATGATTTCATGATGATGATAATGTTATTGCTTTCGTATGTTGTTTTATTAACTTCACCTAGGTAAGTGGACATTAAAGGATTTTATTATTGATAAAAGAATTTGTTATAAATTATGCTCCATTGGTCTTTTTGTGTTTTCTACCCACCTTTACCTCCGTGGCGGTGAGATAGTGTGATGTCTTTACTGGGCTGGTGTAGCTCATTCCTTATTTAACCATCTCATATCAGGAAGACATTGTTCCCGAGCCCGTTCCGTAGGAAGACAGCGAAGGGGACGCCTAAAGACTCCGTAGTGATATTTACAGTTTTTATTTTCGAGTTTCTCTTTTAGTTAGTTTGTTCTTTTATACTTTGAGCACGTTTTTGGTTTTAGTGTAAGGGATGTTAATCAAAATTTTTATTTCGCTTCCGCATTTGACATTTTTAATACACATATTTCATTTTAAAATTCTGGGGCCGTTACAATTAATAGATTTAGGATTTACATTTCTTACACAATAATTTTAAATGCTCAATAGGGTTACATGAATGTCCCTTCTAAAAGACAAACAAAAATTAAAAAAATAAAGCGAAAAATGAATAACTAAACATCCTACGACAACCTTCACTAGCACTTGAACTGAGTCCGCATAGTAAACTACTCACAACTCTCTTGCTGATCGAGATATTGATCTTGGTTCTTTTGATCTGAAATAATTAATGAAATGGTGAGCTACACTAACCCAGTAAGAATATCACACTAATAGCAGATATAAAAAACTGAAGATTGGTAAAAAAAATAAAAAAATAACTAATAGAGCCCTTGCTTTATTTAAATACATTTGAAACTTGAAGACATTTGTTTAATACTTACCATAACGAGTTTTTCAAAGACAACCTATGATGACCCATATCCATATCACTTTTCACTTTCACACATAAGAGAATGAGAAACAATAATTTTCCTTTCTTACCTGCTTACTGATACCCCTAGGAGTCCATAGAGGTGTCCCCCTTACTCGTGAACCCAATATCTAATTTTACAATTAACTGGCTGTCCCCATACCCCGTCTGATAATGAGCGCCAAACATTCCATCCCCTTGATACTCCGTACTGTATGAGGGTGAATCATATCTCTCAAATCTTTCCGATAAGGGACTTTCGAGCCCCGTCCAACTGAGGTAACATTCACAGTAGGGTTCTTTATGTACCGGGCCTGTCTGCTCTTTTCCTAGATAACTAGTAAGTCTTTCACATACAGATTTTCATCAACAAATAACTAACAAAGTCATACAAATATCTCATATCACATTCATAAATCAATTAAACTACATTCATGCTGACGGTATATAAACAAAATAACCAGATAAGTTGATAAGATTATTGAACTATAAATTAAGAACATGTGCTATACGAAAGTCAAACAAGTATGACAGTATAGAAAAATAAACAGGAATTAAGACAATTGTGAATTAATCAATTCCAGCTTCACTAGTAATTTGTAATTATTCTTAGAATTTTTTAATTTTTCACAAAAATACAAAATTATACATCGTTAAACCTCAATTTAGCGTAACGGAGAATAGGGTAAGGGATCCTTACTTAGATTGGTGTTTCGAGATTTCGTGCTGTCTACTATGCATCCTAACGAGTACCAAATTTTTTGAATTTTTTCTATGTAAATCCAAAATACTCGTCACATGCATAAAAAGACCCCAAAAATCTAAAATCGGTGTCCAAAACTTTTTTCGGCCAATTTTGGGGTTCTGGTATGCCACCACCGCCGTGCTTCGGCACCAACTCCGTCGCCCATGGCGGCGGTTTGCCTCGGCCTGGCAAGTTTTGAGCAGTTTTGGTCGGTTTTGATCGTATCTCTGCAGAAAAATACGTTAAGGGCCTCAGTTGGCCAGAAATCACAAAAATATCGAACCTACAAGAGTGGGGACCTCTAGGTGTAGCGGCCCTATCGGTCCTCCTTCACGGTTGAGGTTCTTTCTTCGGCTACCCTGCATATAAAAGGACGGTGAACACAATAATAAAAAAATTCACATAAAACGGGAATCGAGAAGGGGCTCATCGGAGGAATTTTATGGTTTTAGCTGCGGCGGCTCTGTCGGTCTTTGCCTGCAGTTTCTGGCTCACCCGTCGTCCCTCTTGTTCTAATTTGACCACAGAGGTACTCAGAATCGAATTTCGAGTAAGTAGGGAGAATTTTTACCTTTTTTGGAAATCGACGGTGGCTCTGGTGCGGCAGTAGTTTGCGGTCGGCCTCTTTCTCCAATGTTTGGTTCTTCTTCTCTGGCGGGGGGCTGGCGGCTAGGGTTTAGGTTCCCGTATGATGTGAAGTATTTATAACCATCTTGCGTTGATCTAGGTAGTCCATCGCGATCGATCTCATTCGTCCAATCGCGCCTAAGGAGGAAACGAATCTAAACCGTTCATCGCAATTAATCTCGACCGTCTGTTCGTGCCTAAAGGGAAAACATATTCGGACCGTCCTATTGCGGGGCACGCAGATCGCCAACATGGTCTCTCGCGAGGTACTTACGTCAGCGCGCCTTGCCATGCGGCACACTCTGCTTCGTCGAGGTTGCTGACTGGGCAATCCTACATGACCGAACTTTTTTTATTTGTACTTTGGCGCCCTATTTCCAATTTTTCTTTCATAAACACCCCCATAACCTAAATTTTCACTTTTTTTTTTCAAAATTATTTTCAATCTCGTCCCTAATTTATTTTTTCTCAAAATTCTACTTAAAAAAAATTAAATTAATTAATTATTTTAAATTAATAACTAAAGAATAAAAAATTATTTCAGATTATTTTTCAGCCCCGGGTATTACATCTAAAATTCATCATTTTCTACTACCCAATAAACTCCAATATGCAATATATGAATAATATATATAACTCCCAATTGTCAGCCATACTATTATATATTTTAGCACCTTAAAATCGTTCAATAAAAATTAGGGTCTAATTTCATATTTGCATAACATGCAACTAATTTTGTAGAATCAATTCTCCCAACTTAGACTAAATTAAGAAACAATTCTCATATATCTATAAACTAGGCGTATAGAACTCTAATTTAAAGAAAATAATTAATTAAAAATGTTACTGAAATAGGGAGATCTTGGAGCTTAATATTTTTACTATAATTCGTTTTTTTTCTTACAAGAGTAAATATTCAAAAGTTTAAATTTTTGTCTAAATCATACAATTTTGATGTCTATTAAAAATTTATGAAATATAAATTGCAATTACATATGTTTGATATCTAAAGTTGGCTAAAAAAAATGCAAAAAAAGGCTAGAAGCTTAATGTTGTTGTAATTTGTAGTTTTTCTTTCAGCTTGAAATATCTAAAAGTTCATAACTCCTTGGATTTTATCTTAATCAAGTAATCTTAGTATTTAATAAAGTTTATGATATATAGACTATAGTTATATAAGTTTGGTTATTAGAAGTTGGTGTAAAAAAAAAAAGGTAAGATTACTAGAACATTCATTGCCAAAATATCATAACATTGAGTTCTAAATTAATTTTCGAACTTATTGTTGAAAATCTATTTTTTTTTTCTCTTTTCTATTTTTTCCTCATCCTTTTCTTAGACTTTATGGTGTTTGTAGATCAAGTTCTAACATATAAGCTTATATACGAATAAATGCAGGGTAACTTTCAAACTCCTAATAAGAAACTTTCAATAAAATATGCAATCAAAACATGACCATGATTAAATCATGAAAGTGAGACTTTGTTTTAATGAACATATATAGCTTTTGAAATTTCCCTAGTTATAAGATAAATGTGATGTTGACATCATTGAGTTTGAATATACTATTACATAACATGTTACTTTACAATGATGTAGTTCTTTTTATTAAACATTAGTGTGGATGACATCACATGAACTATGTAGGTGCTTATTACATGAACAAATTCACTAGATCATCAACTCAAGAATTAAATTCTTACATGAAGTTTTCACTATGTGTCAAGTAACAATTTAAATAATAGAAGTGATGTAGATTTATTTCTTAAACTTAGTTCCGTTATGAATGATTAAAAAGATAAGTTACTTATAGCATATTACTTGTATGTGTTTAGATTGACTTTATAAAATCATGTAATGGTGGTCAAGAATTTATTACTCTCAATCAAAGAGATATAATAATCTATAACTAAATATTAGAGTTTTACATAATCTACAAGGTCATATTAAGATATAATTAATAAAATGAATCTGTCCACTCCACAAGTTAAGCTATTATGGATAGATTCAATCAACATATCAATATCTTATAAGGTAATGATAATATGATTTATGGGCCGACTAGATTTACAAGTCAACTTAATATGGTCAATATAATTATGTTGAGATCAATTAGAATCAAATTGATAGACAACTAAACCTAATGAGTCACACATTCTTGGAGAGAGATACTCCATGAGATATTGGTAACAATCAACTATTGGAATTTGCCATATTAAATCTCTTCAACATGAGATATATATATACTTTAATCCATAATATACAAGTTATCTCTCCCAAATCCTTCATTAAGATTTCTTCGATAACTATTGTGACAACCCAGAACTTGAAAGGAAATAAAATCATAAATTGAATGCAGAAGCGAAATAATAGAGTTAGGGTTTACATTTTTACAGAAGCGAAATAATAGAGTTAGGGTTTACATTTCTTACACAATAATTTAGAGTACCCAATAGGGTTACGGGAATGTCCATTCTAAAAGAAAAAATAAAAATCAAAGAAATAAATGAAAAGTAAACAACTGAGCATCCTATGACAATCTTCACCAGCTTTTGAAGGAGTCCAGGTAGTAAACTATTCACAACCCCCTTATTGATTGGGATATAGATCTTGATCCTCTTGATTTGAAATAGTTAATGAAGGTGTAAGGTATAGTAACCCAGTAAAAATATCACACTACTCACCGGCACAAAAATTGAAGGTTGGTAAAAATCATAAAAACAACCAATGTATCTCTTAATTTAAGTAAATTCATTTATCATAAGTAAAACTATTTATTACATACTTACCGTTGCGAGATTTCTAAAACTGACCTATAGAGACAATAGCTCAACAATATCATAATCTCATATTCAAGTAAGTAAGAATAATAACTTTTCCTTTTTATTTGCCTACTAGTATCCATGGGGGTCCATAGAGATGTCCTACTACGCATGAACTAACATCTAACCCTGTCAACTAACCGGCTATCCCTATACCCTGTCCGGTATAAGTGCCAAAAATACCATCCCTCAATACCTCGTCCGATATGAGAGTGAAACTGGCCATCCCCATACCTCGTCTGGTATGAGCGCAAAAAATACCAATCCTCGATACCCCGTCCGATATGAGGTGACGTTCACGGTATGATTCTCTATGTACTTGGTTCGTCCATCATCTCCCAAGATATCCAGTAAGGCTACCATTTATTCATTCACTTAACCAATCAATTTTCTATTTATATTTAATTTTTAGTTTCACAATTTAACCGTAAATCAGTACAAGACAAACAATGCATGCATCAAGGAAACAACACTCAATTATTTTACCAATTCCAGTATATTATCATGCATTTAAAACTATAAAATCAAACAATCAGTTAAACAGGATAAACAATAATAAATAACTAGTTCTGCCTCCATTAGTAACCCGTAACTAATTCTCGAAATTTTTTAAATTATACAAAATACTGTATTATTGATAATTAAACTTCAATTCCATAACGAAAAATTGGTGAGAGATTCTTACCTGAATCGGTGTCTGAAACACTAAACTTTCTACTACGCCTACTGGCGGTCTTCAGATTTCTTAAATTTTTTTGCGGAGAATAAAACACGTTTCACGTTCCTAGAAATATCCCAAAAAATCCAAAATCGGTGTTCAAAATCTTTTCTGGCCAATTTCAGAATTTCAGCACGCCGGTACCGCCATGCTCCAGCGATGGCACCGCCGTCTACGATGGTGGTTTGCCTCAGCATGGCCATTTTCGGCCAGTTTTGACTGGTTTCGGCTGGTTTTATACCAATCTCTGCGAGAAAACACGTTAGCAGGCCTCGGTTGGCTAAAAAAATCAAAAAATAAAAACTTATCGGTGGTGAGATTTTTCAGTGCCGCAGCTCCGCGGGCTAACCTTTGCAGCTGAGTGTTTCTCTTTAGTCAACCTGTAGAAAATAGAATGGTGAACACAATGATGGAAAAATCACACGAAATGGAAAACAAGAAGGGGCTCATCAGAGGTAATTTTTATCTTGCCCGTGGTGCACCGTCGGGCTTTACCCATGGTTTTCAGCTTATTTGTCGTTTCTTTTGCTCTGAATTGGCCATGAAGGTGTTCGAAATCAAATTCTGAGTGGATAGGAGAACTTTTACTTTTTTTGGTGGTCTGAGGTGCCTCTGGTGCAGCAGTCGACTCCCTTCTCTGATGCTGGTTCTTCTTCTTTGGCGGGGGGCTGGTGGTTAGGGTTTGATTTCGAGGGGTATTTTTTTAAAAAAATTAAAAACTAGGGTCAAAATGTAATTAAAAAAATTACACCACGTAGGACCACCCAGTTAGCAGTCTTGACGAACCAGAGCACGCTGTGTGACATGGCACATTGACTCGGTGCCACGTGGGAGGTCACGCTGGCAATCTGCGTGCCTGCGATCGGACGACCCAGATGCGTTCTCGCACGCGTGGACGGTCCGGATCCATTTCCTCCTCATGTGAGATTGGACGGTCGTGATTAAATGCAATGTACGGTCCAAATTTATTTTTTCTTTAAACGCGATCGGACGGTCAAGATAAAACGCAATGAACAATCCAGATTTAAGAGAAACGTGTATAAATATCTCACATCACACCAAACCTAAACCCTAGTTGCCAGCCCTCTACCGAAGAAGAAGAACCAGTCACTGGAGAAGGGAGCCGACCGCCGCCTGCCGCTACACCGGAGCCACCTCCAACCGCCAAAAAGTTTAAAAATTCTCCTGTCCACTTGAAATTTGATTTTGAACGCTCCCATAGCCAAATTGGAGTAAAGGAACGGCAGATGAGCCAAAAACTGCAGGTAAGGCCCGGCACTGCCGCCGCGGGCAAAACCAAAAATCGCCTCCGATGAGCCCCTTTCCATTTCCCATTTCATGCGATTTTTCCACCATTGTGTTCACCATTCTGTTTTCTACAGGTTGACCGAAGAGAAATACCTAGCCGCGAAGGTGAGCCGGTGGAGCCGCCACACCAAAAAATTCCACCGCCGGTAAATTTTTATTTTTTGTTTTTTTTTTGCCAACCGAGGCCCCCTAATGTATTTTCTCGCAATGATGGGTATAAAACCGATCGAAACTAGCTAAAACTGACCAAAAATAGCCAGGCTGAGGTAAATCACCACTGTGGGCGGCGATGCCATCGCCGGAGCACGGCGGTACCCCCGTGCTTAAATTCTAAAATTTGCCAGAAAAGGTTTTTAACACCGATTTTGGATTTTTTGGGGTATTTCTAGGTATGTGAGGCGTGTTTTATTTTCCGCAGAAAAATTCAAGAAACCTGAGGATCGCCAATAGACGCAGTAGAAAGTTTAGTGTTTCAGATATCGATTCGAATAAGAATCCATCACCTTATTTCCTGTTATAGAATTGAAGTTTAATTATCAATAATACAGTATTTTGCGTAATTTAGAAAACTTCGAGAATTAATTACAGGTTACTAATGGAGGCACAATCGATTATTTTTTATTATTTGTCCTGTTTAACCGATTGTTTGATTTTACAGATTTAAATGCATGATAATATACTGGAATTGGTAAATAATTGAGTTATGTTTCCTTGATGCATGTATTGTTTATCTTGTGCTAATTTACGGTTAAATTGTAAAATTAAAAATTAAATGTAAATGAAAAATTGATTGATTAAGTGAATGAATGAATGGTAGCCTTATTGGATATCCTAGGAGATGGTGGACGGACCGGGTACATAAGAAATCTACTGTGAATGTCACCTCATACCGGACGGGGTATCAAGGATTAGTATTTTTGGTGCTCATACCGGACGGGGTATAGAGACGATTCGTTTTACCCTTATACCAGACGGGGTATTAAGGGATGATATTTTTGACGCTCATACCGAACGGGGTATGGGGACAATCAGTTAGTTGATAAAATTAGATGTTGGTTCACGCTTAGTGGGACATCCCTATGTATTCCAATAGATACTAGTAGGTAAGTAAAAAAGAAAAGTTATTATTCTTGCTTACTTGAATATGAGATTACGATATTGTTGAGCTATTGTCTCTATAAGTCAGTTTTGAAATTCTCACAACGATAAGTATGCAATAAATGATTTTACTTATGATAAATAAATTTACTTAAATTAAGAGCTCCATTGGTTATTTTTATGATTTTTACCAACCTTTAGTTTCTATATCGGTGAGTAGTGTGATATTCTTACTTGGCTAGTGTAGCTCACCCATTCATTAACTATTTCAGATCAAAAGGATCAAGATCCAGATCTCGATCAGCAAAGGGATTTTGAATAGTTCACTACCCCGACTCCTTCAAAAGCTAGTGAATGTCGTCTTAGGATGCTTTGAATAGTTAACTTTTCATTTATTTCTTTGATTTTTGTTTGTTTTTTTAGAAGGAACATTCTCGTAGCCCTATTTGATATTCTAAATTATTATGTAAGGAATGTAAACCTTATCTCTATTATTCCACTTCCGCATTCAATTTATAATTTATTTTCTTTTAAGTTCTAGACAGTTACTATTAGTATCAAAGCCACGTTCCTCATAACCATTCCTTACATAAAAACTTAAAAACACCAAATACGAACTATCGTCCAACATTTTCTTATGAAAAATAAGTACAAGGAGACGAGGAGATGAGGTCTCTTATTGAACAGGGCAGCCCGAGACGGGTCACTTCGATAGGATGTCGATTGGCTATTCAAGATTTTAGAGTGACTCATCTCTACCCAGTAGGCCAGGGAAGAGAGGAGGGAATTGTCTGACCCTCTACCACTTCTATAATATGAGTTACCCCTACAATGAGAGGATCTAACACCACCTCGATGCATCATATCATCAGACACTGTCACAATACAATTTGGGCCACCCGGTCCCTCCCCAGCAATATCTGGCCCCTCTTCCACAGGGCTCGGTTTCACCCATGATGGACCTGATAGAGATTGACATGGGAGACCCCGATGTGTTTCTAAGAATAAACTAGTTAGCGATGTATCACACTACCGTGGATTGTTTCCACGAGAAAAATTGTATTTAAGCCTCCTAACGAAGAGTCATTTATAAGATAATAAAAGTTTTGAATATTATTCCCTCATAGCAATTTTCTTATTACATAGCGCTTTTACTCGGTTGTTTTCTCTAAACTAGGCAAACCTAAGAAAGAAATTTACATTCAAGAGATCCTAATAGTTCGAGACTTTGCGAATGTATTTTCTAATGAACTTTCCAAACTACCAGTTGACAGAAAAGTTGAATTCACCATAGACCTTCAACCTACCACGCAATCTATCTATGTTTTTCCTTACTACTTAAGTCATGTAGAGATGGAAGAGTTGAGGAAATAGATCAAGAAATTGCAGGATAGTGGGGTCATTCGATATAGTGTTTCTCTTTGGGATGCTGGAGTCACATTTGTAAAGAAAGGGGATGAGACATTAAGATTATGTATTAACTACAAGGGATTTAACAAGGTCGTGATCTAGAACAAGTACCCTCTCCCCAGGATCGATGACCTTTTTGACCAGTTGTAGGGTACCCAAGTCTTCTCCAAAATGGATATGCGTTCAAGTTACCACCAGATAAAAATCAAGGCAGAGGACATTCTTAAAACAGTTTTTCGAACCAGGTACGGACACTATAAGTTCCTGGTCATGCTATTTGGACTAACTAATGCACCGGCCATCTTTATGGATTTGATGAGCAGGGTTTTCAGATAATTCTTAGATAAGTTTGTCATTATATTTATCGATGATATCCTGTTCTATTCAAAAAACAGAGAGGAACACGCTCACCATCTGACTCACGTTTTGCAGGTTCTTAGAGAAAAGAAGTTGTATGTAAAGTTGAGTAAGTGTGGGTTCTAGCTCGAGCAGACTACCTTCCTAGGGCACATCATATCAAGGGATAGAGTGTCAGTGAACCTAAAAAAAAAGTTGAGCCAATGTTCGGTTGGGATAAATTGACCTTGATCAAGGAGATTCATAGCTTTCTGGGGATGATAGGTTATTATCGCAGGTTTATAGAATGATTTTCTAGCCTAGTTGCTCTTTTAACTCGGCTCATAAAGAAGAACGTCAAGTTTGAGTAGAACGAGGACTATGAAATGAGCTTTTCAGAACTAAAGAAGTGGTAGACTACTGCACCTGTGTTGGTCTTACCAAACGGAATATGTGGATACATAGTTTATAGTGACGCTTCTTACCTGGGGTTAGGTTATGTTTTGATGTAACATGGGAAGGTCATAGCTTATGGGTCTAGGCAGTTGAAGAGTCATGAGAAAATCTTCCCCACCCATGACTTAGAACTTGTTGAGATTATCCATGCCTTGAAGACTTGACGCTATTACTTATATAAGAAGACTTTTTAGATCTACACCGAACATAAGAGCTTGAAATATATATGCACTCACAAGGACCTCAACATGTGTCAGAGACGATGGATGGAACTCCTCAAGGACTATGATTGCAACATCTTGTATCACCTGGGCAAGGGCAACGTGGTAGCCAACGTGCTCAGCAAAAAAAGTACAGGTATATTAGCTCACCTAATGATTTTAGAATATAGGGTAATAGGACCCGCACAATAGATATGACTTTAGGACCTGAAGAGAGTTACATATTTGGCCCACATGACTGTCTAACTTGAGTTGATCCAAAGAATAAAGGAAGCCCAATCTGTCGAGTCCACCCTAGCAGCCCTCAAGAAAGATGCAGAATAGGGAGAAAATTCAGAATTTCGAGTCTCTGCTGATGGGTTACTCAGATTTCAGGATAAGATGTGCGTTCCATGTGATAGTGAGTTGAAAAGAGACATCATGATAGAGACTCATAGCTCAAAGTTTGCCATATATTCCGGAAGCACTAAGATATATCAAAGTATGCGACCCCGATTTTGGTAGAACAGGATGAAAAGAGAGGTGGCCGACTTTATTTCCAAGTGTCTGGTGTGTTAACAAGTCAAGATAGAGTATCAATGCCTAGACGGGTTATTTCAACTGTTACCAATTCTGGAGTGGAAATGGGAACACATCACAATGGATTTCGTGACAAGATTGTCTAGGGCACATTCGGGATATGATGTCATTTGGGTAATTGTTGACTGACTCACCAAATCTTCTCACTTCTTGGCCATCAAGATGACCGACCCCTTGGACAAGGTAGTAAGAATGTATATCTGGGAGATAGTCAGGTTATATGGAGTGCTAGTGATAGTAGTATTCGACAAGAACCCCAGGTTCACTTCTCGGTTCTAGTCTAGTTTTCAACAAGCCATAGAAACAAAATTATCCCTTAGTACCGCATTCCATTCTCAGACCGATGAACAATCAGAAAGGATGATCCGCACACTAGAGGATATGCTCTGAGATTGTGTTCTTGACTTCAGGGGCCATTGGGACGATCATTTACCCTTAATAGAGTTCGCTTACAATAATAGCTACAAAGCAAATATCGGTAAGGTTCCATACGATGTGTTATATAGCTGCCCATGCAGATCGTCGATCTGTTGGAAAGAGGTAGGTGATAGAAAAGTGTTTGTCCCAGATATTATGGAGGAGACTACAAATAAAATAGTTAAGATCAAGAAGAACATCTAAATGGCTCAAAGTAGGTAGAAGAGTTATGCGAACATCCGGAAGAGAAATTTAGAATTTGAGAAAGGTGGTCGAGTGTTCCTTAATGTCACTTATTTCAAGGGAATCAGTAGGTTTGGTAAGAGAAAAAAATTAAATCCCAGGTTTATTGAGCCATTTGAAATCTTTAACAGAATTGGTACCGCTGCTTGTAGACTGGTACTACTTCTATAACTCTCCAAGGTCCATAATGTGTTTCATGTGTCCATACTATGCAAGTACAACCTGGTCTCCTCTCACATCTTGCCCCACGAGCCCCTTTCACTCTAGGAGGATCTGTCCTATGAGGAGGTATCGGTGGGTATTGTGGACTAAAAGAGCAGAGTACTTCGCAACTAGGAAATCCCCTTCGTTAAGATCCTATGGCAGAATCACACACACAGAGAGGCCACATGAGAGCTAGAATCTGACTTCAAATCCCAATATCCCCAACTGTTTGATTGAGTGAGAGAGAGACAAATTTAAGAGACTAAATTTCTTTTAAGGGGGAGAGAGTTGTAATACCCAGACCCAAAATTTGGCCCAGGATTAATTTTAAAATTAAAAAATATATAATTTTTAAATTTAAAAATTTTTATTTAATATTAAATTAGAAAAAAAAAAGGTGGAAGATGAAATTGAAAATAATTTTAGAAAAAATGGGTGAAAATTTGGGTTCAGATGTTATTTTGAAAAAAAAATCAGAAATTGGGGGTCAAAACATAATTAAAAAAATTATGCCACGTAAGACCGTCCAGTCAGCAGCCCCGACGAACCAGAGCGTGCCGTATAGCAAGGCATGTTGGCAATCCACGTGCCCATGATCGGATGGCCCAGATGCATTCCGGCACGCGTGGACAGTCCAGATCCGTTCCCTCCTCAGGCGCGATTAAAGATGATAAACGAGCCATATTAGTTTCATCTTTAAACGCGATCGTATGGTACTGATCAAATCGTGATAAACAGTTTAGATTCATTTTCTCTTTAAATGTGATTGGACGGTCGAGATCAAATGCGATAAGTGATCCAGATTTAAGGGATACGGTTATAAATATCTCACATCACACTGAACCCAAACCTTACCTGTCAGCCCCCCTGCCGGAGGAGAAGAACCAATTGCCGAAGAAGGGAGCCAACCACCGCCCACCGCCGGGTCAGAGCCACCTTCGACGGCCAAAAATGGTAAAAATTCTCTTACCTGCTCGAAATTTGATTTCAGACACGCCCATAGCAAAATCAGAGCAAAAGGAACAGCAGATGAGCCGAAAACAATAAGAAAAGCACGGCGGTGCCGCTACAGGCAAAACCAAAAATCGCATCCGATGAGCCCCTTCCCGTTTCTCATTTTCCATTTCGTGCGATTTTTTCACCATTGTGTTCATCGTTTTATTTTTTACAAGTTGACCAAAGAGAAACGCTCAGCCACGAAGGTGAGCCAGTGGAGCTGCCGCACTGAAAAATTCTACCGCCGGTAAGTTTTTATTTTTCAATTTTTTTAGGCTAACCGAGGCCCCCTAACGTGTTTTCTCATAGGGATGAGTATAAAATCGGCCGAAATCGACCAAAACTTGCTGAAAATAGCCAGACCGAGGTAAACCACCGCCATGGTGCCGAAATTTTGAATTTAGCTAGAAAATGTTTTTAACACCGATTTTGAATTTTTTAGAGTATTTTTAAGTATGTGAAGCGTGTTTTAATCTCTGCAGGAAAATTCAAGAAATCTAGGGACTGCCAGTAGGCTCAGTAGAAAGTTCAGTATTTCGGACACCAATTCAGGTAAGAAGCCCTCACCTTATTCCCTATTATGGAATTGAAGTTTAATTATCAATAATACAATATTTTACATAATTTAGAAAATTTCGAGAATTAATTACAGGTTATTAATTGAGACAGAACTGATTATTTATTATTGTTTGTCCTATTTAACCGATTGTTTGATTTTACAACTTTAAATACATGATAATATACTAGAATTAGTAAAATGATTGAGTTGTGTTTCCGTGATGCATGTGTTATTTTTCTTGTGTTGATTTACGGTTAAATTGTGAAACCGAAAATTAAATATAAATGGAAAATTGATTAGTTAAGTGAATGAATGAATTGTAGTTTTATTGGATATCCTAAGAGATGGTGGATAGACCAGGTACATAGAAAATCCTACCGGGAGCGTCACCTCATACCGGACGGGGTATCGAGAATTAGTATTTTTGGTGCTCATACTGGATGGGTATGGGGACGACCCGTTTCACCCTCATATCGGACGAGATATTGAGGGATGATATTTTTGGCGCTCATACCGGACGGGGTATGGGGACAGCCGATTAGTTGACAAGGTTGGATGTTGGTTCATGCATAGTTGGACATCCCTATGGATCCCCGTGAATACTAGTAGGCAAATAAAAAGAAAAAGTTATTATTCTTACTTACTTGAATATGAGATTATGATGTTGTTGAGCTATTGTCTCCATAAATCGGTTTTGAAAATCTCACAATGGTAAGTATGCAATAAATAGTTTTACTTATGATAAATAAATTTACTTAAATTAAGAGCTCCATTGGTTATTTTTATGATTTTTACAACCTTTCAGTTTCTGTATCAATGAGTAGTATGATATTCTTACTACGCTAGTGTAGCTCACCCATTCATTAACTATTTCAGATCAAGAGGACCAAGATCCAAATTCTGATCAACAAGAGGGTTGTGAATCGTTCACTACCCGGACTCCTTCAAAAGCTAGAGAATATCGTCCTAGGATGCTCAATTGTTTATTTTTCGTTTATTTATTTGATTTTTTTTCGTTCTTTTAGAAGTGACATTTCTATAACCCTATTGGGTATTTTAAATTATTGTGTAAGGAATGTAAACCTTAACTTTATCATTTTATTTCTGCATTCAATTTATAATTGAAAGAGGGAACGAATATGGGCTGTTCATCGCGTTTAATTGCGATCGTCCGATCGCGCCTGCGAAGGGAACGGATCTGAACCATCCACACGTGGGAAGGCGTCCGAACCGTCCGATCGCTGGCATGCGGATTGCTAGTGTGGCCTCCCGTGCGGTACTGAGTCGGCATGCCTTGCCACACGGCGTGCTCCTGTTCGTCGGGGCTGCTGACTGGGCAGTCCTACGTGACGCAATTTTTTAAAATTGCGTTTTAACCTCCAGTTTCTGAGTTTTCTTTCAAAAATACCCTCCAAACCCAAATTTTCACTCCTTTTTTTCTAAAATTATTTTCAATTTCATCATCCACCTATTTTTTTTTCCTAATTTAACATTAAATAAAAATTTATAAATTTAAAGATTATATTTTTATATATATAGATATATTTTTTAATTTTAAAATTAATCCCATGCCAAATTTTAGGTTTGGGTATTACAACTATAAATTAACTTACTAGAGTATTCCTACGAATTGTTGACATATAATATAAAAAATACAACTTTAAGTCTTGCAGACATCCTTATATAGATAATGTCATCATTATTTCGTGTAAAATTAAGTTATTTTATTGTTTCATCAAAATAAAATTCCAATTAAAAAAAAACATGTTTAAGTCCACTAGTTAAACTTTTTAACCTACATATCTAATATGTGAAATTGTTGACTTGACATGAAAACATGAATGGATATATGAAACTTAAATTAATCCGTTAGACTATTTTATCTATTTTTTATTGTCCGCACCTGTCTAAAAATACGTGAGATGACCACTTTATGTGGATGACGATGTGAAAGTGCATTTAAAATTTTAGGATCACTGTGGCGAAGTACGATTGTGGTAATAAATTGTGCTATGGTATGGTAAGCCGTAAATTTGCTATGGTGTGACAAACTGCAAATCAGTTATGGTGTAATGAGCCGCAACTCTGTTATGGTTGAGCAAGTCATAAATTTCCAATAGTGTCACCGTAGTAGTAGTTGGGAGTCCGTATTAGCCAGTAGATAAAAAGTCATAATGGGCTTCACACGGAGTATGGTAAAAGATTTAATAATAGTGATTATATTGATTTGTTTGATTTTATCTTTTGGTGTGTTATCTGCATTATTACATTGTCTTGATATTTCTAAATTAATATTTTCTTACATTAATCCTACTCTCATGGATTGTTGAAATAGTAAGTGGAAAAAAGTATTTCTTAAACACTTATATTTTTATAAAATTCTTAGTCATATTAATTTAATACTATATGCCTTATTGAGTTTTATAAAACTCACCCTTTCTATGTTGGACCCTCCCATATGACGTTGAAGGAGATGTTAGCGATGAGTTATTTGCTGGGTTACCTCTTGAGCCTTACTTAGATCCCATGGATCCATGATCGTTGACTAGTGCATGTCTTATCCTGTACTCTTATGAGCCCATTTACATGATGGAAGAAGTGGTCATCCTTTTATATTTTATATTTTGTATTTTATTGCTACTTCTACTTTCAGTTGTATATGTAATTGAAAACTCATATATTTTGTAAGGAATTTTGTATTGAAAATTTTTGCTGTATATATTCTATTTAAATGCACTCATATTTTGTATCGGTATCTGGCACCCTTTATGTTGTAATCAGTATTGGGGATGTCATAGTAGCTCAAATTGTTAATCAGATGAGGTCTTATACAGAAGTTCTAAATGATGAAACAGTTGTTGAAAATATATTATGGAGTTTCACTCTAAAATTTGACCATGTAGTTGCAGGTATAGAGGAGTCCAAAGACCTCGCCATGTACTTATTTATGAACTAATGGGATCCTTCAAACCCATAGGTAGTATTAAATAGGACAAATAAAACGAGTGATGAAAAGGCCTTTCAAGTGTAGGAGGAGTCATCTAAACAACAAGATAATTCGAGAAAGGCATTAAACAGAAGACATGATAGAGGTAGTAGTGGTGGAGAAAGAAATGGTGGACAAGATGAACAAGTGTAAACAACTTGCAAGTAGAAAAATCACAACAACAATATTCAATATTACAATTGCAAGAGGTATAGAAAGATAAAGGAAGAATGTTAGAGAAAAGAAATGCATGCAAATTATGTAGAAGATGATGATGATGAGGTTAAGTTATTTATGACCTATAAAGATAACACTGTAGCTTCAGGTGATATCTGGTTCCTAGTCAGTAGATTTAGAACCATATGACTGGAATAAAATATTTGTTTAAGGAGTTTGATGAGTCATACAAGATAAAAGTAAGACTTGCTGATGACAAGCAAGTGTAAGTTGAAGGTAAAGACACAGTGATAATAAAGAAAGGTCACGGTAATGTAAAACCCCTCTTCAATGTTTGTTTTATTCCTAATTTATCACAAAAATTGTTCAGTGTTTAGCAGTTTATGGATAATGGATACTCTATTATGTTGAAATTCAGGTTATTATTAATGTAGACATGGCACCAAATAAATTTTTCCACTTGAGGTATTTGTGTTAAAATTCATGCCCCTACTGTTATTAAAGTTAGTGAGTCTAGATTGTGACATTTATGTTATAGGCATTTGAATATAAAAGGTTTAACATTGTTAAGTCAAAAACAAATGGTATTTGTGCTGCCTAAAATTTAGTCCTTAGATTTGTATGAATAGTGTATATATGGGAAACGATGTAAAAAACTAGGCAAAATCTAAAAGGGCATCTAAGTGTTTTGAGCTTGTACACATTCTGATTTATGCAGTCCCATGGAAACACAATTGTTGGGTGACAGCTGTTATTTTTTGTTTTTTATAGATGATCATAGTTGTATGAGTTGGGTCTACTTTCTTTAATTCAATTCAGAGACTTTTGAAACCTTCAAGAAGTTCAAGACACTTGTTAAGAAGCAAAGTTAAAAAAGTATAAAGGTACTTCACACTGATAGAGGATGAGAGTTTGTGTCACATGAATTTAATCAATTTTGTGAATAACAAGGAATGCATAGAGAACTAACAACACCATATTCACTAAAGCAAAACGGAGTGGCTAAGCGAAAAAAATCGCACCATAGTCAAAATGGTGAGAAGCCTGTTAAAAGCAAAAGGACTGTCAAATTAGTTTTAGGTTGAAGTTGTTACTACTGTTATATACTTGTTAAATTTGTCTCTAAAAAAGATAGTTCAAAACCAAACATCATTTAAAGCTTGGAGTGGTAGAAGACCTTGAGTAAGCCACTTGAAAATATTTGGTTGTATTGCCCATTGGTTAGTAGATTCACATAATCACAACAAGCTGGATGAAAAATCTATAAAATGTATTTTTTTTTGTTACGATACTCAACCTAAAACATATATAAAGAAAGTCATTGGAGTTAACTGAGTTTTTAGAACAAAATATCAAATAGATGGCAGCATAAGCACGATTAGTGGTGAAAGGCTATTCGTAGAAAAAAGGTGTAGATTATAATGACATGTCTCTAATAGCATGATTTGAACTATGAGGACCATTCTGACATTTGTTGCAAAATTATAATGGTAGGTATTTCTAGATTTTTAAATGGTAACTCACAAGAAAAGGTGTATGTCATTTAACCCAAAGGATTCATAGCTGAAGGTAAAGAAGAAAAAGTATATGAGCTGCGAAAAGTGCTCTATGAGTTAAAGTAGGCTCTGCAGGCCTGTTACAACAAAACTGACTCTTATTTTCTTGATGATGGCATTGAGATAAGTAAGAATGATTCCAATCTTTATGTGAAGAAGCAAGGTAAAAATAATATTCTAATTATTTGTCTTTATGTGGATGATATGATTTATATGGGTTCTTTATTTTCTCTAATCAATGAATTTAACGCTTACATAAAGGAAAAATTTTAAATGTAAGACTTAGGAGAGCTATACTATTTTATTGGTGCTAAAAGTGAAGCAAGTTAAAGGCGGCATATTTCTATCACAAAAAATATGCTATCAATTTACTTCAAAAATTTAACATGTTGAATTGGAAAATTGCAACTACATCAATGAATTTGAATGAGAAGTTACAGGTTGATGATGCTACTAAACAAGCAAATGCAAGAGATCTCAAAGGTCTTATTGGTGGCTTAATTTATTTGACACATACTTAACCTGATATTGCTTTCTCAGTTAGAGTTATTTCCAAATTTATGCATTGCCCATCAAAGGATCAAGTTGGAGCTGTAAAACAAATACATGATATGTTACTAGAAAAATTGATTTTTTATTATGGTATGGTCATGTTTTAAGTTCAAATTTGCTAGTTATATTGATAGCATTTTAGTTCAAATGTTTAGAGGATCAAAAGAGCACATCTGGTTATGTTTTTAATCTTGGATCAACTACTACTTGTTAGAGTTCAAAGAAGCAAATAACAACAGCCTTATCTACATAAAAAATTGAATATGCAGCTGCTGCATCTTCAGCATGTCAAGGAGTATAGTAGAAAAATTCTTATTGACCTTTGTTAATAACAAATTGGAGCAACTAAAATTTTATGCGACAATCAAGCAGCAATTGATATGACAAAAATTATATACCATATAAGAACATAGCATGTAGATATTCAAGTTCATTTTATCAAAGATTTTTTTTGGAAAATGGTTTAATTAAATTAGAGTATTGTACTTCAAATGAATAAGTGGTTGACATTCTCACAAAATCTCTCCCATGTGACAAGCATGTCTAATTCAGAAATCTGCTTGGTGTTCATAATTTTAAATCAAAGAGAAGTACTAAATATTGATTCAAAATTGACAGTTGGGTATTTGACTAAGTTTTGATTTGTTGAGATATTTTCTCTTCTCAAATTTCTGATTTCTTGTTAGTAGTAATAGTACTTTGATTTAGTGCCAAATTATTATGTTATTTTATTGCTTTCAATTGCTTTGTAAAGCCTATTTAAAAGCATTTTCTGGTTGCTGAAAGATAAGTGATTGTATGCAAAAATTCTAACAGTAGTTCATGTTCACTACATGTTTGATTAAAGCTCTCTTACATTAATTCTTTATTTTCTGCTGCCTTCAATTATTGTTTGTTGTATTTTTTCCTTGTAGTTATAGTAATAGTGAGTTCATCTAAGCCTCATCCAACAGTTTGAAGTGATGTTCTTATATATTCTTCAAACATAAAATAGAAGATTTGAGTGAATCAAAAATCTAAATAAGGTTTATGGCAAAGGGATCTGCACGAGTAATGATTATTTTGTAATATACTAATTATGTTTGAAATAGTGTTAATAAGGAATCAACGGATATTTTCGGATATATTATTTCAATAAATTAATACAATACACCAAGTTGATTGGAATTGAGGAAATTTCATCTCCTTAAAAAGAAAAAGGAAGGAATTTTGTTTGAGTTAGTGGTGTTTGGGCCTAAAGGAGTCAAAAATGGTATCAGAACATGTATTAGCTTGGTGACTCAAAGATAATACAATCTTGGATCTTGTAAACCTTTGAATTGTGATTTTCGATTATAATGTGTGATCTTGATGAAGACATCAAGATTTTAGTAATGGAGATTGCATATTCTAATCCTATTTTAGAAAGATATATGATTGTTAACATCCATATAAGGGTTGAGTCATGTACTATTAATAACATAACCTTGAGGAAGAAGAAAATGGATGATGATTATGATGATAATATAATAATAATAATAATAATAATAATAATAATAAGAGGAGTAATAGTAATAATATTAATAATAAGAATAATAATAAAATAAAAACAACAACAATAATAATAATAGTAATAGTAATGATAAGTCATTAATAAAAAGGAAAATTAGTAAACAAAGAAGAATAAAAAGTTAATGATAACGATGGTTATGATGATTAAGATGATGAATAATTAAAGAGGAAGAAAAATAAGAATAAGAATAATAAGAAGAAGAAAAAGAAGACAAAGATGAAGAAGAAAATAGAGTAAGTGAAGAATAAGAAGATGAAGAGCAAGAAAAAGAATATCTAAGTAAATGATAAAAAGAGGAAGGACAAGAAGAAAGACAAATAAGGGAGCAAGAAAAATAAGAATAAAAGGAAGTAATTGAAAAAGAGATGTTAGACAATGTATTTTAATTCCAACACATTGTTTTATGATTTTAGTTAAAACTAAGTTTCAGTTTCATTTAGTTTCTCATCAGTTTTATCTATTATGTTTAATTGGAAGTTATTAGAAAAATTAGTTAGTGGCTGCTTATGGCTTAGATATTGGCAACAGTTTCTCAATAACTTTATCCATTATATTTAGTGAGAAGTTATTAGGGAAATTAGTTATTTTTCTTGTTTATAAATCTGTAATTAATGAAATGAAATCATGCTAGAATTTTAATCCATTTTTAAGTTTTAGTTCTTCTAATTTTTTTAAGCTACTATTATTATGTTTTGTAACAATGGTATTAGAGCCATTGTTGATCAAAAAAACTTTTTTTAACCCCAAAAAATAGCATCCAACAACCTATCTTTAAGTTCTCATATCGTCTTCACTGGTGAAAACTACCATATTTGGTCAGCAAAGATGTAAGCTTTTCTTAAAGCTTATGACCTCTGGAAAACTGTAACTGAGGACAAGCCTACACCTCCTCTACTAGTAAATCCCACTTTAGCTCAGATTAAACACAACAGTGAAGAAAAGCCAAAGAAATCCATGGCCAAGTCACTTATTTAAAATTATGTGGCAAATTGTGTTTTCTATAGGATTATGGCATGTGATACTACAAATGAGGCTTGGGACACGTTGAAAGAAGAATACCAAGGGAAAGATAGAACACGCCAAATGCAGGTGTTGAACTTGAAAAGAAAATTTGAATCTCTGAATATGTAAGAGGATGAAATAATTGGTAAGTATGCTGATATAATCTCTATGATTGTTAACAATATCATATTACTTGGTGAAGATTTTGCAGACAAAAGAATTGTGGAAAAAGTGCTTATAACTCTTCCTGAGAGGTTTGAATCAAAGATCTCATCTCTTGAAGAATACAAGAATTTAAGTAAGATCTCATTAGGTGAACTAATGAGCGCTCTTCAAAGACAAAAGCAAAAAAAGACTATTAGGTAGGACAGATTAATTGAAGGTGCTTTTCATATATAAAAACAACAAGTTGGTAAGGGCAAGAAACAATTCAATCAGAAGAAAAAAAGTAAAAATGAAGGTGGCGACATTAGTGAAGGTTCAAAACAGAAAAATTTTTCCTCCCTATATACACTACAAGAAGACCACACATTTTGACAAATACTACTGGTGGAGGCCTAATGCAACTTGTGGGAATTGTAAAAAGTTAGGGC
This sequence comes from Carica papaya, assembly GCF_054855325.1. NCBI lineage: Eukaryota > Viridiplantae > Streptophyta > Magnoliopsida > Brassicales > Caricaceae > Carica > Carica papaya. The sequence goes on along the minus strand of NC_142311.1, from coordinate 18,969,113 downwards.
ACGTTACAAAGGTTTGTAAATTCAAAAATAAAAACTCAAAACCACAAGAAGCTCACTTAGTAGATGCAACCAATGCATAGGAGGAGCAATTTTTTATTGTTTCTTACTTCTTAACAAATGATTCATCTAATGCATGGCTCATTGACAGTGGTGCACACATCATTTGTACAATGATTCTGAAATGTTCATAAATCTTGATAACAGTTACAAGTCTATAATGAAAGTGCGCAATGGAGATTTTTTGAAAGTCGAAGGCAAAGGCTCAGTCAATGTTTAAACAAGTTTAGGTATTAAAACTATTCCTGATGTTTTGTTTATACCTGAAATCAATCAAAATCTATTGAGTGTCAGACAAATGCTTGAGAAAAATTATTCTATTGAATTTAAGGATTATAAGTGCACCATTTTTTATCCTTTTAGGGAATAATTATTTTATGTAAAGATGAAGAACAAAAGTTTTATTGTTGATTGGGAAAAGGTTTCTGAACACACTTATTCTAGCACCATTCAGGTTATTTCAAATCTTTGGCACAAAAGATTTGGGAACTTTAATAAGAGAAGTCTCTTAAATATGAAGCAGAAGGAGAACGTTGAAAACACGCCTATAGTCATTGGTGAAATTCAATTGTGTTGTCAACTTGTGAAGCATACTAGACTACCATTTCCTAAAGGACAAACACGGAAAGCCAACCAAAAGCTTCCGTTCATCCACACTGATGTGTGCGCTCCTATGAAAATAACCTCACTTTGTGGTAACAAATATTTCATCCTTTTCATTGATGATTATTCTAGAATGTATTGGGTTTATTTTATTAAAATCAAGAATGAAGTGTTTGTTATCTTTCAAAAATTTAAGGCTCTAATAATAAATTTATGACACCCAGAAAACGTTTGCGCTTAATTTATATTGTGAATCTATATTTATTCGGGCCCTAAGGCCGTTTAAAACTCCTTAATATTTCGTAATTTTAATTTTCTAAATGAATATCATATATCATATTTTAATTTCATATTTTATTCGGTTAAATAATTCTTGAAATTAATTATTTGATCTTATTGTAAGAAAATTTTATTTTATTTACTATTTAGAAAAATTTCAGAGAAAAAACGGAGAAAAATGCGAAAAATCCCATGAGAAGGATCTCGCCTACATGGGCGTTGCATGTCGCACGTGTGTGTGTGCGCGCAGACAACACAAGACCTTTACACTGTGAGCATGTCTCGTCCAGCAGAGCACGAGGCACGGTTTGCACGCGTGTCTCATCGCGCACAGACGGGCGCAGCTACATGCACCTTGTGCACGCACTGTGACATCCTAAGTGCTTATTAAGGTAAATGGATATCAGATACAGATATAGAATAATGAGTGTATGATAAAATTTATGCAGTAGAATAAAATTATTACAAATCCCTTACAAATACATATGAGTTCTAATATATACATATACTGAGACCAGAAGTGGCTACAAAATACAAAACAAAATATAAGGGCCACTTCTTTCACTATGCTATTGGACTTATCAGAGTGTGGGAACAGTCATGCACTCAGACTTGTGCATTCACAGGATCCTCATAGACTTCCAAGGGTAGGTCAGACTATGGTTCCTCACTTTCTTCCTCATCTTGGAGGGAGAGCATGGAAAGAGTGAGCTCCATATGCTTAGTAAGGAAAATAGTATTAAACTAATATCGTAAGATTTCAAAAGTTAATTATTTTGACTTAAGAGCTTACCATTTAACCTCCTCGTTTACCTATTTCACATTATGAAAAAATATTTATTTGTTAAGAAATCGATACGTTAATATAGATAACCAAACACACATCATGCCATATAATAGAAAAAATCAAATAAATCATGAAATACTTAGATTTTTGTATCATACTTTGCGAAGTTGTTACAACTTCCATCTCTAAGGGCAGATACAGATTTCCAACTACCCAAGTGGAATGACCAGATCAAATACAGATACAGTAATATGCTCAAACCCATTTTTGGCTGGCCAAATGATGGTACAATCTATGACCACGACCATACCAGTCATAGTGGTCCTAATAGATATTTACAGTCATGACATTACTTAGCCACGGGTGACCCTTACAGATAATACGATAACACTCTCGTCAGAGGGTACACCGTCATCCATTAGGAGTGGTCCTCTTACGTCTTTCCAGACCAGATAGGAGAGGGGGAACTAGATATCCCGAAGGGCAAGGTGAACAAATACCTCTAAGAGATATAAAGTTTAACGAGACACTTGATGTAATATACATGTCAATACAGATACACTTCGGATCATACAGGCTTCATTCCACTTTTTTTTTTCTTTTATACTTTTTTACTCTTACCGTTTACATATTATATTTATTACATGCAAATTAATCAAGTGTCTGCAATTCACATAGCATACTTGAAAACAAGAACAATTTAACTGATTCAAATACAGAGACATACAAAACAGGCCATATAACAATCATTTTAAATTAGTTTATCTAAAAATACTCCTTAAGATGTTGAAAAAATACTAGATTCCTTACCGAAACCTCAATGTTTTCTCCTTCAACGTTCTCCTTTCTTTCTCTTCTTCTCTCATTAGACTACTATCTCTCTCTCTCTCTCTTTAAATCTTGAAAAATGAAAAGATGGAAGTGTGGAGAGGAAGGGAAGGGCAATTTATAGAGTTTTCCAATCATTTGATTCGCGTCAAGTGGCAAAATTCAGTGAAGAGAGAATATAAAAGATGTTCGACACAAAAAACGAGGGAGAAAAGCCTCCTCTACTGACGACGGTAGTGTGCTGCCCGAGGTGGCAATGCCTTGGTAGGCTAGCCTACAGGTGCAAAGGCCTCCTGCCACGTACGCAAGGCCTAAGAACACTTAGTGTCGCACACAGGCCTACTACGCGCAAGCCCCAAGTGCACAGGGTTTATCTGCTAGCGAGGTGACGCACAGACAACCCGTCTACGCGCGACAGGATGCGCGCAGATCCTGACTCGGCGTCGTGCATGCGGATGAGACGTGCATGATGTGCGCACGTCCTGCAGCTACTGTGCGCGCATGTGCACGCACATAGTGCCCAGCACCCGCTTGGGCAACCTGTCTCTCCCCGGGATTTTCTTCCTGATTCACCGTTTTTTCAATTTTTCTCAATTTTTTGTAATTAATTTAAATAAGCTAAATAAAAAATTAAATAATAAAGTTTAAAAGAAAATATAATTAAATAAATTTAAATAAAAGCAAAATAAAAATTAACCAGATTTACGAATCATGATAAAAATTAAGGAGAATAAATTAATTAAGTTTAACATGGTCAAAGCCCTGAATAAATAGGATTTTAAAATCATTTAAGCACAGTGATGGATGGTGTGTTATACTATCTGCGCGGTAGGCCTGCGCACAGCGCCCTACGTATTGTAGGCCTGCACACAGTAGGCTAGGTTGGCGTGTACAGCAAGCAAGGCCTGTGGCACACAGCTGGCTAGGGCAGTGTGCACTACCCCCTTAGGCACCATTCCCTGCTGATTGGGCAGTGTGTGTCGTCAGTTGGGTAGCATGCACCATCGGTTGGGCACCATGCCATCGTTGCTTGGGCGATGTGCCACCGTCATTTTGGTGGCGTGCCTCCGATTTTCATGTTGCTGTTACATCGCATCATCTATCTGTTGGTCACATCTATCAGTCGTCATATCTCACATTTTCTATTGACTTTCTCTCTCATCACCAGATTTCATCACTTGGCGCAAATCCAATGATCCCTATTTTCTATAAATAAGGACCATCCCCTCACCATTTCATAATCACTTTCATTTCCATTCTTCTATCATCCAAGAGCTTTTGTGAGAGAGAGTGAGTGATCTAGAGAGAGGGAGAGGAGGAGAAGAAGAAAATGTGTAGGAAAAACATCAAGGTGAAGTAAGCAATTTAATATTTCTTTCTAACATCCTAAGGAGCATTTCTAGATAAAATTAACAAAATTCAACTAAATATTTGCATGATTATTTTATATACTTGAATGAAATGATTTACGTTGTTAATTACATGTTTTATGAACATATATAAACTGATTATTTGGCATGTAAAATTTAAATGATTAAATGTTTGAGGTAAATATTGATATATGATGCAACTGATGGTGGAAAAATAATTAAGCATGAATTATAGACATGATAAATATGTAATGGTATTGGCATGCATAATTCATAAACTGTTTTATTAGGTTTTTTATCTATGAAGGGTTTTTATTTCTCCCTCTATCTAATCTGAAAATACGTGAGATGACTGCTCTCTGTGGATGATGGTGTACCTTTTGATGAAAGTGGTGATGCAATATGAATGTAGGAGTCACCTTTGGCAAAGTATAATTGTGGCTATAGTTAATATGTAGGACCACTATAGTTGGCACATAGATCGTGTCATTGTTTGGCAAGCTATAAATATGCTACTAGTTTGGTAAGTCGTAAATTATTGTCATAAATGAAATGAATTGATCATTTTACATGGGTAGTTGGGAATCCGTATTGCCCTCAATAGATGGAATTCGAAATGACTTCGCATAAAGAATAAAATAAAAGTCAGTGCATATCATGATTTGTTTGATTTTTTTATTTTCAGCATGATTGATTTGATTTTGATTGATATGATATGACTATGATATGATAGTTATGATGTTTTCTTTAATAAATTAAATTAAATTATTTTCATAATTAATAAATGACCCTAACATGACTCTTGATGGTAAGTGATGATGGTATTTTTAATTACCTTTAAAATCTTATGATGTTATTTAAATACTGTTTTTCTTACTAAATATATAGAACTCAACTCTTTCCATGCCCCCTACACATGAGGAAGATAGTGAGGAATCGATCGCTGACCTATCCCTTGAAATCTTTGAGGATCTAGTGAATCCATAAACTTTCATGAGTGCACAACTTGTCTCGCATTCTGATAAGTCCATTTACATAATGATAGAGTTGTCCTCTTTTGTATTTTGTTATTTTGAATTTTTTTTCCATTTCTGGCCTTATATATATATGTAATTGGGAACTCATATAGTTTGTAAGGGATTTGTGATTAATTGTTTCACTGCATATATTTATTTATCATGCACTCGTAATCTGTTTCTGTATCTAGCACCCTTATGTTTTAATTAACATTTAAAATGTCACAAAATTAGAGTAGTTTGTTGATTAAATACGTTATATCTGACAATGTTACTGAATATACTTTGAATCAATTTGTTGAGTATTGTATTAGAGCAAGCATAGTTCATCAGTTTACCACACCATATACACCACAACAAAATAGTATATGTGAGAGAAATAATAGAACAGTAACGAAAATGGCTAGATGTCTTTTACTTGAGAAGAAAATATCAAACAAACTATGGGTAGAGGCAGTTAATACCTTTATGTATTTACTTAACATATTACCTATTAAGGCATTGGAGAACAAGGCATCATATGAAGCCCGAAATAGTGTCAAGTTTGCTGTGGATCATCTTTGAATATTTTATAGCATATGCTGTTTTCAAATATCTGAGCCAAAAAGAAGTAAACTTGACAACAAAGCTCTGAAGGGCATTCTTGTAGGCTATGAGATAGCAACCATAGGATACAACATTCTTTACTTGCAAACAAACAAAGTCATCATAAGCAGAGATGTGAAGATTGATGAAGCAGAAACATGAGATTGGAAAAATAAAAAAAATGTATATTATGATTCTCCATTTGATATCCATAATTAACTTGAAGCTGATGAATTACTGGATAATCTTCCAGGTAGGGGTACAATGGTCTTGGATGACATTTACTAAAGGTGCAATATTCCAATCATTGAACCTACCAGTTATGCTAAAGGTTAATATTCTCCAGCATGGAGGAGATAAATGGATGTAGGAATGGAGATGATCAATAAAAATAAAATATGCTAATTAGTTGAAAGGCCTAAGAATAGCAAGGTGATTGGGTTAAATATGTTTTTAAAACAAAACTCAATCCATATGGTTCAATATGTAAACACAAGGCCAGATTAGTCGTGAAGGGTTATGCTCAATAATATGGAGTGGATACCAGGAGACTTTTGCTCCAATAGCAAGGTATGATACAATCAGACTTTTCATTGCTCTTGCTGCTAATAACTTTTGGTAGATTCATCAACTCGATGTCAAGTCAGCTCTCTTAAATTGTTTTCTTGATGAAAAGATTTTTATAGAGCAACTAGATAAATATGTTGTTCAAGGGAAAGACGATCACGTGTACCTACTTAAAAAGGCCTTATATGGTTTAAAACCAATCCCTCGGGCTTGGTATGGCAAAATGGACAGTCATTTTAATCAGCTTGGGTTCAATAGAAGTCAAAATGAAGCAACCTTGTACGTGAAATCCTGTGGCAATCATCTCTTAATTGTCTCTATTTATATTGATGATATGTTAATCACAAGAAGTCAACTTGAACTGATCCAAAAGTTCAAAAACAAAATGCAAAAAGTGTTCGTGCTAACTAATCTTGAAACTATGAAATACTTTCTTAGAATGGAAGTGTTGCAATCTAACCATGGCATTTTCATATGTCACAGAAATATGCATCTAATATGTTAAAGAGGTTTAAAATGCAGGATTATAAACTAGTAAAGACACCTATGACAACTAGTATCAAGCTAAATAAGGATGATGACTATGAGAATGTGGATGAAAGCTTGTATAGAAGCTTAATTGGCAGCCTTCACTACCTCACAGCAAGCAGACCTGATATACTATTTGTTGTAAGTGTTCTTTCATGATTTATTCATTCTACAAAGGAGACTTACTTCATAGCTGTTAAATGTGTATTTAGGTACATCAAATGTACCATTACTCTTAGTGTTTTTTTTTTCCAAAATCACAAAGAGATGCTTTGAAGTTGATTGGCTACACTGACAGTGATCAGGGAGGCTGCGTTGATGATTCAAGAAGCACTTCAGGTACTTATTTTCTCTAAGCTCTAGTTTTTTCACTCGGAGCTCAAAGAAGCAAGAGACAATAGCTTAATCTACTGCAGAAGGTGAGTACATTGTTGCTGCCTCTACTGCCAACTAGGTTATCTGGTTGACAAAGATGCTTAAGAAATAAGGGCTTGAGAAAACTAAAGTAACCAGGATTATGTGTGATAACATTTCTGCAGTCTCAATCTTAAAAAATCCAATCTTTTATAGATGAACCAAACATATCACGATTAAATTTCATTTTATTAGAGAAGTCCAACAATCTAATGAAGTGACCTTGTTCACTGTTCATCTAAAGAACAACTTGCAGGCATTTTTACCAAGCCATTGCCTAAAGAAAGGTTTGAAATTCTGAGGTAAAAGATTGGAATTTGTCATCAAAATGTCAAGGAGTGTTAAACAAATGACATTTTAATTCCAACACATTATTTTATTATTTTTGTTAGTTTTCTTTTAAGTTTTAGTTTGATTTAGTTTCTCATTAGTTTTATCCACTATGTTTCGTAAAAAATTATTAAGAAAGTTAGTAAGTCAGTGGCTGCTTATGACTTAAATATTGACAGCATTTTCTCATCAATTTTATTCATTTTGTTTAGTGGGAAGTTATTAGGAAAGTCAATTATTTTTCTTTTCTATAAATTCTATAATTAATAAAATGAATAAAGAAGATAAACACTAATAAAAATAAGATCCAGTGGGAGACAACGACGATGACGATGATAATGATGTGATGATAATAATAATGATGACGATGATAAAGATAAAAAAAAGAGTATTGAAAAATAAAAATAGATTTATAAAGTAACAAAACTCTCAATTTATTCTAATATTATCTTAAGTACTCTCAAGACCGTATTCAATAAAAATTCAAGAAATAGAGATTAAAGGTTTGAAGATCATCAAGGAAAAGAAGAAAAAATGGAAGACATGATTATTTAGTTTTATTTTAAAATTTTCATGTAACTAAGTGATTTTTGAAATTTAGTCTCTTTTTCTTGAAAATTGATTTGAGTCTTTCTATCAAAAAAATATTTTTCACACAAAAGTAGAAATAATTTTTTTTTTGCATTAAAGAGAAGTGGCAGAGTGTGTTGTGAAGAATCACTTCATGTTATCATGTTATATAATCAAATTTTTAATGTGTCATGGACAAAGTTTGTTGGAAATAAGTGCTTCATGGTGTTTTTAACGTTTCCATTTAAAATGTGTAAAGCTTTGATCTTGAAAATATTTTCACAAGTGTATCACATAATTCTTTGAATTTCCTTTGAATTTATGAAAAATATATATATATTTCACATCCATTTTTCACACAAATTTTACTAGAAAAAATTCAAAATATCAAATATCTATGGTCTTTACTGCATAAAACTTCTTTTGTGAAGTGCGAAGAAATACTTCATGAACTATCATCATATCAGTTTTCATGTTCTAGTGGATGTGAAGATATGGTGCTAAAAAGTGATTCGTTTATCGCGTTTTTGTTGTTTTTTTCTTTTTTAGGTTTTTAAATAGATGTGAAGAAGCAACATGAAGATGTGATCTAAAGAATCTTTTCACACTTATGAAGAATTGCAGAGTATGAAAAAGGTCCAACATATTGCATTTAATGCATGGATTTTAGATTTTCTCTCTCTTTTTTGGTACCACCTATCCACCACCTTTTAAACATGACTTGAGAGCCAAAATTCAACATAAATTTCTTGAACATTCTATTCTTTTCTCTTAAGCAAAATATGAAATTCCTTTGATTTTATCCTGTAAATCAACTCTTATTGAAAATATACTTTGAGAATTTCATCTTCTTAATACTTGGGATTATAAAAAGAGATGTGAAAATCCTCTTATAATTTGGTGTTTAAGAGAAACAATTACATGGTAAAGTTTGACGATAAGAAAACAAGGACTCGTAAAAGAAAAATAAAGAATAGTGAAATGCTCAAGTAGTTGAGGACCTAAGCCCAAGATTAAAATTGTTCTTTTTCCCTCTCTTTACCCTTTCTATTTAATTTATAACATTTGCATGCATATATATAGAAGTGCATTTAACACTCATTTCTTTTCTCACTCATTCTAGGAACAATTAGTTGAGGAAGTATAATTTTTTTTTATAATTTATTTAAGGGCAATCAATTCAAAATGGTTAAAAAAATATCCTAATTCTTTTTCATTAAGCATTTATTTCTGACTTAGTTGCATTGATTATTAGATTGTTTTATCAACTCTTAGCTTAAATATTCAAAAATAGTTAAAAAATTTAAAAACCAAATTCATCTCATCATTGGATCACCTAAATTAGTTGGGCCAATAAAGAGGAAGTAAGTGAAGAAGAAAATGATAATGATGAAGCTGTAAGTGCAAAACAAAAGGAAAAATAGCTAAAAAAAAGATGAAGGAACAAGAGTGGAAGAAAAGAAAGCAGCAAAAGAAGAAAAAAAAAACTTGAAGAAGAAAAAGAAGAAGACAAAGAAGAAGAAAAAACCGAAGAGAAAAGAGACAAAACAAGTGACGAATAAGAAGAAAAAAAAGAACAATCTAGTGAAGAAGCAAAAATAACAAAAGAAGAAAAGAAATGGAAAATGAAAAAAATAACTAAAGAATAGGAAGAAGAAGTAACTGGAGAAAAAAGAGGAATTAAATAAAGAAAAAGGAACTAAATTATAGAAAGATGTAACTAGAGAAAGAAAACAAATACCTCAGGAAGAAGAAAAAGAAAAGAAAAAGTAACGAAACAAAAAGGAGAGAAAGAGGTTAAAAATAAAGATGAAGATGTTGGGGATATAAGTGTTATGTGTACGATTCAATTATTCGTGTAATATATTGAATACAATATTATTTGACAATTTATTTTAATATATGGCAATAATATTTTATTATCATATCGTTTAATTTATGTGATAAAGTTCTTAATTAAATTTGTAGATTTTACATCAAGATGGGATCTTGATAATAAGAGTAAATTTTTTTATAATTTAATTTAAAATGTTCTTATTCGTTGTATCATCAAAATGGGACATTAGTGATCCGGTAAGACTAATATATCTGTGATAGTCTCTATAAGATAAAGATTAGTTAATTTCATTAATTAAATCACATATATAGATGATACATATGAAGATATAATTATTGAACCGACCCAATTGAAAATTTCTAATGGTTAATATTACCTTAAACTGTTAATAGAGTATTCTTTTATTTTGATAAGATGTAAGAATTTTTTTAGACCTAAGATCATCATGATAATTGATAAATTATTTATTATACTTTGATTCTGAACAACTATGGTTATATAAGTGTAGTTGAAAAGATATTGAGTGTGATTAAATGCTTGTAGAATTAATGATTGGTCAAGACGGAATCTATCAACTTGGGTAATAAGTTTAAGCTTTATGTTGTCATTTATTATAATGACTAAATTAAGACCTTACCCAGGGCAGTTGAATGAAAGAAGAAAAGAGTTTTTTATGTCATTCATTAGTCAATTATAATTGACATAAAACATAGTTGGTTACCTATTAAGATTTGAAGGTTAAACAATATTCTAAGGTTAATACAGAGAAATAATGACGGAAGAAAATATTATATATTTCTTTAGTACGTTCTTGAGAGTAATTGTACATTTCATACTATCCAGTCGTTGATGAGTGTTGCTAGATACTAACCTTAATTAGTAAATTAGTTTGACCAATTTGCTATCAATTTAGTGTTGAACCTATGGGGTCGCACACTAATGAGTATTCTCACTTTTACTAAATAGATTAATTATTTAATTATTTGAGAATTAAATTAGAGAATTTAGTTTAATTTAATCAAATAAATAAATTTTTTTTATCTAAATAGAATATTATTATATTCTTTATTAGCATTGAGAATATAATTAATATTGTAGACAAATTAAATATTTTTATTTTTAAAATAAAAAATTAATATTTATATTTTGGTTATTATATAATTAATGTAATAATATAATATGTGTAATTACTATAATAATTGAGATTATTATAAAATTTAATTTAAAATTAAATTAGTTTATAAAATTATTTTATTAAATAATAATAATTAAAAAGGATAAACTTATATATATATATGAGATATATATGTAAATATTTAGGTGTTAAATAAAAAAAAAAAAGGAAAGTGATGAGTCCAAATAAATTTGGACGTCCACAGGAAGAGTCCAAAAGGAAATCTTCTAGCCATGCCACCTATATATATATATATATATATATATGATATATATATATGCGTGTGTGTGGAGTTTTTGAAAAGAGAGTGAAAATAATTAAAAAATAAGCCACACACCAAAAGAAAGATCGGTGAATTATCAGTTAAGATTTTGTTAGAAAATTATAATATATTTATATTGTTTAATTTGTCAGTACTTTCATTAATTAAAAGAATTGAACGGCAAAAGTTAATTTTGATGTGAATATATATAGATTATTCCTATTTTTGAGTAATTTTAATTTAAGAATTCGCTGTAAAATATATTTTAAATTTGATTTTTTAACTTATAATATAATTTTTAAGTATAAATAAATTATATTAGATTGTTATTTTTATTTTTCATTACGTCTTATGTATATACTACAATCATCACTAATATCATATTTATGAATTTTTGTGTTTAAATTATATTACTAAATTTTAATTTTTGATATTAGATCTTAAATTTAAACTAAAATTAATGTAGCTGCCGGAAAATTAGGGTAACTGCAATATATATATATATATATGAGATATATAGATACATAAATTTTTTTTTTCTGTCAGTTGCTGTACTCCCGCACCAAAAATATTTATATGTATATGATATGTACATATATAATGAAGAAAAAATTGGGTAGGGGCTGTACCCACTACACCAATATATATATATATGATATATATATATATAGATATGTATATGTGTATGTAATGTGTGAGTTAGAAAAATTATTTCTTTTGAATATTTTGTCTATATATTTATAATAATTTTGAAATGTTTAATCATAAATATATATTATATTTAGTTTTTAATTATTACATATTTATTTGTCCTTTGTGTAATTTTGAATTAAGTATTACATATGATGTAAATTTATTAAGACTAATTATATGTAAATAATTTAAATAAAATTAATTCTATATTAGTGATTTGATTATTATGTTTTTATAATTATTTTGATAATTATATTATCCAATTTAAAGTTGAGTTCATGATAATAAAATAAAATATTTTATTATATTGCTTACCATCAAAACAAATAAATTTATTTATTTTTGTTTACAAAGAATGGCCTGATAAGCAGGAGATTTGTAGTTCGAGAATAAAATAAAGTTATTTGTTGCATAAGATGCATATATGAAAATAATTATTTTAATTTTATATCAATTACCTGAACTACCCGGAAAATATGATATTTTATTAATTATTTGTCATTATAATGGTTGAACTCAACTATACTAATAGAAACGACCTGACAACCAGGAGACTATTTGGTATAGAGCAATTTATGGAAGTTGTATAGGAATACAATTGGTAACAGTACTTACCTTTAAAATATGTGTGAAAATCGACTTGATTATCAAATAGCGCATTTATATTGTTAGAGAATTCTTTTATTCCACTAAACTGAAATATAAATTTCTTAAAATTGTTTGATTTATTTAATGGAAATATTATTTAAATAAAAGTTTATTTCTTTATGATATATGTAAATATATTCTTATATTATTACATTTTCTTTTCTTAAATTCTAGATTTCTCAATATGTCTGTTATATCACTGGGTTGCATACTTGATGCCAACAAATTGGTTGGACCAAATTTTGATGACTGGTATCGAAATCTGAGAATTGTTCTCATGGATGAAAAGCTTATTGACATGATCCATAAGCCTGCCAGAGAGACCCCACCTGAGGATGATGCTGAGGCAGTCAAGGATTTTCAGAAATACTTAATAGATTGCCTTACTGCCAAATGCATTATTCTTGCTTCTATGAGTTCTGAACTCTAGAGGAAACGTAAGGATATGGATCCCTGTGCAATCATCAATCATCTTAAGAAGATGTATGGTGCACAAAGGAGGACAGCTAGATACGAGTTATCTAAGTCTTTGTTTGGATCCAAGTTGACTGCTAACTCTCCAATCGGGCCCCATGTTTTGAACGTGATTAGTCTTATTGAAGAACTTCAAAAATTAGGGTGCATACTGGATAAAGAACTTTCTCAAGATTTGATCTTGCAGTCACTACCTGAGTCTTTTTTACAATTTATTATTAATTTCAACATGAATAAAATATATTGTGATATTCATGAGATGCTCAATATGTTGATTGATTATGAGAATCAAATCGCATCTGAGAAGAAGAAAGGAACTGTCATGTTGGTTGGCGACTCTTCTAAAAGGAAGGGTAAGGGTAAGAAGAAGCCTAAGAAGTCCGCTGCACCTAAGGGTAGTGTGACCAAACCCAAAGGTAAGACAAAAGCTAACCAATCTGATGTTGAATGTTTCTTCTGCAAGAAGAAAGGGCATTAGAAGAGAAACTGCAAGGAGTATCTTGTATCTTTGAAAGATAAAAAATAAGGTAAGACCTTAGTGAAAAGTGTTTTCATTATTTCTTTAACTTCTACTAATCCGTCTATATGGGTATTAGATACCGGTAATCATTTTAACATTTGCAATACGTTGCAGGGACTATAGATTAAATAAAGGAGAAGTTAATCTTCAAGTTGGAAATGGTGCAAAAGTTGCAGCTCTACCTGCAGGATCAATTTCTCTTAGGATACCTACGGGCAAAGTACTTTTGTTGGAGGATTGTCATTATATTTATAAATTTATTTTTAACATAATTTTAATATCTTTTTTGGACCAACATAGTTTTTGTATTATTTTGAATAATAGTGAAACGTCCCCGGAAATATTAAAATGAAATGAGTATTTAAATATATCAAATGCGGAAGCGAGATCAAAATTTCAGTTAACATCCCTTACACGAAAAACCAAAAACGTACTTAAAATATAAAAGATTAAACTAACTAAGAGAGAAACTCGAAAATAAAACTATGAATATGACTACAGAGTCTCTAGGCATCCCCTTCGTCGTCCTCCTGCGGAACGGGCTCGGGAACCATGTATTCCTGATCTGAAATGGTTAAATAAGGAGTGAGCTACACTAGCCCAGTAAGAACATCACGATATCTCACCGTCACGGAGGTAAAGGTGGGTAGAAAAACACAAAAAGACCAATGGAGCATAATTTACAATAAACTCGTTTATTAACATGAAAACCTTTACCATCCACTTACCTCGGTGGAATTTATGAAAACAATATAAGAAAAATAATAACATTATCACAATCATGGAATAATATAAGCTGTAAAACATAGCACTTATCACGCCTTTTGTAATTCAATCATTATACAACATATCCTTTTCTCATTTACCAGCCTACTAGTATCCATGGGGGTCCCTAGGGGTCCCGCTACCCGTTAACCTTTAACATTCATAATCAGTTTCCAGGGCCGTCCCCATACCCCGTCCGGTATGGGCGCCAAAACCATAAACCTCAATACCCCGTCCGGTATGAGGGTGAAACGGGCCGTCCCCATACCCCGTCCGGTATGGGCGCCAAAACCATAAGATCTCCATACCCCGTCCGGCATGTGAGACCACAATCCCGGTAGGGTTCCCTACGGACCCGGTCCGTCCACCATCTCCCAGGATATCTAGTCAGGCTGACCCCATCATACAATTATCAGTCTACACAATGTTTCATTTCCCTTTTCCTCAATAAGCATCATCAATTCACATTTAAACAAGCAAATCGTAATTCATGCCGAACAGACAACATACAGTATCAGTTCTTCAGTCATTCAACCCATAATTAATAAAACAGTAATATATGCATTCGAAACTATAAAATGAACACATCAAACCCCATAATGCATTTAAAGCTGTAAAACAGTGTAAAACAGGCCAAATAACAGTAAATCATCAATCACACTAGACTCGGGCTCCATTAGCAACCTTAAGCAATTTCACACATGCGTTAATTCAAGAAATACCGTTTTATCATTTTGAACTTTAATACCGTGATAGGAAATAGGGTGAGGGGTCCTTACTTGTTTTCGGGATCCGAATACGATTCACAGTGCGCCTGCAGGCCGTCCCTAATTTTCCCTGAATTTTTTCCGGGGAACTGAAACACACTAACAGTACCTGCACGTGTTCCAAAAAAATCCAAATTAGGCCCAGGGCCCCTTTCGTACCAAATCGCAACTCCGGCACGGCGGCTCCGCCGTGCTCCGGCGACGGCGCCGCCGCTGGCGGCGGCGAGTCGCCTCGAGTTGGCTGTTTTCGGCCGAATTCGGCCACACTCGCATTGGTCCTTGTCAGAAAACAACCCTAGGGCCCCCGGGGGGCCAAAAATCACGGAAAAGCGGAGCTTACCGGCGGCGGCGCTCTCGGGTACGGCGGCTCTCCGGCGAGGTTCGTGTTTTGGTGATTCGGCTTCGGTCAACCTATAGAGAAAAGAATGGTGATCACGGTGATATAAAAATTGCATCGAACGGAGGCCGAGAAGGACCTCGTCGGAGGCAAAAACCGAGAGGGGCGCGGCGGCGCCGCTGGGTTTCGGCCGCGTATTCCGGCCGTTTGGCCGGGATTTCGGCCTCAATTTGGCCATAGGAGGAATCAGCGGAGAAAAACGAGTCGGGGGTATGAAATTTACCTCGATCGGCGGTCGGAAATTTCCCCGGTGCGGCGGCGGGTGGCGGCGGTCGGCCTCTGGTTCGTCTTCTCCGGCGAGCGGCGGGCGGCTAGGGTTTGTGGTCTGGTGTGGGGGTTCTATTTATAACCCCTTGCCTTTTGATCACAGCCGTTCATTTCGTTTTAATCTGGGCCGTTCATTTTTGATTGAATCTGGGCCGTCCGTGCGATTGAATCCGGGCCGTCCGATCGCGCGATTGATCTGGGCCGTCGGATCGCACCCACGCGGATCGCCAACGTGGCTCCTTTCGGAGTGACGCGGTCTTGCCACGTGGCAGGCCCCGGTTGGCCGGGACTGCTGACCGGGCCTGCTGACGTGGCTGCTGACGTGGCCCCCCTTTTTTTTTTTTTTTTTTTTTTTTTTTTTCTCCTTTCCGGGTGCTACAACAAAGGTTGGTTTCGGTGTGGATACGCATAAAGTATTCGTATTTTTGAATGATTTTAATTTAAGAACCTATTAACAGATATATTTTAAATTTAATCATTGATCTGCAATATAATTTTTAAGCACAAATAAATCAGATTGAATTATTGTTTTTATATTCCGCTGCACGTTATGTATATATTACAATCCATCTAAAAAAGTAATCGAATTAAAAGAAGAAGAAATGAAAGAAGAAGAAGATGATGAATTAACTAAAGAGAAAGTAAAAAACAAAAAAGATTTTTATATAAGAAAACAAAAGAGAAAGTAAAAAAAAAAAATACTAAAAAGAAGAAGAAGAGGTAATTGAAAAAGGAGGAGAAATAATTGAAGAGGGAAAAGAAGTAACCCAAAAAACAAAGAAGCCCTTGAAGAGGAAGAAGAAGTAATGGAAAAAGCAGAAGCAGTGACCAAAGAGAAGGAAGAAGTAACTGAAGGAAGCAAAAGAAGTAATTAGATGAAAAGAAGAAGAAGAAGTAACTGAAGAGGAAGAATAAGAAATTACAGTATAATTAAAAAAAGTCAAGGAAAAATAAGTAAAGTGAAGATAAAATTTACAGAAGAAGTACTAAAGGAAGTAACTGAAAAGAAGTAATTGAGGAATAGAAGAAAAAGAAGTAACTAAAGATAAGCAAGAAGAAGAAGAAGAGGAACCAACAGATGAAGTAGAAAAAGAGGTGACTGAAGAGAAGTAACTAAAGATAAGAAAGAAGAAGAAGAAGAAGAAGAACCAACAGATGAAGTAGAAGAAGAGGTAACTGAAGAGAAAGAAGAAGCAACTGAAGAAGAAAAAGAAAGAGTAACTGGCTGATGGGTTGTCAACTTTGCTGTCAATCAAATATGTTCATATCTATGCAAGAAGAAATTAAGACAAAATTGGAGAAACCGTTAGAAAAGAAAATGTTTATTATTTTTTATTTTTTAAAATAATTTCGCTAGCTATTTAGACAACTTAATACAAAAATTATCCAGGAATTTATCAATATTTGGAATATTTTTAAAAGATTAATGTAAAAATTATAATTCATTTTATTTATTAATTTATAATTAAATAAAATTTATTTTTTAATTAATTTTAATTTATAATAATATAATAAAAATATAATAATCTTTTAAATATAATAAAAATATCTTTTAAAATATTTAATTTTTGTTTCTTTTTTAAATATCATATAACTGATAATAATTTATTTTTAGTAATTTAGTTTATGTAATCCTATTTAAGACATTAAGTTATTAATTCTTAATTTAATTTGAAATTCAAGTTTTCTTACCTACCAACAATATCTAATATTTCAAATTCATAGTTTAAGAAAAAAAGAATTCGAAATTTTCTAGTAATAAATGCCCGCTCATCTCTATTCCGTGATATTCATATTCTTGAAACAAGTTTACATAGGGAGGCTACCGATGTTGAAAATTAACAAGCAATGCACTTGTAAACGCAAATTTGAACCATAAAAAAACCGGTGGCTTGTTCTCAGAAGCTATAAACAATAGCCATCTTCCAATCCGTGGGAGAAACAAGGAATTGAAAACCTACTTAGAAGGAAGAAAGAAAAGGAGTTGACCTACAAGTAAAAAAGTAAAAGCTCCTCCTACGATTTGTATCGGTGAATATTAGCGATATTGGTATCTCAATCTGCTCCATGCAAGAACTTGACATCCAACCAACTGCACTTGTTAATTTGGGAGCATTCATTCTATTGCTGGGTTTGTCCAGTACTCCATAGTTGGTACATTTGCATACCATGAAGAGGTTGACCGGGATTACCATAGAGTCCAGACCCACGATTAAGCGGGCTACTACCATCATCATCAGAAGACTCACTGGAGGGCCCTTGAGACGGAGGACTGGCACCTGTCACTGGTGCACCAAAATTCAACATGTGACCTGGTGCCGAAGACGGTCCAGAATTTACCATATTTGACTTCTGTTTTCTCCCCTCTGCAATAAAGCTGCCCACAATGACCTAGCAGGAAACAGTGATCAAGAGTCTATAAACGAACCATTCATAAACTTTCCATGCATTCACAAAATTAATTTACAATTTTTGCCAATGGTACTCTCATCATAATTTTTACTTGGAAGTAAAATTGACTTTCCAGAATCTGGACCTCTAGCAATATCTCATTAAAGACCACAAAATGATTAGGTTAATGGCCTAATAACCTTCATATTTGCAAGTGATATGGAAATAGCAGTATAAGGACTACCTGTACTGGGGATGCAGCCATTAGCATTCCAGCAACTCCACCACCTAAAACTCGACCATCAGATCCAGCCAGGGAAACACTCAAACCACCAGTCCTGCTGCGACTACCATTGTCGTCAGAAAGTAGGAACGAACCTGATAGAGAAATAATCTCAAACCGTCCCTGCAAAAGAAAAATATATATGCATTAAGGAAAATACGATTCAATACTTCCAAAAGCATAATCAATTCTACGGTTATATGAAATTAACATCGTCTTTGGTTGATTGAATACAGTGGGAACTATTTCATTGTTTCCATTCTTTGCTCCACCCCTCGCACAATGCCAGACACATTCTCCATTCCAAACATTCAATGGGTTGTAATGTTATCTCTCTCTTTTCCTCATTTATGTGATAAAATCAACATTGATTTCAATTTTTAGCTTTAGCTATTGATAATTTCTGTTATGTTGCCGGCATTGCCGAGCCGACAGCCAAACATGCAACACCGGTACATCTGATAAGGTCATTTTCTTTCAGTTGTGAACTCTTTCCATCTATAAACTCATTACAATTGCAATAGTTTTTAAACCTTATAACTACATCTTAGTGTAAAATAAAATTTATAACAAATATAACAGGTATAAGTATTTTGGTCATTTTTAGTTTAGTTCAAACTTACTTCCACCAGTTAACCAAAATTGTATCAAAAAAATACACCAACCAAATAACATGCATAATTAATCTTACTTACTCCCACCTACTATGTATTCCATTTATCTTTATTGCATTCTCCTGAATCAAACATTCTTGTTTCAGGTAAATCCAGCAGAGAAATATGGTGAAAAACAAAATTAGCGAGCTTGCAGCTTTTAGCTACTGCCAAAACAAATATCTAGTCATTCTATCTAAAAATAAAAACAAAGATGGTGAGTTAAGAGTTTCAACGCAAAATATGCAACTGAAACAACAATGGTAAATTGATGGAGCAATCAGATGGAGCAATCAACGTCTACTTTCCTTACATGGTGCAACAAACATGTCTTCCCCTTAAACACGAGCTCACTGAATCATTAGGAAACAACAAAGCAAAAGGCAGCTAAGAATCTCCATTCTTGTTCGAGCTTTTTATTTGGTTGTTCAAAATAAACAGGAATTGCTTAAAAAGTCTTAATCCCTTATGAGAAATTACACAAGCTCATATGGTTGAACAAGTATAGGATCTTAATTTATAATCAGTGATGACAGATAAGTGTGCCATGGTCCACCATAGTTAAAATAAGATAAATCTATCTAACATGATCAATTTTATTTCATTTAGTTGTGAGTGTAATATGTTAAACAGGATAAGGAACCCAATAGTTCATTCTTTCTACAAGAATTATGATAAAATAGGAAGAATTGTAACAATTTACTGACCAGTTAACAAGTATAAGAGAACACCATCATGTTAATACGACCTAGAATTTCCAAAATGTTTCAGTACTCCAGAAGTTACCCAGAGGTACAGTTATAACATGTCGACACCATATATGATACAATTCCAAGAGATTGTTTGCAAAAGGCAGTTGAGGGAAGTTACCAACTCTCAACAAAGCAAAGGGCACAACCCTACTTGTTTATGAAGAAGACATATACTCAAGAAAACACCTCAAGGCCAAGTTCCACATTATCACAATCTTTTCTAGAGAATGTTCACATAATCAGCAAGGAAAAGCATTCTCCATCCAGATTCTTGCCTATGTAAAAATATAAATTCCATGGTGCTAGAACATACTATGGACTCCCACAAGTCCATATCAGTGCAGCCTTTTTTGGTAGCCAAGTGTACTGGCATTTTACAAATGACTACAAAAGATGTTTTAGCAAGCTGACATTATGCAGTTTAGCTCCAGCTTTTTCAGTTTAATTTCAGCTTTCAGCATGTTATATTTCTGGTTGTTATGAAGGCACCAACTGAGTCTACAGAGGTTCAGCTCATGGATGAACATGAGACACAAACTAGCTAACATGTAGATTTCGTCTTACCTACAAGTCTTCACATTCTTAACCAGAGTTATCTATCTAACATTATTTGCCATTTAAAAGAATGAACAATCCCATAATATGCCATTTTTATGGAATGTTCCAAGATCGCGTTTTAAATAGATTAGGAACTTATTTATGCTCTAAGTTCTTTTCAGTTTCTTAATAGCATTACAGTCATATCAAGAATATGGTTAAATTAAACCCCAAAATTATATGTCTAATCTCTGTTATGAGATTTCTGTAATAGCATCATAAGAATATCAAGAATATGGTTATAACATATATATATACATATCATTCACTACATTATTCGGAGAATTTCCTCTGCAAATTATTCTGGATGACTGTGTAATGCAATTAACTCTCAGCCCAAGTATGGATCCTAGGTGTGAATTATCTGTAGTTCTGTTATTCGCAAACTCTAAATCTGAATTCTCAAGTGTGGTAGATAAGAGTCGCAAAATTCAAAACTTAATGTCTATGCGTCTGTTTGGCTGGATTTCTGCTTATGTTTCTACTTCTAAAACACAGAAAACTAGTCAAATACTAAACACAAAAGTACTTTTACATCAAATTGGAGTTGTTTTTGGCTCTTAAAAAAAATAAAATGAAATGCTGAAACTAGATACTTTTTATTTGATATTTTTAAACCAATGAAATGCTGAAACTAGATACTTTTCAAAAATGACTTGCTGTAAGAGACGAATAATATTCTTAACAAGTATATTTATTCCATTTATGTTTTACTAATTTATCGGTCTAATATTTTTAAAATAAAAATATAGTATTAATTTATAACTTAGAATTTTATATCTATCAAAATTATTTAAATAATATTTATTTATTTTAAAATTAGATAATAATAATTCAAAATTAATATTTATGTTGAATATAATAAACAAAATCATCAAATTAAAATAAATATTTCAAAAATAATTTAATTATTTATAATATTTTTAAAAAATAATATTATCTAAATAATTACAAAGTTGATTGTTTAGTGTTATGCAAGTTTTTATCACTGTAATATTTATTATTAATTTTAATACATAAGTAATTGTATTTAATACTACATTTTATATTAAAAGCACTTTCTATAGCAAATTCTACCAAATACTATATTGTTTTTCAATCTAAAGTTGCCTTTACTGAAAGCCGATTTTTCAACACTTTTTCTTTTGAAATATTTTTAAAGAACTTTTACCAGCACACACACAAGTACAGGTCAAGCTAAATAGACACTTACTAGGTGGACTAGACCTAGTTTGCCCTACATCATGGAGCGTACCACCAAGGCTGAACTGGAACAGCTGGCACATTAAGGGACCTTGCTTCAACTTTGACAAATGCCATCATAATGATCATTATCATAAAAACATTATTCTAGTCTATGTGACCATGGATGAACAGGAGATGAGCATAATGTCGAAAAAAATGCCTCCAAATAAGGTTAAGGAGCCCATTGAACCAGAAGTCTCCATGCAAGCAACCAATAGATTGTACTTGCCATAAACCTTGCAAATTTAAGTTCCATAGTAAATCCACTGTTGATTTTGGTAGTAACCACACTTTTGAGGATATTACTTTTACCATTCAAATGAACTCAGTAATATAAAAGGGATAGGACATTGTGAATGATTGTTGCCAACAAGAAGCAAATGGCATTTGTGACAATATTTCTTTGTAGCCAGGGTCACATCTCTTCCACTTGAATTTCTTTCTCTTATTTTTGGGCAAATTTCGCATCAGCTTAGGGACTAATGAGCTCGAGACACTAGGATCTAGCTGTTGGGCTTTTCTGTTACAAGTATGATCTTTTTAAATTGCACAACTAGTTGAGTCATATTGAAAGCTAGGCTACCGGGGCCACCTTCTATCTAATGTTGACAGAACTTAACTCTACTACCGGTGAATGATTGGGCTTTCCACTTCCTAGGGCACACAATCACCTCATCTGTGTCGATCGTGCTGGTGTCCGCTTGACTAAAATAATATTAGAACCAAGGTGAGATTGAGCGACAACTCGTAATGATGCTGAAGAGAAGTATTACTCCGGCAAGTCAATCACCTTTTTCTCCTCCTATTTTAATCCACAAGAAAGATGAACCTGAAGGTTTTGTGCTGAATCCAGCAATTAATATAAAGGCTTTCAAAGACAAATTCCCAATCCCAGTCATTCAGGAACTATCAAACCAGCTCCATGAAACTCAAGTCTTCACCAGATTGAATTCATGTTCTTGTAATCATCAAATACAACCATTGAATGTGGAGAGAGTCTACTCTTACCATAGTCACTTTCAATTCCTGAGGATGGATTTTGGGCTTACTTATGTTCTATTCTCTTTTAAGTCAGGAAGATCTTGGTGTTTGGCTCGGTCTCCCATAAATTTGTGTTTGTTTTCTTTCATTATATTCTTATCTATAGCAGCTTGGACTTAATATATCCAGCATTTGATTCGTTTTCCTTTCCTCAACAAGTCTACATTTTTCTTAGCCTTTCCAAGTGATGAATCTACAGCATATTATATCCTGTAATGGAGTCTCCACATGACAGCAGAATCTTGGCAATGCTGCATTGTCAAAAACAAGGATAATATGAGCACTGACAGGGTTCTTGAGACTCGCGAGTGATTGCTGAAAGTTTCATAAGGACTACGGAAAGAATTGCAACACCATTGATAGCTATGCCATGGAAAAATTCACCTCGGCCAACAATAAAGGATTCTTACAGCTAAGAGAAGTTAAAGGTGGTCATGGCACATACCCGTCCTCTTGCGTTTCCATGTCTCTTCTCTATTGGTGGTAGATGCTTCTAATTATGGAATAAGCATTGTATAGGATTATATATCACAAACAAGTAGCTTTTTTCAACAAAACTTTTGAGTGGTTGCCATCCGCTGTGCCAAGGCATGGCAATTTCATTAGCCACCCTATCTGAGCGCGATCTTTATTACAACCTCAAAGTTTGTTGGAGCAACAGGAGTAAGTCCCCTCAACTATAGTATTTAAGTTAAAAAGGCTAGTTTTTAAGTTAAGAGTTTGGTAGAAAATAGACGGCAGGGCATGAAGGTGGAAGGAAAGCCAAGCTATAGAATTGCCAAGAAACTCATTTCTGTGAAAGAGGTGATCAAACAGTGGACTAGAAAGAAGGAAGATAGGGATGAAGAACACATTAATAAGATCATGAAGGAGATTGAGAGTTTTGACAAAAAAGAAGGGAAAGGGAACTGAATGAGAGTGAAGTGAGTAGGAGAGAGTTATTGAGAAGGGAAATAGCCAACAGAATGAATATGGAAGAGGTTACATGGAAGCAGAAGGCTAGAGAGAAATGGCTGAAGGAAGGGGATAGAAATACCAAATATTTTCACTGTATGGCAAAGTCACAAAAGAAGGTTCAACTATGTGGAAGAACTGGAGATTGATAACCAGTGTGTTGGGGTAATGACAAATGAGAGATCACGCTTGTGGTTATTTCCAAAAATTGTACAAGGAAGAGGTTAACAGAAGACCAAAACTTGATGGATTACAGTTCAAGGAGTTGGATATGGACAGTTGATCTGATTTAAAGTGTGAATTTACAGAAGTGAAGATCTTCGACGGCCTTAAGGATTGTGATGGGGACAAACTCCAAGTCCCGATGGTTTCAATATGCAATTTTTACAAAAGTTCTAGCATGTGGTAAAAGTGACTTATTAGAGATGTTCAGTGAGCTGCATGAATCAGGATCGTTTATAAAATCTCTCAATTCCACTTTTCTTGTTCTCATTGCCAAAGTGGAAGGTGCAAAAAATATTAAAGAATTCGCCTATTAGCCTAGTGGGTGCATTTACAAACTAATACCCAAAGTTCTTGCTCAGATACTTTCCAAGGTGATTGGTAAGGTGATAGGGAAGAGTCAATATGTTTTTGTGACAGATAGACAGATTCTTGATGCTGTTATGACTGCAATGAAGTGGTTGATGATCTTATTGACAATAACAGCGAAGGGACTCTATGCAAACTTGACATGGAGAAGGCCTATGATCATGTGAGCTGGGAGTTTGTGGGGAGTTCGTGGACTTTATGCTGGGGAGTTGGGTTTGGTAATAAGTGGAGGAAGTAGATGAAATCTTGTATCACAACTATTTCTTTCGTTGTGACGGTCAATGGTGGTCCTACTTTTTTCAAGGCTACTAGAGATATGCGATAGAGGGATCCTCTTTCTCCCCTACTATTTATTATTGTGATGGAGGCAGTTAGTAGGCTGTTGGAGAAGGCCATAGAGCAGAATCTGATGTAGGTCGGGCGGATTGAAGGTTAGACATTTCCCACCAATTCTTTGCTGACGACACACTTATATTTTGTCAACCTGAGGAGAGGGTGTGGCTCCATCTTAGGTGCATTCTCCTTTGTTTCCAAGCGGTGCTAGATCTCAATATCAATTTGAAAAAATCTGAATTGGTGAGAACTGGGGACATAAGGGATGATGGGAGGCTGGCGAGTGTGTAGAGATGTAAGGCAGTGAAACTTCCAATCAAATATCTCAGCATTCCATTGCGATCAAAAAACAAAAACTTGAAGACGTGGAATCCAGTGGTTGATCTATTTGAAAGAAGGCTTGCAGGGTAGAAGAGGAATTACCTTCCCAAATGTGGGAGATGAACTCTTATTAAGAGTACGTTGACTAATCTTCCTATCTATTATTTATCGGCGTTGTTTGTTCCAGTAAAGATTGCTACGAAGCTTGAAAACATTTAATGTCATTTCCTGTGGGGGGATGATAAAAGGAGCAGGAGATATCACCTTGTTAAGTGGGATGATGTGACGAAACCTTTGGCAAAGAGAGGTTTGGACTTAAGATCTTTTGTTGAAATGAATGTTGGCACTTCATGGCAAATAGTTGTGGAGAATTTTTCGCGGGAAGATAAAAGGATGTGAAAGCGTATTTTGGAGGCTCGTTGGGTTCCAGCAACTTGGATGGGAACACTTGGGATGTGAATAGGTCATATGGTCTTAGTTTATGGAAAAAAATCAGCATGGGGAAGCAGAAACTCCAAAAGAGCATCAAGTGGAAGCTGGGGAAGGGAGATTGAAGCTGGTTTTGGAAGGATGATTCGGTTGGTGGGGGTAAAACTGAGGACCTATTTCAGAGAATTTATGACATTGCTTCTTCCAAGAATATGGAAGCCATTTTTTGAGGAGAATGGAGATAGGAGATGGTTTGTTAATGTAAACAGAAATCTCAATGATTGGGAAATTGAAGAGTATGAAGCCTTATTGCTCTTGTTGTCTACAATTCAGTTAAATAGTGTCAGCAATTATTTGGTTTGGACGTTGGGAAAACCAGGAGAGTTCACTGTTACATCCTATTACAAATTTCTGACTAGAAGGGACCGGGTGGAGACTGTTAACTTTCCAACTAATCAAGTATGGAAGGTTAAGGCCCCTCCAAGAATTGCTTTTTCGCAAGGGAAGCAGTTAGAGAATGCATATTGACTACTGATAATTTAATGCGAAGGGGGAAAATTCTGTTTAATTGCCGTTTTTTACGCAAGATGCATGCAGAATCTTGCAACCATATTCTTTAATGGTGTCCAATTGTGTATAACTTATGGTGTATGGTTTATGGGCTTCTAGGTATTAATTGGGCGATGGCGGAGTGAAGGATGAACTATTTGTAATAAGAAAAAGTATCTCAAGCTTGTTCCGTTATCTTACTTTTTTGGTGATATGGAAGGAAAGGAATTCTAGAGCCTTTGATAGGAAATATGGGGATAATGTTAGTATCAGAGATAGATGGTTAAATATTTTTGATTCTTTTGTCTTGGGTCAGGACATTTATAGGTTAGATAATTTTGGGAATGTCATTGACCTCCTGACTGATTTGTAAATTCTTTTGTATAAGAGCGGTACCCCCTAGGTACCTTGTTAATATTTACTTTACACTTTTTATCTCAAAAAAAAGATTTGTTTTTACTGTAGAAAATTGAACTAGACAATACAACAAGCTATCCAACATTAAATCTGATGTATGCCTAATCTCGGTCATCTTGTTGCAATATTTTAAGCCTGAACTCAGCTTCTTTGATGTAGTCAAAACTGAAACTTCTACTTTTAAATTACAACACTTGGTTGCAAAGGTTTTAGCTAATAAGGCAGCAGGTCCAGAAATTTCTTCATGGCTTATCATTTTCCCCAAAGTCGAGTTAATCCTTCTCCTACTTCTGTGATGCCTTTCTGTAGAATAAGAATAACTGTTATTTCATTAATCTCTCAATTTTTTAAAAATTTTGAAATCCTATGACTTTCATTTTCTTCATCAACAACTTTATTAGCAACAAGCCTTCATCCAGACTTGTATGCTAACAGCACTTTTATTAGCGTAGTATCACCTAACACTCTTTCAGCCAAATGGATAATACCTTAGTAATGATTTGTAAACACCCAATCACAGTAGTGCCAACCTTTCCATTTAAAAATAAGTCCTGCAAAAAACCTCAGCCTCAATAAAAGAAGGATCTCACTGACGAAAGGATAATACCTTAGTAATGATTTTATAAACACTAATCACCATATTAACATAGAGATGGTCCACCAGCTTGAGGAAAACCAATCCCTCTCGTGCACCAATTTAATGAATGTTAAAGTCATATTAATGCCAGTCCTATTTGAAAAGAAGTCCTGAAAAAACCTCAGCATCAATAGAAGAAGGATCTTCCATCCTACCATCTACCAAGCTCCAAAATCACTTTCCTCTTTTCCTCTCAAGTTTTTAGAGAAATGAAACCCCACTTCCTTCCCTGATGGACCCACAAATGAGCAATCAAGCTGGTGGAGTCCTCTAATAACATGATGCTACCTATATTAACAATTCAGGTATTATAACTAGAAAAGAGCACCAATGAGAGGCCAAATGAAGAAGCAACAAAGGAAAAGAAAACTCACTACAATGAGGTAAGTATAAGTGAGGAAAGTATCAACTCCCTTCACAGTCAAAGATCCTAATTGAACAAATAATGTTCACATGCCGATAATTTGGTTCATGATCAGCTACAATTGCCTACCAGTGTCTCCCTTTTTTATAGGCTTCCTGCAGTGATCCTCTTCAACGCTTGTGGATTATTTGAGGATTTCTTCAGGACATCAATTTGGCCCAAATAGATTCACTTGGCCACACTCCTCTGCAGTGTCCAAATAGATAGTTCGTCAACCTGAATTGCTATTCTCACTAATGGTACCAGGGAGGAATTTTTTGGGTCGGCTTCCTTATCAGAACCATTTGAATTTACGTGTATGATTTTGTATCCCAGCTGAGCATGAGGAAAGCTGTGTCATCATTATTCTACATACTATTAATGACTACAAACTACTAATATTCTCTAATATAATTGAGTGGATAGAAAACCTATGATTGTGGCTATGACAGTCTTGTGAATGTGGCTGTTGCCAATTTCTGTATTCTTTATTTTTCTTTAAAGAATAAAACAAAATAAAGAAAACAAGAAAAATTATCAAAATCATTACTTCCTTCCAATCTTGCCCCAAAATAATCAAAGAGACATCCATAAAAAACCCAAGCCTTGGCCCAAAAAAAGCAAAGAAAACGATTATGCGCCAGAAGAAAGAGTATGAGTAACATCAGTAATAAGTCTAGCGTTAAGCTCCATCCACAAACCCTCAAACCAGCAAAAAAGAGCTCTTCCATTGAGCACCCTAGCTTCCTTCTCATGCAACCTCCTTAAAAAACAGAAAGAAAACTCTTGAAGGAGAAGCAGGAACCCACATGTAGCCAATAGTAACAAACATCCAGACAAAAGCCTCTAAGCCACCTCACAAGCAAAAAGAGATGGCAATGGGACTTAACTTCCCTAAAGCAAATAACAAACATATCCGAGGAAATAGCATGGTCAGGTTTACAAACTTGTACCAGATCTTAGTATTGAGCCTATCCAGAAACAGATGTCCAAAAAAAAAACCTTTACCTTTGAGGAAAATTTGGCCTTCCAAAACATGCTAGTGAAAACCTCATTGTGACAACTGGAAATGTGAGTAAGGTAGGTAAAGAATAACTGCATTTTTAGATACTTGAAATATCCAAAGTCCAAATGTGGGTTGTGGACAAATGATAAGGTGGCTCAACATTAAGCAAAGAAATCAAATCATGGTATTCTCGATCATTAGAATTCCTGAAGAAAAATATATTCCAGGAGGGTGTGCCCATGAAGTTAAGTAAAGAGAATTATTACGAAAAAAATGTGGGTTATCTTTTTTCTTTTCTTTTTCTTATTGTTCTAACCCTATTTTGCAGTGCTACATCAAAATATTTCCAATGTTATTACAAAAATTAGATTAGAAATAAATGCAATTCCTAATCTATTTAGAAATGTGGATTTTGGGACAGTTATTGACACTCTAACACACTTGTAACTCTTTTGTAAATAGGTGATATCCCCTTTTCATACCTGGTTAATATACTTCTCACACTTTTTATTTCAAAAAAAAATCTATTTAGAAAATTCATTTCATAAAAATTTTGCATCAATTTGGGTGTAGAAAACCAGATCTTCTTTTGTTCTTTTTTTTTTCTTTTTTTTGGGAGAACAAGAAAAGGAAATTATGTTTGCCAATGCACCAAAGGCTGCTACCCACGTACAAAAAGCTTCACAAATCAGCCACATCTCCTTTTGGTTATGTATGATGATCATCAAAACATCCAGATATACATATCTTGGAATTGGCTTATTTTTCTGATTCCTTATTTCTCAATTTTTAAAATGTTGTAGCAAGGCCAAAAGAAATTTGCAAGAAGCATGTGTTCGTACTATGCATGTTATATATACCTTTTTTCTTGACTGATTCCCAAACTCCTCCAAATTAACCACCATTTGTCAAAGCATATTAGCTAAGAAACACTAAGCTATCCACATTCTGTCAAATGGATCACGTAAAATATCGAATGTACCTCATATGTCACTGTACCACCAGACATTGCTGGCTGACGAAGGGTAACATTGCAAATGGCACCATTTGCAGAGAGAATACAAATAGTACGCGGCCCTTGCTGTGAGAAAGCCATAATCTTTGATGCTATGTCCTGCAAATCAAGTAAGCACATTACAGAAAGAATACAGTATATTATTGAAATATCGAGTAATATAACAACAGTAGCCTCTGAAGACATGTTCTTAACCTTCTAAGGGTGCAACGGACAAAATACGACCATTACATCCCAAAACTTTATGCAATATGAGGAATATAACATTGCAAAATAGAGGTTACAAGTTTTGACTAACTTATAACCTATATCTTGGACTTGGGTGGTGCTCTGCTAATTATCATTTTCAATTCAAGAAAATTCCAAAACACAATCATACATAAAAGACAAAGTCAAATAAAAAGAAAGAATATGGGTATAGCTCTTAATTAGAGTTAAATAAAACATTTCGTAGCCAAGTACAAGCTCACTGTTCACATTTACATAATAGCTCAGCTGATGGCGGAGAATGATGGTAGCACTGCTTGAAATGGTGGGGAGAAAGTGTGTAGCACCGGAGAAGTTCAGAGCAGCTGAACCAGCATAAAGAAGGTAGTGCAGACCTAGAAGGCCGAGAAATTTCGCAGGTCTTTCTATGTTGTTCCAACTGTCGAACGGAGCTAAGGATGAGCCTAGAAGCAAAGAGAGAAATGAGCTTCGTCGAAGCTGTGAAGGGGAGATTGGGGCAAGGGATCTGGTTAGGGGGACAAGACCCTTTTCCAAGACAAGTCGAGCCAGATTTCAAATTTCACAATTTTGACGCCCAAAATGCAAACAACTGTCATTTTGGTGAAGCCCAAAATGCATAGAAAAAAAGTTATTTTGGAGACAAGGTGAAACCAATTGAGCCTTAATGAGGAAGGCTCAATTAATAAGGACAGATGGGCCGACGGTCAAACATTTTTCGCAAGCTGAGAAAGAAAAATAGGTCATAACCGGTTAAAACGATGGGTCATGGGTTAAAAATTTTGAGACCCACAACCGGGAGAATGTTGCAGAGACCGATGACCAAATGCATGGGGGAGGAGTTTGGTCGATCGGCAAAGGGGAATGCGGTTTTGAATTCCAATGGCAGAGAGAATGACGGAGGAGAGGGTAAACCAGCAGTGATCAGGAGGAGGACGTTTTCGCAGCGGTTAAGGGAGAGAAAATATCGTTCCAATGGAGGACTGCAATGAGGATGAATTCACAGTGGAGGATCCCACTAGATTTCTGGAAATGTTTCCAAAAGGAGGATGGGACTGTGTTAGTTGCTCCTATGAGGGAAGACATGGAGAAGCAAAGGAGGGAGCTGATGGCGGAGGAGGAGGAGGAGCAGGAGGAGAGGATTGGGTACCTGATTGAAGAAGAAAATTCAAGATGGTTACTCCAGAATACAGTAGCATGCTAGGAGTCTCTTTGGATGGTTTAGAGGAGCAGGCTACGGAATTTTTAAAGGAGATAACGAAACGAATGAAGGACAAGGCAAGAGGAGAGAGGCTAAAAGCAAAAACAAAAAATAGAAAAGAGGGTTATGATTGCTAATGAGGTGGTGAACGTAACAGGAGGGTTGGGATTCTATGTAAACTAGATATGGAAAAAGCTTTTAACCATGTCTGTTGGAACTTTGTTGACTACATGTTAGAGAGGCTAGGCTTCAATCAGAAAAGGACAAATTGGATCTGTGTATGTCAAGGCTTCGGTCAGCAGAAAGATGTCAAGATTTCTGACTCTTTAGTGGAGAATCGTAATAGGGTGAAGGAATGGCAAGTGCTAGTGTTAAGAAATCTCAACGACTGGGAGATTAGAGCATATGAGTTATTGCCAATACTTTCTCTCACTACTTTGGATGGCAGTCCTGACACTCCACAGGGGTGCCTTGTAGCAAATGAATCGTTCATAGTAAAATCTTTCTACAAGAAGTTGTTTCAAGTATGATGCTAATGGATGCACTTTCCCTTGAAGACAGATATAGAAGCCTGCAGTCTGCGCCAGAGTTTCATTTTTTGCTTGAGAGGACAGCAGAGAATATTGTCCGACTATTGATAATATGAGAAAAAGGGGAAAGATACTGGTCAATGCTTGTTATTTTCGTAAGATGGCAGAGGAGACTTGTAATACCATCTTTTGCTTTGGTGCCCGGTGGTTTATAAGTTATGGATTATGCTTTATGGACTGCTTAGAATCAAATGGGTCAGGCCAGGTCCAGTTAGGGTCAAAATTTGGGCTTGGAGGGGCATCAGTGGTCATAGGAAATAAGTGGAGATTACCCC
This sequence comes from Carica papaya, assembly GCF_054855325.1. Taxonomy (NCBI): domain Eukaryota; kingdom Viridiplantae; phylum Streptophyta; class Magnoliopsida; order Brassicales; family Caricaceae; genus Carica; species Carica papaya. The sequence goes on along the minus strand of NC_142311.1, from coordinate 18,937,467 downwards.
ATTAACTATATTTTGGGTGGTCTAGAATGAGAGGAATAAGAGGGCTTTTGCTAATGGTTTTGATATTCTTAAAAATAGATGATTCCAAACCCTTTATTTTTTGTTACGGGGTCATCCTCTTTGTTCTATGGAGGAGTTGGTGAACCTCGTGGATAATTTGATTGATTTGTAATTATTTTTACACGGACAGCACTCCTTGGTACCTATGGCAATATACGATTCACACTTCTTATTCAAAAAAATTAGAAGAGGCTACTTCAAAATTCTCCACATATGAATGCAAGACTCCTTAAGCTCCCTAGGAAGAACATTCCTAAAATCCCTCTCCTATCTCATTCATGGTATCTCCCCCAAGCCCCTATATTGAACACCACATATCCTTATAAAATACAAACTGAAAACCACTCCGCATAATCAACACAAAAATTTGCCATCGCACACAACTCAATACCCCAAAAAGCCTAAGCCTCTAACACTCTAACTTGGACTACTGCCCAAGTAGATCAGCAAGTGTCAACTTGTAAACTTAACAAGTTCACCAGTCCAACAAGGGTGTAATTGCACCACTTGCAAACAATGTCACTTCTCTTATCCCTTAAATACAAAGTGGCAACCCCCTCAGCCCCAAGACAAAAAGAGGTGATCTAAGTTCCTCAAACAAACATTTAAAAGGTGATTGCTACTTCACCCTGAGACTCCTATTCTTCCATTTTCCCTTAAAGCTCTTACATTGACTGACTTATGAAGATTATGATCAAAGACACTCTAGTGCTCTAACCATTGTTGATTTGGAAACATCCCTTTCACTAATGTAACACAAAAACTACCATGTCTGGAAGAGAGCTTTTCGAGTAAAAAGGAGCAAGTAAAATAGAGTTTACTAATAATTGTGTCTAATAGCCCTTAATAGACTTAATGAAAATAAAGCAAATTTATTAAACGCTTCTTTACCCTCTTAACCCTTAAATGTCCAAATTCAAATTGGACGCTGAATGGGTTTCATAATTCATTTAATATTATATTTGAAAAAAATAACTAAATTACCCATTTTTATCATAATTTATAATGTATCTTTTCAACATAGAAGGATATTTTTCTCATATTTAGCATATCCCTCCCTACTTTATTATCTTCGACTGAACATGATGGGATTGTGAACGCCCATTTCCTTCCTTCAGAATCGACCTGCTAATTACAACTGTTGATCTTCTACACCCCATTTCTTCTACTTCAATTTGAAAATTCCAACTTTACTTTCTTAGCTTCCTGGCACAACTTAAATAAACACTCAATTATTGACATCCACTACAAAATCATTATGCCAGGATTTAGACACATACCTCTCCTGCTTTCACCGTGATAACATGCGGCGTAAACCCAACCCCTCCTGTCCCTCCTGTTCACCGAAAAGGAAACATATTCAAAATCAGAGGCATACACCTAGACATGCAGACACGTTTTTTCAGTTTCTCTGGGGAGAAAAAGAAAACAAACAGTTTACCCAAAGCGTCGAGCTGTTTTTTAACAGAGCCAGGAGGCCTTCCTCGGTTGCGCTTAGCCGGAGTCTCAGAGCTGGTTGCAATACCCCCGCCAGCACTTCCGCTACCAGGTGCCGTAGCATTGGCTCCGTAGGAATCCCCATGAAGCCCCGAAGCGGAAGAGAGGGGAGTGGTGGGTGCCAATCCCAATGCAATGCTGCCGTCTGGGGTGTACTTTCTAGGTCTCCCTCGCTTCTTTTTCCCTGGCTCCATGTTGAACCGCAGCGAAGACGGCGAGGGCGATCCATCAAAACCAATGGCGGAAAAGGAATCCAAGGGTTTTGGCGGTTGCTGCTGCGACTGCGGAGGTGGCGGAGCAAGAGAACCAAAAGGCAATCGGACTGCGGATGAACAAGAAGAGGTGGTCGCAGAGGGAGCAGGGATTCCAGGCGCCGAATTGGGAGTGATCATGGGGTTATTGGCATGAAAGGAGTTCGGTCCCATCAGCATGGTTGGTGGTGGCTGTGAAGGTGGCTGGACATGCGGTGATGGCATTTCCCTTGAGTCCATTAAAGACGACGTGATAAGGTGTTTCTTTTCGGGACACAGGAGAGCAGAAAGAGAGCAAATGCAGCTTCAAATGAAAAGGAAAAGGGTGTGAGTTATCTAACTACTGAGAGCTGAGAAGTGGAAAGAGGAGGAAGAAGGAAGAGTATAAATGGAAGTAAAATAAGTGGGGGAACGAAACTCGGAGCCGAAATTGATTTACAAGTCAGGAGTAGGGTTTTTGCTTTTTCTTTTTTTACAATTTTTTTCCTCTCGTTAGGGTTTATTTTTTTAAAAAAAATGTACTTTTAATTGTATTTTTTAATTCATTTTTTATTTGTAAATTCATCTGTGGTTATACAAGTAAGTTTACGGTAAGCTAAAGAAAATAAATGTATATATTTTTTGGAAATTTTTTAAGGTAACAAAAGATAATGAAAATACGTATTCCCTTGCTAGGGAATAAATTTTAATTTTAGAAAATAGTAATTTTCTCATTTAATATGAGATCATTTTTATTTCAATACACATATATGTATAATTTACCTTATGACTTCGTTTTCATACTTACAATTATTTAAATATTACATAAATCCTTTTGGTTAGAGAATGGTTGGCTCACTTTGTTTTTTATAATAGCTTATAAGGTATTCAACAATGTATTAATTAACACAACTTTTAAAAAATACATTATTTAAAAATTTAGGTGAGATTATAAGTTGTATTAATTTATATACTTATTTAATAAAAATATAATTTATAAATTATAGATTTACTAAATGAAAAAAAAAAGAATTAAACTTTCAAAATTATGAATAATAAAATCATGTAAGAGTATAATTTTTAGTATCATTAAGGTTCTTTCTTTTAATCTTTTACTTGATTAAGATCAACACTTTTTTAAAATAACTTATAAATTCTCTAAGATAAAAATTATACTCTAATAATTTTTTAAAAATATTGTTACGCGAATTTATAAATCATCTAATTTATAAAAATCTTGGGAGAAAGATAGATATTTATCTTAATTCTTAAATTATACTAGAATTTATTTTAATCCTAAATATAATTTTTATTATAATTTAATTCCTAAATTTTTAATTTTGTTACAAAGTACTAATGTCATTAAGATTTTGATAGTTAATCAAAATTTAATTTGCCAAATAATTTCTTCTTTACTCAATGATAAAAATAATTGAATTAATTTTAAGTAAAACAAAACTCATATTCATCTTCTTTACAAGAGAGATAGAGGAAAAAGCATATTAGTACGCCAAATACCATCATTAGCTACTCCCTTCCCTTTTAGGTGGCTTTACCATTAACAATCTAAACAAGTACAACTCTTAAAACTCCCTCTTAGTAAAAGATTTTGGCTCTTAAAACTCCCTCTTAGCAAAAGATTTTTCTCTTCTTCTAGGTACACAAGTCAAGAAACAACATGATTAATTTCAATCATATTCCACCACATTTTGTTTCACCAGAGCAATCTATAGGCTTCCATATTTAGATTCCATGACATGATGGAGGTTGTCTCATTTTTAAACTTATATGCACATGAACATTTGATTGTTAACATAAAACATGTGAAGAAATGAGAGGCTTTAATCAAGGATACAGGTTCGATGTTCTTAAAGCAATGGACACCAAGATGTGTGGGAGATTATGCTAACAAGACCAATCATGTCCTTTTAACTAATGGATATGCTCAAATGAACAGTAAAGGCATTGTTAGACTCTTTCTTAAAATACATGATGATACAATCTTTGATGAAAGAAGGCATGTCAAAACTCAAGGCATATGATTCTTAGACTTCAAAACACTAAAGCCAAGTAAGTTAGCAACATGATCTAAATTAGATATTCAATATTGTGACACCCATGAATCCATTTGATATAGGAGACGTGTTTTAAATTTCGAATTTATTTTAACAAGTTAAAATTTTATGTGCATATTTACAATTTAAAATTTATTCAAAAAGGATTAGTTTATAATTATTTGAAAAACAAAAATAAAAAGGGATAAACAAAGAAAAGCAAGAGGAAACAAGAGGGAAAACATCCCGCGAGCAAACTCATAAAAAATAGTTTGCAGGTACGCACGCAGACATGTAAGCCTCGTAGACAAAAACACATACGCCTGCACATCTGCACACTTATGGAACGATGCCCCCGTGCCTCGTCCAGACAAAAAATTGTATGCCATAGTACCGTTTACTACTTTTGCCACATGGTGTGCATGCATGCCTTCCCTCACTAGCCAGTTAGCCACTTAGGTCGATCAACGACCCCTCTTTCATGCATGTGATCTGACGAATCACATGGCTCCTCCTTTTGGTATATAAATTTATCATCTTCTTCATTCTTCATTTTGCTTCACCCTTCTCTTTTATCACTTGAAAGAAAAGAAAAAAAAACTTGAGAAATAGAGGGAGAACCACCCGAAAGCACCTTAAGTCTTCTTTTCTCTTTTGTCGTGGGAAGTTTTCATTACACTTTATTTATCTTCCCTGCACGGTAAATCCTTCACTCTCGATCATTTTCTTCTCTTATGGTGCCAATGCACCTCACCTGTAAATCATTTTTCTTCCTTGAATTACGGAAAACATTCTACAAACTACTTGGACAACCACTACAGCTGTTTTCTTCCTTTAAAATTGTGAAGCTCCTTTATTTCTTTTGGGATCTAAAACTAAATGTTGAAAAGTAAGAAAGATGGTACTTACACTCCCGTTTTTACTGAGATTTTTACGTTTTGAAACGCTAAAAAAATTATAGGTTTTGATTACTTGCATGAAAACTTATTTATGGTTGCATGTCTAATGTTTAATATTTTTTATTTTATCTAATATTTATTTTTATTTTGAGTCGTTTGGAGATTAATAAGATTTTAGTTTGCATGCATGAATTGATGACTTCAATGTTATTGGAAATCAAGTAGAACGAGGAATGGAAAGATAAATTTTGGAACTAGGGAGTGAGGATACCCATGGTGTCGTATCAGTTGTAATTTGCGGTTATATCATGACTGCATGTGCAAGGGACACTGGCCCAGCATGTCCATACGCCAGGACACAACCCCCAGTCTGTTGCATGCTCACAGTAGTCGCATGTGGGAGCATAGGTCTCACCAGGCGTGCTAGTACACCAGGGGGCTTGTTGCGTGTGCATGTGTGTGCATGTCAATATGTGTGCAGCCTGTCAGGTATGTCTGCATGTTGAGGACCTGCATGCGCAAGGTGAAGAACAGGTATACGCAACCTGTTGTGTCGTGTTGCCCTACCGAATGCGCGCACGCATATACACGCATTGCGTGTAAAGGCTTGCCCCGGCACACCCAAGTGCTAGGATAACTTGTCCAGGGCACACCATTCACGCGGCATGCGTGTTGTGCAACTTTGCTGGGCACGCTTGCATGTTAGGTAAGCCATATGGGTTGAGCCCTCTAGCTCGCTCTTTTGGGTGAAGGCTGAGAGGGTTATCCCAATTGGGACTCAGTCTAAGAGGGACTGAATGGCCTAGTTCAATTTATGGGATCCTATTTGGGCTGGGTTTGATGTATGGGCCATGGCTGGGTCGGGTTAGGTTTAGTGGATCCCCCACTAGGTTCGGGTCTTGTAAGTTGGGCCCTTATTGGGTTGGGTTTGGTTAATGGACCCTTATCAGGTCTAAGTTTGTTTAGTGGATTCTGTTTGGGTCTGAGTTTAGTCAGTGGACTCCTATTAAGTCCTGGTTCAATTATTTAGGCTTTAGTGGGGTCGAATGATTGGGGATCAAGGTAGTTTAGAAAATTAAAAAATCGATAAGGTTTAAGAGTAGGACTGATGGACCTTATGGGTCAAAGTCAATTATGTGAAATATAACTTAGATTGTGATTCCATATTTTATTAATAACAAGAAATTATTAAAAATGTTTTATCGTTATCACTAAAGGATGACTGATTACAAATGTTATTGATCGTTGGTGAACCACTCCCTATGAATGGTACTGACTTTTTCTATAATGAGAGTAGATCGTGACTGATTGTAGGGGTCACAATGATGAAGTACTGTCGTGGTTATAGTTTATAACTAAATTATCGTATATCGAATTGAACTGTTTCTTATTCATAGTGGTAGTCAGGGATCTCCTCTATCCTATGTTGATATAGGTTTAAATGGTTTCGCACGAAGAGCTATAAAAAAAATAAAACTAAACTAAGTAATTTGATTTGTATAGCTAGTCTTGTTACTTATTACTCTATATTTTTAATAGTTTTTTTTTATGTTGCTTATATTTCTCATTATTTTGTCTTGTTATGCCATGTCCTTAGATAGTTTTCACTGTATTGGTTATGTTTATCAATGTTTCATCTTGTTGCTTATGGACTAAGACATGTATTTCAAAATGAATTTCAAGTAATTAAAAATATAAAATTTTTAGCAACCTTTTAAAATAAATATAATGGTATAATGAAATATTCAAAGGTCTCTCATGGTAAGTACTGTTTATAATAAAGGTAACACCACTTTTCTTAAAAATAAATACAACTTTTGAAATTTTAATAGTATAGTTTAAATACTTTTCTTAAAAATAAATACAACTTTCGAAATTTTAATAGTATAGTTTAAATACTGTTTCCCTTACTAAGTTTTATGACACTCACCCCAAATTTATTTCCCCCAAATAATGATGAAAGTAAAGATTTGTTCATCGAGCTACCTATTGAAGCTTGTTTGGATCTGTTCGTGGACCATTAGTGGATGATTGAGTGCATGTGGATATTTTGTACTCTGATGAACTATGACATCTCAAATACTAAATGTAGTATAAGAGGGCCAGATATATAAACAGATTACGAGTGCATTAAAATAATTTAAATGCAACAGAATAAATTTTTATAAATTCCTTACAAAATAAAATTTAAGTTCTAAATTTTTACTTCATTGAGGCCAAAAGTTTGGTAAAAATAATATATAAACCTCTTATACATATTGGACTCATTATAGTGTGAGAAAAAAAATACACTTGTATCATCTCAAGAATCCACAAGATCCTCAAAAGATTTGATTGGCAAATTGATGAGTGGGTCATCACTGTCATCCATATCAGGAGGGCATGAAAAGGGGTGAGTTCTATAAACTTAATACATAAAATAATATTTAAACAATATTACTAAGATTTTAAAAGTGCTTAAACTTTAAGAAAATATATCATTAACCATTTACCGTCGAAGATCGTTGCATGAGAGTCCATTTCAATAATAAAGAAAACATTTTTAATTTTGTTTAAGAATCATTAACATCAAGACATTCATATCAACCATGCATAGAATAGAGAAAATTAAACAAATATGAATCATGTTATGACTTCTTATTCCATCTTTTACCTATTCTTCATATGAAACCGTTTCGACTTATATCTACTGAGGGTAATATGGATTTTTAACTACCACTGTGGAATGACAAAGTTATTTTCATCTTAGTACATTTACGACTTGCTAAATCACGACACATTTATGGCTTACCAAACCATAGTACATTTACGATTTGCCAAACTATAACATGCTATATAACCACATATGCTAACTACAGTGGTCCTACACGTAAACTATAGTCACGGTCGTACGTTACCATAGTGACCCTATAAATCATATCGCATAACCACTCTCATTAGAGGGGACGTCGTCATCTACAATGAATGGTCCTCTCACGTCTTTTTAATCTAGATGGGGGGAGAAATAGAACTCCTCAGAGATAATAGCCTAACCGATTATATCATTGTAAATGTCATGCATAAATATTACAGTGTTAGACCTTCATGCCCATTTTCATAAAATATTCATTTCAATGCAAAAATCATGATATTTTATGCATCACTAGTGTTTTGTTTGGATGATGGGTAATTAATGTATAGTACAGTAATGTCATGATTTTATCTTATTTGAATCCACTTCCAAACATATGGTATGGTTATTGGGTGGTATTTAATGGTAATTTTAATCCTCATTTTGACAGATTTTGTAAACCATCGAATTGGTGATTTTTCATGGTAAAATATTTTTCTTCCATTTATACCCTTACTAAAACCCCAAATTTATTTTTCTTTAAAGCCAAACTGCTTCTTCTTCACTGCAGCTTCTATTTTCTACTTTATCTGTTTCTGCTTCCATCTTCTGCTTCTACTTCCTCGATTCTACCATCTATGTTATCTTGTTTCACCTCTCCTTCTTTCAATCAAGGTAAGTATTGATTATCTTGCTTCCTACTTTGGATATTTTGGTTTTTACGTTTGTGCTTTTAAAATGCATATAAGTTGTTTTTGAAGATTTGAATATTGAAATGCATATAGGGTTTTTGAAGTTCCTTTTGACCAACTGGGTACTAACGAGTAGGGAGTAACCCCAACTGGGTACGAGTGATTAAGAAGAAAACTATAGGTATTTAAGAATATTTTCAAAAGAAAAATGAGAAAAATTGGGCATCAGGATAGACACTCCAAATTGAAAAAAGAAAAAATAATATAGAAGTCTGATGAGGAAAATGAGGCATGGGGATAGACGCTCCAAATTGAAAAAAAAAATCTAGAAGTCTAATGAGGACAAAAACCTGCATAAATGAGTGAATGTAGGTGGAAGGGAATATAGGAGGTCTATAAACAATAAAATGTAAAACGGTATGGAGTAGATTATGATTAGATTAATGTTAATAGAGTTATGTAAAAAGTGATTAAAGGAACTGATCCTTATATTTCTCTTATGTTTTACTATGCATTTGTGATATGTGAGTGGCCATGTTGGTCATGGTGAATTGCTCAAACAGACTGATGATGAGTCAGCAATTGTGGACCAATACAATTAGTCCAAAGGGGAATAGATCTCCTGATTACTTGTGCAATGATTGTGGCCAGAGACATGGCTGAGAGATGAGGCCTTGACAGGTCTCATTTTATTGTGATGTGAATATGTGTGTGCGTAGCCACTATGGTCAGTGTGTATGTGTTGTATTATGGTATTGGCAATACTGACAGAGTGATGGACGGATGGACCGAATATATAACTGAAATTTAAGATGAAAAATTATAGAAAAAATTGAGTTAGTGATAGAAAACAAAGGAAATAGATATAAGATGGTGAGGGTACTGCATGTAGGATAATTTTTTTGTGGACATGTAGACAACGTGGGGAAAAACAAAATAGTTAAAAGAGTTAAAGTAGTCAAAATTGCAACATGATTGGAAGCAGAATCCTATAAGCAGACAGTATAATTTCTGCTAGGTTGGGTATAATTTTAAGATGATATGAGTGAATTATTCTAAATTAGATTATTAGCTTGGTATAATGTTTTTACGGTGGTAAAAGCTGCTGGTGGTGAACTGCAGGTTAGAAGAGACGAAAATGCAGGTAAGTGTTATGTCTTGAGGAAACACCCATCAGGGTGAGTGAGATTGCTGCACTGAATTATAAACCTAGTTGTTTGAAATTCTAACTTGAATTTACTAAGCATCTTATGCTCACTCTATGAATTATTGTTGTTTTTCCAAATCAGGTTAAACAGGAAGAGGGTCTAAGTCCAGTCGACATAGTTTCAGAAGTATAAAAAGAAAGAAAAATTAAAGCTATGTAAAAGATTGTTTTCCGTTAAGGATATACAATGGTTAAGAACATAATTGCAATGTAACAGGGAAGAAAAATGGAAACAATAGGTGAACACTATAGATGGTCATAATTTCAGCTAATAGGAATTAGAAAATTTTATCTCTCCAGTAGGTGGACTGGGATGTTGTATGTTACAGGTTTAGCTTAGAATTTTTTTAAATAGATGAAGAATTGTATTGCTAGTTAACATACAATTTCTTGCAACAGAATATTATAAGACATGGCGTGTCTTTTAAGATTTTACTTATTGTTTAATCTAGAGTTAAACTTTTGATTATTATTAAGATTTTATATATAAGTATTATAAATACTTTTTGCAACGTCGTTTTTGAGATCAAACATGGTGAACAAATTGTTATTTTGATAGTGTGATTTTTAAAAAGCCCTTTCGTAGATATGATATATGAAAAATACTGGTTGTAATTTATAGGTTTATCCTAAATTTATTAAGTAAACAAAATTAACCTTAATTCATTCTATATATATATATAAAGGTGTTCTACAAGAAAAATGAAAGCTAGTTATTCAGAGAGATTATTTGAAAAAGAAGAAAATAAGAAGCTAATGGGGATTTGGCAAAGGACAAAGCTCTAGTACTCAATTGTTTACTCATTGCCATCGTCTTTACTGAAACAGCCCATAACTAGAAGGAAAATAAATTCATAAATTTAATACAGAAGCATATAATAACGTTAGTGTTTACATTCCTTATACATAAATTTGAATGCCAAATAGGGCTATGGATATGTCCCTTTCATAGTGGTTCATAAAAAAAATGAAATAAACATATGAAAATAGTAAATAAATGTTATAGGGAGGTTAACCTTCACTAGCTCTTGATGGGATCCGGGGGACACCTACTCACAACTCTCCTACTTATCAAGATTTGGGTCTTGATCTAAAATGGTTAATAGGAGTGAGTTACACTAGCGCAATAAGAATATCACACTATTCATCGATATATAAACTAAAGGTTGATAAAAAAAATATAAAATAAGTAATTGAGCTCTTAATTTAAGTAAGTTCATTTATCATAAGGAAAACTATTTATTTCATACTTACCATTATGAGATTTCAAAAATCAACCTATAAATATAATAACTCAAATAACATTATGATTTCTTATACAAGTGAGCAAGAACAACAATTTTTCTTTTTTTTTTTATTTGCTTACTACTAACTCTAGGAGTCCATAAGGATGTCTCCCTACGAGTGAACCCAATATCTAAATTTTTCAATTATCTAGCCAACCCTATACTCTGCCCAATATGAACGCAAAAAATGTTATCTCTCGATACCCCGTCCGATAAAAGGGTGAACTGGGCCGTCACCATACCATGTCCGGTATGAGCGCCAAAAATACCATCCCTCAATACCTCGTCCGATATGAGGTGACGTTCACGGTAGGGTTCTCTATGTACCTAGTCCATCCACTATCTCCCAGGAAATCCAGTAAGACAACCCTTTATTAATTCACATCATCAAGTAATTTTTCATTTGTATATTAATTTCACGTTTCATAATCAACCATAAATCACACAAAACAAATGATATATGCATCAAGGAAATACAACTGAATCATTTAACTATTTCAATATATTATCATGTATTTAAAACTCTACAAGTAAATAATCAGTTAAACAGAACAAATAAATAACTAACCGATTTTGGTTCGATTAATGACCTGTAATTATTGTCAAAGTTTTCTAAATTTCACAAAATACTATATTATTGATTTTAACCTTCAACTCCATAACAGGGAATAGGGTGAGAGATTCTTACCCGAATCGGTGTCTAAAATATCATACTTTTTACTGCACCTCCTGACGGTCCCTAAATTTTCTGAATTTTCCTGCAGAGATTAAACACGCTCCACGTACCTAAAAAATACCCAAAAAGCCAAAATCGATGTTAAAAATCCCTTCCGACCAATTTTGGGATTCCAACATGGTAACACCGCCATGCTCCAACGACGGCACCACCGCTCGCAACAGCGGTTTGCCTCAGCCTAACCGTTTTCGGCTGGTTTAGGCTAGTTTTGGCCGATTTTACATATATCCCTAAGAAAAAATACGTTAGGGAGACTCGGTTAGCCAAAAAAATTAGGAAACAAAAACCTACTGGTGGTGGGGTTCCAGGTACAGCGGCTCCGCTGGCTCTCCTTTGCAGCTGGGATTTCTTATTTGGTCAACCTATAGAAAATAAAACGATGAATATAACAATGAAAAAATCGCAAGAAACGGAAACTTGGAAGGGGCTCAACAGAGGAGGTTATGGATTTTGGACCACAGCAGCCCTGCCAGACTTTGCCCGCAGTTTTTGGCTCACCAGCCATTTGTTTTGCTCCGATATGGCCACAGGGGTGCTTGGAATCGAATTTTGAGTTGGTAGAAGAATTTTTTGTCTTTTTTGGTAGTCGGAGGTGGCTCTGGTGCGGCAATAGTTGGTGGTCAGCTTCCTTCTTTGGCATCTGGTCCTTCTTCTCTTACAAAAGAGTTGGCAGGTAGGGTTCAAATTTTGTGTGATGCGAAATATTTATACTAATCTAGCGTTAATCTGGACTGTCCATCACTATCGATCTCGTCCGTCCGATCGCCCCTAAGGAGAAAATGAACATGGACCATTCATCGTATTTGATCTCGATCATTCAATCGCACCTAAGGGAGAAACGAATATGAACCGTTCATCGTATTTGATCCCGACCATTCAATCGCACCTAAGGGGGAAGTAAATTCGGATTGTCCATGTACGCAGGATCGATCCTCGGCCATCCGATCGTGGGGCATGTGGATCGCCAGCGTGGCCTCCCGTGTGGTGTCAACGTCAGCGCGTTTGGCCATGCAGCGTGCTTCGATTGGTCAAGGCTACTGACTTGCAGTCCTACATGGTCGAACTTCTTCTAATTGCACTTTGACCCCCTGTTTTTAATTTTTCTTTCAAAAACACTTCTCGAACTCAAATTTTCACTCATTCCAAAAATTATTTTCAATTTTGTTTCTAATTTATCTTTTTTCAAAAATTCAATCAAATTAAAATAAAATAAATTTTTTTTAATTATTATATATATTAATAATCCATAAAAATTATTCTGGGTCAATTTTCGAGCTCGGATGTTACAAATCTCCCCCCTAAATAAAATTTGGTCCCTCAAATTTATCGCCTTTTTGTTAGTCAAACAGCTGAGGATACTGGGCCCTGAAGCTTGATTCCAATTCCCAAGTGGCTTCTTCCTGCGTATGGTTCTGTCATATGACTTTGATGAATGAAATTTCTCGATTGATGAGTACTCTACTCTTTTAGTCTACAATGCCTACCGGTACCTCCTTATATGATAGATCTTCCTAGAGTAAAAAGGGCTCGTAGGACCTATGTGAGGGGTTTGGGTTATATTTACGTAGCATAGATATGTGGAACACATAATGAACCCTAGATAGCTCTGGAGGTAGTGTCAGTCTGTAGACAGTCGTACCAATTTGGTCTAAGATCTCAAATGGTCCAATGAACCAGAGATTTAATTTTTTTCTCCTACCAAACCTACTAATCCCTTTGAAGGGAGTGACCTTAAGAAACACTTGGTCACCTTTCTCAAATTCTAAATCCCTCCTCCGGGAGTTTGTATAACTTTTCTGCCTGCTCTGAGCTATCTGGATGTTCTTCCTAATTTTAACTATCTTGCCTGTAGTCTCCTCTACAAGATTTGGGCCAAATAACTTTTTATCACCCACCTCTTCTAAATAGATCAGCGATCTACATGATCGACCATACAATATCTCACACGGAACTATGTTAATGCTTGCTTGGTAGCTGTTATTGTAGGCGAACTCTATTAGAGGTAGGTGATCATCTCAATGGCCCCTGAAGTCTAAAACACAAGCTCAAAATACATCCTTTAGTATGCGAATCATTTTCTCTAATTTCCCATCAGTTTGAGGGTGGAATGCGGTGCTAAGGGACAATTTTATTCTCATGGCTTGCTCAAAATTAGACCAAAATTAAGAAGTGAACCTGGGGTCTCTGTCGGATATCACTAACACTGAAACTCCATGTAACCTGATTATCTCTCAGATATACATTTTTGTTAGTTTTTCTAAGGGATCGGTCATCTTGATAGTTAAGAAATGAGAAGACTTGGTGAGCCGGTTGACAATTACCTAAATGACATCATGTCTTGGAAGTGCTCTAGGCAACTCTGTTACGAAATCCATTGTGATATGTTTTCACTTCCACTTCGAGATTTGTAATGGCTGAAGTAGCCCACCTGGGCGTTAATGCTCCACCTTAATCTGTTGGCATACTAGACACTTAGTAACAAAGTTGGCTACGTCATTTTTTATCCCGTTCCAACAAAATCGAGGTCGCATACTTTAATACATTTTAGTACTTTCGGAATATATGGTGAACTTAGAGTTGTAAGCCTCTATCATGATGTATTTTTTTAATTTACTGTCATTTGGAACACACACCATATCCTGAAACTTGAGCAATTCATTGACAGAGACTCAAAATTCTGGACGTACTCCCTATTCTGCATCTTTCTTGAGGGCGACTGTGGTGGAATCGGTTAATTGTGCTTCTCTTATTCTTTGGATCAATTCAAGTTAAACAGTTAGGTGGGCCAAACATGTAACTCTCTTTAAGTCCTGAAGTCATATATGTTGTTCGGTCCTTATTACCCTGTATCCAGAAACCATTAGGTGAGCTAACATACCTACATTTTTTCTGCTTAGCGCGTCAACTACTACGTTGCCCTTGCTTGGGTGATACAAGATATTACAGTCATAATCCTTGAGGAGCTCTATCCAACGCCTTTGATGCATGTTCAGATACTTCTGAGTGAATATGTGCTTCAAACTCTTATGGTCAGTAAAAATCTCAAAAGTCTCCCCCTACAAGTAGTGGCGCCAAGTCTTCAAAGCACGGATAATGGTAGCAAGTTCCAAGTCATTAGTGGGGTAATTTTTCTCATGACTCTTCAATTGTCTGGACCCGTAAGCTACGACCTTACCATGCTACATCAGAACATAACCCAGCCCCAAGTAGGAGACATCACTGTACACTGTATAACCCCCTGTCCCACTTAGTAAGGCCAACACGAGTGCAGTAGTCAATCACTTCTTGAGTTCTGTAAAGCTCCTTTCACAATCTACGTTCCATTCAAACTTAATGTTCTTTTTTGTGAGCCGGATTAATGGAGCGACTAGACTAAAAAATCCTTCTATAAGCCTGCGGTAATAGCCTGACATTCCCAAAAAGCTAAGAATCTCCTTAACCAATGTCAATTTCTCTCATTCAAGCACTGCCTTTTCAAAATTTACTAGTACTCCATCCCTTGATATGATGTGTCCTAAGAAGGTAGTCTGCTCGAGGCAGAAACAATACTTGCTTAATTTGGCATACAATTTTTTCTCTATAAGAACTTGCAAAACCTATGTCATATGGTGAACGTGTTCTTTTTTACTCTTTAAATAGACCAGGATATCATCGATAAACACAATGATGAACTGATCTAGGAATTGTCTAAAAACCCTGTTCATTAAGTCCATAAAAATGGTTGACACATTGATTAGTCCAAAGGGCATGATTAGGAACTCATAATATCCGTACCTAATTCTAAAAGCTGTTTTGGGAATGTCTTTTGCTCTGATCTTTACTGATGGTAACTCGAACACAAATCTATTTTTGAAAAGACTTGGGCACCCTGCAACTAGTCAAAGAGATCATCAATTATGGGGAGGGAATACTTATTCTTGATTGTGACCCTGTTTAATCCCTTGTAGTCAATACACAATTGTATTGTCTCGTCCCCTTTCCTTGCAAATGTGACTTTGACACCCCAATTAAATATATTATGCTGGATGAACCCACTGTTCTGTAATTCATTCATTTGTTTCCTCAGTTCTTCCATTTCAATATAGCTCATGCGGTAAGGGGCCACCGAGATAAGCTGGGTGCTAGGTTGGAGATCTATGGTGAACTCAAATTCTCTGTCCGCTGATGGTCCGAGTAGTTCATTAGGAAACATATCAAAGAAGTCTTAGACTATCGAAATCTCTTGGATACAGACTTCTTTCTTAAATTTGCCTAATATAAAGAAGACCACAGAGTTAAACACTATGAAATGAAGAAATTACATTTAAAATTTTTATTAACTTGTAAATGACTCTTCATTAAGAGGGTTGAATACAAGTTTCTTATGGAAGCAATCTACGGTGGCGTAGTACGCCGCAAACTAGTTCATCCACAAGATTACATCAAAGTCTCCCGTGTCAGTCTCTATCAGATCTACACTTAATTTTTTACATGCTATGTTTATGATACAAACTCTATATATATATACTCCCCTAGTAGTGTCCTATTTCCAAGAGTGGACACAAATAACATAGAAACAAGTTTTGTCGGTAATACATTTAAGTTTTGTGTAAAAGTGTGTGGCACCAGTATCAATTAAAACATGTGTAAGGTAATTACAGATAGTGTACATATCCTGTAACACGTCCGAATTAGCTTCAACATCCTGTTGAGTGAGGTTGTCAGCTATGCCTTAGATAAGAGGTTTGGCTTGATTCTGGTTCCGCAGGCACTCTCTCGCGTAGTGTTGGGTACTCTCATATATGCAATAGGTATTATTGAAACGATAGCATGGTCGGTCCTCATGATCCTTGCCATAGTGCTGGCAAGTTCTATCGCGTCTTGTTACTGGAATCTGAGGAGGAGCCTGAGTCGCTGGTCTAAGCCTTTTGTTCTACTGAGCTGGTGTAGTGGATGCTGGTCTATACTGTGAGACCGAAGGTCAAGGTTTCCCCATTGCTGGAGAAAATATGCGAAGGTTCCTTTCCATTATGTGTCTTGACCATAATAGCTAAGTAAGTACTGAGCTCAAATACGTACAGTTGCTGTCTGATCTTAGGGCGGAGGCCCCAATCGAACTTCCTTGCCATCCTACCTTCATTCATCATGCTCTCAGGGAAAAACAGGCCAATTTCTAAGAACCTTCAAGCATATTCTGACACAGTTATCTTACCCTGAACAAGGTGTGCAAACTCCATCTCATTCAAATGTTGGAGGTGCTCTAGGAGATACTCTATATTGAAGGTCATCAGGAACTGTTCGTAAGTGACTGAAACGAGCAGGGTGGCATGCTTGAGCTGCCATCAGCGGGCCTGCCTATCCCACAAGCATATAGATGGTAAGTATAACTTTCTGTTCAGGAACTACGCCAAGAGTCGCGAAGACCTTCTCTGTCTCAGCTAACTAAAACTCAGCCTCTTCAAAAGAGGATGCCCCTACAAAGGTAGATGGGTTTAGTCTCTTGTACCTCTCAATATAGTTTGGGTCTATCATGGGTGGAACTGGGTCTCGTGGAAGAGGAACTAAATTGTGCTGGGGAGGGACCGAGTGGCCCTGTGGCAGTGCCAGATGATATGGTAGAGGCACCGGGTTGTACTGTAATAGTACTAGATGATGCAGTGAAGGCACTGGATTGTGCTGTGGTGGTGCTGGATAGTACGATGGAGGAGCATGGTCGTACTAGGGTGGCTCTGAATCTTTCCACTGCAAGGGTGGCTAAAATTATGGTAGTGGAGGAGGGTCAGATAGCTCCCTCTTTTTCTCCCGAGCCTCCTGGGCAGAGGTGAGTCTTTCTAGCATCTTAAAGAGTCGGTCGATATTCTCTCGAAGTGAGCCATCCCGGGTTGCTCGGTTTAATAGAGGTCTTCCTTTCCTCATTTTTATAACTACATTTCACAAGAAAAGGTTGAGTGATAATTTTATATTTTGTGTTTTTAACTCTTTGTGTAAGGAATAGTTCCGATGAACGCGACTCTAATACCAACTGCAACAATCCGAAACTAGAAAGAAAATAAATTCATAAATTTAATGCGTCAGCATATAATAATGTTAGAGTTTATATTTCTTACACATAAATTTGAATGCCCAATAGGACTACGAAAATGTCCCTTTCATAGCGGTTCATAAAAAAACAAAATAAACATATAAAAATAGTAAATAAATATTGTAGAGAGGTTAACCTCCACTACCTCTTGATGGGATTCACTTACAGCACTCTTGCTGATCAGGATCTGGGTCTTAATCTTCTTGATCTAAAATAGTTAATAGGGGTGAACTACACTAGCGCAATAAGAATATCACACCAATCACCGATACGAAAACTGAAAGTTGGTAAAAAAATATAAAATGACTAATAGAGCTCTTAATTTAAGTAAGTTCATTTATCACAAAAAAAAATCATTTATTGCATACTTACCATTATGAGATTTCTAAAATCAACCTATAAAGATAATAACTCAAATAACATTATGATTTCTTATACAGGTGAGTAAGAATAACAACTTTCTTTTTTTTTATCTACTTACTGGTACCTCTAAAGGTCCATATGGATGTCTCCCTATGCGTGAACCTAATATCTAAACTTGTCAATTATCTGGCCATGCCTATACCCTATCAAGTATGAGCGCCAAAAAAATTATCCCTCGATAGCTCGTCCGGTATGAGGGTGAACTAGGCTGTCTCCATATCCTGTCCGATATGAGCGCCAAAAATATCATCCATCGATACTTCGCCCAGTATGAGGTGACGTTTACGGTAGAGTTCTCTATGTGCCCGGTCCGTCCACCATCTCCCAAGATATCCAGTAAGACAATCCTTTATTAATTCATATAATCAAGTAATTTTTCATTTGTATATTAATTTTATGTTTTACAACCAACCGTAAATCACACAAAACAAGCGATATATGCATCAAGGAAACACAACTGAATCATTTAACTATTTTAATATATTATTATGTATTTAAAGCTGTACAAGTAAATAATCAGTTAAGTATGACAAATAAATAACTAAGCGGTTCCGGCTTCATTAGTGACCTATAATTATTTTCAAAGTTTTTTAAATTCTACAAAATACCATATTAAGCTTTAATTCCATAATAGGGAATAAGATGAGGGATTCTTACCCAAATCGGTGTTCGAAATACTATACTTTCTATCGCGCCTCCTAACGATTTTTGAATTTTTTAAATTTTTATGCAGAGATTAAACACACTCCATATACCTAAAAAAATACTCTAAAAATTCGAAATCGGCGTTAAAAATCCCTTATGGCTAATTTTGGGATTCCGACACAGCGGTGGCGCCGTACTCCAGCAACGGTATCGCTATCCATGGTGGCAATTTGCCTCGACTTGGCTGTTTTCAGTTTATTTTGGCCGATTTTAGTTAACTTTACACATATCCTGTGAAAAAATACGTTAGGAACCATCGGTTGGCCGAAAAAATAAAAAAACTAAAAACCTACCGGTGGTGGAGTTTCCGGGTGCGGCAGCTTCACCAGCTCTCCTTCACGATTGGGATTCCTCCGTCAGTCAATCTGTAGAAAACAGAATAGTGAACACAATGGTAGAAAAATCGCACAAAACGGGAACAGGGAATGGGCTCATCGGAGGAGGCTGTAGGTTTTGGACTGCAGCGGCCTTGTCGGGCTTTGCCCGTAATTTTTGGCTGGCTTGCTGTTTGTTTTTCTCTGATATGGCCAAAAGGGTGCTTAGAATTGAATTTTGAGCAAGTAGGAGAATTTTTACTTTTTTTGGCGATCGGAGGTGGCTCTAGTGTGGCGGTAGTCTGCGATCGGCTTCCTTCTCCAGCGTCTGGTCCTTTTTCTACAGCAAGGGGGCGGCTGCCAGCTAGAGTTTGAGTTCTATGTGATGTGAAATATTTATACCAATCTCACGTTAATCTAGATCATCCATCGTGATCGATCTCGTTCATCTGATCACGCCTAAGGAGGAAACGAATATGGACTGTTCATCGCGTTTAATCTCGACCGTTCGATCACACCTAAGGAAGAAACAAATTTGAGCCGTTTATCGTGTTTGATCTCGACTGTTTGATTGTGCCTAAGGGAAAAGCAAACCCGAACCGTCTACGCGCGCAGGATCCATCCTGAACCGTCCAATCGCAGGGCACGCAGATTGTTAGTGTAGCCTCCTGCGTGGCCCTAACGTCAGCGCGCCTAGCCACACAGCGCACTCCGTTTCGTCGAGACTACTGACTGGGTGGTCTTACATGGTCAAACTTTTTTTATTGCACTTTGACATCTGTTTTCAAATTTTCTTTTAAAAATACTCCCCGAACTCAAATTTTCACTCATTCTTCCCAAAATTATTTTCAATTTCATCCCTACTTCGTTTTTTTCAAAAATCTAATCAAATTAAAATAAATTAAAATATTTTAATTATTATATATATATTCATAATCCGTAAAAATTATTCCAAGTTAATTTTCGGGTCCGGGTGTTACATTTAGTGTTTGGACATTATTCAAGAGAGGCCTTGAGATTTTTCATGGATTTTGTCTTAAACAAAAAATGGGTATCAAACTTTTATTAGTCTATATAAGAAAATGACCTCTCCATTAAATTGCATATCATATGCCTATAAGTTTTGTGATGAATCTTACATAATTATTGGTGAGATATTATATGTTGTCTTTTGGTAATCATGTTATTCTGATGGTTGTACATGCATCTGAATTATGACTAGAAAGATAGAATGTTATTTTATAGTGCCTTTCGGAATTACAATTCTTCTTTATTCTTTGTGTAAAATTTTTAATTGAGAATACATTTGCGAAAACTTATTCTCGTATTGTGTTGCTTGATACAGTAAAATTCTCATTCTTTTTGGTATTGTTTCTATTTCCCCATACAATAAGAAAGATGGATCTTAAGAAACGTGTAACTATTTTAGCGAGGTACTTTGTCACGCATGTTGCAATTTAGGTTCATAAAAGGAGAAAGTTTCGGCTTACTCATGAATTACGACTAGAGAGAGAGAAAGTTCTAAATAAACTTTTGAAAAGCTTGGTCTCAAGTGAGTTTTGTCAGCACATCATTTGGATGAGAGCTCCCATCTTTATGAATTTATGTCGTTTACTAGTTATAGATGGTTGGCTTAGGCTTTTCATGCAATTATGGAGAAAAAAGTTGTCAAGACACTTTACTTATTAGGGCACAAGGAGAGAAATTGAGTCCTATCTTAGCATTTTCGACGATACGGAGAGACGACACGTTACTATTTTCATAATGTGCTATAATGTATAGTATAAATGACGGATAAATTTCTTAATCAGATAGATGGATCACAAGTGCCTTCGAAAATAGCCAACAATCCTAGATTCTTTCTATTTTTTAAGTAAATATATAAGTTATTTAATTTATAATTATTTTTCGTAACGTACAAGTTTGATTTAATTTTTTGAAATAAGTATAAGTTTAATTAATTAGTGAATAATTAATTTTAAGATTGTGTCGTTACGATTGATGGAACACATATGTGTAAAAGTGTTTAGAAATGATGCCCCAATGATGTGATATTAAACAGTCTAGAATTAGTTCTAAAGATGCAACTTTGCATCAATGAGGAACGTTAAGAACAAGAGAGTAATTTCATCCCTGAACTCTTTTCTAATTGGGATTATTCCAAGAGATGGGCCAAGTTTGTCTAAGCCAAAAGGCATAAGGCCCAAGTAAGATTTATAGCCTTAAAGAATTGTAAGAAAGCCTACGCCCAAGAAGGAGGCTATACGTGCTTGAATAAGTGACCCAGCCGACATGGCCCACCAACATGCACACGTGCCTGCACAGATCGCACGCACGAGTGGCCACGCATGCGGCCCTTTAAGCATACACAGAACCGACCGTGAGTGTAGGCCCAAGGGGGTAATCGTGCACACCCTGCGCAAACAGGCCCGCAGACAGCCCAATCGGCCCAAGCCCACCAGCTCGTGACTTCCCCGCGGACTGGCTGGCCTTGCCCATCTGGGTAGCCCAAACCCGACCAGCCCCTTTTCCCTTTTTAAGTATTTAAAATATTTTATTATTTTAAATTTTAAAAGGCTTTGGGATTCACTTTTAAAATTACCCATGATTTAAATTAAAATCCCACATGCCTAAATTAATTTTCGTATGTGTTTTACATAGAATTCACATGGAATAAATGTAAATATATCATTTAGGATTATTTAATTAATCTATTTAGAATAGAATAATTATTTTATTATGTAATTATCCTAGATTTAGATAGAATTTTATGTAGGATATTATTTTATTAAATTATCTCAAAATTTTATACTCATCTAGATTGCCCGAAAAAAGTTATAAAGAGACATTTATCCATAGGATGTAAACACAACCTTTGATAATCATTTTGAGAGAATTCTTGAGAGTTTTGGCTTTTTTTATTTTAATATTTTTGCCAAAATTAGCTTATTTAAGTTCTTCGGGAAGCATGAGTCTTCAAAAATTTTGTTGAGCCAAGGAACGTGGATCAACTTATCGGTACGTCCGTGATATTTTTTCTTTCTTTATTCATTTTTCTTAATTTTTGTTTTTGCATTTTTTTTTAGGATTGTAGATTCAATTAGAGGGGGGAGTTTAATTCTAAGTGGTTTTAGTTTCGGTATTGAATATGTTGAGTGAGTTATAGGAGTTGATTCGATCTTCCCCATACCCTCCCGCATCACCCAAGGTTTCGTGGGAGAAAAGATTTGCCCACACAAAATGTATTGATAACTTGTACATTCGATTGAAAATTTTCATATGTCCTCGCTAGGTGGAAGGGGACCACATCAGATTGAAGAATATTAAATTAGGCATTAAACAGACTTGAGGATCATTTAGTAATTCCCCAAGGTAATTGAAGTATATTGAATTTTAATATGTAATGTATAATTTTGAGGAAAAAGTTATAATTCAATTTATTCATTATTTATAGGTAAGTTCTACTTTGTGGATGCTGGTTTCATGTTGCAGGGTTGAATAATTACTACATATAGGGGAGAATGTTACCATTTGAGTGAATACTCAAGGAATCCACCACGTAATGATCGTGAGCTATTTAATCTTCGTCATGCTTCTTTAGTAATGTAATTAAACGTGTCTTTGAAGTTTTTAAGAAACGTTTTCTAGTTATTTCAAGCTCTATTGCACCTTATTATCGACTCACAGCTCTTAATCGCATTATATTTACTTATTTTGCACAACTATTTACGAGGAGAGGATCCAAATGATGAACTTCATGCAGAGGTTGATGAAGAACTTCTAAACGTTTCTCCTTATGAACGAAATCCATATAACATTAGGGACAATATTAAGAAAACAAGAAGAGGGGAAGCTATTAGAGATCATGTAACACCTGATATGTGGGCTGCTTACAATGCTTGATTATATTTTGAAACAACTGTGTTATTTATGATATTTGTATGGTTTATGACTTGTGTGTAACATTAATATTTTAATTGAACACTATAATTTGGAATTTATTTTATTGTAATTGCATTATATTTCATTGCCTATTGTTCTTGAAAATGAGTATATTTGTTGGTGTTCTGTTATGTATTTTAGAAAATGGCAAGGAGGAACAGATCTGTAGATGGAGGGAGCAACACTGTCCATTGGACAGATTCTATGTAATGACCCCAGAAATCCAAATGGAAATAAATAATAACTTAAGTGCGGAAGTGAAATAATTAGTTAGGGTTTATATTCCTTACACAAGGACTTAAACTACCAAATAGTACTATGGGGATTACCCTTTTGAAGAAAATACAAAAAATTAAGGAAATAAACAAAAAATAAAATAAAATTAGCATTCTACTCGCAGCTCTCTTATGGATCGGGCTCCGGATCCTAGTTCTCTTGATATGAAATGGTTAAATAAGGAATGAGCTACACTAGCCTAGTAAGAATATCATGCTACTCACCGATACATAAATGAAGGTTGGTAAAAAAATAAAAAACAACTAACGAAACACTTAACTAAGTAAATTTATTTATCAATAATAAAATCATTTACTGTCCACTTACCGTAGCGAGATTTAGAAAAATAACCTATAGAGACAATAACATAACACTTATCATTATTTCATATTCAATCGATAACATGCACATATTATAATTCCATGTTCAATTAATTAAAATAATAACTGTCCTATTTAATCAGCATGCTAATATCCATGGGGGTCCATAGGGATGTCCCCACTACGCGTAAACCCTTTCCTTTAATATTCTCAATTAACAGGCTGTCCCAATACCCCATCCGATATGGGCACCAAATTATTAAACCTCAATATATCGTCTGGTATGAGGGTGAAACAGGTTGTCCCCATACCCCGTCTGGTATAAGAGTCAAATTACCAAGTATCGATACCCTGTCCGGTGTGAAACAATGATGTAAACAAGGAGAAAAATACTCAAGATACTCAAAGAGCATCAAAAGACGACTTGAAGCAAATTTCAAATGACGTAAACACAAATAGAGTTCCAAACCTAGAAAGTTTCAACGGACTAGTAACAAGATCAAAGGCAAAGAAGCGTAAAGAGTTGCTCCAAGTTTTCACTCAAAAACATGTGGATGATGGGCTGAGCAATTGTGGAAAGTTCAAATATGAACTTTTTGAATAGCCCAAATTCGTAACTTTAATTGGGTTTAAATGATTTGGGATAATTTGGGCTTATTTGAGTCTTATTGGTAATTGGTGAATAAGCCTTGTGTATAGGCTGGATTAGTTGAGTTATTTTAAGTATTTTGGATTGTTTTATTTTAGTTTGAGTTAATTAAACCCATATAGTCAAGTGTAACTCATTTGGACTTAAGTCTTGTCTTAGTGTTATTACAAGAATGAGCCCATAACTATATGGTGCCACAAACAATTAGTGGTATTGGTTAAGAATATTCGAGTTACATAACAATTACATACCTATAATTAGCCTAGTTATTTTTGGAGTTACAATTGTCATTATCACATAATTAACCTAGTTATTGTAAGAGTTACAATTGTAGTTATTGTGTTGTAACTTATTATTGATTTCTTTAGCTATAAATACCAAATGAACTTATCTTTGTGGACATCAAGAGTGGTAATCAAACATTTTAAAATTGAGTTAAGAGCGTTTTGGCTCTCTTTTCATTATGCACAAAGTGTTAATTTAGAATATAGTTGTTATCGTTTGTATTCAATTTTGATTTTTTATTTCAATTGTTCTTGGTGCTTGTTTGGATTGAGTTCAAGGGATATCATTTATCTTTCTTGGGTTCTATTTAACTTCTACAATTTTAGTGATTGAGCAAATTTGCTTCCTTTTTAATTGAGATCTAAATTCTGTTCTACACCGATTGAAGAGTTCTAAGGTTTAAGCAAGGGTCTTGGGGTTCCACATCAAACAATGTTCACGATAGGTTTCCCAATGAACCCGGTCCATCCACTATCTCCCAAGATATTCAGTAAGGCTGTCGTTTCATCTATTTACTTAATCACACAATTTTTCATTTATCTTTAACCTCCAATTTTTTAATTCAATCGTAACCATACAAGACAAACAATATATGCATTCAAAACTATAAAATTGATCAATCATATACTATCATGCATTCAAACTGTAAAATCAATCAACAGAATCAACAATGAATAATTTTCGGTTCTGGCTTCATTAGTAACCCATAATTAATTATGAATATTTTCTTAACTACATAAAATACTATATTATTGTTAATTAGACTTCAATTCCATAACAGGGAATAGGGTGAGAGATTCTTACTCAATTTGATGTCTGAAAAGTTAAGCTATTGACTGCGCCTACTGTCGGTCCCCAAGTTCCCTGAATTTCTTTTCAGGGATTAAAACGCGCTATAAGTACCTATAAAGATCCCAAAAAATCCAAAAATAGTGTCAGGACCCCTTTTTGGCAAATTATGGAATTCCGGCACGGTAGCTCTAACGTGCTCCGGTGACGGCGCTGCCGCCTGCGATGGCGGTCTGCCATGGGTTAGCTGTTTTAAGTCGTATTCGGCTGAATTCGATCAATTTTGCATCAATCCCTATGAGAAAACATGCTAAGGGGTCTCGATTGGCAAAAAAAAAATGAAATATCGAAACTCACAGGCGGTGGGGCTCTTCGGTGCGGCGGCTCCACCGGCTCACTTTGCGGTTGAGTGTTTTGCTTTGGTCAACCTATAGAGAAAGAAACGGTGATCAAAATGGTGAAAAAAATTACGCAGAACGGGAATCGGGAGGGGCCTCATTGGAGGCGTTTTTCAAAATTTATCGCGACGGCGCCGCTGGGCTTTGCCCGCGACTTTTAGCCAATTATCCGGTACTTTTGCTCCGATTTACCTATGAGGGTGTTTAAAATTATATTTCAAGCAAAGGAGAGAAATTTTACCTCTTTTGGCGATCAGAAGTGGCTCCAGCGCGACGGTGGGTGGCGGCGACTCTCCTTCCTAGCGATTGGGTCTTCTTCTCCGACGAGGGTGTCTGGCAGCTAGGGTTAGGATTTTGTGGGAAGAGGATTATTTATATCCGTCCCCATTTAATCTCAGCCGTCTATCGCATTCGATCTAGATTGTCTGATCGCGATTAAATAGGAAGTGAATCTGTACCGTCCATCGCGATCTAATCTAGATTATCCGATTGCATTTAAATAGGAAGTAGATTTGAACCGTTGATCGCGTTTAAATTTGACCATTTGATTGCGTTCGGGGAGAAAATGCATCCAGGTCGTCCGTGCACGTGGGAACGGATCTGGATCATTCAATTGCGAGCACGCGGATCGCCCACGTGGCACTGCATCAACGTCTGTTGCCACACGGGGCATCTTACTTCGTCGGGGTTGTTGACCGGGCATCCCACGTGGCACAACTTCCCTAAATTATATTTTGACATCCAGTTTCTAATTTTTCTTTCAAAAATAC
Organism: Carica papaya; assembly: GCF_054855325.1. Taxonomy (NCBI): domain Eukaryota; kingdom Viridiplantae; phylum Streptophyta; class Magnoliopsida; order Brassicales; family Caricaceae; genus Carica; species Carica papaya. Next base: position 18,911,044 of record NC_142311.1, on the reverse strand, counting down.
CCTCAGAACCCAAATTTTCACCCATTTTTCCCAAAATTATTTCCAATTTCATCCTCCATCAAAATTTCTTCATTTTTACACTAAATTAAAATTAAAAAATTATAAAATTACATTTATAAATTAATTTAATTTACATATAAATTAAATTTGGGCATTACAACTCTCCCCCCTTAAAATAAATTTGGTCCCTCAAATTTGTCTCTCTCACTCTAAATCAAACAACTGGGATATTGGGCTCTAAAGTCTGATTCTAGCTCCCATATGGCCTCTCTCGGTGTGTGATTCTGCCATATGACCTTAAAAAAGAAATTTTCCGGTTGTGGAGTAAAATTCTCTTTCGGTCCACAATACCGACCGGTACTTCCTCGTGGGACAGATCCTCCTAGAGTGGAAGAGGCTTGTGGGGCAAGACGTGAGAGGGATCCGGGTTATACTTGCGTAGCATGGACACATGAAACACATTATGGACCCTGAAAAGTTCTGGAGGTAGTGTTAGTATGTAGGCGACAGTACAAATTTTGTTTAAGATTTCAAATGGCCCAATAAATCAGAGGCTTAGCTTTCCCCTCTTGTCAAACTTACTGATTCCCTTTAAATGAGTGACCTTAAAGAACACCCAATCGCCTTTCTCAAATTTCGAATCCCTCCTCCAAGTGTCCGCATAACTCTTTTGCCTGTTCTGAGCCGTCTGAATATTCTTCCTGATCTTAACTATTTTGGTTGTAGTCTCCTCTACAAAGTCTGGGACGAATAGTTTTCTATCACCCACTTCTTTCCAACAGATCGGCGATCTGCATTAGCGGCTATACAATGTCTCGTACGGAGCCATACCAATACTTGTTTGGTAGCTATTGTTGTAGGTGAACTCTATCAGGGAAAGATGGTCATCCCAATGACCTCCAAAATCAAGAATGTAAGCTTGGAGTATATCCTCAAGTGTGTAGATCGTCCTTTCTGACTGTCCATCAGTCTGAGGGTGGAATGTAGTACTAAGGGACAGTTTCATTCCCATGGCTTACTGGAAGATAGATCAAAACTGAAAAGTGAACCTGGGGTCCCTGTCGGACACTACTATCACTAGCACTCTATGTAATTTGACTATCTTCCAGATATACATTATTGCTAACTTGTCCAAGGGATCGGTCATCCTGATGGCCAAAAAGTGGAAAGACTTTGTAAGCCGGTCAATAATTACCTAGATAGCATCATGTCTTGAGTGTGCCCTAGGCAATCCTGTCACGAAATTCATGGTGATATGTTTCCACTTCCACTCCGAAATTGGTAGTGGCTGAAGTAGCCCACCTGGGCGTTAATGCTTTGCCTTGACCTGCTGACATACTAAATACTTAGAAACAAAGGCAGCTATATCTTTTTTCATCTCGTTCCACCAAAATCGGGGTCGTATGCTTTGGTACATCTTAGTGCTTACAGGATGCATAATAAACTTTGAGTTATGGGCCTCTGTCATAATATCATTTTTCATCTCACTATCACCTGTAACATACACTCTGTTTTATAATCTGAGCAACCCATCGACAAAGACTCGAAATTCTAAGTTAACTCCCAATTCTGCATCTTTTTTTAGGGCTGCTAAGGTGGAATCGGCAGACTGAGCTTCCTTTATTCTCTAGATTAACTCAGATGAAACAGTCAGGTGGCCCAAACATGTGACTTTCTTCAGGTCCTGAAGCCGTACTTGTTATGCGGCCCCTATCTGCTTGTATTCCGAAATCATCAAATGAGTTAATGTACCTACACTTTTCCTATTGAATGCGTCGGCTACCACGTTGCCCTTACCCGAGTGATACAAGATGTCGCAATCATAGTCCTTGAGAAGTTCTATCAACCTTCTCTGATACGTGTTGAGATCCTTCTGAGTGAATATGTGTTTTAAGCTCTTATGATCAGTATAGATCTGAAAGGTCTCTCCATACAAGTCTTGGCGTCAAGTCTTCAAGGTGTAGATGACTGCGGCAAGTTCTAAGTCATAGGTGAGTAGTTTTTCTCATGACTCTTTTGGACCCATAGGCTATGACTTTTCCACGCTGCATTAAAACATAACCCAACCCTATGTAGGGGCATCACTATAAACTGTATATCCACCCGATCCGCTCGGCAAGGCCAACACTGGTGCGGTAGTCAACTGTCTTTTTAGTTCTGAAAAAATTCTTTCACAGTCCTCATTCTGCTCAAACTTGACGTTCTTCTTTGTGAGCCGAGTCAGAGGAGCAGCTAGATTAGAAAACCCCTCTATAAACCTGCGGTAATAACCTGTCATCCCCATAAAACTACGAATCTCCTTAACCGAGGTTAAATTTTCCCATTGGAGCACTACTTCAACTTTCTTAGGGTTCACTGACACTCCATCCTTTGATATGATGTGTCCTAGGAAGGTAGTCTGCTCAAGCCAAAACTCACACTTACTCAACTTTGCATATAGTTTATTCTCTCTAAGAACCTGCAAAACTTGAGTTAGATGGTGAGCATATTCCTCTCTGCTTTTTAAATAAACTAAGATATCATCGATAAACACAATGATAAACTGATCAAAGAATTGTCTAAAAATTCTGTTCATCAAGTCCATGAAGATGATTGGGGTATTAGTTAGTCCAAATGGCATGAGTAGGAACTCACATTATCCTTACCTAGTTTGAAAGACTATTTTGGGAATGTCTTCTGCCCTGATTTGTACTTGATGGTAACCTGAACACAGGTCTATCTTGAAAAAGACCTAGGCACCCTACAACTAATAAAAGAGGTCATCGATCCTAGGAAGGGGGTACTTATTCTTGATCGTGACCTTGTTAAGACCTCTGTAGTCAATACATAACCTCAACATCCCATCTTTCTTTCTTGCAAATATGACTTCGGCACCCCAAGGGGACACACTGTGTCAGATGAATCCACTGTCCTGCAATTCAGTGAGTTATTTTCTTAGTTTCTTAATCTCAACACGACTCATGTGGTAAGGAGCAACCGAAATAGGCTGGGTGTTTAACTGAAGGTATATGGTGAATTCAAATTCTCTATCTACTGGCAATCCAGGTAGTTCATCCAGAAACACATATGGAAAGTCTTGGACTACCGAAATCTCTTGAATACAAATTTCTTTCTTGGGTTTACCTAGTTAGAGAAAACAGCTGGGTTAAAGTACTTGATAATAAGAAAATTTACCATGAGGGAATAAATGTTAAACAATTTTATTAATTTGTAAATGACTCCTCATTAGGAGGGTTGAATACAATCTTCTTGCTAAAACAATCTACAGTGGCGTGATACGCCGCTAACCAGTTCATTCCTAAAATTACACCAAAGTCTCCCGTGTCAATTTCTATTAGATCCACACTCAACTTTCTATCTGCTATATCTATGACACAAGCTCTGTATACAACCTCCCCAAGTAGTGTCATACTCCCAGGAGTAGACATAAACAACACAGAATCAAGTTTTTCAAGTGATACATTTAATTTTGATGCAAAAATATGTAAAAAACAATGAATGCGATACATCAATATCAATCAAAACATGAGCAAGATGGTTATAGATAGTGTACATACCATGTACTTCGTTCGGGTTGGCTTCTGCATCTTGCTGAGTGAGATGGTAAGCCCTGCCCTAGATAGAAGGTTTGGCCTGGTTCTGGTTCCTTGGGCACTCACTTGCATAATGTTAGGCACTACCACATATGCGGCAGGTGTTGTTGAGGTAATAGTAGGGTCGGTCCCCATGATCCTTGCTACAATGCTGATAGATTTTACCACGTCCTGTTGCTGGAACCTGAGGGGGAGTCTGAGTCATCGGTCTGGGTCTCTTGTTCTGTTGAATAGGTACAATAGGTGCTGGTCTGCGGTGTGGAGCTGAGGGTCTGGGGTTCCCTACTACTGGAGAAAAAGTGCGAAGATTCCTCTTTATTAACTGTGCCTTGGCCAGAACTGCCGAATAAGTACTGAGCTCGAGCACATATAACTGTTATCTGATCTCAGGACGGAGACTCTACTCGAACCTTCTAGCATTCCTACCTTCATTTATCATGCTCTCAGGGGAATACCGACCCAATTCTAGGAACCTGTGAGCATATTCTGATATCGTCATGTCCCCCTAGACCAAGTGTGCAAACTCCATTTTCTTCAGATGTCGAAGATACTCTAGAAGGTACTCTGCATGAAAGGCCGTCAGAAACTGTTCTCAAGTGACTGGAACGGGCAGGGTGGCTTGCTTGAGTTGACACCAACGATCTCCTTCTCCCACCAACATGTAGGTAGCAAGGATGACTTTCTGTTCGGGAATCACCCCAAGGGTCGTGAAGGCCTTCTCTGTCTCAGCTAACCAGTACTCGGCCTCTTTAAAAGAGGATCTCCCTATAAAAGTAAATGGATTTAGTCTTTTATACCTTTCAATGTAGTTTGGGTCCATCATAGAAGGAGCTGGGTCCCGTGGAAGAGGGACTGGACTGCGCTGAGGATGTACTGGATGGTGCTGCGGTGGTACTTGATGATACGATGGAGGCACCGGATTATACTGTGGCAGTGCCAGGTGATGCAGTGACTGGGGCATCGGGTCATATTATGGTGGTGTCGGGTGGTACTGTGGAGGAGCAGGGTCATACTGGGGTGGCTCGGGATCCTCTCGCTGGAGGGGTGGCTCAACTTGTGACAGCAGGGGAGGGTCAGGTAGCTCCCTCCTTTCCTCCCTGACCTAGTGGGCAGTAATGAGTCTCTCCATCATCTCAAATAACCAGTTAACATCCTCTCTAAGCAAACCCTCCTGGGCTACTTGGTTTAGTGAGGGTCTTCCTCTCCTCATCTATCTGTACCTGCATTTCACAATAAATGGTTGAGTGATAATTCATTGTTTTTTGTGTTTCCTAAGGATTTTGTGTAAGGAATGGGTCCGAGGAACGCAGCTCTGATACCAACAGTAACGACCCCAGAAATCCAAATAGAAATAAATAATAATTTAAGTGGGAAAGTGAAATAATTAGTTAGGATTTACATTCCTTACACAACGACTTAAAGTACCAAATAGTGCTATGGAGATTACCCATTTGAAGAAAATATAAAAAAATTAAGAAAATAAACAAAAAATAAAATAAAATTGGCATCCTACTCACAGCCCTTTTGTGGATCAGGCTCCGGATCCTAGTCCTCTTAATCTGTAATGATTAAATAAGGAATGAGCTACACTAGCCTAGTAAAAATATTATGCTACTCACCGACACATAAATGAAGATTAGTAGAAAAATAAAAAATAACTAATGGAGCACTTAATTAATAAAATTTATTTATCAGTAATAAAATCATTTACCGTCCACTTACCGTAGTGAGATTTATAAAAATAACCTATAGAGACAATAGTATAACACTTATCATGATTTCATATTCAATCGATAACATGCACATATTATAATTCCATGTTCAATTAATCAAAACAACAACTGTCCTTTTTCATCATCTTGTTGGTATCCATGGGGGTCTACGGGGATGTCCCCACTACGCGTGAAACATTTCCTTTAACATTCTCAATTAACAGGCTGTCCCCATACCTGTCTGGTATGGACACCACTTCAATACTCCGTCCGATATGAGGGTGAAACGGGCCGTCCCTATACCCCGTCCAGTATGAGCACCAAATTACTAAGTCTCGATACCCTGTCTGGTATGAGATAATGTTCACTGTAAGGTTCCAAATGAACCCGGTCCGTCCACCATCTCTCAGGATATTTAGTAAGGCTGTCGTTTCATCCATTCACTTAATCACACAATTTTTTATTTGTCTTTAACCTTTAGTTTCCAATTCAATTATAACCATACAAGACAAACAATACATGCATTCAAAGCTATAAAATCGATCAATCATATACTATCATGCATTCAAACTGTAAAATCAATCAACAGAATCAACAATGAATAATATTTTGTTCTGTCTCCATTAGTAACCTGTAATTAATTATGGATATTTTTTAAATTGCATAAAATACCGTATTATTGTTAATTAGACTTCAATTCCATAACAGGGAATAGAGTGAGGGATTCTTACTCAATTTGATACCCGCAAAGCTAAACTGTTGACTGCGCCTATTGGCGGTTCCTAGGTTCCCTAAATTTTTCTTCGGGGATTAAAATACACTACAAGTACCTACAAATATCCTAAAATACCCAAAAACAGTATTAGGACCCCTTTTTGGCCAATTTTCAAATTTCGGCATGGCTGCTTCGTAGTACTCTGACAACGGCGCCGCTATCCGCAGCGGTAATTCTCCTTGGGTTGGCTATTTTCGGCCATTTTTGACCAAATTCGGCCGATTTTGCATCAATCCCCATGAGAAAACATGTTAACGGGTCTCGGTTGGCCCAAAAAAATGAAAAATCAAAACTCACTAGCGGTGGGGCTCTCCAGTGCAGTGACTCCGCCGACTTATTTTGCGGTTGGGTGTTTTGCTCCGGTCAACCTATAGAGAAGGAAACGATTATCAAAATGGTGGAAAAATTACGCAGAACGAGAATCGGAGGCATTTTTTAAAATTCCCTTAGGCGGCAGCACCGGGTTTTGCCCGCTATTTCTGGCCAATCAGTCAGTCCTTTTTCTCTGATTTGGCAATGCAGGTGTTTAAAATTGAATTCCGAGCAAAGTGGAGAAAGTTTTACCTCTTTTGGCAGTTGTAAGTGGCTCCGGCGTAGTGGGGGGTTGCAGCGACTCTCCTTCTCGGCGGCTGGGTCTTCTTCTCCAGTGAGGGTGTCTGGCAGCTAGGGTTAGCTTTTGGTGTGAAGAGAGTTATTTGCATCCGTCCTCATTTAATCTGGGCTGTCCATCACATTTGATCTGCACCGTCCACTCGCGATTAAATAGGGAGTGAATCTATACTGTTCATTACGATCTAATCTAGACTGTCTGATCGCGTTTAAATAGAAAGTAGATCTGGACCGTTGATTGCATTTAAATCTGGCCGTCCCATCGTATTCAGGGAAGGAACGCATCTGGGTCGTCCGTACGCGCGGAAACTAATCTGGGCTGTTCGATCGCGGACACGCGGATTGCCGGCGTGGTATCGCATTAGTGTCCATTGCCACGTGGCGCGTCTTGGTTCGTCAGGGCTGCTGACTGGGCATCACGTGGCACAACTTTCCTATATTGTATTTTGACCCCTATTTTTCGATTTTTCTTTCAAAAAAACTCCCAGAACCCAAATTTTCACCAATTTTATCCAAAATTATTTCTAATTTCATCCTCCATCAAATTTCTTTCATTTTTACACTAAATTAAAATTATAAAATTATAAAATTACATTTATAAATTAATTTAATTTACATACAAATTAAATTTGGGCATTACATTCTATGGATGATGTATTAGTAGATACTTTTTATAATCAACATTTGTTGGGTCGTGGATCTAGTGGGACATTCACCACATAAACCATTAATTTTATCGTGATAGATTTAAGGAATGCATTTCCAAACACACCCCTTAATAAAGAGTGAATCCACAACCACATTAAAAATTTAAAATGACAATTCTCTAAATGATGTGACATTTTCAAACATGAATTAAGTAGTTTTTTATGGAATCCAGCAACTAAAAGATTTGAAGTGAAAGAGGAGGTATGACAATAACTAATAGAGGTAAATCACCTAGTCTATCACATGTTGTTTGCAATATTTTATACAGTTTAAATATTAACATATTAATTCATCCTAGGCTCAACCCGAAGCAGCTGAACTGAAGAATAAATGTGTGCGAAATTATGACAAATTGTTGAAAATATATGGAAGGGATAGTGCTAATGAGACTGATTGTGAGACAGCATGTACCAGTCAAGGACAACGGAAGAGAAGTGGCAATGAACACTGAGGAGATTGACCAACAAATTACCCATAATTTAGGTGGTAATTTCAATTTTGAGGGTGTGGATATGGTGAATGATGCTCCAATGCCCGAAACACCTACTTTGCAGCCCGAACATGAATCACAAAGTTCTTATAGGCAAAAGAAATAAAAACATTTGTCTATTATTCCAGACGAAGATTATCTGGCTCAGAAAATTGGACTAGTTGCAAATGTAATCGAGAAAATGGCAACAAGCACACAAGTTCCTATTATGGCTAGTCAGTTGTACAAAGAGGTTGCTTTTTTGGGTTTCGTTTCAAATTAAAAAACAAGAGCTTATACGCTTTTTATGTGTAAATCAAACATGGCTAATGCTTTCATGAATTGCCCTCTTGAACGATGTAGTTTTTTTCACAAACAATTTGCTTCATTCATCAGGTAATGACTTATATTAAATCTCAATGTTGAAGATTAAAACTTGATAATTTATAATTTTTGATTTTTTAATATCTTTGAATTTTCAGATAATTAAAAATAGGAATTGTTGTTACCGAATTGCAAGACTTTAGTATGGACTTAGGAAGTTGGAAAAACTATGTTGGATGTTTAATATATAATTAGGAAACTGGATAAATCTTATTATTTTAATAGACAAATTTGTTATTTTAGAGTGATTAATTTATGTTGAATTTTTAATTAGAGTGATTTAACAGGTGTATTATATTTTCAAAATTCTTATATTTGTGTGACTACGCATTTTTTTTCAAAATTGATCGGGTACATATTAATAAGAGTATGATTGAAATAGTTAAGTTGATTAAATATATATAATTATTTAATTATTTAAAAATTATCAAAACTGAAAATTGATCTTAATAAAATTTACTTATTTACTTTATTTAAGTAATAGAAATAATAATAATAAATATTATGCATTAGATAATTTTTAGATTTTTTTTTCATTTATAATCATAAATAAAAAATTGTAGTTTTAAAGTAATTTTTTATATTCACTATCAAAAAATTAAATTTTTTTTGGCTATTTTAAGAAAAAGAATTATTAAAAATTACAGTTTAAATAATTTTGCAAGTTAAATGACTGAATTATAAATTAGATGAGTATTTTTTTTTTCTTTTCTTCATTTAATATTACATATAATAAGACAGAAATAAATTGGCAATTTAACTGAATATATAACCATATCATTCTATCAATCTAAACAAAATAACTGTTATTATCATATATTGATACAAAATCTTCTAAAACATGGTGTAACTTTATTATTGACATATTATGCCATTATCAAATAATACCATACATTAATGAACCACCAAAAAATTCATCCAAATAAAGTATAATTGACGCAAAAGGATATGGGGAGGATCAAATTAACTCTTGAAACCCACTCAACGTATGAAATACTGAAATTACAACCACTTAGAATAAATATCTCCCTCTAATTGAATCTACAGTCTTAAAAAGAATACAAAAACAAGGACTAAAAAAATAAAATAAGAAAAGAAAAAATGTCACGGACTTACCGATAAGTTAATCCCCACTCGTTGGCTCAACAAGACTTCTGAAAGCTCCTACTTTTTAAAGAACTTGAAAAAGCTAATTTTAGTAAAAATGCTAAAAGAAGAAAAGTCAAATCTTTCAAGAATTCTCTCAAATTGATTGTCAAAAGGTTATGTTTACATCCTATGGCATAGGTCTATTTATAATATTTTTTGGATAATTTAGATAAGTACAAAATCTTGAGATAATTTTAAAAAATAATATCTTATATAAAATTCTATCTTAATCTAGGATAATTACATAATAAAATAATTATTATATCACAGATAAATTAATTAAATAATTCTAAGAGATAGAATTATAATAAAATAATAAATAAAATAATCTAATATTTATCCCATGTGAATTCCATGTAAAACACATGTGAAAATTAATTTAGACATATAAGATTTTTAATTTAAAACATGTTTAATTAAAAAATGGGTCCCAAAACCTTTAAAATTTTTAAAATAATAAAATAAATAAATATTAAATAATTAAAAAGGGAAAAGGGGGTCAGCCGGGTTTGGGCTACCCGAATGGGCTGGGTCAGCTAGTCTGTGTAGGCTTTGCAGGAAAAGGCCAGCGGGAGTCACAGACGTGTAATCTTTGGTTGCCCGAGGGCCTGTCTGCGCGGGATGTGTGCATTCGCCCCCTTCGACTTGTGCACGTGCGGTCAGTTCTGCGGCTGCATGCATCGGCGCTCTCGGACACTCGTGCGCACGATCTGTGCTGGCACACGTGCATCTTCGCAGGCTATGCGGGCTGGGCCGTATGTTCAGTGCATGTGTGGACCTCCTTACTCAGGCGTAGTCCTCCAAGTCTTTGGGTCGAGAAAGTTGCACGTCTCTTGTTTTCCTGCAGAGTATAAAATTGCCTTGACTACTTCACCATAGGACTTTGGAACACTAGCGGATGTGTGGGCCAAGTATCCTGTACGTGCATTGTGACACATGTACACCATACAGGTACTCAAACCTAAACTACATTCGGGCTTTCTTTTAGGGGCAGGATTTTTGGCTAAGCCATTCCTTAACAGTAAAGCTCGCTATCCTTTCAGTTTCTAACACCTTCTGGTGTTGTTTCTTCCTAGGTAGGGAAATCTGTTTGGTGGATTCGGCTTTGTTGTTTGATACTTGGTTGGGAATAGTGTAGCTTGGAATATTGTTATCTTATAATTGCTTTCTTTCATTTTTTGAAAGCTCATCTACACTTGCTCACTACTTGCACTGCTCTAGTTTAGGTGTGTTTTCAACAAGTATCGCATCATCCCCCCTTTCTTGGAGAGGATTCGTCCTTGAATCTGCAAAGACTATAAGCTTTTCATATAAATTCAATGAAGATAGAGGATTTACTAGACATCTGGTGGGGTGCTCTAGTCGTTCTTGAATGAAGAAACAACTTTGGTCTAGATTCGGGTTATGGTCCTTCTTCGCCTATCTCTTAGTGAACTTCTCATATGACTTTTTAATTTTTAGTTAATCCTCATAAGCATCCCTTCTTGACAAAAGTGTTAAAACATGGGTGTGGTTACCCATTCGGATAGAGTACTGATTTCTTTCGCCAGCATAGCTGACATCACAGTCATATCGCTAGGGCCTTCTTAGCAATAGGTGTCCTGCTTGTATGGAAACTACATCGCACAATATCTCATTCGTGTAACGACCAATAGAGAATGGGACACATACCTGTTAGGTGATGTCGATCTCTTTGCTATCATCCAACAGTGCAATTTATAGAGAATAGGGTATTATTTACACGTCAACCCTACCCGATCCACTAGCAAGGTACTGGCAACATTAGCACAACTGCCTCTATCAACTATCACACTATAGACTTTTTCGTTGACCAGGAACCTGGAGTGGAAAATAGTCTCCCTCTGATTGTTGCCTTTGGGCTTAACTTGTATGTTTAGTGTTTGTTGAGCCACAAAAACATATTCTTATACTGGTCAAGCGATACTCTCTGTATCCACTAGCAATAGATCTTTCTGCTCATCATTGCTTTCGTTGTCATTGACGTTATCTCCATCATCTCGGATAATAATGGAAAGTTGATTAGTGCATTGGGATGCGATATGCCCCACTCTTAAGCATTTGAAACATGTAACAATGCTTTGGCGGGTGGCTGGTGCCTTAAGATTAACTGTTGGATTATTAGTGGATTGTTTTCCTTTACTGTCATCCACTTTTTTACCTTTATCCCTTCGAGATGGAGAGTTCCTATGTTCTTCTTCTTTGTTTCCTTCTTTCTCTAGTTCTCTCCCTCTCCCTCTTTCTCTCTCTAGAAAGCTCTTAAGGAAGTAAAATGAATAGGAAGTGTGAAGAAATAGTGGGGAGAGAGGGAGAAAAAGTTGACCGATGCTACGCGACGATTGACTAATATGACTGATGGACAATCGAAGAGACGACGACGATGCAATGACTCAGCATAAAAACTAAAAGCGCATTGGGCAAAGGATGGTGCATGCCCCCCAATGGGCGATAGCACGCTGGCCAACGGCGACATATGCCTCTTAAGGGTCGGCGCTTGTTGCCTGAAGGCGGAGTGCCTAACCCAAGGGGTTGCATGCGTTGTCCAAGGCCTACCACACAGGCACATGCATAGGCGTGCACATAGCTGTGCATCTCGCATGCCACGTGGATGGGATGTGCACGTAGGCACACACACACAGACGCCTGCAAAGTCGTGCGCCATCTGTGCGCGATGTGACTGCTGCAGACTATGCACCTCATGTGCCACGTGGATGGGACGTGCATGCAAACGCATGTCTAGCTGGCTGTGTGCTTGTGTGTGCGCAACATGCGGGGACCCACGCAAGCAAGGATTTTTTCTGCGATTCTTGAGGGATTTTCTTTGTTGTTTTGTTCTCCATTTTTCCTAAAAATTGAAATTTAGTTATAAAATCACATAAATAAAATAATTTTATGTAAATCATAAAAATATGTGGAATTAAAACATCAAATTAAACAGTTAATGACCTTAGGAGCTCGAATAAATAAGAGTTTTACACAAACACATTTAAGCTCAAAGGTGTTGGGTGTTACATAAACAATATTTTGTAATGATAGAAGTGGCTAGAATGATGCATATAAATATTTTTGTTAGCCAACTTCTTTGCCTCAAATGTATATGAACATCATATTTTGTAAGGAATGAATTTTACTTCTGTTGTATAATTATTTTGTGCACTTATATGTATTATGTTATCGAGCACCATTACCCTACCAGGTATCGGGATGTCACAAATATAGCCTTATATGTCATGTATTTTTTATACTTGATCTTGACCTTCTTACTTTAATCATATAAGAGGAACTTAAATTGGTGAAAATGCTAACTATTTATCAAGATATTAAAGTTCTTAAGAAAAATTATGATGTACACATTTTTTTTTTATAAAGATATTTTATCTTCTCCTTCATTTTCCTACTAGGTACACATTTTGATTTATCACAATTAAATCCACTTTTTTCTCCCTTTCTCCTTTATAATTATCATTAAAACAAGAACAAAAAGAAAGAATGAGATTAGTTTGCTTTGATAAATGGAGGATAAGAGAAGAAGAAAATAAAGGATTTTGCGTAGAGTTATTTTGAGAGAAGCACTTGTTTGCTACGGTTGTTCATGGTGAATGAACTTAATAAGGTAAAAAAAGGAAACAAGGAATAAGGGCATGTCGTGTTTTATTGTTCTTATTTTTATTTTAAATTTTTGAAGTAAAAGGCAAGATTTTATTATTAATTGATAATGGAGCCACAATAAAAGATAAACCAGTTGGAGAAATGAGGTGGAAATGGAGAAGGAAAAGGAAGTTGCAAAAAGGCAAAGAAAAAGCATGCTATCAGGCAAAAAAGGAAAAGACACTGAGGCATGCTTATGTGCACGGACATATTTCCATTATGGGGAAAGAGGCATTCATAATGGTTCAAATGGAATTGCATTTGAACCAGGTGCTAGGTGGCCAAGTGAAGAAGAAAGCTGGCAAAAAAATGGTCAAAAATAAGTTAGAGGTGTCAAGCAAGAAAAAAACAATGGAGAGACAATGGATGTGGTCAAGAGGAAGAAAATTTTGTGGTGGTGAGGGAGCTAACCCACCCACCACTTGTCACTGCTTCTTTTATCCCCATTCCATATAAATAGGGGTTGAAGGTTGAAGAGAAAGACATTAACGAAAGAAAAAAAATTCTAAAAAAAAAGAAAAAGAAGAGTTGTTAAAAGTGAGAGCCATGAGGAGGAAAAAAAACGGAGAAAAGAAGAAAAAAGAGAGGAAATTTTAGAGAATTTTTGAGAAAGAAAAAGGATAAAGAAGAAAGAAAAAAGAGTAAGAAAGAAAGAGAGAAATCAATGTCTGATTAGTGATGAAAAAAGGTTAAACCCAAGGAGTATCTGAAGAAATTTTGAATTTTTATAATTTTAAAGTTTAATTTTTGGTAATATTTTTAGAATTTAATTGAATAGTAATTATAATAATTTTGAAGAAAAAATATAAATATAGAATACTTTTGGGTTCTACTCAAAATTTATAGGAAAAACTATATCTGAGTTACCTGGTTCGCCTCCTAAACGAAGAAAAAAGTTTTGAGAGATTTTTAAATAATTAGCAGAGTTGAGGTAAGTGGTTGTTACCATATTATTAACATGATTTTATAAGTAATTATTACGTTATTTTAGCATGAATTTTAAAAGTAATAATTTGGTAAAATTAAAAATGCAATTAACTTATAAATATTCTAAAAATTATTGAAATATGAGATTTTGATTGTTAAAATTAAAATCATTATTGTTACGCTTTTGTTTTCAAAAAGAGATTTTAAAAATCTGTTCATTAGTTAACATGGTGGGAGTATGATAGCATTGGCACTTTGATCCCACATATACCATGCTAGGAGTTTGTTTGTATCCATCCATATTAACGTAGGGAGTTTGTGGGTCCACTAGTGCTTGGAGTCTGGCCTTAAGGTGATTTGTGCCTATGCATAATGGAGCTGAATGCATTTATGTTATGCCCCCCATAATAATGACGAAATTAAACTCATTGTATAACGTAGCATTGTGACTCTATTTTCTGTAAATATACAATATATATAATTTTGTAATCGTTATTTTGCCTATATATATGTATATATATATTGATACTATAGTATACTGCTTACTGAAGATTATGAATCTCACTTCACTTGTGATCCTCAACTACCAAATATACCACTACCGAATAGTGCATGATGTAGGCAAGATATTTTGAAGTTAAGCTTTGAATATTTAGTATTTTGAGGTTATTGCTTATGTTTTTAAGAGTTGCAATAGAAAAATTTTTAGGAACTCATACTTTTAATATTGTACATATGTCAAGTGATATTTTATTATTGTTCAATTGATTTGTTCAAAAGAGAAAAAAAAAAGGAAATTATCTTAAAATATAATTTGTTTTTATGCTTGCATCTATCCGAACACTAAAAACAAAAGGCAACCAAAAAATGTCATGTGAGAAAAGATCTCAAGCTCCATTACCATTAAACATAGACCTAAAGATCATACAACATGATAAGATTTTTAGCCTTTTATACCCCAAAAATAAACAAAAAAAATCAATAACTCAACAAAGTGCATCAAATCTAAAACTTTCAACATTTTTAGATTCATCAGTAAACCCTCTTATGAATAGCTCTAAAACGGAAGATGATTTCAACACTTTGATTAACTTCCTTTCTCCTCACTTTTCCTTTCTCTTCTATCATGGAAACCGCACCACATTACTAGTAAGTGAAAATCCCTTGTGAAATTTAAGATCCAAACAGGAAAATAGACTACTAACATCCTAAATAAACACTCCTCAAATCCACAATCCAAATAAGTAAAATACATCATCTCTAATTATCGTCATTCTCAATAATTCACTCACAACAGAAATAGGAATATCACCCTAAATTAGTAGAGCATTTAAGAGAAACATATCATGAATTCCATTTTTGTTGATTAAAATATTGAAGAAAAATCCAAGTGAATATAGAATGAAGAGCTTATGGCAGAATTCCACTTCAAGAAACAGCCTCCTTCCTCATGCTCCCTTTTCTCTCTGTTTTCTCTTTTTACAAGAACCCAAAAATAAGATTCTCAAGGCTTTCTTTCTCACAAAAACCACTCCGCCTCTCTCTTTAACTCTTTAATATATCTTCCATCTACCCAAATCTTCTTCTTCTTTTTTCCCTTTCCACCCAACCCTCTCTTTCACCTACTAACTTTCTTAATTTTCCCTCTTTTTTCTTCTTCAAAGAAGACCCTAAATCATTCAATAATCTTTCCTCTAAAACCTCGAGAAACTCAAAACTCAAACCCAGCCTCCTTCAAAATTGTTTTTTCTTCTTCTTTCGGTTCAAGTACCCGAGCCCTTCTCCTACAATACCTTGTTGCCATTTGCGTCCTCAATTGTTCTCTATCTCATGCCATTCAGCTTCGTCATGGTCGACATGACACTTTGTTTCTTTGTTATCGCTTCTATCTCTGATTCTTTTTTCTCTTTTCTCTGCCACGTTACATCTGTCAGGCTCTCTTCTTTGCCTATCGCCACTTTCTCTCTCCTTGCACCCCTCTGCAACTCCTGACTCTTGTCTTGTTCCTCATAATGGAAGACTTTCTCATTGAAGACGAAAAGGAGAACTAAAATTTTCTCAAGTAACGTTGTTTTTAAGGAGATGTGAGCCTGGGCCTTGTGGTTTTCAATTTTGGGCCAAGTAGGGCATTGGGTTGTATTTAATTTGGTTATGCGCTAAATAAGTTTAAATGATTATAAGTGTATTTTATAGAGTTATGACATATATTCCCTAAATTAGATTATGATTGCAATTTTCAAATTCTCAATTAGTCAATGGATTAAATTTTGAAGTTTCAGAATTACAACAACTCTTAATTTTTGTTTATTCATAGAATATGATGGCATTAATCTCAAGATATACCATCTATTTTTTACATACCAAATTTCTTTCTATAACTGATCTCAGAAGATTAATCAGCATAATTCAGCTACTGCTTCTAAATTTATGGGCTAGATTCTTTGTTTAAAGCAAGGTAAATGATATATTTTACCTTTGTATGAGCTACAAACTTTTTTATTTAGGTAACAAAATATAACCACATAATAATTTTCTTGATAAACAAATAAATAAACATTTATCAATAAAAAATAATTTGTTGGAATACATGCATTGTTTTTTATGAAAAGAAAATATATAATTTATATTGACATTGTTTTAAATGAGTTTTTGAAAGAACATTTGATACAAAGCTAAAACAATAAGAAACACAGCTTGAAGATATCGGAGGTATAAATTTTCATTTTCTTTTTTCATATTATTGAATAAAAGTAATTGATTTTGATAAATGATATAAATTTATTTTCATACTAATAATATTATTGTATAAAATTAGAAATATGCACAATACTCTTTATAAAAAGATACACACTCTTCATAAGTTTATAAAAGAGAAATTTTTATTGTAAAAAGATATGACTTTTGGTGAATATATAAGAGAAAAAAAAATTATTTATATTTAATTAAAGAAACAGATAATACTTAAAAAATATATATTACTATTATCTCTCTCACATTAAATAAAACCATAAATAGATTTAAATTTTTTAGTGTAAAAATTATCCGAAACTCTAGTAGCATTCATAAAAAAATATTTAAGAACATCAATAATTAAATTTTTTTTTCTGTAGAAAAAGAATAAATATTTTTTCTATTGTTACAACATCAAAATTAGTCTTAATTTTTTTAACAATAATATCAAAGTCTAGTTGTTTGCATCCGTCCCACAATCATTATGCTCCAATTGGATTAAATTTTTTTACATTTTTTTATGATAAATCTAGAAAACATTGTTTTTTTTTTCATGTATATTTTTGTTTTCTAAGAATTTGAAAAAAAAAAAAAAAAATTGTCTGAGTGGTGCATTTCCTTGATTACCCAAATATCTTGCTTTGCTGTCGGTGGCAGAATGAAAAAAAAAAATGATGCACTGTGTGTGTGTGCGAAGAAAAAAAACTGGGAGAGAAAGATATTTGTTGAAGATATGTATATGTATGTAGATATGTATATATATATAAAACTTAAAAAAGAACAGAAGGAAAATGATGCACTGTGTGCATTGAAAAAAAAAGGTGCATTATGTGTGTGTGAAAGATACGAAAAAAAAAGGGAGAAAGGAGATTGAAGATATATATATATATATGTGTGTATATATATATATGCATCTCTGCCAAAAAAAAACAAAGCGAGACCCCTCTATTTTATTATTATTATTTTTTACTTTTCTATCTCATCAAGATGATAATGATTTTTATAAGAAAAAAAAAAATTAAATGTTGAAATTGAGAATCGAACTTGAAATTTCCTACTTATTAAATGAATACTCTAACGAACTGAACTACGAAATATACACAAATATTTTTGTTTTTGAGTCTATACGTTGACAATATGAGTTTTTTAACAGTATTTTATGTATGCATACTATTTTATTTATTTAGATGATATGTTAGTATTTTATTATGTTGTTTTATTATTATTGTACTAATATATATTAATTAGTTTATGTACATTAGTTAGTTACACATCTTTTATTAAGTAAAGATAATTACATATATTTATGTCATATTTTTTTATGCTAATTAGTTTGACAAAATTAAATGGTTACATAGATATGTTCTATTTAATTTTTATTTTATTATGATAATTAAATTATCATATTTCTAATTTGTATCATATGTAATGATAATGAACGTAGTGAAATTTTCAAACATGTTATATAAATAATAAAATTTTAATAATTTAACTATAAAAAAAATCATGTTAATGTCTATATATACTTATAAAAATAACAATTAAGAACATAATTACTGATTTGTCTACCAACGAGAAGTTGGATGTGACGAATTATGATATATGGCATAGGAAGATTCAGTATCTTCTTAATGAGCGCGAGGTTTAGGAAACTTTGACCACTACTGTACCTGAGTAAAAAAATATCGATGGTGATCAGTACAATGAGAATCTGATTGCATACCAGGAATGGTTTAAGAATGATTGTTCTGTGCGCTATACTATGTTGTATTACATGCATAATGATCTCATTAGAGAGTTTGAGAATTGTTCCACGGGTAAAGACATGTGGGACAAGTTTAAGATCACTTATGGCCAGGCATCCACTATAAAGCTCTGTGTTTTTTATTTAAAGTGGATGAAATATGAAATGGATCCAAAGCACAGTATAGCTGGACATTTACGTGTCATGAGTGTTATGGTTCCTTACTTTAAGACTGGAGGGTGTGACATAAGAGATCAAGAGTAGGTTTTGAATGTGATTCGTTCATTTCTAGATGAACCTGAATGTTGAAAAAATTTTAAACTCCTAATGGTTCATAGTGAATACATTAATACTTTTTCTGAAATTGATAGGCACATTGAGATCGAGGTTGAGCGTAAAAAAATGTTTAATCCTTCTAATGTGCTGCTTGTTACCCATGGGGTCAAACCCAAGGGAAACAAGCCTAATCGTGCAAACAATTTAAGAAAGGTCGGTGCCCCTTTTAAGCTAATGGACCTAAAGGTGGTGTGACCAAACAGCATAAGGCTAAGGCTCGTAAAGAAAAAAATGAAGTGCGTATGAAGCGCTATAACTCCGACAACAAGGGTCACTTCGCTTGTGATTGTTCTAAGTTGAAAATGGTACACTTATCTATTTTGTCTCTTGATTAATTTGTTTGTTACCATGCATTAGTTGCTAGTTCTTTTCTTAATTGGATTGTAGAAACGGGAGCAATCAAACATGTGGTTTAAGATCGAACTAGATTCGTGGACTATTATCGTGTCCCGATGGGTTCGCAAACTATTGTATTGGGCAACGACAGTAAAGAGGATGTCCTTAGAATCGAAACATAACAGATCAGACTACATTGAGGAAATACTTTATGTAACGGCCTCAGAAATTCAGAATGAAATATGTGTATTAAAAATGTCAAATGCGGAAGCGTAATAAAAATTTTGATTAACATCCCTTACACTAAAACAAAAAACGTGCTCAAAGTATAAAAAAACAAACTAACTAAAAGAGATACTCAAAAATAAGAACTGTAAGTATAACTACGGAGTCCTTAGGCGTCCCCTTTGCCGTCTTCCTGCGGAACGGGCTCGGGAACAACGTCTTCCTGATCTGAAATGGTTAAATAAGGAGTGAGCTACACCAGCCCAGTAAAGACATCACACTATCTCACCGCCACGGAAGTAAAGGTGGGTAGAAAACTCAAAAGACCAATGGAGCATAATTTATAGTAAACTCGTTTATTAACATAAAAACCTTTACTGTCCACTTACCTCGGTGAAGTTCATAAAACAACATGTGAAAGCAATAACATTATCATCATCATGAAATCATATGAACTGTATAACAAAATACTTACCACGCCTTTACATCTCAATCATTAAACAATACATTTTCCTCATTTACCACCCTACTAGTATCCATGGGGATCCATAGGGGTCCGCTACCCGTGAACCCTTAACATTTATAACCTGATTCCAGAGCCGTCCCCATACCCCGTCCGGTATGGGCGCCAAAACACATAAGGTCTCCATACCCCGTCCGGTATGAGAGACCACGCTCCCGGTAGGGTTCCCTACGGACTCGGTCCGTTCACCATCTCCCAGGATATCTAGTCAGGCTGTCTACATTATCCATTTATCAATTCACGTAACCTTTTATTCCCTTTTTCCTCAGTCACCATCATCAAATCACACACAAACATGCAAACCAATAGTTTATGCCAAACAAGACAACACACAACATCGGGTTCTCAGTCATTCAACCCATAATCAATAAAACAGTGATATATGCACACGAAACTATGAAATAAAAACATCAGACCTCATACTGTATTTAAAACTGTAAAATAGAACAAACAACAACTGACCGACAAATACACCAGACTCGGGCTCCATTAGCGACCTTAAACAATTTCACACATCTATTGATTCATGAAATACCGTTTTATCATTTATTGAACTTTAATAGTGTGATAGGAAATAGGGTGAGGGGTCCTTACTTGTTTCGGGGTCTGAATACGGCTCTACAGTGCGCCTACAGGCTGTCCCTAATTTTTTCTGAATTTTTTTCCCGGGGAGCTGAAACGCACTATTAGTACCTGCACGTGTCCCAAAAAATCCCACATTAAACCTAGGGCCCATTTCGACCAATATTGCAATTCCGGCACGGCGGCTCCACCGTGCTCCGGCGACGGCGCCGCCGCTTGCGGCGGCGATTTGCCTTGGGTTGGCTGTTTTTGGCCGTTTCCAGCCGAATTCGGCCACACTTGCATCGGTCCCTGCGATAAAACAACCCTGGGGCCCTCGGTGGGCCAAAAAATCACGAAAAACCGAAGCTTACCGGCGGCGGTGCTCTCAGATGCGGTGGCTCTCCGGCGTGAATCGTGTTTTGGTGATTTGGCTCCAATCAACCTGTAGAGAAAAGAACGGTGATCACAGTGGTATAAAATTTGCATCGAACGGAGGCCGGGAAGGGCCTCATCAGGGGAAAAATCGAGGAGGGACGCGGCGGCGCCGCTGGGTTTTGGCTGAGTTTTTCGGCCGTTTGACTGGTGGTTTGGCTCCAGTTTGACCATAGGCGGACTCAGCGTCGAAAAACGAGCAAGGGGGAGAAAAATTACCTCGATCTGCGGTCGAAAATTTCCCCAGTGCGGCGGCGGGTGGCGGCAGCCGGCTCCTCCGGTGACTGTTTCTTCTTCTCCGGCGAGCATTGGCGGATAGGGTTTCTTTGGTCAGGTGTGGGTGGGGGTATTTATACCCTTCGCCTTTTAATCTTGACCGTCCATCAAGATTGAATCTGGACCGTTCGATCGCGATTTAATTGGGATTAAATCTGGGTCGTTCATCGCGATGCAATCTGGGCCGTCCGTGCCTGATTGAATCTGGGCCGTCCGTGCGCGTGAATCTGGGCCGTCCGTGCGCACGTTTGATCTGGGCCATCCGTGTGTGCGGGAACGGATCTGGGCCGTCCGATCGCGCGCACGCGGATCGCCCTCGTGGCCCGTCCTTGCCACGCAGTGCATCCTGGTTGGCCGGGGCTGCTGACCGGGCCGCTGACGTGGCTGCTGACGTGGTGCTGACGTGGCACAACTTTTTTAAATTACGTTTTGACCCCCGGTTTTTGATTTTCTTTTCAAAAATACCCCCATAATCTAAATTTTCACCCCTTTTTCCCAAAATCAATTTCAATTAAATCCAAATAATATTTTTACCCAATTTTATCATTATTATTATCTTTATTTCCATTAAATTAAATTAAATTAAAAAAAATCAATTAAAATTTCAATAATTGCAAAATAAACTAAATAAAAGAAAATAAAAATTAATAATAATAATAATAATAATAATAATAATAATGGGCGTTACACTTTACTCCTTCATGATACTCTCTATGTACCCAGGGTGCGATGTTGTTTACTTTCAACTGTTTCCTTATTGAGATTGGGTTTTTCTTTTAATTTTAAGCCTAGTACTTTAGACATTTTATATTATAGCAATGTATTTGGTCATGAGTATTTAAGAAACAATTTCTTTGTTCTTGACTTTGATGATAGTATATATAATAATTCTATGTTTGCTTGTGTTTCTCACTTTGATTGTAATTCTAAATATGTTATATGACATGCTAGACTTGGCCATATTGGCAAAGATCGAATAAGTAGATTGGCTGAAGAAGGTCTTTTAAACCGGGTTACTAAGGTTAAATTGCCTAAATATGAGTCATGCTTAGCCGGTAAAGTAAGTAAGAAGCCTTTTGGTAAGGTTTCAAAGTCGTCAAGTCCCTTAAAATTAATCCATTCTAATATTTGCGGGCCTTTAAATATCAAAGCATGTCATGGTGCCGTATACTTTCTCACTTTTATAGATGACTATTCACTATATGGATATGTATACCTAATTTCTTACCGCTATGAAGCATTAGATATGTTCAAACATTTTTTAGGGAAAGTAAAATATTAAATGGATCGAAGAGTAAACACTCTTCGAATCGATTGTGGTCATTCTGATATGTTCAAAGAATATTGTGAGAAAAAAGGTATAAGTAG
Organism: Carica papaya; assembly: GCF_054855325.1. Taxonomy (NCBI): domain Eukaryota; kingdom Viridiplantae; phylum Streptophyta; class Magnoliopsida; order Brassicales; family Caricaceae; genus Carica; species Carica papaya. Next base: position 18,888,518 of record NC_142311.1, on the reverse strand, counting down.
GCAACTTACAATTCCCCATACTCTGCAACAAAATGGTGTTGCAGGGCAAAATAATCGTATATTACTATACATGGTTAGATCAATGAAGGCACATGCCAACCTCTCTAATAATTTTTGGGGAGATGCGTTGGTTACAAAAACCTACATCCTTAACTGTGTACTAAGTAAAAGTGTACCCGTCACTCCATATGAGTTATGAAATAGTAAGAAACCCATTTTGGATCATTTACATCATTAGGAGTCGGTAGACTATGTGTATAACCCAACCCACAAGCACAAAAAACTAAGTTTGAGAAAAACTAAGATGATATTCATAAGATATCCCGAACATTCAAAATGATATGTAGTGTTTAGAGAACACCCAAATGGTGGCATGACCAAAGTTAACTCCTGAAATGTTGATTTCCTTGAGGATGAGTTCCCAAGCATTAGTGAAATAAAAAGGAATCTCGAACTATATGAGTTATAGGAGGACATGCAACTATCTATTGGTGAGAGGGAGGTATTGAGAACCTATCAAGTCACTAAAGATAGTGATTTTCCACCAAATGAAAGAGATAGTGGTAGTGATCGTACTATTCTAAATGGTGGAAACTTGCCTACAAATGATAACCACCAGAAAATGGTGTTAGTCCTCAAGATCTGAGCTTGGAACATGAGATTAGTCTTCAAATTCCAAATCTCACGCCAAGGGATAGTGGGAGAGATTTATCATCTAGTTAGGTAGGTGATGAAGGTCCTAGAATTTGAAGTAGTGAACGTGGAAAAATTCCACGACGATATCTCCAAATCGAAGTAGAAATTTTCATATGCACTCCTTCAGAACTTGAGGAACCCATCACCTTTAATGAGGCTATGAACTCACAAAATAGTGAAGAGTGGATTGATGTCATGAGGGATGAGATGGACTCAATGATAAGAAATAAGGTTTGGGAACTAGTTGATCTCCCTCCTCAATGTAAATCAATTGGAAACAAATGGATTTTAAGATAATATGTGGCGTGGATGGATCAATTGAAAAATTTAAGGTCTGAATAGTGGCAAAAAGTTTTACCCAAATTGAGGGTATAGACTATGAAGAGACTTTTTCTCCTATAATGAGAATTGTCTCTATTCGACTCCTTCTAGCCCTGGTTTCCCATTTGGATTTAGAGTTATTTCAAATGGATGTTAAAACTGTTTTCCTCAATGGTACATTTGAGGAAGAAATATATATAGATCAACCTATTGGGTTTGTCTCAAAAGGTCAAGAAAACAAAGTTTGTTATCTTAAAAGATTTGTATATGGTCTCAAGCAATCTTCCAGACAATGGTATTTCAAATTCCATGAAGCGATTATTTCGTTTGGCTTGTCCATGGTAGATGAAGACCATTGTGTGCATGTCAAGAAAACAACATGAGGGATTATATTTCTCTTCTTATACGTTGATGACATATTATTAGCTAGAAACAACATGAAGATGATCAATGCCACTAAGTAGTGGTTGTCCTCTGTTTTTTAGATTAAGGACATAGGTGAAGTCAGGTTTATCCTTGGTGTGGAAATAATGAGAGACCATCCTAAGAAGCTTATAGAACTATGACAAGAAGCATGGATTAAGAAAATATTGGAACGATTTCGGATGCATTACTCCAAATTTGTTATATTCTTCCTGAGAATGGTCTAACCTTAAGTTCTGATCAATGCCCAAAGACAGATGAAGAGAAAAAGAAAATGAGCAATCTTCCTTATGCTAGTGCAATAGGTAATTTGATGTATGTCATGTTGTGTACACATTCAGACATTTGTTTTGCAGTTGGTTTGGTAAGTCATTATCAAAGTAACCTGGACTTGCTCATTGATAAACAGTCAAGAGAATCTTGTGCTACCTTCGTGGTACAAGTGACCTAGTCCTCTGTTATCAAGGAACAGACTTAAGGTTGAAAGGATATTCAAATGTGGACTGGGGTAGTGACTGGGATGAGCCTAAGTCAACCTCAGGATATGTTTTTGCCTTGGTGGAGGTACCATCTCTTGGTGTAGTAAAAAACAAGAATGCATTACTTTATCTACAATGAAAGTGGAGTATGTTGCTAGTTGTCTTGTTGTACAAGAGACAATTTAGTTGAGAAACTTTCTGCAAGATCTCAACATCACCCCCTAAAGTTGATGAAGCTATAGAAATGCATTATGACAACACTACTGCTATCCAATATACTCGAGATCTAAAATTCCATAAGAAAATCAAGCATATTAAGAAGTGTTATCACTTCCTTCGATGGGCCATCAAAAAAGGGGAAGTTGTTATTAAGTATATATCCATTAGTAAAATGGTTGCTGATCCTTTGACTAAGCCCATACCTAGAGATGCTTTTTGGGGTCATGTGAAGAGTTTAAGTTCGTGTAGGCTTTAATTTTTGAGTAGGATTTGATACATAATGGACATATGTTTTTTGCATATTGATCATTTATGAAATAACACTTGAATAGCGGGTAGGATAGACTAACTCATATTGGCATTAAGTATGTACAATATAGACTATCTTTATACTTGTGTTGTATTAATGACAAAATATTAAAATTTTATACTCACTTTAATATATCTAATATGAGACACTAGAAAGTTGAGTATGAAATAAACTCGATTTCATACTAAAGCTTTAGAGCTGAATATCGAGTGTCAAGTCACACATTGAGTATGTTGATCAAGCGGCTCAAGTTAAATACTTGAGTAGTACCTGGACTTATGATTCGCACAACTGATGCGGAACCCCAAGACCCTTGTTTGAACCTTAAAACTTTATTTGTGTTTACATCATTTGAAATTTGCTTTAAGTCACGTTTTGATGCTCTTTGAGTATCTTGTGTTTTTTTAGTCTTGTTTGCATCATTCAACCTCCCCTCAAAAGGATTCGTCCTTAAATCAATTCCTACATCAATATCAAAAGGGGATAAATCAGATATGTTAAATATAAGCCGAAATACTATACTCACCTGGTAGGTCCACTTTGTAGGCATTTTCATTGATTTTGGGTATGATTTGAAATGGACCATCCCCACAAGCATCTAACTTAGATTTCTGTTTTGATGGAAATCGTTCCTTGCGCAAATGAACCCACACCCAATCTCCGGGTTCAAATGAAATCTTGCGCCTTCTTTTATTGACATGGGATGCTACTTGTTCATTTTTCTTTTCAATGTTCTGCCTTGCTTTTTCATGAATTGCTTTAACCATTTTTGTTTTCTTATGTCCATCCAAATTAGAAATGTCACTTATAGGAATAAACAACAAATCAAGTGGAATTAAGAGATTAAAACCATACACAATTTTAAAAGAAGAAAACCTAGTAGAAGAATGTATACTCTGATTATAAGCAAATTCAACAAATGGTAGCATATCTTCTCAAGTTTTAACATTCCTTCTAATTAAAGCACGTAATAATGTACCAAGTGTTCTATTTACTACTTCAGTTTGACCATCCGTTTGTGGATGTGAAGTAGTAAAAAATAAAAGTTTGGTCCCAAGTTTGGACCACAAAACTCGCCAAAAGTGGCTTAAAAACTTAACATCCCTATCGGACACAATGGTTTTAGGAATGCCATGCATTCTAACAACTTCGTAAAAAAACAAATCCGCTATGTGTGTGACATCATCTGTTTTGTAACATGGTATAAAGTGTGCCATTTTAGAAAAACGATCAACAACAACAAATATTGAGTCTCGATTTTTTCTAGTCCTAGGCAAACCTAACAAAAAGTTCATAGAAATATCAACCCAAGGATGTGTAAGAATGGGTAATGGCATATATAATCCATGTGGTTGAACTCTAGACTTAGCTTGTCAACATAAGATGCATTGTGCACAAATTTTCTCAACATATTTGCGCATATTAGGCCAAAAGAAATGTTCATGTAAAATGCTCAAAGTTTTGTCAATCCCAAAATGTCCCATTAAACCACCATTATGTGCTTCATGAACAAGCAACTCCCTAATAGAACTTTTAGGCACACATAATTTTCCTTTTTTAAATAGAAAACTATATGATTATAAAAGACTTGAAATGCCGCATGTTCGCAAGCCACATAAACATTTGAAAAATTACTATCATGCACATACAATTCTTTGAAATGTTCAAATCCCAACAACTTTGTAGAAAGAGTAGAGATAAGATTGTACTTTCTTGAAAGCGCATCAGCTATCACATTTTCTTTTCCTTGCTTATATTGGATCATATATGAGAAGGACTCTATGAATTCTACCCATTTTGCATGTCGTTTATTAAGCTTGCCTTACCCTTTCAAATGCTTCAAAGATTCATGATCGGTGTGAATCATAAATTCTTTTGGTAACAAATAATGCTGTCGTGTCTCTAATGCTCTTACCAAAGCATAAAACTCTTTGTCATAGGTGGAATAATTCAATTGTGCACCATTGAGCTTCTTATTGAAATAAGCAATGAGTCTTTTATCCTACATAAGAACAACACCTATCCCAAGCCCAGAAGCATCACATTCAATTTTAAAAGTTGAATCAAAATTAGATAATCTTAATAAAAGTACATTACATAACTTTTCTTTCAATAAGGAAAATGCATGTTCTTGTTCTTTTCCCCAAACAAACCCTTTATCTTTTTTCATGATTTCAGTTAAAGGGGCAGCAATGGTGCTAAAATCTTTTACAAATCTCCTATAGAAACTTGCTAAATTATGAAAACTATGCACCTCACTTACACTTTTAGGTGTCGGCCACTCTTGAATAGCCTTTACCTTTTCACTATCTACCTCGATTCCTTTTGCACTCATGACAAATCCTAAGAAAATGATGCGATCAATGGAAAATGTACATTTCTTCATGTTAGCATATTGTTGAAATTTGTACAATGTGTCAAACACTTGCCTCAAATGCACGACATGCTCATCAATAGATTTGCTATACATAAGAATGTCATCGAAGTAGACAACCATAAAATTTCCAATAAATTCACGTAAAACATGGTTCATTAAACGCATGAAAGTACTTGACGCATTAGTTAAGCCAAATGGCATAACCAACCACTCATATAACCCTTGTTTTGTTTTAAAAGTAGTTTTCCATTCATTTCATGATTTCATATTGTTGAAATTTGTACAATGTGTCAAACACTTACCTCAAATGCATGACACGTTCATCAATAGATTTGCTATACATAAGAATGTCATCGAAGTAGACAACCATAAACTTTCCAATAAATTCACGTAAAACATGGTTCATTAAACGCATGGAAGTACTTGGCGCATTAGTTAAGCCAAATGGCATAACCAACCACTCATATAACCCTTGTTTTGTTTTAAAAGTAGTTTTTCATTCATCTCCTGATTTCATATTGTTGAAATTTGTACAATGTGTCAAACACTTGCCTCAAATGCATGACATGCTCATCAATAGATTTACTATACATAAGAATGTCATTGAAGTAAACAACCATAAACTTTCCAATAAATTCACGTAAAACATGGTTCATTAAACGCATGAAAGTACTTGGTGCATTAGTTAAGCCAAATGGCATAACCAACCACTCATATAACCCTTGTTTTGTTTTAAAAGTAGTTTTTCATTCATCTCTTGATTTCATATTGTTGAAATTTGTACAATGTGTCAAACACTTGCCTCAAATGCATGACATGCTCATCAATAGATTTGTTATACATAAGAATGTCATCGAAGTAGAAAACCATAAACTTTCCAATAAATTCACGTAAAATATGGTTTATTAAACGCATGAAAGTACTTGGCGCATTAGTTAAGCCAAATGGCATAACCAACCACTCATATAATCCTTGTTTTGTTTTAAAAGTAGTTTTTCATTCATCTCCTGATTTCATTTTTATTTGGTGATAACCACTTTTAAGATCAATTTTAGAAAATACACAAGTACCATGCAACTTATCTAACATATCATCAAGTCGAGGTATTGGGTGTCGATATTTTATCGTTATTTTATTGACGGCTCTACAATCAACACACATACGCCAACTACCATAATTTCGACCTTCATTGACCAAAGTAGCTTGGCCATCAAATTCTTCATCCACTTCCTCATCAAAAGGTGGTGTTCTCACCCTCGGATTGGTTTGGGAAGCTTCTCCTCTCATGGAATTTAACTCACGTTGTTGTTTCTCTAGTTTCTCATTCATGTTGCCAATAACAAGTTGAATCCTCTCAAATTGTTGTTGCATTGCTCTGAGGATGAATTCTTGATCTTTTGATGTTCTTTCACTCCCTTGTGGCTCCATCTTCAAATCTGAAATTTTAATGACAAACAAAATAGATTGTAATCTCACAAATCACTCCCTCACGTGTTTACCCTTGTAGTATGGGCACTCGTGTTTCACTCAATTTTGATTTTTACCCTTTTTTGAGCTCACATTCTCTTATTTTTTACCACTGAAGCAATCTTCTATAACTTTATACAAAAGGACCAATTCAAATAACAACTAATTATCACTGTGTACTCAATTTTAATTAAAGATAACAAATAATTCCTAAAGAAACAAGATATACAAATTCAACTCTAGAAGCAAACTAGAATAATCTAAACAATGAAGAACACACACTTGATATAGAAATAAGTGTATGATGATTTTGATGTTAATTAGGCAACAATGAATCAATATTATTACCTCAAGATGTAATGAGAAGCAAATGGGCAGAAATATTAAATGAAAACTAAAGATGTAAGAAAGAAAAATGGTGAATATGAAATTTAATACACGAAAGTTGTAATTCTCTAATAGAACCACAAATTATCACCCAAAACACTCAAATTAAGTGAAACAAACAGTTTTGGATTAAAACAAACTCAATTAAGGTGAGTTGTTTCCAAACAGCTCCAAAAATTATACAAACAATCTCAACCAAACAAACAGCCTTGAAACAAGTTTTTCTTTTAAATTTTAAATGTATTTGAATGTTATATGAGATAAATAAAAGAAAAATAACAGTAGGTGTTTTAATTACATAAGGTCAAATTGATTGAAGTGTGTTTTGCACAATTAAGCAAATTAGGCTAATCTGATTTTTTTTTGGCTGAATATAAATTTGTCTCTTTTTTTTGCAAGAAATAATGAAAATAAAGACAACAAAATAAAGATAGACTAATTTACTTGGTGAACTAATGCTCTGATACCAAATGATGCGGAACCCCAAGACCCTTTCTTGAACTTTAAAACTCTATTTGTGTTTACGTCATTTGAAATTTGTTCCAAGTCACATTTTAATGCTCTTTAAGTATCTTGTATGTTTTTAGCCTTGTTTGCATCAATGATGTAAAAGAGTGACATGTCCAACTTAGTGGGAGGTATGTTGTGACATACATATCATACTCTATGTGCTATATGACGACTGATATAAGGGGTGACAAAATAATTCCTTACTTTGTCACTGTGTGAAACCTATGGACTCTTGTGTCCTCCTTGTATGATACCCTTTGACTTGGAGCTATCACATGAAATCAATATTTGATGTTGTTGCTTTAATATATTTCCAAGGGCCATGACTTATACGGTCTGGTGGAGCATGTTAAGAAAGCAGTCAAGTTGAAATGTATTGTCATAGTGTCCAAGGAAAAATCTTTTTGACATTATCACATAAGCCTGGACAGTTATAGTTTGAATAAAACCAAGTAATATAATTATAGCATAGAGAGATACTGTATGCTAACGGTGATATTTAAATAATCTAGGGTATTATAAATATAAAAGTGTTATATTAGTTAAGCGGTGACTTAATATAACACTACTTGTTGTTTTTAATCGCACACTCCATTTCCTATATGAAGCATGAGAGATATGTTGATATGGTAGTATATTGTTGTTACTGTGATTTGTGTGGCCGAGTGTGAGATGTTGTATAAAATTAGAAACGTCTACAATACCTTTTGTAAAAAGACACGACTCTTCATGAGTCTATAAGAGAGAAACTCTTGTTGTAAAAAGATATAACTCTTGGTGAGTATATAAGAGAAAAAAAATAGTTTCTATTTAATTAAGGAAGCAGATAACACCCAGAAAATACAGATTACTATTCTCTATCTCTCATTGAGTAAAACTATAAACAAACTTGGATTTTGGGGTGTAAAGATTATCCAAAACTCTAGTAGCATCCGGGAGAAAACATTCAAGAGTGTCAATAATTAAGAACTGTTCTCTGTGGGCAGGAAAAAAAGGATTTTTTCCTATCATTACAGCATCAAGGTTAGTCATAATTTTTCTAACAAATATCAATTGAGTTTTTGTGTTAACAAATAATGCATGACCTTAAAAAAGTAGAATAGTCTATAAAAGACCACAATAGTATTAACAACAAGAGAAACAAATTGAATAACAAAATGTAAATTGCTTTTACACTTGTTTATTTTCTATTTAAATTAGGTAACTCATTGTTGAAGGCTTAAAAAGATTTTTTTAAGAAAAGAATCTCCTTGAAAAATTTATTATTATTGTAAAATGAATTTTAAAGAGATAATTTTCTTAAAAATAATTTTTAAAATAAACTTTATATATGGAAGGAATTCTAAAGAAAATAAATTTATTCAAAAAAATTTAAATTTATGTGGTAGTATATGTGATTCTAAGAATCATGTTACTGAACATGTAGGATTTTGTCTTAAGTGGCTTTGTGTTATGAGAAGTGGTTTTGTATAATACTCTCAAAGTACACAAAAATGACACTTTAACGTTAAGGTGTTTTTCTCATATCACAACATGAACATATATTTTTTTTGTCAAAATATCTTTATAAACGTAAAAGTTATTAGAGAATGTGATTTCAATAAATTAGGTAAAAAATTATACTATTTATAAAAAAACTATTTTTTAAAGAAAAGTGTCATATAGGGCATGATCTACAAAATCATATCACCTGAAAATTCAAAATTTCTAAAAAAAATAAATTATAAATTTAGTGCAAAAGCAAAATAAATAATTAGAGTTTACATTCCTTACACAATAACTGAAAGTACCAAATAGGGCTTACGAGAATAACCCTTCTAAAAGAATAATTAATAACCAAGGAAATAAATTAAAAGTAAACGATTGAACGTCCTACTCGCAATTCTCTTGCGGATCGAGCTCTAGATCCTGGTCCTCTTGATCTGAAATGGTTAATGAAAGAATGAGGTACACTAGCTCAGTAAGAATATCACATTACTCACCGATACAGAAATGAAGGTTGGTAGAAATCATAAAAACAACTAATGGAGCTCTTAATTAAGAAAAATCGTTTATCATAATTAAAATAATTTACCGTTTACTTACTGTAGTGAGATTTTTTTAAAAATAATCTATAGAGACAATAACAGAGCACATATTGTTATTTCATATGCAATTGGCTGGAATAACAATTTACTCTTTTATCAGCCCACTGGTATCTATGGGGGTCCATAGGGATGTCCCCACAATGCGTACTAAACAGCAGACGTACTAAACCTCGATACCCCGTCCGGTATGAGGGTGAAACGGATCATCCCCACACCCCGTTCGGTATGAGTGTCAAATTACCAAATCTCGATACCTCGTCCGGTATGAGACAACGTTCACGGTAGGATTCTCTATGTACTCGATCCGTCCATCATCTCTCAGGATATCCAGTACGGCTATTGTTTCATCCATTCACTTAATCAAACAGTTTCACAACTTTCTTTAATTTTCAGTTTCTCAATTTAATCATAATCACATGAAGCAAGCAATATATGTATTCAAACTATAAGATCAATCAATCAAATATTATCATGCATCCTAACTGTAAAATAAATCAACAGAATCAACAATGAATAATTTTTTATTCTAGTTCTATTAGTGACCTGTAATTAATCATGAAAATTTTCTAAACTACCCAAAATACTGTATTATTATTATTAATTACACTTCAATTCCATAACAGAAAATAAGATAAGAGATTCTTACTTAAATTGATACCCGAAATGCTAAACTTGTTAGTTGTGCCTACTGGCAGTCCTCGGGTTCTCTAAATTTTCTTTTGGGGATTATATTTCAAGTACCTAGAAATATCCCAAAAAACCTAAAATTAGTGTTAGAACCCCTTTTTAGCAAATTTCAGAATTCTAACATGGCGGATCCGCAGTGCTCCGGCGACGGCACTACCACCCACAGTAGTGGTTTACCTCGAGTCGATTGTGTTCGATCGGTTTTGTATCAATTCCTGCAAGAAAACACATTAAGAGCCTTGGTTGGCCCAAAAAAAAAAAAATAGAAACTCACCGGCGACGGGGTTCTCCGATGCGACGGCTTCGACGGCTCACCTTTGCGGTTGAGACTTTTTCTTCGGTTAACCTATAGAGAAGAAAACGGTGATTACAATGGTGGAAGAATTACGCAAAATGGGAATCGGGAAGGGACTCATCGAAGGCATTTTTTGTGACGCTGTTTTTGGCCAATCCGCTGATCCTTTTGCTCCGATTTGGTTATGGGGGTGTTTAAAATCGAATTTTGTGTAAATTTTTTTTTTACTTCTTTTAGTGGTTAGAAATGGCTCTAGCACGGTGGTAGTAGCAATCGGCTTCCTTCCCGACGACTGGGTCTTCTTCTCTGGCGGGAGGGTCTGGCGGCTAGGGTTAGCATTTAGTGTGAAGAGGGTTATTTATATCCGTCACCCTTTAATCTGGGTCATCCATCGCGTTTGATCTGAACCATCCGATCGCGATTAAATAGGGAGTGAATCTGAACCGTTCATCGCGATTTAATCTGAACCGTCTAATCGCGTTTAAATAGGAATTGGATCTGGACTGTCCATGTGCGCAGGAATGAGTCTGAACCGTCCGATCGCGGACACGTAGATTGCCAGCATGGCCTCCCACGTGGCACCGCGTAAGCGTCCCTTGCCACGCGACGTACTCCGGTTCGTTGGGACTGCTGACTGGGCATCCTACGTGGCACAATTTCTTTAAATTACATTCTGACTCTCGATTTTCGATTTTTCTTTCAAAAACACCCCCAAAACTTAAATTTTCACCAATTTTTTTCAAAATTATTTTCAATTTCATCCTCCAATTAATTTTCTTTATTTTTTTATTAAAATAAAATCAAAAAAATTAAATAAAAATATATTTATATATTAATTTTAATTATATTAAAATTAATTAATTTAGGGTATTACAATAATCTGCAAAATCATATCACCCGAAAATCGTGCACTTTTGGGTAATGTGTTTTCAGCTTTTTTAAGGATTAGATCTAATTTTAGAAAACTTCTAATAGCTCTATTTGACTTTAGCACATACAATTACTTTCCTAAAGTAAATTTTCTAAAACTTTTTAAGAATCAAATTTGAAAATTAAAAAGAAAAATATCATTCCTTCTTTTTGAGTCTCCATTGAGTTCTAACTATGCTTTTCACTTGCAAAGTAACTATTTGAGAGAGAAAAATATAATATTTTTGTCTATATTATAGAGAATTATAAAAAAAGTTTGTGAAAATCTTTTGAGAGTTTTATTATTGAGGAAACACAAGCGATTTGTAAGACAGACATTAAAAATAATAACATATTATAAGAAAAGTTTGAGAGAATCTATAAGAGTTCTTATATTCTGCATAAGTAATTGGTGAATTAGTCACCAAGAACAACTAACATATTATAAGCTTTTTAAAAATACAATGAAAACTCAAGCAATTAATTTAAAAAAGAGAAAATATGTGCTAGTGGTGTAGATGAACCTTTATAAGAAAGGTTTGCATTATCTTCATTTTTCTTCTTCAATTTATTTTTGATATCCTATTCAATATACCTTATATTGCATCCTAACTCACGTTCCAAATACACACCCGACGATTTGTTTGCAAAGTAAAACACTTTATTGTTATCTGCTCACATCATTATTATTGTCCGGAGAACTTAATGAAAGAAGCACCAGATTGCATTTGATGTTCGAGCTTGAGGGCAACATAGCGGAAGAGAAAATTAGTTTTGTAACAAAAAAAAAAAAAAAAAATCAAGAGAGAAAGGAATCCAGAGAAATTGAACAGCTGGAGTAAGATGCTGGAGAAGAAATGGACGCTGAGCTTTTGAATACTGAAATAGACGGGAAAGAGGACTTGGAAAAGGAAAAATAGTGAGAAGAAAGAGAGGGAGTTGTATGCTAAAAAGGGAAGAAAGTAGAGGGATTTTCAGGTTTGAGGCAGAGGAAATTGGACAATATCCGATTCAAGTTTTCTTCATGAAGCAGTCAGTAATCCATGTGGGTGAATAAGTTTGGTTTTGTTCATATTTTGAGCTGGTGTGGTTGAATAATTTTTGGTTTCAAGTTCGTCTTGATGGAATATGTGAATGATGATGCTTCAACTAATTAATGAAGAACATATGTATGTATATTATTTATACTTCTTACGTAAAACTGATTAGCTTCAATTGATCTGGGTTGTGATTTTCAAGCACATGTGGTGAAGAGATACCAATTCGGTGGAACTTTTTATTATATTTACGTCATGAGATTCTACTTGCTATTTGGTTTAGAATAGAAATATGAATGCTTATTCTTTCTTTATATGTTAATCAATCGTAAGAGTTATTGTGATATATTCAATTGTTATTTTGCCTATAATTTGATAACTGTAAGGAGTATTTATGAGGACGTCCAAGCATTCCCATGACTTGTAAATAATTTTAATTACTTAACTAACTTATGAATGGATGACATTTTCACTTACTTATTACCTGTTTTTTGGGGCTACTTCGGAAAGAAGTCTAAAAGTAATATGAAGTTTCGTTAATTTATAAAAAATGTTAAATTTTTTTAGGTAATTAATTCTATAATTTTTGAAAGACATTTTAATTATAATAATTTTTAATTTTGAGTAGCCTTATGATTAGTTACAAATTCATTAAATTAGTGTCATATTGTTGGATTATTAAAATACAATTTATTATGGTAAAGTTGGCCAAAATGGAAGGAGACAACAATCCCACATTATAGAATCCATCAATGCTCTAATAATTCGAAGGATGAACAAAAATGGGTACAGGATGTAGTTAATGGAGCACACTTTGCGACTAAATTTGAAGAAGCTCACTACTCCCCTGCAACTACAACATTTCCGGTGGGACTGCAACACTATACTAACCAAGTCTTACTCCACCTTAACAGCCTGTAGACATATCGGGACAACCTCTTCTGTTTAGAATTATTGACCTTTACTATACAATTTTGTGCCCAAGTGGGAGCAAAAAGAAATGAAATGACAAAAAGCACCAATACTTATATCTTGTCATCGATGTAGGATTTCCAGCAAAATTTAAAGTACCAAATTTCACCAAATATGATGGGATTGAGTGCCCGTGACAACATTTTAAGTGGTACCAAGTTAAAATGACAGAGTACATATCGATGCAAGGTACTTTCACTAATTAGTGGATTTCATGGGAGCGACTGATATCATTGTCTACTCCAAGTAAGATGCAATGGAGGATAAGAAGTTCACCCTAAACAACACAGCTCAGGAGAATTGGAAGGAATTTGTTTCGATGATTTGAGGACAAATTTGATGGTGCAGTCTTCTTTTCGGAATTTTTTGAGCTTCCAGCTCTAGGTATTCCTACACAAGATTATGACAACCAATAATACCTTATAGTCTACACTCATCCTCTCCATTTATCCCCATTAAGGGGCAGAGTTCTAATCCAGATTCTCAAATTCTGAAACCTAACTTCCAGAATCCAGATGCCAATACCCAAAATTTTATAACAACTAGACTTAATCAGGCTCATTTATAAGCTAGTAAACAATGGACTCAGAACTTTTTGCAAGACAGAATCAAATATAACAATTAAAGCTCCCAGGAACTTTCTCATATCAGAAATTACCACTAGAATTGTATGCAGATAACAAACAGAAAGAAAATAAGGAAAGATCCAAATCACGCAATATGATGATCAAGAATAAAATGAAATGATATTATCAAGCTGTAAACAGGAAAACTGTATACCTAGAAAGAAAATTTTAAGCTGTATTTAGAAGGTACTAATTCTAAAACTAATGCAGAGAAAACAGATAGCAACTTTATTGGCTTCAATGAACTGGAAACTAACAAAGCAAACCATCTATATCTCAACATAGCATAATCCTTATAAAATTCATACCCAAAACGGAGACACATTATATAAGCTCATGTGACATATATGTTAAACTGCAAAAAACATGCTCCCTATTTACCAATTTACTATAATTGCTGTGGCGATACTCATTTTGTACGCTCCTCATCACTCAGTTCATCTTCGATTCCATAGCTATTCATTCTTGACGACGACGACTGCTTAGCCCATTTAACAATCTTTGCTGCCTCTTTGCTAATTTTTTCTTGCTCTTTCATTGCCTTCTTTAGCATCTTTTGCTGCTCCTTCACCGAAAAAACACTAATATCTGGTAAAAAGTCATCATTCAGGTCCCAATCAAAACCACTACCCAGCACCCTATTCTCGTTGCTCTTTTTCATGGAAGCTTTTTTCGGGGAGCACCAAAAGCACCCCGTGCTTCGCGGCGAAGAAGGTGAATCCAACGAACCCAATCGAGAAGGCACCGACCCAGACTTCAATTCCGATCTTGAATTCTTTTTCACTTTTGGGCTCTGTTCGGATGGCGAGAAAATTGCAGTTGGAGTCCAGGAGTTTGAAGAATCCGAGGTAGATGAAGCAGACCCGTGTTTGGGTTTCTGTTTAGAAGGCTTTTCCTGATCTAGATTTGCATTCGAACACAAGAAAACATCATTTTCCATTGAAGACTTTTCTACGTCCTTACCTCTCTGCTGTTTGGAATACGAGAAAATTCCAGCTTCCTCATCAGACAAACGTTGAGACCCGATTTTCCCATCTGCGTTCAGTGGGTTTCCTAACTCACTCTTTGAATGAGAGAGAGAGTGATCAATTGAGGATTTAGGGTTTTGTTTAGTGACAGGAAAGGATTTGAGTCTGCGGAATCGTGACTCTAAATCTTCGGGCAGGACTGAGTCAGTGAAGCCGGAGCAGTTGATGGCGGCCACTTGTTCCAGAACAGAGAGATCTTGTATTTGAGATATCAGGTCCTCTACAGCAGAATCATCTGGATCAGAAAAAACCCCAAAATCATCATTCATCGTTTAAGTGAGAGATTTTTGGTAGGTCTAGGGTCTGTCGGTGTTGATTTCTGGTTTACTGAGCTTTTTAGCAAGTAGAAGCACAACGGCTAACTCATGCTATTGGCGTTTTTAAATTCTCTATTTTTCGATCCCAAAGTTTCTCTCCTTCTACCACACCTAAAATAATAAAAAAGTTATATGTGTTTTTGGTGTGTCATATGAGAATTTAGCTACTTATCCAATATTCATGACTTGATCTCCATACTTTCCTCAATATATTAAATAATTAAATTTTTAATTTTTTTAATAAAATCTTATTAATAATTTATTTCTATATTTTTAAGTACAAAATTTTAACTACAAAATTACCAATTTAGTAGGATTTCAATTACATTTCAAAGTTTTAATTAACTTTTTTCCTGTTAAGTATGTCGAGTACTATAACTTGTTGTTTTATAATCTTTTGTTATTTTTTAATATAAAATATAAAATTACAATAATGATTGTATAATAATTACATTTATAAAAGTTATATCATTAAAACCTTGGAAAAACTTGGGTTTCAAAGCCAAAAACCCAATTCTTATTCCTATTTCCTCACATTACAATTACTTAGTGAAAAGATAAATATATCTTCTCTCCCCAACAAAAGTAAAACTTTCACATTTACCAATACTGCAACCAACCATCATTAACTCATTCACTCCTATATTATTATTATTGTTTTTCTTTTTTTTAAAAAAAATATTATCTCCAAATTAATCAAATTTAAAATTATTCATATAGTAATTTTTTAAAGTTTCCTTATATTATTTATCATCTTTGTTAATTTTTTCTCACATTATTTATCTATATTAATATAATATATAATGTGTCACAATATGTGTGTATTTATTTTTAATAAAAAAGACGTAAATTAAAAAGTCGGTTATAGACAATAGGACTGAGATGGTTGCACCACCCCCAATTGATAAGACTTTTTGGATCTTAGGAATCCCAAACAATTATGATTGTCTAATTCCTAACTCCATGCTCCTTCACCAACTTTTTGAATGCCACATCTTTTGCAATATTTTATTGTTAATTAAATCAATTAAGTGAATGATCCACTAATCTAGTATTTTATTTTTTCGTCTATTTATAACGATTGAAACCAACTTAAATGATACCTAAAATAATAGATAACCGTTATAAAGAAAAATGTACATTGATGGAGTGAGAACCTTAAAATAAATTATAAAGTTATTGTATTTTATGAATATTAATCTATAATAATATAAACGGTTATTAACACATTCAATTACCTTGAATGTACTTTGACATCTCATCTCATCTCATCCATAAAAGAAGTACAAATTCTCCTTTCAAGGTGTCTTCAATAATTAAAATTATAAAATTTTGTGCATAATAGTTAGATAGAGAGAAGAAGTGAGTCAGAAAATTAAGATCATCTCTAAGAGGTCTCTCAATCATGCTATGCCTGCATTATCTCAGAACGGTATGTAGTTCTAATTTTTTGCTGTCTTTCTTTTCTTAAGATGTGTTTAATTTAATAAAAAGATAATTTCTGCATAAAAGTTTCTTACATTTGGTATTGGTCAGTAAGGTTGAATCCACACATCTTAAAATTCTACTAACAGTTTATATTCATATATATATATATATATATGATACTAATAATTTATATTTATATATATTATTACTAACAGTTTTATATATATATTATTATACTAATATTATATATATTATACTAACAGTTTATATTTATATATATTATTATTAATAGTTTATAATATATTATTATATTAATATTATATATATATATTATTGCACTAACAATTTATATATATATATATAATTTTACACTAACCGTTTATATACATTATTACTCTAACAATTTATTTATATATTATTGTATTAACAGTTTATGTATATATTATTACACTAACAGTTTATATATATGTATATATTACATTAATAGTTTATATATATATGTTAAATTATAGTTAATTTCGTAAATATAAATAGATATGTATATTTTATACAAATTATGGTTTCATAATTTTATGACTTAAGATTTATTAATATGGCGAGTTACCAAAGTAATCCAGGTTGATGAGTCTTACGTCAGTTAAATTACATTAAAGAATTATGGGAGACTTATAAAGGAATAATATATATATTTTTTTATAATTATAAGATTGAGACTAAGCTAGAGGAGAGTCACTTTCTACTAATTATGAACTGATAGTTTATTTTGTGTTATTTAGATAGATACCCAAAAGTAATATATAAATGACATAAAATATTAAATATTTTAAGCTTCTTTAAGTGAACACTAGATATGCTAACATTTTATCCAAATGAAAAACTATAGTGATATCAATAGTTCATCATTTATATATTTAATATTATAAATATACTTGAGGCCTTATTTTGAGCATTGTTCTTTTTTTACAGTTCCCACTTTACTGTATTCTTTTGCATCTAGAATGATAACTTTTGATGGGTCAAATTTTGCAGAGTGGTATGAAAGAGTCCAATTCTCACTAGGGTTATTAGATCTTGATATGGTTTTGATAATTGAAAAATCTCCTGAAGCTACCGATGATAGTACTCTAGAGCGTAAGAAACAATTCAAAGCCTAGACAAGGTCAAACAAACTCAGTCTTATGTTTATGAGAATGACCATTAACGTCAAAACTTCCCTCTCTCAAATTGAGATAGCATCATAATTTCTGAAATATGTGGAAGAGTGTTTTAAACGCACGGATAAGTCTTTTGCAGGTACATTGATGGCTGAATTTACCATCATGAAATATAATGGTCATAAAGGAATTCAGCAACACATTTTGAACATAGTTAAAAAGGCTGCAAAACTTAAGGCACTAAGAATGAACATGGATGAGTCATTCTTAGTTCAATTTGTCCTTAACTCACTTCCTTCGCAGTTTGCTCCATTTAAAATTCACTATAATACTAATAATGAATAGTGGAATATGAATGAGCTTACTAGCAAGTGTATTTAACAGGAAATGAGATTAAAACAAGATGGACATAACTTTACCCTTGTAGTTACTCATGGAGTTATGAAGAATAAAGGCAAATCCAAAAAAATAAAGAACATTCCACCAAAAAAATAGAGTAGACCTGGGAAGAATAATCAGAGTCATGATGGAAAATTTACTCTGAGTTGTTACTTTTGTGGCAAGAAAGGTTATGTGAAAAAGGAGTGTAATAAGGTAAGGTTTGGTTCCAAAAGAGAGGTATGAATCTTTCTTTTGTATGTTATGAATAAAATCTTGCTGAAGTTCCTTCTTATATTTGGTGGATTGATTTTGGAGCCACAACCCATGTTATTAATTTAATACAGGGATTCCTTACAACCCGGAAACTGAAAGAAAGAGAAAAATTCCTCTATATGAGAAACTATCTCAAAGTAGAAGTGGTAGTTATAGGTACCTATTGCCTGTTATTAAAGACTAGTCATCAGATGGATCTTTTGAATATTTTTTATGTTCCTTCAATTTTTAGAAATTTAATTTTCTTATCTAAACTAAATGTTGTTGGATATTTAATTTATTTTAGTTGTAAAAAAATAAGTTTAGTGTTTAATTCAATGACAGTTGGTTCTGGTATTTTATATGATAGTTTATATAAAATTTACCTGAATAATAAATTTGCACAAGCTTTAGTTACCTTTCATTCAAATATTGGATCAAAACATGGTTTAATTAATGAAAATTCTCCATTCTTGTGGTATAAAAAGCTAGTGCATATCTCTAGAAAAATAATTGAGAGATTAGTGAATGATGAAATTTTACAAAATTTTAACTTCACTAATTTCCAAGTATGTATACATTGCATAAAAGGAAAGCAAACTAAACATACAAAGAAATGTGCCACAAGAAGTAATAAGCTTCTTAAAATAATTGATATGGACATTTGCGGACCACTCTCCATTCCTTGTTTCACTGGAGATAGATACTTTATCACCTTTATAGATGATTTATCTCGATATGGTTATGTATATCTAATGCATGAGAAGTCTCAAACATTGACATCTTTAAAGTGTACATTACACAGGTTGAGAGATAATTAGATAAAAATATTAAGATTGTGAGATTTAATCGAGGTGGTGAATTATATGGTAAATATGATGAGTTATGATAAAATCCTGGTCTATTTTCCAAATTCCTAGAAAAATATGGCATTTGTGCTCAATACACAATGTCAGGTACGCCACAGCAAAACGATATTGTTGAAAGGCGTAATCGTACTTTAATGGAAATGGTTTGGAGTATGATGAGTTACTCTTCTATACCTATTTTTTATGGGGTGAAACCTTAAAGACCACAATGTATATTTTGAACAGAGTTCCTAATAAGGCAATATCTGCAACTCCTTTCGAGTTGTGGACTGGTAGGAAACCAAGTTTAAGACATTTACATATATGGGGTTGTTCACTGGAGGCAAGAATATTTAATCCTTATGAGAAAAAGTTAGATTCAAGAACAATATTTGGATATTTTATTGGTTATCCAGATAAGTCCAAAGAGTGTAGATTTTATTGTCCTAAATATAGTACGGAAATAGTTGAAACCGGTAATGTCAAATTTTTAGAAAATGAAAAAATCAGTGGGAGTGAACCAAGAAAAGTAGATCTTGAGGTAATAAGAGTGGATATCCCACCACCATTTTTGCCTCAAGAGACAACTCTTACTCATCATTCTCAACAAGTTATAGAAAACGAGCTACATAATAGAAATGGTTCATTACCACAAGAAGATATCATCATTGAAAATATTATAGAACAACCTCAATCAATACCTTTAAGAAGATTTCAAACGGAAAGAAAATATGCTATATTAGATGATTATGTGGTTTATCTACAAGAATCTGATTTTGATATTGGGTTAAAAACATATTTGGTTACATTTTCACAAACCATGGAAAGTCATGATTTTAATAAATGGATAGAAGCTATAAAAGAAAAGTTGAAGTCTATAGACCATAATAATGTCTGGGATCTTATCGAATTGCTTGATAATTGTAAAAATGTCACTTGTAAATGGGTCTTCAAGACCAAACGCAATGCTAAAGGTAGTATCGAACAGTTTAAAGCCAAACTAGTGGCCAAATGTTTTACTCAAAAGGAATGTATGGATTACAGAGGTACCTTTTCTCCAATTTCTAAAAAGGATTCACTTAGAATCATTTTGGCACTTGTAACACATTTTGATTTAGAGTTACATCAAATGGATGTGAAAACTACTTTTTTGAATGGGAATTTGGATGAAAATATCTTTATGGATCAACTTGAAGGGTTTGTAAAGAAAGGAAAAGAACAATTAGTTTGCAAATTAAAGAAATCCATATATGGTCTTAAACAAGCTTCTAGACAATGGTATATAAAGTTTAATAATACCATTACATCTTTTGGATTTAAGGAAAACGTTGTTGAGCAGTGTATATATCTGAAAATTAGTGGGAGCAAGTTTATATTTCTGATACTATATGTGGATGATATTTTAGTAGCTAGTAGTGATTTTGGTTTGTTATACAAAACTAAGAAATATCTCTCTATAAACTTTCATGATACGGAACCCCAAGACCTTTATTTGAGCCTTAGAACTCTTCAATCAGTCTAGATTAGAATTTAGATCACAAATAAAAAGGAATCAAATTTGTTCAATCACCCAAATAGTAGAAGTTAAATAGAACCTAAGAAAGATATATGACATCCCTTGAACCCAATTTAAACAAACACAAAAAATAATTGAAATAGAAAATTAAAATTTAATGCAAGTGATAACAATTGTATTCCAAATCAACACCTTGTGTATAAAGTGAAAAGAAAGCCAAAACGCTCTTAATTCAATTATGAGATATTTGATTACAACACTTGATGTCTACAAAGAAGAGTTCCTTTGGTTTTTATAGCCAAAGAAATCAATGATAAGTTACAACACAATAACTATAATTGTAACTCCCACAATAAATAGGCTAATTATATAATAATTACAATTGTAACTCCAACAATAATTATGCTAATATAGGCATGTAATTGTTATGTAACTCTAATCTTTTTAACCAACACCACTAATTGTTTGTGGCACCATATAGTTATGAGCTCATTCTTGTAATAACACTAAGACAAGACTTAAGCCCAAATGAGTTACACTTGACTATATGGGCTTACTCAACTCAAACTAAAATAAAATAATCCAAAATACTTAAAACAACTCAACTAATCCGACCCATACACAAGACTTATTCACCCATTACCAATAAGACTCAAACAAGCCCAAATTATCTCAAATCATTTAAACCCAATTAAAGTTACGAAGTTAGACTATTCAAAAAGCTCATATTTGAACTTTCCACAATTGGTCAGCCCATCATCCATATGTTTTTGAGTGAAAACTTGGAGTAACTTTTTAAATTTCTTTGCCTTTGATCTTATTACTGGTCCGCTAAAACTTTCTAGGTTTGGAACTCTATTTATGTTCACGTTATTTGAAATTTGCTCCAAGTCACCTTTTGATTCTCTTTGAGTATCTTTGAATTTTTTAGCCTTATTTGCATCATTCCCCCTCCCCTCAAAAGGATTAGTCCTCGAATCAATGCCTTCTTGAAAGCGCATTAGCTACCACATTTTCTTTTCCTTACTTATATTGGATCACATATGGGAAGGACTTTATGAATTCTACCCATTTTGCATGTCATTTATTAAGCTTGTCTTACCCTTTCAAATGCCTCAAAGATTCATGATCGGTGTGAATCACAAATCTTTTGATAACAAATAATGTTGTAATATCTCTAATGCTCTTACCAAAGCATAAAACTCTTTGTCATAGGTGAAATAATTCAATTGTGCACCATTGAGCTTCTCACCTAAGCAATGAGTCTTTTATCCTGCGTAAGAACAACGCCTATCCGAAGCCGAGAGGCATCACATTCAATTTCAAAAGTTGAATCAAAATTATACAATCTTAATAAAGGTGCATTACATAACTTTTCTTTCAATAAGAAAAATGTATGTTCTTGTTCTTTTCAAAAAACAAACCCTTATCTTTTTCATGATTTCAGTTAAAAAGGCAGCAACGGGCTAAAATCTTTTACAAATTTCCTATAGAAACTTGTCAAACCATGAAAACTATGCACCTCCCTTATACTTTTAGGTGTCGGCCACTCTTGAATAGCCTTTACCTTTTCACTATCTACCTCGATTCCTTTTGTACTCACGACATATTCTAAAAAAAGGATGTGATCAATGCAAAATGTATATTTTTTCATGTTAGTACACAGTTGAAATTTACGCAATGTGTCAAACACTTGCCTCAAATGCATGACATACTCATCAATAGATTTGTTATAAACAAGAATGTCATCGAAGTAGACAACCACAAACTTTCTAATAAATTTACATAAAACACGGTTCATTAAACGCATGAAAGTACTTGGCGCATTAGTTAAGTCAAATGGCATAACCAACCACACATATAACCCTTGTTTTATTTTAAAAGCAGTTTTCCATTCATCTCCTAGTTTCATTCTTATTTGGTGATAACTACTTTTAAGATCAATTTTAGAAAATACACAAGTAACATGCAACTCATCTAACATATCATCAAGTCGAGGTATTAGGTGTCGATATTTTACCGTTATTTTGTTGACGACTCTACAATCAACACACATACGCCAACTACCATCAGTTTTGGGTACTAACAAGACGGGCACTGTGCATGGGCTTAAACTTTCTCGAATGTGCCCCTTTTGTAAGAGCTCCTTCACTTGCCTTTGAAACTCTTTAGTCTCCTCAGGATTGTTCCTATAGGCTTGTTTATTTGGTATGGTAGCCCTGTGAATGAAGTCAATTTGATGCTCAATCCCTCTCAAAGGTGGTAAACGTTAATATAGATCATCGGGAAAGACATCGTTAAATTTCTGCAAAACTTCAACCACAACACTTGGTAAAGAAAAGTCAAGTTCGTTAGTTGAGAAACAAACTTCCTTGTACATGAGTACACTCATTGGCTTGTTAGAAAATAAAACTTTTCTCACATCTCTCATTTTAGCATAAAAGCTCTTTTTTTTCCCTCATTCTTTTCTACAGTCGAATGCACCTCTCTTTCTTTTTCCTTTTGATCTTCATTTTTCTACTCTAATTTTATCTCACTCTCTTTTCTTTTCTCTTTTTCTTTTTCTTTTCTTTTTCTCTCGGCCTCTTTTTATGCGAGTTCATCATGGAACTTTTTAAGTTGCATTTGGTCTTAAAAAACTTGTTTAGGGGTTAAAGGAAGAAGAGTATACTTTTTACCCTCTTTTTCTACCATGTACCTATTGAGATACCCATCATGCATCCCTCTCCTATCCCATTGCCATGGTCTACCCAACAAAATATGACTAGCTTGCGTAGGAACTGCATCACATGTGACCTCATCACTATACTTATCAATAGTAAAAGGCACCCTCACTTGCTTATTAACTCTCACCTCCCCACTATTGTTAAGCCATTGCAGTTTATAAGATTTAGGATGTTTTGTAGTTTCCAAACCCAGTTTATCGACAAACAAGGTACTAGCCACATTTACACAACTACCCCAATCAATAATCATACTACACAATTTTTCACTCACTAGACATCTAGAATGAAAAATGTTCTCTCTTTGCAACTTAACCCCCTCATCATCATTCCTTACTTGCGTATTCAAAGCATGCCTAAAAACCAACAATCTACCTTCCATAGGTATTTTCTCATCACTACAATCCTCCAAATGAGGCATTTCATCGTCCACATCACTCTCATCATCCGTTTTAACACCATCACCACGCATCACCATTATCCTTTTATTTGGGCATTGAAATGCAATATGACCAAAACTCAAGCATCTAAAACACTTGATATCTCTATTCCTAGGAGTTTGAGAGTTAGAAATACCTTTGTTTTTATTATTATTAACATTTTATGGCTTCATTTTGTCATCTCTTTTGAATTGGACAGCCTTGTTAACTCCCCTCCAATTCGGCCTCCAATTAGAATTTTGGGCCGAATAAGTGTTGGCTTTCCTTGTGTTCCCCTTTTGCTTTGATTGTTTTTCAATCTTTATAGTCATGTGCACCATATCATCAATCTCCACATAATGTTGAAGCTCTACAATGTTGGCTATGTCTTTGTTAAGGCCATTTAAGAACCTTGCCATAGTAGCTTCCCTACCCTCTTCAATATCAGCTTTTATCATGGCTATCTCCATCTCTTTGTAGTAGTCTTCTACACTCTTATTCCCTTGTATAAGGCCTTGCAATTTTTTATGTAAGTCCCTATAATAGTGAGAAGGAATAAAGCGCCTTCATTTCGGCCTAAGTGGAAATAAGTCTCTCTCCATTTCTCCTTTTACTTGTGATGAGTTGATCCCACCACACAATGACATACTCTCCAAACTCCACGGTCGCAAGCTTTATCTTTTTCTCCTCTGAATAATTGTGGCACTCAAAATAAACTCCACCTTGCACTCCCTTTCAAGATAAGCATTCAAATAATTTTTTCCTAGAAACGATGGGATTTTCATTTTGATGCTCCCAGTGTTTTTATCACGATCGTTTCGACCCCTACCATAATTTCGACCTTCATTGACCAAAATAGCTTAGTCATCAAATTCTTCCTCCACTTCCTCATCAAAAGGTGGTGTTGGAAGTCTTCTTGCCCTTGGATTGGTTTGGGAAGCTTCCCCTCTCATGGAATTTAACTCACTTTGTTGTTTGTCTAGTTTCTCATTCATGTTTCCAGTAGCTAGTTGAATCCTCTCAAATTGTTGTTGCCTTGCTTTGAGGATGAAGTCTTGATCTTTTAATGTTCTTTCACTCCCTTGTGGCTCCATCTTCAAATTTGAAATTTTAATAAAGAAAATAGATTACAACCTCACAAATCACTCCCTCACGTGTTTACTTTCGTAGTATGGACACTCATGTTTCACTCAATTTTGGTTTTTACCCTTTTTTGAGCTCACACTCTCTTGCTTTTTACCACTAAAGCAATCTTTTATAACTTTATACGAAAGGGTCAATTCAAATAACAATTAATTATCACTATGTACTCAATTTTAATTAGAGATAACAAAGAATTCATAAAGAAACAAGATACATGAATTCAACTTTAGAAGCAAACTAGAACAATCTAAACAATGAAGAACACACACTTGATATAGAATTAAGTGTATGATGATTTTTATGTTAATTAGGCAACAACGAATCAATATTATTACTTCAAGATGTAATAAGAAGCAAATAGGCATAAATATTAAATGAAAACTAAAGATGCAAAAAAATTGTGAATCTGAAATTTAATGTACGAGACTTATAATTCTCTAATAGAACCACAAATTATCACCCAAAACACTCAAATTAAGTGAAACAAACAATTTTGGATGAAAACAAACTCAATTGAGGTGAGTTATTTCCAAACAGTCCCAAAATTTACACAAACAATCTCAACCAAATAAACAACTTTAAAAAGAGTTTTCCTTTTAAATTTTAAATGTATTTGAATGTTATATGAGATAAATAAAAAGAAAATAACAGCAGGTGTTTCAATTACACAATGTAAAATTGGTTGAAGTGTGTTTTGCACAATTAAGCAAATTAGGCTTATCTGATTTTTTTTTTTCTGAATGCAAAGTTGTCACTTTTTTTTTAGCAAGAAATAATGAAAATAAAGACAATAAAATAAGGATAAAATAATTCACTTAGTGAACCTGGCTCTGATACCAAATGATGCAGAACCCTAAAAATTACACAAATAATCTCAACCAAACAAACAGCTTTGAAATGAATTTATCTTTTAAATTTTAAATGTATTTGAATGTTATATGAGATAAATAAAAGGGAAATAACAGCAAGTATTTCAATTACACAAGGTAAAATTAGTTGCAGTGTGTTTTGCACAATTAAGTAAATTAGGCTAATCTCTTTTTTTTTTTTGCTAAATGCAAAGTTGTCTTTTTTTTTTAGCAAGAAATAATGAAAATAAAGATAACAAAATAAGGATAGAATAATTTACTTGGTGAACCTGGCTCTGATACCAAATGATGCGGAACCCCAATACCCTTGCTTGAATCTTAGAACTCTTCAATTTATTTAGAACAAAATTTAGATTATAAGTAAAAATAAATCAAAGTTGTTCAATCACCCAATTGGTAGAAGTTAAATATAACCCAAGAGAGATAAATGACATCTCTTGAAGCCAATCCAAACAAGCACCAAGAACAATTGAAATAGGAAATCAAAATTTAAT
Source organism: Carica papaya (assembly GCF_054855325.1). Lineage (NCBI taxonomy): Eukaryota > Viridiplantae > Streptophyta > Magnoliopsida > Brassicales > Caricaceae > Carica > Carica papaya. Next base: position 18,862,144 of record NC_142311.1, on the reverse strand, counting down.
ACAAGTGATAACAATTGTATTCCAAATCAACACCTTGTGCATAAAGTGAAAAGAAAGCCAAAATGCTCTTAACTCAATTATGAGATATTTGATTACAACACTTGATGTCTACAAAGAAGAGTTCCTTTAGTTTTTATAGCCAAAGAAATCAATGATAAGTTACAACACAATAACTACAATTGTAACTCTTACAATAACTGGGCTAATTATATGATAATTACAATTGTAACTCCAACAATAACTAGGCTAATTATAGGCATGTAATTGTTGTGTAACGCCTTATAACTCCAATCTTCTTAACCAACACCACTAATTGTTTGTGGCACCATATAGTTATGAGATCATTCTTATAATAACACTAAGATAAAACTTAAACCCAAATGAGTTACACTTGACTATATGGGCTTACTCAACTCAAACTAAAATAAAACAATTTAAAATACTTAAAACAACTCAACTAATCCAGCCCATACATAATGCTTATTCATCTATTACCAATAAGACTCAAACAAGCTAAAATTATCCCAAATTATTTAAATACAATTAAAGTTACGAATTTGGGCTGTTCAAAAAGCTCATATTTGAACTTTTCACAATTGGCCAGCCCATCATCCACATGTTTTTGAGTGAAAACTTGGAGCAAATCTTTAAGTTTCTTTGCTTTCGACTGAAACTTTTCAATTTTGGAACTTTATTTGTATTCACGTCATTTGAAATTTGCTCCAAGTCACCTTTTGATACTCTTTGAGTATCTTGAGTGTTTTTAGCCTTCTTTGCATCATTTCAGATAGTTGATATAGATGAAACAACTTATGTTATTGAAATAGAAATCTTCAGAGATTGTTCTCGGGGATTGTTAGGTTTATTTAAGAAATGATATATTAACCGAGTTTTGGAGAGATTTAATATGTAGTTATGTTCAGCCAGTGTTGCACCCATTCTTAAGGGTGATAAATTAAGTAAAAGTCAGTGCCTAAGAAATGACTTAGAAAGGGAATGGATGAAGAACATTCCTTATGCATCTTCTGTGGGAAGTTTAATGTGTGTACTAGACTAGATATCAGCTATGTTGTTGGTATGTTGGGAAGATATCAAAGTGATCCAAGAATTGAACACTGGAAAGCGGTAAAGAAGGTTATGAGGTATCTTCAAGGGACAAAAGATTATATGTTCACATATAAAAGATCAGAACAATTAGAGGTGATCGGATACTCAGACTCAGATTATGGTGGTTATCGTGATAGCGTAAAGTCTGCTATAGGTTTTGTCTTTATGCTAACAAATGGAAGAATTTCATGGAAGAGTGTAAAATAGTCTACTACTGCCTCGTAGAGTTTATACTATGTTTTTGAAGCCTCAAGTCATGCTTTGTGGTCACAAAATTTGATTTCAGGACTTGGTGGTGTTGACTCTATTGCCAAGCTGCTGAGAATATTTTGTGACAATACTGCAGCTATTTTCTACTTTAAGAATGACAAATATTCTAGTGGATCCAAACACATAAACTTAAAGTATTTAGTTGTTAGAGAAAGATTCTAGAAACAACAAGTGTCGATTAAAAATATTAGTACCACACTTATGATTGTTGATCCATTGACTAAAGGGTCACCTCCAAAGATATATGCAGAACATGTAAGGTTAGGTCTTTTGAGTAATTTATAATATGAGAATAGATATTTTAGTGGTTGAATAATTGATATTTTACTCGTTGAAGTCTGTTTTTGTTATTTTTTGTTTTTTATTATGGGTGCACAATTTAGTATTTAATCAATAAAGAATGTTTTGACAAGACAAATTGTAGAGGCTATTTTCACATTATAGACTGAATTAGTAAAAGTTATTAGTGTGTGGTGCATGGAAGGAAATGTGACATTGAAATCATATTACTGCTATGATTCACATTTATAATTTAAATTATTTCAGTATTATGGTATAGTAATTTTAAACTTATTAGCTGATTTTATTGTAATTACGTATCAAATTTATTTTACTAATAAATATATTTTATTACAATATATATATATATATATACTATAATATTCATAATCGATTTTGTGGGTCAAGTGGGAGAATGTTAATTTAAGTAATTAAGTAGATGATCTACTAACTTAGTATTTTATTTTTTTATCTACTTATAATGGTTGAAGCCAACTTAAAGGACACCCAAAATAATAGATAACCGTTATAAATAAAAAAGGTACTTTGATAGAGTTGGTAGTCTTAAAATAAATTATAGAATTATTGTATTTTATGAGTATTAATCTACAATAATAGAAACTGTTATCAACACATTCAATTACCTTGAATGTGTTTTGTCATCTCATCTCATCTATAAGAAGAACATAAATTCTCATTTCAAGTTGTCTTCCATCAACTAAAATTATAAAATTTTGTGCATAATAGTTAGATAAAAAAAAGAAGTAAATCAGAGAATTAAAGTCATTTCCAAAGGATCTCTCAATTACGCTATGACTACGTTATCTTAGAACGATATATAGCTCTAACTTTCTGCTGTTTTAATTATCTTAAAATATATTGAATTCAATAAAAAGATGACTTCCGTATAAATTTTTTTTACATCTGTGGCTCCTTCACTTTATCTTCATTTCTCTCTTTATTATTATCATAAAAAATTGAAATTAGAAATCAACTTATATATATATATATATATAGAGAGAGAGAGAGAGAGAGAGGGGAGAGAGTAAGAAGAATCACAAAAAGAAAAATGGATAAATTTCTAGTGAGAGATTCGTTGGTATGTAACATGATTTGAATTTGAAAAGAAAAATGGATTCTATATATAATTATATACATGTAAATTGCAAATTAATAGGCTTCTTAAAATGAGAAGACAACATCAAAAAGTGGTTTGTAACTTATGATGCAATGTATTAATTTATTTAAATTAATTCATTAACTAAAAATATCAAAATTAATTAATTAATTGATTTATTGATATTATTATTTAAAAAATATTGATGTGGACAATGATGCGTTTGACATGGCGCCGACGTCAATAAATTTAATGAATACAGCAGGAATTTTAAACAAAGAAATCGTATAGAGGGAAATTTCAAACATTTTCCGTATACTACAAAACGGAAACTCTAAATCAATATTTCCCATATTGATCTTTTTTTTTTTATTGTTTATTAAAAATCATTTCCAAACCACATTTTTTTCTTTCTTCATACTTTTAAAGATATTTTCTTCTTTTTCTTCTCTTCTAAATGTATGTCCAAAATTTTCTAGAAATCCCAAAAGTAAACCCATGTTTCGACTTTCCTCAAAATATCCATTTCTTATGGCAACTAAACATATGTTTCCTAAACTAAACATGTATGGGTCTGTTCCTTACTAATTTCTTTCTTTTAAAATCTACGTTCTTTTTTAGGATGTTCTTATCTCTTGACTTTTTTGTTGTGTTAATTTACTAACTAAATCATTAATATGATATTAATACCGTGTGTAAATTAATTCTTATAAATCGCTTAGTTTCAAGAACTTATGGTAATAACTTTTAAGAATGAGAATATTTATTATGTTCATATATATATATTTTTTTTTGTAGACAGATGGTTAGATTATCAAAGATGATGAATTATGTTTTACTACGATTAATCCTTTTCTTTTTTTGTCACTAATTGATTTTATTTTTAAAAAAAAATCAAAAAAATTATATGAAAACCTCCCTCCATATTACTCTAAAAGATTAAGTAATAACTGATAAATACATTAGTAACTTGATCATAGTTTTCCATTATGATAATAAAGATAATTAGGTTTTTTTGAATTATAAAGGATTACATGTAAAAAACAAGTTTTATATATAATTAAAAAATTGTTATAGTTATTATATACTAAATACTTATAATGAAATACTTTATGCATTTGTTAGATCACGATTAAGATCAATAACATTGTTTATATACACATGAAATTAATTAACTTGATTTAATATCACAATTAATAACAGAGGATACACTCAATCAATTAGGTTTATAAAGTAAAATCAACCTTTATTTTTATCACATAATGACACTTAGTAAAACTTAACTTAGAATACCTAACAAATGCTTAACATCACTCCAACATATCCTCCTCAAAAGTATATTAAGACATGTTCCTCTATGCATCGATCATGGTAGATTATTTACACTACTGGTGCAAGCAAATAAAGCATGTAAACATTCATCTATAGTTTATACATTATATCAGTCAAGTTAAAGTTATTTATATATACCAACAACAGATATAGAGGACTCGACCTCATTCAACGAACTTCATATTTGACTCGAGACAAATTGCAGTACTTATATGTGCCTTCAATATTGACTGAGATTGTTATATGTTCTGCATAATGCTCCAGAGTCAAATCACTCCATACCTCCATTTTGTTAGCTCATATGCCCTGGTTGGAATAAGCCATTCTTGACAGTGTTTGGGATGACATTTGATCAAGCAAAAATAATCTTTATCTATATATATATATATATATATATATATAGAGCCACATATCTATTATGAGCTACCTTGTGGTTCCCCTTTTGAGTGAAGTAATATACAAACAGACTCATTCTAATTAGTGTTGGTTTTTTTGTACAAATAGATCAAAATGAATTAGTTGGAAGAGTTCTCATATGGGCTCTCCCATTAGGCCTAAAGAACCTCTCTATTGTAATACCCTTTTGAATTAATAAATATCTTACTTTGTCTCAAAAGAAAAACAAAAAAAAATAATATTTGCTTTAATTACTCAAGAAGAAAGAGAAAATCCGATTGAGAGAAGAATTTTGAGGAAGTACTTTACCAACTTTTCACCAATTTTATTTTACCACTGGAGGATTTACATAAAAGGCAAGGGATTGCTTGCAACAAAGCATTTTTGGAGTCTAGTTGGCCTTTTCAAGACCATTAGGATTTCCATGCCATAATGAAGGTTGACTATTAATCCTAAATATTCAAATCAAGACAAAAGAGATAATTCTCTTCTCTTTTTCTTTGCTAATTTATTGTTTTCTTCTAAATTGTCTTGTATATTTTTTTTCTTAATAATTTCTTACAAGAATGGTACCATCTCGCACTGTCTCAAAAGGAATTAAAAATAAAAAACAATAGAAATAAAAATATCTGTGTACATAGCAATTAAAATTAAGGATAGGAGCAAAAGGCTTCGTTTTTGATACAAAGAAATAATCTCTCATACGCTAAAGCCATTTTGTTGGCCGTAAACATAGAAACCGCATACCTGCGGCAGGCCTTCCCTCTCTCTGCAAGTCTTGCCGTCCCATCTCTCACAACCTCCCCTAAAGCCTCCATTAACGACTTTACGTTAGGAGAAAACATGTATCCGAACTCATCATCAACCACAATACTGCCCTTTATGCTTGGAAACCTTGATGCCATCACTGGCTTTCCACTCATCATCGCCTCCATTAGCGTCAGATCCAAGCCTTGTGGCCTGAGCGTCGGGTTGACGAAGATGTCAATCGCATTGTAGAATGCTTTCAGTTGAGATGGAGATACAGAACCCAACACCACAACCTGCGGACCTAGATCTCTGTATCTCTGCTGCCATGGCCCTGACCCCGCAACAATCAAGAACACATCATCATACTTCCTTAGCAACTTGGAGAAAGCTTCGTAAAGCAACGGGTGTCCTTTGTCTTTCACCAATCTTCCGGCGATCCCAAGAACTAAGCTTGTATTCTTCGAGATACCAAGCTTGGATCTGAAGTCGCGTCCTAACTTTTTATCTTCTGCAAACTCGTTTTCGTCGACTCCGTTGAGGATTACATGGACCCTTTTGACCGGGATCTGGTAGACGTCTCTTAACATCTCGCCGCAGCTATCGCTTATTGCCACATGATGTGCATAGTTGTTGAAAAACCTTATCTCGTTCAACACTTTTGGTACAGCTCCATATAAGCTCTTGTTGAATTCTGGGGAGATGGTTTCATCTGGATTTCGAGCCAGGTCCTGGTAAATACTCGAGTGTAAACTCTCAAGGGCTATTCCATGCCACGAAACCGCAAGATTGGCGACATTACGGGCTACCCAGTGAGGAAGAGCAACACTTTCTGAGTGGACCACATCAAATGGTTGCCGTTGGTTTTCTTCCCCGAATTGCTCCCAGGCTTTGTTATATCTCCACTTACCCAATTCACCTTGGTGGAAATGAAGCCGTGGATAGGGATTATTGGCAGGAGAAATGGATGATGGGGATTCGATTTCATCGACAGGGGAAGTAAAGACATGAATCCGATGTCCTCTGCGAGCTAAAGCTGTGTGCAAGGTGTAAGCGTGGCGCTCCATGCCACCAGGACTGGTGGTGAGGGGCCATTTTCTGGAGAATACAGCGATTTTGAGCGAGATGGGCGGGTGTGTTTGGGGAAAACTTAGACGATTCCATGCGAAATGGGCATGGCGGAGATCTCCTGACCACAATTTATGGAGAAGAGGTTTGGTGAAAGTTGTGGAGATGGAGATGGGAGTATGGAGGAGGAAGAAAGCAGGTATGGTGAAGAGGGTGATGAAGAACAGAGTGGTGCAGAGGTTAATGGAGTTTTGTTTCTTGGGTTTGTTGTTGAAAGCCATTGGGGTTTATTTTTTTTCTCGTTTGATTTTTGATGGTTTGATTTTTGTAAAAGGAAAAAGTTAGGTTAGCAGGCTGGCTTTTGGAGTTTCTTTTTCTTAGTGCGTTTCTCACGCTTCCATGTTCACTTTATTTAATATAAAACTAACTCAACTTTTATTTGGTTTGTCAACTTTAGGCCAGATAGAATAGAGTTTTAAGTTTCTCTCTTTTATTTTATACCTATTTTTTTTTTTAAAATTCTGCAGATAAAAATTTTCTTCAAAATGATTATAAATTTTGTTATAATTGTAAACTCAACTCATTCTATTTATTGGTGTGTTTTGAATTTGGGAATATTTCAGATTTATCCTGTGGAATTTGTAAAGGATATTTTGGATTTAAAAATAAAATAATATTATAAGTGGGGAATAAGTTATTGTACGTATGTTTAAAAAATATAAAGAGATACATGTGTGGTTGACTAAGCTAAGCCATTGTTGATGCTGTTTACCCCAACTTAAAACGCACATAAAGTTTCCATTTCTTTTCTATCTATATTTTTTATTAAATTAAAATATTTTTTTTTAAAAAATACAATTCAAATAGAATACTTGGAGCTTCAGCAACTGCTCGCTGGCCACAACCTTATCGTTCATCTTTCTTTAATTTACGATGAATTTTAATTTGACATTAACTTTTTCTTCTTGAAGAAAATTGCAGATATATTTAAATTATAATTAAGATTTGAAATAAAATCCATTTTTATTTTAGAATAAATATCAAACTATGTTTATATGTTTAGCATCATTAATTGAGATTGCGAAGATTAAATTTCGGTATCGTGGTATTGATTTCTGAAAGCAAATTTCAAATTAAAAAAAATTCTTTAAATATATCTTTTAAAAGAGAGTTTTGGGTCCTTCATGCAAATTTCTTTGAAGTGCTTATTTCTCACTAACCACCCCTCTCTCGTAAAGCGTGTTAGTAGCACACACTTAATTCAAAATAATATAATTTTTATTAATGTAAAAGTATGTTGGAGCATTATATTCTTTATATATATATATATAATTGTTAGGTACAATATGAAACTCTAAATCTTTTTTTCTTCTACAATACAAAACAAAATACAAAATTTAAACCTCGAATATAATATCTAACTTTTAAAATATCATTCTGTATCACTACTACTCTGCAGCAGTATCTTCAGTATCTATAAGGTGATACAATGAGTGAGATTTATCATTTTATTAAGCAGATATTACGACATTATAGAATAATACATGCAATATATATATGTATATTATTTTACATACATTAAAATCACATATATTGTATAGAATTCAGAGATCAAATTCACAAATAAGATATGTTGCACTGCATTATTACAATGAGCTACACTTTATCATTATTATGGAGGTTGATCACTCACTCTTCCCACTACATAATGCATAAGCACACTCTTATCACTCATATTGATTCCCAATATGCGAAATATAGAAATGTCATGTAGGGGCACACTGATTCCCCCTTAAACATAGAAATGGTGGGACACACCACACCTTTCTAGCATAATGTTGATGGGAATGGAATAAATCTCTCCCATAGTGAATGCTAAACATATACCAAAAACACATTGCATAATTATACTTAATTCAAAACAAATCTTTTGTCAAACCACATGTTTAGTAAATTCACAAATTCGTAATATACTTCAATAAAATAAAATATATCAAAAATACAAAGTATTAATGATATTATAACATATATTTACATCAATTTCTAAGTAATTAGACCTTTATTCATTACTATCAACTTAACAATTGTCTTGGATAGAGTCCTCTCTCATAATTTCTCTTAATTTTTTTGTTCGCTCAGGCAGAGTTTTCCTTTATATTTTCTCCAATTTCTTTGTTCACTCAAGCAGTCTTTGATGTGAGCATGACCAAACCAAGAGACATCCCAAAAATATAAATAGAGTTGGGAGGGAAATAACCTGCAATTTGGGAGAATCTCACAGAAAATAAAGAACTTGTGAGCTAGTGGCAGCTTGCAAGAATGTTGCTCGCATGTATAAGGTAGCATGAGAAAGGGGTATTGCGCACACAGGGCACGTTCATACAGGCCAGCGCACACTACGCGCATGCATGCAGGCTAGCACACATGCGCATCTACGCACGCAACAACCACATGAAGAAGAGTCCTAATGCTTGTGGGAACCCGCATGATGCGATGATGCGGGAGGGTATAGGGCTGATCGAATAAACTCTTATAAACTTCACCAATGCATGCAATATAGAAACTTAACCACCTAAATAACCCCTCCCTCTACTTGAATCTACAATCAAAATATGGTATGTAAAAACAAGAAATAGGAAAATAAAAACGAGAAAAAGAAAAATACCACTGACTGACCCGATAAATTGATCCCAACTCTTCAGCTCCACAAGACTTCAAAAAGGTCACTACCTTTGAAGAACTGAAGATGCTAAAAGAAATTAGCAAAACTAATTCTTGAAGAAAGTAAAAGCTTCAATTTTATTCTTCTCAAATGTAACTTTATAGCCTATGGGCAAACCTTTATATAGACTTTGGGATAGTTTCAATTGAATACAAATGCCTGAAAAATAATAAAATAAATACAAGATAAATTTTTTATCTCAATCTATAATTCAAAATAATAATTAAATAATTTTAATGGATAGATTTATATTAAGATAATAATAAATAAAAAATAATAAAATAATTACAACAATTATTGCATGTGATTTTAGATAAAATCATATAAGCAATTTAAAGAAACAAGGTTGGAAATTCGGATAAGCTTGCTGCAATTTTAAGCCACACATGTGACATGTGCGGCTGACATAAATGGCATGCATAAACAAAAAAAGGAAAATAAAAATTAAAAAAAGAAAGATGCCACGAATTTACTCGATAAGTCGATCCCAACTCCTCAGCTTTACAAGACTTCAGAAAGCTCCCTAACTTTCAAGAACTTGAAGATGCTAAAAGAAATTAGCAAATCTAATTCTTGAAGAAAGCAAAAACTTTAATTTTATTATTCTCGAATGTATGTTTACAACCTATAGGTAAAAACTTTTATATAAGCTTTTTCTGAAATAGTTATAAACAAATACAAACACTTGAAAGATAAAATTCTATCCTAAAAGAAATAATAAAATATTAATCTATCCCAATCTAAAATTTAAATCAATAATTAAATAATCTTAAAGGATAGATTTTATATTAAAATATTAATAAGAATAATATTTAAAAAAAGTAAGAAATTATCCCATGTGTTTTTCATGAAAAACACATAGGGAATTGAAGAGGGAAAGTCCAAAAAGTACACAAGGTGCGAGCTTGCCAAACCAGGCACGCGGGTTAGCCCGTGGAATATGCGCGAGTTATAGGGAGTGGGCGCGCGGTTTGCTCCGGATAAGGCATGCGGGTTGCATACATGGACTGTTCCTTCTAGGTCATTCGGTTCGTTGTACAGGTTGGCATGTTCGCACACACACAGATCGTATGTCCTCGCCGTGCTTGGCGTGCTGTTGGGCTATCGAAACGAACTGGACGCTGACGTGCGCCTGGTTTGCTGCATTGTGACATCCCGTTACCTAATGGATAAAGGAGTTCAATAACAGAATAAATATGAGTGCAAAATAAATTATGCAACAGAAGAAAATCATCAATTACAAAATATTTGATGTTCAAATACACTTGAGGCCAAGAAGATGAATGACAAAAATATACACAATATTATTCGAGCCACTTTTCTCATTACATAAAGAATAGTTATCAGAGTATAGTTATCCAAATGCAATGAAAAATCCATTATAGATCCATGAATGGATAAACCAAGCTTCAAGGGGCAGCTCAGGAGGTAATTTCTCACTATCATCATTGTCTAGGGGGAAATGTATTGGGATACTCAATAAGAAAAATAGTATTCAAACTACACTACTAAAGTTTTAAAAGTTATTTATTTCAAAATCATGTCATTAGAAACAAGTGACTTATCTCTTGGACTTGTCGTAGAATATATTCATTTGAAATATTTACAAAACATTTACTTTTTTTTTTAAACTAAATCAGAAACATCCGGCTTCAAGTTACAATTAAAAGAAGTAAAGACAAAGTAGTGCACAACAAAAGAGTCAATGCTACAGTAGGGTAATATAATAGAAACTAGTTAAACAAACTAAACATGACATGACATGTCAGAACAGTGAGCAACATAATGAAAACCAGTTGAATTAACTAAAAAGCATGACAATGTCATGATAGAATCATGAGAAACATATTCTATTCAAGGAAACTATCAAAACATGAGAAATCAATAAATTATTCTAGCTATATCATCAAATGGTTTTAATTCATTTACGGCTTTTAGAGATATACGCATGGAATTGTTTTAACTTATATCAACAGAGGGTAGAAGAGATCCCCGACTACCACGGTGAATGGAAAACAGTTCAATTCGATATATAGTATAACAGTTGAAAACTAATAATCACGGTCGTATTTCGCCACTGTGGTCCCTACAATTAGTCACAATTCCACTCTTATTAGAGGAAATGCTAATACCATTCACAGGGAATGGTTCACCAACAGTCAATAGTAGTCAATTTGGTAATCCCTCAGTGATAACAGTCAAATGAATTTTCAATCTTTCCACTTTTCTTATCAATTCAAATAATCATTTATCTTTATCGTCTCGACTCGATGGGGGTCCACAATCTAATCTTGACCCAATAAAGAACCATATACCCAGATTAGACCATCAGGTTACCCTCCAAGTTAAGGCCCCAAATGAGTAACCCTCTAAACCATTGCTTCTGAAGCGAAGTTGAGGGTCTAACCTATACACATGGCATATTATATAAAACAATCTCAATAGGGAATTCATGTCTATACACTATACGAAAGTAAGAATTCTAAAATCATGTGATTTACAATCTTTAGCATACATTACCAATTCATGCAAGAATAACAACCAAGAATTCATACATTTTGTCATTCCTTAAATGTTCTCTTTATCTAGAAAATATATTCAAAAGAGTACATAAAAATACTAAGATCCCTTACCAAAGTTCAAGCTTTTGGTTTTCCCACAACAAGATTGTTTATATATTTTGAAGGAGATGAAAAGGTCGTTTGACAACCATGGGTTTTAGAAGAGATTTTTGAAAGTTTAAGGTAAAGAGAATCAAAGAATGAGTTGTTAGAAATTTTAGTGAAGAAACAAAATCAAGAAAAGGAGGCTTACCGTGCATATGGGAAAGTTTTCTTGATTTTCTTTGGCTTTGTCTCTTTCTACTCTCTCTCTCAAGTGGAAAGGAAGGAGGAAATATAAAAAATGGGAGAAGAGAGGTGGAAGAGTGATTTAAATAGGCCAACAAGGGGCCTCGCATGCGCACAATGTGGCAGCTTCATGGCGGCCAGCTCGGCGAACAATGCATGAACGCAACACACAGGATGAGTCTGTTCGTGAGGCATATAGGTGGCTGTATATAGGCGGCTGACAGATGCGACGGGCTGCTATGCTGGGTGGCTATAGGTGGGTGCGTGGCTAACACGATTGATGAGACGCCCATGTGGGCTGCAACAGGTGGGTTGGTGACGAGTGGCAGCCACATGGTTAGGTGACAGAATAGACGAGACAGCTTTTGTGTTCGCAAGCATGCTGTAGGTGCATGACTGAGGTGCGGTAGGTGACGGGATAGTGATGGGACAACTGTTGTGCGTGCAGGTGCATAGGCAAGCAGTCATACAGGTGCGCAAGCGTGTTCGTAGATAGTCTTTCCATGAAGCTTGCTCGCGAGTTTTCTCCCTCTTCTTCTTTTTTTTGTACTTGTTTAATAGTTTCCAAAAATTTAGAAAAAGTTAAATTACTTTTATAATCATTTGAATATCAATGTAGAATTTAAACAAAACAAAGTAACATTGTAATTTAAACATTAAATTAAAATTTGAACATAAATAAACATCATGCTCGAAAATAAAGTAGTTTTAAGGGTGTCACATCCGCCCCTTACAAAAATTTGGTTCTGAAAATTTGAAAAAGATTAAAATAATTTGGGATGCTTATTTTGTATTTCTTCTTCGAGTTCTCACATGGCTTCATCAGGGATGTGGTGTTGCCATAACACCTTGACCATCGAAATCCTTCTGTTTCTCAGAACTTTCTCCTCTTGATCAAAGATCTAGACAGGATACTCTGCATAGGTCATCACTAAATTAACTGGGAGTTAGTGGTATGGAATGATGTGAGAAAGATTACAGTGGTATATCCTGAGCATGGAGACATAGAAGACATCGTGTAAACCCATGAATTCAAGTGGCAAAACAACACGGTAAGCCACAAGGCCAACACATTCTAACATCTCAAAAGGTCCAACAAAATGTGGACTTAGTTTTTCTTTCTTCTCATACTGTAATTTTCCCTTATACGAAAAGACCTTGAGGAAAAAATGTTCGCCTACAGCAAATTCCAAGTCCTTCCTCTAATTGTTTGTGTAGCTCTTTTATCGACTCCGAGTGGTGATGAGATTCTTGTGGATAGTGGCGACCTTGTCTATGGTTTCTTGGATGACATCCGTTCCCTAAAGATGTCTGTTCTCAATTTCATTCCAACAAGTAGGTGATCGACATGGCCTACCATAGAGAGCTTCATATGGAGTCATACCAATACTGAAGTGATAACTGTTATTGTAAGCAAATTTTGCTACAGGTAGATGTTGGTCCCAACTATTGCCAAAATCCAGTACATAGGCTTGTAGCATATTCTCCAGCGTCTAAATGAATCGTTCAGATTGGCTATCAGTTTATGGATGATACGTAGTGTTAAAGTAAAGACTACAGCCTAGAGCTTCTTGGAAGCTTTTTAAAAAACTAGAAGTAAAACAAGGATCCCTGTCGGACACAATGGGAAGTTGAAACACAACAGAGCCTAACAATCTCCTCAAGGTACAAATGAGCTAACTATTGACTACAAGAAAGTGAGCTGATCTAGTCAGTCTGTCGATAATAACCCAAATAGCATTGCGAGATGAACTAGTCCTAGGCAATCTTGTGACAAAGTCCATAATCACATGCTCCCATTTCCATTCCAGGATAGGGAGACACTGTAGAAGACTACTAGGTCTCTAATAATGTGCCTTGACATGTTGGTAAGTGAGATATCTAGAGATAAAGTCGACTATATCCTTCTTCATACCTGGCCACCAAAATTGCTGTTGCAAATCCCAATACATCTTCGTTCTTCCTAAGTGTATAGACAACCTAGATGCATGGGCTTCTTTCAGAATGTCCAACCTAACTTCGGGGTCATTAGGCACCCATACTCAAATCTCGGAATCAGAAGAGCCCATCGTTGGTCATCCTAAAGTCACGAGGTTCCTCTGACCTAAACTCGTCTATTTTCTTCAAAATCTCGGGATCTGTAGACTGGGATTCCCAAATTCTCATGAAGAGAGTGAGCTGGATTTGAATTTTGGCGAGGTATACGCCTTTGCCATAATGATTTAAGTGGAGGTTCTGAATTGTCTCAAGTATCCTCCAACGAGAAACCACCATCTATGTCAATAGGGCTCAGTCCTTCCTGCTAAAAGCATTTACAACTACATTACCCCCTACCTGGGTGGTATAGGATCCTGCAGTCATAATCCTTCAGGAGGTTCATCCAATGTCTATTTCTCATGTTCAATTCTTTATGAGAAAATAATTACTTTAAACCCTTATTATTGATATAAATCTCAAAAGTCTGACCGTATAGGTAGTGATGTCATATCTTAAAGACAAAGACTATGACGACAAGCTCAAGGTCGTGAGTGGTATAGTTTCGTTCATGCGGTTTCAACTGCCTGAAATCATAAGTGATTATTCGACCATGTTGCATGAGCACACATCCAATACCAACATATGATGCATCACAATACACCTGAAACTGACCAGTATTGTCAGGAAGAATCAATACCGGAGCAATGGGAAGTCGACGCTTGAGTTCGATAAAACTTTCATCACAATTGTGGTCCTAGTAGAAAACAACATTCTTTCTAGTGAGACGAGTTAAAAGGGCGGCAATGCGTAAAAAACCTTCGATGAAGTGATGATAATATCCTGTAAAACCCAAAAAGCTATGGACCTTAGTGACTTTGGTTGGTTGACTACAATTTATCACTATCTCGACCTTTAAGGGATCCACAAAAACAACATCACCATAAATGATACAAACAAGGTTCAAAACACTCAAGATACTCAAAAAACATCAAAAGGTGACTTGAAGCAAATTTCAAATGACGTAAACACAAATAGAGTTCCAAACGTAGAAAATTTTAGCAGACTAGTAATAAGATCAAAGACAAAAAAGTTTAAAGAGTTGCTTTAAATTTTCACTCAAAAACATGTGGATGATGGGCTTGCCAATTATGGAAAGTTCAAATATGAACTTTTTGAATAGCTCAAATTCGTAACTTTAATTGGGTTTAAATGATTTGGGATAATTTGGTATTGTTTAAGTCTTATTAATAATGGGTGAATAAACTTTGTGTATGGCCTGGATTAATTGAGTTGTTTGAAATATTTTGGATTGTTTTATTTTAGTTTGAGTTAATTAAGCCCATATAGTCAAGTGTAACTCATTTGGGTTTAAGTATTGTATTAGTGTTATTACAAGAATGAGCTCATAACTATATGGTGTCACAAACAATTAGTGGTATTGGTTAAGAAGATTGGAGTTACATAACAATTACATACCTATAATTAGCCTGTTTATTGTTGAAGTTACAAATATAATTATCACGTAATTAGCCTAACTATTGTGGGAGTTACAATTGTATTTATTGTGTTGTAACTTATCATTGATTTATTTGGCTATAAATACCAAAGGAACTTTTCTTTGTGGACATCAAGAGTGGTAATCAAATATTTCAGGATTGAGTTAAGAGTGTTTTGATTCTCTTTTCACTTTATGCACAAGGTGTTGATTTGGAATACAATTGTTATCACTTGTATTCAATTTTGATTTCCTATTTCAATTGTTCTTGGTGCTTGTTTAAATTGAGTTCAAGGGATATCATTTATCTTTTTTGGATTCTATTTAACTTTTACCATTTGGGTGATTGAACAAATTTGCTTCGTTTTTACTTGAGATCTAAATTCTATTCTAAACCAATTGATGAGTTCTAAGATTCAAGCAAAGGTCTTGGGGTTCCGCATCATTTGGTATCAGAGCCAAGTTCACCAAGAAAATTAGTCTATCCTCATTTTGTTGTCTTTATTTTCATTATTTGTTACTATAAAAAAAAGGCAAATTTGCATTCAGTAAAAAAAAAAAAGATTAGTCTAATTTGCTTAATTGTGCAAAACATACTTTAATCAATTCTACCTTGTGTAATTGAAACACCTACTGTTATTTCCCTTTTATTTATCTCATATAACATTCAAATACATTTAAAATTTAAAAGGAAAACTCGTTTCAAGGCTGTTTGTTTGGTTGAGATTGTTTGTGTAAGTTTTGGGGCAGTTTAGAAACGACTCACCTCATTGAGTTTGTTTTCATCCAAAACTGTTTGTTTCACTTAATTTGAGTGCTTTGGGTGATAATGTGTGATTCTATTAGAGACTTATAAGTCTCGTGCATTAAATTTCAAATTCACCATTTTTTTTCTTGCATATTTAGTTTTCATTTAATATTTCTTTTCATTTGCTTCTTATTACATCTTGAGGTAATAATATTGATTCATTGTTGCCTGATTAATATAAAAATCATCATACACTTATTTCTATATCAAGTGTGTGCTCTTCATTATTTAGAATGTTCTAGTTTGCTTCTAGAGTTGAATGCATGTATCTTGTTTTTTCAGAAATTTTTTGTTATCTCTAATTAAAATTGAGTACATAATGATAATTAATTGTTGTTTGAATTGACTCTTTTGTATAAAGTTATAAAAGATTGCTTGAGTGGTAAAAAACAAGAGAATGTGAGCTCAAAAGAGGGTAAAAATCAAAATTGAGTGAAACACGAGTGCCCAGACTACGAGAGTAAACACGTGAGGGAGTGATTTGTGAGGTTGCAATCTATTTTGTTTGTCATTAAAATTTCATATTTGAAGATGGAGCCACAAGGGAGTGAAAGAACATTAAAAGATTAAGAATTCATTCTCAAAGTAATGCAACAACAATTTGAGAGGATTTAACTAGCTATTGGCAACATGAATGAGAAACTTGAGAAATAATAAAGTGAGTTAAATTCCATGAAAGGGGAAGCTTCCCAAACCAATCCAAGGGCAAGAAGACTTCCAACACCACCTTTTGATGAGGAAGTGGATGAAGAATTTGATGACCAAGCTACTTTGGTCAATGAATGTCGAAATTATAGTAGGGATCGAAATGATCTTGATAAAAATATTGGGAGCATCAAAATGAAAATTCCATCGTTTCTAGGCAAGAATGATCCGAATGCTTATCTTGAATGGGAGCGCAAGGTGGAGCTTATTTTTGAGTGTCACAATTATTCGAAGGAGAAAAAGATAAAGCTTGCGGCCGTGGAGTTTGGAGAGTATGCCGTTATGTGGTGGGATCAACTCATCACAAGTAAAAGGAGAAATGGAGAGACTTATTTCCACTTGGGCCGAAATGAAGGTTATCATGAGAAGGCGTTTTGTTCCTACTCACTACTATAGGGACTTACATCAAAAATTGCAAGTCCTTATACAAGGGAACAAGAGTGTAGAAGACTACTACAAAGAGATGGAGATAGCCATGATAAAAGCTGATATTGAAGAGGGTAGGGAAGCTACTATGGCAAGGTTCTTAAATGGCCTTAACAAAGACATAGCCAACATTGTAGAGATTCAACATTATGTGGAGATTGATGATATGGTGTACATGGCTATAAAGATTGAAAGACAATTAAAGTGAATAGGGAACACAAGGCAAGCCAATACTTATTCGACCCAAAATTCTAATTGGAGGCCGAATTGGAGGGGAGATAACAAGGCTGTCCAATTCAAAAGAGATGACAAAACAAAGCCAAAAGATGCTAATGATAATAAAAACAAAGGTATTTTTAACTCCCAAACTCCTAGGAATAGAGATATCAAATGTTTTAGATGCTTGGGTTTTGGTCATATTGCATCTCAATGCCCAAATAAAAGGATAATGATGATGCGTGGTAATAGTGTTAAAACGCATGATGAGAGTGATGTGGATGATGAAATGCCTGCTTTTGAGGATTGTAGTGATGGGAAAACGCCTATGAAAGGTAGATTGTTAGTTTATAGGCGGGCGTGCTTTGAATATGCAAGTAAGGAATGATAATGAGGGGGTTAAGTTGCAAAGAGAGAACATTTTTCATTCTAGATGTCTAGTGAATGGAAAATTGTGTAGCATGATTATTGATGGGGGTAGTTATGTAAATGTGGCTAGTACCTCGTTTGTTGATAAACTGCCTTTGGAAATTATAAAACATTTTAAACCTTATAAACTGCAATGACTTAACAACAGTGGGGAGGTGAGAGTTAATAAGCAAGTGATGGTGCCTTTTACTATTGGAAAGTATAGTGATGAGATGACAAGTGATGTAGTTCCTATGCAAGCTAGTCATATTTTGTTGGGTAGACCATGGCAATGGGATAGGAGAGCGATGCATGATGGGTATCTCAATAGGTACATGGTAGAAAAAGAGGGCAAAAAGTATATTTTTCTTTCTTTAACCCCCTAAACAAGTTTTTAAAGACCAAATGCAACTTGAAAAGTCCCATGATGAATTCGCACAAAGAGAGGCTGAGAGAAAAAGAAAAGAAAAAGAAAAAAAGAAAAGAAAAGAGAGTGAGAGAAAATTAGAGGAGAAAAATGAAGATCAAAAGGAAAAAAAGAGAGATGTGCATTCGACCATAGAAAAGAATGAGAGAAAGAAAATAAGCTTTTATGCTAAAATGAAAGATGTGAGAAAAACTTTATTTTCTAACAAGCCAATGATTGTACTCATGTACAAGGAAGCTTGTTTCTCAACTAACAAACTTGACCATTCTTTACCAAGTATTGTGGTTGAAGTTTTGCAGGAATTTAACGATGTCTTTCCCGATGATCTACCTCAATATTTACCATCTTTGAGAGAGATTGAGCATCAAATTAACTTCATTCCCGGGGCTGCCATGCCAAATAGACCAGCCTATAGGAACAATCCTGAGGAGACCAAAGAGCTTCAAAGGTAAGAGGAGGAGCTCTTACAAAAGGGGCACATTCGAGAAAGTTTAAGCCCATGCGCTGTGTCCGTCTTATTAGTACCCAAAAAAGATGGTAGTTGGCATATGTGTGTTGATTGTAGAGCCATCAACAAAATAATGGCAAAATATCGACACCCAATACCTCGACTTGATGATATGTTAGATGAGTTGCATGGTGCTTGTGTATTTTCTAAAATTGATCTTAAAATTGATTATCATCAAATAAGAATGAAACCAGGAGATGAATGAAAAACTGCTTTTAAAACAACACAAGGGTTATATGAGTGGTTGGTTATGCCATTTGACTTAACTAGTGCGCCAAGTACTTTAATTCGTTTAATGAATCATGTTTTACGTGAATTTATTGAAAAGTTTGTGGTTGTCTACTTCGATGACATTCTTGTGTATAGCAAATCTATTGATTAAGCATGTCATGCATTTGAGGCAAGTGTTTGACACATTGCGCAAATTTCAACTATATGCTAACATAAAGAAATGTACATTTTGTATTGATCGCATCATTTTCTTAGGATATGTCTTGAGTGCAAAAGGAATCGAGATGGATAGTGAAAATGTAAAGGCTATTCAAGAGTGGCCGACACCTAAAAGTATAAGTGAGGTTCGTAGTTTTCATAGTTTAGCAAATTTCTATAAGAGATTTGTAAAAGATTTTAGCACCGTTGCTGCCCCTTTAATTGAAATCATAAAAAAAGATAAGGGGTTTGTTTGGGGAAAAGAACAAGAACATGCGTTTTCCTTATTGAAAGAAAAGTTATGTAATGCACTTTTATTAAAATTGTCTAATTTTGATTCAACTTTTGAAATTAAATGTGATGCATCTGGGCTTGGGATAGGTGTTGTTCTTATGCAGGATAAAAGACCCATTGCTTACTTCAGTGAGAAGCTCAATGGTGCACATTTGAATTATTCCACCTATGCCAAAAAATTTTATACTTTGGTAAGAGCATTAGAGACATGACAGCATTATTTGTTACTAAAAGAATTTGTGATTCACACCGATCATGAATTTTTGAGGCATTTGAAATGGTAAGGCAAACTTAATAAACGACATGCAAAATAGGTGGAATTCATAGAATCGTTCCCATATGTGATCCAATATAAGCAAGGAAAAGAAAATGTGGTAGCTGATGCGCTTTCAAGAAGGTATAGTCTTATCTCTACTCTTTCTACAAAGTTGTTGGGATTTGAGCATTTCAAAGAATTGTATGTGCATGATAGTGATTTTTCAAATGTTTATGTGGCTTGTGAACATAGATCATTTCAAGACTTTTATAGACATGATGGTTTTCTATTTAAAAATAAAAAATTATGTGTGCCTAATAGTTCTATTAGGGAGTTGCTTGTTCGTGAAACAGATAGTGGTGGTTATGGGACATTTTGGGATTGATAAAACTTTGAACATTTACATGAACATTTCTTTTGGCCTAATATGCGCAAACATGTTGAGAAAATTTATGCGCAGTACATCTCATGTAGGCAAACTAAGTCTAGAGTTCAACCACATGGATTATATATGTCACTACCCATTCCTACACATCCTTAAATTGATATTTTTATGGATTTTTTGTTGGGTTTGTGTAGGACTAGAAAAGGCCGAAACTCAATATTTGTTGTTATTGATCGTTTTTTCAAAATGACACACTTAATACCATATCACAAAACAGATGATGCCACACACAGTGGATTTATTTTTCCGCGAAATTGTTAGAATGCATGGCATTTCTAAAACCATTGTGTCCGATAGGGATGTTAAGTTTTTAAGCCGCTTTTGGTGAGTTTTGTGGTCCAAACTTGGGATCAAACTTTTATTTTTTACTTCTTCACATCCACAAATAGATGATCAAACTGAAGTAATAAATAGAACACTTGGTACATTATTATGTGCTTTAATTGGAAGGAATGTTAAAACTTGGGAAGATATGCTACAATTTGTTGAATTTACTTATAATCGGAGTATACATTCTTCTACTGGGTTTTCTCCTTTTTAAATTGTGTATGGTTTTAATCCCTTAACTCCACTTGATTTGTTGCCTATTCCTATAAGTGACATTTCTAATTTGGATGGACATAAGCAAGCAAAAATGGTTAAAGCAATTCATGAAAAAATAAGGTAGAACATTAAAAAGAAAAATGAACAAGTAGTATCCCATGTCAATAAAGGAAGGATTAGGTGTGGGTTCATTTGTGCAAGGAACGATTTCCATCAAAACAAAGATCTAAGTTGGATGCTCGTGGGGATGATCCATTTCAAATCATACCCAAAATCAATGAAAATGCCTACAAAGTGGACCTACCAGGTGAGTATAGTGTTTCGGCTTACATTTAACACATCTGATTTATCTTCTTTTGATATTGATGCAGGAATTGATTCGAGAACAAATCCTTTTGAGGGGAGGGGAAATGATGTAAACAAGGAAAAAAATACTCAAGATATTTAAAGAGTATCAAAATGTGACTTGGAACAAATTTCAAATGACGAAAACACAAATAGAGTTCTAAACCTGAAAATTTCAACGGACCAGTAACAAGATTAAAGGCAAAGAAGCTTAAAGTCACTCTTGGAGAAGATTGATGCACCCTGTAATTGGTTGAACAGGTCATCAATATGGGGCAAATGATACTTGTTTTTGATTATCACCTAGTTGAGCTCCCTGTAATCAATATAAAACCCGAGAGTTCCATCATTTTTCTTGACAAATAAGACTGGATCACCCCATAGAGAATGACTTAGTCTGATAAACCTTTTTTTCTCTCAGTGCTACAAGCTGGCATCGCAAATCCCAAAGTTCAGTTTGGTCCATCTGATAAGTGGCCTTGGAAATAGGTTGTCCCTTAAACTAGGTCGATGGAGAACTCAATCTTCCATTTGGGTGGCAGACTTGGAAGCTCTTTAAGAAAAATATATGATGCCATAAATGATAGGGATTTTCTGTATTGAATTTTTAGGATCCATACGCCTAAGCATCAAAGACATTAGAAAAACATGCAATTTATATCTTAAGAATCTTTGTCATGTATTTCACTAAAATGTTAAACATACTTGATTTAAAATATTTAATTTCATTTACAAAATAAATGTTTAAATTAACAAAATTTTCTTTTTAACTAGGTATTAGGGTTTTTCCTTTTCAGGGGGATGGACGGTTACAGTTTTATCACCACAATTAATTATGGCATGATAGGCCTCTAGCCAATCTATGCTTAAATAATGTCCAAACCAGGAAAATCTAGGAGTATAAGATCTACAGTAAATTCTCTTTCTGAAACCTTCACTTTATAAGCTTTATATACTACATGGGCTTCTAAAAGTCCTCTAGATGGTGTTTCCACAATCAATTATTATCCTAAAGGTTTACTCTCAACTGTTAAATTCCTAACAAATTTATAAAATGCAAAAGAGTGGGTGCCACTAGTATCAATTAAAACATGAGCAATGAAATTATGAATAGAAAGTATATCGTGGATGATAGCCAACATCACCACGGCACCAGACTCTTCCTCTGATAACGGGTCTAGCAGCATCCCTAGGCTTTTGGGAACAATCTTTCACGAAATATAGAGTACTCCCGCACTTGTAGTAGGCATTATTTAGTTTGTAGCATGGTCAGTTACCATGGTCTCTACCACAGTGCTGACATACTTGAGTAGATGGATTACCAATAAGTGGAGTTGGGCAGCAACTGCAGTAGGGAGCGTTCTAGGTCGCTTATCAACTCGCCTTGTCATTCTGCTTCATCTTCTATTGATGTTGGATTCAGACATTATGGATGTGCTAGTAATGGACAACACAGAGTTCTTTCGCCAATTTGGCATGCTCAAGGGCTCGACATAGGTGTTTGGTCTCATCATGGCCACTCGATTGAAGATGTTGGCTCTTAGACCCTTGAGAAACTTTCGGGCTTTCTTGCTCTTTGTAGCAATAATCCCTGGGGCAAATGTAGACAACTGAATAAATGTAGAAGCATACTTGCTCACTGTCATACTTCTCTGGTGCAAGTCCTGAGATTCTTCTTTTTTCTTCTCTTAGACGTAGACTAGAAATAAGCTCATGAGAAACACATCAATAAAATGGTCCCAAGTGGTTGGTGTGGGTAGGGTATCCTTCTTAAGACGCCACCAGCGCTTGACTTTTCTCGTAAAAATAACAGCAACAAGGGAACCTTTTGCTCTTCAGTGAGCTTGAGAATGGAGAAATTTTTTTTCCATGTACATGATCCATGCTTCGACAACCATGGGGTCAGGTCCACCATCAAAAGTAGGAGGGTTAAATCTTTTGAACTCTGAGATATTGTGGGAGATAGCACGACCATTAGGACAATGGTCATTCGAAGGAAGTGGCTGGCTGGCATTATGGGCAAAGTTCTAACCCACAGCGGTCAAACCTTGAATTGCCTGAAAAAACTTAGTGACCTCTACTCGGGTTGGAGCATCATGGGCATTGGGTCTTTCTACAGAAGGTCTCTCCCAAGTCATAATTTCCTACAAAATGGAGATGAAGGTTTAGAAACAAAGTAGTTCCCTAGGGTGCAAAGATTATTTCCACTTCTAAGAAATTTCTAGTTTTCTAAACCTAAACCCTAAACATAAGTGTAAGCTAGCCTTCTGGGCAATGCGGCGGAGTTGCTGGGTTTTGCCTGTGAGCAGACCTTGCAATGCACATGTGCATGTCGCGTGCATGTGGGCTGCGCACGCTTGATTCCCGTGGGCCATCTTCCTTAGGTGAGGGCTTTCTTACAATTTTTCAAGCACATTAATCTTATTTGGGCCTTAAGTTTTTCGGCTTGAATAAACTTGGCTCATCTTTTAGAATAATCTCAATTAACAAAGTAGTTAAGGATGAAATTGTTTTTCAGTTCTGATCGTTCCCGTTTAGAAAACTTGAACTTACTTTTTTGTTTGAATAAGGACCTGCCAGATTCCTGCTTGATGCAAATTGACATCCTTGACACTAAATTTCGACTATACAATATCATATCACAATCTTAACACAAAATCCATAAAGATGTCTTCCCATGGGGCTATAGGTACAAGTAATAAAGTATATAGGGCATGACGCAACACTTGAGATGTACTTCCTGACAAGCAATAAACTAGCCACCACATATGCATATGACATTTCTCTTCATGTTGGACCAATATAAGTGTTCTTGTAATATATCTAAAGTTTTGGCTACCCCGAAATGTCTCATAAGTCGCCCACTACATGTTTTTCGTATTAACAATTCTCTAATTGAACAACTTGGTACATATAACTGATTTTTCCTTAGAAGGAACCCATCGCCCATCTGGTTTTTCTGGAACACGTAATGCTTACAAGCTTAGTAAATAGAGGAAAAATATTTATCATCGATGTACATCTCCTTTATATGTTCAAAACCTAAAAACTTGGTACTTAAGGTGGAGAATAAAATGTATCTTCGAGATAACGTATCAGCGATGATAATATCTTTCCCTTGCTTATATTTGATCACATAGGGGAATATTTTTATGAATTCCACTCACTTACTATGTCTACGGTTGAGCTTACCTTGGCCCTTTAAGGGTTTAAGGGACTCGTGATTGATGTGAATCAAAAGTTCCTTCAGTAACAGATAGTGTTGGCATACCTCCAAGGACCTGACCAAGGCATATAACCCCTTATCATAGGTTGAGTAGTTAAGTGGTACGCCACTAGCTTTTCACTTAAGTAGGCTATTGGATTTCCTTGCTCAACACAGCTCCTATACTTATTCCTGAAGCGTCACATTTAAGTTCAAATGTTTTATTAAAATAAGATGAAACAAGTATAGGACCAAAGCATAATTTCTCCTTTAACAAGGTAAAGGTGGATTCTTGTTTATCAATCCATATGAATTTGACATCTTCATTTACCAATTCATTTAAGGGTGTCGCAATGGAGCTAAAGTCTTTGACAAACCGCGATAAAAGCTAGCTAACCCATAGAAGCTTCTCACCTCACTCGCAGTTGTCAGTGTAGGCCATTCCTTAATGCATTTTACCTTTTCTTCATCAACCTCAATACGACGAACACTTACTAGGAATCCTAAGATATTAATTTATCACTACAGAATGTGCATTTCTTCACACTAGCATACAATCGTTCTTTCTGGATAACCTCGAGGACTGAACGAATATGTGGATGTGGTCGTCTAGATTCTTGTTGTAGATTAGAATATCGTCAAAATATACAACTATGAACTTTCCTAAGAATGGACGTAGAACATGGTTCATAAGTCTAATGAAGGTACTAGGGATATTCGAAAGGCTGAAAGGTATTACGAGTCATTCGTAGAGGCCATATTTGATTTTGAAGGTCGTTTTTCATTCATCTCTAGGGTTCATCCTAATTTAGTGGTACCCACTTTTGAGATCAATTTTGATGAGAATAATGGCCCCACTAAGTTCATCTAGCATGTATCTAATCAGGGAATGAAGTGCCTATATTTGACCATCATTTTGTTAACGGCCTGGTAGTCGACACGTATTCTCCACAAACCATCCTTCTTGGGTTCTAGTAGGACAGGGACAACACAATGACTCAAACTTTCACTAACATGTCCCTTTGCCAACAACTCTTTTAGTTGGTGATGGAGGTCCTTGGTTTCCTTCGAGTTACTCCTATAAGCAGGCTCGTTAAGGATGGTAGCTCTGTGGGACAAAGTTAATTTGGTGTTCAATTCGTCGCAGTGGTGGAAGTTGGTCCAAAATTTCCTCTGGTAAGATGTCCTTAAATTCCTATAGAAGGGAAACAATACCATGAGATAAGGATGGGTCAAGGTCGAACAGGTTTAAGTAAACCTCCTTATATCGCAATACCACGAGGCTTTTTTTTTTTCACAAACTACTTGTCTTACCTGTCTTCCTCTCACATAAGGCCTCTTGACTCCCCCTTTTTCCTCTCTCTAGGTATTCCTCAAAAGCCCTTTTGACTTTTACTTGATCCTTGTATACCTCTCATGGGGAGAGAGGTTTGAGGACATGGGTTAAGTCATCCTTTTGTAAAGAGTAGTGATTGGCCCGACCATGGTGTTGACTTGCCTATCAAATTGTCAACGCCTGCCAAGTATCACATGGTTGGCATGCATAGGAACAACATTATAAAATACCTCACCTTTGTATTTACTGATGGAGAAGGGTGTCATGACCTACTTGGTTACCTTAACTTCGCCACTCTTGTTCATCCACTGCAACCAGTAGAGATTAAGATGGGCAGTGCATGTTAGTCCCAATCTTTCAATGAGCCGGGTGCTTGCTTTATTGGAGCAGCTACCTCCATCGACGATCATCCTACACACTGTGTTGTTGACCAGGCACCGGATGTGGAAGATGTTCTGCCATTATTCGTGGTCCTCACCCTTGATTCGCAAGTTGAGGGCTCTGTGCATAACAAGGTTACTAATTGAGAGATCTTGCAATGTTATGAGATATCTCGACATTCCTGTAAAAAAAGGTTAGTGAAAGCAATAACTCTCCCGTACCTTCACTCGTGTTTATTTCGCAATCTCTTAATTCACAGCTTCTTCTATTGAGTTAAGCGTTCGGAATTGGAATCACTTAGATCAGATCTATAGTTTACTCCTTATGACACAATAAAGAACCCTGAGAGTTCCTGATTTTTATTGGAGCTCAGCAACAAGCACACATAAGGAATGATGTATTCCTTCTGGTTAAGCAACTAGTAACAATTAATCATTTGATCCTTATAATTGAACAAAAACATAATAAAGGATGAAACATAGATAACGAAAAATGCAATTAAAAAATTAGAAAGTGTGTAGGGATCCGATCAATTCTAATGGACATAATCGGAAGGTGTATCTTTTATACTACCCGTAATTTTCGATTACGCTCTATAACCGGTTAAGTTTCTTTATGCAAAGTTGATGCAAAATTATATAATGCAATTTGAAAATTAAACGTAAATTGTATGATGGTATGAAAGAAAAGTAAAAGTTTTCACCTGCACTTAGTTAGGTGAAATACTCTACCTTTGACTTTTCAATGAGTATGTTCTTCGATTGGGCAATAGAAAAAATCTTCGGAAATAATGTTTGAGATTACCACCCTCCAGCCACTCATCAGTCCAAATTTTGATTTTATTACCTTTCCCCAACTTCTATTGTGAGCATAGGCTGAATTGAGGCCATTGAGTTAAGTTCTTCTGCCATAAGCCTCTACCATGCGAGATAAAGAAACTACTTCTCGAGGTCATATTAAGGTCACTCCAACGAGCTCCACAATCCTCCTCCATAGCCTGTTATCCTCATTCATGTACTTCCACAACCATTTGACAAAGAGGGCATCGTTCATTTTCATCATAGATTTAATGCCAAGTCTACCCAGACAGTTAGGCATTTTAATGTCTTCCCATTTTACCAAATTGTACTTGTGTTTCCCATCATCATCCCCTAGAGGAAGCGACATTGAATTGATCCTATTATCTTAGCCACCTTTATCGGTATTGTTAGGGTAGAAAGATCATAGATGAGAAGGTTAGTCAAAGTACTTTTGATTAAGTATATCTACCACCCTTTGAAAGGAAGTTACGCTTCCACCCAACAAGCTTCCTCTCAAAGAATTCTACTATTGGCTCCCAAGAGGAGTGTTTTTATATTTAGCCCCCAAAGGTATACCCAAATACTTCATGGGGAACCTAACTGCTTTGCACCCTAGCACCCCAGCAAACAAATTAGTCTCCCCATTCCCTCCAATCCTGACCATTCCAAACTTATCAAGATTAATTTTTAAACCAAATACAGTCTGACAGCAAATGGGTACACATCTCAAATTCAGCAAGCACCTCACATCCAGTTGACAAAATATGAGTGTATCATCTGCAAAGAATAGATGAGATACCTGAACCTAATAAGTTTTTTTACCCACCATGATCCCCTTCACATGTTGAAGGTCAATAGTCCAGTTTAAAAGGTCATTTAGAGCATCCATGACAATAATAAACAATAATGGTGATAGGGGATCACCCTGTCTTAAACTTCTGGATGCACCAAATAATTTGGATGGTCCACCATTGATGAGCACTACAAACAAAGAGGTGGATATGTAATGTTTCATCCAGCCTTGCCATCTTTGCCCGAACCCTAACTTATTAAACATGTAACCCACAAAGTTCCAATGGACGTGGTCATATGCTTTCTCCATATCTAATTTACACAATAGATCGTCCTTACCCCTAACCATAAGATCATTCACAAATTCGTTAGCAAACATTACGGTATCTAGAATTTGTTTGTTTTCCACAAAGGCGTGCTGACACTCTCTAATCATCTTGCCAAGCACTCTAAACAATCTTCTTGCAAACACTTTAGCAATCAATTTATAGATGCATCCCACTAAACTTATTGGTCTAAAATCTTTAGACTCTTTGCGATTCCTTTTCTTTGGAATGAAGACAGTGAATGTGGAATTAGATATCTAACAAATTTTTCAATTCTATAGAAATCCTTAAAAACACTCATCACATCATCTTTTAGTAAATACCAAAAGGTTTGAAGGAATTTCATATTGAAACCATCAGGACTGGAAGCCTCGTTGCAATCACAAAATTTTAAGCATCCCTCCACTTCTTCTAGAGAGAATTCCTCCTCTAGCATATTAGAGCTATCTTCAGAGATTCTTTTGAACTTCAAGCCATCAAGGGTAGGCCGAACACAAGCCTCCTCATTGTAGAGCATCAATAAGTGTTGCCTAGCCACCTCCCTTAACTCCTCATTACCCAAGATCATCTTATTCCCATACCAGATTTCATCAATGAAATTACAACCTCTTTTAGGGGTGGCTAGAGCGTGAAAATACTTTGTATTACGGTCACCCTTAGCGATCCACCTCTCCTTGGATTTCTGTCTTCACGAGATTTCCTTGTTTTTCAAAGAAGAGGTCATCTGTAACTTTACATCTACCCTCTTCTCGCGCTCAACATCATTAAGCCCACCACTCTCCTCTTTTAAGTCAAGCTAATTGATCTCAACCAAAATAGAATAAGACTTAGTCGCTTCCTTTTCCCTCTCAATCTTAGACCAACCTTTGATATAATATTTCAATTCTCTCAACTTAGAAGCAATCTTGAAACTTGCACACCCCCTAAAATCATAACTTTTCCATTTTTCTTTACCATAAATCAAACAAAATCGTTCCCTAACCACTTATTGTCAAATCTAAAGGAGACAAGACCCCATTGGACACCATCAACAATCAAACATATAAGGAAATGATCAGAGGTTTGTGGGGTAAATTTTTTTAAGGACCACAACAAGTTTTGTCATAAAACCAGCTGACACCAAAAATCTATCAATCCTC
This sequence comes from Carica papaya, assembly GCF_054855325.1. Lineage (NCBI taxonomy): Eukaryota > Viridiplantae > Streptophyta > Magnoliopsida > Brassicales > Caricaceae > Carica > Carica papaya. Next base: position 18,832,996 of record NC_142311.1, on the reverse strand, counting down.
AAGCTGCTCATTCGATCGGACCAGGTCCACTGACCTCTAAATAAAGAGAGATCAATAACCTCTAGCATGTACACCTCATCTTTAAATTATTCCATCTCAGAAGTCAAGATGTTGTTTCCACTACATTCCCCCTTCCTTAAGACCATGTTAAAGTCACTGACGACAATCTAGTTATCACCCCATTTCATTTTACACTTGTCTAGTTCTTTCCAAATGATATCATTTTTCTTCCTACTTCCTTTGCAATAAACACCCGTGAACACCCAAGTAAGTCCACCTCTATAATTCTTGAATAGGCAAGAGACTGAGCATTCCTCTTTTAATGACATCCTCGCAGTTCACAAAGTCTTCATTCTACAAGATGATGATAATACTAGTCGAACCCTTTGCAGGAATGACATGTCATCCCAAATTTTTAATGCCCCAAAGCCCCTTAACCAATTTTTTAATGTAGTTATCAATTTTTGTTTCCTGTAAACAGACAACTGAAGGATTCCATTTTTGAAAACAACCTCTAAGGACAAGTCTCTTACATTGGTTGTTTATGCCCCTAACATTCTAAGATACTATCTTTCCAATCATTGACATAACAAATTCAATTCTTCACCCATCCCATCCTCCTTCCTTTTACCATTATAGTTAATAGAGGATTTCAATCTCTTTAACTCTCTAGAGATATAACCACACTGTTTTTTCTTCTCTTTTAAGCTGGATTCACCCTTCTTTTATTTTATGACTTTCATTTTTTCAACTTCAGAGAAAAATAGCAAGGAAATAGGTTTCATACCTTCAAGAAAAATTCCCATTATTTTACCGAGCTTCTGAATGTTTTGTAATACCCAAACAGAGCAGCCTTCTTCGACTCCATCCACCACATTTATCCCTTCTAGATTTAATTTCAGAATCTCTTCAATTTTTGCATTAGTGAATGTAGCTAAAACTTGATCATCCTCTTTAACCAACACCATCTCCATATCCTTATCCAGAAAGTCGTCATCAAGGGGGTTAGATACGTAAAAATCATCAAAGCTCATCTCTTCTTTTAATGATGCTACATACCAAAAATCATCATCTTCACACTCCTCCAGTCTCTCTTTACCGATTTCATTGTCCGATTCACCAACATTTTCTGCCTTCTCGGTCTGGTCGCATAAAATCAAGCCATCATCAATCCGATCGGGAGAAACAGACGCGTTGGGACCTGATTTCATACCTGACAATTCTCCTCGAGTTGGGTTAAAAGCACCTCGCTCCGAACCATTAGATGAACTCGGCCCTAAAACAACTTCCTCTCTTCTTATCGGGTCAACAAGGCATTTTTTCTTTTTCTTCCAAGTAACATTTCTCTTCTTTATCGGCCACTTCTTTTGTATTTTTCTGTTTTCTCTTGGCCTAGAAACACTGGGTTTTCCTTTCCTACAAGCCTAACTTTACTGACCATATTATTAGGTCTAAAAATCCTTTTATGCCCCCACCCCCTTTTCTACGAGTCTGAGCAGCTGGGTTAGAGCCGCTTGTTTTTAAATTAGGATCCATCTGCCCTACCCGAAACCTTTTTCGCCCCCACAGAGCGCAAAGCAGCCGCATAGGACTAGAAGTTCCTGAATCTAACATTGAACTGGATCAAGGTAGCACAGTGAGGACAATTGTTAGTGACATTTCAAGAGGAATTCGAGTGTTTTGCGTTTGGCACAGGAGTTGAGTATTCTGATTTCGTGTTTCGGGGTTCATTTTTTGACAGTTTAATCGATTTATTTGCGAGTTCATTTGCAGCCACCACCAGCTTCCACCATCCTTTCCATTGGACTCCAGGCGAAAAGAGAATCCACTTCGTGTTCCGACCGCTCTAAGCAGTCAATGCAAGATAATCACCTCTTATGTTCCTTTCGTGCGCAAGCCACAGCTCATAGTTGTTCTTCACTAGGTGTTTCGCCCAAGTTCCCGGCTTTCTGCTCCACCAAAACTCGTTAAGACCTTCGAGGAACCATCTAAACTCATCTCATTCAAAAAATATTGATCTTCTAAAACCTCTCCCATTTTCGCAAATCTGCAAGCATCTGTGTTCCTTCCTTCACAAATCAAGTTGAAAGATTTATTCTCGATGTAGATATATCGTCTACCGAGCGAGCTCATAACAGTAGACCCACTTGATCAGTTGAAATCGGCCTGAAATAGTCGTTATAGGCAGAGGATTTAGAGAGAGTTTAGAGAAAGAAAGAGTTTTTTTTTTGGTTGAGTTCGGTTTAAAATATGTAAAGATTGATCATTTTGTATATAGAGTAAATCAAATAAAAATCATTAGCAAAACATATAAGGTATCTTACAACCAAAAGAATTAAATTAGGAAAGTCCTTCAGCAACAGCCACTAAAGCAAGGTCATTTTTTTAGGAAGCAAATGCATAGAAAAATATCTGGCATTAGGATTCATAGATATTAATTATCCACGAAATCTACAGTTTCTAATTTGCTTGCATGGAATAACTACATAATAAATTAACTGAAATATTAATTGAGACAATTGAATGAAAAGAAAAAAGCAAACCTTATAACACCTCTTTTTTCTTTATTTTGACAAACTATAGGTATGTTACGCTTAGCCCAAAACTCTAAACTCTAAGCCTAAGTCTTGAGTCCTTACAAACCCTAAGACCTAAGTCTTAAACCTTTAAACTATAAAGAATTGTTTCAATAAACTACCATAGCAAAGTTTATACATCTTTTAGAAAATCAATAATCATCACATGCAATCTAAAATAACGAAAAGGAAGCAAAAAAATATTATTGATTTGAATATTTTTATAAATTTTTTTGACATCACTAACCTATTCAGAAAGGATGTAAAGCTTGAATCTTAAAAACTTTAAGGAGTGATGGTAGGAAAAACGATCTCTATAAAAATATTAAAATGAAAATATAATAGTTGTTGAATATGCAACTTAATCAATTGTGTTAAAAAAAAAGAAAAATTTTATATTTAGCTTCATCATACAACAAATATTTTGTTAAATCATCAATGACAAAACAAAAGGAAAAGAAGCATATATTTTGTTTTTTATCACTAAACATATAATTTAAGCACATGCACTTATAAAAAAAATAAATTATAAAAATCTAAAAATGGGAGTGGATACTGTGAATAACAAAAGAGTAAGTTAAAATATTTAAACACTGATTATTTTGTAAATAGAACAAACCACAAAAATCATTTGCAAGACATACAAGGTGCCCTACTAAGAGAACCAAATCAGGAAAGTCCTTCACCAACTACTACTAAAACAAAGTTTTGTTTTAGTAAGCAAATGCACAAAAGAATACTTGGTATTAGGATGCACAAAAATTATTCATGAAATCCACAACTTCCAAGTTGTTTACATGGATTAACTGTAGAATAAAATAACTAGAAGATTAACTGAGAACATTAGATGAAGAGAAAAATAAATAAATAATATAACGCCTCATCTTTTTTCTTTCCTCAAACTGTAGATATGTTACCCTAAACCCTAATAAGCTTAATAAGCCTTAAGCTCTAAGCCCTAAGCCTAAACTCTAACTTTTAAGCATTAATAAGCTCTAATAAGCCCAAAGCCCTTAGTCCTAAGCCCTAATAAGCCCTAAGCACTACTGAGCTCTAATAGACCTTATTAAAATAAAAGTCTGTAAGCCTTAAACTCTAAACCCTAAACCCTAAACATTAAGTTCAATGCCGTAAGCCTATGCCTAAGATTAAGTCATAAGCCTTAATAAGCTCTAAACTCTAACCCTAAACCCTAATAAGCCCAAAAAGCCTTAATAATTCATAAGGCTTAAGCAATAAGCCATAATAAACCCTAATAACCCATAAGCACTAGGTCCTAATCCCTAAGCTTTAAGCCATAAACCCTAATCCCTAATAATCCCTAATAAGCGCCAAGCCCTAATAAGCTCTAAACTTTAAACCTAAATCCTAAGCCTTAATAAGACCTAATAAGTCAAAATAAGCTCTAATAAGCCATAAGCCCGATAAATTCTAATAAGCCCTAATAAGTCCTAAGAACAAAGCTTTAATAAGCCCAAATTTAAATAAGCTCTAATAAGTTATAATAAGCTCCAATACCTAAATCCTAAGCCTTGAATCCTAAACTTTAAGTCTCAAACCCTAAGCATATAATTTAAGCACATGTACTTACCAAAAAAAATTATAAACATCTAAAGATGGGAATAAATAATATTAATAGCAAAAGAACAAGTTAAAATATTTAAATATTGATCATTTGGCAAGACATACTAGGGGCCCCACAACCAAAAGAACCAAATCAGGAAAGTCCTTCACCAACAGAACCTAAAGGAAGGTCTTTTTTTAATAAGCAAATGTATAAAAGAATATCTACCATCGAGATTCATGGATAGAAATTATCCACAAAATCTACAGTTTCCAAACTGCTTACATGGAAAGTTTGGATGAAGAGAAAAACACAAACATTATAACTCATCCATTTTTGTCTTTTATCAAAGATTACGTATATAATACCCTTAGTACTAAGCCCTAAGCCCTAAGCCCTAAGTTATAAACCCTAAGTCCTAATAAGCCCTAAACCTTAAGCCCTAAGAACACTGTAAGAACGCCCTAAGTTCAAAACTCTAAACCCTAATCCCTAAGACCAAAGTCTTAAGCCCAATGCCCTAAAGAGATAATCTAAAGAGTTGTTTTAATGATCTAGCAGAGCTAAGTTGAGACATTTTTCAAAAACTCATAATCATCAAATGCAATCCGAAGTAATAAAAAGGAAGCAATAAAATATTATTGATTTGAATATCTCTACAATTTTTTTAAGTATCACTTACCTGTTCAGAAAGAAAGCAAGGCTTGAGTCTTAAAACCCTTAAAGAGTGATGTTATGTAACATAACATCTACAAAAACATTAAATAAAAATATAAAAATTCGTGAACATGTAAGTTAATCAATTGTGTAAAAGAAGAAAAGAAAAGCATCATATTTAGCTTCATGATATAACAAATAATTAATTGAATCACCAATGACAAAATAAAAATCATGAGAAAAAAATTATATATTCCATTTTTTATCACTATGCATATAATTTAAGCACATATACTTACAAAAAGAATAAATTACAGAAATCTAAAGATGGAAGTAGATAATATGAATAGCAAAAGAATATATTAAAATTTAAACACTGATTATTTTTTGAATAAAGTTAGCCAAATGAAAATCATAGGCAATACATTAAGGTGCCCTACCAAGAGAACCAAATCAAGAAAGTCATTCACCAATATCCACTAAAATAAGGTCTTTTTTTTAGTAAGCATATGCATAAAAGAATATTTGACATCATGATTAATTAAAAAAATTATCCATGAAATCTATAGCTTTTAAGCTATTTGCAAGAAATAATTGCATAACAAAATAACTGGATAATTAACTGAGAAGATTTGATTAAAAAAAGAAAATGAACATTATAATACTTTTTTTTTTCTTTTCTCAAATTATAGGTATATTACTTTAAATTTTAAACTCTAAACTCTAATCCTGAAACCCTAATAAGCTGATGGCCTTAATAAGCCCTAATAAACCCTAATTCATGAGCCTAAACCCTAATAAGTGCTAAGCCCAAATAAACCCTAAGCCCTAATCTTAAACTTAAGCTGTAATAAGCCCTAATAGACACTAATAAGTCCTAAGCCCAAATCCCTAAGTTCTAATAAACACTAAGCCTTAAGCTCTAATAAGTCATAATCTCTAAACCCTAAACCTTAAGCCTTAATAAGAACTAATTTAAATAAATCCTAATAAATCATAATAAGCCTTAAACCTTAAACCCTAAATCCTAATCCCTAAACTTAAGCACTAAGCCCTAAAAAGTTATATATAAAGAGTTGTTTTAATTAATGATCTATAAGAGTTAAGTTGAGACATCTTTTAGGAAACTCATAACTATCACATGCAATACATAGTAACCAAAAGAAGCAATAAAATATTACTGATTTGAATCTCTGAAAAATTTTTGGGCATCACTAACCTATCCAAAAAGAGCGCAAGGCTTGACTCTTTGAACCTTCAAGAAGTGATGACATGTAACACGATCTCTGCAAAAATATTACATAAAAATGTAATAATTCTTCAACATACAACTTAATCAATTGTTTTAAAAAAATAAGGATTTGCGTGTGCAAATGTTAAATCACATATATGTATATGCTTTAAGTAAATTAGTTCAATCCTCTTTGTTTTTCCCAAAGAAATTACCCTTTATCCTTTTATTAGAATACTAATTGAAGTTTACTGCTCAGAGTCTTAAAATCCTCACCACTAGAATTGATTTACACTATATCACAAAACCTTGCACGTGCTTCGTGATTTCTGTACTTACCAAAGACTAAAGCATATGTTTATTATGAGTATGCAATAGTTTCTATCACTAGCATAATGAGTCACCAGGTCTAGTTTCAGATATTTATGCCTCTTACTTATTGTTTTTCACATTTCAGCGTCAAAATTTACGTATATAATCTACAAAAAAATTGCTTTCATAATTTTTGTATCCAGAGAAAAGAAATGCTTTTTTAAATATATAATACCACAAATAGCAAATTACCTTTCATGGCAGGAGCCTTGGTAACAACCTTTGAGTCATCATGTGCATTCTGCACTCAAGTTTTGCAATAATTAACTTCACTTAACCAAATATAGGTGAGGCCTTTCTATTAAGGAATGGCGCTTACTAATCAATCTGAAACTAAAGTCATATTTGCACCTTCACAACTTAAAATGTAATTTACCTCATGAGGTGAATCAAAGAAACAAGAAATATGAATGTAACTAAAGATTCAGTATAATTTTCGCCACAACATGAAATAACAAAACTTTTCACACATAACTCAAGTATTCCACATTTGAGTCCTACCACCACCCAAATCACAATATTTTTAAAAGAACCAAACCTTCCAACATATGCCTTAAAAGGCTAGGAAAAGGAAATGAGAAAAGAAATAATCAAGATAAATAGTACCTGGAGTTTTTTAAGTAGTGTGTTCAGTTTCTCATTTTGTTTCTTAATCTCTTGAACTAGCATACCATATTTAAGCATATGTACTTACAAAAAGAATACATTACAAAAATCTAAATATGGGAGTGTATAATATGAAGAGCGAAAGAAAAGGTTAAAATATTTAAACACTAATAATTTTTTAGATAGAGTTAACCAAATAAAAATCATTAACAATACATACAAAGTGTCCTACAACCATGAGAACAAAATCAGGAAAGTTCTTCACCAATAGCCACTAAAGCAAGGTCGTTTTTTCAGTAAGCAAATGCATAAAAGAGAAGCTGGCATCAAGATTCATAAATAAAAATTATCCATAAAATCTACAGCTTTAAAAAAGCTTACATGAAATAACTGCAAAACAAAATAATTTGATGATTAATTGAGAAGAATAGATGATGAGAAAAAAGAAAACATTATAACACTAAAACCCTAAGCTCTAATTCTTAAACCCTAAGCATTAAGTCTTAAGCCTAAAAAAACACTAATAAGTTCTAATAAGCCCTAAATCCTAAGCACTAATAGGCCTTAAGCCCGTAAGCTCTAAGCACATAAGCTCTAACCACTAAGCTCTAAGCACTAAGCCTAAGCCTAAGCTTGAGCCTATGCCCTAAACCCCCCTAATAAGCCCTAATAAGTCCTAATAAGTCCTAAACCCTAAGCCCTATAATACTAGTAAGCCCATATAAGCCTTAATAAGTCAAAAGTCATAAGTCATAAACAATAAGTCCTATTAAGCCCTAAGTACTAAGTCGTATGCTTTAAACCCTAAGCTCTAATCTCTAATAAGCCTTAAACCTTAAACTCTAAGTACAAATAAGCCATAATAACACCAAATAAGCCCTAACATTGACCATTTTGTAAATAGAATTAATAAAATAAAAATCATTAACAAGACATATAAGGTGCCCTATAACCAGAGAACCAAATCAGAAAAGTCCTTCACTAACCACCACTAAACCAAGATCATTTTCTTAGTAAACAAATGCATAAAAAAAATACCTAACATCAGGATTCATAGACATAAATTATCCACAAAATCTTCAGTTTCCAATTTGTTTACATGGAACAACTAATAACAAAATAACTGGAAGATTAAATGAGAAGATTGGATAAAGAGAAAAAAATAAACATTATAACATCTTTTTTTTTTCCTCAAGTTGTCAGTATGTCATGCTAAGTTCTAAACCCTAAACTCTAAATTTAATAAACCCTAAGCACTAAGCCCTAATAAGCCCTAAGCCCTAAACTCTAATCCTTAACCTCTAAGCCCTAAGTCCTAAGCCTCTGAGCCCTAATAAGTCATAAGTCTTGATAAGCCCTAAATAAGCACTTAGTCCTAATAAGCACTAAGCCCTAATAAGCCCTAAGCCTTAATAAGGCTTAAGCTCTAACCTCTAGCCCTAATAAGTCATAAGTACTACACCCTAATAAGCCCTAATTCTTAAGCTCTAATAAGCACTAAACCCTAAATCCTAATAATCTCTAAGCCGTAAGCCTTAGGCCCTAAGACTAAAGCACCAAAACCCTAAGACCTAATAAGCCCTAAGTACTAATTTTTAAACCCTAAACTCTACACCCTAAACTCTAATTCCTAAATCTTAAACCCGAAATAAGCCATAAATCGTAAGTTCTAAGTTGCAAGCCCTAATAAACCATAAGTTCTAAGTCCTTATAATCCCGAAGCCTAAGTTCTAAACCCTAAACCCTAAGACCTAAGCCTTAATAAGACTTACGTCTTAAAGCCTAAGTCCTAAATTCCAAATCTTAAGCCCTAAGCTCTAATAAACCCAAAGTCTTAAGTTTTAAGCTCTAAGCCCTAAGTCCTAATCCTTTAGCTCGCCCTATGCCCTAAGCCTTAAGACCTAATAAAAACCAAGACCTAAGCCATAAACTCTAAACTCTAAATCCGAAGCTCTTAACCCTAAACCCTAAGTCTTATGCCCTCAGTCCTAACTCCTAACTCCTGTGCCTTAAGCCCTAAATTTTAAGTCATATTCCCTGAGCTCTAAGCTCTATGCATACCCTAAACCCAAACCGTTATGCCCTAAGCCCTAAAAAGTTATATCTAAAGAGTTGTCTTAATGACCTACCAAAGCCAAGTTAAGACATCTTCCAGAAAATCCATAATCATCACATGCAATTCAAAGTAACAAACAAGAAGCAATAAAATATTATTAATTTTAATATCTTTAGAAATATTTTAGACAACACTAACCTATTCAGAAAGGGTACGAGGTTTAAGTCTTATAACCTTCAAGGAGTGATGACATGTAACACAACATCTGCAAAAATATTAAATAAAAATATAATTATTCTTGGGCATACAAATTAGTCAATGTGTTAAAAAAATTTATATTTAGCTTCATCATACAACAAATATTTTGTTGAATCGCCAATGACAAAACAGAAATCATGAGAAAAAAAGTATATATTCCGTTTTTATCACTAAGTATATAATTTAACTGCAACTACTTACAAAAATAATAAATTACAAAAATTTAAATATAGGAATGAATAATATGAAATGCAAAATAATAAATTAAAATATTTAAACAACAATCATTTTGTAAAGAAAGTAAACCAAATAAAAATCAATAGTAAGACTTAAAAGCTACCTACAATCAAGAGAACTAAATCAAGAAAGTCCTTCAAAAACAATTACTAAAGCAAGGTCCATTTTTTAGTAATCAAGAGCATATAAGAATACCTGACATTAGGATTCGTAAATAGAAAATTATTCACGAAATCTATAGTTTCTAATATGCTTACATGGAATAATTACAAAACAAATTAATTGGAAGATTAACTAAGAAGATTAGATAAAGACAAAAAGCAAACATTACAACATTTCTTTTTTTTTTTTATTTTCTCAAACTGTAAGTATGTTACCCTAAATCATAAGCTCTAAACCTTGAGCATAATAAGCTGTAAACCCTAAGCCCAACCCTTAAACCCTAAATCCTAAAGAGTTTATATGTAAAGAGTTGTATCAATAATCTACAAGAGTCAAGTTGATACATTTTTTAGAAAATCAATAATCATCACATGATATCCAAAATAACAAAAAGGAAGCAATAAAATATTATTGATTTCAATATCCTTAGAAATTTTTGGGATACACTAACCAATTTAAAAAGGGTGCAAGGCTTGACTCTTAGAACCTTCAATGAATGATGGTATGTAACACGACCTTTAGAAAAACATTAAATAAAAATGCAATATTTTTGAATATGCAACTTTATCAATTGTGTAACGAAAAAAAACTCATTATTTAACTTCATCATACAATAAATATTTAACTAAATTGCCAGTCACAAAACAGCAATTATGAATAGTAAAAAAATAATTAAAATAAACACTGTTCATTTTGTTTATAGAGTTAATAAAATAAAAATCATTAACAAGACATACAAAGTGCCTTACGACCAAGAGAACCAAATCAGAAAAATCGTTTACTAACAGCCACTAAACCAAGATCCCTTTTTAATAAGTAAATGCATAAAATAATACTTAACATCAGGATTTATAAATAGAAATTATCCACAAAATCTACAGCTTTCAATCTGCTTACATGAAATAACTGCGTAACAAAATAACTGAAAAATTAACTAAGAAGATTGGATAAAGAGAAAAAAAAGAAAAATTATAAAACCGTTTTTTTTATTTATTTTCTCAAACTGTAGGTATATTATCCTAAATTTTAAACTCTAAACTCAAATTCCTAAACTCTAAACCCTAATAAATGTCGTAAGTCATAAGCCCTAACCCCAAAACCTTAATCCTTAATAAGCCCTAAGCACTAAGCTATAATAAGACTGAAGCCTAAAACTCTAAGTCTTAGCCGCTAAACTCTAATCCCTAAGCCCTAAATCCAAAGCTCTTATAAGCACTAAGTCCTAATAAGCCCTTAACCCTAATAAGCTCTAAGCTTTAATAAGGATTAAGCCCTAAGCTTTAAACTCTAATAAGCTCTAAGCTTTAAACTCTAATAAGCCCTAAGACTTAAAAAGTTATAAGTCGTAAGCCCTAGACTCTAAGTCCTATCCCCTAACTCCTAAGCCCTAAATCCAAATAAGCCCTAAGCCGTAAGTCCCCATAAGCCATAAGCCCTAAGTCTTAATAAACCCAAGACCCTAAGTCCTAAATCCTAAACTCTAAGTCTTAAGCCCTAATAAACTCTAAACCTTAAACCATAAGCCCTAATAATACCTAAGTCTTAAGCTTTAAACCCTAAACCTAAGTCCTAATCTTTAACCCCCCACCCTAAGCCCTAAGTCCTAAACCCTAAGCCCTAATGAGGCATAAGTCCTAAAACCTAATAAGCTCTAAGCCCTAAATAAAAGCTCTAAACCCTAAGTTCTAAGTCTTTAATCCTAAGTCGTAATAAGCCCTAAGTCATAAACCCTAAGCCTTAAATTCTAAACCGTAAACTGTAAACCATAAACCCTAAGTTCTAAAAAGTTATAGCTAAAGAGTTGTTTCAATGATCTACCAAAACCAAGTTGAGACATTTTCTAGAAAATCCATAATCATCACATGCAATTCAAAGTAACGAATAAGAGACAATAAAATATTATTGATTTTAATATCTCCAAAAAAAAAAAGGGCAACACTAACGTGTTCAGAAAGGTCACGAGGCTTGAGTATTAGAACCTTCAGGGAGTGATGGCATGTAATACGACCTCTGCAAAAATATTAAATAAAAATAAAATTATTCTTGAATATACAAATTAATCAATTGTGTTAAAAAAAAAAATTCATTTTTAGCTTCATCATATGACAAATTTTTTGTTGAATCATTAATGATAAAACAGAAATCATGAGAAAAAATATATATTTCGTTCTTTATCACTAAGTATATAACTTAATTGCAAGTACTTACAAAAATAAAAAATCACAAAAATTTAAAGATGGGAGTGGTTAATATGAAATGTAAACGAATAGGTTAAAATATTTAAACAGTGTTATTTTATATATACAGTAAACCAAATAAAAATCAATAATAAGACATATAAGCTGCCCACAATCAAAAGAACCAAATCAGGAAAGTCTTTCAGCAACAATCACTAAAGCAAAGTCATTTGTTAGTAACAAAATGCAAATAAGAATACCTGGCATCAGGATTCGTAAATAGAAATTATTCACGAAATCTACAGCTTCCAATATGCTTACATGGTATAATTACATAACAAATGAACTAGAAGATTAATTTAGAAAATTGGATGAAGAGAAAAAAGCAAACATTACAACACCCTTCTTCTTTCTTTTCTCAAATTGTATGTAAAGAGTTATATGTAAACCCTAAACCCTAACCCTTGAACCCAAAATTCTAAAGAGTTGTTTCAATGATCTACCAGAATCAAGTTGATACATCTTTCAGAAAATCAACAATCATCACATGAAATCCAAAATAACAAAAATGAAACAATAAAATATTATTGATTTGAATATTTCTAGATATTTTTTTTAGCAAACTAACATTTTCAAAAAGAGTTTAAGGCATGAGTCTTAGAAACTTCAAGGAGTGATCGCAGGTAACACGATAATATTTCTAGAAAGTTTTTAGACATCACTAACTTATTCAAAAAGGGTTTAAGACTTGAGTTTTAGAAACTTTAAGGAGTGATGGTAGGTAACACGATCTTTGTAAAAATATTAAATAAAAATGTAATAATTCTTGAACATGCAAATTAATCAATTGTGTTAAAAAAAAGAAAAACTTCATATTTAGCTTCATTATACAATAAATATTTTGTTGAATCGCCAATGACCAAACAAAAATCATGAAGAAAAGAAGTATATATTCTATTTTTTATCACTAAGCATATAATTTAAGCATATGTATGTATAAAAAGAATAAATTACAAAATTTGAAAGATGATAGTAAATAGCAAAAGAATAGAGTAAAGCATTTAAATACTGATCATTTTGTATATAGAGTTAACCAAATAAAAATCATTGGTAAGACATATGGTGTCCTACTAAGAGAACCAAATCAAGAGAGTTTTTCACATACAGCCAATAAAGTAAGTTTTTTTTTTCAGTAAGCAAATGCACAAATGAATACCTAGTATCAAGATTCATAGATAGAAACTATCCATAAATCTACAACTTCCAAACTGCTTATATGGAATAATTGCAAAACAAAATAACTAGATGATTAACTGATAAAATTAGATGAAGAGGAAAGAGCAAACAATATAAAACTTCTTTTTTTTTTCTTTCCTAAGTAGGTATGTTACCGTAAACCCTAAACCCTAATAATCCGTAGTTCTAATAAGTCCTAAACCCTAATTCCTAAACCCTTAGCACTAAGCCCTAATAAGTCCTAATAAGCCCTAAGCTTATAAGCTCTTAACCCTAAATCCTAAGCACTAAGCTCTAGTACTAAGCCTAAGCCTAAGCTCTAATAAACCCTAAGCTGTAAGTACTAAGCCCTAATAAGTATTAATAAGCCTACATAAGCTTTAATAAGTCATAAGCCCTAAACAATAAACTCTAATAAGCCTCAAGTACTAAGTCGTAAGCCCTAATCTCTAATAAGTCCTAATAATCCCTTAGCTCTAAGTCCTAAGCCTTAATCGCAAATAAGCTCTAATAAGCCATACGCCCTAAGCAATAAGCCCTAATAAGCCCTAAACACTAAGCCTTAATGATGTTAGCATGGGTTATGAACATGACAAGCAAGCCCTTCAACTTTTTATCCAAGAATAGATCAATGAGGAGGATAGATTTGGATCAAGTGAAGAAACCCAAGAGAATAAGAAAATAAGTCCATTAACCCAAGGGTATAATGGTCCCCACAATTCCATACAGGTGGGAGAGGGAATCAATCAAGAAAAGGCAAAGAAATTTAGCCATAAAGGAGAGATCTTCCAAACCATGAAAAAAGAAAATTCCCATGAGATTTTCTTGCTTAAGATCGCTAGAAATCTTTCCCTTTAAGAGGAAAGATCAGTCAAAGGGGAGAAAATCTCTTAAAATCACAAAATATCTTAAGAAAATGGAAAACTCTTTAAAGAACCACATCCTACTGGAAAAGGAAAGGTTTGGGTGGCCATAGTGCTCCTTTAATGGCTAGCCCTAAACTTCCATTTGTTCTCCCCTTAATTTTTCTACACTCAATCAAAATCTTTCTTAATTAAAAGGTTTCTTAAAGGAAAGATCTCGTCTAGCCTAATTAGTCAAAGTTTTTTTAATTTTTATTAATTTTTTCATTTAAAGCAAGATTTAATTTTCTTTATAATTTTTACAATTAGTTTAGAAGATTTATTTATTTGTATTGTCATATGGATTTACTCTATAAAAATGTCTTCAATTCCTAATTATAACCATTCAAGTTTTAATCGATAAAATTATAAAATTTCTTTCAAAATTTCTTTCAACTAGTAAGATGTCTTTATCCTTCTTATTGAGCAAGAAGTTGGATCAACTTATTAAGGTATCCCTTATGGTGTTGTTCCTATTCTTACTCTTTTAATTTTTCAATGACCTTAGTTCTATCACTCTATTGATAGTAGTCAAGTAGATAGGATTTTTATAGGATTTAAGTTTTTGGTGTCTTAATGAGTATTGTGTGAGTTCTAAATTACATCATTGATCCTAGATTCCGTATTATTTAAGCCCCAAGTCCTAATAAGCCCTGATAAACCTAAGCCCTAATAAGGCATAATTTAAATAAGCTCTAATAAGCCTTTACAAGCCCTAATCTCTAAAAGCCTAAACCCCTCAACTCTAAACCTTAAGTCCTAAACCCCTAAGCCCTAAAGAGTTGTTTCAATGATCTACTAAAGTCATATTGAAACATATTTCAAAAAACTCATAATCATCACATGCAATCCAAAGTAACCATAAAGAAGCAATAAAATATTATTGATTTGAATATTTCAAGAAATTTTTAGGCATCATTATCATGTTCAGAACCTCAAGTCTCAGAACCTTCAATGAGTGATGGCATGTAACACAATCTGTGCAAAAATATTAAATAAAAATGTAATAATTCTCGAACATGCAACTTAATCAATTGTGTATATGAAAAAACAAAAGAATTTTATATTTAGCTTTATTATGCAATAAATATTTAGCTAAATCATCAATGATAAAATATAAATCATGAGGAAAAGAAGTATATATTCCGATTTTTATCACTAAGTATATATACTTACAAAAAGAATACATTACAAAAATCTAAAGATGAGAGTAAATAATACAAATAGCGAAAGAATAGGTTAAAATATTTAAACACTAATCATTTTGTAGATAGAGTTAACCAAATAAAAATCATTAACAAGACATACAAAATGTCCTACAACCAAGAGAACAAAATCAGGAAAGTCCTTCACCTACAGCCACTAAAATAAGGTCATTTTTTTAGTAAGAAAATGTATAAAAGAAAACCCGGCATCAAGATTCAAAGATAGAAATTATCCACGAAATCTACAGTTTAAAAAATGCTTACATGAAATAACTACAAAACAAAATAACTTGATGATAATTGAGAAGATTGGATGATGATAAAAAGGAAAACATTATGACACTTTTTTTTTTTATTCTCAAACTGTATATATGTTATCCTAAACTCTAAACCCATAGTCAAAAGAAAAAGTTAAATTATTTAAACACTGATCATTTTATAGATAGAGCTACCCAAATAAAAATCATTGGCAAGACAAACCAGGTGCCCTATCAAAAGAACCAAATTAAGAAAGTCTTTCAGCAGCAGCCACTAAAGTAAGGTCTTTTTTTTAGTGAGCAAATGTAAAAAAGAACACTTACCATTATGATTCATAGATAGAGATTATCCATGAAATCTACAGTTTCGAAGCTGCTTAGTTGGAATAGCTGTAAAACATAATAAATAGATGATTAACTGAGAAGATTGGATAAAGAAAAAAAAAACAAACAATATAACACATTTTTTTTTCTTTTCCCTAATCATAGGTATGTTACCCTAACCTCTAAGCCCTAAACACAAATAAGTCGTAAGCTCTAATAATCTCTAAGCTCTAATTCGTAAACCCTAAGGGTTAAGTCCTCAGCCTTAATAAGCGTTAATAAGTCCTAATAAGCCCTAAGCCCTAAGCCCTAAGCCCTAATAAACTCTAAGCCTAATAAGTTCGAATAAGTATTAAGCCCGTACGTCTAAGCCCGTAAACCCTAACCATTAAGCTCTAAGCACTAAGCCTAAGCCTAAGCCTAAGCCTAAGCCTAAGCCCGTAAGCCCTAACCACTAAGCTTAAGCCTAAGCTCTAAGCCCCCCTAATAAGCCCAAAACCCTAAGCCTAATAGTACTAGCAAGCCCAAATAAGCCTTAATAAGTCATAAGCCAGAAGCACTAAGTCTTATTAAGCCTTAAGCACTAAGTCCTAAGCCTTAAACCCTAATAAGCCCAAAATTGTAAACACTAAGCCCAAATAAGCCATAATAACCCCAAATAAACCCTAACATTAATCATTTTGTAAATAGAGTTAATAAAATAAAAATCATTAACAAGACATATAACATGCCCTATAACCAAGAGAACCAAATTAGGAAAGTCCTTCACTAACCCTCCACTAAACCAAGGCCCTTTTCTTAGTAAGCAAATGCATAAAAGAATACCATCAGGATTCATAAACAGAAATTATCCATAAAATCTTCAGCTTCCAATCTACTTATATGGGATAACTTATAATAAAAAAATAGAAGATTAACTGAGAAGATTGGATAAAGAGAAAAAAAGCAAACATTAAAAAGCCTCTTTTTTTTCTTTTCTCATGCTGTCGGTATGTTATCCTGAGTCCTAAATCCTAAACACAAAATCCTAAGCTCTAAGCCCTACTAAACTCTAAGCTGCAAACCCTAAGTCCTAACCCCAACACCCTAAGCCTTAATAAGCCTTAAACCTAATAAGTCCTAAATCCTAAACCCTCCGCTTTAAGCTCTAAGTCCTAAAACCTAAGCTTGATAAGCACTAAGTCGTAATGAGCCCTAAGCTCTAATAAGCCCTAAGCCTTAATAGGGCTTAAGCCCTAACCTCTAAACCTTAATAAGGCTTAAGCCCTAACCTCTAAACCTTAATAAGGCTTAAGCCCTAACCCCTAAACCCCTAAACCCCTAAGCTCTAATAAGTCATAAGCCCTACGCCTTAATAAGCCTTAAACTCTAATAAACACTAAGCCTTAAACCTTAATAACCTCTAATCCATAAGCCTTAGGCCCTAAGACCAAAGCACTAAACCTTAAGACCTAATAAGCCCTAAGCACTAATTTCCAAACCCTACGCCCTGAACCCAAAATAATCCCTAAATCATAAGTTCTAAGTCTTAAGCCCTATTAAGCCATAAGTCCTAAGTTCTAATAACCTCTAAGCTCTAAGTTCTAAACCCTAAACTCTAAGATCGACCTTAATAAGCCCCAAGTCTTAAAGCCTAAGTTCTAAATTCCAAATCCTAAGCCCTAAGCCCTAGTAAACCCTAAGTCTTAAGTTTTAAGCTCTACGCCCTAAGTCCTAATCCCTTAGCCCACCCTACGCCCTAAGCCTTAATCCCTAATAAACACCAAGAACTAAGCCATAAGCTCTAAACCCTAAATCTGAAACCTTTAACTCTAAACCCTAAGTCTTTAGCCCTAAGCCCTAAATTCTAAGCCAGGTTCCCTAAACACTAAGCTCTAAGCTCTAAACATACCCTAAGTCCAAAGTACTAAGCCCTAAGCCCTAAGCCCTAAAGAATTATACCTAAAGAGTTGTTTTAATGATCTACAAAAGCCAAGTTGAGACATCTTCCAGAAAACCCACAATCATCACATGCAATTCAAAGTAACGAACAAGAAGCAGTAAAATATTATTGATTTTATTATCTCTAAAATTTTTTTAAACAACATTAACCTATTCAGAAAGGGTGTCAGGCTTGAGTTTTAGAATCTTCAAGGAGTGATGGCATGTAACAAGACCTAAGCAAAAACATTAAATAAAAATGTAATTATTCTTGAACATATAAATTAATCAATTCTATTAAAAAAATTATATTTAGCTTCATTATACAACAAATATTTTGTTGAATCGCCAATGACAAAACAGAAATCATGAGAAAAAAGTACATATTCCATTTTTATCACTAAGTATATAATTTAACTACAAGTATTTACAAAAATAATAAATCACAATAATTTAAAGATAGGAGTGAATAATATGAAATGCAAAATAATAGGTTAAAATAAAACAATGATCATTTTGTAGAGAGAGTTTTACCAAATAAAAATCAATAGCAAGACATACAAGCTGCCTACAATCAAGAAAACCATATTAGGAAAGTCCTTCAGCAACAATCACTAAAGCAAGGTCAATTTTTTAGTAACCAAATGCATATAAGAATACTTGACATAAGGATTTGTAAATAGAGATTATCCACGAAATCTATAGTTTTCAATTTGCTTATATGGAATAATTACAAAACAATTTAACTGAAAGATTAACTAAGAAGATTGGATGAAAAGAAAAAAAGAAAACATTACAACATCTCTTTTTTTTTTCTTTTCTCAAACTGTAAGTATGTTACTCTAACCCCTAAGTCCTAAGCTTTGCATCCTAATAAGTCCTAAACCCTATGCTCTAAGCCCTAACCCTTAAGCCCTAAGCCCTAAAGAGTCATATCTAAGGAGTTGTTCCAATGATCGACAAGAGCTAAGTTAATACATTTTTCAGAAAATCAATAATCATCACATGAAATCAAAAAGGAAACTATAAAATATTATTGATTCGAATATCCTTAAAAAAATTTTGTGCATCACTAACCAATTCAAAAAGGGTGCAAATCTTGAGTCTTAGAACCTTCAATGTATGATGGCATGCAACACAACTTTTTGAAAATAATAAAATAAAAATGCAATAATTTTTGAACACGCAATTTAATCAATTGAGCAAACAAAAATAGAAAAAAAAAAGAAAAAAAAAGTTGAATCGCTAAAGACAAAATAGAAATCATGTGGAAAATAAGTATATATTTCATTTTTTATTATTGAGCATATAATTTAAGCACACGTACTTACAAAAAAAATAAATTATAAAAATCTAAAGATGAGAGTGGATAATATGAATAGTAAAAGAATATGTTAAAATATTTAAACACTGATAATTTTATAGATAGAATTAACCAAGTAAAAATCATTACCAAGACATACAATGTGCCCTTAACAACCAAGAGAACCAAATCAAGAAAGTCCTCCACCAGCAACCACTAAAGCAAGGTCCTTTTTTTAGTAAGCAAATGTATAAAAGATTACATAACATCATGATTCATAAATAGAAATTATCCACAAAATCTACAGCTTCCAAGCAGCTTACATAGAGTAGCTGTAAAACAAAATAACTGGATAATTAACTAAGAAAATTGGATGAAGAGAAAAAAACAAACATTATAACAACTCTTTTTTTTTCTTTTCTCAAACTATAGGTATGTAATCCTAAGTCCTACGCCTTAAAACCTAATGCTCTAAACCCTAAGCCCTAAACCACACTTAAAAGCATAAATCAGAACTTAAGACTGGGTTTTTGGAAATGGTGTAACATTGAACACGAAGAAAGCAAGAAACCCCAAAAGATTCCCATTCCTAATAAAAACTAATGCTCTTTTCCATATGACATATGTTAAATCCCAGCTGCAAGCCTAATCTACCAACAAAAGTTCATACTCAAACAAGCACAAGATATAAAAATATGATCAATCACTCCTTTCTTTCTTTCAGCATCTAACAATTAAAATTGAGAAGCAAGTTTAAACGTGTAACAGTTAAAATTGAGAAGTTTAAATGGCTAAAAATTAAACAAATTAACAACAGAAAAGCAAATTTCTAGTTTTGGTTGGATCACCTCCTATCACCAATAACCCAAAGTACCTATTGTAATTCAAGAAGCTACTTTTCCAAATCTCTAATAGCATCATGATGCTCTTGAATTTCAGCAAGAGTATCCATTATCTGTAAGCAAAACATAAGTAGTAATTTTTGACCATCTAATATCATAATATAATAGGTATTAATTGAATCTAAAGCAAATTCTAAGGAAAACTGACCACATTACAACTGCATTATCCTTAATGGTTCAAAAGAATCATCAAAAAGAGGATCACAGAGAGAAAAATAGGAGCAAACCTAGCCTCCCGCTTGCTCCTGAATTGCTTTATGAAATATTTGTTCACTATCTCCAATCCAAACAATCTGTCAATTGTTTGTGCATTAAAGAAATCTTAGAAACGGACTTCCATGAATAAAATTTATTGAAGACTTAATCATTGAAAAATGTACCCCTTCATCAGCTCTTATTCCCATTACTAAATAAAATAAAGGCCAAATACACATCAGGATTCCAAAATAATGCAAAAAAATCACGAGCTTTAAATTGCCAAAATTGGACATTGAAATAAAGCAGGCTCAGGGTTCAAACTAATACAAACACACCTCTCAAAAACTTCCCAGTATTCTTGATTAACGGTTTCTCTCAAAGTCTGCAAAATCGCTTTTCTACCTTCTCAGCTATATGAAGCATTTCCTCCAAATCCATGTAGTGCTGCAATTCAACAACATCAGCAATCTCCCTTTTCAAACCACCCAAGAAACGTGCCATAGTAGCCTTGGGATCTTCTTCAATATTGGCTCTAGTCATAGCCATGTCTAACTCTTGATAGTACTCCTCCACCCTCCTTGATCCTTGAGTTATGCCTTACAACTTATTGAACAAGTCTCTATACTAATGAGGGGGCACAAATCTCTTCTTCATTACTGCCTTCATGTCCTCCCAAGTGCTAATAGGTCATTCCCTATTTCTCCTTCTAGAGACATTCAACTTATCCCACTAAGTTAGTGCATAACCTTGGAATTCAAGAGATGCAAGTTTTACCTTTTTTTCTTCCGAGTAGTTGTGGATTGAAAAGACTTTTTCCACCTTTGCTTCCCACTCCAAGTATGATTCGGGATTATTTTTGCCTTGAAATGTAGGAATGGTCATTTTGATGCTTTTGAGATTGTCATCAACTCTACCTCTATTCCATCTCCTCCTACTTCCTTGGGATATTTCGGATTAAACCTCTTCATCAAACTCATGCCTACTTGCATTCCTTTGTAAATTTGCTCTGAGTTGATCCAGGCACTCCATCACCGTCTCCATTGTTTGATTGAATTATCTCAACAATTGTTGTCTCCAAGCCTTTTGTTCAAAGCTTTCTTGTGGTGCCTCCATTTCTGTTGTATCCATAGGAAATGAAAAGTTTAAATCCTCACACCCTTGTTTCCCTTCCTAAAATGTCACTCCCCAAATGTAACTCTCGGCTTAATATAGTGGGGGATAGATTCACTCGTTTCTTACCACTCTTTTCCTTGTTGCAAGCCTTTAAAAATTCATTCAAGTCTTACAAATGCTAAAACAGCACTTACTAAGCAAAAACAACTAGAACAAAGAAGGACAAAGTGAATAAGAAAAATCAAGAAGAATGAAAGAAAAAAAAGAAAGAAAGAAAAAAAGGAAGAACCGATTCAAAGGTGTTGAAAACTTTTGTAACTCTTTATTGTCCCAATGATGAAACCTTCAAAACAAATGATGTTAGTACTGCCAAAGATTAAATGAATAAATTTTTTTTTTCACGGCTACTTTTAATCAAATAAATCAAGAAAAACTTAGCTCTGATACCAAATGATAAGCAACGGTTACCCGTTGATTAAGATTGTTCCTTGATGATCTAGTTTAGCCAATCTTCAATCTTGGATGAACTCAACAATATTGAGCATATCAAACTCAACACCTTTAAATTACACCAAAAGAAAGAATTATGGAAATCTTCTAAGCAACCCAACCCAACCTATTTGAACCCAACAACAGTAGGTATATTAAATCTACCACCTTTGAATCACAAAAAGGTATATTAAATCTACTGTTGCCCACCCCTAAATCTAATGAACCCAACAATAATAGATATATTAAATCTATCACCTTTGAATCACAGAAAAGAAAGAAGAAAGGCCAAGTGCCACAACTAGGAGGAAGAATCCTAGTTGATCAACCTAATAAGTTTTGCAAGCAACTTGCAAGACCCAAACTATCTCAAAGAGACTAGCAAATTAAGGAAAATCCTTAACAAGTACGTAATTTCTATCCGTTTTGTACAAATAAAATGCACCCATATTTATAGATCATAGGAAGCACGAAATTCAAAAGTAAATTATTTAAAATTAACTTTGGAAATAAAAACTAATAAAAAAAAACAGAATTCAAGACTAATTAATGACTTGGGATTCTAGTCTTCTTTGAATTCATTTTTCCAAGGCTGACTTCTCTTTACTCCATGCTTATTTTCCATCATCCAATGAAGAGTTTTAATGTTTTTGAAGACTCCAATCTTGTTCATAAATGATCAGATTTATTGATATCCTTCAAATTCAAAGTCAAGCCATTATTGTTGACTAGAATTGATAAAAGAGTGTAGTCTTGAACCAGCCATGCTTTTACATGAATTTTAGGCCATATTATGGGCCAAAATGATTGTCTTAATCAGTCCAATATGATCCATTAGCCCTTATTGGCCCACGATCTGAAATGGTCATGAAATTCATAATTCTGGACTTCGCATTGTGGGCTTTGGAGCATTCTAGTGAAAGACTTGTGCTAATCAAATTCTTTAAGGCTTCTTGTATTTTCTTTCTTCTTGAACGTGTCATTAGATTAGCAATGTTGATCAAATTATCATCTTCACAAACTTGAGCTTCCTGATTAGCAACATTTGAGGTTTTGTGCATTTGATCGCTATCATCATGTGCATTATGCATGCAAGTTTTGCAACAATTAACTTCACTTAACCCGATGAATATAAGTGAGGCTTTCTATTAAGGAATGGCGCTTACTAGTCAAGCTAAAATTAAACTCATATTCTCTTATCATTACCTTCACAACTTAAAATGTAATTTACCTCTGAGATAAATAAAAAAAACAAGAAATATGAATGTGATTGAAGATGCAGTGTAATTTCTGCCACAACATGAAATAACAAAACTTTTCAAACATAACTCAAGTATTTCACATTTAAGTCCTACCACCACCCAAATCACAATATTTTTAAAAGAAGCTAAGTGGAGCGTCCAACAGATGCCTTAAAAGAATAGGAAAAGGAGATGAAAAAACAAATAATCAAGATAAATAGTACTTGGAGCTTTTTGATTAGCATGTCCAGTTTCTCATTTTGTCTCTCAATCTCTTGAACCTGCATACCATATTAAGCATTAGAATAATGGATATACCTTATAATGCATTCGAAATACTTAGACAAACAACAAATCAATGAAAATGTTTGAAGATTGAGAGATGAAAGAATCTATCAGCACTGATTTATCTTCTGCCCAGCATGAATATACTAACACTGATTTATCTTCTGCCTAGCATGTATAGAACAACCACGAAAAGAACCCAGGAATTAATTTTAGTATGATTATAATTAAAAAATATATAATAAATATAGACTCTTCTACATATCCTTAATATATTCTCAATTACATAGCAACTGGTACATATACGAATTTAGTTAGTAAAACATAGATAAACAATTCATCAGCAATTTCAACAGTAAACATAAATAGGAACACAACAATCAATAGTAAGATATTGTCAGAGTCCTGCACCTAATTACCAATTATTAAACATAACAATTTTAGTATCTTAGAAAGATTAAACTACATTTGTAATCGCTTATGCACTTACCTAATTTCCATCTAAATCTTGTTCGTGAAATTATCTTTGATGTACAAGATCAACTTATTACAGTGATATCTGTATCGAGTTAGTAATGAAATGGTTATCCCCTAATTTCAAACATCTATGTCAAGACTTATCCCCAATTCTAAACCGGATAAATAATTTATTGAATTAAAATTAAATAGGATAAATTAACCCTAAATGTAAAATAGTAAACCATCAGCAATTTTTTGAACTCACCTACCCAAATCGAGTTCCTAGGACTCGCTGCACGCAACCACCAGAAGTTCGTGTGCCTCCACACGCACCTCCAGCAGATCGCCATGCACCACTGCCGTTCGCTGTCGATCATTGCTACAGATTGGCCGAAATTCACTATAGGGAACTTCGTGCCCTCATATCTGACACAGATTTGGTGGAATCGCGCTAAAGGGAGCTGCAGAATAGCAAAACACACGTCGAGCTGCCCCATAAATCGTCTTCTTCTCAAACGTACTGTTGCGGGCAGCATTGGACTCTCCTCTGGCTTTTTCTTCTTCTTCTTCTTCCTCTCTTTCTCTCTCTTCCTGCACCGATTTCTTTCATTCCCATCATGTTTTATAAGGAGGGGCTGAAGGAGTCCTACACAACCCTTTTTCCTCGGTGTGCAGGTCTCCCCTTCTTTCTTTTCAGCCGATGGCAGAGGCATACTCTGCCTCTTCACCTTTCCTGACCAGAGGTAAACACGACTTTTTTTTGCATAAAACGGCGCCGTTTTGGGGTCTTCCAAAATGATGCCGTTTTAGTCTGTTACATAAACGATCATTGTCCGGCCACTCACATAACCCATCACAATATTTAGTTGCATGGACGGTTTGTCCAGGTCAGTAAATAAGTAGTAGTATATTTAATATCCCGGTGTCACACCCATTCCAGCCATAAATTAGACATCCACTTACACAACACATTTAATAACCTACAGTAGGTTAATGGATTACACAGTAAAGAAAATTAGTAGATAATGTGACAAGGAAATGATGTGAAATCTAACCCATATTTGGCCACTCAAACACACATAACTATTAACACAACATACAGCTAACAAATGCAATACACAATTGTTAATAATACAGTAGATGAGGTCACCATTTTCGCACATTTTTCTGCCCTCAGCTGGCCACACACCCACACAAAGATGATCCACACAACTGAAACAGCAACCCATGTTTCCTTAAAAAGGTTTTCGGTTTAACACCATAGTCCCCTAGAAGGCCGTCTAATTCCTCTCCCTTTTTTTTCCTTGTAAACCTTTCCATTTTACTCTCTGTCAAACACCTATCACTTATTCAAAAGTTCATTTCTAAATCATTGCAAACAAAACCTACATTATGTTGTTTCCTCCCTTTGACTCTCCCTCAAAACAAGCCCTGACTTCCTTTTTTTTTTTCTATCTCCAATGTTCATTCATACTTTTCCATTTTTTTATTTTTAAATTAATTTACATTCGGTTGTCCCTCTCTCTTTATCATATCTGATTTATTCTTCTGGGTTAATTTTAGCCATTCTATTTTCTGATTTTTATGACCCTAAATGATTTTTCCTAAAATGTCAGCCTTTTATCATGAAAACCCTTTCAATAAACTATATCGCATTAGAGTCGATTTGTGAAGTGTGTTGTTTTGTGACGATAAACGTAAACCATACTGTATTCATATTGATGTTACTGTAGTACATTGTGAAAACAATGGGTGTGCATTGTCACTATAATAGAGAAAAAAAAACTATAGTTATAATTGTAACCATTTAACAATAATATCAGCTATGACCACTACAAATAAAAGATTGAAGAAGTATGAGAGTAAAGAAAAAAGAGAAGAGAGGTATTCGATTATCAGTCTTGGAGGTTAGGGTATTAAATTATTTTTATTGAGCATGTGTAGTTCATTTATTCCCAATTTTCATAGCACAAAAACCAAGAAAAAACTCAAGATTAGCTGAAATAATGAGATCTATAGGGTGTGGAGGATATATGTTAACATTAGTTAGTGTCGACTTAATTTTTCAAACTGTAAACCATTATCTACCTTTTTGAAAGTGTTAATATCTCATGTTACGGGCTAACTATTTTAAATTTCACCAATGTTGTAAGGGAAGAAGTCATAGACAAAGTTAATTTTTTCACATTTTATGTTAATTCAGCTTAGAATCAATTTGTGGTTGATATGCATGGATACTCGTGACTCCATCTAGAGTACGGGTTATTCAAGTATATGTTACTATACATACATATATTTATATGGGTGTAGTTACATGTACAAAAAAAATTTAAGTATATAAATCTGTGTGCTGTGGATATATATATATAAGCATATTTATGTATACATGGAAAAATAAAAGAAATGAAGTAAATAACTAATAATTGAATACGAAAAATGATTTTAAAATTTTAATCACAAGCTTAGTGATTTAAAATAAATAAAAGTCAAGAACTTGGTAGACCAAGAGAAACACATAGTTAAGTAGAAGTTTGCCACTAAACTTGTCTAAACACATATAAAGTTAATCAACAAAGAAGGTCATAAGAACAATAAATTGAAAATAAAAGAATAGTAAAATAATAATAATACCTTAATAAAGTAAATGGAGAACAAAAGCTAGTATATTTAGAAATTACATGAATAAAATAAATAGACAATTAAATTATGAATCATTGACCAAAGTGGTAGAGTGATATGATAACAAAGTTTTTGGAATAACAAATGAAATTAAGAATAAAAAAATATATTAAGTTAAATTACAAATAAACCAAACACTAACTACAAAATTAAAAAAGGAACCAAATAATTAATAAAATTAGAATAATATAAATAAGTCAAGGAATATTACAATAAGGGATAAGAAAATTTGAAATATCAATAAATAAAAATAAAAGAATTACTAAAAGACTATGAAACCCGTTTAGTATGTATTAGAGAAGGAGAGTGCGTGTGTAGCCATTTTTGGTAACTTATGTGCCTCAGTCAGACAAGGCTGCGAAGCCCCATACTGAACATGTTTGAGAAAGTGTTCAGTGATACCCATTACTGTAGGTGGAATGGGGATTTGAGTGTTAAGTGATTAGTATTTTCTATCCATGTTATAGAAGGAATCCTTAATGCCCTCGATGGTACTGATAAAAACAACATCATTAGATAAAACTCTTTAATAAATAAAAATAAATGTCAACAGAAATGTTAGGGGTCTATTGTGGATGAGGAATTCGATCTCATTATGAGTATTCAGATAAGCCTGAGAAAGAGGGCTAACAAATGTATTTGGAGTCACTTGAAGGGTGGAAAATACATCGTAAAATTAGCATACCAGCATTTGATGGGTTTCCATGCAAACTATGCACAACGATCATTTAACATGTGGAAGTATTTGTGGTAGTCAGAAGTCTCCCCCAAGGTTCAGAATTTCACATGGAGATTGCTGAATAATATCCCCCTGGTAAAATCTAAATTGCAGAAGAAAGGGATTGGAATTGTGAATGTGCGCCCTAGATGTGAGAAGGAGGAAACCATCGAGTAGATCTTCTTTGATTGTGAAAAAAGCCAGGGCTTGCTGGCGAAAACTGGGTATACACTTCCAGGCAAGACAGACCAAAAACATATTCAGATGGATGGAACATCAACCTAAAACAATGGCAAAGCAGGAGTTAACACAGATGCTTTGCTGCTTATGGCACCTCTGACTTGAGCAGAATGAATTTCTGTGAACTTGAAGGATGTTTGGTGATTAGACCTCTATCTTTCTAGAGAGGAAGTTTTCGCATGAATAGAGATAGGCACATTAAGTTAGAGACAGAGGCAAGGTACAACTCTCACACACCAAGTCAAGGTCCTTACTGTGGGAAGCTCTATCGCCTGGGGTCTAGAAATGCAATGTGGATGGTACAATTTTTTACGCAAGTGATAAGGCAGGATAGGGAGTTCGAGTCTCAATAGAAAAAGTATTGACAGTTTTCTCTGACAGGTTATGAGGTGCCGATCTCCTTATCTAACTGAACTACTTGGCTACCGTAATTCACTGCAATATATAATCTTCAATATCACTAGGTCGGGCATTATCGAAGTGGATGCACAAATGGTAAAAAATGCTTTGACGACCAATGGGGAAGATTGTTCTGAGTTCGGATTCATTATTAAAGATTGTAGTACTCTACTGGCACTTCGAGCTAATGTATCCATAAGTTGGATTCGAAAACAAGGCAATGGTAGCCCGTAACATTGTGCAGACTGCTCGTTCCCATTCTTGTTTGTATGTTTAGGAGAGTTTACCTCCAAATATTGCTATAATGTTTTCCTGACTCTTAATGAATTGATTACTTAAAAAAAATAACGACACTAGACTTTTTATTATTTATTAATTAATCTTATTTGATATATATATGTATACATACAGTTAGTGAAGTGCGCACTACACTAAGCCACATCATCAAGTAATATTGATTTTTTACGCAATTAATTAAAAGATGCATTTAATTCATTAATTAGATGAATATATGTGTCATTTTATGAAGTAAAATGATATGAAATGAATATATATATAAGAATTTATATTTTTATTAATAGATAGAAAAATTAAATGTAAATAAAAATATACATATTCTTATATGTATGAATATAAGAATATGAAATGAAATAAATCAAACCAAAAAATTATAACAAATTTGATTAGAATTTATCATACTAGATCTAGTCATACCATAAAAATGTTCGATTTAATGTTTTGCAAAATTTAGATTTTTCCAACATAAATTTTTTCTACTCTCATGTTTAATTTACTTGCTTTATGCTTGCTTTGCTTATTTCTTAATGATATTAATGAAATTAAAAAAAATATATTATCTAGTACATCTCACCCCAACATAAAACCAAGGATGGGATGGAGGCTTGGAAAATATACTTAACCATATTTATTTCTTCCTACCACACCTCAATATTATATATATACATAAAACAAATATGTATATTATACATATAACATTTAAAAAAAAAATTCAAGAGAAAAGATAATACATTATCAAGTAATTTAAAGAAAGATTAATTTCATTTTAACTTTCCAAGACCACCATAAAAAAATGCAAGACCAAACTCTTTAGATCTCCCTAAATTCAAAGAATAATTTTGATATCCGTTGTGTCCACAAATCAATAAGATGATGATTAGTTTTATCAACAATTCTAACATTATAATATATTGCATTTGTTCAATTACTGAGGCCCAATGGAAAGTGATTATTCCCCATTGGACAGCTAGGTATGTTATGTGGACTAAATACTTCTCTTCCTCAGCTCATGTAAGAAGCCAAATTCTTTAAAGAAGAAAATCTTTGCGATAATCCAATTTCCTCATCTTCATATGCCGACCATCCTAATTTAGCATCAATAAAAAAAATTTCTCAATTAAAAAATAAAAATAAATTATACATAATTACTAAATTAATATATTCATATTTTTACCAAAAAAATTGTGAATTTATAAGAATATATTTCTAAACCACGTCTAGAAATTTTGGGAAGAGAAAAATCAAGAGGTATGTCCTTTCAAGCAGAGCAAAGTGAATTAAAACATTGATAAAAATATACATTTTAATAAAATAATTTTTTTAATGATATATGCATATTAATCTTAAAAAATATAAATATATCTATAAAAATTGGAAAAAATAATAATAATCGTTGTTAACCTTCCATTGTAGTTTTAATTAAGTTTGAGAATAAATTTAACCCAACATCTAAAAAGAAAAAGAACCCGAAGATCATATGACTTACTTTCCAACCGACTTTTATGTATTCATCGTTATTTTGGATGTGAATTTGACTTGAAGTAAATTTGGATGATCCTACGATAAGATTACATGCACAATCAAATATTTTAGCTCAATTATACTTCTTACTATTTTTTATCTAAGTGACAACATATCCCTATTATTTCTAGCTTTAAAAGAATTCTTATATTTACTTTTAATTGTTTTAGTCATTTAAAAAAATTTAAAAACTTGAGACTATTTTTTTAATAAAATACACAATTATAATTACAAAAGAAAATGGATCAAAATTTGAACAGTAAAATAATGTTTTGTTCTTAATATAATTCTTACATTATGAAATTAGTAGATTTACTATAATTCATATAATTATTTTTTAATTATAATCATGCTAAAATTAATTAATTAATTTTTTTTTTATAAATCTTCAAATAAAATTATATTAAATTTAGACAGTTGGAACTATAATTTCTATTAAAATTAGATTACAAAATTATTTAAAACTTTTAATAAAATTATATCTAACACAATATAAAAAATCTAATTTATTTTAATAGTATTATTAACTATTTAGATTTTTTTTTGTCAAATTTCCTCACTTGAATTAATTTAAATAAGGAAAAAAAGTTTCATTATCATATTAATTTAAATAAAGAAGAATTTGAATATACAAATTAACCTACAAATGGCAAAATAAACAATTAGGTTTGATTTGTTTTTGTTAGAAAAAATGAAGAGATAGGCTAGCTGAATATAATAATTTATTGAAATATGAGAGAAAGAAGAGAGACTAATTGAGAAACTCAAGTTTTGATTTGTGATTGATGCTCAAAGTCTTCAAGTACTGAAGTATTTATAGGTCCTAGTACTAATACTACTACCACTACTACTAATGCTACTATTACTACTAATATTACTGCTATTACTAGTACTACTGTTACTTGTACTACTGCTACTACTATTACTACTACTGCTACTACTATTAAAGCTGCTACTATTGTTACTGTTACTACTGCTACTATTACTACTATTTTTACTACTGCTATCACTACTAGTGCTACTATTGCTAATACTACTACTATTATTGCTATTGCTATTGCTACTGCTACTACTGTTGTTACTACTATTACTACTGCTGCCACTACTACTGGATTATATATAACACCACAAAAAATTTTATTTTAATAGTATTATTAACTATTCAGTATTTTTTTATAGATTTTCTTACTTGAATTAATTAATTAATTTAAATAAGAAAAAAAAATTTCGTTATTATATAAATTCAATTAAAGAAAAATTTAAATGTACAAATCAACCTACAAATGGCAAAATAATTAATTAATTTGTTTGTTTAGAAAAAGATGAAAAGATCTGCTAGTTGAATAAAATAATTTGTTGAAATATGAGAGAAAGAAGTAAGACAGATAAATTAAGAAACTCAAGATTTATGGTTGATGCTAAAAGCCTTCAAGTACATAGTATATATAGGTAATAGTAATAATAATACTACTAATACTACTAATACTACTAATGCTACTATTACTACTACTAATACTACTACTACTGTTACTGCTACTACTACTATTGCTACTACTGCTACTACTGTTATTATTACTACAATTTCTATTACTACTATTGCCACTGCTACTACTACTACTATTAATATTGTTACTACTGCTGCTATTGTTGCTACTACTGTTACTACTGCTGCCACTACTACTGGATTGTATATAAAACCATAAAAAATCTTATTTTAATAGTATTATTAACTATCCAGTATTTTTTTTTCAGATTTTCTTACTTAAATTAATTAATTAATTTAAATAAGGAAAAAAATGTTTTGTTGTCATGTTAATTCAATTAAAGAAGAATTTGAATGTATAAATCAACGAACAAATGGTAAAATGATCAATTAGGCTTGATTTATTTTTGTTAGAAAAAATTAATAAATAGGCTAGCTAAATATAATAATTTGTTAAAATATGAGAGGAATAATTAAGAGAGACTAATTGAAAAACTCATGTTTTGATTTGTGATTAAAGTTAAAAGCTTTCAAATACATGGGTATATATAGGTACTACTACTATTATTACTACTGCTATTACTGTTACTTCTATTACTGCTACTACTGCTACTATTTTTACTACTGCTACTACTAATACTGCTACTGCTACTACTACTACTACTTCTACTACTACTGCTACTACTACTACATTATATATAACACAACAAAAATTCTTGTTTATTTTAATAGTATTATTAACTATCTAAAATTTTTGTTTCACATTTCCTTACTTGAATTAATCAATTAATTTAAATGAGAAAAAAAAATTGTCATATTAATTCAATTGAAGAAAAACTTTAATGTACAAATCAACTTACAAATGGTAAAATAATCAATTAGCTTTGATTTGTTTTTATTAGAAAAAAATGAAGAGATAAGCCAGCTGAATATAATAATTTGTTAAAATATGAGAGGAAAAAGTAAGAGATACTAATTGAGAAACTCAAGCTTTGATTTGTGGTTGATGCTAAAAGCCTTCAAACACATGGGTATTTATAGGTACTAGTACTACTACCGCTAATACTAATACTACTACTAATACTGTTACTACTACTACTGTTAATACTGTTACTTCTATTATTGCTATTATTGCTACTACTGCTACAGGAGGTACTATTGATACAGCCGCTACTACTACTATTGCTACTATTGTTATTATTTCTATTACTGCTACTACTACTGTTGCTAATACTACTACTGCTACTGCTACTACTACTACTACCACTACTACTGCAACAATATGTAACACCATAAAAAAATTAGTTTATTTTAATAGTATTATTAACTATCCAACATTTTTTTTATAGATTTCTTTACTGAAAATTAATTAATTAATTTAAATAAGAAAAAAAAGTTTCATTGCCATATTAATTCAATTTAAGAAGAATTTGAATGTACAAATTTACATATAAATAGCAAATGATCAATTAAGCTTCATTTGTTTTTGTTAGAAAAATAAAGAGATAGACTAGCGAAATATAACAATTTGTTAAATTATGAGAGCAAGAAGTAAGAGAGGTGAATTAAGAAACTCATGTTTTGACTTGTGGTTGATGCTAAAAGCTTTCAAGTATATGGGTATTTATAGGTACTACTACTACTGCTACTACTAATACTACTACTACTATTATTAATGCTACTACTACTACTAACGTTAATACTACTAATGGCAAAATGATCAATTAGGCTTGATTTGTTTTTGTTAGAAAAGATAAAGAGATAGACTACCTGAACATAATAATTTGTTAAAATATGAGAGGAAGTAATAAGAGAGACTAATTGAGAAACTTAAGTTTTGATTTGTGGTTGATGCTAAAAGCTTTCAAGTACGTGGGTATTTATAGTACTAGTATTAGTAGTAGTACTACTACTACTAATGCTACTATTACTACTAATACTACTGCTACTACTAATACTACTAGTGCTGCTACTACTACTATAACATGTACTACTGTTACAGTTGCTATGTTGCTATTGCTACTACTGTTACTACTTCTACTACTGCTACTACTACTGTTACTACTTTTATTGTCAATACTGCTATTGCTACTGCTGCTATTGCTAATGTCACTACTACTAGAATATATGTAATACCATAAAAAATTTAGTTTATTTTAGTAGTATTATTAACTGTCCAGTATATTTTTTCAAATTTCTTTAATTTAATTAATTAATTAATTTAAATGAAGAGAAAAAGTTTCGTTGTCATATCAATTCAATCGAAGAAGAATTTAAATGTAAAAATCAACCTCCAAATGGCAAAATGATCAATTAGGATTGATTTATTTCTGTTAGAAAAAAAATGAAGAGATAAGCTAGTTGAATATAATATTTTGTTGAAATATGAGAGGAAGAAATAAGACAGACTAATTAAAAAAATTTAACTTTTAATTTGTGGTTGATACTAAAAGCCTTCAAGTACATGGGTATTTATAAGTACTACTACTACTACTACTAAAAGTATACTACAACAACTACTACTGTTGCTACTATTACTGCTGCTACTACTACTACTATTACTACTTCATTATATGTAATAACACAAAAAATATAGTTTATTTTAATAGGATTATTAACTATCCAACATTTTTTACAACTTTTCTTACTTGAATTAATTAATTAATTTAAATGAGGAAAAAAAATTTGTTGTCATATTAATTCAATTAAAAAAGATTTTGAATGTACAAATCAACCTACAAATGGCAAAATGATTAATTAAGCTTGATTTATTTTTTTAGAAAAAATAAAGAGATAGGCTAGCTGAATATAATAATTTGTTGAGATATAAGAGGAAGAAGTAAGAGAAACTAATTGAGAAATTCAGGTTTTGATTTGTGGTTGATGCTAAAAGCCTTCAAGTACATCTGTATTTATAAGTACTAGTACTAATACTACTAATACTAATATTACTGTTACTACTACTGATACTACCACTACTACTACTATTGCTGCTAATATTGTTATTGCTATTACTGCTATTACTACTGCATTATATGTAACACAATAAAAAATCTAGTTTATTTTAATAATATTATTAACTATCCAACATTTTTGTTTTAGATTTCCTTACTTTAATTAATCAATTAATTTAAATGAATAAAAAAAAATTTATTGTCACATTAATTCAATTGAAGAAGAATTTATTGTCACAAATGCTAATACTACTACTGATACTAATATTACTACTACTACTGTTACTTCTACTGTTGCTACTGCTGCTGCTACTATTGCTGCTACTGCTACTACTACTACTGCTACTACTATTGTATTATATGTAATAACACAAAAAATGTAGTTTATTTTAATAGTGTTTTTAACTATCCATCATTTTTTTCAAATTTTCTTATTTGAATTAATTAATTAATTTAAATGAGGAAAAAAAAGTTTTGTTGTCATATTAATTCAACTAAAGAAGATTTTGAATGTATAAATCAACCTACAAATGGCAAAATAATCAATTAGACTTGATTTATTTTTTGTTAGAAAAATTGAAGAGATAAGCTAGCTGAATATAATAATTTGTTGAAATATAAGAAGAACAAGTAAGAGAGAGTAATTGAGAAACTCAAGTTTTGATTTGTGGTTGATGCTAAAAGCTTTCAAGTACATGAGTATTTATAGGTATTGGTACTACTACTATTAGTAGTAGTGCTATTGTTATTACTTCTATTACTTTTACTATTGTTATTACTACTACTACTACAGTAAGTAATACTGCTATTGCTATTATTTCTACTACTGCTACTACAACAACTATTACTACTACTAATACTGCTACTACTGCTGTTGCTACTACTACTACCACCACTGTTACTACGATTACTATTACTACTGTTATTGCTACTGCCATTGCTACTGCTGTTATTATTTCTACTACTGCTACTACTCCTACTAGCATTGTTACTACTACTCTTGCTAATATTGTTTTTGCTACTGATGCTACTACTATTGCTATTACTACTACTACTGCTGCTGCATTATATGTAAAATAACAAAAAATATAATTTATTTTAATAGCATTATTAATTATCCAACATTTTTTTCAACTTTTCTCATTTGAATTAATTAATTAATTTAAATGAGGAAAAAAAAGTTTCGTTGTAATATAATTCAATTGAAGAAGAATTTAAATGTAAAAATTAACCTAGAAATGACAAAATCATCAATTAGGTTTCATTTGTCTTTGTTAGAAAAAACGAAAAGATAGACTAGCTGAATATAATAATCTGTTCAAATATGAGAAGAAGAAGTAAAAGAGACGAATTGAGAAACTCAAGTTTTGATTTGTGGTTGATGCTAAAAGCTTTCAAGTACATGAGTATTTATAGGTACTACTACTACTACTACTACTACTACTAATACTACCACTAATACTATTACCACTACTACTAATGCTACTACTATTATTAATACTTCTGCTACTGTTACTTCTATTACTGTTACTACTGCTACTACTACTAAAGCTGCTACTGCTGCTACTGCTACTACTGCTACTATTTTTACTATTGTTACTACTGTTATTACTATTGTATTATATGTAGTAATACAAAAAATCAAGTTTATTTTAATTGCATTATTAACTATCCAATATTTTTTTTTAGATTTCTTTGAATTAATTAATTAATTGAAGTGAGAAAAAAAAAGTTTCGTTGTCATATTAATTCAAGTGAAGAAGATTTTGAATGTATAAATCAACTTATAAATAGAAAAATGATCAATTAGGCTTCATTTGTTTTTGTTAGAAAAAATGAAGATATAGGCTAGCTAAATATAATAATTTGATAAAATATGAGAGGAAGAAGTAACAGAGAGTAATTGAAACACCCAAGTTTTGATTTGTAATTGATGCTAAATGCCTTCAAGTACATGAGTATTTATAGGTACTAGTACTAATACTACTACTAGTACTACTAACACTACTACTACTACTAATAATAATACCGGTATTGTTATTACTACTGTTACTTTTACTACTGTTATTACTACAATTACTATTACAGCAGCTACTACTGCTACAGTTGCTACGGCTACTACTGCTACTATTTTTACTACTGCTACTACTATTACTACCATTACTACTACTACTACTATTGTTAATACTGCTACTGCTACTGCTACTGCTACTGTTGTTACTGCTGCTACTACTACTGCTACTACTACTGCATTATATGTAACACCACAAAAATTTTAGTTCATTTTAATAATATTATTAACTATCCCACATTTTTTTTCATATTTCCTTACTTGAATTAATCAATTAATTTAAATGAGGAAAAAAAATTTGTTGTCATATTAATTCAATTAAAGAAGAACTTGAATGTACAAATCAACCTACAAATGGCAAAATAATCAATTAACTTTTATTTGCTTTTGTTAGAAAAAATGAAAAGATAGGCCAGCTGAATATAATAATTTGTTAAAATATGAAAGGAAAAAGTAAGAGATACTAATTGAGAAACACTCAAGCTTTTGATTTAAGGTTGATGTTAAAAACTTTCAAGTACATGGGTATTTATAGGTACTACTACTACTACTAATGCTACTATTACTACTAATACTACTGTTACAACAGGTACTACTGATACAGCCGACACTGCTGCTATGCTACTACTATTACTATTTCTACTACTGCTACTACTGCTACTACCAATATTACTACTACTATTGTTAATACTTCTATTGCTACTGTTGCTACTGCTGCTACTACTACTAGCACTACTACTGCATTATATGTAACACCACAAAAAAATTAGTTTATTTTAATATAATTATTAATTATCGAACATTTGTTTTTAAGATTTACTTACTTGAATCAATTAATTAATTTAAACGAGAAAAAAAATTCTCGTTGTAATATTAACTAATTAAAGAAGATTTTGATTGTATAAATCAACCTACAAATGGTAAAATAATCAATTAGCTTTGATTTGTTTTTGTTAGAAAAAATGAAGAGATAAAACAGCTGAATATAATAATTTGTCAAAATATGAGAGGAAAAAGTAAGAGATACTAATTGAGAAACTCAAGTTTTGATTTGTGGTTGATGCTAAAAGCCTTCAAGTACATGAGAATTTATAAGTACTAGTACTAGTACTACTACTACTACTAATGCTACTACTACTATTAATACTACTGCTACTGTTATTACTATTATTACTTTTACTGCTGTTATTACTGTTACTACTACTACAGCAGGTACTACTTCTACTACTATTATTTCTATTACTCTAACTAATATTATTTTTAGTACTGCTACTACTGCTACTAACACTGCTACTACTACTATTGCTAATACTACTACTGATACTGCTGCTACTGCTGCTACTACTACTACCACTATTATCATTGTTACTAATACTACTATTAATCACTGTTACTACTACTAATACTACTATTACTGCTACTACTATTGTTACTTCTATTACTGTTACTATTGTTACTACTATTATTGCTATTACTGCTGCTACTACTATTGTCACTACTACTGCATTATATGTAACAAAAAAAAAAATTAGTTTATTTTAATAGTATCATTAATTATCCAACATTTTTTTAATTTTTTTACTTTAATTAATTAAAATGAAGAAAAAAAGTTTCGTTATCATATTAATTTAATTGAAGAAGAATTTGAATGTAAAAATCAACCTACAAATGACAAAAATGATCAATTAGGCATGATTTATTTCTGTTAGAGAAAATGAAGAGATGCAAGTTGAATATAATTATTTGTTGAAATATGAGAGGAAGAAGTAAAAGAAACTAATTGAGAAACTCAAGTTTTGATTTGTGGATGATACTAAAAGCCTTCAAGTACATCGTTAATTATAAGTACTAGTACTAGTACAACTACTAATACTAATACTACTACAACTACTACAACTACTATTACTTTTACTGATGCTACTACTGTTATTACTGTTATAGGTGTTACTGCTATTGCAACTGCTACTTGTAGTACTGCTGCTACTGCTACTATTGTTATTACTACTACTACTGCTATTAGTATAGCTACTAATACTACTACTAATACTGCTACTGCTACTGCTGCTAATGTTACTAGTGCTACTAGTTCTACTACTACTACTACTATTACAACTACTTCTACTACTATTACTACTAATACTGCTACTACTGGTACTACTACTACATTATATGTAATATCACAAAAAATCTAGTTTATTTTAATAGTATTATTAATAATCCAGATTTTTATTTCAAATTTCCATACTTAAATTAATTAATTAATTTAAATGAGAAAAAAAAAAATTTGTTGTCATATTAATTCAATTAAAGAAGAATTTTAATGCACAAATTAACCTACAAATGACAAAATCATCAATTAGGCTTGATTTGTTTTTGTTAGAAAAATGAAGAGATAAGCTAGCTGATTATAATAATTTGTTGAAATATGAGAGCAAGAAGTAAGAGAGACTAATTGAGAAACTCAAGCTTTGATTTGTGGTTGATGCTAAAAGCCTTCAAGTACATGGGTATTTATAGGTATCAGTTTATTTTAATAGTATTATTAGTTATCCAACAATTTTTTTTTTCAGATTTCCTTACCACCTAGCCCTTATATCATCTCCATATTACTCGTCTTTTTTCAAAACCTTTGAGATTTGGTACTTTCTTTTCACCTTTTATAGTATCTTAAATTTTTTTTTCTACTAAATCTTTTCAACAAACTTCGAGGGTCGCTATTTGATTTTTGGGATGTTACATATCCTCATCCTATAAGCTTCTTTAAAACACTTTTAAGACATTCAATTATGAATTAGATTATGCGCATTTAACAAAATGATCCACATTTAAATTGATTAGCTCTTTACCCATTCTACAAAAATATACTCATTTACCTGTACTATTATGTTTCATCCATTCTGGAATTTAGATATATGCACCAATTTTTCTAGCAAGTTAGAATATTATAACAGGACATACATATCACTAAGATCATTCAACACAACCACTGAACTTACCTAATTATATTTCCAATTTTCATTATCATCATTATACCTCGTTTATATATGTTTTTCTTTAATTTCTTTCCCACCAGATTTCACACTTAGCTCCACCAGCCCAACTCTTTATTTGCATTGGTCACATCAAAATGTAACGAACGCACATACATAGAGCTTGCACTTTGTACATCGAACCAAGCCCTTTAGAGCCTTCTCTTTCTCGACTACATCTCTGGCCTCATTTATCACATGCATTTGGGAGATTCACTCCCATTTGAACCCTCTGATATTCGATCCACTTTATTGATTGAGCATGGGTTAGCTGTTCCACATCACACGGCCAATATAGGCCACACACACACCACAATGAGAGATCACCAACATAGAAAAATATGTTTTAGTTCCCACTCAATCCCATCCTACATCTAGCCTCTGGTTTGGATCATTTAACCCTCTAAATTTTGTCTCATTTTTACCCAGCATATTATAGATTCAACACTTAACTCCCTTCAAGGCTCACATTCAGCAGTCCTAGTCTAGTATCATTCCTAGTAATAAATCTTTAAATTAATTATGTGAGTCGTCTGAGAGCTTCCTTCAACCTAACTTTATTTGGTTCACTATTCTCCATCACCCTGAACACCTTCCCTTATTATTCTTCCCCTCTATGTGTTTGGTTTGTTAGGTTTTTATCTCCAATTTACTTCCAAAATTTATTTGGTTGAATGTGCCTACCCGGAATCCCTTCTCCCACTCTCATTTCCTACTTATCTTTTCCTCAACGACTCCTGTGTACTTCCAGAATTTTCTTTTCCTCTTTTTTTTTTCCTTTTTTCCTTTCCTGAACCATTACTTGATGAAACTCACCTCATTATCTTAGCCATATCTCACCAGATTTATGCATGGAATACTCGAACCACCAACACATCTGAGACCTCTTCTTCAAACACTAACACGCCCATATTTAACATTTATTTGAAAGATAAGGAAATGCACATGTATGTATGCCCATTTGTAAATTCATATGATGCTATACCTTACTCTGTTTTCCAAATATCCATTCTAAATCTTCCTCATGTGATTTAAATGAATTAACATGTACTTTAAACTCAAATTCGAATCGAAAAGGGCTGAAATGATCTTACCTCTTGCTCCCAACAACAATGTTGATCTTTTTGTTGTTTCCCTCGTTCGCTCTTCTTTCTCTTTGCCTTCCTCGCCATCCATCGACAGCCTCTCTCTCTCTTACACCCTGTTTGAATAAATTTTAGTGATTGTTAATTAATCTATTGTAATGACAGTAATTGGATGGCACTGATACAGGATGAGAATAACAAAATTTTTTTATCTTTAGATGATTGTATATTAATGTATGTTAATGGTATATTTTTTTTTGGATGATAGGATGGTATGATTATATTTTTAATTAAATTACTAATTTACTCCTACCTATTATATGTAACAGTAAATGGTATATAAGAAGTATGTAATGAAAAAAAATTATTTACCAGTATAATTACATTTGTATTTAAATAAATAATTACTATAGATAATCAAATTAAATTTTTATATTTAATGAAATAAATAATAATTTGTGAGGATAAAAATGAAATTAAGTATATTATATGGGGGTATAAGAGGAAAAAAAAGTAACTTGCTGGTCACATACCACCGATTTAGTAGTTTTAAAATTTATCCCAAATTTGCTGGTCAAATACCGTTTGCTACCATTGGAAGTTGAAACAAACATGATTTTCTCACACCCGTGGAGTACCATACATTAAAATATATCATTCACCATGGTCCAAACAGGGTGTTAGGGTTTCTTCCTTTTTTTGTGTAGAAACATTGCCTTTTATATAGTAGCCGAAATTAAATCATAGCCTTCCATTACAGAATGAGATCTGGACCGTTGATCTCTTATTTCCTTTTAAAATTTTCAAGTTTCTTCCCCTTTTTTTTATTGGGATGATACACACATACTTGAATTTGAGATGGAAATATAAAAATATATATAATTGTAAACCGTTGAACTTTTCTGGGTTTTTTTTTCCTTTTTTTTATGTCATCTGAAAAGCTAATTTAAGCTTGACCCAAATATTTGCTTCAAATTGGCCCCTAATAGAAAAATCCAACATAGATGGGTCATATTTTGTCCACTATCTATATAAATTTTTTTTTATATTGATATAATATTATATATGAATCACATAATAAATATTTTAATAAATATATTACATTATTTCTATAA
This sequence comes from Carica papaya, assembly GCF_054855325.1. Taxonomy (NCBI): domain Eukaryota; kingdom Viridiplantae; phylum Streptophyta; class Magnoliopsida; order Brassicales; family Caricaceae; genus Carica; species Carica papaya. The sequence goes on along the minus strand of NC_142311.1, from coordinate 18,791,675 downwards.
ATTTTTAATTGTGATAAGAATTTTAATTAAACAATTAATTTACTTAACTATTAAAATGTTACTTTAGTTACAAAATTAACAGAAATCTTCATACATAATTCTAAATCTCTTAATGTATGTAACACTCAAGTATTTTAATTTTTATTCTTATTATTATTATTTTTATTTTCTTTTTTTTTTTGTATTTGAATTTTTTAGATTTTTAATTAATTTAATTCGATTTAATTTAATTTAATTTAATTTAATGAAAATGAAAATAATAATAATGATAAAATTGGGTAAAAATATTATTTGGATTTAATTGAAATTGATTTTGGGAAAAAGGGGTGAAAATTTGGATTCTGGGGGTGTTTTTGAAAAGAAAATCAGAAATCGGGGGTCAAAACGCAATTTCGAAAAGTTGTGCCACGTCAGCACCCACGTCAGCAGCCACGTCAGCGGCCCGGTCAGCAGCCCCGGCCAACCAGGACACGCCGCCGTGTGGAAAGGAAACGCTGACCAGGGGACAGGCCACGTGGGCGATCCGCGTGCGCGCGATCGGATGGCTCAAATCTGTTCCCGCGCGCAAGGACGACCAAGATCAAACGTTCGCACGGACGGCCCAGATTCACGCGAACGGACGGCTCAGATTCAATCAGGCACGAACGACCCAGATTGCATCGCGATGGACGGTCCAGATTCAATCCCAATTAAATCGTGATCGGACGGTCCAGATTTAATCTTGATGGACGGTTGAGATTAAAAGGCAAAGGGTATAAATAACCCCACCCACACCTGACCACAAAACCCTAGCCGCCAGTGCCTCGCTGGAGAAGAAGAACCAGACACCGGAGGAGCCAGCCGCCACCACCCGCCGCTGCACCGGGGAAGTTTCTGACCACCGATCGAGGTAAATTTTCTCCCCCTGGCTCGTTTTTCGATGCTGAGTCTGCCTATGGCCAAACCGGAGCCAAACCACCAGCCAAACGGCCGAAAAACCCAGCCGAAGTCCAGCGGCGCTGCCGCGCCCCCCCTCTGTTTTTGTCTCCGATGAGGCCGTTCTCGGCTTTAGTTCGATGCAAATTTTATACCACTGTGATCACCGTTCTTTTCTCTACAGGTTGATCGGAGCCAAACATCAAAACGCGACTCACGCAGGAGGAGCCGCCGCACCCAAGAGCACCGCCGCCGGTAAGTTTCAATTTTTCGTGATTTTTTGGCCCACCGAGGGCCCTAGGGTTGTCTTATCGCAGGGACCGATGAGAGTGTAGCCGAATTCGGTCGAAAACGGCCAACCCGGGGCGAATCTTACCGGAGCACGGCGGAGCCGCCGTGCTGGAATTCTGATATTGGTCGAAAGGGGCCCTAGGTCTGATTTGGGATTTTTTGGGACACGTGCAGGTACCGGTAGTGCGTTTTAGTTTTTCAGAAAAAAATTCAGGAAAATTAGGGACAGCCTGTAGGCACACTGTAGAGTCGAATTCAAACCCCGAAACAAGTAAGAACCCCTCACCCTGTTTCCTATCACGGTATTAAAGCTAAATAAATAATTAAATTGTATTTTGTGACTTTATAGATGTATAATTGATTAAGGTTGCCAATGGAGCTCGAGTCTGATACAGTGTTGGTTTGTTATTGTTTGATCTAATTTCCACTATTAAATGCAGCATGATGTTTGATGTAATTATGTTATGGTCTCGTATGCATGAATTATGGTTTCTTTTATTATGGTTTGTATTATAGTGTACCCGATACTGTATTGTCTTATTTGGTGTCAATTACGGGTTTACATGTTTTGTATGATTGGATGATTGAGATTAAGGAAAAAGACAAAAATGTTATGTGAATTGATAAGTGAAAAATGTGGACAGGCTGACTAGATATCCTGGGAGATGGTGGACGGACCTGGTCCGTAGGGAACCCTACCGGTAACGTGGTCTCTCATACCGGACGGGGTATGGAGACCTTATGTGTTTTAGCGCCCATACAGAGGATTGAACAAGGTTACGATAAAAAACAAGTATCCCCTTCCCCAGATTAATTACCTCTTTGATCAGCTGCAGGGTGCACAGGTCTTCTCTAACATAAACCTACGATTAGGTTACCATCAGGTGAAGATAAGAACAGAAGACGGCCTTCTGAACTAGGTACGGACACTATGAGTTCCTAGTTATGCCATTTGGGCTAACCAATGCCCCGTCAATCTTTATGGATATGATGAACAGGGTCTTTAGAGAGTTCTTGGATCAATTTGTCATCGTGTTCATCGATGATATCTTAGTCTACTTAAAAACCAGAGAAGAACATGCTCACCATCTTGCCCAAGTTTTGCAGGTCCTAAGAAACAAGAGGTTATATGCGAAGTTGAGTAAGTGTGGATTCTGCCTTGAGCAGACCGCCTTCCTAGGACACATCATATCGAAGGAAGGGGTATCAGTGAATCCCGAAAAAGTTGAAGCGGTACTTGGCTGGGAGAAGCTGACATCAGTTAAGGAAATCCAAAGCTTCTTAGGAATGGCGGGTTATTACTGCAGGTTCGTTGAAGGATTCTCCAGTCTAGCAGCTCCTCTAACCCGACTCACAAAAAAGAATGCCAAGTTTGAGTGGAATGAGGACTGCGAAAAAAGTTTTTCAGAATTAAAGAAGCAGCTGACCACTGCACTTGTGCTGGCTTTACTGAGTGGATCGGGGGGATATACAGTTTATAGTGATGCCTCTTATTTGGGCCTGGGTTGTGTCCTAATGCAACATGGAAAGGTTATAGCATACGGGTCCAGACAGTTAAAGAATTATGAGAAGAACTATCTCACCCATGACTTGGAGCTTGCCGCAATCATCCACACCTTGAAAACCTGGCACCATTATTTGTACGGAGAGACCTTTCAGATCTATACCGATCATAAGAGTTTGAAACACATTCATTTAGAAGGATCTCAACATGCATCAGAGAAGGTGGATGGAACTCCTTAAGGACTATGATTGTGATATCTTATACCATCCGGGTAAGGGCAACATGGTAGCAGATGCTCTTAACAGGAAAAGTGCAGGTATCTTAGCCCATTTGATGGTTTCAGAATGCAGACCAATTGGGGCCACGCAACAGGTTCGACTTCAAGATTTGAGGAGAGTCACATGTTTGGGCCGCCTGACAGTCCAGCCCGAGTTAATCCAGAGAGTAAGGGAAGTCCAGACAATTGACTCCGCCCTGGTAGCCCGCAAGAAGGATGCAGAACAGGGAGGGAGCTTAGGATTTCGAATCTCTACCGATGGATTACTTCGTTTCCAAGACAGGGTGTGTGTCCCAGATGACAGTGAGTTAAAAAGAAATATCATGACAAAGTCCCATAGCTCAAAGTTTGCCATGCATCCAGGAAGCACCAAAATGTACCAAAGCATGCAACACCAGTTTTGGTGGCATGGGATGAAGAGAGACATAGCCGACTTTGTATCTAAATGCTTGGTATGTCAGCAGGTCAAGGCAGAGCATCAGCGCCCAGGTGGGTTACTTCAGCCTTTACCGATCCCAGAGTGGAAGTGGGAACATATCACCATGGACTTCGTATCAGGGCTACCCAAGACACGTTCAGGACATGATGCCATATGGGTAATCGTTGACCGACTTACCAAGTCTTCCCACTTCCTAGCCATCAGGATGACTGATTCATTGGACAAGTTGGCAAGGATGTATATCCAGGAGATAGTCAGATTGCATGGGGTTCCAGTGACAGTAGTATCCGACAGGGATCCCAGGTTCACTTCTCAGTTTTGGAGTAGCTTCCAACAAGCTATGGGAACAAAGCTGTCTCTTAGTACTGCGTTCTATCCCCAAATTGATGGACAATCAGAAAGAACAATTCATACGCTTGAGGATATGCTCTGAGCTTGTGTCCAGGACTCTGGTGGCCATTGGGACGACCATCTACCCCTGATAGAGTTTGCCTACAACAACAGCTACCAAGCAAGCATCGGCATTGCTCCATATGAGGTGTTATATGGGCGCCCGTGCAGGTCACCGATTTGTTGGGAGGAAGTGGGCAATAGAAGATTGTTCAGCTCGGAGTTGGTAGAAGAGACCACGTCCAAAATAGTTAAAATTAGAAAGAACATTCAGACAGCTCAGAGTAGGCAAAAGAGTTATGCAGATACCCGGAGGAGAGACCTAGCATTTGAGAAAGGCGACCGGGTGTTTCTTAAGGTCACTCCTTTCAAGGGAATAAGTAGGTTCGGCAGGAGGGAAAAATTAAACCCCCGATATATTGGACCCTTTGAAATCTTAGACAGGATTGGTACTACTGCATATAGACTAGCACTGCCTCCAGAGCTCTCCAGAGTCCATAACGTGTTCCACGTATCCATGCTACGTAAGTACAACTCGGACCCTTCTCATGTCTTGGCTCATGAACCGCTCCACTCCAAGAGGACTTGTCTTATGAAGAAGTACCAATCGGTATCACGGACCGAAAGAGCAGAATACTCCGCAACCGGAAAATATCATTTGTAAAGGTCGTGTGGCAGAACCACACGCCCAGGGAGGCTACTTGGGAGCTAGAATCAAAATTTAGAGCCCAGTATCACCATTTGTTCGACCAAGAGTAAGAGGCAAATTTGGGGGACCAAATTTCTTTAAGGGGGGGAGAGTTGTAACACCCAAGTATTTTAATTTTTATTCTTATTATTATTTTTTTTATTTTCCCTTTTTTTGTATTTGAATTTTTTAGATTTTTAATTAATTTAATTTGATTTAATTTAATTTAATTTAATTTAATGAAAATAAAAATAATAATAATGATAAAATTGAGTAAAAATATTATTTGGATTTAATTGAAATTGATTTTGGGAAAAAGGGGTGAAAATTTGGATTCTGGGGGTGTTTTTGAAAAGAAAATCGAAAATAGGGGTCAAAACGTAATTTAAAAAAGTTATGCCACATCAGCACCCACGTCAGCAGCCATGTCAGCGGTCCGGTTAGCAGCTCCGGCCAACCAGGACACGTCGCGTGGTAAGGAAACGCTGACCAGGGGACGGGCCACGTGGGCGATCCGCGTGCGCGCGATCAGACGGCCCAGATCCGTTCCCGTGCGCACGGACGGCCAAGATCAAACGTGCGCATGGACGGCCCAGATTCATGCGTACGGATGGCCCATTTTCATGCATACGGACAGCCCAGATTCAATCAGGCACGGACGGCCCAGATTGCATTGCGATGGACGGCCTAGATTCAATCTCAATTAAATCGTGATCGGACGATCTAGATTTAATCTTGATGGACGGTTGAGATTAAAAGGCAAAGGGTATAAATAACCCCACCCACACCTGACCACAAAACCCTAGCCGCCAGTGCCTCGCAGGAGAAGAAGAACCAGACGCCAGAGGAGCCGGCCGCCGCCACCCGCCGCCGCACCGGGGAAGTTCCCGACCGCCGATCGAGGTAAATTTTCTCTCCCTGGCTCATTTTTTGATGCTGAGTCCGCCTATGGCCAAACCAGAGCCAAACCACCGGCCAAACGACTGAAAAACCCAGCCGAAGTCCAGCGGCGCCGCAGCGCCCCTCCTCTGTTTTTGCCTCCGATGAGGCCCTTCCCGACTTCCGTTCGATGCAAATTTTATACCACTGTGATCACCGTTCTTTTCTATACAGGTTGATCGGAGCCAAACATCAAAACGCGACTCATGCCGGAGGAGCCGCCGCACCCGAGAGCATCGCCGTTGGTAAGTTTCAGTTTTTCGTGATTGTTTGGCCCACCGAGGGCCCGAGGGTTGTTTTATCGCAGGGACCGATGCAACTGTGGCTGAATTTGGCCAAAAACGGCCAACCCGGGGTGAATCACTGCCACAAGTCGCCGCAGCACAGTGGAGCCACCGTGCCAAAATTCCGATATTGGCCGAAAGGGGCCCTAGATCTGATTTGGGATTTTTTGGGACACGTGCAGGTACCGGTAGCGCATTTCAATTTTTCAGAAAAAAATTCAAGAAAATTAGGGATAGCCTGTAGGCACACTGTAGAGTTAAATTCAGACCCCAAAACAAGTAAGGACCCCTCACCTTATTTTCTATCACGGTATTAAAGCTAAATAAATAATTAAATTGTATTTTGTGACTCTATAGATGTATAATTGATTATGGTTGCCAATGGAGCCTGAGTCTGATACAGTGTTGGTCTGTTATTGTTTGATCTAATTTTCAGTATTAAATGCAGTATCATGTTTGATGTAATTATGTTATGGTCTCGTATGCATGAATTATGGTTTCTTTTATTATGGTTTATATTATGGTGAACCTAGTACTGTATTGTCTTATTTGGTATCAATTACAGGTTTACATGTTTTGTATGATTGGATGATTGAGATTAAGAAAAAAAGCAAAAATGTTATGTGAATTGATAAGTGAAAAATTTGGACAGCCTGACTAGATATCCTGGGAGATGGTGGACGGACCAGGTCTGTAGGGAACCCTACCGGGAATGTGGTCTCTCATACCGGACGGGGTATGGAGACCTTATGTATTTTGGCGCCCATACCGGACGGGGTATGGGGACGGCCCGTTTCACCATACTAGACGGGGTATTGAGGTTCATGGGTTTGGTGCCCATACCGGACGGGGTATGGAGACAGCCCTGGAATCAGGTTGTAATGGTTCACGGGTAGCGGGGACCCCCTATGGATCCCCATGGATACTAGTAGGCTGGTAAATGAGGAAAATATGTTGTTTAATGATTGAAATGCAAAGGCGTGGTAAGTGTTATGTTATAAAGTCTATATGATTTCATGATGATTATAATGTTATTGCTTTCATATGTTGTTTTCATGGATCTCACTGAGGTGAGTGGACAGTAAAGGTTTTTATGTTAATAAACGAGTTTGTTATAGATTATGCTCCATTAGTCATTTTTGTTTTCTACCCACCTTTACTTCTGTAGCGGTGAGATAGTGTGATGTCTTTACTGGGCTGGTGTAGCTCATCCCTTATTTAACCATTTCAGATCAGGAAGACGTTGTTCTCGAGCCCGTTCCGCAGAAAGACGGCGAAGGGGACGTCTAAAGACTTTATAGTTATATTTATAGTTTTTATTTCGAGTATCTCTTTTAGTTAGTTTGTTCATTCATGTTTTGAGTACGTTTTGATCATTGTGTAAGGGATGTTAATCAAAATTTTTATTATGCTTCCGCATTTGAGATTTTTAATACATATATTTCATTTAAACTTCCGGGGCCGTTACAGCATAGATCTTCTTTTTATTTTAAATATATTATCTTCAAAAATAAATGAATCTATTTTTGCATATTCAAATTTATTTGAAATCTTCTTTACTTTTATCGATACTTAAATTTTTTGGATTGATCGGGGCCATTTATAGGTATTACTGCTATTACAAATACTACTACTACTACTATTACTTCTTCTACTACTGTTGCTGTCGCTACTGCTGCTACTACTACTGCATTATATGTAATAACACAAAACAATGTAGTTTATTTTAATAGCATTATTAACTATCCAGAATTTTTTTTTAAATTTTCTTACTCGAATTAATTAGTTAATTTAAATGTGAAAAAAAAAATTCATTTTCATATTAATTCAATTGAAGAAGAATTTGAATGCACAAATTAACCTACAAATGGTAAAATGATCAATTAGGCTTGATTTGTTTTTGTTAAAAAAAATAAAGAGATAGGCTAGCTTAATATAATAATTTTTCGAAATATGAGAGGAAGAAGTAAGAGAAACGAATTGAGAAACTCAAGTTTTTATTTGTGGTTGATGTTAAAAGCTTTCAAGTACATGGGTATTTATAGGTACTAGTTTATTTTAATGTTATTAGTAATTATCCAACATTTTTGTTTTTAAATTTTCTTACTTGAATTAATTTTACATAAAGAAAAAAAAAGTTTTGTTGTCATATTAATTCAACTGAAGAAGAATTTAAATGTACAAATCAACCTACAAATGGTAAAATTAACAATTGGGCTTGATTTATTTTTGTTAGAAAAAATAAAGAGATAAGGTTGCTGAATATAATAATTTGTTGAAATATGATAGCAAGAAGTAAGAGAGACTAATTGAGAAACTCAAGCTTTGATTTGTGGTTGATGCTAAAAGCTTTCAAGTACATGGATATTTATAGGTACTAGTTTATTTTAATGGTATTATTAATTATCCAGTATTTTTTTTAGATTTCCTTACTTAAATTAATTATTAATTTACATAAAGAAAAAAAAGTTTTGTTGTCATATTAATTCAATTGAAGAAGAATTTAAATATACAAATCAACCTACAAATGATAAAATCATCAATTGGGCTTTATTTGTTTTTGTTAGAAAAAATAAAGAGATAAGCTTGTTGAATATAATAATTTGTTGAAATATGATAGCAAGAAGTAAGAGAGACTAATTGAGAAACTTAAGCTTTGATTTGTGGTTGATGCTAAAAGGTTTCAAGTACGTAGATATTTATATGTGCTAGTTTATTTTAATGGTATTATTAATTATCTAGGATTTTTTTTAAAATTTTCTTACTTAAATTAATTAATTAATTTACATAAAGAAAAAAAAAGTTTTGTTGTCATATTAATTCAATTGAAGAAGAATTTGAATGTATAAATGAACATACAAATGGTAAAATCATCAGTTATGCTTGATTTATTTTTATTAGAAAAAATGAAGAGATAGACTAGCTGAACATAATAATTTGTTGAAATATAAGAGGAAGAAGTAAGGGAGACTAATTGAGAAACTCAAGTTTTGATTTGCGGTTGATGCTAAAAGCCTTTTAAGTACATAATTATTTATAGGTACTAGTACTACTACTACTATTACTATTGTTATTTTTACTGCTGTTATTACTGCTACTACTACTACAGCTACTGTTATTATTACTACTACTGCTACTATTTCTACTATTGCTACTACTGCTACTACTGCTACTATTTCTACTAATACTACTGCTAATATTGCTACTGCTATTGTTGCTACTGCTGCTGCTAATACTGTTACTACTACTGTTGCTACTGCTGCTACTACTGCTGCTGCTGCTACTAATAATACTACAACTACTACCACTACTACTATTCCTTCTACTGCTGTTACTACTATTGCTACTACTACTGTTACTACTACTCCATTATATGTAATAACAAAAAAAATATAGTTTATTTTAATAGCATTATTAACTATCTAACATTTTTTTTAACTTTCCTGACTTGAATTAATTAATTAATTCAAGTGAGGAAAAAAATTTTTTTTGTCATATTAATTCAATTAAAGAAAATTTTGAATGTATAAATCAACCTACAAATGGCAAAACGATCAATTAGTCTTGGTTTGTTTTTATAAGAAAAAATGAAAAGATAGACTAGCTGAATATAATAATTTGTTGAAATATGAGAGAAAAAAGTAAAAGAAACTAATTGAGAAACTCAAGCTTTCATTTGTAGTTGATCCTAAAAGCCTTCAAGTACATCGGTATTTATAGGTACTAGTACTAGTACTACTACTAATATTATTACTTTAACTATTGCTACTACTGCTACTACTGTTACAGATCCTAATACAACTATAGCTGCTATTGGTGGTATTGCTACTACTGCTACTACTGCTATTAATATTATTACTACTGCTACTACTACTACTATTGCTATTACTACTACTACTACTGTTACTATCACTGCTACTAATACTACTGCTAATACTGCTACTGCTAGTTGCTGCTACTACTATTGCATTTTATGTAACACCATAAAAAATCTAGTTTACTTTAATAGTATTATTAATTATTCAAAAAAAAATTTAGATTTCCTTACTTGAACTAATTAATTAATTTAAATGAGAAAAAATTTTTTTGTTGTCATATTAGTTTAATTGAAGAAGAATTTGAATGTACAAATTAATCTACAAATGACAAAATTATCAATTAGGCTTGATTTGTTTTTGTTAGAAAAAATGAAGAGATAGGCTAGCTGAATATAATAATTTGTTGAAATATGAGAGGAAGAAGTAAGAAAAACTAATTGAGAAACTGAAGCTCTTATTTGTGGCTGATGCTAAAATCTTTCAAGTACATAGGTATTTATAGGTACTTGTTTATTTTAATAGTATTATTAATTATCTAACATTTTTTTCAGATTTTTTTACTTGAATTAATTACTTAATTTAAATGAGGAAAAAAAATTTTGTTGTCATATTAATTCAATTGAAGAATAATTTAAATATATAAATCAACCTACAAATGGCAAAATCATAAATTAGGCTTGATTTGTTAGAAAAAATAAAGAGATAGGCTACCAGAATATAATAATTTGTTAAAATATGAGAGAAATAAGTAAAAAAGACTAATTGAGAAACTCAAGCTTTGATTTGTGATTGATGCTAAAAGCCTTCAAGTACATGAGTATTTATAGGTACTAGTACTAATACTACTACTACTGCTACTACTACTAATAATATTATTACTACTGCTACTACTACCATCACTGCTATTCTGCTACAACTATTGTTATTGCTACTGCTACTATTGCAAATATTGCTACTACTACTGTAATACCCGGACCCAAAATTTAGCCCGGGATTAATTTTAAAATTAAAAAAATATATAAAAATATAATTTTTAAATTTATAAATTTTTATTTAATGTAAAATTAGGAAAAAATAGGTGGATGATGAAATTGAAAACAATTTTGGAAAAAAGGGGTGAAAATTTGGGTTCGGGGGGTATTTTTGAAAGAAAATTTTGAAACTGGAGGTCAAAACGCAATTAAAGAAAAATGCACTATCTAAGACCACGCAGTCAGCAGCCCTGATGAACCGGAGCTCGCCACGTGACAAGGCACGCTGACTCAGTGCCACGCGAGAGGCCACGCTGGCAATTTCTGTGCCTGTGATCAGACGGCCCGGATGAGTTCTTACGCGCGTGGACAGTCCGAATCCGTTCCCTCCTTAGGTGCGACCAAACGGTCGCGATTAAATGCAATGAATGGTTCAAATTTATTCTCTCTATAAACGCGATCGTACTATCAAGATCAAACCACGATGAACAGTTCAGATTTATTTTCTCTTTAAACGCGATCGGAGGGTCGAGATCAAATGTGATGAACGACCCAGATTTAAGGGAGATGGGTATAAATATCTCACTTCACAACGAACGCAGACCCTAGCCGCCAGCCCCCAGCTTGAGAAGAAGAACCAGTCGCCAGAGACCGGAGTCGACTGCCGCCCGCCGCTACACCGGATCCACCTTCGACCACTAAAAAAGTTAAAAATTCTCCTATTCGCTCGAAATTTGATTTTGAACACCCTCATGTCCAAATCAGAGAAAAAGAAATGGTGAATGAGTTAGAAATAATGGGTAAAGCCCGGCGCCGCCATCGCGAGAAAAACTAAAAATTGCCTTCAATGAGCCCCTTCCCAATTCCCGTTTCCCATTTCGTGCAATGTTTTCCACCATTGTGGTCACTATTATGTTTTCTACAGGTTGACTGAAGAAAAACACTCAACCGCGAAGGTGAGCTAGCAGAGTCGCCGCACCAGAAAATCCCGCTGCTGGTAAGTTTTCATCTTTTGACCATTTTCAGCTAACAAACGCCCTTAACATGTTTCCTCGCAGGGATAGGTAAAAAACCGGCTGAAACCAACCAAAACTGACCGAAAATGGCTAGTCCAAGGCAAACTACCATCATAGGCAGCGGTGCCGTCGCTGGAACACGACAGTGCCCCAGTGCCGAAATTTTAAAATTAGCCGAAAAAAGTTTTTAACACCGATTTTGAGTTTTTTGGGGTATTTTTAGGTACGTGAAGCGTGTATTTACCTCTGTAGAAAAATTCAGAAAACTACGGTACTGCCAGTAGGCGCAGTAGAAAGTTCAGCATTTCAGACATTGATTCGGATAAGAATCCCTCACCTTATTCCCTATTCTTGAATTGAAGTCTAGTTATAAATAATACGGTATTTTGCGTAATTTAAAAAACTTTGATAATTAATTACAGGTTATTAATAGAGCTGAGATCGATTATTTATTATTGTTTGTCTTGTTTTAATTGATTGTTTGATTGTAAAGTTTTAAATGCATGATAATACATTGGAATTGGTAAGATGATTCAGTTGTGTGTTCTTGATGCATGTATTGTTTGTCTTGCGTAATTTACAGTTAAATTGTTAAATTAAAAATTAAATGTAACTGAAAAATTATTTTGTTAAGTGAATTAATGAAATGGTTGTCTTACTGGATATCTTGGGAGATGGTGGATAGACCGGGTACATAGGGAACCCTACTGTGAACGTTACTTCATACCGGACGGGCTATCGAGGAATGATATTTTTGGCGCTCATACCAGACGGGGTACGGAGACTGCCTGATTCACCCTCATACCGGACAGGGTATTGAGGGATGGTACTTTTAGCGCTTATACCGGACGAGGTATGGGGACAACCAGTTAGTTGACAAGTTTTGTTATGGGTTCACGCGTGGTGGGACATCCCTATGGACCCCTAGGGATACCAGTAAGCAAATAAAAAAGGAAAAGTTGTTGTTCTGGCTAACTGAATATGAGATTATGATGTTGTTTATGTTATTGCCTCTATATGTCAGTTTTAGAAATCTCGCTACGGTAAGTATGCAATAAATGATTTTATTTATGATAAATAAATTTACTTAATTTAAGAGCTACATTTGTTATTTTTATAATTTTTACCAACTTTTATTTCTGTATTGGTGACTAGTGTGATATTTTTACTGGGCTAGTGTAGCTCACTTCTTCATTAACTATTTCATATCAATAGAACCGAGACTCAGATCCCGATCAACAAGAGGGTTGTGAATAGTTCACCACCCGAACTTCTTCAAAAGCTAATGAAGATCATCCTAAGATGCTCAGTTATTTACTTTTTGTTTATTTCTTTGATTTTTGTTTATTCTTTTCGAAAGAACATTCTTTAAATCTCCCTAAATTCAAAGCATAATTTTGATATCCTTTGTGTCCACAAATCAATAGGAAGATGATTAGTTTCATCAACAATTTTAACTTTATAATATATTGCATTTGTTCCATTAATGAGGCCCAATGGAAAGTGACCATTCCCCATTGGACGGCTAGGTATGTTATGTGGACTAAATACTTCTCTTCCCCAGCTCATATAAGTAGTCAAATTCTTTAAAAAAGAAAATATTTGTGATAGCCAAAATCCAATTTCCTCATCTTCATATGCCGACCATCCTAATTTAACATCAATAAAAAAAATTTCTCAATTAAAAAATAAATTTTTTTTTACATAATTAGTAAATTAATATATTCATATTTTTATCCAAAAAATTGTGAATTTATAAAAATATATTTCTAAACCACATCTAGAAATTTTGGGAAGAGAAAAATCAAGAGATATGTCCTTTCGAGTAGAGCAAAGTGAATTCAAATATTGACAAAAATACACATTTTAATAAAATAATTTTTTTAATGACATATACATATTAACCTAAAAAAAATATATAAATATCTCTATAAAAATAGGAAAAAATAATAATAATTGTTGCTAATCTTCTGTTGTAGTTTTAATTAAGTTTGAGAATAAATTTAACCCAACATCTGAAAAGAAAAATAATTAATTGTGAAATGAGCAGATTTACTATGATTCATATAATTATTTTTTAGTTTTTGAAATAAATAAATATACATTAAAAGATTTGGGAAACTCATTTAACCGGTATCACGGAGGGGTGGGTGTGTGTATATCTTTTTGTCGTGTGATTGTGGTGAACCCTACCAGTGGATACGACTTTAGCCATACGTGGTGAAGTGAGAAGTACTATGAAACTGTAAACTGAATACTGTATACACTGTAAAATATGAACTGAACTATAATGTATTCAGATTGTAGAGGGGATTCTTATGGCTGTCGTTAATACCGGCAAAAATGGCATCTCACGATGAAATTATTGTTAATAGGATATAAATTGATAAGAATAAATAGAGAGTCATGTGTAACATTTATAATACTGAAATACTAAATTAATATCTATTGAACTGCTTATTGTCTAAATTGTGATACTGAATACTAAATTATGCTATTTATTGAACTATTTATATCTTGAGTTATGATACTTAAATAATAAATTTTGAATGTTTAATAAATAAAGTGATTTATAAGATTTGGTTAATGAATTTAGGTGTAGATACCACGTGCTTTCTGAATTAAAGAGAAAAGTGTTAAACCATCTCCGTCGATAGTTTTATGTTTTCTACCAATTTGGACAAATTATCCTGTTATTTATTGGTACTTACATGCTTATTGAGCATATTAAGCTCACACTATTTATTATTCATTTTTTTTAGATCAGGATATTCAGAACCCGACTCCTGAACAGTGAAAGACTTGCTAGAAGATTGTTTAATTTTTATTTTAATTCGAACAGTACTTAATGTTAATGATTTCATTTTTAGTGAGTATTTATTTAGAGTTTAGACATGCCCCATGGATATTGGATATTTTGATGTAAGTATGCAAGGGATGTACTTTTATTATTTTAAAATTTGTTGCGTGAAGTATTCTTATAGATTATTTAATCATGATATGGTATGCGTATGGTCAAGACTCTACATGAGAGTTCAAGTTGTTACAGTTTAAATGTGTATGACATTCAATATAAAATGGTATATGCCGAGTTGGAAAATAGAGTGGTGGAAAACATAAAAGGATTGCAGGTATGTGAAAATAGAATGTGTGTGGAATGGTTGTTGATATTATCATTCTGGTTACTATGTGGGCATGTAAATCAAAGGAAGATTAGTATGAAATTATTAAGTAGAAGAAAATGAGCAGTTAAGGACTATGAGTAGGTAAAATTAAGTTAAACATAGGTTGAAGAGTGAGGAAAAATACCCTGAATTAGGTAAACCACAATGTGAAAGATGGAATTGCAAATGGTAAGGTTAAAAACTGAGAATATATGGCATATGGTTATTGTGTTGGGAGGGTGTTTTAACCTATAAAGGAGTGGCTGAAAGAGGCGACTGGGTAGACCAAGGATGAGGTAACATATGGGTTATGAAATAGGAGCTGCCATGGTAATTATGCTGATATTCAAGGGAAATTTAGGTAGTAGTGTGATGGGAACCATATAAGCAGAGGGATAAATGGTTATTTGAGTGGGAGAGTGATGACAAAGAGTAGAGAGACTCTTGGGGACAAGTCAGGGAAGTGGATAAAGGGCTATTTGTACCTGTGAGCTTTAGAGAAAGTCTAAGATATCTAGAAGTTTCCTATGGAGGGGAAGAGGGGACTATCTGGAGTGAGAAAGAGAGTTGAGGGCGACTCTGGTTTAGTAATTTTATTGATTTTAATACATTGTTTGAATCTAAATTTAACTTTATGGGCATATGTAGGCTCATTCTTATTTATTTACAGATGCAGTGAAGAACAAATTAGGACATGGTTCACCAACAGTGAAATCCAATACATAGGGGATACAAGGAGAGAATAACTGAGATTTATGCCATTATACTCATACATACATAATAGCTAAAATTAACACACATATATAAGAACATCTTTGTTATTCACTGTGGTATAATGAATGTTGATAGGAAGCTAAGTTTACTTGATAGGTAAGTACGTGGAGGAGGTTATGCCTTTTACATGTATATTTGTAAGAAATATTTTGACTGTGTTGAATTAGATGGTGATGAATTTGACAAGTATGTATTACTTGGTAATTTAAAATAGGATGTCTCGACTGTTATAGGTTGCGAGGCGTTACAGGATAAGAGTAAATTACAGGTAAGTGATTTGAGTTGAGGAAAACACTCACAAGGGTGAATGAGTTACTGCATTGTAATGTAAATTCTGATTGCTTGAGGTGCTGATCTAGGTTTACTGAGTGTTTTATGTTAATATTATTATTTAATATTATTTTTTCATATCAAATAAAATAAGAGGGTGATCCCGATCATGTCAACCTGATTATGGAAACATGGAGGAAACAAGAAAAGGAAAAATTAAAGTTGTGTAGGAGTGAAATTAGATAGAGGTTCATACAGCCAATAAGAATACAAGAAAATTACTATTGAAAAGGAGAAGAAAACAAATAGCAAGAAACAGTAGGATAGATAGAGAAAATGTGTACATTCAGTTTGTTGAATTTTGGAACTATATGAATGTATCACATGTTTTGGATCTTCTTGAATTTTATTTATCTAATATATATTTTTTTCTTGATATGTAAGTTTATGAGCACTTGTATGTGGGTTTCTGAGCTAGGTTATTACACTGTGTGAAGTGACGCATGGTTTCAAAATATTCTTTTTATTTTTAAATTTGTGTATATTTAAATTCACAAAATTATATATTTGTTAATAATAAAAAGATATAACTTTAAAAAAATAATAAAAAGATATAGTGAAATTAATTATTTCTGAAATTATTTTGTTTTGGAAAATATTTTACCTTTTATGAACAAGACAATTATTTTATTTTACTTTGCTTATTTCATAAATATATAAACTTTATAATAGAAACACGTATATACATCAATACATTTGCTTATTTCACAAATATATAAACTTTATAATAGAAACACGTATACACATCAATACATTTTAAAAATAAAAGTTATAAAACTATTTTTTGCTTTGCTATTTAATTAGGTTACTAGAAAAACATTAGTAGTCTTTTTATTTGGTACCATCTTAAATATTATAATTCTAAATAATATCAAAATATTTATTAAATTGAATAATATAATAATTTCACGAATTAACTAATTATTAATAAATATTAATTAATTTTATTATTATTAAAAAATAAAATAATACTCAACAACTTATTATTAAAAATCAGCAACAAGAAGGAAAAAATTAAGCTGTGCAGGAAAATAATAATATGCAAAAAATTGAAAAAAAAAAGAAAAAAGAAATGGACCTGGCTTGTAGTTGTAAGAGGAGCGCTCGCTTGGTTGCACTCTAGAATGTAGGAAAAAGAAGAAGAATAAGAAAAAGAAGTAGTAGTAGTAGCAATATTAGTAGTAGTAGTAATAACAACAATAGTAGTAATAGCAGTAGTAAATGTAACAGCAGCAATAGTAATAGCAACAGCAGTAGCAGCAGTAGCAGCAGCAACAATAGTACCAGCATCAGCAACAGCAGCAGTAGTAGTAATAGTAGCAGCAATAGTAGTAATAATAACAGTAGTACCAGCAATAGTAGTAATAGTAGTAGTAGGAGGAGGAGTAGCAGTAGTAGCAGTAATAACAACAGCAATAGTAACAATAGTAACAATAGTAGCAATAGTAACAACAACAGTAGTAATAATAGTAATAATAGTAGTAGTAGTAGTAGTACCTGTAAATACCCATGTACTTGAAAGCTTTTAGCATCAATCATAAATCAAAGCTTGAATTTCTCAATTAGTCTCTCTTACTTCTTCCTCTCATATTTCAACAAATTATTATATTCAGATAGCCTATCTCTTCATTTTTTCTAACAAAAACAAATAAAGCCTAATTGATCATTTTTTCATTTGTAGGTTGATTTATACATTCAAATTCTTCTTCAATTGAATTAATATGACAAATTTTTTTTTCCTCATTTAAATTAATTAATTAATTCAAATAAAGAAATTTGAAAAAAAATTCTGGATAATTAATAATACTATTAAAATAAACAAGTATCTATAAATTTCTATGTACTTCAAAACTTTTAGAATCAACCACAAATCAAAGTTTGAGTTTCTCAAGTAGTCTCTCTTACTTCTTCCTTTCATATTTCAACAAATTATTATATTTAACTAACCTATCTCTTTTTTTTTTTAAGAAAAATAAATCAAGCCTAATTGATGATTTTACCATTTATAGGTTGATATGTACATTTAAATTCTTCCTTAATTGAATTAATATGACAACCAAACTTTTTTTTTCTCATTTAAATTAATTAATTAATTCAAGTAAGGAAATCTAAAAAAATTATGTATAATTAATAATAATATTAAAATAAACTAAATTTTTTATGATGTTACATATAATGCAGTAGTAGTGACAATAGTAGTAGCAGCAGTAGCAATAACAGTATTAACAGTAGTAGTAGTAATTGTAGTAGTAACAGCAGTAGTAGTAGTAGAAATAGTAACAGTAATAGCAATAGTAATAGTGGCGGCTGTAGCAGTAGTATCTGTTCTAGCAGTTGTAGCAGTAGTAGTAGTAATAGTATTTGTAGTAATAGTATTAGTATTAGTACTAGTAGTACTTATAAATACTCATGTAATTGAAGGCTTTAGCATCAACCACAAATCAAAACTTAAGTGTCTCAATTAGTATGTCTTATTTATTCTTATCATATTTCAACAAATTATTATATTCAGCTAGCTTATCTCTTCATTTTTTCTAACAAAAACAAATTAAGGCTAATTAATTATTTTACCATTTGTAGGTTGATTTTTTAATTCAACTTCTTATTCAATTGAATTAATTTAAAAACAAAACTTTTTTTCTTCATTTAAATTATTTAATTAATTAAAGTAAAGAAATCTGAAAAAAAAAATTGGATAGTTAATAATACTATTAAAATGAACTAAATTATTTTTGGTGTTACATATAATGCAGTAGTAGTGACAGTAGTGGCAGCAATAGCAGCAGTAGCAGCAGTATCAATAGCAGTATTAGCAGTAACAACAGTAGCAATAATAGTATTAGCAGTAGTTGTAATAGCAGCGGTAGTAGTAGTAGTAGTATTAGTAGCAGCAGCAGTTGTAATAGTGGTAGCAGTAGTAACAGTTGTAAAAATAATAGCAGTAAAAGTAATAGCAGTAACAGTAGTATTTATAATAGTAGTAGTAGCATTAGTAGTAGTAGTAGTAGTAGTAGTACTAGTACTAAAACCTATAAATACTCATGTACTTGAAAACTTTTAGCATCAACCACAAATCAAAACTTGATTTTCTCAATTAGTCTCTCTTACTTCTTCATCTCATATTTCAATAAATTATTATATTTAGCTAGTCTATCTCTTCATTTTTTCTAATAAAAACAAATCAAGACTAATTGATCATTTTGCCATTTCAAAATTGATTTATACATTCAAAATCTTCTACTACAAATGCTACTACTACTATTAATACTACAGCTACTACTACTACTACTACTACTACTACTGTTACTTCTACTGTTGCTGCTACTACTACTATTACTAAAAATACTACTACTACTACTAATACTATTGCTACTACTATTACTGCTGCTGCTATTACTGCTGCTACTGCTGCTACTACTACTTCATTATATATAATAACACAAAAAATATAGTTTATTTTAATAGAATTACTACCTATCCAATATTTTTTTTAACTTTTCTTACTTGAATTAATTAATTGATTTAAATGAGGAAAAAAAAATTTGTTGTCATTTTAATTCAATTGAAGAAGATTTTGAATGTATAAATCAACCTACAAATGGTAAAATAATGAATTAAGTTTGATTTATTTATTTTTAAATAAAGAGATAGACTAGCTGAATATAATAATTTGTTGAAATATGAGAGGAAGAAGTAAGAACTAATTGAGAAACTCAAGTTTTGATTTGTGGTTGATGCTAAAAGCTTTTTAAAGTAAATCGTTATTTATATGTACTAGTACTAGTACTACTATTAATACTAATACTAATAGTACTGCTACTACTACTTATACTACCACTACTATTACTACTACTGCTACTAATATTGTTATTGCTATTACTGCTGCGGCTGCTACTACTATTGCCCAATTTATTATTTTTATTTTTTCTTATTATTTTTATATACATTAGAATTTTAGTTTAATTTTTTAATATTTAATTTATAAGGTTTTAATTTAATTTAATTTAATTTAATTTAATAAAAATAAAAATAATAATAATGATAAAATAGGGTAAAATTATTTTTGGGATTTAATTGAAGTTGATTTTGGAAAAAAAGGGTGAAAATTTAGATTATGGGGGTGTTTTTGAAAAGAAAATCGAAAACCGGGGGTCAAAACACAATTTCGGAAAGTTGCGCCACGTCAGCAACCACGTTAGCAGCCCAGTCAGCGGCCTCGGCCAACCAGAACACGCCGCGTGGCAAGGAAGCTGATGCAGGAGACCACGCGGACGGAGCCACATCAGCGATCCGCGTGCACTCGATCGAACGGTCCAGATCTCACACGTGCGGATGGCCCAGATCTCACGTACACGGACGACCCAAATCTCACGTGTGCGGACGGCCCAGATTGAATCACGCACGGACGGCCCAGATCGCATCACGATGGACGACCCAGATTTATTCCCATTTTAATCGCGGTTGGACTGCCCAGATTAAAACGTTATGGACGGCTGAGATTAAAAGAGAAAGGTTATAAATAACCTCACCCACACCCGACCCCAAACCCTAGCTGCCAGTGCCTCGTCGGAGAAGAAGAACCAGACGTCGGAGGAGCCTGCCACTGCCACCTGCCACCGCACCGGAGGGTTTTCTGACCACCAAACGAGGTAAAGTTTCTTCATTTGGCTCATTTTTCGATGCTGAATCTGCCTATGGCCAAATCAGAGCCAAACCACCGGCCAATCGACCGAAAAACACCACCGAAGTCCAGCGGCACCGCCGCGGCTTCCTTCGGTTTTTGCCAATGATGAGACCCTTTTCGGTTCCTGTTTGATGCAATTTTTATACCACTGTGATCACCGTCCTTTTCTCTACAGGTTGACCGGAGCAAAACATTAAAACGCGACTCGCGCCGGAGAAGCCACCGCACCCGAGAGCTCCGCTGCCGGTAAGTCTCAGTTTTTCGTGATTTTTTGGCCCACCGAGGGCCCTAGGGTTGTTTTATCGCATGAACTAATGTAAATTTGGCCGAAAACGGCCAACCCGAGGCGGATCGCCGCCGTAGGTGGCGGTGCCATTGCCGGAGCACGGCGGAGCCGCCGTGCTGGAATTTTGATATTGGCCAAAAAGGGGCCTTAGGTCTGATTTGGGATTTTTTAGGACACGTGCAGGTACCGGTAGTGCGTTTCAGTTTCTCAGAAAAAATTCAGGAAATTTAGGGACGGCCTTAGGCGCACTGTAGAGCCGATTTCAGATCCCGAAATAAGTAAGGATCTCTCACCCTATTTCCTATCACGGCATTAAAGCCTAATAAATGATAAAATGGTATTTTATGACTTTATAGATATGTATAATTGATTGAGGTTGCCAATGGAGCTCGAATCTGATATATTGTTGGTCAGTTGTTGTTTGATCTATTTTTCAGTATTAAATGCAGTATGGTATTTGATGTATTTATTTTATGGTTTCGTATGCATAAATCATAGTTTCTTTTATTATGGTTTGAATTATGGTGAACCCGATGTTGTGTTGTTTTGTTTGGTGTTATTATTGGTTTACGTGTTTGTGTATGATTGGAAAATTGAGACCAAGGAAAATGGAAAAAAAGTTATGTGAAGTGACAAATGGATAATGTGGACAACCTGACTAGATATCCTGGGAGATGGTGGACGGACCGGATCTGTAGGGAACCCTACCGGGAACATGGTCTCTCATATCGGACGGGGTATGGAGACCTTCTGTGTTTTAGCGCCCATACCAGACGGGGTATGGGGACAGCCCGTTTCACCCTCATACCGGATGGGATATTGAGGTTTATGGTTTTTGCGTCCATACTGGACGGGGTATGGGGACGGCCCTAGAATCAGCTTATTAATGTTAATGGTTCACGTAT